>NC_090921.1:67306583-68556583 GCF_040938575.1 Ambystoma mexicanum
AAACTAAGGTCTGGTTAAGAGAGTCACGCAACATGGATGACATTAACGCAGCTTGTACATTCTGCAATCAGAATGAAGAAAGTTTAAAACATTTGACACTTTTCTGCACGGGCCTGTGCCCGCAAAGATCACTTGCAGTCCTCTTATATATTGTTGCTGCACTTGTTATGCGCCAATCTTCTTCATTATCGTAACTTTAGACGCCCCCTTAATGCTTGGTGTTACACGGCTTCAAATTATGCACAAGCATTACATCGCCTCTCTAACATGTGACTGTTGTTAGCACTTCTGGCTCCATCTCTTCCTAACGACCAAACTTGTCCCTCTCGTCCAGACCGGCTGCTGGAGCACAACTGTCCTTTCCACTTGAACCTAGCCCTCAGCTGTGAACGTTTGCCGCCCTACAATCACCATATTGCGATTCGCTCTGTTATAACACTTATTAGTATACTTTTACATGCAAACAGCTCACACGCCCATCATGTCTAAAAAGCATAATAAACTTACACTAGCTGTTAATATAGTCTAGCAGTTCGCCCTTGCATTTTGCCAAACCACCTTCACCTTGATTGTAGCTGTTTTAGCCATGCATTCATGATTTGAATCTAGTAGTTGTTTTACCCACGCATTATTGATTTGTACCTAGCTGCTCGTCCATGCATTTTGCCCAACTGCCTCGCCTTGATTGTAGCTGCTCTATCCATGCATTCTTGATTTTGAATTTAGTAGTTGTTTTACCCACGCATTATCGATCTGTCCCTAGCTGCTCACCCATGCATTTCGCCAAACTACCTCACCTTGATTGTAGCTGTCCTATCCATGCACTCCTGATTTTGAATTTAATAGCTGTTTTATCTACGCATTATTGATTTGAATCTAGCTGGTCACCCATGCTTTCCACCAAACAGCCTCCTTCTTGAACCTAGCTGTTTAGCCCTACACCTCAAACCCAGGCCACTTCCGGCATCTGAGCCATATCAACTACCCTTATCTAGGTTTCACGCAGTCCATCACTACCTCTTGTGGTCACCTAAATTCAGGTATTACTTAGGGCCTCACAACACCTTCGACCGCACCATCTAGCATGCATCTACTCACCACTAACCTGCTGGCCTATTTCCTGATCAGCCTTGTTACTGTTTCCTTGACCAAGATGGCTCCACAACTACTTAACATGCCAGCCCTACCTGGTCCCAATGACCAAGTACCTTACTTAGATTTAAGTGACCCTCAGGCACTGCTCCCTTCCAGTCACCCACGCACTACCATAGAAAGGAAATTAGGACTTCGAGCCAGACTAGTCAAAATCTGTGAGCCCCTTACCCGCTCACTGCCTACACAAAAATCTAGAATGTCGACACTCCGACTTAATTCTTCTTTACAAACTAGTAACCCTTTACAAAAATGTTACCCTACACCCCTTCATAACTCCCTCAATCAGGGCACTCCTGAACCCACACATGACAAGCGCCATACTACCACTCCAAAAAACATAGCCACCACTCCTAAAAACCTAGTTAGTCCTAAAATTAATGGAGCCTTGATCAATGCCAGATCATTAGTAGCCCATGCTACTGAAATTGCAGACCTAATCCTTACAGAAGACCTTGACTTCCTCGCCATCACTGAGACCTGCTTACACCCAGCATCAGGCCCCATGCTCATGTTGGCAGTCCCAGACAACTACTCTATCCTCAGACAAGACCGTCCCAATTCCAGAGGAGGTGGTGTCGCCATCATCCATAAATGCAGTCTTACCATGAGTCTAGCTACTTCCATTGACGCCCCCTCTTGTGAAATATTAAGAGTCAAATTACCTCTCACTAATACCCAAACTCTTAACATCTACCTGATCTACCACCCGCTGGGCCCCATTGGCACCTTCGATGAATACCTTAACCTATTCTATCTAGCAACCTCAAAAGTTCCACTCAAGCACTTACCCTAGGAGACCTCAACCTAGGCTACAACGACCCGGAAGACCATCCCGCCAGCACCATAGCCAATACTCTCACTGATTTAGGTTTCGCGCAAAGATGCACGCTACCAACACATACCAAAGGTAGAACACTTGACTGGGTGGCCGACTATAACTGCCTAGCGAATATCACAAATATCTCACCTCTAGCCTAGACTGACCACTACCTGGTATCATTCAGGCTATCCACCGACAGACCTCCACCCCTGCCCACCATTAAGGCCCCACCCACTCTTACTAGAAACAAGAAAAACATGACAGTAGAAAGACTTATCCCTAACTTACTCCCCACTCTCAACACACTGCCCGATAACCTGGACCCTGAGTCTCTGGTTGAAGAATATAACAAGATCATGGCCACTTCACTGGACCACATCGGCCCCTTAAACTTAGATCTAGTAAACCGAAAATGCACCTCAACAAATGGTACACACCATTCCTCAAAAACCTAAGACAGCAAAAAAGAAACTGCGAGGCCACTTGGAAAAAATCAACTTCAGTCTCAAACAAACTCAAACTCTCCAAACTAGCCTCACTCTACAAAAAAGAAATCTGTCTGGCCAAACGTGCTTCATTTGATTCTCGAATATCCCAAGGTAAGTCTAACATGAAAGAACTCTTTTCAATCCTCAAAGAAATAGAAACCCCCATAGCACCCCTTGACACTTGCACCAAAGATAAAAATTGGTGCTCAGAAATTCAAAATGCCCAGCAAATAAGATTGTGACTCTTCAAAATAAAATCTCCAGTAAAAGAGCCTCCTTGAATGACACTCTCAACCTAAACATTCCCGCCAAGCCTATGCCTGCTGATCTAGCCCGCTTCCAGTTCTCTAAAGTCAACACATTGGAAGTTGAAAAAATTATCTTGTCTCTGTATCCGTCCAATTGCAAGGGAGATCTGTGCCCAGCACAGCTCATTAAAGATGCTGCCCGTGACCTCTCCCCTTTCATCACAAAATTGATTAATGCCTCCTTCGCTACTGGATCTATCCCTACTAACCTAAAACAATCCTGCGTTCTCCCATTACTGAAAAAACCTACTCTCGACCCAGCCATACCCACAAATTACCGACCCATAACGACTGTTCCCTTTCTACTAAAAAATTTGGACAAGGTTGCCTATGTACAAATACAGAAGCACCTGGAAGAACACAACCTCTTAGGATCTAGACAATCTGGGTTCCGTCCCCAACACGGGACTGAAACTGCTCTCACTGACTTGAAAGCACAGATCAATTCGCTCAGAGACAATGGGAAAGCCACCCTACTCCTCCTCCTTGACCTATCTGCTGCCTTCGATTTGTTCGATCACTCCGTCCTATGTTCACACCTCCACACTTCAGCTCACTTTTCGACGGAGGCCATCACCTGGATCACATCCTTCCTTAACGGCAGGACTATGAGGGTCTTCTCTCCCACAGATGCAACAAACCCCATACCCATCACATGTGGCGTTCCTCTGGGCTCTTGTGTCTCCCCTACACTATACAACATATTTACCAAGCCCCTTTTCGATGATATGGATCATCTTGGTATCACCTACACTAACTACGCAGATGATACTCAGATCCTCCTTCCGCTTTCTGGAGATTATGGAAAGGATTTGGCTTTGTTAAATAGGGTGTATATCATCATCCAGGCATGGATGGCCACTCATGGACTATGCCTGAATGATGATAAAACAGAATTTATCATCCTAGGCACGACACTCACCATAAAGAAACTCGGCCCGGCCTACAATTCCTTCATGATTGACGGAAACAACATCAAAGTCGGACAGGAGGTCAAAACATTGGGATTCTATCTAGACTCCAATTTTTCCCTCAAAAGACAAGTGAGCTCACTCACATCCTCCACGGCGTATACGTGCAAATTAATCCATGCAGCCAAACCTTTCGTGTCGGACTCTAGCTGCTTCACTCTCGCCAGAGCTCTGATATTGTCTCGCCTCGACTATTGCAATGCCCTCTACCTGGGATCCACTAAGGCCACCACCAGTAAACTGCAAACCCTTCAGAACAATGCTCTCAGAGCAGCTCTGGGCATTTCCAGAAGAGAACACATTACAGGTCTCAGCCAACAGAACAACTTGCTCTCCAATAGAGATAAAATTCTATTAAAAACAGCATTACTTACATATAAGTCCCTTAATAATGCTGCCCCAATTTACCTGACCAATAGATTCCACAGACAGTCCTCATTAAGACCTACCAGAACTTCATACAAAAACTGTCTCTCTGTTCCTCACTACAAACAGGCCACCATAGGGTGCAATAGCTTTCCAGTAAAAGCTGCCAAGCTGTGGAATTCCCTGCCTCCTAACCTCAGAGCAGACTTGCCCTATCTGAACTTCTGCTACTTGGTAGTCTCCTGGCTTAGACTAGAGACCCACTAAGACTATGAAGTGCCCAGCGCAAACTGTAACCACTTGTGTCCTCCTGCCCACCTGCTTATAAAGGCTTGTTGGCCTTACTGTTGATTTGTATATAACTTTGGTGCACACTACTCCTGTCTTTGTATATTGGCCGGTTGGCCTCACTGCTGACCTGTATATAACACTGTTGCACCTTACTCATGTCCTATATATATTGGCCTGTTGGCCCTACTGCTGATTGTATATAACACTGTTTTACTTTATTCTTGTTTTATGCATATTCCTTGTATTGTATTGTACTGTAACCAAGCTTCGAAAATTCTTGTAAAGGCTGTGCCATGATACCCCCGGGTGCGCTCGCGCATTACAAATAATAAAAACAAACAAACAAACTGACTTTGGGGCCACAGCTAATGAAATATCAAATGCGGATGACTGGTAGCAGGCATTGTTCGATAGTCGAGAGAGGCAACTGAACTATGCACTAATTGGCTTCCTGACACTGAAATTGCTGAGATAGCAAAGACAAGGGTCGTGGACATATTTTGTGACTATGCTGTTATATGGCACTTATGGGGGTGACACCTGGTGATTGTCTTACCAGGACTATGAGACTCAATGAGGCTAAGGCTTGGTTGGAGGAGGAAAATGTGATGAGTACATGATGAGATGTGCATAAATGTAATGTCTATTTTTTAAAGGCTAATTTAACCAATAAAAAAACAAAAAAAAACATCAAGGGCCACATCGACACCCTTACTCCAGCCTTGGCCAATTTATGCAATCACTCCTTTGCCACTGGAACTTTCCCTCCCCCTTGACCACTCTCTGTGCACCCCCTTCTAAAGAAGCCATCGGCTGATCCTTCATCTCCAGCTAACTATCGCCCAATCTCCATCACTCCCTTCCTGGGAAAACTCTTGGAAAAGCTGGCCATTTCCCTGCTTAATCTATATTCTGAATCTGTTGGTTGCCTCCATGACCACCAGTCTGGCATCAGAGCTGCTTGCTCTCCTGAACACCCGTGAAGACTTTCTCTCCAATCCTGACTCTAATCTCCCTTTTGTCATCATTTTCCTTGATATATCCTCTGCTTTTGACACGGTCAACCATGCCAAACTGCTCAATCGCCCCTGCAAAAACCTTGGTATTATTGATCAGGCCCTGGCCTGGTTGACCTCCTTTCTTACCGGCCGACCCTCTCAGGTCCAACTGGGGTCTTTCCTCTCTTCTGTCTCTCAATCTCTACTTGTGGTGTTAACCAGGAATCTGACCTCTCTCCCTGGCTCTTCAACCCCCACCTGGCACCCACTGCATCGCTACTTACTTCTCCAATTTTCAATGTTATGCGGATGACACTCAACTCTTTGCCAGACTCCTCTGAGCCATGTCTGTTTGTTCTCTCATACCAGACTGTCTGGCCGCAATTCAGGAATGGTGTGCAACCAATGATCTCTGCCTTAAGGCCAGTAAGACTGAGATCCTCCTCACTGGGACACCTGCTCCCTCTTTTCCTCACTCTCTCTGGCTGACCACTATGTGCCCTCTTCCTACTCCTTCCTGTGAAGCTAAGAAACTTGGTGTCATCTTCGACTCTACCCTCTCCTTCTCTCCTCACATCTCTGACGACTCTAAGAAGTCAAACTATCAGCTGCACCTGCTCAAAGGTATTCTTTCTTTTCTCACTTTCCCCCAGAAGCTCACTGTCTTCAGAGCTCTGGTCCTCTCTATGCTGGACTATTGCAACAGCCTCTTTTTAAATCTTCCTGCTGCTGCGCTTTGACCTTTACAACTTATCCAGAATAGGACGGAAAGATTTGTCCTTAGCCTCAAGCCTAGGGGGTGTATCTCTCCCGCACTGAAATCTCTTCACTTGCTCCCCGTGGCTGCAAAGATCAAGTTCAAGACTATCTGCATTATCCACAAGGCTTTTTGGGGCCTGGGACCGTTTTGCCTCCAGCTTTCTCTTCCAAAACATTTTCCTTCTCAAGCTCTCCGCTCATCCACCTTCAACTCTCTGAGGGTCAGACGCTTCGTCAAGCAGAGAGTTAGGGTCAGATCTATCTCCTCGGCTGGGGTCTCCCTCTAGAACAGCCTCCCTGCATCTCTCAAATATGAGCAGAACTACCTCTGATTCCGGAAGCAAATCAAGACCTTCCTTTTCGCTTCTGCTTTCTCTCTTCCTCTCCCCTGCGTATGCACCTGACTGCTCCATGCACTGGTCACCTGGTCACCCTCTGATCTGGACACCCTCATGCTCCTGCATGCCCAGTTGCCCCTGCACTGCCTGTGGGCTCCCCAGCACTTAAGGGTCTGTATCTGCAACCCTACATTCCCTTCTCTCTGCTCTTATGAGGCACCCGCTGGCTGCACTTGTAAGTTAAATGCACTTCCCCCTTCCTCTCCCCCTGGCACTTCTCCCCTTCCCTCTTCCCCACACTTGCACAATCTGAATGACACAAGGCAGAGTGAGATTGTTATTGTGTTTTCCCTTTGTTTCCCCACCTTGTCTTGTCACGCCTAGAAACACTTGTTTACAGGCGCGTTATACATGTCACATCATATCATATCAAACCATATCTTTACAAGTCATATTATCACCTCAGTACAACTCTGCATACAAACTCACATATACCAGGCGCTTATTCCAAAACCAGCTCTTATAAATAGTAAGTACACTGTATTCCTGTCTCTATTATTACCATTCATTGTGTAAACATTTCTTATAAGTAAAACTCACTATTTTGTTTATGTTCACAGAAATGGCAAACACACTTGAGTGGTTGGAAGAAAACTTCCCAAAAGATAAAATGAGTGATGATAAAATCTCTAAAGGTAAACAGTACATCACTCAATATGTTTCTTTTTAGGAGCATTTTCATGAAAGTAAAAACATGCATATATGAATTAATAGCAGCACTGTATGTGACATTTATCTAAAAGAAAGAACATTCAGATGCAAAACATGTGTAGAACATTTTTAAGTGGCACTAGGTGTGTGGAAGTTTAATATGTTGGGCGCACATGCATACTTGCCAACATGGCCCATTCCAATCTGTGGGTGCTTAACAAGTCTTCATTGTTTTCTTTGCATTTGTGACTTGTAATTCCACTTCTCCCATTCTAAAACTCAGACTACAACTCCCAGAATGCAAAGAAAAAAACATATCTGGACTGCTGGAAGATTGGAAAGTGTGACATTTATATCAAAGAAAAATATAAAATGGTGTGCATTTAAAAATGTTTTGCTTTTAAGTAGCATTTTGATGAAAGTAAAACAATGCAAATGTGCATTTATAGCAGCACTGTGGGAAACCTTTTTTTCGAAAAGAAAGAAAGAGCAGATTTTTAAGTGGCACTTGGTGTGTGGAAGTTTAATATGTTTTCAGTACATACATATTCGCTAGCATAACCCATTCCAATTTGGCGGCGCTTATCCAGTCCTGTTTTTTTCTATGCAATTTTAGTACAAGTTTTATAATTGGAAAAGTGGAGCTACAAGTCCCAGAATGCAAACATAAAAACGAGGACTACATAAGCACCTACAGATTGGAATGGATCATGTTGGCAAGTTGGCATGCACTGCCAACATGTTTAACTTACACACACCAAGTGGCACTTACAAATGTTCTACTAATCATGTCCATGTGCATGTCTTTTCATTTACAAAAAAGTTACACACAGAGCACATATACATGCACACATGCATTTCTTAACTGTCATGAAAATGCTCCTAAAAAGAAATGTCAGCATTTTCCATTTTGCCTTCAGTATAAATGTCACACTCCAACCTCACACATTAAATCCCTTACACAGCCACCATTCTCCACGTGCTCACACATATCTATATTCCACCAAAGTATTCATATACAACACGTCACCTTACATATAAAGTACTCATCTTTCCCATCCTCAACTATAAGACACCAAACACTGATGCAGCAACAATGCACCATTGCATTACCACCAGGCCACAGTATCCCTGATCTTTAAAAAAACTGCAACACATTAAAAATACATGTATTTATTTTTATGTTCACATTTGTGTAACGTCCAGACCCACAGGTATCACATCATTTGTTCATAGTAAACACTTTATCAGATCATTGTGTCAGTAGGAAGTAGTACAGGCAAAGTAGGAGACAGTTCATGCATGAAGTGTTAGTCATACTTAACGTTTTCAACAGTTGCTTGAATGCTGGGTAGGAGGGCTACATTCTTAAGTGTGGAGGCAAGGAGTTGCACAGGATTTGGGCTGTGGTGCTAAAACTAACCCCTCCTGCTCTGGCTAGTTTAAAGCGTGAGTGAACTGGTCAGAGGAGCGGAGTGAGCAATAGTTTTGTTTCTTTGTGATGCAATGGTATAAGTATATAGAGGCTTCGTAGTAGATGCATCAGTGCGCTATAGCCGAGGTTTTGAAGTAAAACCATGCATTTATTGGTGGCCTTTGGACTTTTCATTGAGTTGCAGAAATGTGGCCCATTTTGCAGAGGCCCAGATCTGCCCAGAGGGCTTTGTTTTGAAGCAGCTGTAGCTTAGCTAGATCAGACGCGGATGTGCTCTTGAACAAGGCATTGCAATAGTCTAGCTTGCTCAGGATAATAGCTCTGGAGAGCGTGAGGCAGTTAGTGGGGCTCAGGAATTGTCTGCTTAATGAGATAAGTTTAGCAGTGTGGGAGGTTCAGGATGCCAGAGCATTGACATGCCTAACCAAGGGTAATTCCACATCCATGTTTGAGAAAAGGAATGGTAGAGCCGTCGATGGTGAAGGAGTCGTAAGAGGGGTCAAGAGCTATGAGGCAAGCAGGTGAGCTTGCAATGAGTAATTCTGTCTTCCCATCATTGAAGCAAAGGTTATAGGTAGCCATCCAAGACTGAATGATGCAGAAGACTTTGTTAATGTTGTTAGAGTCATAAGTGTATTTACCGGAAGTGGGGATGAGAATTTGCATGTCACCCGCAAAGTTAGTGTAGGTGATGCCTAGGGTGTGAAGTATCTCAAATAGTGTAGGTGTTGTAGAGGGTCCGGGAAAGACAAGAGCCTTGTGAGACACCAAAGAGTGACAGCGAAGGGTTCAGCTGAGTGTTTGTCAATGAATCCTCTGGAGGTACAGTCACTTAGGAAGGATTTGAACCAGCAGAATGCCTCAGCGAGAAGTGGATGATCCCAGAAAGGTTATGGCAGAGTAGGTCATGGTCCACAAGATCAAATGCAGCAGGGAGGTCTAGGAGGAGTAGGATGGCAACATTACCAGCATCTCTAATTCTGTCAAGTGGCATTTTTAGATCGATAAGGGCAGTTTCAGTACTGTTTTTCAGTAGGAAACCAGATTGTCTGACGCCAAGGATGGAGTGTTTTTCTAGGAATTGCTGTGGTGATGGGCCTGTAGTACTGTCGGGTCTTAGGGAGTTTTTCAGTAGGCGGGGGTGACCCAGGCTGCTTTAATAGTAGTGGGCATTTCACATGAATTGAATGACGAGTTAATACATTTGGTAATAATGAGGGTAAGGCTGGGGGCATAGAGCTTTATGATGTTGGCAGGGCAGGTATCTCCTTTGCATTTGGGGGGTTTGAGGACCTGGATGGTATTATACAGGTTGAAAGGAGTAGCTAGGTACTGGCTCCGGAGGGGAGCTGGAGGGATACTAGGCTTGGGCATTATTATGATGGACCGGTGCATAGGTTTGGTAGTAAGTAGGGCTTTCTTAGTTATTATTTTGTTACAGAGTAAATGGATTTTGGTAGTTAGAGCAGTTTGAATAGCGGTGCACCACCCTTTGTCAGGCTGAACTAAGGAGGTTTTTGCGCAAAGGTTTTATAATTCGTGCAAGATGGTGAAGAGTTCCTTGGTATTTGGGCTTGCTGTGCTAATTATTTTGTCCTAGGAGGCAGCATTAGTCACAGAATAAGTGGCCTGGTAGGTCTTGAAAGTGGTGGCAAGTAGGGATTTGTTTTTGAAGGGAGCATGTTGTTCTAGCATGACTACGTTTCTATCATGGTAGTGGTTGGCGAGAGCTGCAAGGGCTCTTGCAGTTGGGAGGAGGTATTTCAATGAGATTGACCATGGTGGGTTTAAGAGTTTAATGAGTGAGCTTCCGAGTGCTTTTTACTAGGATTTGGATGGGTGGTGGTTGGGTGTTGTTCTTCGGGTCTTCGAGTGATGTAGTTTAAATTCAATCAGATGGTGATCGGACCATGGCACTGGGCTGATGAGGCAAGCCCAAGGCACTATGTAGCCAAGATTATGTGATGGCTAATTGGTCAATTTGGTTGTCGATGATGAGGTCATGAGCTTGGGCGACCAGGGATTTGATGTTGATAAGGGTGCAATTGAGTGGTTTGTTCTGGGCAGTAGCGCAATTAAGTGGTTTGTTCTGAGCAGTAGGAGGTGATGCTTTGGCATGTGGACTCCTGGTGGGGGAAGGTGTTTGGGTGGTTGTTGCGAGGTATGGCTGGGTAGTCTAAGCGGTCTGAGGTTGGCCATGATAGGGTAGGAGAGCTGTTGGAGATCAACGGGGTGCCGGGACATTCTAGAGCTATGATTGAATTATCTTAGGGCTTCTGAGGAGGGGGAAGAAGTGTTCATGTGCTTAGGTTTGGGGGTGCAAGTCCTTCGAGGGACAGAGCAGGTGGCGGGACCCCCTCAGATTTGGGTAGCATGGGTGAAAGGACACCCATGGGCTTAGGTAGCAGAGGTGGCAGGGCACTCAAAGGCTTAGGTCTGTTAAGATGATAGTTAGTGTTAGAACAGTGTGAGGTAGCAGGCAGACATAGTGTGAGTGGCAGAGGGGGCATGTTTTGTGGTTGTGGTGAAACAAGCAGGCTGGATACAGGGGGTGAAGCTTAAATACGGTCGACAGACAGATGCGTGTATAAATCAGCATGGGACTTACCTATGCATAGACCACGGCGGGGCCACTGCAGGTCGAAATTTGCTGGTGGGCAGCGTGGCGCAAGGGAGCATGGAACAGAGTTGTGTGCCCAGGCCTCCAGGCCCAGACAGGAGTTGGCCTTGCTTCTGGGACTTCCTGAGCGGGGCATACCGTCAGGGCCTGGCAGCTCTGAATACTGGTAGCAGATAAGCTGATACTGGGCCAATCAAAGTGCAGCTGAGGTGGAAGCTGTGCAGAGGAACTCTTGGAGGGCTCCCCAGAGCACATGGTGAAAGCCAACTTGGTCACAGTATCTTCTCCTTTATTTTCAATGGATTCAGCACAACCGGGAGGTTTGTTTTGTGCTGTAAAGGGCTGCATCTTTAAATGAGCATATTTGCACCACAAACAGAGCATTTCTTTTGTTCAAATCAGCAGCACAGTGGCGGTGAGTGGCAGTCTTGCAGCTGCCAGTGTTTCTTCCAGCTCTATTTTTCAAGAGGTGTGTTTCCTGCTACACCCTTCCCTACAAAAACTCATTGACACCGCGGAGCGGACGCGGAGTGGCGGTGAGTGGCAGTCTTGCAGCTGCCAGTGTTTCTTCCAGCTCTATTTTTCAAGAGGTGTGTTTCCTGCTACACCCTTCCCTACAAAAACTCATTGACACCGCGGAGCGGACGCGGAGTGGCGGTGAGTGGCAGTCTTGCAGCTGCCAGTGTTTCTTCCAGCTCTATTTTTCAAGAGGTGTGTTTCCTGCTACACCCTTCCCTACAAAAACTCATTGACACCGCGGAGCGGACGCGGAGTGGCGGTGAGTGGCAGTCTTGCAGCTGCCAGTGTTTCTTCCAGCTCTATTTTTCAAGAGGTGTGTTTCCTGCTACACCCTTCCCTACAAAAACTCATTGACACCGCGGAGCGGACGCGGAGTGGCGGTGAGTGGCAGTCTTGCAGTCATGCCAGGCAAGACGGGCCTGGCTGCCTCATCACCCTCAAAACCACAATGGTTGGATCCAGAAGACTCTTCAGGCCGCCTTCTTAGAAGTAAAATCAAGTCGCTAACCAAAAACGCAACTACATCACCCACACAACATCAACTCCAAACTAGTCCCCCCTTGACTGTAACGGAAACAACAGACGACCGTGACATTCTCACGAGTCCAAGCTTTAATACTAAAACAAAAATGGGAAACAGAATTTGTGTTGCCAACGTTCAATTTCCCCATCATAAAACCATTGAGAAAGGCTCTGCTGCTTGTAGCAGCAAACATTTACCATCCTGCAGCGAAGCCGCCTTACCCGAGGAGGACCTTGTAGCTCGGGGAGTAGACGCCGCGGGTTCCCCCCAGACCGCTGTGTTGAAGCCGGCCGCTGACAGCCCGCGGCCCGGGCCGGCACTCTCGGGGGTTTGGCTTGGCCCCGAGAGAGAGTCGGCGCCGCCCGCGTCGGCGCCCTCATTGATCGCTGCCTCGTCGAGGACTCGGAGGCCCCCCGGAGGGGGGACCGCCTTGAGCCCGGAGTCGGAGCCCCCGAGGGCGCTGACAGGGTCGAATGCCCCGATCGTCCCCGCCACTGCAGCCGCGGCTCCGCGGCCTCTCGAAGGGGAGGCGGCGTTGAGCGGGCAGGCAACGCGGGTCTCGACGGTTATCGAGGTTTACACGGCAGGGTCAGGGGGGGACCCCAATGAAGATGCCCGGCACGCCAACCAGTCGGGAGAAGGAGAGACACAGCCAGTTGGAGCTTCTGAGACCCGCCGCCCATCGGCAATAGGGCAGGAGTGCCCGAGTGGCTTGAGAGTCAAGTACGGCTCATCAATCTTGGTGAAGGAAAGAGAAATGGTCACAGCGCCATCTATAGCTGGTTTTAAGATATCAGCAATGATACATAGGGAAACTCACACCAACTTACCAGCAAATATACCAAATCCAGAAAACATCGCTACGGCTTCAACAAGCTCAATTGTATCCCAAGAAACAAAATCGCCATCGCAGGAGCTTGATATCACAATAAAAAAAAAGAGATCACGACCTAGAGACGTCTCTTTCAAGAAAAACTCAACCCTAGAATTGTCAAACAACCTAGCGGAACCCACAAGATTGGTTAAACCGCCACCTAAACAAACACACCCTACTAAAGCTCCTCGTGTCGGCTCTAAAACAATAAGAAAGGGCAGTAAAAAACCACAACGCCCTTTTAAGTTACTATCAGACTTTTTCAATAGACACTCCATAGCCATCCAAGAAAAATGTAAAGAGCTGACCGATGCAGAAATCCTTGAGGCAGCTGATGCAATTACACCGCCTAGTAAGCATCGTAGATTGTTACAAGCAAAACGAAGATCCCCTATCCCCCAAACAAACGATGACACCTGGCCAGCTCCGGACATCGATCCAACAAAATGGCACTTCTCAGGCCAAGTGTCCTCAAAAATACCACAAATTATCCAGGAAGAGTTGGGGACTTCACAGGTCCGAAACTTGGCACAACTATCTACAACTAATCAAACACCAGTCCCAGAAAGCACTACTTCTGCGGAAACCTTCACCAGTGATCAAGAAGTGCAGAGTCGCACCCAGACTTTCACGCAAGAGCAAGTCGAAGGAGAGAGCTCTGTTCCTCTCCAAACCATCTCGGCACCACCAAAGCAAACTGGTTCCATGATCATAAACCCCACTCAATTTCTGATACAAGACCAACAAACGACCAACAACATACTACATCAACCAAACGACAGCACCGAGCACAAAGATCAGGTTCTGTCGTCCTCACCTCAACAACTAAGCGAGCCCTCAAGATTAATCCCACAAACTCAAGACAAAGATGGTGGAAGTCAGTATTCTGTCAAATCTAGAAACAAGTTACAGTTTGAGAAAACTTTAGATTCTTTCTACTCAAACCTAGACAATTATAGTAACCAAAGAAGACATTCTTATGACTTCCCCCCTAGAAGATCATCAAACATCATTGTACCCCCCATACGACCATCAACTCCTGGGACAATTAAATCAGCTGTTCATCGTGACACCAATGCAACTGACCCACATCCAAAAAAGCTTGACACTTGTACTTTAATGTCAGCACTATCGATAGCCCTCAACCCTTTCATTAAACTATACGAAACAATAGCGGACTCGTTGAAAGACCATACAGCGATTCAAACTTCAATGCTGAACAAAATAACTTTTTTAGAGGGTTATATTATGGCACAAGAAGCAAAGATCTCCGCATCTACGATCAAACTGAATCAAGATCAGAGTACCGATCCACCTCAAAAAGTGGCTCCAATTGCGTGCTATACCTCCCAGGTCATCTCACAAACAAACTCAGAAAATACCCAAACTTCTTCATTTATCGATCTAACTGTCCCACCCACTCTCTGTACAGAAAAAACCAAGTTGATAAAAAGGGTAGAAAAAACAAATTCTTACCAACAAGGATCAATACCAATAACACCCTTAATCCAACAAGTGAATTCAATAAATTCAAAAGCAATAGACGCTCAAAGAGACCTCTTTATTTCATCAAAAATAAAGGACAAATCAAAGAAAACTGAGGTGATAAGCAGAGTCGAAAAAGAAATACAAAATGTATCTCCTAGAGGAATAGAAGCATTTCTAAATGACGAAGAAATGATGAACATCTCGCAACATATCAGTGACCAATCAACCACTTCGACCCGAAACTCGGAAGAAATTTTCGATCCACCTACAATCCCTACACTGCAGGTAGGAAACCCCAACAAAGAAACAAAGACTAGAGAATCTCCATTTCTAACTCTAGAGGAACGAAGAACGCGACTGGCCACGACCAACCACAAATTTAAAGATCCTGTACTTGAAAAGTCCTTGATAGCCCCTAAAACGAACGATCCAAAACATGAAATTGAAAGACGGGAAAAATCTTTTTCGAGTAAACAGTCGGCAAGACGATCCCACAGATCGCATAACAATTCCCAACGTTCGTGGCCAAAAGCACAAACAAAGAAATTTTCAACAAGAGCCCCTAGCAAGGAAGCCCAGCGACCAATTTACAAATCAAAAACCACAAAACACCACACAAAACCTCTAATACGATGGATATTGAAATTAGAACAGATCCCGGGAAATCACGATGAGGTAACTCTAAATAGAAGATCGGTTATGGATCTATTCAGCTACATTCCGAAACTACGAGTAGTGAAGTCTGATGATCTCCAAATCGTCGACCCGAGCCACCAAGGATCCAGGGCAATTTCACACTTATACATAGCGTCATACGCAACAAAAAATGCCCTGGAATCCGCCCTAGAAGAACTTTTAATAATGGGCTACGACCTCACCGAATCTTCAAGAGAAATTAAAACTTACAACTACCAAGTTAATAAAGATTACTTGGCATCTACAAAAATAACAGAATATTCCCAGTCTTTACGTCAAAAACACCACCAATCATCAAAAAAAACGACCAACGGCCTAACCTTGGATCAAAATCCTAAACAGTCTGAAAGCACCAATAAACCAAAATCTAAGGAGCCATCTAAAGACCCGGAAAACCTAAACCCAGAGCATAGAGAGCGGGCTGGTAGACTGACGTTCCCAAAAGAAGGTCAAAAACTTCAAAGAACAGTTCAGAATGAACCCCACCCAGTGACAACAAATCCATCTTCAAACCCACCTCTACTTTCTCTCTGGTCATGGTTACCAAAGGCCCTAAAGTTAAACAAACAAAAGTAGCCATTCGAGAACACGATCAACATCAACACAACAGATCGTCTAAACGCAAACGTCCAAAATCAAATAAAATTGTGCTCGTGGAACACCAGAGGTTTCCTCCATTTAACATCAGGACCTTCAAACCTAACAAATTATGATATTGTCTGCTTACAAGAGACATGGCTTATACACTCTCCAGTACTTGATGGCTATGAAACCCACACAGTATTAGCCAAGAAAGGCTCTTTAGGCCGTCCAACGGCCGGTCTCCTGATAGCAATCCGTAGCGGACGAGGTCTCGTAAATTCGCAAAAGCTAAAAGAAAACCACTTCATGCTAATGGTAAAGTTAAATTGGATTACCAAAAAAAGAGAATCGTCTAAAACCTTGCTAAAGACACTTATAATTGTGACCATCTACTGGAACCCAGCCACTATTGAAAGTTCAAGATTTATTAACACAATAGAACAAGAACTGGACTGGGTGCAAGTTACACATAAGCCTGACCACGTAATCTTATGTGGGGACCTCAACATAAACAATCAACCCTTGGCAAATTCAAAGGGACATAGATCGAAAAAATTAGTAACAGACCAGAGGCCGACAAAATGGCAAAACTTAATGAAGTCTAGATCTTTTGACAACTTAGATCTAACATTTCCCGACTCTAATAGACTTCCAACTTGGGAAAGAGCAAATTCATCCTCCACAATTGACTACATCTTTGTATCTCGTTCTCTACTACCCCACATAATCTCCTTTAAAGTGACTAAAACAAAGGAAAGTGACCATAATCTACTAGAAACAATTTGGTCTACCTCCTCTCCGATTAACCACACCATGACCTCAGATATTGAACTCTCCACGCAAGGAACAAGACTCAGATTAACGGAAAAAGCAATAACCACTATCACAGCGCAATACAAAGACTACAGTAATCAACCCCCTAGGACAGACGTGGACTACCTGCCCCTATTGACCATCTTTAAAGCTCCTCAAAAAAAAAAGAAGACTCCACCACTAGACCGAAACCATACCTATGACACATTAGTCACGGAAAAAAAAAGAGAACTGAGGAGAATAAAAAGACAAGCAAAAGGGTTGGAGCCCTCATCAGCACTCGAGACCATTAAATTGGCCGTCAAAGACTACAAATCATGGTTAAAAGGCTACCGCCATAAGTTGTACCAGCAAGACGCGGAAAATATTCTCATGGCCATCACCAGAAACAACGCCAGAGACTTTTGGACCTTACTTCATTCAACTGCACCAGGAGATCGACCATGCCAAATAAATGGAATTGGTCAACTGACCTGGGAACACCACTTTCAAACCCTTTTTAAGAGTCCAACTATCAAATCCCCTTTGATGGAACCAAACGAAACCCCCTGGATCAGTGTGGACAACATTGAGGACATCATTGCCTTAATTAAAAAGTTAAAACCATCACGTGCGCCTGGACCGGATGGCATCACGAACCTCGACTTGAAATCCCATCCAGAGACTTGGGCTCCCCTTTTGAGCCAAATATTTAAACGCTGCACAACCACAAAATCAATTCCATCTTCATGGACTTGTGCAAACGTCGTCCCTATCTACAAAAAAGGGGATAGATTAGACCCAGCGAATTATCGCCCTATTGCCCTCCTTGACCCAATAGGCAAAATGTTTGGGTCCTTGCTGCTAAAACATTTCATTACTTGGGCCAAAGACTCCCCGTGCCACGATAACCTCCAAACTGGCTTTAAAAAGAACCTGGGGACTAACGCCAACATTTTGATATTGAGTGCCCTCAAAAGCAAAATCTGGGAGGGTCGCCCACGTCTATATATCATCTTCGTCGATCTCACACAAGCTTTTGACAAAGTCGATCGAGAAAGACTGTGGAGAAAGCTTACCCTATGGAGATGTCCATTAGACGTACTCAACCCAATTAAAGCCCTCTACTCAAATACTACCATGAGGGTCCGCCTGAACAAGCAAGGCACTCTAACACAAGCAATAACAACAAACAGAGGCGTCAAACAGGGATGCCCACTAGCACCGGCTCTGTTTTTGTCCTATTTAGGCGACTTCCAGGAAACGGAAACAAAGATTAGAGTTTTTCCGCCTAAACTCGGAGGAGAACAAATCAGTCGCCTACTCTACGCCGACGACCTAATCTTGCTGGATAATACCCCCATTGGCCTTCAACGTCAATTAACAAATCTTCAATTCTACATGACGTCAAACAATTTGGAAATAAATGAATCCAAAACAAAAATGATGATAATAGAGAAATTCTCTAAAAAGAAATCGGCACCGAATTTGAAACTTGGCACTACTACCATTGAAAAAGTCACAACTTTTAAATATTTGGGAGTCACCCTAGATAGCTCATACAAAGAAAAAGCAATGCAAGAGTCCCTACGCGCCAAAACTACCAAGCTAGCCACACAAGGAAAGGCGATTGACATTAAATATGGTAGATTCTCAATTAGACCTGTAAGAGATTTCTACAAAATGAAAGTTATCCCATCCTTGACATATGGCGCCGAAGCAATGCCGAACCTTCCCCACGACTTATGGCCAAAATTAGAAGCAAACTTCTGGCGCCCAATTTTGGGCCTGCCGAAAACAACTCCGATATCAGTAATTAGACGAGAACTAACTCTCTCCTCGCTAAAATCAATTGTGGATTGCAATAGCGTCATGCTTTATCGAAAATGTAGACAGAAAGAAACGCTTTACGCATACCAACTGATAAGTGAAGAAATCCGACTGGGCACTTGCCATATGCTCACTCGATGGGAAAGTAAAGTCTTGAACATCCTAGACTCAGTTGCCTGTAACACAGAAGATCTCATCGCCAACCCCGTTCGAGTTGTCAAGAAAATCAAAGAACTTGACTGGATCAACACCAATGACTCTGCCTCAAAATACAAACTTTCCAGTCACCTTCCTCCTTTCTTCAAGAAACTCGACGCTATCCAACCTTTTCTGAAACTATTCCCAAATAGAGCGGCCCGAAATTATTTTTTAAAAATAAGATTGAACCTTCTAGAAACCAATGAAATACTGGCGATTAGACATCAATCCTTATCCAGCTTCTGCCGTCTCTGCAAGTCCACCACGGACAAGGAAACCATACGCCACCTCCTCCTGAACTGTCCGGCGACGATAGAAATTCGTGACAGATACCTGACAGACATTTTTACAAATTTTACTCTTCAAAGCGAAGAAACGTGTTGGAACAAACTGTTGGACGGAGACAAACAGGCATGGCAGTTGGCAACTATAAACATCATGAAACACATCCTTAACGTGCTTCTTCCAACACAGACAGAATGAAAAGTTCCACCGTTTCTTCCGCTTCTCTCGAACAATTCTTTCCTCTCAACTTTTGTTAAAAAATCTAGAAAGATTATATACAAATAAAAAAAAAAAAAAAAAAAAAAAAAAAAAAAACCTTTTTCTTACACCTGTGTTTACCCTGTTCCTTCTAATGTGTGAAACAGAATTACTTATACTCTAATTCATCTAAAAACATAGTTAACACACTTTAGTATACCACCCATGACACAACATCATTAACTATCTTTCCTAACAACTCCTACTACCTTCATAAAACACGACCTTGCTTAATAAAAGTACTTCACTATGAACACATATAATCACTAACTTTAGAGTATTCTTTTTGAATCAACAACTTTTATTTCACTCTTACTCATGTTTTTGCACCATTCACACTCTATCCATTACCATCTAAACACCACCATTATAAAACCTGCTGTTTTCCTCAAAGCATCATAATGCCCCTACTTATTCAATCACACCACCAGTCCCTTACTCACTAACCCAAGGCCATCACACCTTTACAGACTCTTACTCTTACAACCTTCCCAACCACACCCATTACCCACTTCACAATCGAACAGCACTCTAATCATCTCTACAATCACACACACACACACCCATGCACAATACACGCATATGCATTCCACAACTTTCAAACCCAAACTTTCCTTTTTCACAACAGACACAACAACATGCTGTCTAAAAAGCAACTCTGTAGAAAAGAAAGGCACAATAGAGCAGATAAGAATTACAGCAAGCTACACAGTCATCCACCTCCAAAACAATGTATAAAAACATTAAAACAAAAGAGCTAGTAACCTCTCTCAACAAAACTAATCCAGCCACCACTAAAAAAGGTACAGATACTCTTTCAAAAAATAAAAATAAGAGAAATGTACAAACAAAAGCAGACCTACTAATGAACCTAACACTATATCTACCAATGTTAACATAGCCACTGTAAAGCAATCCAAAAAAAACATTTTACAAAAAAAGTCCCACCGCAGAGGTCTTCACAATCTGAAAAGACACGATCTACCCTAAAAACTACTTCATTTGAAGCTCTAATTGACAAGCATGTTTCTACTAAAGACAACATTGTATATATTGATTTTAAACAGAATGAAGCAAATAAATAAATTAATCAATACATTACAAAAAGTACTTCTAAACATATGCGATGTCAATATATATACCTTTTCAAACTTCTGTGAAGGTGAATGGATTCACACCAGCAGCACAAAACCATAGTTCAATGAAGAGGCTTATAAACATGAACACAAAAAAGCAATTACCATAGGCAGTAATGGCCGAAGGTAGGAAATGGTAGGAGACACCATCATGGCAAAAGAAACCCTGTTGAAAAAACATCACCAGCAAACCTTCAACCAAATGTTCCTTTCATTCTAACACACTGTCCAGTGTACAAATGGACATGCAGCTCAATGTGTAACATACACCAACATTCATTTAAATCTTTTTGACAATTCCTCAAACACTATGTGAAACTAAAGACAAATTAAAACTTTACAAATCATGGACTCTTGTCCAGTGCGCAAACACATTGGACTTTGAGGACATTCAATAGCCTGCATATTAGGAACTGCTTGCAAAACCACCTTCCTCTACATCAATATTTTAGCAATACACCATTCTGCTATACAGAATCTTGGACATAGACTATACTATGCAAAAAGTCCTGCTCTAGGACTGCAAAATGTATATAACATTCTCCTACTTGGAACAGCCAAACAACTCATTCGATAAATAGACTACGTCTAAAGTAAATACTTTGGAACTGAAGTTGATTACCAAAAACCTCCCAAAAACCAACCGCCTACCAAAAAGATACAAAAAAGAAACAGCTAAGTTTCAAAAGACATCTGCTGAAATAGCTGACCAAGTATGTGCTGTTGCAGAACATCTTATTAAAAGTTTGCATATACTGCAACACAAAGCTTGACAATAACCAAATGCCATCACATGCTAATAACTTAGAAATATTCCCACTTCCAAAGGCTCTCCAACAAATTAACTTGTATGAGAGCAGTATAATCCAAACAGTGCACCCATTTCAAGCTATAATACACCTTCAACCAAAAACCAAACTGACTGCATCTGAGTTAGAAAAGGGCATCCGTGGCAAAGTATTATATTTACCATTAGATCTTAAAGAAAATGTAGAAACTCTAGGAGTACAACAGCCAATAAATCAGTCTTTGATTGTACTAGTTAATGGTGTACCAACAAAAGACAAAAGAACTTGGCGACAGCTAGTCGACTTAAACAAAGTTAGACAAGCCCTACAATATCTAAATGCAAACAAGGAATACAACAAAGATAGAAACATAAAAGAAAACTTAAGAGAAAACATCCTCATTATTCAAGATTCCCCACAAACTGGCCAATTTGAACATGTTGATCCTTTTACCATTTTAGACCAGTATACAATTCACTCACTACACTCCAAAGATACAATTGAAGATGCTTTAGAAACATATGAAATGCGTCAAGCAAAAGGATCCCCAATGAGCACATGGGGAAAAATATTAGAAGCACCTTTTTTTCCTCTACTCTTTCCTACAGCAAAAGGAGGAAGATTTGATGACCGATCCACACAAATTAGTACATCCAAATATCATTCTTTATGAATGTATTCTGAATACCACAGATTCAGACAAAATTGAGAATACATTTTCCACCTCCTATTTGAAAGTGAACTAGCAACTCTATGTCATGAAGTTGCACACACATTAATAACCTAACTGCTTCAAAAGATAGAAGAAAAAGGTGAAGTTTTGCAGTCAAGTATCACAAATCTCTTGGCAAACTGGTTTCGATGTCACGCTGATGTATGTTTTATGCTGAGGGACCTAGGCCCACCCACATGTCTTGTTATCTGCATTTGTGCAGAGTACGTATGGTATCACTTGCATGACTTCTTATGCACCACAAACCAATATAAAGATGGAATAGATATAAAAACACCACAATAACTCTGTTCTCTTGACCCTGTCAATGTATCAAGGTACTTTCACCACTGCTTCATTACCCCGCTGCACTTCATCTGAATTAAAACTACCCCTCCACTCAGAGAACTGAAACTCTTCTTCTGGAGAAAAGAGTATCAATCTACAGAGTAGCACCACACATCCACATGTTTTTGTGGATGAAAGAAAATCCCAAATTTGGCCACTGTTTTACAGTTTATTGAAAAATACATTACCTGTTATATCCCTTCAGAAAACAGATAGTGACCTACGTACACACATCTTAAGCTTCCAAAAACATAAATGTGAAAAATACTGATGAGTAAGATATAAAACAAAGGTAAATACTATACCAAATGTCGCTTTGTCTTCCCCAAACCATTTTGCAAAAAAGACAAGTAAATATCTTGTTGTCCTCTGTTAGACACGGTGTAAAATGTGGAATGCAAACATAGACAAAAAATACATTGCAGACAGTTCCACTGCAGTTGCAAGATATATCACAGGCTATCTCAAAGCTGAGAAAACAGAGCTAAAAGAGCTCTGGGATGCCATATCATCTGACAAAACACTGTCACAAAAATTGTACAGCTTCGGTATAAAAATGCTTTCCCTTAGTGAATGCGAGTGCTACAAACCTGCAGACCATTTAACAGGTACACCCTTATATGGGAAATCTAAAAACATTGTCTGGCTAAACCTTGTCCCACTTCATCCTGAAAAAGAACACATACATCTGACAAAGAGATAGAAACAAAAGCCACAAATGATCCAAACAGCCAAGACATTTGTAAATACAATTTAATTGACACATACCATACTACTGTAAAGAACTCACGGAGGCAACAGTAAAAACAGACACAAGTGATCACAATTTGAGGGTGTTTATTAAACTGTATGAAGGTTGGAAAAACACCTAATCTCAGCCTAAATCTAAGATGGGAACCAGGGTCGACCATTAAATGAAAAATACGGCAGTCATTGTGTCGTCTTGTCAAAATAAATGGCCTACACTAAAAAATCTATTGCCACATCCTTACAACTAAATATAGAAAGAGGGTGGGATAGGGTTTTCAAAAGCAAGAAGTGTACACATATAATATGTCAGGTGTCTCCCTTCACCACGTTTTTAGCACGGGACAAGGTGGATCTCCTGAGCACAGCACACAATCAAGCTTTCCTAGCATGAGCCAACAGTCCGTACCAGCTATCAGGTTCTTTGATGGTTAAGTTACTTTCAACAAAAGTTCTTTCCTTCGACGGTTGGATGTATTTAACAAAAAAACAAACAGTTCTTTTTCACGCATACTTTGTGTGAGAGCGCTCGATCCGTGAACAGAAATGCCCACTGGACCACCAGGGATATGTTTGTGAGATGGGGGGGTGTGGGGGCTGCTTACAGTAAGCAGCCCTCCCCCCTGGCCCCCAAAGCATGGGGGCACATATCTAATACACCCTGGGGGCAGGTGGCTGATCATCTGCCCCCAGGGAAGGGGACAAAAAATAATAATGATAATAATAATAAAAAAATAATTTAAAAAAGTGATGGGAAGGGTGGAGGGGGTTTAGAGGCCCTAGCCACCAGGGATTCTTTTGGAAATGGTGTCCTTGGAAAGGGGAGATTCTCCCCTTTCCAAGGACACCCTGTGTGACAGCATTGCTGCCCACGGATTGGGCGCATGGCACTCGATGCGCGGGCAGCAATGCACACTAGACACAGGGATGTCTTTGAATGGGGGGAGGTGGGGGCTGCTTACAGTAAGCAGCCCTCGCCCCCCTGGCCCCCAAAGCATGGGGGCACATATGTGTACAACCCTGGGGGCAGATGGCTGATCACCTGCCCCCAGGGAAGGGGACAAAAATATAATAATAATAAAAATAAAAAAAAGTGATGGGAAGAGAGGAGGGGGTTTGGGGGCCCTAGCCACCAGGGATTCTTTTGGAAATGGTGTCCTTGGAAAGGGGAGATTCTCCCCTTTCCAGGGACACCCAGTGTGACAGCATTGCTGCCCGTGGATTGGGCGCAGGGCGCTCGATGCGCGGGCAGCAATGCACACTAGACACAGGGATGTCTTTGAATGGGGGGCAGGTGGGGGCTGCTTATAGTAAGCAGCCCTTGCCCCCCCTAACCCCCAAAGCATGGGGGCACAGATGTGTACAACCCTGGGGGCAGATGGCTGATCATCTGCCCCCAGGGAAGGGGGCAAACAAAAAATGATAAGAAATGAAAAAAAAAATGTGATGGGAAGGGGTGGGGGGTTGGGCGCCCTAGCCACCAGGGATTTTACCAGAAATGGTGTCCTTGGAAAGGGGAGATTCTCCCCTTTCCAAGGACACCCTGTGTGACAGCATTGCTGCCCATGGATCGGGTGCAGGGCATGCGATAGCGGGCAGCAATGCACACTAGACACAGGGATGTCTGTGAATGGGGGGGAGGTGGGGGCTGCACCCCCCTTGGCCCCCAAAGCATGGGGGCACATATGCGTACAACCCTGGGGGCAGATGGCTGATCATCTGCCCACAGGGAAGGGGACAAACAAAAATAATAACAATAAAAAAAAAGTGATGGGAAAGGGGGAGTGGGTTTGGGGGCCCTAGCCACCAGGGATTTTTTTGGAAAGGGTGTCCTTGGAAAGGGGCGATTCTTCCCCTTCCAAGGACACCCTGTGTGACAGCATTGCTGCCCGTGGATTGGGCGCATGGTGCTCGATGCACGGGCAGCAATGTACACTAGACACAGGGATGTCTTTGAATGGGGGGAGGTGGGGGCTGCTTACAGTAAGCAGCCCTCACCCCCTCCCTGGCCCACAAAGCATGGGGGCACATATGTGTACAACCATGGGGGCAGATGGCTGATCATCTGCCCCCAGGGAAGGGGTCAAACAAAAAAATGATAAGAAATGAAGAAAAGAAAATGTGATGGGAAGGGGGGAGGGGTTTGGGAGCCCTAGCCACCAGGGATTTTTCTGGAAATGGTGTCCTTGGAAAGGGGAGATTCTCCCCTTTCCAAGGACACCCTGTGTGACAGCATTTGGGCCTAGGGTGTCGAAGCCAGCAAGGAAAACAGGGAAGCCCATGCATTTCCCAAAAGAGGACACCCTTGGGAATGCACAGAGGTCTGACTTGCACGAAGCGGCCTAGAATTTATTACCCAGAACCCCAGACAAAGTGAACATTGTGTTTTTTCGCCACCAAATATCACACTTTGTCGGGGATTGTGGCTAATAGAAACTGGGGCAATTTGCGCAAGGCAGACCTCTGTGGATTCCCACGGTTGTCCTCTGTTCGGAAATGCATGGGGTTCGTGTGTTTTCCTTGGTGGCTTGGACACCAGAGGCCCATATCTGTATGTTGTGCCGGTCGGCAGAGCGTGTCAAAATTCAGGTGTCAAAACAGACTTGGGGTTACTTGTGTTTTAGGCGTTCCCCTTGGCGGCCAGGTAGGTGCACCCACACATTTGAGGTACCATTTTCATCGGGACACCTGTGGCAACGCGGGGCAGTAGGCCATGTGTTGTTGGGGGCGTGTTTTGATGGGTGAGCCGAGAAAATGTGCGGAAAATGTGCTTTTTTCCCATATTTCGGACTTTGTGGGGGTGTCTGGGTAATAAATTCTGGGGTAATTTAGGCATATCAAACCTCTGCGGATTCCCACGGGTGTCCTCTTTTCGGAAATGCATGGGGTTACCTGATTTCCTTGGTGGCTTGGACACCTGAGGCCCATATCTGTGTGATGTGCGAGTGTGACATTTTAGGTGTGAAAACAGACTTGGGGTTACTTGTGTTTTAGCCTTTCCCCTTGGCGGCCAGGTAGGTGCACCCACACATGTGAGGTACCATTTTCATCGGGACACCTGTGGGAACGCGGGATGGTAGGCCATGTGTTGTTGGGTGCGTGTTTCGATGGGTGAGCCGAGCGAAATGTGCAGAAAATGCATTTTTTTCCCACATTTCGGACTTTGCAGGGGTGTCTGGGTAATACATTCTGGGGCGATTTGGGCATATCATACCTCTCCGGATTCCCACGGGTGTCCTCTTTTCGGAAATGCATGGGATTCCCTGTTTTCCTTGGTGACTTGGACACCCGAGGCCCATATTTGTATGATGTGAGAGTGTGATATTTCAGGTGTGAAAACAGACTTGGGGTTACTTGTGTTTTAGGCTTTACCCTTGGCGGCCAGGTGGGTGCACCCACACATGTGAGGTACCATTTTCATCGGGACACCTGTGGGAATGCAGGACGGTTGGCCATGTGTTGTTGGGGGCGTGTTTCGATGGGTGAGCTGAGCGAAATGTGCAGAAAATGCATTTTTTCCCCATATTTCGGGCTTTGCGGGGGTGTCTGGGTAATACATCCTGGGGCGATTTGGGCATATCATACCTCTGCAGATTCCCACGGGTGTCCTCTTTTCAGAAATACATGGGTTTCCCTGTTTTCCTTGGTGGCTTGGACACCCGAGGCCCATATCTGTATGATGTGAGAGAGTGACATTTCAGGTGTGAAAACAGACTTGGGGTTACTTGTGTTTTAGGCTTTCCCCTTGGCGGCCAGGTAGGTGCACCCACACATGTGAGGTACCATTTTCATTGGGACACCTGTGGGAACGCGGGACGGTAGGCCATGTATTGTTGGGTGCGTGTTTCGATGGGTGAGCCGAGCGAAATGTGCAGAAAATGCATTTTTTTCCCACATTTTGGACTTTGCGGGGCTGTCTGGGTAATACATTCTGGGGCGATTTGGGCATATCATACCTCTGCGTATTCCCACGGGTGTCCTCTTTTCGGAAATGCATGGGGTTCCCTGTTTTCCTTGGTGGCTTGGACACCCGAGGCCCATATCTGTGTGATGTGTGAGTGTGATATTTCAGGTGTGAAAACAGACTTGGGGTTACTTGTGTTTTAAGCTTTCCCCTTGGCGGCCAGGTAGGTGCACCCACACATGTGAGGTACCATTTTCGACACTAGGCCATATGTTGTTGGGGCATGTTTCGATGGGTGAGCTGAGCGAAATGTGCGGAAAATGCATGTATTTTCCCACATTTTGGACTTTGCGGGGGTGTCTGGGTAATAAATTCTGGGGCGATTTGGGCATATCATACCTCTCCGGATTCCCACGGGTGTCCTCTTTTCGGAAATGCATGGGATTCCCTGTTTTCCTTGGTGACTTGGACACCCGAGGCCCATATTTGTATGATGTGAGAGTGTGATATTTCAGGTGTGAAAACAGACTTGGGGTTACTTGTGTTTTAGGCTTTACCCTTGGCGGCCAGGTGGGTGCACCCACACATGTGAGGTACCATTTTCATCGGGACACCTGTGGGAATGCAGGAAGGTTGGCCATGTGTTGTTGGGGGCGTGTTTCGATGGGTGAGCTGAGCGAAATGTGCAGAAAATGCATTTTTTCCCCATATTTCGGGCTTTGCGGGGGTGTCTGGGTAATACATCCTGGGGCGATTTGGGCATATCATACCTCTGCAGATTCCCACGGGTGTCCTCTTTTCAGAAATACATGGGTTTCCCTGTTTTCCTTGGTGGCTTGGACACCCGAGGCCCATATCTGTATGATGTGAGAGAGTGACATTTCAGGTGTGAAAACAGACTTGGGGTTACTTGTGTTTTAGGCTTTCCCCTTGGCGGCCAGGTAGGTGCACCCACACATGTGAGGTACCATTTTCATTGGGACACCTGTGGGAACGCGGGACGGTAGGCCATGTATTGTTGGGTGCGTGTTTCGATGGGTGAGCCGAGCGAAATGTGCAGAAAATGCATTTTTTTCCCACATTTTGGACTTTGCGGGGCTGTCTGGGTAATACATTCTGGGGCGATTTGGGCATATCATACCTCTGCGTATTCCCACGGGTGTCCTCTTTTCGGAAATGCATGGGGTTCCCTGTTTTCCTTGGTGGCTTGGACACCCGAGGCCCATATCTGTGTGATGTGTGAGTGTGATATTTCAGGTGTGAAAACAGACTTGGGGTTACTTGTGTTTTAGGCTTTCCCCTTGGCGGCCAGGTAGGTGCACCCACACATGTGAGGTACCATTTTCGACACTAGGCCATATGTTGTTGGGGCATGTTTCGATGGGTGAGCTGAGCGAAATGTGCGGAAAATGCATGTATTTTCCCACATTTTGGACTTTGCGGGGGTGTCTGGGTAATAAATTCTGGGGCGATTTGGGCATATCATACCTCTGCGGATTCCCACGGGTGTCCTCTTTTCAGAAATGCATGGGGTTCCCTGTTTTCCTTGGTGGCTTGGACACCAGAGGCCCATATCTGTATGATGTGAGAGTGTGACATTTCAGGTGTGAAAACAGACTTGGGGTTTCTTGTGTTTTAGGCTTTCCCCTTGGCGGCCAGGTAGATTCACCCACACATGTGAAGTACTGTTTCCATCGGGACACCTGTGGGAACGCGGGACGGTAGGCCATGTGTTGTTGGGGGTGTGTTTCGATGGGTGAGCCGAGCGAAATGTGCGGAAAATGCAGTTTTTTTCCGTCATTTCGGACTTCGTGGGGGTATCTGGGTAATAAATTCTGGGGCGATTTGGGCATATAATACCTCTGCGGATTCCCACGGGTGTCCTCTTTTCGGAAATACATGGGTTTCCCTGTTTTCCTTGGTGGCTTGGACACCCGAGGCCCATATCTGTATGATGTGAGAGTGTGACATTTCAGGTGTGAAAACAGACTTGGGGTTACTTGTGTTTTAGTCTTTCCCCTTGGCGGCCAGGTAGGTGCACCCACACATGTGAGGTACCATTTTCATTGGGACACCTGTGGGAACGCGGGACGGTAGGCCATGTGTTGTTGGGTGCGTGTTTCGATGGGTGAGCCGAGCGAAATGTGCAGAAAATGCATTTTTTTCCCACATTTTGGACTTTGCGGGGCTGTCTGGGTAATACATTCTGGGGCGATTTGGGCATATCATACCTCTGCGGATTCCCACGGGTGTCCTCTTTTCCGAAATGCATGGGGTTCCCTGTTTTCCTTGGTGGCTTGGACACCCGAGGCCCATATCTGTGTGATGTGTGAGTGTGAGATTTCAGGTTTGAAAACAGACTTGGGGTTACTTGTGTTTTAGGCTTTCCCCTTGGCGGCCAGGTAGGTGCACCCACACATGTGAGGTACCATTTTCATCAGGACACCTGTGGGAACGCGGGACACTAGGCCATGTGTTGTTGGGGCGTGTTTCGATGGGTGAGCTGAGCAAAATGTGCGGAAAATGCATGTTTTTTCCCACATTTTTGACTTTGCGGGGGTGTATGGGTCATAAATTCTGGGGCGATTTGGGCAAATCATACCTCTGCGGATTCCCAGACGTGTCCTCTTTTCGGAAATGCATGGGGTTCTCTGTTTTCGTTGGTGACTTGGACACCCGAGGCCCATATCTGTATGATGTGAGAGTGTGACATTTCAGGTGTGAAAACAGACTTGTGGTTACTTGTGTTTTAGGCTTTCCCCTTGGCGGACAGGTAGATTCACCCACACATGTGAAGTACTGTTTTCATCGGGACACATGTGGGAATGCGGGATGGTAGGCCATGTGTTGTTGTGGGCGTGTTTCGATGGGTGAGCTGAGCGAAATGTGCGGAAAATGCATGTATTTTCCCACATTTTGGACTTTACGGGGGTGTCTGGGTAATAAATTCTGGGGCGATTTGGGCATATCATTCCTCTGCGGATTCCCACGGGTGTCCTCTTTTCAGAAATGCATGGGGTTCCCTGTTTTCCTTGGTGGCTTGGACACCAGAGGCCCATATCTGTATGATGTGAGAGTGTGACATTTCAGGTGTGAAAACAGACTTGGGGTTACTTGTGTTTTAGGCTTTCCCCTTGGCGGCCAGGTAGATTCACCCACACATGTGAAGTACTGTTTCCATCGGGACACCTGTGGGAACGCGGGACGGTAGGCCATGTGTTGTTGGGGGCGTGTTTCGATGGGTGAGCCGAGCGAAATGTGCGGAAAATGCAGTTTTTTTCCGTCATTTCGGACTTCGTGGGGGTATCTGGGTAATAAATTCTGGGGCGATTTGGGCATATCATACCTCTGCGGATTCCCACGGGTGTCCTCTTTTCGGAAATACATGGGTTTCCCTGTTTTCCTTGGTGGCTTGGACACCCCAGGCCCATATCTGTATGATGTGAGAGTGTGACATTTCAGGTGTGAAAACAGACTTGGGGTTACTTGTGTTTTAGTCTTTCCCCTTGGCGGCCAGGTAGGTGCATCCACACATGTGAGGTACCATTTTTATTGGGACACCTGTGGGAACGCGGGACGGTAGGCCATGTGTTGTTGGGTGCGTGTTTCGATGGGTGAGCCGAGCGAAATGTGCGGAAAATGCAGTTTTTTTCCGTCATTTCGGACTTCGTGGGGGTATCTGGGTAATAAATTCTGGGGCGATTTGGGCATATCATACCTCTGCGGATTCCCACGGGTGTCCTCTTTTCGGAAATACATGGGTTTCCCTGTTTTCCTTGGTGGCTTGGACACCCGAGGCCCATATCTGTATGATGTGAGAGTGTGACATTTCAGGTGTGAAAACAGACTTGGGGTTACTTGTGTTTTAGTCTTTCCCCTTGGCGGCCAGGTAGGTGCACCCACACATGTGAGGTACCATTTTCATTGGGACACCTGTGGGAACGCGGGACGGTAGGCCATGTGTTGTTGGGTGCGTGTTTCGATGGGTGAGCCGAGCGAAATGTGCAGAAAATGCATTTTTTTCCCACATTTTGGACTTTGCGGGGCTGTCTGGGTAATACATTCTGGGGCGATTTGGGCATATCATACCTCTGCGGATTCCCAGACGTGTCCTCTTTTCGGAAATGCATGGGGTTCTCTGTTTTCGTTGGTGGCTTGGACACCCGAGGCCCATATCTGTATGATGTGAGAGTGTGACATTTCAGGTGTGAAAACAGACTTGTGGTTACTTGTGTTTTAGGCTTTCCCCTTGGCGGCCAGGTAGATTCACCCACACATGTGAAGTACTGTTTTCATCGGGACACCTGTGGGAATGCGGGACGGTAGGCCATGTGTTGTTGGGGGCGTGTTTCGATGGGTAAACCGAGCGAAATGTGCAGAAAATGCAGTTTTTTTCTGTAATTTCGGACTTTGCGGGGGTGCCTGGGTAATAAATTCTGGGGCGATTTGGGCATATCATTCCTCTGCGGATTCCCACGGGTGTCCTCTTTTCAGAAATGCATGGGGTTCCCTGTTTTCCTTGGTGGATTGGACACCAGAGGCCCATATCTGTATGATGTGAGAGTGTGACATTTCAGGTGTGAAAACAGACTTGGGGTTACTTGTGTTTTAGGCTTTCCCCTTGGCGGCCAGGTAGATTCACCCACACATGTGAAGTACTGTTTCCATTGGGACACCTGTGGGAACGCGGGACGGTAGGCCATGTGTTGTTGGGGGCGTGTTTCGATGGGTGAGCCGAGCGAAATGTGCGGAAAATGCAGTTTTTTTCCGTCATTTCGGACTTCGTGGGGGTATCTGGGTAATAAATTCTGGTAACGATTTGGGCATATCATACCTCTGCGGATTCCCACGGGTGTCCTCTTTTCGGAAATACATGGGTTTCCCTGTTTTCCTTGGTGGCTTGGACACCCGAGGCCCATATCTGTATGATGTGAGAGTGTGACATTTCAGGTGTGAAAACAGACTTGGGGTTACTTGTGTTTTAGTCTTTCCCCTTGGCGGCCAGGTAGGTGCACCCACACATGTGAGGTACCATTTTCATTGGGACACCTGTGGGAACGCGGGACGGTAGGCCATGTGTTGTTGGGTGCGTGTTTCGATGGGTGAGCCGAGCGAAATGTGCAGAAAATGCATTTTTTTCCCACATTTTGGACTTTGCGGGGCTGTCTGGGTAATACATTCTGGGGCGATTTGGGCATATCATACCTCTGCGGATTCCCACGGGTGTCCTCTTTTTGGAAATGCATGGGGTTCCCTGTTTTCCTTGGTGGCTTGGACACCCGAGGCCCATATCTGTGTGATGTGTGAGTGTGAGATTTCAGGTTTGAAAACAGACTTGGGGTTACTTGTGTTTTAGGCTTTCCCCTTGGGGGCCAGGTAGGTGCACCCACACATGTGAGGTACCATTTTCATCAGGACACCTGTGGGAACGCGGGACACTAGGCCATGTGTTGTTGGGGCGTGTTTCGATGGGTGAGCTGAGCGAAATGTGCGGAAAATGCATGTTTTTCCCCACATTTTTTACTTTGCGGGGGTGTATGGGTCATAAATTCTGGGGCGATTTGGGCAAATCATACCTCTGCGGATTCCCAGATGTGTCCTCTTTTCGGAAATGCATGGGGTTCTCTGTTTTCGTTGGTGGCTTGGACACCCGAGGCCCATATCTGTATGATGTGAGAGTGTGACATTTCAGGTGTGAAAACAGACTTGTGGTTACTTGTGTTTTAGGCTTTCCCCTTGGCGGCCAGGTAGATTCACCCACACATGTGAAGTACTGTTTTCATCGGGACACCTGTGGGAACGCGGGACGGAAGGCCATGTGTTGTTGGGGGCGTGTTTCGATGGGTGAGCCGAGCGAAATGTGCATAAAATGCAGTTTTTTTCTGTAATTTTGGACTTTGCGGGGGTGCCTGGGTAATAAATTCTGGGGCGATTTGGGCATATCATACCTCTGCGGATTCCCACGGGTGTCCTCTTTTCGGAAATGCAGGGGGTTCCCTGTTTTCCTTGGTGGCTTGGACACCCGAGGCCCATATCTGTGTGATGTGTGAGTGTGATATTTCAGGTGTGAAAACAGACTTGGGGTTACTTGTGTTTTAGGCTTTCCCCTTGGCGGCCAGGTAGGTGCACCCACACATGTGAGGTACCATTTTCATCAGGACTCCTGTGGGAACGCGTGACAGTAGGCCATGTGTTGTTTGGGGCGTTTTTCGATGGGTGAGCTGAGCGAAATGTGCGGAAAATGCATGTATTTTCCCACATTTAGGACTTTGCGGGGGTGTCTGGGTAATAAATTCTGGGGCGATTTGGGCATATCATTCCTCTGCGGATTCCGACGGGTGTCCTCTTTTCAGAAATGCATGGGGTTCCCTGTTTTCCTTGGTGGCTTGGACACCAGAGGCCCATATCTGTATGATGTGAGAGTGTGACTTTTCAGGTGTGAAAACAGACTTGGGGTTACTTGTGTTTTAGGCTTTCCCCTTGGCAGCCAGGTAGATTCACCCACACATGTGAAGTACTGTTTCCATCGGGACACCTGTGGGAACGCGGGACGGTAGGCCATGTGTTGTTGGGGGCGTGTTTCAATGGGTGAGCCGAGCGAAATGTGCGGAAAATGCCTGTTTTTTCAGACATTTTGAACTTTGCGAGGGTGTCTGGGTAATACATTCTGGGGCGATTTGGGCATGTCATACCTCTGTGGATTCCTACGGCTGTCCTCTTTTCGGAAATGCATGGGGTTCCATGTTTTCCTTGGTGGCTTGGACACCCGAGGCCCATATCTGTATGATGTGAGAGTGTCACATTTCAGGTGTGAAAACAGACTTGGGGTTACTTGTGTTTTAGGCTTTCCCCTTGGCGGCCAGGTAGATTCACCCACACATGTGAAGTACTGTTTTCATCGGGACACCTGTGGGAAAGCGGGACGGTAGGCCATGTGTTGTTGGGGGTGTGTTTCGATGGGTGAGCCGAGCGAAATGTGCGGAAAATGCGTGTTGAATCCCACATTTTGGACTTTGCAGGGGTGTCTGGGTAATACATTCTGGGGCGATTTGGGCATATCATACCTCTGCGGATTCCCACGGGTGTCCTCTTTTCGGAAATGCATGGGGTTCCCTGTTTTCCTTGGTGGCTTGGACAACCGAGTCCCATATCTGTATGATGTGAGAGTGTGACATTGGGGTTACTTGTGTTTTAGGCTTTCCCCTTGGCGGCCAGGTAGATTCACCCACACATGTGAAGTACTGTTTTCATCGGGATACCTTTGGGAACGCGGGACGGTAGGCCATGTGTTGTTGGGGGCGTGTTTCGATGGGTGAGCCGAGCGAAATGTGCGGAAAATGCAGTTTTTTTCCGTCATTTCGGACTTCGTGGGGGTGTCTGGGTAATAAATTCTGGGGCGATTTGGGCATATCATACCTCTGCGGATTCCCACGGGTGTCCTCTTTTCAGAAATGCATGGGGTTCCCTGTTTTCCTTGGTGGCTTGGGCACCCGAGGCCCATATCTGAATGATGTGAGAGTGTGACATTTCAGGTGTGAAAACAGACTTGGGGTTACTTGTGTTTTAGGCTTTCCCCTTGGCGGCCAGGTTGGTGCACCCACACATGTGAGGTACCGTTTTCATCGGAACACCTGTGGGAACACGGGACAGTAGGCCATGTGTTGTTTGGGGCGTGTTTCGATGGGTGAGCCGAGCAAAATGTGCAGAAAATGAATTTTTTTCCCCACATTTCAGGCTTTGCGGGGGGTTTGGGTAATAAATTCTGGGTCGATTTGGGCATATCATGCGTCTGCGGATTCCCACGGGTGTCCTCTTTTTGGAAATGCATGGGGTTCCCTGTTTTCCTTGGTGGCTTGGACACCCGAGGCCCATATCTGTATGATGTGAGAGTGTGACATTTTAGGTGTGAAAACAGACTTGGGGTTACTTGTGTTTTAGGCTTTCCCCTTGGCGGCCAGGTAGGTGCACCCACACATGTGAGGTACCGTTTTCATCAGGACACCTGTGAGAACGCGGGACCGTAGGCCATGTGTAGTTGGGGGTGTGTTTCCATGGGTGAGCCGAGCAAAATGTGCGGAAAATGCATTTTTTTCCCACATTTCGGACTTTGCGGGGGTGTCTGGGTAATAAATTCTGGGGCGATTTGGACATATCATACCTCTGCGGATTCCCACGGTTGTCCTCTTTTTGGAAATGCATGGGGTTCCCTGTTTTCCTTGGTGGCTTGGACACCCGAGGCCCATAACTGTGTGATGTGTGAGTGTGAGATTTCAGGTGTGAAAACAGACTTGTGGTTACTTGTGTTTTAGGCTTTCCCCTTGGCGGCCAGGTAGATTCACCCACACATGTGAAGTACTGTTTTCATCGGGACACCTGTGGGAATGCGGGACGGTAGGCCATGTGTTGTTGGGGGCGTGTTTCGATGGGTAAACCGAGCGAAATGTGCAGAAAATGCAGTTTTTTTCTGTAATTTCGGACTTTGCGGGGGTGCCTGGGTAATAAATTCTGGGGCGATTTGGGCATATCATTCCTCTGCGGATTCCCACGGGTGTCCTCTTTTCAGAAATGCATGGGGTTCCCTGTTTTCCTTGGTGGATTGGACACCAGAGGCCCATATCTGTATGATGTGAGAGTGTGACATTTCAGGTGTGAAAACAGACTTGGGGTTACTTGTGTTTTAGGCTTTCCCCTTGGCGGCCAGGTAGATTCACCCACACATGTGAAGTACTGTTTCCATTGGGACACCTGTGGGAACGCGGGACGGTAGGCCATGTGTTGTTGGGGGCGTGTTTCGATGGGTGAGCCGAGCGAAATGTGCGGAAAATGCAGTTTTTTTCCGTCATTTCGGACTTCGTGGGGGTATCTGGGTAATAAATTCTGGGGCGATTTGGGCATATCATACCTCTGCGGATTCCCACGGGTGTCCTCTTTTCGGAAATACATGGGTTTCCCTGTTTTCCTTGGTGGCTTGGACACCCGAGGCCCATATCTGTATGATGTGAGAGTGTGACATTTCAGGTGTGAAAACAGACTTGGGGTTACTTGTGTTTTAGTCTTTCCCCTTGGCGGCCAGGTAGGTGCACCCACACATGTGAGGTACCATTTTCATTGGGACACCTGTGGGAACGCGGGACGGTAGGCCATGTGTTGTTGGGTGCGTGTTTCGATGGGTGAGCCGAGCGAAATGTGCAGAAAATGCATTTTTTTCCCACATTTTGGACTTTGCGGGGCTGTCTGGGTAATACATTCTGGGGCGATTTGGGCATATCATACCTCTGCGGATTCCCACGGGTGTCCTCTTTTTGGAAATGCATGGGGTTCCCTGTTTTCCTTGGTGGCTTGGACACCCGAGGCCCATATCTGTGTGATGTGTGAGTGTGAGATTTCAGGTTTGAAAACAGACTTGGGGTTACTTGTGTTTTAGGCTTTCCCCTTGGGGGCCAGGTAGGTGCACCCACACATGTGAGGTACCATTTTCATCAGGACACCTGTGGGAACGCGGGACACTAGGCCATGTGTTGTTGGGGCGTGTTTCGATGGGTGAGCTGAGCGAAATGTGCGGAAAATGCATGTTTTTCCCCACATTTTTTACTTTGCGGGGGTGTATGGGTCATAAATTCTGGGGCGATTTGGGCAAATCATACCTCTGCGGATTCCCAGACGTGTCCTCTTTTCGGAAATGCATGGGGTTCTCTGTTTTCGTTGGTGGCTTGGACACCCGAGGCCCATATCTGTATGATGTGAGAGTGTGACATTTCAGGTGTGAAAACAGACTTGTGGTTACTTGTGTTTTAGGCTTTCCCCTTGGCGGCCAGGTAGATTCACCCACACATGTGAAGTACTGTTTTCATCGGGACACCTGTGGGAACGCGGGACGGAAGGCCATGTGTTGTTGGGGGCGTGTTTCGATGGGTGAGCCGAGCGAAATGTGCATAAAATGCAGTTTTTTTCTGTAATTTTGGACTTTGCGGGGGTGCCTGGGTAATAAATTCTGGGGCGATTTGGGCATATCATACCTCTGCGGATTCCCACGGGTGTCCTCTTTTCGGAAATGCAGGGGGTTCCCTGTTTTCCTTGGTGGCTTGGACACCCGAGGCCCATATCTGTGTGATGTGTGAGTGTGATATTTCAGGTGTGAAAACAGACTTGGGGTTACTTGTGTTTTAGGCTTTCCCCTTGGCGGCCAGGTAGGTGCACCCACACATGTGAGGTACCATTTTCATCAGGACTCCTGTGGGAACGCGTGACAGTAGGCCATGTGTTGTTTGGGGCGTTTTTCGATGGGTGAGCTGAGCGAAATGTGCGGAAAATGCATGTATTTTCCCACATTTAGGACTTTGCGGGGGTGTCTGGGTAATAAATTCTGGGGCGATTTGGGCATATCATTCCTCTGCGGATTCCGACGGGTGTCCTCTTTTCAGAAATGCATGGGGTTCCCTGTTTTCCTTGGTGGCTTGGACACCAGAGGCCCATATCTGTATGATGTGAGAGTGTGACTTTTCAGGTGTGAAAACAGACTTGGGGTTACTTGTGTTTTAGGCTTTCCCCTTGGCAGCCAGGTAGATTCACCCACACATGTGAAGTACTGTTTCCATCGGGACACCTGTGGGAACGCGGGACGGTAGGCCATGTGTTGTTGGGGGCGTGTTTCAATGGGTGAGCCGAGCGAAATGTGCGGAAAATGCCTGTTTTTTCAGACATTTTGAACTTTGCGAGGGTGTCTGGGTAATACATTCTGGGGCGATTTGGGCATGTCATACCTCTGTGGATTCCTACGGCTGTCCTCTTTTCGGAAATGCATGGGGTTCCATGTTTTCCTTGGTGGCTTGGACACCCGAGGCCCATATCTGTATGATGTGAGAGTGTCACATTTCAGGTGTGAAAACAGACTTGGGGTTACTTGTGTTTTAGGCTTTCCCCTTGGCGGCCAGGTAGATTCACCCACACATGTGAAGTACTGTTTTCATCGGGACACCTGTGGGAAAGCGGGACGGTAGGCCATGTGTTGTTGGGGGTGTGTTTCGATGGGTGAGCCGAGCGAAATGTGCGGAAAATGCGTGTTGAATCCCACATTTTGGACTTTGCAGGGGTGTCTGGGTAATACATTCTGGGGCGATTTGGGCATATCATACCTCTGCGGATTCCCACGGGTGTCCTCTTTTCGGAAATGCATGGGGTTCCCTGTTTTCCTTGGTGGCTTGGACAACCGAGTCCCATATCTGTATGATGTGAGAGTGTGACATTGGGGTTACTTGTGTTTTAGGCTTTCCCCTTGGCGGCCAGGTAGATTCACCCACACATGTGAAGTACTGTTTTCATCGGGATACCTTTGGGAACGCGGGACGGTAGGCCATGTGTTGTTGGGGGCGTGTTTCGATGGGTGAGCCGAGCGAAATGTGCGGAAAATGCAGTTTTTTTCCGTCATTTCGGACTTCGTGGGGGTGTCTGGGTAATAAATTCTGGGGCGATTTGGGCATATCATACCTCTGCGGATTCCCACGGGTGTCCTCTTTTCAGAAATGCATGGGGTTCCCTGTTTTCCTTGGTGGCTTGGGCACCCGAGGCCCATATCTGAATGATGTGAGAGTGTGACATTTCAGGTGTGAAAACAGACTTGGGGTTACTTGTGTTTTAGGCTTTCCCCTTGGCGGCCAGGTTGGTGCACCCACACATGTGAGGTACCGTTTTCATCGGAACACCTGTGGGAACACGGGACAGTAGGCCATGTGTTGTTTGGGGCGTGTTTCGATGGGTGAGCCGAGCAAAATGTGCAGAAAATGAATTTTTTTCCCCACATTTCAGGCTTTGCGGGGGGTTTGGGTAATAAATTCTGGGTCGATTTGGGCATATCATGCGTCTGCGGATTCCCACGGGTGTCCTCTTTTTGGAAATGCATGGGGTTCCCTGTTTTCCTTGGTGGCTTGGACACCCGAGGCCCATATCTGTATGATGTGAGAGTGTGACATTTTAGGTGTGAAAACAGACTTGGGGTTACTTGTGTTTTAGGCTTTCCCCTTGGCGGCCAGGTAGGTGCACCCACACATGTGAGGTACCGTTTTCATCAGGACACCTGTGAGAACGCGGGACCGTAGGCCATGTGTAGTTGGGGGTGTGTTTCCATGGGTGAGCCGAGCAAAATGTGCGGAAAATGCATTTTTTTCCCACATTTCGGACTTTGCGGGGGTGTCTGGGTAATAAATTCTGGGGCGATTTGGACATATCATACCTCTGCGGATTCCCACGGGTGTCCTCTTTTTGGAAATGCATGGGGTTCCCTGTTTTCCTTGGTGGCTTGGACACCCGAGGCCCATAACTGTGTGATGTGTGAGTGTGAGATTTCAGGTGTGAAAACAGACTTGGGGTTACTTGTGTTTTAGGCTTTTCCCTTGGCGGCCAGGTAGGTGCACCCACACATGGGAGGTACCGTTTTCATCGGGACACCTGTAGGAACGTGGGACGGTAGGCCATGTGTAGTTGGGGGTGTGTTTCGATGGGTGAGCCGACCGAAATGTGCGGAAAATGTGTGTTTTTTCCCACATTTTGGACTTTGTGGGGGTGTCTGGGTATTAAATTCTGGGGCGATTTGGGCATATCATACCTCTGCGGATTCCCACGGGTGTCCTCTTTTCGGAAATGCATGGGGTTCCCTGTTTTCCTTGGTGGCTTGGACACCTGAGGCCCATATCTATATGATGTGAGAGTGTGACATTTCAGGTGTGAAAACAGACTTGGGGTTACTTGTGTTTTAGGCTTTCCCCTTGGCGGACAGGTTGGTGCACCCACACATGTGAGGTACTGTTTTCATTGGAACACCTGTGGGAACGCGGGACGGTAGGCCATGTGTAGTTGGGGGTGTGTTTTGATGGGTGAGCCCAGCGAAATGTGGAGAAAATGCATTTTTTGTCCCACGTTTCGGGCTTTGCGGGGGTGTTTGGGTAATACATTCTGGGGCGATTTGGGCATATCATACCTCTGCGGATTCCCAGGCGTGTCCTCTTTTCGGAAATGCATAGGGTTCCCTGTTTTCCTTGGTGGCTTGGACACCCGCGGCCCATATCTGTATGATGTGAGAGTGTGACATTTTAGGTGTGAAAACAGACTTGGGGTTACTTGTGTTTTAGGCTTTCCCCTTGATGGCCAGGTAGGTGCACCCACAAATGGGAGGTACTGTTTTCATCAGGACACCTGTGGGAACGCGGGACAGTAGGCCATGTGTTGTTGGGGGCGTGTTTCGATGGGTGAGCAGAGCGAAATGTGCAGAAAATGCATTTTTCCCCACATTTCGGACTTTGCAGGGGTGTCTGGGTCATAAATTCTCTGGCAATTTGGGCATATCATACCTCTGCGGACTCCCACGGGTGTCCTCTTTTTGGAAATGCATGGGGTTCACTGTTTTCCTTGGTGGCTTGGACACACAAGGCCCATATCTGTATGATGTGAGAGTGTGACATTTCAGGTGTGAAAACAGACTTGGGGTTACTTGCGTTTTAGGCTTTCCCCTTGGCGGCCAGGTAGGTGCACCCACACATGTGAGGTACTGTTTTCATTGGGACACCTGTGGGAACGCGGGACGGTAGGCCATGTGTAGTTGGGGGTGTGTTTCGATGGGTGAGCCGAGCGAAATGTGCAGAAAATGCATTTTTTGTCCCACATTTCGGCATTTGCGGGGGTGTCTGGGTAATAAATTCTGGGGCGATTTGGGCATATCATACCTCTGCGGATTCCCACGGGTGTCCTCTTTTCGGAAATGCATAGGGTTCCCTGTTTTCCTTGGTGGCTTGGACACCCGAGGCCCATATCTGTGTGATGTGAGAGTGTGACATTTCAGGTGTGAAAACAGACTTGGGGTTACTTGTGTTTTAGGCTTTCCCCTTGGCGGCCAGGTAGGTGCACCCACACATGTGAGGTACCATTTTCATCAGGACACCTGAGGGAACGCGGGACACTAGGCCATGTGTTGTTGGGGCGTGTTTCGATGGGTGAGCCGAGCGAAATGTGCGGAAAATGTGTGTTTTTTCCCACATTTTGGACTTTGCGGGGGTGTTTGGGTAATACATTCTGCAGCGATTTGGGCATATCATACCTCTGCGGATTCCCAGGCATGTCCTCTTTTCGGAAATGCATGGGGTTCCCTGTTTTCCTTGGTGGCTTGGACACCCGAGGCCCAAATCTGTATGATGTGAGAGTGTGACATTTCAGGTGTGATAACAGACTTGGGGTTACTTGTGTTTTAGGCTTTCCCCTTGGCGGCCAGGTAGATTCACCCACACATGTGAAGTACTGTTTTCATTGGGACACCTGTGGGAACGCGGGACGGTAGGCCATGTGTTGTTGGGGGCGTGTTTCGATGGGTGAGCCGAGCGAAATGTGCAGAAAATGCATTTTCTTCCCCACATTTTGGGCTTTGCGGGGGTGTTTGGGTAATACATTCTGGGGCGATTTGGGCATATCATACCTCTGCGGATTCCCACGGGTGTCCTCTTTTCAGAACTGCATGGAGTTCCCTGTTTTCCTTGGTGGCTTGGACACCCGAGGCCCATATCTGAATGATGTGAGAGTGTGACATTTCAGGTGTGTGTGAAAACAGACTTGGGGTTACTTGTGTTTTAGGCTTTCCCCTTGGCGACCAGGTAGGTGCACCCACACATGTGAGGAACTGTTTTCATCAGAACACCTGTGGGAACGCGGGACAGTAGGCCATGTGTTGTTTGGTTCGTGTTTCGATGGGTGAGCCGAGCGAAATGTGCAGAAAATGCATTTTTTTCCCCACATTTCGGGCTTTGCGGGGGTGTTTGGGTAATACATTCTGAGGCGATTTGGGCATATCATACCTCTGCGGATTCCCACGGGTGTCCTCTTTTTGGAAATGCATGGGTTCCCTATTTTCCTTGGTGGCTTGGACATCCGAGGCCCATATCTGTATGATGTGAGAGTGTGACATTTCAGGTGTGAAAACAGACTTGGGGTTACTTGTGTTTTAGGCTTTCCCCTTGGCGGGCAGGTAGGTGCACCCACACATGTGAGGTACCATTTTCATCAGGACACCTGAGGGAACGCGGGACACTAGGCCATGTGTTGTTGGGGCTTGTTTCGATGGGTGAGCCGAGCGAAATGTGGAGAAAATGCAGTTTTTTTCCGTCATTTCGGACTTTGCGGGGGTGCCTGGGTAATAAATTCTGGGGTGATTTGGCAATTTCATACCTCTGCGGATTCCCACGGGTGTCCTCTTTTCAGAAATGCATGGGGTTCCCTGTTTTCCTTGGTGCCTTGGACACCCGAGGCCCATATCTGAATGATGTGAGAGTGTGACATTTCAGGTGTGAAAACAGACTTGGGGTTACTTGTGTTTTAGGCTTTCCCCTTGGTGGCCAGGTAGGTGCACCCACACATGTGAGGTATCGTTTTCATCAGAACACCTGTGGAAACGCGGGACAGTAGGCCATGTGTTGTTTGGGGCGTGTTTCGATGGGTGAGCCGAGCGAAATGTGCAGAAAATGCATTTTTTCCCCACATTTCGGGTTTTGCGGGGGTGTTTGGGTAATACATTCTGGGGTGATTTGGGCATATCATACCTCTGCGGATTCCCACGGGTGTCCTCTTTTCAGAACTGCATGGGGTTCCCTGTTTTCCTTGGTGGCTTGGACACCCGAGGCCCATATCTGAATGATGTGAGAGTGTGACATTTCAGGTGTGTGTGAAAACAAACTTGGGGTTACTTGTGTTTTAGGCTTTCCCCTTGGCGGCCAGGTAGGTGCACCCACACATGTGAGGTACCATTTTCATCAGGACACCTGTGGGAACGCGGGACGGTAGTCCATGTGTTGTTGGGGCGTGTTTCGATGGGTGAGCCGAGCGAAATGTGCAGAAAATGCGTGTTTTTTCCCACATTTCGGATTTGCGGGGTGTCTGGGTAATACATTCTCTGGCGATTTGGGCATATCATACCTCTGCGGATTCCCATGGATGTCCTCTTTTCGGAAATGCATGGGATTCCCTGTTTTCCTTGGTTACTTGGACACCCGAGGCCCATATCTGTATGATGTGAGAGTGTGTCATTTCAGGTGTGAAAACAGACTTGTCGTTACTTGTGTTTTAGGCTTTCCCCTTGGCGGCCAGGTACGTGCACCCACACATGTGAGGTACCGTTTTCATCGGGACACCTCTGGGAATGCGGGACGGTAGGCCATGTTTTGTTGGGTGCGTGTTTCGATGGGTGAGCCGAGCGAAATGTGCAGAAAATGCATTTTTTTCCCACATTTTGGACTTTGCGGAGCTGTCTGGTAATACATTCTGGGGCGATTTGGGCATATCATACCTCTGCGGATTCCCACGGGTGTCCTCTTTTCATAAATGCATGTTGTTCCCAGTTTTCCTTGGTGGCTTGGACACCCGAGGCCCATATCTGAATGATGTGAGAGTGTGAGATTTCAGTTGTGAAAACAGACTTGGGGTTACTTGTGTTTTAGGCTTTCCCCTTGGCGGCCAGGTAGGTGCACCCACACATGTGAGGTACCGTTTTCATTGGAACACCTGTGGGAACACGGGACAGTAGGCCATGTGTTGTTGGGGGTGTGTTTCGATGGGTGAGCCGAGTGAAATGTGCAGAAAATGCATTTTTTTCCCCACATTTCGGGGTTTTCGGGGGTGTTTGGGTAATACATTCTGGGGCGATTTGGGCATATCATACCTCTGTGGATTCCCACGGGTGTCCTCTTTTTGGAAATGCATGGGGTTCCCTGTTTTCCTTGGTGGCTTGGACACCCGAGGCCCATATCTGTATGATGTGAGAGTGTGACATTTTAGGTGTGAAAACAGACTTAGGGTTACTTGTGTTTTAGGCTTTCCCCTTGGCGGCCAGGTAGGTGCACCCACACATGTGAGGTACCGTTTTCATCGGGACATCTGTGAGAACGCGGGACCATAGGCCATGTGTAGTTGGGGGTGTGTTTCCATGGGTGAGACGAGCAAAATGCGCGGAAAATGCATTTTTTTTCCCACATTTCGGACTTTGCGGGGTGTCTGGGTAATAAATTCTGGGGCGATTTGGGCATATCATACCTCAGTGGATTCCCACGGCTGTCCTCTTTTCGGAAATGTATGGGGTTCCCTGTTTTCCTTGGTCGCTTGGACACCAGAGGCCCATATCTGTATGATGTGAGAGTGTGACATTTCAGGTGTGAAAACAAACTTGGGGTTACTTGTGTTTTAGGCTTTCCCCTTGGCGGCCAGGTAGATTCACCCACACATGTGAAGTACTGTTTTCATCGGGACACCTGTGGGAAAGCGGGACGGTAGGCCATGTGTTGTTGGGGGTGTGTTTCGATGGGTGAGCCGAGCGAAATGTGCGGAAAATGCATTTTTTTCCTACATTTCGGACTTTGCGGGGGTGTCTGGGTAACAAATTCTGGGGCGATTTGGGCATATCATACCTCAGTGGATTCCCACGGCTGTCCTCTTTTCGGAAATGCATGGGGTTCCCTGTTTTCGTTGGTGGCTTGGACACCCGAGGCCCATATCTGTATGATGTGAGAGTGTGACATTTCAGGTGTGTAAACAGACTTGGGGTTACTTGTGTTTTAGGCTTTCCCCTTGGCGGCCAGGTAGGTGCACCCACACATGTGAGGTACCATTTTCATCATGACACCTGTGGGAACGCGGGACGGTAGGCCATGTGTTGTTGGGGGCGTGTTTCGATGGGTGAGCCGAGCGAAATGTGCAGCAAATGTGTGTTTTTTCCCATATTTCGGATTTGCGGGGTGTCTGGGTAATAAATTCTCTGGCGATTTGGGCATATCATACCTCTGCGGATTCCCACGGGTGTCCTCTTTTCAGAAATGCATGTGGTTCCCAGTTTTCCTTGATGGCTTGGACACCCGAGGCCCATATCTGAATGATGTAGAGTGTGACATTTCAGTTTTGAAAACAGACTTGGGGTTACTTGTGTTTTAGGCTTTCCCCTTGGCGGCCAGGTAGGTGCACCCACACATGTGAGGTACCGTTTTCATTGGAACACCTGTGGGAACACGGGACAGTAGGCCATGTGTTGTTGGGGGCGTGTTTCGATGGGTGGGCCGAGTGAAATGTGCAGAAAATGCATTTTATTCCCCACATTTCGGGCTTTGCGGGGGTGTTTGGGTAATACATTCTGGGGCGATTTGGGCATATGATACCTCTGCGGATTCCCACGGGTGTCCTCTTTTTGGAAATGCATGGGGTTCCCTGTTTTCCTTGGTGGCTTGGACACCCGAGGCCCATATCTGTATGATGTGAGAGTGTGACATTTTAGGTGTGAAAACAGACTTGGGGTTACTTGTGTTTCAGGCTTTCCCCTTGGCGGCCAGGTAGGTGCACCCACACATGTGAGGTACCGTTTTCATCGGGACACCTGTGAGAAAGCGGGACCATAGGCCATGTGTAGTTGGGGGTGTGTTTCCATGGGTGAGACGAGCAAAATGCGCGGAAAATGCATTTTTTTTCCCACATTTCGGACTTTGCGGGGCTGTCTGGGTATAACATTCTGGGGCGATTTGGGCATATCATACCTCTGCGGATTCCCACGGGTGTCCTCTTTTCATAAATGCATGTTGTTCCCAGTTTTCCTTGGTGGCTTGGACACCCGAGGCCCATATCTGAATGATGTGAGAGTGTGACATTTCAGTTGTGAAAACAGACTTGGGGTTACTTGTGTTTTAGGCTTTCCCCTTGGCGGCCAGGTAGGTTCACCCACACATGTGAGGTACCGTTTTCATTGGAACACCTGTGGGAACACGGGACAGTAGGCCATGTGTTGTTGGGGGTGTGTTTCGATGGGTTGAGCCGAGTGAAATGTGCAGAAAATGCATTTTTTTCCCCACATTTCGGGGTTTGCGGGGGTGTTTGGGTAATACATTCTGGGGCGATTTGGGCATATCATACCTCTGCGGATTCCCACGGGTGTCCTCTTTTTGGAAATGCATGGGGTTCCCTGTTTTCCTTGGTGGCTTGGACACCCGAGGCCCATATCTGTATGATGTGAGAGTGTGACATTTTAGGTGTGAAAACAGACTTGGGGTTACTTGTGTTTTAGGCTTTCCCCTTGGCGGCCAGGTAGGTGCACCCACACATGTGAGGTACCGTTTTCATCGGGACATCTGTGAGAACGCGGGACCGTAGGCCATGTGTAGTTGGGGGTGTGTTTCCATGGGTGAGACGAGCAAAATGCGCGGAAAATGCATTTTTTTTCCCACATTTCGGACTTTGCGGGGGTGTCTGGGTAATAAATTCTGGGGCGATTTGGGCATATCATACCTCAGTGGATTCCCACGGCTGTCCTCTTTTCGGAAATGTATGGGGTTCCCTGTTTTCCTTGGTGGCTTGGACACCCGAGGCCCATATCTGTATGATGTGAGAGTGTGACATTTCAGGTGTGAAAACAAACTTGGGGTTACTTGTGTTTTAGGCTTTCCCCTTGGCGGCCAGGTAGATTCACCCACACATGTGAAGTACTGTTTTCATCGGGACACCTGTGGGAAAGCGGGATGGTAGGCCATGTGTTGTTGGGGGTGTGTTTCGATGGGTGAGCCGAGCGAAATGTGCGGAAAATGCATTTTATTCCTACATTTCGGACTTTGCGGGGGTGTCTGGGTAATAAATTCTGGGGCGATTTAGGCATATCATACCTCTGCGGATTCCCACGTGTGTCCTCTTTTCAGAAATGCATGGGGTTCCCTGTTTTCGTTGGTGGCTTGGACACCCGAGGCCCATATCTGTATGATGTGAGAGTGTGACATTTCAGGTGTGTAAACAGACTTGGGGTTACTTGTGTTTTAGGCTTTCCCCTTGGCGGCCAGGTAGGTGCACCCACACATGTGAGGTACCATTTTCATCATGACACCAGTGGGAACGCGGGATGGTAGGCCATGTGTTGTTGGGGGCGTGTTTCGATGGGTGAGCCGAGCGAAATGTGCAGAAAATGTTTGTTTTTTCCCACATTTCGGATTTGCGGCATGTCTGGGTAATAAATTCTCTGGCGATTTAGGCATATCATACCTCTGCGGATTCCCACGGGTGTCCTCTTTTCAGAAATGCATGTGGTTCCCAGTTTTCCTTGATGGCTTGGACACCCGAGGCCCATATCTGAATGATGTGAGAGTGTGACATTTTAGGTGTGAAAACAGACTTGGGGTTACTTGTGTTTCAGGCTTTCCCCTTGGCGGCCAGGTAGGTGCACCCACACATGTGAGGTACCGTTTTCATCGGGACACCTGTGAGAAAGCGGGACCGTAGGCCATGTGTAGTTGGGGGTGTGTTTCCATGGGTGAGCCGAGCAAAATGTGCGGAAAATAGATTTTTTTCCCACATTTCGGACTTTGCGGGGGTGTCTGGGTTATAAATTCTGGGGCGATTTGGGCATATCATACCTCTGCGGATTCCCACGGGAGTCCTCTTTTCGGAAATGCATGGGGTTCCCTGTTTTCCTTGGTGGCTTGGACACCCGAGGCCCATATCTGTGTGATGTGTGAGTGTGAGATTTCAGGTGTGAAAACAGACTTGGGGTTACTTGTGTTTTAGGCTTTCCCCTTGGCGGCCAGGTAGGTGCACCCACACATGTGAGGTAACATTTTCATCAGGACACCTGTGGGAACGCGGGACACTAGGCCATGTGTTGTTGGGGCGTGTTTCGATGGGTGAGCTGAGCGAAATGTGCGGAAAATGCATGTTTTTTCCCACATTTTGGACTTTGCGGGGGTGTCTGGGTAATAAATTCTGTGGCGATTTGGGCATATCATACCTCTGCGGATTCCCACGGGTGTCCTCTTTTCAGAAATGCATGTGGTTCCCAGTTTTCCTTGATAGCTTGGACACCCGAGGCCCATATCTGAATGATGTGAGAGTGTGACATTTTAGGTGTGAAAACAGACTTGGGGTTACTTGTGTTTCAGGCTTTCCCCTTGGCGGCCAGGTAGGTGCACCCACACATGTGAGGTACCGTTTTCATCGGGACACCTGTGAGAAAGCGGGACCGTAGGCCATGTGTAGTTGGGGGTGTGTTTCGATGGGTGAGCCGAGCGAAATGTGCGGAAAATGCATTTTTTGTCCCACATTTCGGCCTTTGCGGGGGTGTCTGTGTAATAAATTCTGGGGCCATTTGGGCATATCATACCTCTGCGGATTCCCACGGGTGTCCTCTTTTCGGAAATGCATAGGGTTCCCTGTTTTCCTTGGTGGCTTGGACACCCGAGGCCCATATCTGTGTGATGTGTGAGTGTGACATTTCAGGTGTGAAAACAGACTTGGGGTTACTTGTGTTTTAGGCTTTCCCCATGGCAGCCAGGTAGGTGCACCCACACATGTGAGGTACCATTTTCATCAGGACACCTGAGGGAACGCGGGACGCTAGGCCATGTGTTGTTGGGGCATGTTTCGATGGGTGAGCCGAGCGAAATGTGCGGAAAATGTGTGTTTTTCCCACATTTTGGACTTTGCGGGGGTGTATGGGTAATACATTCTGAGGTGATTTGGGCATATCATACCTCTGTGGATTCCCACGGCTGTCCTCTTTTCGGAAATGCATGGGGTTCTCTGTTTTCCTTGGTGGCTTGGACATCCGATGCCCATATCTGTATGACGTGAAAGTGTGACATTTCAAGTGTGAAAGGCTTTCCCCTTGGCGGCCAGGTAGGTGCACCCACACATGTGAGGTACCATTTTCATCAGGACACCTGTGGGAACGTGGGACGGTAGGCCATGTGTTGTTGGGGCGTGTTACGATGGGTGAGCCGAGCGAAATGTGCGGAAAATGTGTGTTTTTCCCACATTTTGGACTTTGCGGGGGTGTATGGGTAATACATTCTGAGGTGATTTGGGCATATCATACCTCTGTGGATTCCCACGGCTGTCCTCTTTTCGGAAATGCATGGGGTTCTCTGTTTTCCTTGGTTGCTTGGACACCCGAGGCTCATATCTGTATGATGTGAGAGTGTGTCATTTCAGGTGTGAAAACAGACTTGGGGTTACTTGTGTTTTAGGCTTTCCCCTTGGCAGCCAGGTAGGTGCACCCACACATGTGAGGTACCGTTTTCATCGGGACACTTGTGGGAACGCGGGACGGTAGGCCATGTGTTGTTGGGTGCGTGTTTCGATGGGTGAGCCGAGCGAAATGTGCAGAAAATGCATTTTTTTCCCACATTTTGGACTTTGCGGGGCTGTCTGGATGATACATTCTGGGGCGATTTGGGAATATCATACCTCTGCGGATTCCCACAGGTGTCCTCTTTTCAGAAATGCATGTGGTTCCCAGTTTTCCTTGGTGGCTTGGACACCCGAGGCCCATATCTGAATGATGTGAGAGTGTGACATTTCAGTTGTGAAAACAGACTTGGGGTTACTTGTGTTTTAGGCTTTCCCCTTTGCGGCCTGGTAGGTGGTCCCACACATGTGAGGTACCGTTTTCATTGGAACACCTGTGGGAACACGGGACAGTAGGCCATGTGTAGTTGGGGGTGTGTTTCGATGGGTGAGCCGAGCAAAATGTGCGGAAAATGCATTTTTTTCCCACATTTCAGACTTTGCGGGGGTGTCTGGGTAATAAATTCTGGGGCGATTTGGGCATATCATACCTCTGCGGATTCCCACGGGTGTCCTCTTTTCGGAAATGCATGGGGTTCCCTGTTTTCCTTGGTGGCTTGGACACCCGAGGCCCATATCTGTATGATGTGAGAGTGTGACATTTCAGGTGTGAAAACAGACTTGGGGTTACTTGTGTTTTAGGCTTACCCCTTGGCGGCCAGGTAGGTGCACCCACACATGTGAGGTACCGTTTTCATTGGGACACCTGTGGGAATGCGGGACAGTAGGCCATGTGTAGTTGGGGGTGTGTTTCGATGGGTGAGCCGAGCAAAATGTGCAGAAAATGCATTTTTTGTCCCACATTTCGGCCTTTGCGGGGGTGTCTGTGTAATAAATTCTGGGGCCATTTGGGCATATCATACCTCTGCGGATTCCCACGGGTGTCCTCTTTTCGGAAATGCATAGGGTTCCCTGTTTTCCTTGGTGGCTTGGACACCCGAGGCCCATATCTGTGTGATGTGTGAGTGTGACATTTCAGGTGTGAAAACAGACTTGGGGTTACTTGTGTTTTAGGCTTTCCCCATGGCAGCCAGGTAGGTGCACCCACACATGTGAGGTACCATTTTCATCAGGACACCTGAGGGAACGCGGGACGCTAGGCCATGTGTTGTTGGGGCGTGTTTCGATGGGTGAGCCGAGCGAAATGTGCGGAAAATGCGTGTTTGATCCCACATTTCGGACTTTACGGGGGTGTCTGGGTAATAAATTCTGGGGCGATTTGGGCATATCATACCTCTGCGGATTCCCAGGCGTGTCCTCTTTTCGGAAATGCATGGGGTTCCCTGTTTTCCTTGGTGGCTTGGACACCCGAGGCCCAAATCTGTATGATGTGAGAGTGTGACATTTCAGGTGTGAAAACAGACTTGGGGTTACGTGTGTTTTAGCCTTTCCCCTTGGCGGCCAGGTACGTGCACCCACACATGTGAGGTACCGTTTTCATCGGGACACCTGTGGGAACGCGGGACGGTAGGCCATGTGTTGTTGGGTGCGTGTTTCGATGGGTGAGCCGAGCGAAATGTGCAGAAAATGCATTTTTTTCCCACATTTTGGACTTTGCAGGGGTGTCTGGGTAATACATTCTGGGGCGATTTGGGCATATCATACCTCTGCGGATTCCCACGGGTGTCCTCTTTTCAGAAATGCATGTGGTTCCCAGTTTTCCTTGATGGCTTGGACAACCGAGGCCCATATCTGAATGATGTGAGAGTGTGACATTTCAGTTGTGAAAACAGACTTGGGGTTACTTGTGTTTTAGGCTTTCCCCTTGGCGGCCAGGTAGATTCACCCACACATGTGAAGTCCTGTTTTCATCGGGACACCTGTGGGAACGCGGGACAGTAGGCCATGTGTTGTTGGGGGCGTGTTTCGATGGGTAAGCCGAGCGAAATGTGCAGAAAATGCGTGTTTTTTCCCACATTTCGGATTTGCGGGGTTGTCTGGGTAATAAATTCTCTGGCGATTTGGGCATATCATACCTCTGCGGACTCCCACGGGTGTCCTCTTTTTGGAAATGCATGGGTTTCCCTGTTTTCCTTGGTGGCTTGGACACACGAGGCCCATATCTGTATGATGTGAGAGTGTGACATTTCAGGTGTGAAAACAGACTTGGGGTTACTTGTGTTTTAGGCTTACCCCTTGGCGGCCAGGTAGGTGCACCCACACATGTGAGGTACCGTTTTCATTGGGACACCTGTGGGAACGCGGGACGGTAGGCCATGTGTAGTTGGGGGTGTGTTTCGATGGGTGAGCCGAGCGAAATGTGCGGAAAATGCATTTTTTGTCCCACATTTCGGCCTTTGCGGGGGTGTCTGGGTAATACATTCTGGGGCAATTTGGGCATATCATACCTCTGCGGATTCCCACGGGTGTCCTCTTTTCGGAAATGCATAGGGTTCCCTGTTTTCCTTGGTGGCTTGGACACCCGAGGCCCATATCTGTGTGATGTGTGAGTGTGACATTTCAGGTGTGAAAACAGACTTGGGGTTACTTGTGTTTTAGGCTTTCCCCTTGGCGGTCAGGTAGGTACACCCCACATGTGAGGTACCATTTTCATCAGGACACCTGAGGGAACGTGGGACGCTAGGCCATGTGTTGTTGGGGCGTGTTTCGATGGGTGAGCCGAGCGGAATGTGCGGAAAATGCGTGTTTTTTCCCACATTTTGGACTTTGCGGGGGTGTCTGGGTAATAAATTCTGGGGCGATTTGGGCATATCATACCTCTGCGGATTCCCACGGCTGTCCTATTTTCAGAAATTCATGGGGTTCCCTGTTTTCCTTGGTGGCTTGGACACCCGAGGCCCATATCCGAATGATGTGAGAGTGTGACATTTCAGGTGTGAAAACAGACTTGGGGTTACTTGTGTTTTAGGCTTTCCCCTTGGCGGCCAGGTAGGTGCACCCACACATGTGAGGTACCATTTTCATCAGGACACCTGTGGGAACGCGGGACGGTAGGCCATGTGTTGTTGGGGGCATGTTTCGATGGGTGAGCCGAGCGAAATGTGCAGAAAATGCTTGTTTTTTCCCCACATTTTGGGCTTTGCGGGGGTGTTTGGGTAATACATTCTGGGGCGATTTGGGCATATCATACCTCTGCGGATTCCCACGGGTGTGCTCTTTTTGGAAATGCATGGGTTCCCTGTTTTCCTTGGTGGCTTGGACATCCGATGCCCATATCTGTATGACGTGAAAGTGTGACATTTCAAGTGTGAAAGGCTTTCCCCTTGGCGGCCAGGTAGGTGCACCCACACATGTGAGGTACCATTTTCATCAGGACACCTGTGGGAACGTGGGACGGTAGGCCATGTGTTGTTGGGGCGTGTTACGATGGGTGAGCCGAGCGAAATGTGCGGAAAATGCGTGTTTTTCCCACATTTTGGACTTCGCGGGGGTGTATGGGTAATACATTCTGAGGTGATTTGGGCATATCATACCTCTGTGGATTCCCACGGCTGTCCTCTTTTCGGAAATGCATGGGGTTCTCTGTTTTCCTTGGTTGCTTGGACACCCGAGGCTCATATCTGTATGATGTGAGAGTGTGTCATTTCAGGTGTGAAAACAGACTTGGGGTTACTTGTGTTTTAGGCTTTCCCCTTGGCAGCCAGGTAGGTGCACCCACACATGTGAGGTACCATTTTCATCGGGACACTTGTGGGAACGCGGGACGGTAGGCCATGTGTTGTTGGGTGCGTGTTTCGATAGGTGAGCCGAGCGAAATGTGCAGAAAATGCATTTTTTTCCCACATTTTGGACTTTGCGGGGCTGTCTGGATGATACATTCTGGGGCGATTTGGGAATATCATACCTCTGCGGATTCCCACAGGTGTCCTCTTTTCAGAAATGCATGTGGTTCCCAGTTTTCCTTGGTGGCTTGGACACCCGAGGCCCATATCTGAATGATGTGAGAGTGTGACATTTCAGTTGTGAAAACAGACTTGGGGTTACTTGTGTTTTAGGCTTTCCCCTTTGCGGCCTGGTAGGTGGTCCCACACATGTGAGGTACCGTTTTCATTGGAACACCTGTGGGAACACGGGACAGTAGGCCATGTGTAGTTGGGGGTGTGTTTCGATGGGTGAGCCGAGCAAAATGTGCGGAAAATGCATTTTTTTCCCACATTTCAGACTTTGCGGGGGTGTCTGGGTAATAAATTCTGGGGCGATTTGGGCATATCATACCTCTGCGGATTCCCACGGGTGTCCTCTTTTCGGAAATGCATGGGGTTCCCTGTTTTCCTTGGTGGCTTGGACACCCGAGGCCCATATCTGTATGATGTGAGAGTGTGACATTTCAGGTGTGAAAACAGACTTGGGGTTACTTGTGTTTTAGGCTTACCCCTTGGCGGCCAGGTAGGTGCACCCACACATGTGAGGTACCGTTTTCATTGGGACACCTGTGGGAATGCGGGACAGTAGGCCATGTGTAGTTGGGGGTGTGTTTCGATGGGTGAGCCGAGCAAAATGTGCAGAAAATGCATTTTTTGTCCCACATTTCGGCCTTTGCGGGGGTGTCTGTGTAATAAATTCTGGGGCCATTTGGGCATATCATACCTCTGCGGATTCCCACGGGTGTCCTCTTTTCGGAAATGCATAGGGTTCCCTGTTTTCTTTGGTGGCTTGGACACCCGAGGCCCATATCTGTGTGATGTGTGAGTGTGACATTTCAGGTGTGAAAACAGACTTGGGGTTACTTGTGTTTTAGGCTTTCCCCTTGGCAGCCAGGTAGGTGCACCCACACATGTGAGGTACCATTTTCATCAGGACACCTGAGGGAACGCGGGACGCTAGGCCATGTGTTGTTGGGGCGTGTTTCGATGGGTGAGCTGAGCGAAATGTGCGGAAAATGCGTGTTTTTTCCCACATTTTGGACTTTGCGGGGGTGTCTGGGTAATAAATTCTGGGGCGATTTGGGCATATCATACCTCTGCGGATTCCCAGGCGTGTCCTCTTTTCGGAAATGCATGGGGTTCCCTGTTTTCCTTGGTGGCTTGGACACCCGAGGCCCAAATCTGTATGATGTGAGAGTGTGACATTTCAGGTGTGAAAACAGACTTGGGGTTACTTGTGTTTTAGCCTTTCCCCTTGGCGGCCAGGTACGTGCACCCACACATGTGAGGTACCGTTTTCATCGGGACACCTGTGGGAACGCGGGACGGTAGGCCATGTGTTGTTGGGTGCGTGTTTCGATGGGTGAGCCGAGCGAAATGTGCAGAAAATGCATTCTTTTCCCACATTTTGGACTTTGCAGGGCTGTCTGGGTAATACATTCTGGGGCGATTTGGGCATATCATACCTCTGCGGATTCCCACGGGTGTCCTGTTTTCAGAAATGCATGTGGTTCCCAGTTTTCCTTGATGGCTTGGACAACCGAGGCCCATATCTGAATGATGTGAGAGTGTGACATTTCAGTTGTGAAAACAGACTTGGGGTTACTTGTGTTTTAGGCTTTCCCCTTGGCGGCCAGGTAGATTCACCCACACATGTGAAGTCCTGTTTTCATCGGGACACCTGTGGGAACGCGGGACAGTAGGCCATGTGTTGTTGGGGGCGTGTTTCGATGGGTAAGCCGAGCGAAATGTGCAGAAAATGCGTGTTTTTTCCCACATTTCGGATTTGCGGGGTTGTCTGGGTAATAAATTCTCTGGCAATTTGGGCATATCATACCTCTGCGGACTCCCACGGGTGTCCTCTTTTTGGAAATGCATGGGGTTCCCTGTTTTCCTTGGTGGCTTGGACACACGAGGCCCATATCTGTATGATGTGAGAGAGTGACATTTCAGGTGTGAAAACAGACTTGGGGTTACTTGTGTTTTAGGCTTTCCCCTTGGCAGCCAGGTAGGTGCACCCGCACATGTGAGGTACCATTTTCATCAGGACACCTGAGGGAACGCGGGACGCTAGGCAATGTGTTGTTGGGGTGTGTTTCGATGGGTGAGCCGAGCATAATGTGCGGAAAATGCGTGTTTTTTCCCACATTTTGGACTTTGCGGGGGTGTCTGGGTAATAAATTCTGGGGCGATTTGGGCATATCATACCTCTGCGGATTCCCACGGCTGTCCTATTTTCAGAAATTCATGGGGTTACCTGTTTTCCTTGGTGGCTTGGACACCCGAGGCCAATATCCGAATGATGTGAGAGTGTGACATTTCAGGTGTGAAAACAGACTTGGGGTTACTTGTGTTTTAGGCTTTCCCCTTGGCGGCCAGGTAGGTGCACCCACACATGTGAGGTACCATTTTCATCAGGACACCTGTGGGAACGCGGGACGGTAGGCCATGTGTTGTTGGGGGCCTGTTTCGATGGGTGAGCCGAGCGAAATGTGCGGAAAATGCATTTTTTTCCTACATTTCGGACTTTGCGGGGGTGTCTGGGTAACAAATTCTGGGGCGATTTGGGCATATCATACCTCAGTGGATTCCCACGGCTGTCCTCTTTTCGGAAATGCATGGGGTTCCCTGTTTTCGTTGGTGGCTTGGACACCCGAGGCCCATATCTGTATGATGTGAGAGTGTGACATTTCAGGTGTGTAAACAGACTTGGGGTTACTTGTGTTTTAGGCTTTCCCCTTGGCGGCCAGGTAGGTGCACCCACACATGTGAGGTACCATTTTCATCATGACACCAGTGGGAACGCGGGACGGTAGGCCATGTGTTGTTGGGGGCGTGTTTCGATGGGTGAGCCGAGCGAAATGTGCAGCAAATGTGTGTTTTTTCCCATATTTCGGATTTGCGGGGTGTCTGGGTAATAAATTCTCTGGCGATTTGGGCATATCATACCTCTGCGGATTCCCACGGGTGTCCTCTTTTCAGAAATGCATGTGGTTCCCAGTTTTCCTTGATGGCTTGGACACCCGAGGCCCATATCTGAATGATGTAGAGTGTGACATTTCAGTTTTGAAAACAGACTTGGGGTTACTTGTGTTTTAGGCTTTCCCCTTGGCGGCCAGGTAGGTGCACCCACACATGTGAGGTACCGTTTTCATTGGAACACCTGTGGGAACACGGGACAGTAGGCCATGTGTTGTTGGGGGCGTGTTTCGATGGGTGGGCCGAGTGAAATGTGCAGAAAATGCATTTTATTCCCCACATTTCGGGCTTTGCGGGGGTGTTTGGGTAATACATTCTGGGGCGATTTGGGCATATGATACCTCTGCGGATTCCCACGGGTGTCCTCTTTTTGGAAATGCATGGGGTTCCCTGTTTTCCTTGGTGGCTTGGACACCCGAGGCCCATATCTGTATGATGTGAGAGTGTGACATTTTAGGTGTGAAAACAGACTTGGGGTTACTTGTGTTTCAGGCTTTCCCCTTGGCGGCCAGGTAGGTGCACCCACACATGTGAGGTACCGTTTTCATCGGGACACCTGTGAGAAAGCGGGACCATAGGCCATGTGTAGTTGGGGGTGTGTTTCCATGGGTGAGACGAGCAAAATGCGCGGAAAATGCATTTTTTTCCCACATTTCGGACTTTGCGGGGCTGTCTGGGTATAACATTCTGGGGCGATTTGGGCATATCACACCTCTGCGGATTCCCACGGGTGTCCTCTTTTCATAAATGCATGTTGTTCCCAGTTTTCCTTGGTGGCTTGGACACCCGAGGCCCATATCTGAATGATGTGAGAGTGTGACATTTCAGTTGTGAAAACAGACTTGGGGTTACTTGTGTTTTAGGCTTTCCCCTTGGCGGCCAGGTAGGTTCACCCACACATGTGAGGTACCGTTTTCATTGGAACACCTGTGGGAACACGGGACAGTAGGCCATGTGTTGTTGGGGGTGTGTTTCGATGGGTGAGCCGAGTGAAATGTGCAGAAAATGCATTTTTTTCCCCACATTTCAGGGTTTGCGGGGGTGTTTGGGTAATACATTCTGGGGCGATTTGGGCATATCATACCTCTGCGGATTCCCACGGGTGTCCTCTTTTTGGAAATGCATGGGGTTCCCTGTTTTCCTTGGTGGCTTGGACACCCGAGGCCCATATCTGTATGATGTGAGAGTGTGACATTTTAGGTGTGAAAACAGACTTGGGGTTACTTGTGTTTTAGGCTTTCCCCTTGGCGGCCAGGTAGGTGCACCCACACATGTGAGGTACCGTTTTCATCGGGACATCTGTGAGAACGCGGGACCGTAGGCCATGTGTAGTTGGGGGTGTGTTTCCATGGGTGAGACGAGCAAAATGCGCGGAAAATGAATTTTTTTTCCCACATTTCGGACTTTGCGGGGGTGTCTGGGTAATAAATTCTGGGGCGATTTGGGCATATCATACCTCAGTGGATTCCCACGGCTGTCCTCTTTTCGGAAATGTATGGGGTTCCCTGTTTTCCTTGGTGGCTTGGACACCCGAGGCCCATATCTGTATGATGTGAGAGTGTGACATTTCAGGTGTGAAAACAAACTTGGGGTTACTTGTGTTTTAGGCTTTCCCCTTGGCGGCCAGGTAGATTCACCCACACATGTGAAGTACTGTTTTCATCGGGACACCTGTGGGAAAGCGGGACGGTAGGCCATGTGTTGTTGGGGGTGTGTTTCGATGGGTGAGCCGAGCGAAATGTGCGGAAAATGCATTTTTTTCCTACATTTCGGACTTTGCGGGGGTGTCTGGGTAATAAATTCTGGGGCGATTTAGGCATATCATACCTCTGCGGATTGCCACGTGTGTCCTCTTTTCAGAAATGCATGGGGTTCCCTGTTTTCGTTGGTGGCTTGGACACCCGAGGCCCATATCTGTGTGATGTGAGAGTGTGACATTTCAGGTGTGTAAACAGACTTGGGGTTACTTGTGTTTTAGGCTTTCCCCTTGGCGGCCAGGTAGGTGCACCCACACATGTGAGGTACCATTTTCATCATGACACCAGTGGGAACGCGGGATGGTAGGCCATGTGTTGTTGGGGGCGTGTTTCGATGGGTGAGCCGAGCGAAATGTGAAGAAAATGTGTGTTTTTTCCCACATTTCGGATTTGCGGCATGTCTGGGTAATAAATTCTCTGGCGATTTGGGCATATCATACCTCTGCGGATTCCCACGGGTGTCCTCTTTTCAGAAATGCATGTGGTTCCCAGTTTTCCTTGATGGCTTGGACACCCGAGGCCCATATCTGAATGATGTGAGAGTGTGACATTTTAGGTGTGAAAACAGACTTGGGGTTACTTGTGTTTCAGGCTTTCCCCTTGGCGGCCAGGTAGGTGCACCCACACATGTGAGGTACCGTTTTCATCGGGACACCTGTGAGAAAGCGGGACCGTAGGCCATGTGTAGTTGGGGGTGTGTTTCCATGGGTGAGCCGAGCAAAATGTGCGGAAAATAGATTTTTTTCCCACATTTCGGACTTTGCGGGGGTGTCTGGGTTATAAATTCTGGGGCGATTTGGGCATATCATACCTCTGCGGATTCCCACGGGAGTCCTCTTTTCGGAAATGCATGGGGTTCCCTGTTTTCCTTGGTGGCTTGGACACCCGAGGCCCATATCTGTGTGATGTGTGAGTGTGAGATTTCAGGTGTGAAAACAGACTTGGGGTTACTTGTGTTTTAGGCTTTCCCCTTGGCGGCCAGGTAGGTGCACCCACACATGTGAGGTAACATTTTCATCAGGACACCTGTGGGAACGCGGGACACTAGGCCATGTGTTGTTGGGGCGTGTTTCGATGGGTGAGCTGAGCGAAATGTGCGGAAAATGCATGTTTTTTCCCACATTTTGGACTTTGCGGGGGTGTCTGGGTAATAAATTCTGTGGCGATTTGGGCATATCATACCTCTGCGGATTCCCACGGGTGTCCTCTTTTCAGAAATGCATGTGGTTCCCAGTTTTCCTTGATAGCTTGGACACCCGAGGCCCATATCTGAATGATGTGAGAGTGTGACATTTTAGGTGTGAAAACAGACTTGGGGTTACTTGTGTTTCAGGCTTTCCCCTTGGCGGCCAGGTAGGTGCACCCACACATGTGAGGTACCGTTTTCATCGGGACACCTGTGAGAAAGCGGGACCGTAGGCCATGTGTAGTTGGGGGTGTGTTTCGATGGGTGAGCCGAGCGAAATGTGCGGAAAATGCATTTTTTGTCCCACATTTCGGCCTTTGCGGGGGTGTCTGTGTAATAAATTCTGGGGCCATTTGGGCATATCATACCTCTGCGGATTCCCACGGGTGTCCTCTTTTCGGAAATGCATAGGGTTCCCTGTTTTCCTTGGTGGCTTGGACACCCGAGGCCCATATCTGTGTGATGTGTGAGTGTGACATTTCAGGTGTGAAAACAGACTTGGGGTTACTTGTGTTTTAGGGTTTCCCCATGGCAGCCAGGTAGGTGCACCCACACATGTGAGGTACCATTTTCATCAGGACACCTGAGGGAACGCGGGACGCTAGGCCATGTGTTGTTGGGGCGTGTTTCGATGGGTGAGCCGAGCGAAATGTGCGGAAAATGCGTGTTTGATCCCACATTTTGGAATTTACGGGGGTGTCTGGGTAATAAATTCTGGGGCGATTTGGGCATATCATACCTCTGCGGATTCCCAGGCGTGTCCTCTTTTCGGAAATGCATGGGGTTCCCTGTTTTCCTTGGTGGCTTGGACACCCGAGGCCCAAATCTGTATGATGTGAGAGTGTGACATTTCAGGTGTGAAAACAGACTTGGGGTTACGTGTGTTTTAGCCTTTCCCCTTGGCGGCCAGGTACGTGCACCCACACATGTGAGGTACCGTTTTCATCGGGACACCTGTGGGAACGCGGGACGGTAGGCCATGTGTTGTTGGGTGCGTGTTTCGATGGGTGAGCCGAGCGAAATGTGCAGAAAATGCATTTTTTTCCCACATTTTGGACTTTGCAGGGGTGTCTGGGTAATACATTCTGGGGCGATTTGGGCATATCATACCTCTGCGGATTCCCACGGGTGTCCTCTTTTTGGAAATGCATGGGGTTCCCTGTTTTCCTTGGTGGCTTGGACACCCGAGGCCCATATCTGTATGATGTGAGAGTGTGACATTTTAGGTGTGAAAACAGACTTGGGGTTACTTGTGTTTTAGGCTTTCCCCTTGGCGGCCAGGTAGATTCACCCACACATGTGAAGTCCTGTTTTCATCGGGACACCTGTGGGAACGCGGGACCGTAGGCCATGTGTAGTTGGGGGTGTGTTTCCATGGGTGAGACGAGCAAAATGCGCGGAAAATGAATTTTTTTTCCCACATTTCGGACTTTGCGGGGGTGTCTGGGTAATAAATTCTGGGGCGATTTGGGCATATCATACCTCAGTGGATTCCCACGGCTGTCCTCTTTTCGGAAATGTATGGGGTTCCCTGTTTTCCTTGGTGGCTTGGACACCCGAGGCCCATATCTGTATGATGTGAGAGTGTGACATTTCAGGTGTGAAAACAAACTTGGGGTTACTTGTGTTTTAGGCTTTCCCCTTGGCGGCCAGGTAGATTCACCCACACATGTGAAGTACTGTTTTCATCGGGACACCTGTGGGAAAGCGGGACGGTAGGCCATGTGTTGTTGGGGGTGTGTTTCGATGGGTGAGCCGAGCGAAATGTGCGGAAAATGCATTTTTTTCCTACATTTCGGACTTTGCGGGGGTGTCTGGGTAATAAATTCTGGGGCGATTTGGGCATATCATACCTCTGCGGATTCCCACGGGAGTCCTCTTTTCGGAAATGCATGGGGTTCCCTGTTTTCCTTGGTGGCTTGGACACCCGAGGCCCATATCTGTGTGATGTGTGAGTGTGAGATTTCAGGTGTGAAAACAGACTTGGGGTTACTTGTGTTTTAGGCTTTCCCCTTGGCGGCCAGGTAGGTGCACCCACACATGTGAGGTAACATTTTCATCAGGACACCTGTGGGAACGCGGGACACTAGGCCATGTGTTGTTGGGGCGTGTTTCGATGGGTGAGCTGAGCGAAATGTGCGGAAAATGCATGTTTTTTCCCACATTTTGGACTTTGCGGGGGTGTCTGGGTAATAAATTCTGTGGCGATTTGGGCATATCATACCTCTGCGGATTCCCACGGGTGTCCTCTTTTCAGAAATGCATGTGGTTCCCAGTTTTCCTTGATAGCTTGGACACCCGAGGCCCATATCTGAATGATGTGAGAGTGTGACATTTTAGGTGTGAAAACAGACTTGGGGTTACTTGTGTTTCAGGCTTTCCCCTTGGCGGCCAGGTAGGTGCACCCACACATGTGAGGTACCGTTTTCATCGGGACACCTGTGAGAAAGCGGGACCGTAGGCCATGTGTAGTTGGGGGTGTGTTTCGATGGGTGAGCCGAGCGAAATGTGCGGAAAATGCATTTTTTGTCCCACATTTCGGCCTTTGCGGGGGTGTCTGTGTAATAAATTCTGGGGCCATTTGGGCATATCATACCTCTGCGGATTCCCACGGGAGTCCTCTTTTCGGAAATGCATGGGGTTCCCTGTTTTCCTTGGTGGCTTGGACACCCGAGGCCCATATCTGTGTGATGTGTGAGTGTGAGATTTCAGGTGTGAAAACAGACTTGGGGTTACTTGTGTTTTAGGCTTTCCCCTTGGCGGCCAGGTAGGTGCACCCACACATGTGAGGTAACATTTTCATCAGGACACCTGTGGGAACGCGGGACACTAGGCCATGTGTTGTTGGGGCGTGTTTCGATGGGTGAGCTGAGCGAAATGTGCGGAAAATGCATGTTTTTTCCCACATTTTGGACTTTGCGGGGGTGTCTGGGTAATAAATTCTGTGGCGATTTGGGCATATCATACCTCTGCGGATTCCCACGGGTGTCCTCTTTTCAGAAATGCATGTGGTTCCCAGTTTTCCTTGATAGCTTGGACACCCGAGGCCCATATCTGAATGATGTGAGAGTGTGACATTTTAGGTGTGAAAACAGACTTGGGGTTACTTGTGTTTCAGGCTTTCCCCTTGGCGGCCAGGTAGGTGCACCCACACATGTGAGGTACCGTTTTCATCGGGACACCTGTGAGAAAGCGGGACCGTAGGCCATGTGTAGTTGGGGGTGTGTTTCGATGGGTGAGCCGAGCGAAATGTGCGGAAAATGCATTTTTTGTCCCACATTTCGGCCTTTGCGGGGGTGTCTGTGTAATAAATTCTGGGGCCATTTGGGCATATCATACCTCTGCGGATTCCCACGGGTGTCCTCTTTTCGGAAATGCATAGGGTTCCCTGTTTTCCTTGGTGGCTTGGACACCCGAGGCCCATATCTGTGTGATGTGTGAGTGTGACATTTCAGGTGTGAAAACAGACTTGGGGTTACTTGTGTTTTAGGGTTTCCCCATGGCAGCCAGGTAGGTGCACCCACACATGTGAGGTACCATTTTCATCAGGACACCTGAGGGAACGCGGGACGCTAGGCCATGTGTTGTTGGGGCGTGTTTCGATGGGTGAGCCGAGCGAAATGTGCGGAAAATGCGTGTTTGATCCCACATTTTGGAATTTACGGGGGTGTCTGGGTAATAAATTCTGGGGCGATTTGGGCATATCATACCTCTGCGGATTCCCAGGCGTGTCCTCTTTTCGGAAATGCATGGGGTTCCCTGTTTTCCTTGGTGGCTTGGACACCCGAGGCCCAAATCTGTATGATGTGAGAGTGTGACATTTCAGGTGTGAAAACAGACTTGGGGTTACGTGTGTTTTAGCCTTTCCCCTTGGCGGCCAGGTACGTGCACCCACACATGTGAGGTACCGTTTTCATCAGGACACCTGTGGGAACGCGGGACGGTAGGCCATGTGTTGTTGGGTGCGTGTTTCGATGGGTGAGCCGAGCGAAATGTGCAGAAAATGCATTTTTTTCCCACATTTTGGACTTTGCAGGGGTGTCTGGGTAATACATTCTGGGGCGATTTGGGCATATCATACCTCTGCGGATTCCCACGGGTGTCCTCTTTTCAGAAATGCATGTGGTTCCCAGTTTTCCTTGATGGCTTGGACAACCGAGGCCCATATCTGAATGATGTGAGAGTGTGACATTTCAGTTGTGAAAACAGACTTGGGGTTACTTGTGTTTTAGGCTTTCCCCTTGGCGGCCAGGTAGGTGCACCCACACATGTGAGGTACCGTTTTCATTGGGACACCTGTGGGAACGCGGGACGGTAGGCCATGTGTAGTTGGGGGTGTGTTTCGATGGGTGAGCCGAGCGAAATGTGCGGAAAATGCATTTTTTGTCCCACATTTCGGCCTTTGCGGGGGTGTCTGGGTAATACATTCTGGGGCAATTTGGGCATATCATACCTCTGCGGATTCCCACGGGTGTCCTCTTTTCGGAAATGCATAGGGTTCCCTGTTTTCCTTGGTGGCTTGGACACCCGAGGCCCATATCTGTGTGATGTGTGAGTGTGACATTTCAGGTGTGAAAACAGACTTGGGGTTACTTGTGTTTTAGGCTTTCCCCTTGGCGGTCAGGTAGGTACACCCCACATGTGAGGTACCATTTTCATCAGGACACCTGAGGGAACGTGGGACGCTAGGCCATGTGTTGTTGGGGCGTGTTTCGATGGGTGAGCCGAGCGGAATGTGCGGAAAATGCGTGTTTTTTCCCACATTTTGGACTTTGCGGGGGTGTCTGGGTAATAAATTCTGGGGCGATTTGGGCATATCATACCTCTGCGGATTCCCACGGCTGTCCTATTTTCAGAAATTCATGGGGTTCCCTGTTTTCCTTGGTGGCTTGGACACCCGAGGCCCATATCCGAATGATGTGCGAGTGTGACATTTCAGGTGTGAAAACAGACTTGGGGTTACTTGTGTTTTAGGCTTTCCCCTTGGCAGCCAGGTAGGTGCACCCACACATGTGAGGTACCATTTTCATCAGGACACCTGAGGGAACGCGGGACACTAGGCCATGTGTTGTTGGGGCTTGTTTCGATGGGTGAGCCGAGCGAAATGTGGAGAAAATGCAGTTTTTTTCCGTCATTTCGGACTTTGCGGGGGTGCCTGGGTAATAAATTCTGGGGTGATTTGGCAATTTCATACCTCTGCGGATTCCCACGGGTGTCCTCTTTTCAGAAATGCATGGGGTTCCCTGTTTTCCTTGGTGCCTTGGACACCCGAGGCCCATATCTGAATGATGTGAGAGTGTGACATTTCAGGTGTGAAAACAGACTTGGGGTTACTTGTGTTTTAGGCTTTCCCCTTGGTGGCCAGGTAGGTGCACCCACACATGTGAGGTATCGTTTTCATCAGAACACCTGTGGGAACGCGGGACAGTAGGCCATGTGTTGTTTGGGGCGTGTTTCGATGGGTGAGCCGAGCGAAATGTGCAGAAAATGCATTTTTTCCCCACATTTCGGGCTTTGCGGGGGTGTTTGGGTAATACATTCTGGGGTGATTTGGGCATATCATACCTCTGCGGATTCCCACGGGTGTCCTCTTTTCATAAATGCATGTTGTTCCCAGTTTTCCTTGGTGGCTTGGACACCCGAGGCCCATATCTGAATGATGTGAGAGTGTGACATTTCAGTTGTGAAAACAGACTTGGGGTTACTTGTGTTTTAGGCTTTCCCCTTGGCGGCCAGGTAGGTGCACCCACACATGTGAGGTACCGTTTTCATCGGGACATCTGTGAGAACGCGGGACCATAGGCCATGTGTAGTTGGGGGTGTGTTTCCATGGGTGAGACGAGCAAAATGTGCGGAAAATGCATTTTTTTCCCACATTTCGGACTTTGCAGGGTGTCTGGGTAATAAATTCTGGGGCGATTTGGGCATATCATACCTCAGTGGATTCCCACGGCTGTCCTCTTTTCGGAAATGTATGGGGTTCCCTGTTTTCCTTGGTCGCTTGGACACCCGAGGCCCATATCTGTATGATGTGAGAGTGTGACATTTCAGGTGTGAAAACAAACTTGGGGTTACTTGTGTTTTAGGCTTTCCCCTTGGCGGCCAGGTAGATTCACCCACACATGTGAAGTACTGTTTTCATCGGGACACCTGTGGGAAAGCGGGACGGTAGGCCATGTGTTGTTGGGGGTGTGTTTCAATGGGTGAGCCGAGCGAAATGTGCGGAAAATGCATTTTTTTCCTACATTTCGGACTTTGCGGGGGTGTCTGGGTAACAAATTCTGGGGCGATTTGGGCATATCATACCTCAGTGGATTCCCACGGCTGTCCTCTTTTCGGAAATGCATGGGGTTCCCTGTTTTCGTTGGTGGCTTGGACACCCGAGGCCCATATCTGTATGATGTGAGAGTGTGACATTTCAGGTGTGTAAACAGACTTGGGGTTACTTGTGTTTTAGGCTTTCCCCTTGGCGGCCAGGTAGGTGCACCCACACATGTGAGGTACCATTTTCATCATGACACCAGTGGGAACGCGGGACGGTAGGCCATGTGTTGTTGGGGGCGTGTTTCGATGGGTGAGCCGAGCGAAATGTGCAGCAAATGTGTGTTTTTTCCCATATTTCGGATTTGCGGGGTGTCTGGGTAATAAATTCTCTGGCGATTTGGGCATATCATACCTCTGCGGATTCCCACGGGTGTCCTCTTTTCAGAAATGCATGTGGTTCCCAGTTTTCCTTGATGGCTTGGACACCCGAGGCCCATATCTGAATGATGTAGAGTGTGACATTTCAGTTTTGAAAACAGACTTGGGGTTACTTGTGTTTTAGGCTTTCCCCTTGGCGGCCAGGTAGGTGCACCCACACATGTGAGGTACCGTTTTCATTGGAACACCTGTGGGAACACGGGACAGTAGGCCATGTGTTGTTGGGGGCGTGTTTCGATGGGTGGGCCGAGTGAAATGTGCAGAAAATGCATTTTATTCCCCACATTTCGGGCTTTGCGGGGGTGTTTGGGTAATACATTCTGGGGCGATTTGGGCATATGATACCTCTGCGGATTCCCACGGGTGTCCTCTTTTTGGAAATGCATGGGGTTCCCTGTTTTCCTTGGTGGCTTGGACACCCGAGGCCCATATCTGTATGATGTGAGAGTGTGACATTTTAGGTGTGAAAACAGACTTGGGGTTACTTGTGTTTCAGGCTTTCCCCTTGGCGGCCAGGTAGGTGCACCCACACATGTGAGGTACCGTTTTCATCGGGACACCTGTGAGAAAGCGGGACCATAGGCCATGTGTAGTTGGGGGTGTGTTTCCATGGGTGAGACGAGCAAAATGCGCGGAAAATGCATTTTTTTCCCACATTTCGGACTTTGCGGGGCTGTCTGGGTATAACATTCTGGGGCGATTTGGGCATATCATACCTCTGCGGATTCCCACGGGTGTCCTCTTTTCATAAATGCATGTTGTTCCCAGTTTTCCTTGGTGGCTTGGACACCCGAGGCCCATATCTGAATGATGTGAGAGTGTGACATTTCAGTTGTGAAAACAGACTTGGGGTTACTTGTGTTTTAGGCTTTCCCCTTGGCGGCCAGGTAGGTTCACCCACACATGTGAGGTACCGTTTTCATTGGAACACCTGTGGGAACACGGGACAGTAGGCCATGTGTTGTTGGGGGTGTGTTTCGATGGGTGAGCCGAGTGAAATGTGCAGAAAATGCATTTTTTTCCCCACATTTCGGGGTTTGCGGGGGTGTTTGGGTAATACATTCTGGGGCGATTTGGGCATATCATACCTCTGCGGATTCCCACGGGTGTCCTCTTTTCATAAATGCATGTTGTTCCCAGTTTTCCTTGGTGGCTTGGACACCCGAGGCCCATATCTGAATGATGTGAGAGTGTGACATTTCAGTTGTGAAAACAGACTTGGGGTTACTTGTGTTTTAGGCTTTCCCCTTGGCGGCCAGGTAGGTGCACCCACACATGTGAGGTACCGTTTTCATCGGGACATCTGTGAGAACGCGGGACCGTAGGCCATGTGTAGTTGGGGGTGTGTTTCCATGGGTGAGACGAGCAAAATGCGCGGAAAATGAATTTTTTTTTCCACATTTCGGACTTTGCGGGGGTGTCTGGGTAATAAATTCTGGGGCGATTTGGGCATATCATACCTCAGTGGATTCCCATGGCTGTCCTCTTTTCGGAAATGTATGGGGTTCCCTGTTTTCCTTGGTGGCTTGGACACCCGAGGCCCATATCTGTATGATGTGAGAGTGTGACATTTCAGGTGTGAAAACAAACTTGGGGTTACTTGAGTTTTAGGCTTTCCCCTTGGCGGCCAGGTAGATTCACCCACACATGTGAAGTACTGTTTTCATCGGGACACCTGTGGGAAAGCGGGACGGTAGGCCATGTGTTGTTGGGGGTGTGTTTCGATGGGTGAGCCGAGCGAAATGTGCGGAAAATGCATTTTTTTCCTACATTTCGGACTTTGCGGGGGTGTCTGGGTAATAAATTCTGGGGCGATTTAGGCATATCATACCTCTGCGGATTCCCACGTGTGTCCTCTTTTCAGAAATGCATGGGGTTCCCTGTTTTCGTTGGTGGCTTGGACACCCGAGGCCCATATCTGTATGATGTGAGAGTGTGACATTTCAGGTGTGTAAACAGACTTGGGGTTACTTGTGTTTTAGGCTTTCCCCTTGGCGGCCAGGTAGGTGCACCCACACATGTGAGGTACCATTTTCATCATGACACCAGTGGGAACGCGGGATGGTAGGCCATGTGTTGTTGGGGGCGTGTTTCGATGGGTGAGCCGAGCGAAATGTGAAGAAAATGTGTGTTTTTTCCCACATTTCGGATTTGCGGCATGTCTGGGTAATAAATTCTCTGGCGATTTGGGCATATCATACCTCTGCGGATTCCCACGGGTGTCCTCTTTTCAGAAATGCATGTGGTTCCCAGTTTTCCTTGATGGCTTGGACACCCGAGGCCCATATCTGAATGATGTGAGAGTGTGACATTTTAGGTGTGAAAACAGACTTGGGGTTACTTGTGTTTCAGGCTTTCCCCTTGGCGGCCAGGTAGGTGCACCCACACATGTGAGGTACCGTTTTCATCGGGACACCTGTGAGAAAGCGGGACCGTAGGCCATGTGTAGTTGGGGGTGTGTTTCCATGGGTGAGCCGAGCAAAATGTGCGGAAAATAGATTTTTTTCCCACATTTCGGACTTTGCGGGGGTGTCTGGGTTATAAATTCTGGGGCGATTTGGGCATATCATACCTCTGCGGATTCCCACGGGAGTCCTCTTTTCGGAAATGCATGGGGTTCCCTGTTTTCCTTGGTGGCTTGGACACCCGAGGCCCATATCTGTGTGATGTGTGAGTGTGAGATTTCAGGTGTGAAAACAGACTTGGGGTTACTTGTGTTTTAGGCTTTCCCCTTGGCGGCCAGGTAGGTGCACCCACACATGTGAGGTAACATTTTCATCAGGACACCTGTGGGAACGCGGGACACTAGGCCATGTGTTGTTGGGGCGTGTTTCGATGGGTGAGCTGAGCGAAATGTGCGGAAAATGCATGTTTTTTCCCACATTTTGGACTTTGCGGGGGTGTCTGGGTAATAAATTCTGTGGCGATTTGGGCATATCATACCTCTGCGGATTTCCACGGGTGTCCTCTTTTCAGAAATGCATGTGGTTCCCAGTTTTCCTTGATAGCTTGGACACCCGAGGCCCATATCTGAATGATGTGAGAGTGTGACATTTTAGGTGTGAAAACAGACTTGGGGTTACTTGTGTTTCAGGCTTTCCCCTTGGCGGCCAGGTAGGTGCACCCACACATGTGAGGTACCGTTTTCATCGGGACACCTGTGAGAAAGCGGGACCGTAGGCCATGTGTAGTTGGGGGTGTGTTTCGATGGGTGAGCCGAGCGAAATGTGCGGAAAATGCATTTTTTGTCCCACATTTCGGCCTTTGCGGGGGTGTCTGTGTAATAAATTCTGGGGCCATTTGGGCATATCATACCTCTGCGGATTCCCACGGGTGTCCTCTTTTCGGAAATGCATAGGGTTCCCTGTTTTCCTTGGTGGCTTGGACACCCGAGGCCCATATCTGTGTGATGTGTGAGTGTGACATTTCAGGTGTGAAAACAGACTTGGGGTTACTTGTGTTTTAGGGTTTCCCCATGGCAGCCAGGTAGGTGCACCCACACATGTGAGGTACCATTTTCATCAGGACACCTGAGGGAACGCGGGACGCTAGGCCATGTGTTGTTGGGGCGTGTTTCGATGGGTGAGCCGAGCGAAATGTGCAGAAAATGCATTTTTTTCCCACATTTTGGACTTTGCAGGGGTGTCTGGGTAATACATTCTGGGGCGATTTGGGCATATCATACCTCTGCGGATTCCCACGGGTGTCCTCTTTTTGGAAATGCATGGGGTTCCCTGTTTTCCTTGGTGGCTTGGACACCCGAGGCCCATATCTGTATGATGTGAGAGTGTGACATTTTAGGTGTGAAAACAGACTTGGGGTTACTTGTGTTTTAGGCTTTCCCCTTGGCGGCCAGGTAGATTCACCCACACATGTGAAGTCCTGTTTTCATCGGGACACCTGTGGGAACGCGGGACCGTAGGCCATGTGTAGTTGGGGGTGTGTTTCCATGGGTGAGACGAGCAAAATGCGCGGAAAATGAATTTTTTTTCCCACATTTCGGACTTTGCGGGGGTGTCTGGGTAATAAATTCTGGGGCGATTTGGGCATATCATACCTCTGCGGATTCCCACGGGAGTCCTCTTTTCGGAAATGCATGGGGTTCCCTGTTTTCCTTGGTGGCTTGGACACCCGAGGCCCATATCTGTGTGATGTGTGAGTGTGAGATTTCAGGTGTGAAAACAGACTTGGGGTTACTTGTGTTTTAGGCTTTCCCCTTGGCGGCCAGGTAGGTGCACCCACACATGTGAGGTAACATTTTCATCAGGACACCTGTGGGAACGCGGGACACTAGGCCATGTGTTGTTGGGGCGTGTTTCGATGGGTGAGCTGAGCGAAATGTGCGGAAAATGCATGTTTTTTCCCACATTTTGGACTTTGCGGGGGTGTCTGGGTAATAAATTCTGTGGCGATTTGGGCATATCATACCTCTGCGGATTCCCACGGGTGTCCTCTTTTCAGAAATGCATGTGGTTCCCAGTTTTCCTTGATAGCTTGGACACCCGAGGCCCATATCTGAATGATGTGAGAGTGTGACATTTTAGGTGTGAAAACAGACTTGGGGTTACTTGTGTTTCAGGCTTTCCCCTTGGCGGCCAGGTAGGTGCACCCACACATGTGAGGTACCGTTTTCATCGGGACACCTGTGAGAAAGCGGGACCATAGGCCATGTGTAGTTGGGGGTGTGTTTCCATGGGTGAGACGAGCAAAATGCGCGGAAAATGCATTTTTTTCCCACATTTCGGACTTTGCGGGGCTGTCTGGGTATAACATTCTGGGGCGATTTGGGCATATCATACCTCTGCGGATTCCCACGGGTGTCCTCTTTTCATAAATGCATGTTGTTCCCAGTTTTCCTTGGTGGCTTGGACACCCGAGGCCCATATCTGAATGATGTGAGAGTGTGACATTTCAGTTGTGAAAACAGACTTGGGGTTACTTGTGTTTTAGGCTTTCCCCTTGGCGGCCAGGTAGGTTCACCCACACATGTGAGGTACCGTTTTCATTGGAACACCTGTGGGAACACGGGACAGTAGGCCATGTGTTGTTGGGGGTGTGTTTCGATGGGTGAGCCGAGTGAAATGTGCAGAAAATGCATTTTTTTCCCCACATTTCGGGGTTTGCGGGGGTGTTTGGGTAATACATTCTGGGGCGATTTGGGCATATCATACCTCTGCGGATTCCCACGGGTGTCCTCTTTTTGGAAATGCATGGGGTTCCCTGTTTTCCTTGGTGGCTTGGACACCCGAGGCCCATATCTGTATGATGTGAGAGTGTGACATTTTAGGTGTGAAAACAGACTTGGGGTTACTTGTGTTTTAGGCTTTCCCCTTGGCGGCCAGGTAGGTGCACCCACACATGTGAGGTACCGTTTTCATCGGGACATCTGTGAGAACGCGGGACCGTAGGCCATGTGTAGTTGGGGGTGTGTTTCCATGGGTGAGACGAGCAAAATGCGCGGAAAATGAATTTTTTTTCCCACATTTCGGACTTTGCGGGGGTGTCTGGGTAATAAATTCTGGGGCGATTTGGGCATATCATACCTCAGTGGATTCCCACGGCTGTCCTCTTTTCGGAAATGTATGGGGTTCCCTGTTTTCCTTGGTGGCTTGGACACCCGAGGCCCATATCTGTATGATGTGAGAGTGTGACATTTCAGGTGTGAAAACAAACTTGGGGTTACTTGTGTTTTAGGCTTTCCCCTTGGCGGCCAGGTAGATTCACCCACACATGTGAAGTACTGTTTTCATCGGGACACCTGTGGGAAAGCGGGACGGTAGGCCATGTGTTGTTGGGGGTGTGTTTCGATGGGTGAGCCGAGCGAAATGTGCGGAAAATGCATTTTTTTCCTACATTTCGGACTTTGCGGGGGTGTCTGGGTAATAAATTCTGGGGCGATTTAGGCATATCATACCTCTGCGGATTCCCACGTGTGTCCTCTTTTCAGAAATGCATGGGGTTCCCTGTTTTCGTTGGTGGCTTGGACACCCGAGGCCCATATCTGTATGATGTGAGAGTGTGACATTTCAGGTGTGTAAACAGACTTGGGGTTACTTGTGTTTTAGGCTTTCCCCTTGGCGGCCAGGTAGGTGCACCCACACATGTGAGGTACCATTTTCATCATGACACCAGTGGGAACGCGGGATGGTAGGCCATGTGTTGTTGGGGGCGTGTTTCGATGGGTGAGCCGAGCGAAATGTGAAGAAAATGTGTGTTTTTTCCCACATTTCGGATTTGCGGCATGTCTGGGTAATAAATTCTCTGGCGATTTGGGCATATCATACCTCTGCGGATTCCCACGGGTGTCCTCTTTTCAGAAATGCATGTGGTTCCCAGTTTTCCTTGATGGCTTGGACACCCGAGGCCCATATCTGAATGATGTGAGAGTGTGACATTTTAGGTGTGAAAACAGACTTGGGGTTACTTGTGTTTCAGGCTTTCCCCTTGGCGGCCAGGTAGGTGCACCCACACATGTGAGGTACCGTTTTCATCGGGACACCTGTGAGAAAGCGGGACCGTAGGCCATGTGTAGTTGGGGGTGTGTTTCCATGGGTGAGCCGAGCAAAATGTGCGGAAAATAGATTTTTTTCCCACATTTCGGACTTTGCGGGGGTGTCTGGGTTATAAATTCTGGGGCGATTTGGGCATATCATACCTCTGCGGATTCCCACGGGAGTCCTCTTTTCGGAAATGCATGGGGTTCCCTGTTTTCCTTGGTGGCTTGGACACCCGAGGCCCATATCTGTGTGATGTGTGAGTGTGAGATTTCAGGTGTGAAAACAGACTTGGGGTTACTTGTGTTTTAGGCTTTCCCCTTGGCGGCCAGGTAGGTGCACCCACACATGTGAGGTAACATTTTCATCAGGACACCTGTGGGAACGCGGGACACTAGGCCATGTGTTGTTGGGGCGTGTTTCGATGGGTGAGCTGAGCGAAATGTGCGGAAAATGCATGTTTTTTCCCACATTTTGGACTTTGCGGGGGTGTCTGGGTAATAAATTCTGTGGCGATTTGGGCATATCATACCTCTGCGGATTCCCACGGGTGTCCTCTTTTCAGAAATGCATGTGGTTCCCAGTTTTCCTTGATAGCTTGGACACCCGAGGCCCATATCTGAATGATGTGAGAGTGTGACATTTTAGGTGTGAAAACAGACTTGGGGTTACTTGTGTTTCAGGCTTTCCCCTTGGCGGCCAGGTAGGTGCACCCACACATGTGAGGTACCGTTTTCATCGGGACACCTGTGAGAAAGCGGGACCGTAGGCCATGTGTAGTTGGGGGTGTGTTTCGATGGGTGAGCCGAGCGAAATGTGCGGAAAATGCATTTTTTGTCCCACATTTCGGCCTTTGCGGGGGTGTCTGTGTAATAAATTCTGGGGCCATTTGGGCATATCATACCTCTGCGGATTCCCACGGGTGTCCTCTTTTCGGAAATGCATAGGGTTCCCTGTTTTCCTTGGTGGCTTGGACACCCGAGGCCCATATCTGTGTGATGTGTGAGTGTGACATTTCAGGTGTGAAAACAGACTTGGGGTTACTTGTGTTTTAGGGTTTCCCCATGGCAGCCAGGTAGGTGCACCCACACATGTGAGGTACCATTTTCATCAGGACACCTGAGGGAACGCGGGACGCTAGGCCATGTGTTGTTGGGGCGTGTTTCGATGGGTGAGCCGAGCGAAATGTGCGGAAAATGCGTGTTTGATCCCACATTTTGGAATTTACGGGGGTGTCTGGGTAATAAATTCTGGGGCGATTTGGGCATATCATACCTCTGCGGATTCCCAGGCGTGTCCTCTTTTCGGAAATGCATGGGGTTCCCTGTTTTCCTTGGTGGCTTGGACACCCGAGGCCCAAATCTGTATGATGTGAGAGTGTGACATTTCAGGTGTGAAAACAGACTTGGGGTTACGTGTGTTTTAGCCTTTCCCCTTGGCGGCCAGGTACGTGCACCCACACATGTGAGGTACCGTTTTCATCGGGACACCTGTGGGAACGCGGGACGGTAGGCCATGTGTTGTTGGGTGCGTGTTTCGATGGGTGAGCCGAGCGAAATGTGCAGAAAATGCATTTTTTTCCCACATTTTGGACTTTGCAGGGGTGTCTGGGTAATACATTCTGGGGCGATTTGGGCATATCATACCTCTGCGGATTCCCACGGGTGTCCTCTTTTTGGAAATGCATGGGGTTCCCTGTTTTCCTTGGTGGCTTGGACACCCGAGGCCCATATCTGTATGATGTGAGAGTGTGACATTTTAGGTGTGAAAACAGACTTGGGGTTACTTGTGTTTTAGGCTTTCCCCTTGGCGGCCAGGTAGATTCACCCACACATGTGAAGTCCTGTTTTCATCGGGACACCTGTGGGAACGCGGGACCGTAGGCCATGTGTAGTTGGGGGTGTGTTTCCATGGGTGAGACGAGCAAAATGCGCGGAAAATGAATTTTTTTTCCCACATTTCGGACTTTGCGGGGGTGTCTGGGTAATAAATTCTGGGGCGATTTGGGCATATCATACCTCAGTGGATTCCCACGGCTGTCCTCTTTTCGGAAATGTATGGGGTTCCCTGTTTTCCTTGGTGGCTTGGACACCCGAGGCCCATATCTGTATGATGTGAGAGTGTGACATTTCAGGTGTGAAAACAAACTTGGGGTTACTTGTGTTTTAGGCTTTCCCCTTGGCGGCCAGGTAGATTCACCCACACATGTGAAGTACTGTTTTCATCGGGACACCTGTGGGAAAGCGGGACGGTAGGCCATGTGTTGTTGGGGGTGTGTTTCGATGGGTGAGCCGAGCGAAATGTGCGGAAAATGCATTTTTTTCCTACATTTCGGACTTTGCGGGGGTGTCTGGGTAATAAATTCTGGGGCGATTTAGGCATATCATACCTCTGCGGATTCCCACGTGTGTCCTCTTTTCAGAAATGCATGGGGTTCCCTGTTTTCGTTGGTGGCTTGGACACCCGAGGCCCATATCTGTATGATGTGAGAGTGTGACATTTCAGGTGTGTAAACAGACTTGGGGTTACTTGTGTTTTAGGCTTTCCCCTTGGCGGCCAGGTAGGTGCACCCACACATGTGAGGTACCATTTTCATCATGACACCAGTGGGAACGCGGGATGGTAGGCCATGTGTTGTTGGGGGCGTGTTTCGATGGGTGAGCCGAGCGAAATGTGAAGAAAATGTGTGTTTTTTCCCACATTTCGGATTTGCGGCATGTCTGGGTAATAAATTCTCTGGCGATTTGGGCATATCATACCTCTGCGGATTCCCACGGGTGTCCTCTTTTCAGAAATGCATGTGGTTCCCAGTTTTCCTTGATGGCTTGGACACCCGAGGCCCATATCTGAATGATGTGAGAGTGTGACATTTTAGGTGTGAAAACAGACTTGGGGTTACTTGTGTTTCAGGCTTTCCCCTTGGCGGCCAGGTAGGTGCACCCACACATGTGAGGTACCGTTTTCATCGGGACACCTGTGAGAAAGCGGGACCGTAGGCCATGTGTAGTTGGGGGTGTGTTTCCATGGGTGAGCCGAGCAAAATGTGCGGAAAATAGATTTTTTTCCCACATTTCGGACTTTGCGGGGGTGTCTGGGTTATAAATTCTGGGGCGATTTGGGCATATCATACCTCTGCGGATTCCCACGGGAGTCCTCTTTTCGGAAATGCATGGGGTTCCCTGTTTTCCTTGGTGGCTTGGACACCCGAGGCCCATATCTGTGTGATGTGTGAGTGTGAGATTTCAGGTGTGAAAACAGACTTGGGGTTACTTGTGTTTTAGGCTTTCCCCTTGGCGGCCAGGTAGGTGCACCCACACATGTGAGGTAACATTTTCATCAGGACACCTGTGGGAACGCGGGACACTAGGCCATGTGTTGTTGGGGCGTGTTTCGATGGGTGAGCTGAGCGAAATGTGCGGAAAATGCATGTTTTTTCCCACATTTTGGACTTTGCGGGGGTGTCTGGGTAATAAATTCTGTGGCGATTTGGGCATATCATACCTCTGCGGATTCCCACGGGTGTCCTCTTTTCAGAAATGCATGTGGTTCCCAGTTTTCCTTGATAGCTTGGACACCCGAGGCCCATATCTGAATGATGTGAGAGTGTGACATTTTAGTTGTGAAAACAGACTTGGGGTTACTTGTGTTTCAGGCTTTCCCCTTGGCGGCCAGGTAGGTGCACCCACACATGTGAGGTACCGTTTTCATCGGGACACCTGTGAGAAAGCGGGACCGTAGGCCATGTGTAGTTGGGGGTGTGTTTCGATGGGTGAGCCGAGCGAAATGTGCGGAAAATGCATTTTTTGTCCCACATTTCGGCCTTTGCGGGGGTGTCTGTGTAATAAATTCTGGGGCCATTTGGGCATATCATACCTCTGCGGATTCCCACGGGTGTCCTCTTTTTGGAAATGCATAGGGTTCCCTGTTTTCCTTGGTGGCTTGGACACCCGAGGCCCATATCTGTGTGATGTGTGAGTGTGACATTTCAGGTGTGAAAACAGACTTGGGGTTACTTGTGTTTTAGGGTTTCCCCATGGCAGCCAGGTAGGTGCACCCACACATGTGAGGTACCATTTTCATCAGGACACCTGAGGGAACGCGGGACGCTAGGCCATGTGTTGTTGGGGCGTGTTTCGATGGGTGAGCCGAGCGAAATGTGCGGAAAATGCGTGTTTGATCCCACATTTTGGAATTTACGGGGGTGTCTGGGTAATAAATTCTGGGGCGATTTGGGCATATCATACCTCTGCGGATTCCCAGGCGTGTCCTCTTTTCGGAAATGCATGGGGTTCCCTGTTTTCCTTGGTGGCTTGGACACCCGAGGCCCAAATCTGTATGATGTGAGAGTGTGACATTTCAGGTGTGAAAACAGACTTGGGGTTACGTGTGTTTTAGCCTTTCCCCTTGGCGGCCAGGTACGTGCACCCACACATGTGAGGTACCGTTTTCATCGGGACACCTGTGGGAACGCGGGACGGTAGGCCATGTGTTGTTGGGTGCGTGTTTCGATGGGTGAGCCGAGCGAAATGTGCAGAAAATGCATTTTTTTCCCACATTTTGGACTTTGCAGGGGTGTCTGGGTAATACATTCTGGGGCGATTTGGGCATATCATACCTCTGCGGATTCCCACGGGTGTCCTCTTTTCAGAAATGCATGTGGTTCCCAGTTTTCCTTGATGGCTTGGACAACCGAGGCCCATATCTGAATGATGTGAGAGTGTGACATTTCAGTTGTGAAAACAGACTTGGGGTTACTTGTGTTTTAGGCTTTCCCCTTGGCGGCCAGGTAGATTCACCCACACATGTGAAGTCCTGTTTTCATCGGGACACCTGTGGGAACGCGGGACAGTAGGCCATGTGTTGTTGGGGGCGTGTTTCGATGGGTAAGCCGAGCGAAATGTGCAGAAAATGCGTGTTTTTTCCCACATTTCGGATTTGCGGGGTTGTCTGGGTAATAAATTCTCTGGCGATTTGGGCATATCATACCTCTGTGGACTCCCACGGGTGTCCTCTTTTTGGAAATGCATGGGTTTCCCTGTTTTCCTTGGTGGCTTGGACACACGAGGCCCATATCTGTATGATGTGAGAGTGTGACATTTCAGGTGTGAAAACAGACTTGGGGTTACTTGTGTTTTAGGCTTACCCCTTGGCGGCCAGGTAGGTGCACCCACACATGTGAGGTACCGTTTTCATTGGGACACCTGTGGGAACGCGGGACGGTAGGCCATGTGTAGTTGGGGGTGTGTTTCGATGGGTGAGCCGAGCGAAATGTGCGGAAAATGCATTTTTTGTCCCACATTTCGGCCTTTGCGGGGGTGTCTGGGTAATACATTCTGGGGCAATTTGGGCATATCATACCTCTGCGGATTCCCACGGGTGTCCTCTTTTCGGAAATGCATAGGGTTCCCTGTTTTCCTTGGTGGCTTGGACACCCGAGGCCCATATCTGTGTGATGTGTGAGTGTGACATTTCAGGTGTGAAAACAGACTTGGGGTTACTTGTGTTTTAGGCTTTCCCCTTGGCGGTCAGGTAGGTACACCCCACATGTGAGGTACCATTTTCATCAGGACACCTGAGGGAACGTGGGACGCTAGGCCATGTGTTGTTGGGGCGTGTTTCGATGGGTGAGCCGAGCGGAATGTGCGGAAAATGCGTGTTTTTTCCCACATTTTGGACTTTGCGGGGGTGTCTGGGTAATAAATTCTGGGGCGATTTGGGCATATCATACCTCTGCGGATTCCCACGGCTGTCCTATTTTCAGAAATTCATGGGGTTCCCTGTTTTCCTTGGTGGCTTGGACACCCGAGGCCCATATCCGAATGATGTGCGAGTGTGACATTTCAGGTGTGAAAACAGACTTGGGGTTACTTGTGTTTTAGGCTTTCCCCTTGGCGGCCAGGTAGGTGCACCCACACATGTGAGGTACCATTTTCATCAGGACACCTGTGGGAACGCGGGACGGTAGGCCATGTGTTGTTGGGGGCATGTTTCGATGGGTGAGCCGAGCGAAATGTGCAGAAAATGCTTGTTTTTTCCCCACATTTTGGGCTTTGCGGGGGTGTTTGGGTAATACATTCTGGGGCGATTTGGGCATATCATACCTCTGCGGATTCCCACGGGTGTGCTCTTTTTGGAAATGCATGGGTTACCTGTTTTCCTTGGTGGCTTGGACATCCGATGCCCATATCTGTATGACGTGAAAGTGTGACATTTCAAGTGTGAAAGGCTTTCCCCTTGGCGGCCAGGTAGGTGCACCCACACATGTGAGGTACCATTTTCATCAGGACACCTGTGGGAACGTGGGACGGTAGGCCATGTGTTGTTGGGGCGTGTTACGATGGGTGAGCCAAGCGAAATGTGCGGAAAATGCGTGTTTTTCCCACATTTTGGACTTTGCGGGGGTGTATGGGTAATACATTCTGAGGTGATTTGGGCATATCATACCTCTGTGGATTCCCACGGCTGTCCTCTTTTCGGAAATGCATGGGGTTCTCTGTTTTCCTTGGTTGCTTGGACACCCGAGGCTCATATCTGTATGATGTGAGAGTGTGTCATTTCAGGTGTGAAAACAGACTTGGGGTTACTTGTGTTTTAGGCTTTCCCCTTGGCAGCCAGGTAGGTGCACCCACACATGTGAGGTACCGTTTTCATCGGGACACTTGTGGGAACGCGGGACGGTAGGCCATGTGTTGTTGGGTGCGTGTTTCGATGGGTGAGCCGAGCAAAATGTGCAGAAAATGCATTTTTTTCCCACATTTTGGACTTTGCGGGGCTGTCTGGATGATACATTCTGGGGCGATTTGGGAATATCATACCTCTGCGGATTCCCACAGGTGTCCTCTTTTCAGAAATGCATGTGGTTCCCAGTTTTCCTTGGTGGCTTGGACACCCGAGGCCCATATCTGAATGATGTGAGAGTGTGACATTTCAGTTGTGAAAACAGACTTGGGGTTACTTGTGTTTTAGGCTTTCCCCTTTGCGGCCTGGTAGGTGGTCCCACACATGTGAGGTACCGTTTTCATTGGAACACCTGTGGGAACACGGGACAGTAGGCCATGTGTAGTTGGGGGTGTGTTTCGATGGGTGAGCCGAGCAAAATGTGCGGAAAATGCATTTTTTTCCCACATTTCAGACTTTGCGGGGGTGTCTGGGTAATAAATTCTGGGGCGATTTGGGCATATCATACCTCTGCGGATTCCCACGGGTGTCCTCTTTTCGGAAATGCATGGGGTTCCCTGTTTTCCTTGGTGGCTTGGACACCCGAGGCCCATATCTGTATGATGTGAGAGTGTGACATTTCAGGTGTGAAAACAGACTTGGGGTTACTTGTGTTTTAGGCTTACCCCTTGGCGGCCAGGTAGGTGCACCCACACATGTGAGGTACCGTTTTCATTGGGACACCTGTGGGAATGCGGGACAGTAGGCCATGTGTAGTTGGGGGTGTGTTTCGATGGGTGAGCCGAGCAAAATGTGCAGAAAATGCATTTTTTGTCCCACATTTCGGCCTTTGCGGGGGTGTCTGTGTAATAAATTCTGGGGCCATTTGGGCATATCATACCTCTGCGGATTCCCACGGGTGTCCTCTTTTCGGAAATGCATAGGGTTCCCTGTTTTCTTTGGTGGCTTGGACACCCGAGGCCCATATCTGTGTGATGTGTGAGTGTGACATTTCAGGTGTGAAAACAGACTTGGGGTTACTTGTGTTTTAGGCTTTCCCCTTGGCAGCCAGGTAGGTGCACCCACACATGTGAGGTACCATTTTCATCAGGACACCTGAGGGAACGCGGGACGCTAGGCCATGTGTTGTTGGGGCGTGTTTCGATGGGTGAGCTGAGCGAAATGTGCGGAAAATGCGTGTTTTTTCCCACATTTTGGACTTTGCGGGGGTGTCTGGGTAATAAATTCTGGGGCGATTTGGGCATATCATACCTCTGCGGATTCCCAGGCGTGTCCTCTTTTCGGAAATGCATGGGGTTCCCTGTTTTCCTTGGTGGCTTGGACACCCGAGGCCCAAATCTGTATGATGTGAGAGTGTGACATTTCAGGTGTGAAAACAGACTTGGGGTTACTTGTGTTTTAGCCTTTCCCCTTGGCGGCCAGGTACGTGCACCCACACATGTGAGGTACCGTTTTCATCGGGACACCTGTGGGAACGCGGGACAGTAGGCCATGTGTTGTTGGGTGCGTGTTTCGATGGGTGAGCCGAGCGAAATGTGCAGAAAATGCATTTTTTTCCCACATTTTGGACTTTGCAGGGCTGTCTGGGTAATACATTCTGGGGCGATTTGGGCATATCATACCTCTGCGGATTCCCACGGGTGTCCTCTTTTCAGAAATGCATGTGGTTCCCAGTTTTCCTTGATGGCTTGGACAACCGAGGCCCATATCTGAATGATGTGAGAGTGTGACATTTCAGTTGTGAAAACAGACTTGGGGTTACTTGTGTTTTAGGCTTTCCCCTTGGCGGCCAGGTAGATTCACCCACACATGTGAAGTCCTGTTTTCATCGGGACACCTGTGGGAACGCGGGACAGTAGGCCATGTGTTGTTGGGGGCGTGTTTCGATGGGTAAGCCGAGCGAAATGTGCAGAAAATGCGTGTTTTTTCCCACATTTCGGATTTGCGGGGTTGTCTGGGTAATAAATTCTCTGGCGATTTGGGCATATCATACCTCTGCGGACTCCCACGGGTGTCCTCTTTTTGGAAATGCATGGGGTTCCCTGTTTTCCTTGGTGGCTTGGACACACGAGGCCCATATCTGTATGATGTGAGAGAGTGACATTTCAGGTGTGAAAACAGACTTGGGGTTACTTGTGTTTTAGGCTTTCCCCTTGGCAGCCAGGTAGGTGCACCCGCACATGTGAGGTACCATTTTCATCAGGACACCTGAGGGAACGCGGGACGCTAGGCAATGTGTTGTTGGGGTGTGTTTCGATGGGTGAGCCGAGCGGAATGTGCGGAAAATGCGTGTTTTTTCCCACATTTTGGACTTTGCGGGGGTGTCTGGGTAATAAATTCTGGGGCGATTTGGGCATATCATACCTCTGCGGATTCCCACGGCTGTCCTATTTTCAGAAATTCATGGGGTTACCTGTTTTCCTTGGTGGCTTGGACACCCGAGGCCAATATCCGAATGATGTGAGAGTGTGACATTTCAGGTGTGAAAACAGACTTGGGGTTACTTGTGTTTTAGGCTTTCCCCTTGGCGGCCAGGTAGGTGCACCCACACATGTGAGGTACCATTTTCATCAGGACACCTGTGGGAACGCGGGACGGTAGGCCATGTGTTGTTGGGGGCCTGTTTCGATGGGTGAGCCGAGCGAAATGTGCAGAAAATGCTTGTTTTTTCCCCACATTTCGGCCTTTGCGGGGGTGTCTGGGTAATAAATTCTGGGGCAATTTGGGCATATCATACCTCTGCGGATTCCCACGGGTGTCCTCTTTTCGGAAATGCATGGGGTTCCCTGTTTTCCTTGGTGGCTTGGACACCCGAGGCCCATATCTGTGTGATGTGTGAGTGTGACATTTCAGGTGTGAAAACAGACTTGGGGTTACTTGTGTTTTAGGCTTTCCCCTTGGCAGCCAGGTAGGTGCACCCGCACATGTGAGGTACCATTTTCATCAGGACACCTGAGGGAACGCGGGACGCTAGGCAATGTGTTGTTGGGGTGTGTTTCGATGGGTGAGCGGAGCGGAATGTGCGGAAAATGCGTGTTTTTTCCCACATTTTGGACTTTGCGGGGGTGTCTGGGTAATAAATTCTGGGGCGATTTGGGCATATCATACCTCTGCGGATTCCCACGGCTGTCCTATTTTCAGAAATTCATGGGGTTACCTGTTTTCCTTGGTGGCTTGGACACCCGAGGCCAATATCCGAATGATGTGAGAGTGTGACATTTCAGGTGTGAAAACAGACTTGGGGTTACTTGTGTTTTAGGCTTTCCCCTTGGCGGCCAGGTAGGTGCACCCACACATGTGAGGTACCATTTTCATCAGGACACCTGTGGGAACGCGGGACGGTAGGCCATGTGTTGTTGGGGGCCTGTTTCGATGGGTGAGCCGAGCGAAATGTGCAGAAAATGCTTGTTTTTTCCCCACATTTTGGGCTTTGCGGGGGTGTTTGGGTAATACATTCTGGGGCGATTTGGGCATATCATAGCTCTGCGGATTCTCACGGGTGTGCTCTTTTTGGAAATGCATGGGTTCCCTGTTTTCCTTGGTGGCTTGGACATCCGATGCCCATATCTGTATGACGTGAGAATGTGACATTTCAAGTGTGAAAACAGACTTGGGGTTACTTGTGTTTTAGGCTTTCCCCTTGGCGGCCAGGTAGATTCACCCACACATGTGAAGTACTGTTTTCATCGGGACACCTGTGGGAAAGCGGGACGGTAGGCCATGTGTTGTTGGGGGTGTGTTTCGATGGGTGAGCCGAGCGAAATGTGCGGAAAATGCGTGTTGAATCCCACATTTTGGACTTTGCAGGGGTGTCTGGGTAATACATTCTGGGGCGATTTGGGCATATCATACCTCTGCGGATTCCCACGGGTGTCCTCTTTTCGGAAATGCATGGGGTTCCCTGTTTTCCTTGGTGGCTTGGACAACCGAGTCCCATATCTGTTTGATGTGAGAGTGTGACATTGGGGTTACTTGTGTTTTAGGCTTTCCCCTTGGCGGCCAGGTAGATTCACCCACACATGTGAAGTACTGTTTTCATCGGGATACCTGTGGGAACGCGGGACGGTAGGCCATGTGTTGTTGGGGGCGTGTTTCGATGGGTGAGCCGAGCGAAATGTGCGGAAAATGCAGTTTTTTTCCGTCATTTCGGACTTCGTGGGGGTGTCTGGGTAATAAATTCTGGGGCGATTTGGGCATATCATACCTCTGCGGATTCCCACGGGTGTCCTCTTTTCAGAAATGCATGGGGTTCCCTGTTTTCCTTGGTGGCTTGGGCACCCGAGGCCCATATCTGAATGATGTGAGAGTGTGACATTTCAGGTGTGAAAACAGACTTGGGGTTACTTGTGTTTTAGGCTTTCCCCTTGGCGGCCAGGTTGGTGCACCCACACATGTGAGGTACCGTTTTCATCGGAACACCTGTGGGAACACGGGACAGTAGGCCATGTGTTGTTTGGGGCGTGTTTCGATGGGTGAGCCGAGCAAAATGTGCAGAAAATGAATTTTTTTCCCCACATTTCAGGCTTTGCGGGGGGGTTTGGGTAATAAATTCTGGGTCGATTTGGGCATATCATGCGTCTGCGGATTCCCACGGGTGTCCTCTTTTTGGAAATGCATGGGGTTCCCTGTTTTCCTTGGTGGCTTGGACACCCGAGGCCCATATCTGTATGATGTGAGAGTGTGACATTTTAGGTGTGAAAACAGACTTGGGGTTACTTGTGTTTTAGGCTTTCCCCTTGGCGGCCAGGTAGGTGCACCCACACATGTGAGGTACCGTTTTCATCAGGACACCTGTGAGAACGCGGGACCGTAGGCCATGTGTAGTTGGGGGTGTGTTTCCATGGGTGAGCCGAGCAAAATGTGCGGAAAATGCATTTTTTTCCCACATTTCGGACTTTGCGGGGGTGTCTGGGTAATAAATTCTGGGGCGATTTGGACATATCATACCTCTGCGGATTCCCACGGGTGTCCTCTTTTTGGAAATGCATGGGGTTCCCTGTTTTCCTTGGTGGCTTGGACACCCGAGGCCCATAACTGTGTGATGTGTGAGTGTGAGATTTCAGGTGTGAAAACAGACTTGGGGTTACTTGTGTTTTAGGCTTTTCCCTTGGCGGCCAGGTAGGTGCACCCACACATGGGAGGTACCGTTTTCATCGGGACACCTGTAGGAACGTGGGACGGTAGGCCATGTGTAGTTGGGGGTGTGTTTCGATGGGTGAGCCGACCGAAATGTGCGGAAAATGTGTGTTTTTTCCAACATTTTGGACTTTGTGGGGGTGTCTGGGTAATAAATTCTGGGGCGATTTGGGCATATCATACCTCTGCGGATTCCCACGGGTGTCCTCTTTTCGGAAATGCATGGGGTTCCCTGTTTTCCTTGGTGGCTTGGACACCCGAGGCCCATATCTATATGATGTGAGAGTGTGACATTTCAGGTGTGAAAACAGACTTGGGGTTACTTGTGTTTTAGGCTTTCCCCTTGGCGGACAGGTTGGTGCACCCACACATGTGAGGTACTGTTTTCATTGGAACACCTGTGGGAACGCGGGACGGTAGGCCATGTGTAGTTGGGGGTGTGTTTTGATGGGTGAGCCCAGCGAAATGTGGAGAAAATGCATTTTTTGTCCCACGTTTCGGGCTTTGCGGGGGTGTTTGGGTAATACATTCTGGGGCGATTTGGGTATATCATACCTCTGCGGATTCCCAGGCGTGTCCTCTTTTCGGAAATGCATAGGGTTCCCTGTTTTCCTTGGTGGCTTGGACACCCGCGGCCCATATCTGTATGATGTGAGAGTGTGACATTTTAGGTGTGAAAACAGACTTGGGGTTACTTGTGTTTTAGGCTTTCCCCTTGATGGCCAGGTAGGTGCACCCACAAATGGGAGGTACTATTTTCATCAGGACACCTGTGGGAACGCGGGACAGTAGGCCATGTGTTGTTGGGGGCGTGTTTCGATGGGTGAGCAGAGCGAAATGTGCAGAAAATGCATTTTTCCCCACATTTCGGACTTTGCAGGGGTGTCTGGGTCATAAATTCTCTGGCAATTTGGGCATATCATACCTCTGCGGACTCCCACGGGTGTCCTCTTTTTGGAAATGCATGGGGTTCACTGTTTTCCTTGGTGGCTTGGACACACAAGGCCCATATCTGTATGATGTGAGAGTGTGACATTTCAGGTGTGAAAACAGACTTGGGGTTACTTGCGTTTTAGGCTTTCCCCTTGGCGGCCAGGTAGGTGCACCCACACATGTGAGGTACTGTTTTCATTGGGACACCTGTGGGAACGCGGGACGGTAGGCCATGTGTAGTTGGGGGTGTGTTTCGATGGGTGAGCCGAGCGAAATGTGCAGAAAATGCATTTTTTGTCCCACATTTCGGCATTTGCGGGGGTGTCTGGGTAATAAATTCTGGGGCGATTTGGGCATATCATACCTCTGCGGATTCCCACGGGTGTCCTCTTTTCGGAAATGCATAGGGTTCCCTGTTTTCCTTGGTGGCTTGGACACCCGAGGCCCATATCTGTGTGATGTGAGAGTGTGACATTTCAGGTGTGAAAACAGACTTGGGGTTACTTGTGTTTTAGGCTTTCCCCTTGGCGGCCAGGTAGGTGCACCCACACATGTGAGGTACCATTTTCATCAGGACACCTGAGGGAACGCGGGACACTAGGCCATGTGTTGTTGGGGCGTGTTTCGATGGGTGAGCCGAGCGAAATGTGCGGAAAATGTGTGTTTTTTCCCACATTTTGGACTTTGCGGGGGTGTTTGGGTAATACATTCTGCGGCGATTTGGGCATATCATACCTCTGCGGATTCCCAGGCATGTCCTCTTTTCGGAAATGCATGGGGTTCCCTGTTTTCCTTGGTGGCTTGGACACCCGAGGCCCAAATCTGTATGATGTGAGAGTTTGACATTTCAGGTGTGATAACAGACTTGGGGTTACTTGTGTTTTAGGCTTTCCCCTTGGCGGCCAGGTAGATTCACCCACACATGTGAAGTACTGTTTTCATTGGGACACCTGTGGGAACGCGGGACGGTAGGCCATGTGTTGTTGGGGGCGTGTTTCGATGGGTGAGCCGAGCGAAATGTGCAGAAAATGCATTTTCTTCCCCACATTTTGGGCTTTGCGGGGGTGTTTGGGTAATACATTCTGGGGCGATTTGGGCATATCATACCTCTGCGGATTCCCACGGGTGTCCTCTTTTCAGAACTGCATGGAGTTCCCTGTTTTCCTTGGTGGCTTGGACACCCGAGGCCCATATCTGAATGATGTGAGAGTGTGACATTTCAGGTGTGTGTGAAAACAGACTTGGGGTTACTTGTGTTTTAGGCTTTCCCCTTGGCGACCAGGTAGGTGCACCCACACATGTGAGGAACTGTTTTCATCAGAACACCTGTGGGAACGCGGGACAGTAGGCCATGTGTTGTTTGGTTCGTGTTTCGATGGGTGAGCCGAGCGAAATGTGCAGAAAATGCATTTTTTTCCCCACATTTCGGGTTTGCGGGGGTGTTTGGGTAATACATTCTGGGGCGATTTGGGCATATCATACCTCTGCGGATTCCCACGGGTGTCCTCTTTTTGGAAATGCATGGGTTCCCTATTTTCCTTGGTGGCTTGTCCGAGGCCCATATCTGTATGATGTGAGAGTGTGACATTTCAGGTGTGAAAACAGACTTGGGGTTACTTGTGTTTTAGGCTTTCCCCTTGGCGGGCAGGTAGGTGCACCGACACATGTGAGGTACCATTTTCATCAGGACACCTGAGGGAACGCGGGACACTAGGCCATGTGTTGTTGGGGCTTGTTTCGATGGGTGAGCCGAGCAAAATGTGGAGAAAATGCAGTTTTTTTCCGTCATTTCGGACTTTGCGGGGGTGCCTGGGTAATAAATTCTGGGGTGATTTGGCAATTTCATACCTCTGCGGATTCCCACGGGTGTCCTCTTTTCAGAAATGCATGGGGTTCCCTGTTTTCCTTGGTGCCTTGGACACCCGAGGCCCATATCTGAATGATGTGAGAGTGTGACATTTCAGGTGTGAAAACAGACTTGGGGTTACTTGTGTTTTAGGCTTTCCCCTTGGTGGCCAGGTAGGTGCACCCACACATGTGAGGTATCGTTTTCATCAGAACACCTGTGGAAACGCGGGACAGTAGGCCATGTGTTGTTTGGGGCGTGTTTCGATGGGTGAGCCGAGCGAAATGTGCAGAAAATGCATTTTTTCCCCACATTTCGGGCTTTGCGGGGGTGTTTGGGTAATACATTCTGGGGTGATTTGGGCATATCATACCTCTGCGGATTCCCACGGGTGTCCTCTTTTCAGAACTGCATGGGGTTCCCTGTTTTCCTTGGTGGCTTGGACACCCGAGGCCCATATCTGAATGATGTGAGAGTGTGACATTTCAGGTGTGTGTGAAAACAAACTTGGGGTTACTTGTGTTTTAGGCTTTCCCCTTGGCGGCCAGGTAGGTGCACCCACACATGTGAGGTACCATTTTCATCAGGACACCTGTGGGAACGCGGGACGGTAGTCCATGTGTTGTTGGGGCGTGTTTCGATGGGTGAGCCGAGCGAAATGTGCAGAAAATGCATGTTTTTTCCCACATTTCGGATTTGCGGGGTGTCTGGGTAATACATTCTCTGGCGATTTGGGCATATCATACCTCTGCGGATTCCCATGGATGTCCTCTTTTCGGAAATGCATGGGATTCCCTGTTTTCCTTGGTTACTTGGACACCCGAGGCCCATATCTGTATGATGTGAGAGTGTGTCATTTCAGGTGTGAAAACAGACTTGTCGTTACTTGTGTTTTAGGCTTTCCCCTTGGCGGCCAGGTACGTGCACCCACACATGTGAGGTACCGTTTTCATCGGGACACCTCTGGGAATGCGGGACGGTAGGCCATGTTTTGTTGGGTGCGTGTTTCGATGGGTGAGCCGAGCGAAATGTGCAGAAAATGCATTTTTTTCCCACATTTTGGACTTTGCGGAGCTGTCTGGGTAATACATTCTGGGGCGATTTGGGCATATCATACCTCTGCGGATTCCCACGGGTGTCCTCTTTTCATAAATGCATGTTGTTCCCAGTTTTCCTTGGTGGCTTGGACACCCGAGGCCCATATCTGAATGATGTGAGAGTGTGACATTTCAGTTGTGAAAACAGACTTGGGGTTACTTGTGTTTTAGGCTTTCCCCTTGGCGGCCAGGTAGGTGCACCCACACATGTGAGGTACCGTTTTCATCGGGACATCTGTGAGAACGCGGGACCATAGGCCATGTATAGTTGGGGGTGTGTTTCCATGGGTGAGACGAGCAAAATGTGCGGAAAATGCATTTTTTTTCCCACATTTCGGACTTTGCGGGGTGTCTGGGTAATAAATTCTGGGGCGATTTGGGCATATCATACCTCAGTGGATTCCCACGGCTGTCCTCTTTTCGGAAATGTATGGGGTTCCCTGTTTTCCTTGGTCGCTTGGACACCCGAGGCCCATATCTGTATGATGTGAGAGTGTGACATTTCAGGTGTGAAAACAAACTTGGGGTTACTTGTGTTTTAGGCTTTCCCCTTGGCGGCCAGGTAGATTCACCCACACATGTGAAGTACTGTTTTCATCGGGACACCTGTGGGAAAGCGGGACGGTAGGCCATGTGTTGTTGGGGGTGTGTTTCGATGGGTGAGCCGAGCGAAATGTGCGGAAAATGCATTTTTTTCCTACATTTTGGACTTTGCGGGGGTGTCTGGGTAACAAATTCTGGGGCGATTTGGGCATATCATACCTCAGTGGATTCCCACGGCTGTCCTCTTTTCGGAAATGCATGGGGTTCCCTGTTTTCGTTGGTGGCTTGGACACCCGAGGCCCATATCTGTATGATGTGAGAGTGTGACATTTCAGGTGTGTAAACAGACTTGGGGTTACTTGTGTTTTAGGCTTTCCCCTTGGCGGCCAGGTAGGTGCACCCACACATGTGAGGTACCATTTTCATCATGACACCAGTGGGAACGCGGGACGGTAGGCCATGTGTTGTTGGGGGCGTGTTTCGATGGGTGAGCCGAGCGAAATGTGCAGCAAATGTGTGTTTTTTCCCATATTTCGGATTTGCGGGGTGTCTGGGTAATAAATTCTCTGGCGATTTGGGCATATCATACCTCTGCGGATTCCCACGGGTGTCCTCTTTTCAGAAATGCATGTGGTTCCCAGTTTTCCTTGATGGCTTGGACACCCGAGGCCCATATCTGAATGATGTAGAGTGTGACATTTCAGTTTTGAAAACAGACTTGGGGTTACTTGTGTTTTAGGCTTTCCCCTTGGCGGCCAGGTAGGTGCACCCACACATGTGAGGTACCGTTTTCATTGGAACACCTGTGGGAACACGGGACAGTAGGCCATGTGTTGTTGGGGGCGTGTTTCGATGGGTGGGCCGAGTGAAATGTGCAGAAAATGCATTTTATTCCCCACATTTCGGGCTTTGCGGGGGTGTTTGGGTAATACATTCTGGGGCGATTTGGGCATATGATACCTCTGCGGATTCCCACGGGTGTCCTCTTTTTGGAAATGCATGGGGTTCCCTGTTTTCCTTGGTGGCTTGGACACCCGAGGCCCATATCTGTATGATGTGAGAGTGTGACATTTTAGGTGTGAAAACAGACTTGGGGTTACTTGTGTTTCAGGCTTTCCCCTTGGCGGCCAGGTAGGTGCACCCACACATGTGAGGTACCGTTTTCATCGGGACACCTGTGAGAAAGCGGGACCATAGGCCATGTGTAGTTGGGGGTGTGTTTCCATGGGTGAGACGAGCAAAATGCGCGGAAAATGCATTTTTTTCCCACATTTCGGACTTTGCGGGGCTGTCTGGGTATAACATTCTGGGGCGATTTGGGCATATCATACCTCTGCGGATTCCCACGGGTGTCCTCTTTTCATAAATGCATGTTGTTCCCAGTTTTCCTTGGTGGCTTGGACACCCGAGGCCCATATCTGAATGATGTGAGAGTGTGACATTTCAGTTGTGAAAACAGACTTGGGGTTACTTGTGTTTTAGGCTTTCCCCTTGGCGGCCAGGTAGGTTCACCCACACATGTGAGGTACCGTTTTCATTGGAACACCTGTGGGAACACGGGACAGTAGGCCATGTGTTGTTGGGGGTGTGTTTCGATGGGTGAGCCGAGTGAAATGTGCAGAAAATGCATTTTTTTCCCCACATTTCGGGGTTTGCGGGGGTGTTTGGGTAATACATTCTGGGGCGATTTGGGCATATCATACCTCTGCGGATTCCCACGGGTGTCCTCTTTTTGGAAATGCATGGGGTTCCCTGTTTTCCTTGGTGGCTTGGACACCCGAGGCCCATATCTGTATGATGTGAGAGTGTGACATTTTAGGTGTGAAAACAGACTTGGGGTTACTTGTGTTTTAGGCTTTCCCCTTGGCGGCCAGGTAGGTGCACCCACACATGTGAGGTACCGTTTTCATCGGGACATCTGTGAGAACGCGGGACCGTAGGCCATGTGTAGTTGGGGGTGTGTTTCCATGGGTGAGACGAGCAAAATGCGCGGAAAATGAATTTTTTTTCCCACATTTCGGACTTTGCGGGGGTGTCTGGGTAATAAATTCTGGGGCGATTTGGGCATATCATACCTCAGTGGATTCCCACGGCTGTCCTCTTTTCGGAAATGTATGGGGTTCCCTGTTTTCCTTGGTGGCTTGGACACCCGAGGCCCATATCTGTATGATGTGAGAGTGTGACATTTCAGGTGTGAAAACAAACTTGGGGTTACTTGTGTTTTAGGCTTTCCCCTTGGCGGCCAGGTAGATTCACCCACACATGTGAAGTACTGTTTTCATCGGGACACCTGTGGGAAAGTGGGACGGTAGGCCATGTGTTGTTGGGGGTGTGTTTCGATGGGTGAGCCGAGCGAAATGTGCGGAAAATGCATTTTTTTCCTACATTTCGGACTTTGCGGGGGTGTCTGGGTAATAAATTCTGGGGCGATTTAGGCATATCATACCTCTGCGGATTCCCACGTGTGTCCTCTTTTCAGAAATGCATGGGGTTCCCTGTTTTCGTTGGTGGCTTGGACACCCGAGGCCCATATCTGTATGATGTGAGAGTGTGACATTTCAGGTGTGTAAACAGACTTGGGGTTACTTGTGTTTTAGGCTTTCCCCTTGGCGGCCAGGTAGGTGCACCCACACATGTGAGGTACCATTTTCATCATGACACCAGTGGGAACGCGGGATGGTAGGCCATGTGTTGTTGGGGGCGTGTTTCGATGGGTGAGCCGAGCGAAATGTGCAGAAAATGTGTGTTTTTTCCCACATTTCGGATTTGCGGCATGTCTGGGTAATAAATTCTCTGGCGATTTGGGCATATCATACCTCTGCGGATTCCCACGGGTGTCCTCTTTTCAGAAATGCATGTGGTTCCCAGTTTTCCTTGATGGCTTGGACACCCGAGGCCCATATCTGAATGATGTGAGAGTGTGACATTTTAGGTGTGAAAACAGACTTGGGGTTACTTGTGTTTCAGGCTTTCCCCTTGGCGGCCAGGTAGGTGCACCCACACATGTGAGGTACCGTTTTCATCGGGACACCTGTGAGAAAGCGGGACCGTAGGCCATGTGTAGTTGGGGGTGTGTTTCCATGGGTGAGCCGAGCAAAATGTGCGGAAAATAGATTTTTTTCCCACATTTCGGACTTTGCGGGGGTGTCTGGGTTATAAATTCTGGGGCGATTTGGGCATATCATACCTCTGCGGATTCCCACGGGAGTCCTCTTTTCGGAAATGCATGGGGTTCCCTGTTTTCCTTGGTGGCTTGGACACCCGAGGCCCATATCTGTGTGATGTGTGAGTGTGAGATTTCAGGTGTGAAAACAGACTTGGGGTTACTTGTGTTTTAGGCTTTCCCCTTGGCGGCCAGGTAGGTGCACCCACACATGTGAGGTAACATTTTCATCAGGACACCTGTGGGAACGCGGGACACTAGGCCATGTGTTGTTGGGGCGTGTTTCGATGGGTGAGCTGAGCGAAATGTGCGGAAAATGCATGTTTTTTCCCACATTTTGGACTTTGCGGGGGTGTCTGGGTAATAAATTCTGTGGCGATTTGGGCATATCATACCTCTGCGGATTCCCACGGGTGTCCTCTTTTCAGAAATGCATGTGGTTCCCAGTTTTCCTTGATAGCTTGGACACCCGAGGCCCATATCTGAATGATGTGAGAGTGTGACATTTTAGGTGTGAAAACAGACTTGGGGTTACTTGTGTTTCAGGCTTTCCCCTTGGCGGCCAGGTAGGTGCACCCACACATGTGAGGTACCGTTTTCATCGGGACACCTGTGAGAAAGCGGGACCGTAGGCCATGTGTAGTTGGGGGTGTGTTTCGATGGGTGAGCCGAGCGAAATGTGCGGAAAATGCATTTTTTGTCCCACATTTCGGCCTTTGCGGGGGTGTCTGTGTAATAAATTCTGGGGCCATTTGGGCATATCATACCTCTGCGGATTCCCACGGGTGTCCTCTTTTCGGAAATGCATAGGGTTCCCTGTTTTCCTTGGTGGCTTGGACACCCGAGGCCCATATCTGTGTGATGTGTGAGTGTGACATTTCAGGTGTGAAAACAGACTTGGGGTTACTTGTGTTTCAGGCTTTCCCCATGGCAGCCAGGTAGGTGCACCCACACATGTGAGGTACCATTTTCATCAGGACACCTGAGGGAACGCGGGACGCTAGGCCATGTGTTGTTGGGGCGTGTTTCGATGGGTGAGCCGAGCGAAATGTGCGGAAAATGCGTGTTTGATCCCACATTTTGGACTTTACGGGGGTGTCTGGGTAATAAATTCTGGGGCGATTTGGGCATATCATACCTCTGCGGATTCCCAGGCGTGTCCTCTTTTCGGAAATGCATGGGGTTCCCTGTTTTCCTTGGTGGCTTGGACACCCGAGGCCCAAATCTGTATGATGTGAGAGTGTGACATTTCAGGTGTGAAAACAGACTTGGGGTTACGTGTGTTTTAGCCTTTCCCCTTGGCGGCCAGGTACGTGCACCCACACATGTGAGGTACCGTTTTCATCGGGACACCTGTGGGAACGCGGGACGGTAGGCCATGTGTTGTTGGGTGCGTGTTTCGATGGGTGAGCCGAGCGAAATGTGCAGAAAATGCATTTTTTTCCCACATTTTGGACTTTGCAGGGGTGTCTGGGTAATACATTCTGGGGCGATTTGGGCATATCATACCTCTGCGGATTCCCACGGGTGTCCTCTTTTCAGAAATGCATGTGGTTCCCAGTTTTCCTTGATGGCTTGGACAACCGAGGCCCATATCTGAATGATGTGAGAGTGTGACATTTCAGTTGTGAAAACAGACTTGGGGTTACTTGTGTTTTAGGCTTTCCCCTTGGCGGCCAGGTAGATTCACCCACACATGTGAAGTCCTGTTTTCATCGGGACACCTGTGGGAACGCGGGACAGTAGGCCATGTGTTGTTGGGGGCGTGTTTCGATGGGTAAGCCGAGCGAAATGTGCAGAAAATGCGTGTTTTTTCCCACATTTCGGATTTGCGGGGTTGTCTGGGTAATAAATTCTCTGGCGATTTGGGCATATCATACCTCTGCGGACTCCCACGGGTGTCCTCTTTTTGGAAATGCATGGGTTTCCCTGTTTTCCTTGGTGGCTTGGACACACGAGGCCCATATCTGTATGATGTGAGAGTGTGACATTTCAGGTGTGAAAACAGACTTGGGGTTACTTGTGTTTTAGGCTTACCCCTTGGCGGCCAGGTAGGTGCACCCACACATGTGAGGTACCGTTTTCATTGGGACACCTGTGGGAACGCGGGACGGTAGGCCATGTGTAGTTGGGGGTGTGTTTCGATGGGTGAGCCGAGCGAAATGTGCGGAAAATGCATTTTTTGTCCCACATTTCGGCCTTTGCGGGGGTGTCTGGGTAATACATTCTGGGGCAATTTGGGCATATCATACCTCTGCGGATTCCCACGGGTGTCCTCTTTTCGGAAATGCATAGGGTTCCCTGTTTTCCTTGGTGGCTTGGACACCCGAGGCCCATATCTGTGTGATGTGTGAGTGTGACATTTCAGGTGTGAAAACAGACTTGGGGTTACTTGTGTTTTAGGCTTTCCCCTTGGCGGTCAGGTAGGTACACCCCACATGTGAGGTACCATTTTCATCAGGACACCTGAGGGAACGTGGGACGCTAGGCCATGTGTTGTTGGGGCGTGTTTCGATGGGTGAGCCGAGCGGAATATGCGGAAAATGCGTGTTTTTTCCCACATTTTGGACTTTGCGGGGGTGTCTGGGTAATAAATTCTGGGGCGATTTGGGCATATCATACCTCTGCGGATTCCCACGGCTGTCCTATTTTCAGAAATTCATGGGGTTCCCTGTTTTCCTTGGTGGCTTGGACACCCGAGGCCCATATCCGAATGATGTGCGAGTGTGACATTTCAGGTGTGAAAACAGACTTGGGGTTACTTGTGTTTTAGGCTTTCCCCTTGGCGGCCAGGTAGGTGCACCCACACATGTGAGGTACCATTTTCATCAGGACACCTGTGGGAACGCGGGACGGTAGGCCATGTGTTGTTGGGGGCATGTTTCGATGGGTGAGCCGAGCGAAATGTGCAGAAAATGCTTGTTTTTTCCCCACATTTTGGGCTTTGCGGGGGTGTTTGGGTAATACATTCTGGGGCGATTTGGGCATATCATACCTCTGCGGATTCCCACGGGTGTGCTCTTTTTGGAAATGCATGGGTTCCCTGTTTTCCTTGGTGGCTTGGACATCCGATGCCCATATCTGTATGACGTGAAAGTGTGACATTTCAAGTGTGAAAGGCTTTCCCCTTGGCGGCCAGGTAGGTGCACCCACACATGTGAGGTACCATTTTCATCAGGACACCTGTGGGAACGTGGGACGGTAGGCCATGTGTTGTTGGGGCGTGTTACGATGGGTGAGCCGAGCGAAATGTGCGGAAAATGCGTGTTTTTCCCACATTTTGGACTTTGCGGGGGTGTATGGGTAATACATTCTGAGGTGATTTGGGCATATCATACCTCTGTGGATTCCCACGGCTGTCCTCTTTTCGGAAATGCATGGGGTTCTCTGTTTTCCTTGGTTGCTTGGACACCCGAGGCTCATATCTGTATGATGTGAGAGTGTGTCATTTCAGGTGTGAAAACAGACTTGGGGTTACTTGTGTTTTAGGCTTTCCCCTTGGCAGCCAGGTAGGTGCACCCACACATGTGAGGTACCGTTTTCATCGGGACACTTGTGGGAACGCGGGACGGTAGGCCATGTGTTGTTGGGTGCGTGTTTCGATGGGTGAGCCGAGCGAAATGTGCAGAAAATGCATTTTTTTCCCACATTTTGGACTTTGCGGGGCTGTCTGGATGATACATTCTGGGGCGATTTGGGAATATCATACCTCTGCGGATTCCCACAGGTGTCCTCTTTTCAGAAATGCATGTGGTTCCCAGTTTTCCTTGGTGGCTTGGACACCCGAGGCCCATATCTGAATGATGTGAGAGTGTGACATTTCAGTTGTGAAAACAGACTTGGGGTTACTTGTGTTTTAATCTTTCCCCTTTGCGGCCTGGTAGGTGGTCCCACACATGTGAGGTACCGTTTTCATTGGAACACCTGTGGGAACACGGGACAGTAGGCCATGTGTAGTTGGGGGTGTGTTTCGATGGGTGAGCCGAGCAAAATGTGCGGAAAATGCATTTTTTTCCCACATTTCAGACTTTGCGGGGGTGTCTGGGTAATAAATTCTGGGGCGATTTGGGCATATCATACCTCTGCGGATTCCCACGGGTGTCCTCTTTTCGGAAATGCATGGGGTTCCCTGTTTTCCTTGGTGGCTTGGACACCCGAGGCCCATATCTGTATGATGTGAGAGTGTTACATTTCAGGTGTGAAAACAGACTTGGGGTTACTTGTGTTTTAGGCTTACCCCTTGGCGGCCAGGTAGGTGCACCCACACATGTGAGGTACCGTTTTCATTGGGACACCTGTGGGAATGCGGGACAGTAAGCCATGTGTAGTTGGGGGTGTGTTTCGATGGGTGAGCCGAGCAAAATGTGCAGAAAATGCATTTTTTGTCCCACATTTCGGCCTTTGCGGGGGTGTCTGTGTAATAAATTCTGGGGCCATTTGGGCATATCATACCTCTGCGGATTCCCACGGGTGTCCTCTTTTCGGAAATGCATAGGGTTCCCTGTTTTCTTTGGTGGCTTGGACACCCGAGGCCCATATCTGTGTGATGTGTGAGTGTGACATTTCAGGTGTGAAAACAGACTTGGGGTTACTTGTGTTTTAGGCTTTCCCCTTGGCAGCCAGGTAGGTGCACCCACACATGTGAGGTACCATTTTCATCAGGACACCTGAGGGAACGCGGGACGCTAGGCCATGTGTTGTTGGGGCGTGTTTCGATGGGTGAGCTGAGCGAAATGTGCGGAAAATGCGTGTTTTTTCCCACATTTTGGACTTTGCGGGGGTGTCTGGGTAATAAATTCTGGGGCGATTTGGGCATATCATACCTCTGCGGATTCCCAGGCGTGTCCTCTTTTCGGAAATGCATGGGGTTCCCTGTTTTCCTTGGTGGCTTGGATTCCCGAGGCCCAAATCTGTATGATGTGAGAGTGTGACATTTCAGGTGTGAAAACAGACTTGGGGTTACTTGTGTTTTAGCCTTTCCCCTTGGCGGCCAGGTACGTGCACCCACACATGTGAGGTACCGTTTTCATCAGGACACCTGTGGGAACGCGGGACGGTAGGCCATGTGTTGTTGGGTGCGTGTTTCGATGGGTGAGCCGAGCGAAATGTGCAGAAAATGCATTTTTTTCCCACATTTTGGACTTTGCAGGGCTGTCTGGGTAATACATTCTGGGGCGATTTGGGCATATCATACCTCTGCGGATTCCCACGGGTGTCCTCTTTTCAGAAATGCATGTGGTTCCCAGTTTTCCTTGATGGCTTGGACAACCGAGGCCCATATCTGAATGATGTGAGAGTGTGACATTTCAGTTGTGAAAACAGACTTGGGGTTACTTGTGTTTTAGGCTTTCCCCTTGGCGGCCAGGTAGATTCACCCACACATGTGAAGTTTTGTTTTCATCGGGACACCTGTGGGAACGCGGGACAGTAGGCCATGTGTTGTTGGGGGCGTGTTTCGATGGGTAAGCCGAGCGAAATGTGCAGAAAATGCGTGTTTTTTCCCACATTTCGGATTTGCGGGGTTGTCTGGGTAATAAATTCTCTGGCGATTTGGGCATATCATACCTCTGCGGACTCCCACGGGTGTCCTCTTTTTGGAAATGCATGGGGTTCCCTGCTTTCCTTGGTGGCTTGGACACACGAGGCCCATATCTGTATGATGTGAGAGAGTGACATTTCAGGTGTGAAAACAGACTTGGGGTTACTTGTGTTTTAGGCTTACCCCTTGGCGGCCAGGTAGGTGCACCCACACATGTGAGGTACCGTTTTCATTGGGACACCTGTGGGAATGCGGGACGGTAGGCCATGTGTAGTTGGGGGTGTGTTTCGATGGGTGAGCCGAGCGAAATGTGCGGAAAATGCATGTTTTGTCCCACATTTCGGCCTTTGCGGGGGTGTCTGGGTAATAAATTCTGGGGCAATTTGGGCATATCATACCTCTGAGGATTCCCACGGGTGTCCTCTTTTCGGAAATGCATGGGGTTCCCTGTTTTCCTTGGTGGCTTGGACACCCGAGGCCCATATCTGTGTGATGTGTGAGTGTGACATTTCAGGTGTGAAAACAGACTTGGGGTTACTTGTGTTTTAGGCTTTCCCCTTGGCAGCCAGGTAGGTGCACCCGCACATGTGAGGTACCATTTTCATCAGGACACCTGAGTGAACGCGGGACGCTAGGCAATGTGTTGTTGGGGTGTGTTTCGATGGGTGAGCCGAGCGGAATGTGCGGAAAATGCGTGTTTTTTCCCACATTTTGGACTTTGCGGGGGTGTCTGGGTAATAAATTCTGGGGCGATTTGGGCATATCATACCTCTGCGGATTCCCACGGCTGTCCTATTTTCAGAAATTCATGGGGTTACCTGTTTTCCTTGGTGGCTTGGACACCCGAGGCCAATATCCGAATGATGTGAGAGTGTGACATTTCAGGTGTGAAAACAGACTTGGGGTTACTTGTGTTTTAGGCTTTCCCCTTGGCGGCCAGGTAGGTGCACCCACACATGTGAGGTACCATTTTCATCAGGACACCTGTGGGAACGCGGGACGGTAGGCCATGTGTTGTTGGGGGCCTGTTTCGATGGGTGAGCCGAGCGAAATGTGCAGAAAATGCTTGTTTTTTCCCCACATTTTGGGCTTGCGGGGGTGTTTGGGTAATACATTCTGGGGCGATTTGGGCATATCATACCTCTGCGGATTCCCACGGGTGTGCTCTTTTTGGAAATGCATGGGTTCCCTGTTTTCCTTGGTGGCTTGGACATCCGATGCCCATATCTGTATGACGTGAGAATGTGACATTTCAAGTGTGAAAACAGACTTGGGGTTACTTGTGTTTTAGGCTTTCCCCTTGGCGGCCAGGTAGGTGCACCCACACATGTGAGGTACCATTTTCATCAGGACACCTGTGGGAACGCGGGACGGTAGGCCATGTGTTGTTGGGGCGTGTTACGATGGGTGAGCCGAGCGAAATGTGCGGAAAATGCGTGTTTTTCCCACATTTTGGACTTTGCGGGGGTGTATGGGTAATACATTCTGGGGTGATTTGGGCATATCATACCTCTGTGGATTCCCACGGCTGTCCTCTTTTCGGAAATGCATGGGGTTCTCTGTTTTCCTTGGTGGCTTGGACACCCGAGGCCCATATCTGTATGATGTGAGAGTGTGACATTTCAGGTGTGAAAACAGACTTGGGGTTACTTGTGTTTTAGGCTTTCCCCTTGGCGGCCAGGTAGATTCACCCACACATGTGATGTACTGTTTTCATCGGGACACCTGTGGGAAAGCGGGACGGTAGGCCATGTGTTGTTGGGGGTGTGTTTCGATGGGTGAGCCGAGCGAAATGTGCGGAAAATTCATTTTTTTCCCACATTTCGGACTTTGCGGGGGTGTCTGGGTAATAAATTCTGGGGCGATTTGGGCATATCATACCTCTGCGGATTCCCACGGGTGTCCTCTTTTCGGAAATGCATGGGGTTCCCTGTTTTCCTTGGTGGCTTGGACACCCGAGGCCCATATCTGTATGATGTGAGAGTGTGACATTTCAGTTGTGTAAACAGACTTGGGAATACTTGTGTTTTAGGCTTTCCCCTTGGCGGCCAGGTAGGTGCACCCACACATGTGAGGTACCATTTTCATCAGGACACCTGTGGGAACGCGGGACGGTAGGCCATGTGTTGTTGGGGGCGTGTTTCGATGGGTGAGCCGAGCGAAATGTGCAGAAAATGCTTGTTTTTTCCCACATTTCGGATTTGCGGGGGTGTCTTGGTAATAAATTCTCTGGCGATTTGGGCATATCATACCTCTGCGGATTCCCATGGGTGTCCTCTTTTCGGAAATGCATGGGGTTCCCTGTTTTCCTTGGTTGCTTGGACACCCGAGGCTCATATCTGTATGATGTGAGAGTGTGTCATTTCAGGTGTGAAAACAGACTTGGGGTTACTTGTGTTTTAGGCTTTCCCCTTGGCAGCCAGGTAGGTGCACCCACACATGTGAGGTACCGTTTTCATTGGGACACCTGTGGGAACGCGGGACAGTAGGCCATGTGTTGTTGGGTGCGTGTTTCGATGGGTGAGCCGAGCGAAATGTGCAGAAAATGCATTTTTTTCCCACATTTTGGACTTTGCGGGGCTGTCTGGGTGATACATTCTGGGGCGATTTGGGCATATCATACCTCTGCGGATTCCCACGGGTGTCCTCTTTTCAGAAATGCATGTGGTTCCCAGTTTTCCTTGGTGGCTTGGACACCCGAGGCCCATATCTGAATGATGTGAGAGTGTGACATTTCAGTTGTGAAAACAGACTTGGGGTTACTTGTGTTTTAGGCTTTCACCTTGGCGGCCAGGTAGGTGCACCCACACATGTGAGGAACCGTTTTCATTGGAACACCTGTGGGAACACGGGACAGTAGGCCATGTGTAGTTGGGGGTGTGTTTCGATGGGTGAGCCGAGCAAAATGTGCGGAAAATGCATTTTTTTCCCACATTTCAGACTTTTGGAGGGTGTCTGGGTAATAAATTCTGGGGCGATTTGGGCATATCATACCTCTGCGGATTCCCACGGGTGTCCTCTTTTCGGAAATGCATGGGGTTCCCTGTTTTCCTTGGTGGCTTGGACACCCGAGGCCCATATCTGTGTGATGTGTGAGTGTGAGATTTCAGGTGTGAAAACAGACTTGGGGTTACTTGTGTTTTAGGCTTTCCCCTTGGCGGCCAGGTAGGTGCACCCACACATGTGAGGTACCATTTTCATCAGGACATCTGTGGGAACGCGGGACACTAGGCCATGTGTTGTTGGGGCGTGTTTCGATGGGTAAGCTGAGCGAAATGTGTGGAAAATGCATGTTTTTTCCCACATTTTGGACTTTGCGGGGGTGTCTGGGTAATAAATTCTGTGGCGATTTGGGCATATCATACCTCTGCGGATTCCCACGGGTGTCCTCTTTTCGGAAATGCATAGGGTTCCCTGTTTTCCTTGGTGGCTTGGACACCCGAGGCCCATATCTGAATGATGTGAGAGTGTGACATTTCAGGTGTGAAAACAGACTTGGGGTTACTTGTGTTTTAGGCTTTCCCCTTGGCGGCCAGGTAGGTGCACCCACACATGTGAGGTACCGTTTTCATCAGAACACCTGTGGGAATGCGGGACAGTAGGCCATGTGTTGTTTGGGACGTGTTTCGATGGGTGAGCCGAGCAAAATGTGCAGAAAATGCATTTTTTTCCCCACATTTCGGGCTTTGCGGGTGTTTTTGGGTAATACATTCTGGGGCGATTTGGGCATATCATACCTCTGCGGATTCCCACGGGTGTCCTCTTTTCAGAACTGCATGGGATTCCCTGTTTTCCTTGGTGGCTTGGACACCCGAGGCCCATATCTGAATGATGTGAGAGTGTGACATTTCAGGTGTGAAAACAGACTTGGGGTTACTTGTGTTTTAGGCTTTCCCCTTGGCGGCCACGTAGGTGCACCCACACATGTGAGGTACCGTTTTCATCAGAACACCTGTGGGAACGCGGGACAGTAGGCCATGTGTTGTTTGGGGCGTGTTTCGATGGGTGAGCCGAGCGAAATGTGCAGAAAATGCATTTTTTTCCCCACATTTCGGGCTTTGCGGGGGTGTTTGGGTAATACATTCTGGGGCGATTTGGGCATATCATACCTCTGCGGATTCCCACGGGTGTGCTCTTTTTGGAAATGCATGGGTTCCCTGTTTTCCTTGGTGGCTTGGACATCCGATGCCCATATCTGTGTGACGTGAGAATGTGACATTTCAAGTGTGAAAACAGACTTGGGGTTACTTGTGTTTTAGGCTTTCCCCTTGGCGGCCAGGTAGGTGCACCCACACATGTGAGGTACCATTTTCATCAGGACACCTGTGGGAACGCGGGACGGTAGCCCATGTGTTGTTGGGGCGTGTTACGATGGGTGAGCCGAGCGAAATGTGCGGAAAATGCGTGTTTTTCCCACATTATGGACTTTGCGGGGGTGTATGGGTAATACATTCTGGGGTGATTTGGGCATATCATACCTCTGTGGATTCCCACGGCTGTCCTCTTTTCAGAAATGCATGGGGTTCTCTGTTTTCCTTGGTGGCTTGGACACCCGAGGCCCATATCTGTATGATGTGAGAGTGTGACATTTCAGGTGTGAAAACAGACTTGGGGTTGCTTGTGTTTTAGGCTTTCCCCTTGGCGGCCAGGTAGATTCACCCACACATGTGATGTATTGTTTTCATCGGGACACCTGTGGGAAAGCGGGACGGTAGGCCATGTGTTGTTGGGGGTGTGTTTCGATGGGTGAGCCGAGCGAAATGTGCGGAAAATTCATTTTTTTCCCCACATTTCGGACTTTGCGGGGGTGTCTGGGTAATAAATTCTGGGGCGATTTGGGCATATCATACCTCTGCGGATTCCCACGGGTGTCCTCTTTTCGGAAATGCATGGGGTTCCCTGTTTTCCTTGGTGGCTTGGACACCCGAGGCCCATATCTGTATGATGTGAGAGTGTGACATTTCAGGTGTGTAAACAGACTTGGGAATACTTGTGTTTTAGGCTTTCCCCTTGGCGGCCAGGTAGGTGCACCCACACATGTGAGGTACCATTTTCATCAGGACACCTGTGGGAACGCGGGACGGTAGGCCATGTGTAGTTGGGGGTGTGTTTCGATGGGTGAGCCGAGCAAAATGTGCGGAAAATGCATTTTTTTCCCACATTTCAGACTTTTGGAGGGTGTCTGGGTAATAAATTCTGGGGCGATTTGGGCATATCATACCTCTGCGGATTCCCACGGGTGTCCTCTTTTCGGAAATGCATGGGGTTCCCTGTTTTCCTTGGTGGCTTGGACACCCGAGGCCCATATCTGTGTGATGTGCGAGTGTGAGATTTCAGGTGTGAAAACAGACTTGGGGTTACTTGTGTTTTAGGCTTTCCCCTTGGCGGCCAGGTAGGTGCACCCACACATGTGAGGTACCATTTTCATCAGGACATCTGTGGGAACGCGGGACACTAGGCCATGTGTTGTTGGGGCGTGTTTCGATGGGTAAGCTGAGCGAAATGTGTGGAAAATGCATGTTTTTTCCCACATTTTGGACTTTGCGGGGGTGTCTGGGCAATAAATTCTGGGGCGATTTGGGCATATCATACCTCTGCGGATTCCCACGGGTGTCCTCTTTTCGGAACTGCATGGGATTCCCTGTTTTCCTTGGTGGCTTGGACACCCGAGGCCCATATCTGAATGATGTGAGAGTGTGACATTTCAGGTGTGAAAACAGACTTGGGGTTACTTGTGTTTTAGGCTTTCCCCTTGGCGGCCACGTAGGTGCACCCACACATGTGAGGTACCGTTTTCATCAGAACACCTGTGGGAACGCGGGACAGTAGGCCATGTGTTGTTTGGGGCGTGTTTCGATGGGTGAGCCGAGCGAAATGTGCAGAAAATGCATTTTTTTCCCCACATTTCGGGCTTTGCGGGGGTGTTTGGGTAATACATTCTGGGGCGATTTGGGCATATCATACCTCTGCGGATTCCCACGGGTGTGCTCTTTTTGGAAATGCATGGGTTCCCTGTTTTCCTTGGTGGCTTGGACATCCGATGCCCATATCTGTATGACGTGAGAATGTGACATTTCAAGTGTGAAAACAGACTTGGGGTTACTTGTGTTTTAGGCTTTCCCCTTGGCGGCCAGGTAGGTGCACCCACACATGTGAGGTACCATTTTCATCAGGACACCTGTGGGAACGCGGGACGGTAGGCCATGTGTTGTTGGGGCGTGTTACGATGGGTGAGCCGAGCGAAATGTGCGGAAAATGCGTGTTTTTCCCACATTTTGGACTTTGCGGGGGTGTATGGGTAATAAATTCTGGGGTGATTTGGGCATATCATACCTCTGTGGATTCCCACGGCTGTCCTCTTTTCAGAAATGCATGGGGTTCTCTGTTTTCCTTGGTGGCTTGGACACCCGAGGCCCATATCTGTATGATGTGAGAGTGTGACATTTCAGGTGTGTAAACAGACTTGGGAATACTTGTGTTTTAGGCTTTCCCCTTGGCGGCCAGGTAGGTGCACCCACACATGTGAGGTACCATTTTCATCAGGACACCTGTGGGAACGCGGGACGGTAGGCCATGTGTTGTTGGGGGCGTGTTTCGATGGGTGAGCCGAGCGAAATGTGCAGAAAATGCTTGTTTTTTCCCACATTTCGGATTTGCGGGGGTGTCTTGGTAATAAATTCTCTGGCGATTTGGGCATATCATACCTCTGCGGATTCCCATGGGTGTCCTCTTTTCGGAAATGCATGGGGTTCCCTGTTTTCCTTGGTTGCTTGGACACCCGAGGCTCATATCTGTATGATGTGAGAGTGTGTCATTTCAGGTGTGAAAACAGACTTGGGGTTACTTGTGTTTTAGGCTTTCCCCTTGGCAGCCAGGTAGGTGCACCCACACATGTGAGGTACCGTTTTCATCGGGACACCTGTGGGAACGCGGGACAGTAGGCCATGTGTTGTTGGGTGCATGTTTCGATGGGTGAGCCGAGCGAAATGTGCAGAAAATGCATTTTTTTCCCACATTTTGGACTTTGCGGGGCTGTCTGGGTGATACATTCTGGGGCGATTTGGGCATATCATACCTCTGCGGATTCCCACGGGTGTCCTCTTTTCAGAAATGCATGTGGTTCCCAGTTTTCCTTGGTGGCTTGGACACCCGAGGCCCATATCTGAATGATGTGAGAGTGTGACATTTCAGTTGTGAAAACAGACTTGGGGTTACTTGTGTTTTAGGCTTTCCCCTTGGCGGCCAGGTAGGTGCACCCACACATGTGAGGAACCGTTTTCATTGGAACACCTGTGGGAACACGGGACAGTAGGCCATGTGTAGTTGGGGGTGTGTTTCGATGGGTGAGCCGAGCAAAATGTGCGGAAAATGCATTTTTTTCCCACATTTCAGACTTTTGGAGGGTATCTGGGTAATAAATTCTGGGGCGATTTGGGCATATCATACCTCTGCGGATTCCCACGGGTGTCCTCTTTTCGGAAATGCATGGGGTTCCCTGTTTTCCTTGGTGGCTTGGACACCCGAGGCCCATATCTGTGTGATGTGTGAGTGTGAGATTTCAGGTGTGAAAACAGACTTGGGGTTACTTGTGTTTTAGGCTTTCCCCTTGGCGGCCAGGTAGGTGCACCCACACATGTGAGGTACCATTTTCATCAGGACATCTGTGGGAACGCGGGACACTAGGCCATGTGTTGTTGGGGCGTGTTTCGATGGGTAAGCTGAGCGAAATGTGTGGAAAATGCATGTTTTTTCCCACATTTTGGACTTTGCGGGGGTGTCTGGGTAATAAATTCTGGGGCGATTTGGGCATATCATACCTCTGCGGATTCCCACGGGTGTCCTCTTTTTGGAAATGCATAGGGTTCCCTGTTTTCCTTGGTGGCTTGGACACCCGAGGCCCATATCTGAATGATGTGAGAGTGTGACATTTCAGGTGTGAAAACAGACTTGGGGTTACTTGTGTTTTAGGCTTTCCCCTTGGCGGCCAGGTAGGTGCACCCACACATGTGAGGTACCGTTTTCATCAGAACACCTGTGGGAATGCGGGACAGTAGGCCATGTGTTGTTTGGGACGTGTTTCGATGGGTGAGCCGAGCAAAATGTGCAGAAAATGCATTTTTTTCCCCACATTTCGGGCTTTGCGGGTGTTTTTGGGTAATACATTCTGGGGCGATTTGGGCATATCATACCTCTGCGGATTCCCACGGGTGTCCTCTTTTCAGAACTGCATGGGATTCCCTGTTTTCCTTGGTGGCTTGGACACCCGAGGCCCATCTCTGAATGATGTGAGAGTGTGACATTTCAGGTGTGAAAACAGACTTGGGGTTACTTGTGTTTTAGGCTTTCCCCTTGGCGGCCACGTAGGTGCACCCACACATGTGAGGTACCGTTTTCATCAGAACACCTGTGGGAACGCGGGACAGTAGGCCATGTGTTGTTTGGGGCGTGTTTCGATGGGTGAGCCGAGCGAAATGTGCAGAAAATGCATTTTTTTCCCCACATTTCGGGCTTTGCAGGGGTGTTTGGGTAATACATTCTGGGGCGATTTGGGCATATCATACCTCTGCGGATTCCCACGGGTGTCCTCTTTTCAGAACTGCATGGGATTCCCTGTTTTCCTTGGTGGCTTGGACACCCGAGGCCCATCTCTGAATGATGTGAGAGTGTGACATTTCAGGTGTGAAAACAGACTTGGGGTTACTTGTGTTTTAGGCTTTCCCCTTGGCGGCCACGTAGGTGCACCCACACATGTGAGGTACCGTTTTCATCAGAACACCTGTGGGAACGCGGGACGGTAGGCCATGTGTTGTTGGGGGCATGTTTCGATGGGTGAGCCGAGCGAAATGTGCAGAAAATGCTTGTTTTTTCCCCACATTTTGGGCTTTGCGGGGGTGTTTGGGTAATACATTCTGGGGCGATTTGGGCATATCATACCTCTGCGGATTCCCACGGGTGTGCTCTTTTTGGAAATGCATGGGTTCCCTGTTTTCCTTGGTGGCTTGGACATCCGATGCCCATATCTGTATGACGTGAGAGTGTGACATTTCAAGTGTGAAAGGCTTTCCCCTTGGCGGCCAGGTAGGTGCACCCACACATGTGAGGTACCATTTTCATCAGGACACCTGTGGGAACGCGGGACGGTAGGCCATGTGTTCTTGGGGCGTGTTACGAAGGGTGAGCCGAGCGAAATGTGCGGAAAATGCGTGTTTTTCCCACATTTTGGACTTTGCGGGGGTGTATGGGTAATACATTCTGAGGTGATTTGGGCATATCATACCTCTGTGGATTCCCACGGCTGTCCTCTTTTCGGAAATGCATGGGGTTCTCTGTTTTCCTTGGTTGCTTGGACACCCGAGGCTCATATCTGTATGATGTGAGAGTGTGTCATTTCAGGTGTGAAAACAGACTTGGGGTTACTTGTGTTTTAGGCTTTCCACTTGGCAGCCAGGTAGGTGCACCCACACATGTGAGGTACCGTTTTCATCGGGACACCTGTGGGAACGCAGGACGGTAGGCCATGTGTTGTTGGGTGCGTGTTTCGATGGGTGAGCCGAGCGAAATGTGCAGAAAATGCATTTTTTTCCCACATTTTGGACTTTGCGGGGCTGTCTGGATGATACATTCTGGGGCGATTTGGGAATATCATACCTCTGCGGATTCCCACGGGTGTCCTCTTTTCAGAAATGCATGTGGTTCCCAGTTTTCCTTGGTGGCTTGGACACCCGAGGCCCATATCTGAATGATGTGAGAGTGTGACATTTCAGTTGTGAAAACAGACTTGGGGTTACTTGTGTTTTAGGCTTTCCCCTTTGCGGCCTGGTAGGTGGTCCCACACATGTGAGGTACCGTTTTCATTGGAACACCTGTGGGAACACGGGACAGTAGGCCATGTGTAGTTGGGGGTGTGTTTCGATGGGTGAGCCGAGCAAAATGTGCGGAAAATGCATTTTTTTCCCACATTTCAGACTTTGCGGGGGTGTCTGGGTAATAAATTCTGGGGCGATTTGGGCATATCATACCTCTGCAGATTCCCACGGGTGTCCTCTTTTCGGAAATGCATGGGGTTCCCTGTTTTCCTTGGTGGCTTGGACACCCGAGGCCCATATCTGTATGATGTGAGAGTGTGACATTTCAGGTGTGAAAACAGACTTGGGGTTACTTGTGTTTTAGGCTTACCCCTTGGCGGCCAGGTAGGTGCACCCACACATGTGAGGTACCGTTTTCATTGGGACACCTGTGGGAACGCGGGACAGTAGGCCATGTGTAGTTGGGGGTGTGTTTCTATGGGTGAGCCGAGCGAAATGTGCAGAAAATGCATTTTTTGTCCCACATTTCGGCCTTTGCGGGGGTGTCTGTGTAATAAATTCTGGGGCCATTTGGGCATATCATACCTCTGCGGATTCCCACGGGTGTCCTCTTTTCGGAAATGCATGGGGTTCCCTGTTTTCCTTGGTGGCTTGGACACCCGAGGCCCATATCTGTATGATGTGAGAGTGTGACATTTGAGGTGTGAAAACAGACTTGGGGTTACTTGTGTTTTAGGCTTACCCCTTGGCGGCCAGGTAGGTGCACCCACACATGTGAGGTACCGTTTTCATTGGGACACCTGTGGGAACGCGGGACAGTAGGCCATGTGTAGTTGGGGGTGTGTTTCGATGGGTGAGCCGAGCGAAATGTGCAGAAAATGCATTTTTTGTCCCACATTTCGGCCTTTGCGGGGGTGTCTGTGTAATAAATTCTGGGGCGATTTGGGCATATCATACCTCTGCGGATTCCCAGGCGTGTCCTCTTTTCGGAAATGCATGGGGTTCCCTGTTTTGCTTGGTGGCTTGGACACCCGAGGCCCAAATCTGTATGATGTGAGAGTGTGACATTTCAGGTGTGAAAACAGACTTGGGGTTACTTGTGTTTTAGCCTTTCCCCTTGGCGGCCAGGTACGTGCACCCACACATGTGAGGTACCGTTTTCATCGGGACACCTGTGGGAACGCGGGACGGTAGGCCATGTGTTGTTGGGTGCGTGTTTCGATGGGTGAGCCGAGCGAAATGTGCAGAAAATGCATTTTTTTCCCACATTTTGGACTTTGCAGGGCTGTCTGGGTAATACATTCTGGGGCGATTTGGGCATATCATACCTCTGCGGATTCCCACGGGTGTCCTCTTTTCAGAAATGCATGTGGTTCCCAGTTTTCCTTGATGGCTTGGACAACCGAGGCCCATATCTGAATGATGTGAGAGTGTGACATTTCAGTTGTGAAAACAGACTTGGGGTTACTTGTGTTTTAGGCTTTCCCCTTGGCGGCCAGGTAGATTCACCCACACATGTGAAGTCCTGTTTTCATCGGGACACCTGTGGGAACGCGGGACAGTAGGCCATGTGTTGTTGGGGGCGTGTTTCGATGGGTAAGCCGAGCGAAATGTGCAGAAAATGCGTGTTTTTTCCCACATTTCGGATTTGCGGGGTTGTCTGGGTAATAAATTCTCTGGCGATTTGGGCATATCATACCTCTGCGGACTCCCACGGGTGTCCTCTTTTTGGAAATGCATGGGGTTCCCTGTTTTCCTTGGTGGCTTGGACACACGAGGCCCATATCTGTATGATGTGAGAGAGTGACATTTCAGGTGTGAAAACAGACTTGGGGTTACTTGTGTTTTAGGCTTACCCCTTGGCGGCCAGGTAGGTGCACCCACACATGTGAGGTACCGTTTCCATTGGGACACCTGTGGGAACGCGGGACGGTAGGCCATGTGTAGTTGGGGGTGTGTTTTGATGGGTGAGCCGAGCGAAATGTGCGGAAAATGCATGTTTTGTCCCACATTTCGGCCTTTGCGGGGGTGTCTGGGTAATAAATTCTAGGGCAATTTGGGCATATCATACCTCTGCGGATTCCCACGGGTGTCCTCTTTTCGGAAATGCATGGGGTTCCCCATTTTCCTTGGTGGCTTGGACACCCGAGGCCCATATCTGTGTGATGTGTGAGTGTGACATTTCAGGTGTGAAAACAGACTTGGGGTTACTTGTGTTTTAGGCTTTCCCCTTGGCAGCCAGGTAGGTGCACCCGCACATGTGAGGTACCATTTTCATCAGGACACCTGTGGGAACGCGGGACGGTAGGCCATGTGTTGTTGGGGCGTGTTACGATGGGTGAGCCGAGCGAAATGTGCGAAAAATGCGTGTTTTTCCCACATTTTGGACTTTGCGGGGGTGTATGGGTAATACATTCTGGGGTGATTTGGGCATATCATACCTCTGTGGATTCCCACGGCTGTCCTCTTTTCGGAAATGCATGGGGTTCTCTGTTTTCCTTGGTGGCTTGGACACCCGAGGCCCATATCTGTATGATGTGAGAGTGTGACATTTCAGGTGTGAAAACAGACTTGGGGTTACTTGTGTTTTAGGCTTTCCCCTTGGCGGCCAGGTAGATTCACCCACACATGTGATGTACTGTTTTCATCGGGACACCTGTGGGAAAGCGGGACGGTAGGCCATGTGTTGTTGGGGGTGTGTTTCGATGGGTGAGCCGAGCGAAATGTGCGGAAAATTCATTTTTTTCCCACATTTCGGACTTTGCGGGGGTGTCTGGGTAATAAATTCTGGGGCGATTTGGGCATATCATACCTCTGCAGATTCCCACGGGTGTCCTCTTTTCGGAAATGCATGGGGTTCCCTGTTTTCCTTGGTGGCTTGGACACCCGAGGCCCATATCTGTATGATGTGAGAGTGTGACATTTCAGTTGTGTAAACAGACTTGGGAATACTTGTGTTTTAGGCTTTCCCCTTGGCGGCCAGGTAGGTGCACCCACACATGTGAGGTACCATTTTCATCAGGACACCTGTGGGAACGCGGGACGGTAGGCCATGTGTTGTTGGGGGCGTGTTTCGATGGGTGAGCCGAGCGAAATGTGCAGAAAATGCTTGTTTTTTCCCACATTTCGGATTTGCGGGGGTGTCTTGGTAATAAATTCTCTGGCGATTTGGGCATATCATACCTCTGCGGATTCCCATGGGTGTCCTCTTTTCGGAAATGCATGGGGTTCCCTGTTTTCCTTGGTTGCTTGGACACCCGAGGCTCATATCTGTATGATGTGAGAGTGTGTCATTTCAGGTGTGAAAACAGACTTGGGGTTACTTGTGTTTTAGGCTTTCCCCTTGGCAGCCAGGTAGGTGCACCCACACATGTGAGGTACCGTTTTCATTGGGACACCTGTGGGAACGCGGGACAGTAGGCCATGTGTTGTTGGGTGCGTGTTTCGATGGGTGAGCCGAGCGAAATGTGCAGAAAATGCATTTTTTTCCCACATTTTGGACTTTGCGGGGCTGTCTGGGTGATACATTCTGGGGCGATTTGGGCATATCATACCTCTGCGGATTCCCACGGGTGTCCTCTTTTCAGAAATGCATGTGGTTCCCAGTTTTCCTTGGTGGCTTGGACACCCGAGGCCCATATCTGAATGATGTGAGAGTGTGACATTTCAGTTGTGAAAACAGACTTGGGGTTACTTGTGTTTTAGGCTTTCCCCTTGGCGGCCAGGTAGGTGCACCCACACATGTGAGGAACCGTTTTCATTGGAACACCTGTGGGAACACGGGACAGTAGGCCATGTGTAGTTGGGGGTGTGTTTCGATGGGTGAGCCGAGCAAAATGTGCGGAAAATGCATTTTTTTCCCACATTTCAGACTTTTGGAGGGTGTCTGGGTAATAAATTCTGGGGCGATTTGGGCATATCATACCTCTGCGGATTCCCACGGGTGTCCTCTTTTCGGAAATGCATGGGGTTCCCTGTTTTCCTTGGTGGCTTGGACACCCGAGGCCCATATCTGTGTGATGTGTGAGTGTGAGATTTCAGGTGTGAAAACAGACTTGGGGTTACTTGTGTTTTAGGCTTTCCCCTTGGCGGCCAGGTAGGTGCACCCACACATGTGAGGAACCGTTTTCATTGGAACACCTGTGGGAACACGGGACAGTAGGCCATGTGTAGTTGGGGGTGTGTTTCGATGGGTGAGCCGAGCAAAATGTGCGGAAAATGCATTTTTTTCCCACATTTCAGACTTTTGGAGGGTGTCTGGGTAATAAATTCTGGGGCGATTTGGGCATATCATACCTCTGCGGATTCCCACGGGTGTCCTCTTTTCGGAAATGCATGGGGTTCCCTGTTTTCCTTGGTGGCTTGGACACACGAGGCCCATATCTGTATGATGTGAGAGAGTGACATTTCAGGTGTGAAAACAGACTTGGGGTTACTTGTGTTTTAGGCTTACCCCTTGGCGGCCAGGTAGGTGCACCCACACATGTGAGGTACCGTTTCCATTGGGACACCTGTGGGAACGCGGGACGGTAGGCCATGTGTAGTTGGGGGTGTGTTTCGATGGGTGAGCCGAGCGAAATGTGCGGAAAATGCATGTTTTGTCCCACATTTCGGCCTTTGCGGGGGTGTCTGGGTAATAAATTCTAGGGCAATTTGGGCATATCATACCTCTGCGGATTCCCACGGGTGTCCTCTTTTCGGAAATGCATGGGGTTCCCCGTTTTCCTTGGTGGCTTGGACACCCGAGGCCCATATCTGTGTGATGTGTGAGTGTGACATTTCAGGTGTGAAAACAGACTTGGGGTTACTTGTGTTTTAGGCTTTCCCCTTGGCAGCCAGGTAGGTGCACCCGCACATGTGAGGTACCATTTTCATCAGGACACCTGTGGGAACGCGGGACGGTAGGCCATGTGTTGTTGGGGCGTGTTACGATGGGTGAGCCGAGCGAAATGTGCGGAAAATGCGTGTTTTTCCCACATTTTGGACTTTGCGGGGGTGTATGGGTAATACATTCTGGGGTGATTTGGGCATATCATACCTCTGTGGATTCCCACGGCTGTCCTCTTTTCGGAAATGCATGGGGTTCTCTGTTTTCCTTGGTGGCTTGGACACCCGAGGCCCATATCTGTATGATGTGAGAGTGTGACATTTCAGGTGTGAAAACAGACTTGGGGTTACTTGTGTTTTAGGCTTTCCCCTTGGCGGCCAGGTAGATTCACCCACACATGTGATGTACTGTTTTCATCGGGACACCTGTGGGAAAGCGGGACGGTAGGCCATGTGTTGTTGGGGGTGTGTTTCGATGGGTGAGCCGAGCGAAATGTGCGGAAAATTCATTTTTTTCCCACATTTCGGACTTTGCGGGGGTGTCTGGGTAATAAATTCTGGGGCGATTTGGGCATATCATACCTCTGCAGATTCCCACGGGTGTCCTCTTTTCGGAAATGCATGGGGTTCCCTGTTTTCCTTGGTGGCTTGGACACCCGAGGCCCATATCTGTATGATGTGAGAGTGTGACATTTCAGTTGTGTAAACAGACTTGGGAATACTTGTGTTTTAGGCTTTCCCCTTGGCGGCCAGGTAGGTGCACCCACACATGTGAGGTACCATTTTCATCAGGACACCTGTGGGAACGCGGGACGGTAGGCCATGTGTTGTTGGGGGCGTGTTTCGATGGGTGAGCCGAGCGAAATGTGCAGAAAATGCTTGTTTTTTCCCACATTTCGGATTTGCGGGGGTGTCTTGGTAATAAATTCTCTGGCGATTTGGGCATATCATACCTCTGCGGATTCCCATGGGTGTCCTCTTTTCGGAAATGCATGGGGTTCCCTGTTTTCCTTGGTTGCTTGGACACCCGAGGCTCATATCTGTATGATGTGAGAGTGTGTCATTTCAGGTGTGAAAACAGACTTGGGGTTACTTGTGTTTTAGGCTTTCCCCTTGGCAGCCAGGTAGGTGCACCCACACATGTGAGGTACCGTTTTCATTGGGACACCTGTGGGAATGCGGGACAGTAGGCCATGTGTAGTTGGGGGTGTGTTTCGATGGGTGAGCCGAGCAAAATGTGCGGAAAATGCATTTTTTTCCCACATTTCAGACTTTTGGAGGGTGTCTGGGTAATAAATTCTGGGGCGATTTGGGCATATCATACCTCTGCGGATTCCCACGGGTGTCCTCTTTTCGGAAATGCATGGGGTTCCCTGTTTTCCTTGGTGGCTTGGACACCCGAGGCCCATATCTGTGTGATGTGTGAGTGTGAGATTTCAGGTGTGAAAACAGACTTGGGGTTACTTGTGTTTTAGGCTTTCCCCTTGGCGGCCAGGTAGGTGCACCCACACATGTGAGGTACCATTTTCATCAGGACATCTGTGGGAACGCGGGACACTAGGCCATGTGTTGTTGGGGCGTGTTTTGATGGGTAAGCTGAGCGAAATGTGTGGAAAATGCATGTTTTTTCCCACATTTTGGACTTTGCGGGGGTGTCTGGGTAATAAATTCTGTGGCGATTTGGGCATATCATACCTCTGCGGATTCCCACGGGTGTCCTCTTTTCGGAAATGCATAGGGTTCCCTGTTTTCCTTGGTGGCTTGGACACCCGAGGCCCATATCTGAATGATGTGAGAGTGTGACATTTCAGGTGTGAAAACAGACTTGGGGTTACTTGTGTTTTAGGCTTTCCCCTTGGCGGCCAGGTAGGTGCACCCACACATGTGAGGTACCGTTTTCATCAGAACACCTGTGGGAATGCGGGACAGTAGGCCATGTGTTGTTTGGGACGTGTTTCGATGGGTGAGCCGAGCAAAATGTGCAGAAAATGCATTTTTTTCCCCACATTTCGGGCTTTGCGGGTGTTTTTGGGTAATACATTCTGGGGCGATTTGGGCATATCATACCTCTGCGGATTCCCACGGGTGTCCTCTTTTCAGAACTGCATGGGATTCCCTGTTTTCCTTGGTGGCTTGGACACCCGAGGCCCATATCTGAATGATGTGAGAGTGTGACATTTCAGGTGTGAAAACAGACTTGGGGTTACTTGTGTTTTAGGCTTTCCCCTTGGCGGCCACGTAGGTGCACCCACACATGTGAGGTACCGTTTTCATCAGAACACCTGTGGGAACGCGGGACAGTAGGCCATGTGTTGTTTGGGGCGTGTTTCGATGGGTGAGCCGAGCGAAATGTGCAGAAAATGCATTTTTTTCCCCACATTTCGGGCTTTGCGGGGGTGTTTGGGTAATACATTCTGGGGCGATTTGGGCATATCATACCTCTGCGGATTCCCACGGGTGTGCTCTTTTTGGAAATGCATGGGTTCCCTGTTTTCCTTGGTGGCTTGGACATCCGATGCCCATATCTGTATGACGTGAGAATGTGACATTTCAAGTGTGAAAACAGACTTGGGGTTACTTGTGTTTTAGGCTTTCCCCTTGGCGGCCAGGTAGGTGCACCCACACATGTGAGGTACCATTTTCATCAGGACACCTGTGGGAACGCGGGACGGTAGCCCATGTGTTGTTGGGGCGTGTTACGATGGGTGAGCCGAGCGAAATGTGCGGAAAATGCGTGTTTTTCCCACATTATGGACTTTGCGGGGGTGTATGGGTAATACATTCTGGGGTGATTTGGGCATATCATACCTCTGTGGATTCCCACGGCTGTCCTCTTTTCAGAAATGCATGGGGTTCGCTGTTTTCCTTGGTGGCTTGGACACCCGAGGCCCATATCTGTATGATGTGAGAGTGTGACATTTCAGGTGTGAAAACAGACTTGGGGTTGCTTGTGTTTTAGGCTTTCCCCTTGGCGGCCAGGTAGATTCACCCACACATGTGATGTATTGTTTTCATCGGGACACCTGTGGGAAAGCGGGACGGTAGGCCATGTGTTGTTGGGGGTGTGTTTCGATGGGTGAGCCGAGCGAAATGTGCGGAAAATTCATTTTTTTCCCCACATTTCGGACTTTGCGGGGGTGTCTGGGTAATAAATTCTGGGGCGATTTGGGCATATCATACCTCTGCGGATTCCCACGGGTGTCCTCTTTTCGGAAATGCATGGGGTTCCCTGTTTTCCTTGGTGGCTTGGACACCCGAGGCCCATATCTGTATGATGTGAGAGTGTGACATTTCAGGTGTGTAAACAGACTTGGGAATACTTGTGTTTTAGGCTTTCCCCTTGGCGGCCAGGTAGGTGCACCCACACATGTGAGGTACCATTTTCATCAGGACACCTGTGGGAACGCGGGACGGTAGGCCATGTGTAGTTGGGGGTGTGTTTCGATGGGTGAGCCGAGCAAAATGTGCGGAAAATGCATTTTTTTCCCACATTTCAGACTTTTGGAGGGTGTCTGGGTAATAAATTCTGGGGCGATTTGGGCATATCATACCTCTGCGGATTCCCACGGGTGTCCTCTTTTCGGAAATGCATGGGGTTCCCTGTTTTCCTTGGTGGCTTGGACACCCGAGGCCCATATCTGTGTGATGTGTGAGTGTGAGATTTCAGGTGTGAAAACAGACTTGGGGTTACTTGTGTTTTAGGCTTTCCCCTTGGCGGCCAGGTAGGTGCACCCACACATGTGAGGTACCATTTTCATCAGGACATCTGTGGGAACGCGGGACACTAGGCCATGTGTTGTTGGGGCGTGTTTCGATGGGTAAGCTGAGCGAAATGTGTGGAAAATGCATGTTTTTTCCCACATTTTGGACTTTGCGGGGGTGTCTGGGTAATAAATTCTGGGGCGATTTGGGCATATCATACCTCTGCGGATTCCCACGGGTGTCCTCTTTTCGGAAATGCATAGGGTTCCCTGTTTTCCTTGGTGGCTTGGACACCCGAGGCCCATATCTGAATGATGTGAGAGTGTGACATTTCAGGTGTGAAAACAGACTTGGGGTTACTTGTGTTTTAGGCTTTCCCCTTGGCGGCCAGGTAGGTGCACCCACACATGTGAGGTACCGTTTTCATCAGAACACCTGTGGGAATGCGGGACAGTAGGCCATGTGTTGTTTGGGACGTGTTTCGATGGGTGAGCCGAGCAAAATGTGCAGAAAATGCATTTTTTTCCCCACATTTCGGGCTTTGCGGGTGTTTTTGGGTAATACATTCTGGGGCGATTTGGGCATATCATACCTCTGCGGATTCCCACGGGTGTCCTCTTTTCAGAACTGCATGGGATTCCCTGTTTTCCTTGGTGGCTTGGACACCCGAGGCCCATATCTGAATGATGTGAGAGTGTGACATTTCAGGTGTGAAAACAGACTTGGGGTTACTTGTGTTTTAGGCTTTCCCCTTGGCGGCCACGTAGGTGCACCCACACATGTGAGGTACCGTTTTCATCAGAACACCTGTGGGAACGCGGGACAGTAGGCCATGTGTTGTTTGGGGCGTGTTTCGATGGGTGAGCCGAGCGAAATGTGCAGAAAATGCATTTTTTTCCCCACATTTCGGGCTTTGCGGGGGTGTTTGGGTAATACATTCTGGGGCGATTTGGGCATATCATACCTCTGCTGATTCCCACGGGTGTGCTCTTTTTGGAAATGCATGGGTTCCCTGTTTTCCTTGGTGGCTTGGACATCCGATGCCCATATCTGTATGACGTGAGAATGAGACATTTCAAGTGTGAAAACAGACTTGGGGTTACTTGTGTTTTAGGCTTTCCCCTTGGCGGCCAGGTAGGTGCACCCACACATGTGAGGTACCATTTTCATCAGGACACCTGTGGGAACGCGGGACAGTAGGCCATGTGTTGTTGGGGCGTGTTACGATGGGTGAGCCGAGCGAAATGTGCGGGAAATGCGTGTTTTTCCCACATTTTGGACTTTGCGGGGGTGTATGGGTAATAAATTCTGGGGTGATTTGGGCATATCATACCTCTGTGGATTCCCACGGCTGTCCTCTTTTCGGAAATGCATGGGGTTCTCTGTTTTCCTTGGTGGCTTGGACACCCGAGGCCCATATCTGTATGATGTGAGAGTGTGACATTTCAGGTGTGAAAACAGACTTGGGGTTACTTGTGTTTTAGGCTTTCCCCTTGGCGGCCAGGTAGATTCACCCACACATGTGATGTACTGTTTTCATCGGGACACCTGTGGGAAAGCGGGACGGTAGGCCATGTGTTGTTGGGGGTGTGTTTCGATGGGTGAGCCGAGCGAAATGTGCGGAAAATTCATTTTTTTCCCCACATTTCGGACTTTGCGGGGGTGTCTGGGTAATAAATTCTGGGGCGATTTGGGCATATCATACCTCTGCGGATTCCCACGGGTGTCCTCTTTTCGGAAATGCATGGGGTTCCCTGTTTTCCTTGGTGGCTTGGACACCCGAGGCCCATATCTGTATGATGTGAGAGTGTGACATTTCAGGTGTGTAAACAGACTTGGGAATACTTGTGTTTTAGGCTTTCCCCTTGGCGGCCAGCTAGGTGCACCCACACATGTGAGGTACCATTTTCATCAGGACACCTGTGGGAACGCGGGACGGTAGGCCATGTGTTGTTGGGGGCGTGTTTCGATGGGTGAGCCGAGCGAAATGTGCAGAAAATGCTTGTTTTTTCCCACATTTCGGATTTGCGGGGGTGTCTTGGTAATAAATTCTCTGGCGATTTGGGCATATCATACCTCTGCGGATTCCCATGGGTGTCCTCTTTTCGGAAATGCATGGGGTTCCCTGTTTTCCTTGGTTGCTTGGACACCCGAGGCTCATATCTGTATGATGTGAGAGTGTGTCATTTCAGGTGTGAAAACAGACTTGGGGTTACTTGTGTTTTAGGCTTTCCCCTTGGCAGCCAGGTAGGTGCACCCACACATGTGAGGTACCGTTTTCATCGGGACACCTGTGGGAACGCGGGACAGTAGGCCATGTGTTGTTGGGTGCATGTTTCGATGGGTGAGCCGAGCGAAATGTGCAGAAAATGCATTTTTTTCCCACATTTTGGACTTTGCGGGGCTGTCTGGGTGATACATTCTGGGGCGATTTGGGCATATCATACCTCTGCGGATTCCCACGGGTGTCCTCTTTTCAGAAATGCATGTGGTTCCCAGTTTTCCTTGGTGGCTTGGACACCCGAGGCCCATATCTGAATGATGTGAGAGTGTGACATTTCAGTTGTGAAAACAGACTTGGGGTTACTTGTGTTTTAGGCTTTCCCCTTGGCGGCCAGGTAGGTGCACCCACACATGTGAGGAACCGTTTTCATTGGAACACCTGTGGGAACACGGGACAGTAGGCCATGTGTAGTTGGGGGTGTGTTTCGATGGGCGAGCCGAGCAAAATGTGCGGAAAATGCATTTTTTTCCCACATTTCAGACTTTTGGAGGGTGTCTGGGTAATAAATTCGGGGGCGATTTGGGCATATCATACCTCTGCGGATTCCCACGGGTGTCCTCTTTTCGGAAATGCATGGGGTTCCCTGTTTTCCTTGGTGGCTTGGACACCCGAGGCCCATATCTGTGTGATGTGTGAGTGTGAGATTTCAGGTGTGAAAACAGACTTGGGGTTACTTGTGTTTTAGGCTTTCCCCTTGGCGGCCAGGTAGGTGCACCCACACATGTGAGGTACCATTTTCATCAGGACATCTGTGGGAACGCGGGACACTAGGCCATGTGTTGTTGGGACGTGTTTCGATGGGTAAGCTGAGCGAAATGTGTGGAAAATGCATGTTTTTTCCCACATTTTGGACTTTGCGGGGGTGTCTGGGTAATAAATTCTGGGGCGATTTGGGCATATCATACCTCTGCGGATTCCCACGGGTGTCCTCTTTTCAGAAATGCATAGGGTTCCCTGTTTTCCTTGGTGGCTTGGACACCCGAGGCCCATATCTGAATGATGTGAGAGTGTGACATTTCAGGTGTGAAAACAGACTTGGGGTTACTTGTGTTTTAGGCTTTCCCCTTGGCGGCCAGGTAGGTGCACCCACACATGTGAGGTACCGTTTTCATCAGAACACCTGTGGGAATGCGGGACAGTAGGCCATGTGTTGTTTGGGACGTGTTTCGATGGGTGAGCCGAGCAAAATGTGCAGAAAATGCATTTTTTTCCCCACATTTCGGGCTTTGCGGGTGTTTTTGGGTAATACATTCTGGGGCGATTTGGGCATATCATACCTCTGCGGATTCCCACGGGTGTCCTCTTTTCAGAACTGCATGGGATTCCCTGTTTTCCTTGGTGGCTTGGACACCCGAGGCCCATATCTGAATGGTGTGAGAGTGTGACATTTCAGGTGTGAAAACAGACTTGGGGTTACTTGTGTTTTAGGCTTTCCCCTTGGCGGCCACGTAGGTGCACCCACACATGTGAGGTACCGTTTTCATCAGAACACCTGTGGGAACGCGGGACAGTAGGCCATGTGTTGTTTGGGGCGTGTTTCGATGGGTGAGCCGAGCGAAATGTGCAGAAAATGCATTTTTTTCCCCACATTTCGGGCTTTGCAGGGGTGTTTGGGTAATACATTCTGGGGCGATTTGGGCATATCATACCTCTGCGGATTCCCACGGGTGTCCTCTTTTTGGAAATGCATGGGTTCCCTGTTTTCCTTGGTGGCTTGGACATCCGATGCCCATATCTGTATGACGTGAGAGTGTGACATTTCAAGTGTGAGGGGTTACTTGTGTTTTAGGCTTTCCCCCTTGGCGGCCAGGTAGGTGCACCCACACATGTGAGGTACCATTTTCATCAGGACACCTGTGGGAATGCGGGACGTTAGCCATGTGTTGTTGGGGCGTGTTTCCATGGGTGAGCCGATCGAAATGTGCGGAAAATGCATGTTTTTTCCCACATTTTGGACTTTGCGGGGGTGTCTGGGTAATACATTCTGGGGCGATTTGGGCATATCATACCTCTGTGGATTCCCACGGCTGTCCTCTTTTCGGAAATGCATGGGGTTCTCTGTTTTCCTTGGTGGCTTGGACACCCGAGGCCCATATCTGTATGATGTGAGAGTGTGACATTTCAGGTGTGAAAACAGACTTGGGGTTACTTGTGTTTTAGGCTTTCCCCTTGGCGGCCAGGTAGATTCACCCACACATGTGAAGTACTGTTTTCATCGGGACACCTGTGGGAAAGCGGGACGGTAGGCCATGTGTTGTTGGGGTGTGTTTCGATGGGTGAGCCGAGCGAAATGTGAAGAAAATGCATTTTTTGTCCCACATTTCGGCCTTTGCGGGGGTGTCTGTGTAATAAATTCTGGGGCCATTTGGGCATATCATACCTCTGCGGATTCCCACGGGTGTCCTCTTTTCGGAAATGCATAGGGTTCCCTGTTTTCCTTGGTGGCTTGGACACCCGAGGCCCATATCTGTGTGATGTGTGAGTGTGACATTTCAGGTTTGAAAACAGACTTGTGGTTACTTGTGTTTTAGGCTTTCCCCTTGGCAGCCAGGTAGGTGCACCCACACATGTGAGGTACCATTTTCATCAGGACACCTGAGGGAACGCGGGACGGTAGGCCATGTGTTTTTGGGTGCGTGTTTCGATGGGTGAGCCGAGCGAAATGTGCAGAAAATGCATTTTTTTCCCACATTTTGGACTTTGCAGGGCTGTCTGGGTAATACATTCTGGGGCGATTTGGGCATATCATACCTCTGCGGATTCCCACGGGTGTCCTCTTTTCAGAAATGCATGTGGTTCCCAGTTTTCCTTGATGGCTTGGACACCCGAGGCCCATATCTGAATGATGTGAGAGTGTGACATTTCAGTTGTGAAAACAGACTTGGGGTTACTTGTGTTTTAGGCTTTCCCCTTGGCGGCCAGGTAGATTCACCCACACATGTGAAGTCCTGTTTTCATCGGGACACCTGTGGGAACGCGGGACAGTAGGCCATGTGTTGTTGGGGGCGTGTTTCGATGGGTAAGCCGAGCGAAATGTGCAGAAAATGCGTGTTTTTTCCCACATTTCGGATTTGCGGGGTTGTCTGGGTAATAAATTCTCTGGCGATTTGGGCATATCATACCTCTGCGGACTCCCACGGGTGTCCTCTTTTCAGAAATGCATGGGGTTCCCTGTTTTCCTTGGTGGCTTGGACACCCGAGGCCCATATCTGAATGATGTGAGAGTGTGACATTTCAGGTGTGAAAACAGACTTGGGGTTACTTGTGTTTTAGGCTTTCCCCTTGGCGGCCAGGTAGGTGCACCCACACATGTGAGGTACCGTTTTCATAAGAACACCTGTGGGAATGCGGGACAGTAGGCCATGTGTTGTTTGGGACGTGTTTCGATGGGTGAGCCGAGCGAAATGTGCAGAAAATGCATTTTTTTCCCCACATTTCGGGCTTTGCGGGTGTTTTTGGGTAATACATTCTGGGGCGATTTGGGCATATCATACCTCTGCGGATTCCCACGGGTGTCCTCTTTTCAGAACTGCATGGGGTTCCCTGTTTTCCTTGGTGGCTTGGACACCCGAGGCCCATATCTGAATGATGTGAGAGTGTGACATTTCAGGTGTGAAAACAGACTTGGGGTTACTTGTGTTTTAGGCTTTCCCCTTGGCGGCCAGGTAGGTGCACCCACACATGTGAGGTACCGTTTTCATCAGAACACCTGTGGGAACGCGGGCTAGTAGGCCATGTGTTGTTTGGGGCATGTTTCGATGGGTGAGCCGAGCGAAATGTGCAGAAAATGCATTTTTTTTTCCCACATTTCGGGCTTTGCGGGGGTGTTTGGGTAATACATTCTGGGGCGATTTGGGCATATCATACCTCTGCGGATTCCCACGGGTGTCCTCTTTTTGGAAATGCATGGGTTTCCTGTTTTCCTTGGTGGCTTGGACATCCGATGCCCATATCTGTATGACGTGAGAGTGTGACATTTCAAGTGTGAAAACAGACTTGGGGTTACTTGTGTTTTAGGCTTTCCCCTTGGCGGCCAGGTAGGTGCACCCACACATGTGAGGTACCATTTTCATCAGGACACCTGTGGGAATGCGGGACGGTAGGCCATGTGTTGTTGGGGCGTGTTTCGATGGGTGAGCCGATCGAAATGTTCAGAAAATACGTGTTTTTTCCCACATTTTGGACTTTGCGGGGGTGTCTGGGTAATACATTCTGGGGCGATTTGGGCATATCATACCTCTGTGGATTCCCACGGCTGTCCTCTTTTCAGAAATGCATGGGGTTCTCTGTTTTCCTTGGTGGCTTGGACACCCGAGGCCCATATCTGTATGATGTGAGAGTGTGACATTTCAGGTGTGAAAACAGACTTGGGGTTACTTGTGTTTTAGGCTTTCCCCTTGGCGGCCAGGTAGATTCACCCACACATGTGAAGTACTGTTTTCATCGGGACACCTGTGGGAAAGCGGGACGGTAGGCCATGTGTTGTTGGGGGTGTGTTTCGATGGGTGAGCCGAGCAAAATGTGCGGAAAATTCATTTTTTTCCCACATTTCGGACTTTGCGGGGGTGTCTGGGTAATAAATTCTGGGGCGATTTGGGCATATCATACCTCTGCGGATTCCCACGGGAGTCCTCTTTTCGGAAATGCATGGGGTAGCCTGTTTTCCTTGGTGGCTTGGACACCCGAGGCCCATATCTGTATGATGTGAGAGTGTGACATTTCAGGTGTGTAAACAGACTTGGGAATACTTGTGTTTTAGGCTTTCCCCTTGGCGGCCAGGTAGGTGCACCCACACATGTGAGGTACCATTTTCATCAGGACACCTATGGGAACGCGGGACGGTAGGCCATGTGTTGTTGGGGGCGTGTTTCGATGGGTGAGCCGAGTGAAATGTGCAGAAAATGCATGTTTTTTCCCACATTTCGGATTTGCGGGGGTGTCTGGGTAATGAATTCTCTGGCGATTTGGGCATATCATACCTCTGCGGATTCCCATGGGTGTCCTCTTTTCGGAAATGCATGGGGTTCCCTGTTTTCCTTGGTTGCTTGGACACCCGAGGCTCATATCTGTATGATGTGAGAGTGTGTCATTTCAGGTGTGAAAACAGACTTGAGGTTACTTGTGTTTTAGGCTTTCCCCTTGGCAGCCAGGTAGGTGCACCCACACATGTGAGGTACCGTTTTCATCAGGACACCTGTGGGAACGCGGGACGGTAGGCCATGTGTTGTTGGGTGCGTGTTTCGATGGGTGAGCCGAGCGAAATGTGCAGAAAATGCATTTTTTTCCCACATTTTGGACTTTGCGGGGCTGTCTGGGTGATACATTCTGTGGCGATTTGGGCATATCTACCTCTGCGGATTCCCACGGGTGTCCTCTTTTCAGAAATGCATGTGGTTCCCAGTTTTCCTTGGTGGCTTGGACACCCGAGGCCCATATCTGTGTGATGTGTGAGTGTGACATTTCAGGTGTGAAAACAGACTTGGGGTTACTTGTGTTTTAGGCTTTCCCCTTGGCGGCCAGGTAGGTACACCACCACATGTGAGGTACCATTTTCCTCAGGACACCTGTGGGAACGCGGGACGGTAGGCCATGTGTTGTTGGGTGCGTGTTTCGAGGGGTGAGCCGAGTGAAATGTGCAGAAAATGCATTTTTTTCCCACATTTTGGACTTTGCGGGGCTGTCTGGGTGATACATTCTGTGGCGATTTGGGCATATCTACCTCTGCGGATTCCCACGGGTGTCCTCTTTTCAGAAATGCATGGGGGTCCCTGTTTTCCTAGGTGGCTTGGACACCCGAGGCCCATATCTGAATGAAGTGAGAGTGTGACATTTCAGGTGTGAAAACAGACTTGGGATTACTTGTGTTTTAGGCTTTCCCCTTGGCGGCCAGGTAGGTGCACCCACACATGTGAGGTACCGTTTTCATCAGAACACCTGTGGGAATGCGGGACAGTAGGCCATGTGTTGTTTGGGACGTGTTTCGATGGGTGAGCCGAGCGAAATGTGCAGAAAATGCATTTTTTTCCCCAAATTTCGGGCTTTGCGGGGGTTTTTGGGTAATACATTCTGGGGCGATTTGGGCATATCATACCTCTGCGGATTCCCACGAGTGTCCTCTTTTCAGAACTGCATGGGGTTCCCTGTTTTCCTTGGTGGCTTGGACACCCGAGGCCCATATCTGAATGATGTGAGAGTGTGACATTTCAGGTGTGAAAACAGACTTGGGGTTACTTGTGTTTTAGGCTTTCCCCTTGGCGGCCAGGTAGGTGCACCCACACATGTGAGGTACCATTTTCATCAGGACACCTGAGGGAACGCGGGACGGTAGGCCATGTGTTTTTGGGTGCGTGTTTCGATGGGTGAGCCGAGCGAAATGTGCAGAAAATGCATTTTTTTCCCACATTTTGGACTTTGCAGGGCTGTCTGGGTAATACATTCTGGGGCGATTTGGGCATATCATACCTCTGCGGATTCCCACGGGTGTCCTCTTTTCAGAAATGCATGTGGTTCCCAGTTTTCCTTGATGGCTTGGACACCCGAGGCCCATATCTGAATGATGTGAGAGTGTGACATTTCAGTTGTGAAAACAGACTTGGGGTTACTTGTGTTTTAGGCTTTCCCCTTGGCGGCCAGGTAGATTCACCCACACATGTGAAGTCCTGTTTTCATCGGGACACCTGTGGGAACGCGGGACAGTAGGCCATGTGTTGTTGGGGGCGTGTTTCGATGGGTAAGCCGAGCGAAATGTGCAGAAAATGCGTGTTTTTTCCCACATTTCGGATTTGCGGGGTTGTCTGGGTAATAAATTCTCTGGCGATTTGGGCATATCATACCTCTGCGGACTCCCACAGGTGTCCTCTTTTCAGAAATGCATGGGGTTCCCTGTTTTCCTTGGTGGCTTGGACACCCGAGGCCCATATCTGAATGATGTGAGAGTGTGACATTTCAGGTGTGAAAACAGACTTGGGGTTACTTGTGTTTTAGGCTTTCCCCTTGGCGGCCAGGTAGGTGCACCCACACATGTGAGGTACCGTTTTCATAAGAACACCTGTGGGAATGCGGGACAGTAGGCCATGTGTTGTTTGGGACGTGTTTCGATGGGTGAGCCGAGCGAAATGTGCAGAAAATGCATTTTTTTCCCCACATTTCGGGCTTTGCGGGTGTTTTTGGGTAATACATTCTGGGGCGATTTGGGCATATCATACCTCTGCGGATTCCCACGGGTGTCCTCTTTTCAGAACTGCATGGGGTTCCCTGTTTTCCTTGGTGGCTTGGACACCCGAGGCCCATATCTGAATGATGTGAGAGTGTGACATTTCAGGTGTGAAAACAGACTTGGGGTTACTTGTGTTTTAGGCTTTCCCCTTGGCGGCCAGGTAGGTGCACCCACACATGTGAGGTACCGTTTTCATCAGAACACCTGTGGGAACGCGGGCTAGTAGGCCATGTGTTGTTTGGGGCATGTTTCGATGGGTGAGCCGAGCGAAATGTGCAGAAAATGCATTTTTTTTCCCCACATTTCGGGCTTTGCGGGGGTGTTTGGGTAATACATTCTGGGGCGATTTGGGCATATCATACCTCTGCGGATTCCCACGGGTGTCCTCTTTTTGGAAATGCATGGGTTTCCTGTTTTCCTTGGTGGCTTGGACATCCGATGCCCATATCTGTATGACGTGAGAGTGTGACATTTCAAGTGTGAAAACAGACTTGGGGTTACTTGTGTTTTAGGCTTTCCCCTTGGCGGCCAGGTAGGTGCACCCACACATGTGAGGTACCATTTTCATCAGGACACCTGTGGGAATGCGGGACGGTAGGCCATGTGTTGTTGGGGCGTGTTTCGATGGGTGAGCCGATCGAAATGTTCAGAAAATACGTGTTTTTTCCCACATTTTGGACTTTGCGGGGGTGTCTGGGTAATACATTCTGGGGCGATTTGGGCATATCATACCTCTGTGGATTCCCACGGCTGTCCTCTTTTCAGAAATGCATGGGGTTCTCTGTTTTCCTTGGTGGCTTGGACACCCGAGGCCCATATCTGTATGATGTGAGAGTGTGACATTTCAGGTGTGAAAACAGACTTGGGGTTACTTGTGTTTTAGGCTTTCCCCTTGGCGGCCAGGTAGATTCACCCACACATGTGAAGTACTGTTTTCATCGGGACACCTGTGGGAAAGCGGGACGGTAGGCCATGTGTTGTTGGGGGTGTGTTTCGATGGGTGAGCCAAGCAAAATGTGCGGAAAATTCATTTTTTTCCCACATTTCGGACTTTGCGGGGGTGTCTGGGTAATAAATTCTGGGGCGATTTGGGCATATCATACCTCTGCGGATTCCCACGGGAGTCCTCTTTTCGGAAATGCATGGGGTAGCCTGTTTTCCTTGGTGGCTTGGACACCCGAGGCCCATATCTGTATGATGTGAGAGTGTGACATTTCAGGTGTGTAAACAGACTTGGGAATACTTGTGTTTTAGGCTTTCCCCTTGGCGGCCAGGTAGGTGCACCCACACATGTGAGGTACCATTTTCATCAGGACACCTATGGGAACGCGGGACGGTAGGCCATGTGTTGTTGGGGGCGTGTTTCGATGGGTGAGCCGAGTGAAATGTGCAGAAAATGTGTGTTTTTTCCCACATTTCGGATTTGCGGGGGTGTCTGGGTAATGAATTCTCTGGCGATTTGGGCATATCATACCTCTGCGGATTCCCATGGGTGTCCTCTTTTCGGAAATGCATGGGGTTCCCTGTTTTCCTTGGTTGCTTGGACACCCGAGGCTCATATCTGTATGATGTGAGAGTGTGTCATTTCAGGTGTGAAAACAGACTTGAGGTTACTTGTGTTTTAGGCTTTCCCCTTGGCAGCCAGGTAGGTGCACCCACACATGTGAGGTACCGTTTTCATCAGGACACCTGTGGGAACGCGGGACGGTAGGCCATGTGTTGTTGGGTGCGTGTTTCGATGGGTGAGCCGAGCGAAATGTGCAGAAAATGCATTTTTTTCCCACATTTTGGACTTTGCGGGGCTGTCTGGGTGATACATTCTGTGGCGATTTGGGCATATCTACCTCTGCGGATTCCCACGGGTGTCCTCTTTTCAGAAATGCATGTGGTTCCCAGTTTTCCTTGGTGGCTTGGACACCCGAGGCCCATATCTGTGTGATGTGTGAGTGTGACATTTCAGGTGTGAAAACAGACTTGGGGTTACTTGTGTTTTAGGCTTTCCCCTTGGCGGCCAGGTAGGTACACCCCCACATGTGAGGTACCATTTTCCTCAGGACACCTGTGGGAACGCGGGACGGTAGGCCATGTGTTGTTGGGTGCGTGTTTCGAGGGGTGAGCCGAGTGAAATGTGCAGAAAATGCATTTTTTTCCCACATTTTGGACTTTGCGGGGCTGTCTGGGTGATACATTCTGTGGCGATTTGGGCATATCTACCTCTGCGGATTCCCACGGGTGTCCTCTTTTCAGAAATGCATGGGGGTCCCTGTTTTCCTAGGTGGCTTGGACACCCGAGGCCCATATCTGAATGAAGTGAGAGTGTGACATTTCAGGTGTGAAAACAGACTTGGGATTACTTGTGTTTTAGGCTTTCCCCTTGGCGGCCAGGTAGGTGCACCCACACATGTGAGGTACCGTTTTCATCAGAACACCTGTGGGAATGCGGGACAGTAGGCCATGTGTTGTTTGGGACGTGTTTCGATGGGTGAGCCGAGCGAAATGTGCAGAAAATGCATTTTTTTCCCCAAATTTCGGGCTTTGCGGGGGTTTTTGGGTAATACATTCTGGGGCGATTTGGGCATATCATACCTCTGCGGATTCCCACGAGTGTCCTCTTTTCAGAACTGCATGGGGTTCCCTGTTTTCCTTGGTGGCTTGGACACCCGAGGCCCATATCTGAATGATGTGAGAGTGTGACATTTCAGGTGTGAAAACAGACTTGGGGTTACTTGTGTTTTAGGCTTTCCCCTTGGCGGCCAGGTAGGTGCACCCACACATGTGAGGTACCGTTTTCATCAGAACACCTGTGGGAACGCGGGACAGTAGGCCATGTGTTGTTTGGGGCATGTTTCGATGGGTGAGCCGAGCGAAATGTGCAGAAAATGCATTTTTTCCCCACATTTCGGGCTTTGCGGGGGTGTTTGGGTAATACATTCTGGGGCGATTTGGGCATATCATACCTCTGCGGATTCCCACGGGTGTCCTCTTTTTGGAAATGCATGGGTTCCCTGTTTTCCTTGGTGGCTTGGACATCCGATGCCCATATCTGTATGACGTGAGAGTGTGACATTTCAAGTGTGAAAACAGACTTGGGGTTACTTGTGTTTTAGGCTTTCCCCTTGGCGGCCAGGTAGGTGCACCCACACATGTGAGGTACCATTTTCATCAGGACACCTGTGGGAACGCGGGACGGTAGGCCATGTGTTGTTGGGTGCGTGTTTCGATGGGTGAGCCGAGCGAAATGTGCAGAAAATGCATTTTTTTCCCACATTTTGGACTTTGCGGGGCTGTCTGGGTGATACATTCTGTGGCGATTTGGGCATATCTACCTCTGCGGATTCCCACGGGTGTCCTCTTTTCAGAAATGCATGTGGTTCCCAGTTTTCCTTGGTGGCTTGGACACCCGAGGCCCATATCTGTGTGATGTGTGAGTGTGACATTTCAGGTGTGAAAACAGACTTGGGGTTACTTGTGTTTTAGGCTTTCCCCTTGGCGGCCAGGTAGGTACACCCCCACATGTGAGGTACCATTTTCATCAGGACACCTGTGGGAATGCGGGACGGTAGGCCATGTGTTGTTGGGGCGTGTTTCGATGGGTGAGCCGATCGAAATGTTCAGAAAATACGTGTTTTTTCCCACATTTTGGACTTTGCGGGGGTGTCTGGGTAATACATTCTGGGGCGATTTGGGCATATCATACCTCTGTGGATTCCCACGGCTGTCCTCTTTTCAGAAATGCATGGGGTTCTCTGTTTTCCTTGGTGGCTTGGACACCCGAGGCCCATATCTGTATGATGTGAGAGTGTGACATTTCAGGTGTGAAAACAGACTTGGGGTTACTTGTGTTTTAGGCTTTCCCCTTGGCGGCCAGGTAGATTCACCCACACATGTGAAGTACTGTTTTCATCGGGACACCTGTGGGAAAGCGGGACGGTAGGCCATGTGTTGTTGGGGGTGTGTTTCGATGGGTGAGCCGAGCAAAATGTGCGGAAAATTCATTTTTTTCCCACATTTCGGACTTTGCGGGGGTGTCTGGGTAATAAATTCTGGGGCGATTTGGGCATATCATACCTCTGCGGATTCCCACGGGAGTCCTCTTTTCGGAAATGCATGGGGTAGCCTGTTTTCCTTGGTGGCTTGGACACCCGAGGCCCATATCTGTATGATGTGAGAGTGTGACATTTCAGGTGTGTAAACAGACTTGGGAATACTTGTGTTTTAGGCTTTCCCCTTGGCGGCCAGGTAGGTGCACCCACACATGTGAGGTACCATTTTCATCAGGACACCTATGGGAACGCGGGACGGTAGGCCATGTGTTGTTGGGGGCGTGTTTCGATGGGTGAGCCGAGTGAAATGTGCAGAAAATGCATGTTTTTTCCCACATTTCGGATTTGCGGGGGTGTCTGGGTAATGAATTCTCTGGCGATTTGGGCATATCATACCTCTGCGGATTCCCATGGGTGTCCTCTTTTCGGAAATGCATGGGGTTCCCTGTTTTCCTTGGTTGCTTGGACACCCGAGGCTCATATCTGTATGATGTGAGAGTGTGTCATTTCAGGTGTGAAAACAGACTTGAGGTTACTTGTGTTTTAGGCTTTCCCCTTGGCAGCCAGGTAGGTGCACCCACACATGTGAGGTACCGTTTTCATCAGGACACCTGTGGGAACGCGGGACGGTAGGCCATGTGTTGTTGGGTGCGTGTTTCGATGGGTGAGCCGAGCGAAATGTGCAGAAAATGCATTTTTTTCCCACATTTTGGACTTTGCGGGGCTGTCTGGGTGATACATTCTGTGGCGATTTGGGCATATCTACCTCTGCGGATTCCCACGGGTGTCCTCTTTTCAGAAATGCATGTGGTTCCCAGTTTTCCTTGGTGGCTTGGACACCCGAGGCCCATATCTGTGTGATGTGTGAGTGTGACATTTCAGGTGTGAAAACAGACTTGGGGTTACTTGTGTTTTAGGCTTTCCCCTTGGCGGCCAGGTAGGTACACCACCACATGTGAGGTACCATTTTCCTCAGGACACCTGTGGGAACGCGGGACGGTAGGCCATGTGTTGTTGGGTGCGTGTTTCGAGGGGTGAGCCGAGTGAAATGTGCAGAAAATGCATTTTTTTCCCACATTTTGGACTTTGCGGGGCTGTCTGGGTGATACATTCTGTGGCGATTTGGGCATATCTACCTCTGCGGATTCCCACGGGTGTCCTCTTTTCAGAAATGCATGGGGGTCCCTGTTTTCCTAGGTGGCTTGGACACCCGAGGCCCATATCTGAATGAAGTGAGAGTGTGACATTTCAGGTGTGAAAACAGACTTGGGATTACTTGTGTTTTAGGCTTTCCCCTTGGCGGCCAGGTAGGTGCACCCACACATGTGAGGTACCGTTTTCATCAGAACACCTGTGGGAATGCGGGACAGTAGGCCATGTGTTGTTTGGGACGTGTTTCGATGGGTGAGCCGAGCGAAATGTGCAGAAAATGCATTTTTTTCCCCAAATTTCGGGCTTTGCGGGGGTTTTTGGGTAATACATTCTGGGGCGATTTGGGCATATCATACCTCTGCGGATTCCCACGAGTGTCCTCTTTTCAGAACTGCATGGGGTTCCCTGTTTTCCTTGGTGGCTTGGACACCCGAGGCCCATATCTGAATGATGTGAGAGTGTGACATTTCAGGTGTGAAAACAGACTTGGGGTTACTTGTGTTTTAGGCTTTCCCCTTGGCGGCCAGGTAGGTGCACCCACACATGTGAGGTACCATTTTCATCAGGACACCTGAGGGAACGCGGGACGGTAGGCCATGTGTTTTTGGGTGCGTGTTTCGATGGGTGAGCCGAGCGAAATGTGCAGAAAATGCATTTTTTTCCCACATTTTGGACTTTGCAGGGCTGTCTGGGTAATACATTCTGGGGCGATTTGGGCATATCATACCTCTGCGGATTCCCACGGGTGTCCTCTTTTCAGAAATGCATGTGGTTCCCAGTTTTCCTTGATGGCTTGGACACCCGAGGCCCATATCTGAATGATGTGAGAGTGTGACATTTCAGTTGTGAAAACAGACTTGGGGTTACTTGTGTTTTAGGCTTTCCCCTTGGCGGCCAGGTAGATTCACCCACACATGTGAAGTCCTGTTTTCATCGGGACACCTGTGGGAACGCGGGACAGTAGGCCATGTGTTGTTGGGGGCGTGTTTCGATGGGTAAGCCGAGCGAAATGTGCAGAAAATGCGTGTTTTTTCCCACATTTCGGATTTGCGGGGTTGTCTGGGTAATAAATTCTCTGGCGATTTGGGCATATCATACCTCTGCGGACTCCCACAGGTGTCCTCTTTTCAGAAATGCATGGGGTTCCCTGTTTTCCTTGGTGGCTTGGACACCCGAGGCCCATATCTGAATGATGTGAGAGTGTGACATTTCAGGTGTGAAAACAGACTTGGGGTTACTTGTGTTTTAGGCTTTCCCCTTGGCGGCCAGGTAGGTGCACCCACACATGTGAGGTACCGTTTTCATAAGAACACCTGTGGGAATGCGGGACAGTAGGCCATGTGTTGTTTGGGACGTGTTTCGATGGGTGAGCCGAGCGAAATGTGCAGAAAATGCATTTTTTTCCCCACATTTCGGGCTTTGCGGGTGTTTTTGGGTAATACATTCTGGGGCGATTTGGGCATATCATACCTCTGCGGATTCCCACGGGTGTCCTCTTTTCAGAACTGCATGGGGTTCCCTGTTTTCCTTGGTGGCTTGGACACCCGAGGCCCATATCTGAATGATGTGAGAGTGTGACATTTCAGGTGTGAAAACAGACTTGGGGTTACTTGTGTTTTAGGCTTTCCCCTTGGCGGCCAGGTAGGTGCACCCACACATGTGAGGTACCGTTTTCATCAGAACACCTGTGGGAACGCGGGCTAGTAGGCCATGTGTTGTTTGGGGCATGTTTCGATGGGTGAGCCGAGCGAAATGTGCAGAAAATGCATTTTTTTTCCCCACATTTCGGGCTTTGCGGGGGTGTTTGGGTAATACATTCTGGGGCGATTTGGGCATATCATACCTCTGCGGATTCCCACGGGTGTCCTCTTTTTGGAAATGCATGGGTTTCCTGTTTTCCTTGGTGGCTTGGACATCCGATGCCCATATCTGTATGACGTGAGAGTGTGACATTTCAAGTGTGAAAACAGACTTGGGGTTACTTGTGTTTTAGGCTTTCCCCTTGGCGGCCAGGTAGGTGCACCCACACATGTGAGGTACCATTTTCATCAGGACACCTGTGGGAATGCGGGACGGTAGGCCATGTGTTGTTGGGGCGTGTTTCGATGGGTGAGCCGATCGAAATGTTCAGAAAATACGTGTTTTTTCCCACATTTTGGACTTTGCGGGGGTGTCTGGGTAATACATTCTGGGGCGATTTGGGCATATCATACCTCTGTGGATTCCCACGGCTGTCCTCTTTTCAGAAATGCATGGGGTTCTCTGTTTTCCTTGGTGGCTTGGACACCCGAGGCCCATATCTGTATGATGTGAGAGTGTGACATTTCAGGTGTGAAAACAGACTTGGGGTTACTTGTGTTTTAGGCTTTCCCCTTGGCGGCCAGGTAGATTCACCCACACATGTGAAGTACTGTTTTCATCGGGACACCTGTGGGAAAGCGGGACGGTAGGCCATGTGTTGTTGGGGGTGTGTTTCGATGGGTGAGCCAAGCAAAATGTGCGGAAAATTCATTTTTTTCCCACATTTCGGACTTTGCGGGGGTGTCTGGGTAATAAATTCTGGGGCGATTTGGGCATATCATACCTCTGCGGATTCCCACGGGAGTCCTCTTTTCGGAAATGCATGGGGTAGCCTGTTTTCCTTGGTGGCTTGGACACCCGAGGCCCATATCTGTATGATGTGAGAGTGTGACATTTCAGGTGTGTAAACAGACTTGGGAATACTTGTGTTTTAGGCTTTCCCCTTGGCGGCCAGGTAGGTGCACCCACACATGTGAGGTACCATTTTCATCAGGACACCTATGGGAACGCGGGACGGTAGGCCATGTGTTGTTGGGGGCGTGTTTCGATGGGTGAGCCGAGTGAAATGTGCAGAAAATGTGTGTTTTTTCCCACATTTCGGATTTGCGGGGGTGTCTGGGTAATGAATTCTCTGGCGATTTGGGCATATCATACCTCTGCGGATTCCCATGGGTGTCCTCTTTTCGGAAATGCATGGGGTTCCCTGTTTTCCTTGGTTGCTTGGACACCCGAGGCTCATATCTGTATGATGTGAGAGTGTGTCATTTCAGGTGTGAAAACAGACTTGAGGTTACTTGTGTTTTAGGCTTTCCCCTTGGCAGCCAGGTAGGTGCACCCACACATGTGAGGTACCGTTTTCATCAGGACACCTGTGGGAACGCGGGACGGTAGGCCATGTGTTGTTGGGTGCGTGTTTCGATGGGTGAGCCGAGCGAAATGTGCAGAAAATGCATTTTTTTCCCACATTTTGGACTTTGCGGGGCTGTCTGGGTGATACATTCTGTGGCGATTTGGGCATATCTACCTCTGCGGATTCCCACGGGTGTCCTCTTTTCAGAAATGCATGTGGTTCCCAGTTTTCCTTGGTGGCTTGGACACCCGAGGCCCATATCTGTGTGATGTGTGAGTGTGACATTTCAGGTGTGAAAACAGACTTGGGGTTACTTGTGTTTTAGGCTTTCCCCTTGGCGGCCAGGTAGGTACACCCCCACATGTGAGGTACCATTTTCCTCAGGACACCTGTGGGAACGCGGGACGGTAGGCCATGTGTTGTTGGGTGCGTGTTTCGAGGGGTGAGCCGAGTGAAATGTGCAGAAAATGCATTTTTTTCCCACATTTTGGACTTTGCGGGGCTGTCTGGGTGATACATTCTGTGGCGATTTGGGCATATCTACCTCTGCGGATTCCCACGGGTGTCCTCTTTTCAGAAATGCATGGGGGTCCCTGTTTTCCTAGGTGGCTTGGACACCCGAGGCCCATATCTGAATGAAGTGAGAGTGTGACATTTCAGGTGTGAAAACAGACTTGGGATTACTTGTGTTTTAGGCTTTCCCCTTGGCGGCCAGGTAGGTGCACCCACACATGTGAGGTACCGTTTTCATCAGAACACCTGTGGGAATGCGGGACAGTAGGCCATGTGTTGTTTGGGACGTGTTTCGATGGGTGAGCCGAGCGAAATGTGCAGAAAATGCATTTTTTTCCCCAAATTTCGGGCTTTGCGGGGGTTTTTGGGTAATACATTCTGGGGCGATTTGGGCATATCATACCTCTGCGGATTCCCACGAGTGTCCTCTTTTCAGAACTGCATGGGGTTCCCTGTTTTCCTTGGTGGCTTGGACACCCGAGGCCCATATCTGAATGATGTGAGAGTGTGACATTTCAGGTGTGAAAACAGACTTGGGGTTACTTGTGTTTTAGGCTTTCCCCTTGGCGGCCAGGTAGGTGCACCCACACATGTGAGGTACCGTTTTCATCAGAACACCTGTGGGAACGCGGGACAGTAGGCCATGTGTTGTTTGGGGCATGTTTCGATGGGTGAGCCGAGCGAAATGTGCAGAAAATGCATTTTTTCCCCACATTTCGGGCTTTGCGGGGGTGTTTGGGTAATACATTCTGGGGCGATTTGGGCATATCATACCTCTGCGGATTCCCACGGGTGTCCTCTTTTTGGAAATGCATGGGTTCCCTGTTTTCCTTGGTGGCTTGGACATCCGATGCCCATATCTGTATGACGTGAGAGTGTGACATTTCAAGTGTGAAAACAGACTTGGGGTTACTTGTGTTTTAGGCTTTCCCCTTGGCGGCCAGGTAGGTGCACCCACACATGTGAGGTACCATTTTCATCAGGACACCTGTGGGAACGCGGGACGGTAGGCCATGTGTTGTTGGGTGCGTGTTTCGATGGGTGAGCCGAGCGAAATGTGCAGAAAATGCATTTTTTTCCCACATTTTGGACTTTGCGGGGCTGTCTGGGTGATACATTCTGTGGCGATTTGGGCATATCTACCTCTGCGGATTCCCACGGGTGTCCTCTTTTCAGAAATGCATGTGGTTCCCAGTTTTCCTTGGTGGCTTGGACACCCGAGGCCCATATCTGTGTGATGTGTGAGTGTGACATTTCAGGTGTGAAAACAGACTTGGGGTTACTTGTGTTTTAGGCTTTCCCCTTGGCGGCCAGGTAGGTACACCCCCACATGTGAGGTACCATTTTCCTCAGGACACCTGTGGGAACGCGGGACGGTAGGCCATGTGTTGTTGGGTGCGTGTTTCGAGGGGTGAGCCGAGTGAAATGTGCAGAAAATGCATTTTTTTCCCACATTTTGGACTTTGCGGGGCTGTCTGGGTGATACATTCTGTGGCGATTTGGGCATATCTACCTCTGCGGATTCCCACGGGTGTCCTCTTTTCAGAAATGCATGGGGGTCCCTGTTTTCCTAGGTGGCTTGGACACCCGAGGCCCATATCTGAATGAAGTGAGAGTGTGACATTTCAGGTGTGAAAACAGACTTGGGATTACTTGTGTTTTAGGCTTTCCCCTTGGCGGCCAGGTAGGTGCACCCACACATGTGAGGTACCGTTTTCATCAGAACACCTGTGGGAATGCGGGACAGTAGGCCATGTGTTGTTTGGGACGTGTTTCGATGGGTGAGCCGAGCGAAATGTGCAGAAAATGCATTTTTTTCCCCAAATTTTGGGCTTTGCGGGGGTTTTTGGGTAATACATTCTGGGGCGATTTGGGCATATCATACCTCTGCGGATTCCCACGAGTGTCCTCTTTTCAGAACTGCATGGGGTTCCCTGTTTTCCTTGGTGGCTTGGACACCCGAGGCCCATATCTGAATGATGTGAGAGTGTGACATTTCAGGTGTGAAAACAGACTTGGGGTTACTTGTGTTTTAGGCTTTCCCTTTGGCGGCCAGGTAGGTGCACCCACACATGTGAGGTACCATTTTCATCAGGACACCTGAGGGAACGCGGGACGGTAGGCCATGTGTTTTTGGGTGCGTGTTTCGATGGGTGAGCCGAGCGAAATGTGCAGAAAATGCATTTTTTTCCCACATTTTGGACTTTGCAGGGCTGTCTGGGTAATACATTCTGGGGCGATTTGGGCATATCATACCTCTGCGGATTCCCACGGGTGTCCTCTTTTCAGAAATGCATGTGGTTCCCAGTTTTCCTTGATGGCTTGGACACCCGAGGCCCATATCTGAATGATGTGAGAGTGTGACATTTCAGTTGTGAAAACAGACTTGGGGTTACTTGTGTTTTAGGCTTTCCCCTTGGCGGCCAGGTAGATTCACCCACACATGTGAAGTCCTGTTTTCATCGGGACACCTGTGGGAACGCGGGACAGTAGGCCATGTGTTGTTGGGGGCGTGTTTCGATGGGTAAGCCGAGCGAAATGTGCAGAAAATGCGTGTTTTTTCCCACATTTCGGATTTGCGGGGTTGTCTGGGTAATAAATTCTCTGGCGATTTGGGCATATCATACCTCTGCGGACTCCCACAGGTGTCCTCTTTTCAGAAATGCATGGGGTTCCCTGTTTTCCTTGGTGGCTTGGACACCCGAGGCCCATATCTGAATGATGTGAGAGTGTGACATTTCAGGTGTGAAAACAGACTTGGGGTTACTTGTGTTTTAGGCTTTCCCCTTGGCGGCCAGGTAGGTGCACCCACACATGTGAGGTACCGTTTTCATAAGAACACCTGTGGGAATGCGGGACAGTAGGCCATGTGTTGTTTGGGACGTGTTTCGATGGGTGAGCCGAGCGAAATGTGCAGAAAATGCATTTTTTTCCCCACATTTCGGGCTTTGCGGGTGTTTTTGGGTAATACATTCTGGGGCGATTTGGGCATATCATACCTCTGCGGATTCCCACGGGTGTCCTCTTTTCAGAACTGCATGGGGTTCCCTGTTTTCCTTGGTGGCTTGGACACCCGAGGCCCATATCTGAATGATGTGAGAGTGTGACATTTCAGGTGTGAAAACAGACTTGGGGTTACTTGTGTTTTAGGCTTTCCCCTTGGCGGCCAGGTAGGTGCACCCACACATGTGAGGTACCGTTTTCATCAGAACACCTGTGGGAACGCGGGCTAGTAGGCCATGTGTTGTTTGGGGCATGTTTCGATGGGTGAGCCGAGCGAAATGTGCAGAAAATGCATTTTTTTTTCCCACATTTCGGGCTTTGCGGGGGTGTTTGGGTAATACATTCTGGGGCGATTTGGGCATATCATACCTCTGCGGATTCCCACGGGTGTCCTCTTTTTGGAAATGCATGGGTTTCCTGTTTTCCTTGGTGGCTTGGACATCCGATGCCCATATCTGTATGACGTGAGAGTGTGACATTTCAAGTGTGAAAACAGACTTGGGGTTACTTGTGTTTTAGGCTTTCCCCTTGGCGGCCAGGTAGGTGCACCCACACATGTGAGGTACCATTTTCATCAGGACACCTGTGGGAATGCGGGACGGTAGGCCATGTGTTGTTGGGGCGTGTTTCGATGGGTGAGCCGATCGAAATGTTCAGAAAATACGTGTTTTTTCCCACATTTTGGACTTTGCGGGGGTGTCTGGGTAATACATTCTGGGGCGATTTGGGCATATCATACCTCTGTGGATTCCCACGGCTGTCCTCTTTTCAGAAATGCATGGGGTTCTCTGTTTTCCTTGGTGGCTTGGACACCCGAGGCCCATATCTGTATGATGTGAGAGTGTGACATTTCAGGTGTGAAAACAGACTTGGGGTTACTTGTGTTTTAGGCTTTCCCCTTGGCGGCCAGGTAGATTCACCCACACATGTGAAGTACTGTTTTCATCGGGACACCTGTGGGAAAGCGGGACGGTAGGCCATGTGTTGTTGGGGGTGTGTTTCGATGGGTGAGCCAAGCAAAATGTGCGGAAAATTCATTTTTTTCCCACATTTCGGACTTTGCGGGGGTGTCTGGGTAATAAATTCTGGGGCGATTTGGGCATATCATACCTCTGCGGATTCCCACGGGAGTCCTCTTTTCGGAAATGCATGGGGTAGCCTGTTTTCCTTGGTGGCTTGGACACCCGAGGCCCATATCTGTATGATGTGAGAGTGTGACATTTCAGGTGTGTAAACAGACTTGGGAATACTTGTGTTTTAGGCTTTCCCCTTGGCGGCCAGGTAGGTGCACCCACACATGTGAGGTACCATTTTCATCAGGACACCTATGGGAACGCGGGACGGTAGGCCATGTGTTGTTGGGGGCGTGTTTCGATGGGTGAGCCGAGTGAAATGTGCAGAAAATGTGTGTTTTTTCCCACATTTCGGATTTGCGGGGGTGTCTGGGTAATGAATTCTCTGGCGATTTGGGCATATCATACCTCTGCGGATTCCCATGGGTGTCCTCTTTTCGGAAATGCATGGGGTTCCCTGTTTTCCTTGGTTGCTTGGACACCCGAGGCTCATATCTGTATGATGTGAGAGTGTGTCATTTCAGGTGTGAAAACAGACTTGAGGTTACTTGTGTTTTAGGCTTTCCCCTTGGCAGCCAGGTAGGTGCACCCACACATGTGAGGTACCGTTTTCATCAGGACACCTGTGGGAACGCAGGACGGTAGGCCATGTGTTGTTGGGTGCGTGTTTCGATGGGTGAGCCGAGCGAAATGTGCAGAAAATGCATTTTTTTCCCACATTTTGGACTTTGCGGGGCTGTCTGGGTGATACATTCTGTGGCGATTTGGGCATATCTACCTCTGCGGATTCCCACGGGTGTCCTCTTTTCAGAAATGCATGTGGTTCCCAGTTTTCCTTGGTGGCTTGGACACCCGAGGCCCATATCTGTGTGATGTGTGAGTGTGACATTTCAGGTGTGAAAACAGACTTGGGGTTACTTGTGTTTTAGGCTTTCCCCTTGGCGGCCAGGTAGGTACACCCCCACATGTGAGGTACCATTTTCCTCAGGACACCTGTGGGAACGCGGGACGGTAGGCCATGTGTTGTTGGGTGCGTGTTTCGAGGGGTGAGCCGAGTGAAATGTGCAGAAAATGCATTTTTTTCCCACATTTTGGACTTTGCGGGGCTGTCTGGGTGATACATTCTGTGGCGATTTGGGCATATCTACCTCTGCGGATTCCCACGGGTGTCCTCTTTTCAGAAATGCATGGGGGTCCCTGTTTTCCTAGGTGGCTTGGACACCCGAGGCCCATATCTGAATGAAGTGAGAGTGTGACATTTCAGGTGTGAAAACAGACTTGGGATTACTTGTGTTTTAGGCTTTCCCCTTGGCGGCCAGGTAGGTGCACCCACACATGTGAGGTACCGTTTTCATCAGAACACCTGTGGGAATGCGGGACAGTAGGCCATGTGTTGTTTGGGACGTGTTTCGATGGGTGAGCCGAGCGAAATGTGCAGAAAATGCATTTTTTTCCCCAAATTTCGGGCTTTGCGGGGGTTTTTGGGTAATACATTCTGGGGCGATTTGGGCATATCATACCTCTGCGGATTCCCACGAGTGTCCTCTTTTCAGAACTGCATGGGGTTCCCTGTTTTCCTTGGTGGCTTGGACACCCGAGGCCCATATCTGAATGATGTGAGAGTGTGACATTTCAGGTGTGAAAACAGACTTGGGGTTACTTGTGTTTTAGGCTTTCCCCTTGGCGGCCAGGTAGGTGCACCCACACATGTGAGGTACCGTTTTCATCAGAACACCTGTGGGAACGCGGGACAGTAGGCCATGTGTTGTTTGGGGCATGTTTCGATGGGTGAGCCGAGCGAAATGTGCAGAAAATGCATTTTTTCCCCACATTTCGGGCTTTGCGGGGGTGTTTGGGTAATACATTCTGTGGCGATTTGGGCATATCATACCTCTGTGGATTCCCACGGGTGTCCTCTTTTCAGAAATGCATGTGGTTCCCAGTTTTCCTTGGTGGCTTGGACACCCGAGGCCCATATCTGTGTGATGTGTGAGTGTGACATTTCAGGTGTGAAAACAGACTTGGGGTTACTTGTGTTTTAGCCTTTCCCCTTGGCGGCCAGGTAGGTGCACCCACACATGTGAGGTACCATTTTCATCAGGACACCTGTGGGAACGCGGGACGGTAGGCCATGTGTTGTTGGGGGCATGTTTCGATGGGTGAGCCGAGCGAAATGTGCAGAAAATGCTTGTTTTTTCCCCACATTTTGGGCTTTGCGGGGGTGTTTGGGTAATACATTCTGGGGCGATTTGGGCATATCATACCTCTGCGGATTCCCACGGGTGTGCTCTTTTTGGAAATGCATGGGTTCCCTGTTTTCCTTGGTGGCTTGGACATCCGATGCCCATATCTGTATGACGTGAGAGTGTGACATTTCAAGTGTGAAAGGCTTTCCCCTTGGCGGCCAGGTAGGTGCACCCACACATGTGAGGTACCATTTTCATCAGGACACCTGTGGGAACGCGGGACGGTAGGCCATGTGTGTTGGGGCGTGTTACGATGGGTGAGCCGAGCGAAATGTGCGGAAAATGCGTGTTTTTCCCACATTTTGGACTTTGCGGGGGTGTATGGGTAATACATTCTGAGGTGATTTGGGCATATCATACCTCTGTGGATTCCCACGGCTGTCCTCTTTTCGGAAATGCATGGGGTTCTCTGTTTTCCTTGGTTGCTTGGACACCCGAGGCTCATATCTGTATGATGTGAGAGTGTGTCATTTCAGGTGTGAAAACAGACTTGGGGTTACTTGTGTTTTAGGCTTTCCCCTTGGCAGCCAGGTAGGTGCACCCACACATGTGAGGTACCGTTTTCATCGGGACACCTGTGGGAACGCAGGACGGTAGGCCATGTGTTGTTGGGTGCGTGTTTCGATGGGTGAGCCGAGCGAAATGTGCAGAAAATGCATTTTTTTCCCACATTTTGGACTTTGCGGGGCTGTCTGGATGATACATTCTGGGGCGATTTGGGAATATCATACCTCTGCGGATTCCCACGGGTGTCCTCTTTTCAGAAATGCATGTGGTTCCCAGTTTTCCTTGGTGGCTTGGACACCCGAGGCCCATATCTGAATGATGTGAGAGTGTGACATTTCAGTTGTGAAAACAGACTTGGGGTTACTTGTGTTTTAGGCTTTCCCCTTTGCGGCCTGGTAGGTGGTCCCACACATGTGAGGTACCGTTTTCATTGGAACACCTGTGGGAACACGGGACAGTAGGCCATGTGTAGTTGGGGGTGTGTTTCGATGGGTGAGCCGAGCAAAATGTGCGGAAAATGCATTTTTTTCCCACATTTCAGACTTTGCGGGGGTGTCTGGGTAATAAATTCTGGGGCGATTTGGGCATATCATACCTCTGCAGATTCCCACGGGTGTCCTCTTTTCGGAAATGCATGGGGTTCCCTGTTTTCCTTGGTGGCTTGGACACCCGAGGCCCATATCTGTATGATGTGAGAGTGTGACATTTCAGGTGTGAAAACAGACTTGGGGTTACTTGTGTTTTAGGCTTACCCCTTGGCGGCCAGGTAGGTGCACCCACACATGTGAGGTACCGTTTTCATTGGGACACCTGTGGGAACGCGGGACAGTAGGCCATGTGTAGTTGGGGGTGTGTTTCGATGGGTGAGCCGAGCGAAATGTGCAGAAAATGCATTTTTTGTCCCACATTTCGGCCTTTGCGGGGGTGTCTGTGTAATAAATTCTGGGGCCATTTGGGCATATCATACCTCTGCGGATTCCCACGGGTGTCCTCTTTTCGGAAATGCATGGGGTTCCCTGTTTTCCTTGGTGGCTTGGACACCCGAGGCCCATATCTGTATGATGTGAGAGTGTGACATTTGAGGTGTGAAAACAGACTTGGGGTTACTTGTGTTTTAGGCTTACCCCTTGGCGGCCAGGTAGGTGCACCCACACATGTGAGGTACCGTTTTCATTGGGACACCTGTGGGAACGCGGGACAGTAGGCCATGTGTAGTTGGGGGTGTGTTTCGATGGGTGAGCCAAGCGAAATGTGCAGAAAATGCATTTTTTGTCCCACATTTCGGCCTTTGCGGGGGTGTCTGTGTAATAAATTCTGGGGCGATTTGGGCATATCATACCTCTGCGGATTCCCAGGCGTGTCCTCTTTTCGGAAATGCATGGGGTTCCCTGTTTTGCTTGGTGGCTTGGACACCCGAGGCCCAAATCTGTATGATGTGAGAGTGTGACATTTCAGGTGTGAAAACAGACTTGGGGTTACTTGTGTTTTAGCCTTTCCCCTTGGCGGCCAGGTACGTGCACCCACACATGTGAGGTACCGTTTTCATCGGGACACCTGTGGGAACGCGGGACGGTAGGCCATGTGTTGTTGGGTGCGTGTTTCGATGGGTGAGCCGAGCGAAATGTGCAGAAAATGCATTTTTTTCCCACATTTTGGACTTTGCAGGGCTGTCTGGGTAATAAATTCTCTGGCGATTTGGGCATATCATACCTCTGCGGACTCCCACGGGTGTCCTCTTTTTGGAAATGCATGGGGTTCCCTGTTTTCCTTGGTGGCTTGGACACACGAGGCCCATATCTGTATGATGTGAGAGAGTGACATTTCAGGTGTGAAAACAGACTTGGGGTTACTTGTGTTTTAGGCTTACCCCTTGGCGGCCAGGTAGGTGCACCCACACATGTGAGGTACCGTTTTCATTGGGACACCTGTGGGAACGCGGGACGGTAGGCCATGTGTAGTTGGGGGTGTGTTTCGCTGGGTGAGCCGAGCGAAATGTGCGGAAAATGCATGTTTTGTCCCACATTTCGGCCTTTGCGGGGGTGTCTGGGTAATACATTCTGGGGCGATTTGGGCATATCATACCTCTGCGGATTCCCACGGGTGTGCTCTTTTTGGAAATGCATGGGTTCCCTGTTTTCCTTGGTGGCTTGGACATCCGATGCCCATATCTGTATGACGTGAGAATGTGACATTTCAAGTGTGAAAACAGACTTGGGGTTACTTGTGTTTTAGGCTTTCCCCTTGGCGGCCAGGTAGGTGCACCCACACATGTGAGGTACCATTTTCATCAGGTCACCTGTGGGAACGCAGGATGGTAGGCCATGTGTTGTTGGGGCGTGTTACGATGGGTGAGCCGAGCGAAATGTGCGGAAAATGCGTGTTTTTCCCACATTTTGGACTTTGCGGGGGTGTATGGGTAATACATTCTAGGGCAATTTGGGCATATCATACCTCTGCGGATTCCCACGGGTGTCCTCTTTTCGGAAATGCATGGGGTTCCCCGTTTTCCTTGGTGGCTTGGACACCCGAGGCCCATATCTGTGTGATGTGTGAGTGTGACATTTCAGGTGTGAAAACAGACTTGGGGTTACTTGTGTTTTAGGCTTTCCCCTTGGCAGCCAGGTAGGTGCACCCGCACATGTGAGGTACCATTTTCATCAGGACACCTGTGGGAACGCGGGACGCTAGGCAATGTGTTGTTGGGGTGTGTTTCGATGGGTGAGCCGAGCGGAATGTGCGGAAAATGCGTGTTTTTTCCCACATTTTGGACTTTGCGGGGGTGTCTGGGTAATACATTCTGGGGCGATTTGGGCATATCATACCTCTGCGGATTCCCACGGGTGTGCTCTTTTTGGAAATGCATGGGTTCCCTGTTTTCCTTGGTGGCTTGGACATCCGATGCCCATATCTGTATGACGTGAGAATGTGACATTTCAAGTGTGAAAACAGACTTGGGGTTACTTGTGTTTTAGGCTTTCCCCTTGGCGGCCAGGTAGGTGCACCCACACATGTGAGGTACCATTTTCATCAGGTCACCTGTGGGAACGCAGGACGGTAGGCCATGTGTTGTTGGGGCGTGTTACGATGGGTGAGCCGAGCGAAATGTGCGGAAAATGCGTGTTTTTCCCACATTTTGGACTTTGCGGGGGTGTATGGGTAATACATTCTGGGGTGATTTGGGCATATCATACCTCTGTGGATTCCCACGGCTGTCCTCTTTTCGGAAATGCATGGGGTTCTCTGTTTTCCTTGGTGGCTTGGACACCCGAGGCCCATATCTGTATGATGTGAGAGTGTGACATTTCAGGTGTGAAAACAGACTTGGGGTTACTTGTGTTTTAGGCTTTCCCCTTGGCGGCCAGGTAGATTCACCCACACATGTGATGTACTGTTTTCATCGGGACACCTGTGGGAAAGCGGGACGGTAGGCCATGTGTTGTTGGGGGTGTGTTTCGATGGGTGAGCCGAGCGAAATGTGCGGAAAATTCATTTTTTTCCCACATTTCAGACTTTGCGGGGGTGTCTGGGTAATAAATTCTGGGGCGATTTGGGCATATCATACCTCTGCAGATTCCCACGGGTGTCCTCTTTTCGGAAATGCATGGGGTTCCCTGTTTTACTTGGTGGCTTGGACACCCGAGGCCCATATCTGTATGATGTGAGAGTGTGACATTTCAGGTGTGTAAACAGACTTGGGAATACTTGTGTTTTAGGCTTTCCCCTTGGCGGCCAGGTAGGTGCACCCACACATGTGAGGTACCATTTTCATCAGGACACCTGTGGGAACGCGGGACGGTAGGCCATGTGTTGTTGGGGGCGTGTTTCGATGGGTGAGCCGAGCGAAATGTGCAGAAAATGCTTGTTTTTTCCCACATTTCGGATTTGCGGGGGTGTCTTGGTAATAAATTCTCTGGCGATTTGGGCATATCATACCTCTGCGGATTCCCATGGGTGTCCTCTTTTCGGAAATGCATGGGGTTCCCTGTTTTCCTTGGTTGCTTGGACACCCGAGGCTCATATCTGTATGATGTGAGAGTGTGTCATTTCAGGTGTGAAAACAGACTTGGGGTTACTTGTGTTTTAGGCTTTCCCCTTGGCAGCCAGGTAGGTGCACCCACACATGTGAGGTACCATTTTCATCGGGACACCTGTGGGAACGCGGGACAGTAGGCCATGTGTTGTTGGGTGCGTGTTTCGATGGGTGAGCCGACCGAAATGTGCAGAAAATGCATTTTTTTCCCACATTTTGGACTTTGCGGGGCTGTCTGGGTGATACATTCTGGGGCGATTTGGGCATATCATACCTCTGCGGATTCCCACGGGTGTCCTCTTTTCAGAAATGCATGTGGTTCCCAGTTTTCCTTGGTGGCTTGGACACCCGAGGCCCATATCTGAATGATGTGAGAGTGTGACATTTCAGTTGTGAAAACAGACTTGGGGTTACTTGTGTTTTAGGCTTTCCACTTGGCGGCCAGGTAGGTGCACCCACACATGTGAGGAACCGTTTTCATTGGAACACATGTGGGAACACGGGACAGTAGGCCATGTGTAGTTGGGGGTGTGTTTCGATGGGTGAGCCGAGCAAAATGTGCGGAAAATGCATTTTTTTCCCACATTTCAGACTTTTGGAGGGTGTCTGGGTAATAAATTCTGGGGCGATTTGGGCATATCATACTTCTGCGGATTCCCAGGGGTGTCCTCTTTTCGGAAATGCATGGGGTTCCCTGTTTTCCTTGGTGGCTTGGACACCCGAGGCCCATATCTGTGTGATGTGTGAGTGTGAGATTTCAGGTGTGAAAACAGACTTGGGGTTACTTGTGTTTTAGGCTTTCCCCTTGGCGGCCAGGTAGGTGCACCCACACATGTGAGGTACCATTTTCATCAGGACATCTGTGGGAACGCGGGACACTAGGCCATGTGTTGTTGGGGCGTGTTTCGATGGGTAAGCTGAGCGAAATGTGTGGAAAATGCATGTTTTTTCCCACATTTTGGACTTTGCGGGGGTGTCTGGGTAATAAATTCTGGGGCGATTTGGGCATATCATACCTCTGCGGATTCCCACGGGTGTCCTCTTTTCGGAAATGCATAGGGTTCCCTGTTTTCCTTGGTGGCTTGGACACCCGAGGCCCATATCTGAATGATGTGAGAGTGTGACATTTCAGGTGTGAAAACAGACTTGGGGTTACTTGTGTTTTAGGCTTTCCCCTTGGCGGCCAGGTAGGTGCACCCACACATGTGAGGTACCGTTTTCATCAGAACACCTGTGGGAACGCGGGACAGTAGGCCATGTGTTGTTTGGGGCGTGTTTCGATGGGTGAGCCGAGCGAAATGTGCAGAAAATGCATTTTTTTCCCCACATTTCGGGCTTTGCAGGGGTGTTTGGGTAATACATTCTGGGGCGATTTGGGCATATCATACCTCTGCGGATTCCCACGGGTGTCCTCTTTTTGGAAATGCATGGGTTCCCTGTTTTCCTTGGTGGCTTGGACATCCGATGCCCATATCTGTATGACGTGAGAGTGTGACATTTCAAGTGTGAGGGGTTACTTGTGTTTTAGGCTTTCCCCCTTGGCGGCCAGGTAGGTGCACCCACACATGTGAGGTACCATTTTCATCAGGACACGTGTGGGAATGCGGGACGGTAGGCCATGTGTTGTTGGGGCGTGTTTCCATGGGTGAGCCGATCGAAATGTGCGGAAAATGCATGTTTTTTCCCACATTTTGGACTTTGCGGGGGTGTCTGGGTAATACATTCTGGGGCGATTTGGGCATATCATACCTCTGCGGATTCCCACGGGTGTCCTCTTTTCGGAAATGCATTGGGTTCCCTGTTTTCCTTGGTGGCTTGGACACCCGAGGCCCATATCTGTATGATGTGAGAGTGTGACATTTCAGGTGTGAAAACAGACTTGGGGTTACTTGTGTTTTAGGCTTTCCCCTTGGCGGCCAGGTAGATTCACCCACACATGTGAAGTACTGTTTTCATCGGGACACCTGTGGGAAAGCGGGACGGTAGGCCATGTGTTGTTGGGGGTGTGTTTCGATGGGTGAGCCGAGCGAAATGTGCGGAAAATTCATTTTTTTCCCACATTTCGGACTTTGCGGGGGTGTCTGGGTAAATGCATGGGGTTCCCTGTTTTTCTTGGTGGCTTGGACACCCGAGGCCCATATCTGTATGATGTGAGAGTGTGACATTTCAGGTGTGAAAACAGACTTGGGGTTACTTGTGTTTTAGGCTTACCCCTTGGCGGCCAGGTAAGTGCACCCACACATGTGAGGTACCATTTTCATCAGGACACCTGAGGGAACGCGGGACGGTAGGCCATGTGTTTTTGGGTGCGTGTTTCGATGGGTGAGCCGAGCGAAATGTGCAGAAAATGCATTTTTTGTCCCACATTTCGGCCTTTGCGGGGGTGTCTGTGTAATAAATTCTGGGGCCATTTGGGCATATCATACCTCTGCGGATTCCCACGGGTGTCCTCTTTTCGGAAATGCATAGGGTTCCCTGTTTTCCTTGGTGGCTTGGACACCCGAGGCCCATATCTGTGTGATGTGTGAGTGTGACATTTCAGGTTTGAAAACAGACTTGTGGTTACTTGTGTTTTAGGCTTTCCCCTTGGCAGCCAGGTAGGTGCACCCACACATGTGAGGTACCATTTTCATCAGGACACCTGAGGGAACGCGGGATGGTAGGCCATGTGTTTTTGGGTGCGTGTTTCGATGGGTGAGCCGAGCGAAATGTGCAGAAAATGCATTTTTTTCCCACATTTTGGACTTTGCAGGGCTGTCTGGGTAATACATTCTGGGGCGATTTGGGCATATCATACCTCTGCGGATTCCCACGGGTGTCCTCTTTTCAGAAATGCATGTGGTTCCCAGTTTTCCTTGATGGCTTGGACACCCGAGGCCCATATCTGAATGATGTGAGAGTGTGACATTTCAGTTGTGAAAACAGACTTGGGGTTACTTGTGTTTTAGGCTTTCCCCTTGGCGGCCAGGTAGATTCACCCACACATGTGAAGTCCTGTTTTCATCAGGACACCTGTGGGAACGCGGGACAGTAGGCCATGTGTTGTTGGGGGCGTGTTTCGATGGGTAAGCCGAGCGAAATGTGCAGAAAATGCGTGTTTTTTCCCACATTTCGGATTTGCGGGGTTGTCTGGGTAATAAATTCTCTGGCGATTTGGGCATATCATACCTCTGCGGACTCCCACGGGTGTCCTCTTTTCAGAAATGCATGGGGTTCCCTGTTTTTTTTGGTGGCTTGGACACCCGAGGCACATATCTGAATGATGTGAGAGTGTGACATTTCAGGTGTGAAAACAGACTTGGGGTTACTTGTGTTTTAGGCTTTCCCCTTGGCGGCCAGGTAGGTGCACCCACACATGTGAGGTACCGTTTTCATAAGAACACCTGTGGGAATGCGGGACAGTAGGCCATGTGTTGTTTGGGACGTGTTTCGATGGGTGAGCCGAGCGAAATGTGCAGAAAATGCATTTTTTTCCCCACATTTCGGGCTTTGCGGGTGTTTTTGGGTAATACATTCTGGGGCGATTTGGGCATATCATACCTCTGCGGATTCCCACGGGTGTCCTCTTTTCAGAACTGCATGGGGTTCCCTGTTTTCCTTGGTGGCTTGGACACCCGGGCCCATATCTGAATGATGTGAGAGTGTGACATTTCAGGTGTGAAAACAGACTTGGGGTTACTTGTGTTTTAGGCTTTCCCCTTGGCGGCCAGGTAGGTGCACCCACACATGTGAGGTACCGTTTTCATCAGAACACCTGTGGGAACGCGGGCTAGTAGGCCATGTGTTGTTTGGGGTATGTTTCGATGGGTGAGCCGAGCGAAATGTGCAGAAAATGCATTTTTTTCCCCACATTTCGGGCTTTGCGGGGGTGTTTGGGTAATACATTCTGGGGCGATTTGGGCATATCATACCTCTGCGGATTCCCACGGGTGTCCTCTTTTTGGAAATGCATGGGTTTCCTGTTTTCCTTGGTGGCTTGGACATCCGATGCCCATATCTGTATGACGTGAGAGTGTGACATTTCAAGTGTGAAAACAGACTTGGGGTTACTTGTGTTTTAGGCTTTCCCCTTGGCGGCCAGGTAGGTGCACCCACACATGTGAGGTACCATTTTCATCAGGACACCTGTGGAAATGCGGGACGGTAGGCCATGTGTTGTTGGGGCGTGTTTCGATGGGTGAGCCGATCGAAATGTTCAGAAAATACGTGTTTTTTCCCACATTTTGGACTTTGCGGGGGTGTCTGGGTAATACATTCTGGGGCGATTTGGGCATATCATACCTCTGTGGATTCCCACGGCTGTCCTCTTTTCAGAAATGCATGGGGTTCTCTGTTTTCCTTGGTGGCTTGGACACCCGAGGCCCATATCTGTATGATGTGAGAGTGTGACATTTCAGGTGTGAAAACAGACTTGGGGTTACTTGTGTTTTAGGCTTTCCCCTTGGCGGCCAGGTAGATTCACCCACACATGTGAAGTACTGTTTTCATCGGGACACCTTTGGGAAAGCGGGACGGTAGGCCATGTGTTGTTGGGGGTGTGTTTCGATGGGTGAGCCGAGCAAAATGTGCGGAAAAATCATTTTTTTCCCACATTTCGGACTTTGCGGGGGTGTCTGGGTAATAAATTCTGGGGCGATTTGGGCATATCATACCTCTGCGGATTCCCACGGGAGTCCTCTTTTCGGAAATGCATGGGGTAGCCTGTTTTCCTTGGTGGCTTGGACACCCGAGGCCCATATCTGTATGATGTGAGAGTGTGACATTTCAGGTGTGTAAACAGACTTGGGAATACTTGTGTTTTAGGCTTTCCCCTTGGCGGCCAGGTAGGTGCACCCACACATGTGAGGTACCATTTTCATCAGGACACCTATGGGAACGCGGGACGGTAGGCCATGTGTTGTTGGGGGCGTGTTTCGATGGGTGAGCCGAGTGAAATGTGCAGAAAATGCGTGTTTTTTCCCACATTTCGGATTTGCGGGGGTGTCTGGGTAATGAATTCTCTGGCGATTTGGGCATATCATACCTCTGCGGATTCCCATGGGTGTCCTCTTTTCGGAAATGCATGGGGTTCCCTGTTTTGCTTGGTTGCTTGGACACCCGAGGCTCATATCTGTATGATGTGAGAGTGTGTCATTTCAGGTGTGAAAACAGACTTGAGGTTACTTGTGTTTTAGGCTTTCCCCTTGGCAGCCAGGTAGGTGCACCCACACATGTGAGGTACCGTTTTCATCAGGACACCTGTGGGAACGCGGGACGGTAGGCCATGTGTTGTTGGGTGCGTGTTTCGATGGGTGAGCCGAGCGAAATGTGCAGAAAATGCATTTTTTTCCCACATTTTGGACTTTGCGGGGCTGTCTGGGTGATACATTCTGTGGCGATTTGGGCATATCTACCTCTGCGGATTCCCACGGGTGTCCTCTTTTCAGAAATGCATGTGGTTCCCAGTTTTCCTTGGTGGCTTGGACACCCGAGGCCCATATCTGTGTGATGTGTGAGTGTGACATTTCAGGTGTGAAAACAGACTTGGGGTTACTTGTGTTTTAGGCTTTCCCCTTGGCGGCCAGGTAGGTACACCCCCACATGTGAGGTACCATTTTCATCAGGACACCTGTGGGAACGCGGGACGGTAGGCCATGTGTTGTTGGGTGCGTGTTTCGATGGGTGAGCCGAGTGAAATGTGCAGAAAATGCATTTTTTTCCCACATTTTGGACTTTGCGGGGGTGTCTGGGTGATACATTCTGTGGCGATTTGGGCATATCTACCTCTGCGGATTCCCACGGGTGTCCTCTTTTCAGAAATGCATGGGGGTCCCTGTTTTCCTAGGTGGCTTGGACACCCGAGGCCCATATCTGAATGAAGTGAGAGTGTGACATTTCAGGTGTGAAAACAGACTTGGGATTACTTGTGTTTTAGGCTTTCCCCTTGGCGGCCAGGTAGGTGCACCCACAAATGTGAGGTACCGTTTTCATCAGAACACCTGTGGGAATGCGGGACAGTAGGCCATGTGTTGTTTGGGACGTGTTTCGATGGGTGAGCCGAGCGAAATGTGCAGAAAATGCATTTTTTTCCCCAAATTTCGGGCTTTGCGGGGGTTTTTGGGTAATACATTCTGGGGCGATTTGGGCATATCATACCTCTGCGGATTCCCACGAGTGTCCTCTTTTCAGAACTGCATGGGGTTCCCTGTTTTCCTTGGTGGCTTGGACACCCGAGGCCCATATCTGAATGATGTGAGAGTGTGACATTTCAGGTGTGAAAACAGACTTGGGGTTACTTGTGTTTTAGGCTTTCCCCTTGGCGGCCAGGTAGGTGCACCCACACATGTGAGGTACCGTTTTCATCAGAACACCTGTGGGAACGCGGGACAGTAGGCCATGTGTTGTTTGGGGCATGTTTCGATGGGTGAGCCGAGCGAAATGTGCAGAAAATGCATTTTTTCCCCACATTTCGGGCTTTGCGGGGTTGTTTGGGTAATACATTCTGGGGCGATTTGGGCATATCATACCTCTGCGGATTCCCACGGGTGTCCTCTTTTTGGAAATGCATGGGTTCCCTGTTTTCCTTGGTGGCTTGGACATCCGATGCCCATATCTGTATGACGTGAGAGTGTGACATTTCAAGTGTGAAAACAGACTTGGGGTTACTTGTGTTTTAGGCTTTCCCCTTGGTGGCCAGGTAGGTGCACCCACACATGTGAGGTACCATTTTCATCAGGACACCTGTGGGAACGCGGGACGGTAGGCCATGTGTTGTTGGGGCGTGTTTCGATGGGTGAGCCGAGCGAAATGTGCGGAAAATGCGTGTTTTTTCCCACATTTTGGACTTTGCGGGGGTGTCTGGGTAATACATTCTGGGGCGATTTGGGCATATCATACCTCTGCGGATTCCCACGGGTGTCCTCTTTTCGGAAATGCATGGGGTTCCCTGTTTTCCTTGGTGGCTTGGACACCCGAGGCCCATATCTGTGTGATGTGTAAGTGTGAGATTTCAGGTGTGAAAACAGACTTGGGGTTACTTGTGTTTTAGGCTTTCCCCTTGGCGGCCAGGTAGGTGCACCCACACATGTGAGATACCATTTTCATTAGGACATCTGTGGGAACGCGGGACACTAGCCCATGTGTTGTTGGGGCGTGTTTCGATGGGTGAGCTGAACGAAATGTGTGGAAAATGCATGTTTTTTCCCACATTTTGGACTTTGTGGGGGTGTCTGGGTAATACATTCTGGGGCGATTTGGGCATATCATACCTCTGCGGATTCCCACGGGTGTCCTCTTTTCGGAAATGCATAGGGTTCCCTGTTTTCCTTGGTGGCTTGGACACCCGAGGCCCATATCTGTGTGATGTGTGAGTGTGACATTTCAGGTGTGAAAACAGACTTGGGGTTACTTGTGTTTTAGGCTTTCCCCTTGGCGGCCAGGTAGGTACACCCACACATGTGAGGTACCATTTTCATCAGGACACCTGAGGGAACGCGGGACGCTAGGCCATGTGTTGTTGGGGCGTGTTTCGATGGGTGAGCCGAGCGAAATGTGCGGAAAATGCGTGTTTTTTCCCACATTTTGGACTTTGCGGGGGTGTCTGGGTAATAAATTCTTGGGCGATTTGGACATATCATACCTCTGCGGATTCCCACGGCTGTCCTCTTTTCAGAAATGCATGGGGTTCCCTGTTTTCCTAGGTGGCTTGGACACCCGAGGCCCATATCTGAATGAAGTGAGAGTGTGACATTTCAGGTGTGAAAACAGACTTGGGGTTACTTGTGTTTTAGGCTTTCCCCTTGGCGGCCAGGTAGGTGCACCCACACATGTGAGGTACCGTTTTCATCAGAACACCTGTGGGAATGCGGGACAGTAGGCCATGTGTTGTTTGGGACGTGTTTCGATGGGTGAGCTGAGCGAAATGTGCAGAAAATGCATTTTTTTCCCCAAATTTCGGGCTTTGCGGGGGTTTTTGGGTAATACATTCTGGGGCGATTTGGGCATATCATACCTCTGCGGATTCCCACAAGTGTCCTCTTTTCAGAACTGCATGGGGTTCCCTGTTTTCCTTGGTGGCTTGGACACCCGAGGTCCATATCTGAATGATGTGAGAGTGTGACATTTCAGGTGTGAAAACAGACTTGGGGTTACTTGTGTTTTAGGCTTTCCCCTTGGCGGCCAGGTAGGTGCACCCACACATGTGAGGTACCGTTTTCATCAGAACAACTGTGGGAACGCGGGACAGTAGGCCATGTGTTGTTTGGGGCATGTTTCGATGGGTGAGCCGAGCGAAATGTGCAGAAAATGCATTTTTTTCCCCACATTTCGGGCTTTGCGGGGGTGTTTGGGTAATACATTCTGGGGCGATTTGGGCATATCATACCTCTGCGGATTCCCACGGGTGTCCTCTTTTTGGAAATGCATGGGTTCCCTGTTTTCCTTGGTGGCTTGGACATCCGATGCCCATATCTGTATGACGTGAGAGTGTGACATTTCAAGTGTGAAAACAGACTTGGGGTTACTTGTGTTTTAGGCTTTCCCCTTGGCGACCAGGTAGGTGCACCCACACATGTGAGGTACCATTTTCATCAGGACACCTGTGGGAACGTGGGACGGTAGGCCATGTGTTGTTGGGGGTGTGTTTCGATGATTGAGCCGAGCGAAATGTGCGGAAAATTCATTTTTCTCCCACATTTCGGACTTTGCGGGGGTGTCTGGGTAATACATTCTGGGGCGATTTGGGCATATCATACCTCTGCGGATTCCCACGTGTGTCCTCTTTTCAGAAATGCATGGGGTTCCCTGTTTTCCTTGGTGGCTTGGACACCCGAGGCCCATATCTGTATGATGTGAGAGTGTGACATTTCAGGAGTGTAAACAGACTTGGGGTTACATGTGTTTTAGGCTTTCCCCTTGGCGGCCAGGTAGGTGCACCCACACATGTGAGGTACCATTTTCATCAGAGCACCTGTGGGAACGCGGGACGGTAGGCCATGTGTTGTTGGGGGCGTGTTTCGATGGGTGAGCCGAGCGAAATGTGCAGAAAATGCGTGTTTTTTCCACATTTCGGATTTGCGGGGGTGTCTGGGTAATATATTCTCTGGCGATTTGGGCATATCATACCTCGGCGGATTCCCATGGGTGTCCTCTTTTCGGAAATGCATGGGGTTCCCTGTTTTCCTTGGTAGCTTGGACACCCGAGGCTCATATCTATATGATGTGAGAGTGTGTCATTTCAGGTGTGAAAACAGACTTGGGGTTACTTGTGTTTTAGGCTTTCCCCTTGGCAGCCAGGTATGTGCACCCACACATGTGAGGTACCGTTTTCATCGGGACACCTGTGGGAACGCGGGACAGTAGGCCATGTGTTGTTGGGTGCGTGTTTCGATGGGTGAGCCGAGCGAAATGTGCAGAAAATGCATTTCTTTCCCACATTTTGGACTTTGCCGGGCTGTCTGGGTAATACATTCTGGGGCGATTTGGGCATATCATACCTCTGCGGATTCCCACGGGTGTCCTCTTTTCAGAAATGCATGTGGTTCCCAGTTTTCCTTGGTGGCTTGGACACCCGAGGCCCAAATCAGAATGATGTGAGAGTGTGACATTTCAGTATTGAAAACAGACTTGGGGTTACTTGTGTTTTAGGCTTTCCCCTTGGCGGGCAGGTAGGTGCACCCACACATGTGAGGTACTGTTTTCATTGGAACACCTGTGGGAACACCGGACAGTAGGCCATGTGTTGTTGGGGGCGTGTTTCGATGGGTGAGCCGAGTGAAATGTGCAGAAAATGCATTTTTTCCCCACATTTTGGGCTTTGCGGGCGTGTTTGGGTAATACATTCTGAGGCGATTTAGGCATATCATACCTCTGCGGATTCCCACGGGTGTCCTCTTTTTGGAAACGCATGGGGTTCCCTGTTTTCCTTGGTGGCTTGTACACCCGAGGCCCATATCTGTATGATGTGAGAGTGTGACATTTTAGGTGTGAAAACAGACTTGGGGTTACTTGTGTTTTAGGCTTTCCCCTTGGCGGCCAGGTAGGTGCACCCACACATGTGAGGTACCATTTTCATCAGGACACCTGTGGGAACACGGGACGGTAGGCCATGTGTTGTTGGGGGCGTGTTTCGATGGGTGAGCCGAGCGAAATGTGCAGAAACTGCTTGTTTTTTCCCCACATTTTGGGCTTTGCGGGGGTGTTTGGGTAATACATTCTGGGGCGATTTGGGCATATCATACCTCTGCGGATTCCCACGGGTGTGCTCTTTTTGGAAATGCATGGGTTCCCTGTTTTCCTTGGTGGCTTGGACATCCGATGCCCATATCTGTATGACGTGAGAGTGTGACATTTCAAGTGTGAAAACAGACTTGGGGTTACTTGTGTTTTAGGCCTTCCCCTTGGCGGCCAGGTAGATTCACCCACACATGTGAAGTACTGTTTTCATCGGGACACCTGTGGGAAAGCGGGACGGTAGGCCATGTGTTGTTGGGGGTGTGTTTCGATGGGTGAGCCGAGCGAAATGTGCGGAAAATTCATTTTTTTCCCACATTTCGGACTTTGCGGGGGTGTCTGGGTAATAAATTCTGGGGCGATTTGGGCATATCATACCTCTGCGGATTCCCACGGGTGTCCTCTTTTCGGAAATGCATGGCGTTCCCTGTTTTCCTTGGTGGCTTGGACACCCGAGGCCCATATCTGTGTGATGTGTGAGTGTGACATTTCAGGTGTGAAAACAGACTTGGGGTTACTTGTGTTTTAGGCTTTCCCCTTGGCGGCCAGGTAGGTGCACCCACACATGTGAGGTACCATTTTCATCAGGACATTTGTGGGAATGCGGGACACTAGGCCATGTGTTGTTGGGGCGTGTTTCGATGGGTGAGCTGAGCGAAATGTGTGGAAAATGCATGTTTTTTCCCACATTTTGGACTTTGCGGGGGTGTCTGGGTAATAAATTCTGGGGCGATTTGGGCATATCATACCTCTGCGGATTCCCACGGGTGTCCTCTTTTCGGAAATGCATGGCGTTCCCTGTTTTCCTTGGTGGCTTGGACACCCGAGGCCCATATCTGTGTGATGTGTAAGTGTGAGATTTCAGGTGTGAAAACAGACTTGGGGTTACTTGTGTTTTAGGCTTTCCCCTTGGCGGCCAGGTAGGTGCACCCACACATGTGAGGTACCGTTTTCATTGGAACACCTGTGGGAACACGGGACAGTAGGCCATGTGTAGTTGGGGGTGTTTTTCGATGGGTGAGCCGAGCAAAATGTGCGGAAAATGCATTTTTTTCCCACATTTCAGACTTTGCGGGGGTGTCTGGGTAATAAATTCTGGGGCGATTTGGGCATATCATACCTCTGCGGATTCCCACGGGTGTCCTATTTTCGGAAATGCATGGGGTTCCCTGTTTTCCTTGGTGGCTTGGACACCCGAGGCCCATATCTGTGTGATGTGTAAGTGTGAGATTTCAGTTGTGAAAACAGACTTGGGGTTACTTGTGTTTTAGGCTTTCCCCTTGGTGGCCAGGTAGGTGCACCCACACATGTGAGGTACCATTTTCATTAGGACATCTGTGGGAACGCGGGACACTAGGCCATGTGTTGTTGGGGCGTGTTTCGATGGGTGAACTGAGCGAAATGTGTGGAAAATGCATGTTTTTTCCCACATTTTGGACTTTGCGGGGGTGTCTGGGTAATAAATTCTGGGGCGATTTGGGCATATCATACCTCTGCGGATTCCCACGGGTGTCCTCTTTTCGGAAATGCATAGGGTTCCCTGTTTTCCTTGGTGGCTTGGACACCCGAGGCCCATATCTGTGTGATGTGTGAGTGTGACATTTCAGGTGTGAAAACAGACTTGGGGTTACTTGTGTTTTAGGCTTTCCCCTTGGCGGCCAGGTAGGTACACCCACACATGTGAGGTACCATTTTCATCAGGACACCTGAGGGAACGCGGGACGCTAGGCCATATGTTGTTGGGGCGTGTTTCGATGGGTGAGCCGAGCGAAATGTGCGGAAAATGCGTGTTTTTTCCCACATTTTGGACTTTGGGGGGGTGTCTGGGTAATAAATTCTTGGGCGATTTGGACATATCATACCTCTGCGGATTCCCACGGCTGTCCTCTTTTCAGAAATGCATGGGGTTCCCTGTTTTCCTTGGTGGCTTGGACACCCGAGGCCCATATCTGAATGAAGTGAGAGTGTGACATTTCAGGGGTGAAAACAGACTTGGGGTTACTTGTGTTTTAGGCTTTCCCCTTGGCGGCCAGGTAGGTGCACCCACACATGTGAGGTACCATTTTCATCAGGACACCTGTGGGAACGCGGGACGGTAGGCCATGTGTTGTTGGGGGCGTGTTTCGATGGGAGAGCCGAGCGAAATGTGCAGAAAATGCTTGTTTTTTCCCCACATTTTGGGCTTTGCGGGGGTGTTTGGGTAATACATTCTGGGGCGATTTGGGCATATCATACCTCTGCGGATTCCCACGGGTGTGCTCTTTTTGGAAATGCATGGGTTCCCTGTTTTCCTTGGTGGCTTGGACATCCGATGCCCATATCTGTATGACGTGAGAGTGTGACATTTCAAGTGTGAAAACAGACTTGGGGTTACTTGTGTTTTAGGCCTTCCCCTTGGCGGCCAGGTAGGTGCACCCACACATGTGAGGTACCATTTTCATCAGGACACCTGTGGGAACGCGGAACGGTAGGCCATGTGTTGTTGGGGCGTGTTACGATGGGTGAGCCGAGCGAAATGTGCGGAAAATGTGTGTTTTTCCCACATTTTGGAATTTGCGGGGGTGTCTGGGTAATACATTCTGGGGTGATTTGGGCATATCATACCTCTGTGGATTCCCACGGCTGTTCTCTTTTCGGAAATGCATGGGGTTCTCTGTTTTCCTTGGTGGCTTGGACACCCGAGGCCCATATCTGTATGATGTGAGAGTGTGACATTTCTGGTGTGAAAACAGACTTGGGGTTACTTGTGTTTTAGGCTTTCCCCTTGGCGGCCAGGTAGATTCACCCACACATGTGAAGTACTGTTTTCATCGGGACACCTGTGGGAAAGCGGGACGGTAGGCCATGTGAGGTTGGGGGTGTGTTTCGATGGGTGAGCCGAGCGAAATGTGCGGAAAATTCATTTTTTTCCCACATTTCGGACTTTGCGGGGGTGTCTGGTAATATATTCTGGTGCGATTTGGGCATATCATACCTCTGCGGATTCCCACGGGTGTCCTCTTTTCGGAAATGCATGGGGTTCCCTGTTTTCCTTGGTGGCTTGGACACCCGAGGCCCATATCTGTGTGATGTGTAAGTGTGAGATTTCAGGTGTGAAAACAGACTTGGGGTTACTTGTGTTTTAGGCTTTCCCCTTGGCGGCCAGGTAGGTGCACCCACACATGTGAGGTACCGTTTTCATTGGAACACCTGTGGGAACACGGGACAGTAGGCCATGTGTAGTTGGGGGTGTTTTTCGATGGGTGAGCCGAGCAAAATGTGCGGAAAATGCATTTTTTTCCCACATTTCAGACTTTGCAGGGGTGTCTGGGTAATAAATTCTGGGGCGATTTGGGCATATCATACCTCTGCGGATTCCCACGGGTGTCCTCTTTTCGGAAATGCATGGGGTTCCCTGTTTTCCTTGGTGGCTTGGACACCCGAGGCCCATATCTGTGTGATGTGTAAGTGTGAGATTTCAGGTGTGAAAACAGACTTGGGGTTACTTGTGTTTTAGGCTTTCCCCTTGGCGGCCAGGTAGGTGCACCCACACATGTGAGGTACCATTTTCATTAGGACATCTGTGGGAACGCGGGACACTAGGCCATGTGTTGTTGGGGCGTGTTTCGATGGGTGAACTGAGCGAAATGTGTGGAAAATGCATGTTTTTTCCCACATTTTGGACTTTGCGGGGGTGTCTGGGTAATAAATTCTGGGGCGATTTGGGCATATCATACCTCTGCGGATTCCCACGGGTGTCCTCTTTTCGGAAATGCATAGGGTTCCCTGTTTTCCTTGGTGGCTTGGACACCCGAGGCCCATATCTGTGTGATGTGTGAGTGTGACATTTCAGGTGTGAAAACAGACTTGGGGTTACTTGTGTTTTAGGCTTTCCCCTTGGCGGCCAGGTAGGTGCACCCACACATGTGAGGTACCATTTTCATCAGGACACCTGAGGGAACGCGGGACGCTAGGCCATATGTTGTTGGGGCGCGTTTCGATGGGTGAGCCGAGCGAAATGTGTGGAAAATGCGTGTTTTTTCCCACATTTTGGAATTTGCGGGGGTTTCTGGGTAATAAATTCTTGGGCGATTTGGACATATCATACCTCTGCGGATTCCCACGGCTGTCCTCTTTTCAGAAATGCATGGGGATCCCTGTTTTCCTTGGTGGCTTGGACACCCGAGGCCCATATCTGAATGAAGTGAGAGTGTGACATTTCAGGTGTGAAAACAGACTTGGGGTTACTTGTGTTTTAGGCTTTCCCCTTGGCGGCCAGGTAGGTGCACCCACACATGTGAGGTACCATTTTCATCAGGACACCTGTGGGAACGCGGGACGGTAGGCCATGTGTTGTTGGGGGCGTGTTTCGATGGGTGAGCCGAGCGAAATGTGCAGAAAATGCGTGTTTTTTCCACATTTCGGATTTGCGGGGGTGTCTGGGTAATATATTCTCTGGCGATTTGGGCATATCATACCTCGGCGGATTCCCATGGGTGTCCTCTTTTCGGAAATGCATGGGGTTCCCTGTTTTCCTTGGTAGCTTGGACACCCGAGGCTCATATCTATATGATGTGAGAGTGTGTCATTTCAGGTGTGAAAACAGACTTGGGGTTACTTGTGTTTTAGGCTTTCCCCTTGGCAGCCAGGTATGTGCACCCACACATGTGAGGTACCGTTTTCATCGGGACACCTGTGGGAACGCGGGACAGTAGGCCATGTGTTGTTGGGTGCGTGTTTCGATGGGTGAGCCGAGCGAAATGTGCAGAAAATGCATTTCTTTCCCACATTTTGGACTTTGCCGGGCTGTCTGGGTAATACATTCTGGGGCGATTTGGGCATATCATACCTCTGCGGATTCCCACGGGTGTCCTCTTTTCAGAAATGCATGTGGTTCCCAGTTTTCCTTGGTGGCTTGGACACCCGAGGCCCAAATCAGAATGATGTGAGAGTGTGACATTTCAGTATTGAAAACAGACTTGGGGTTACTTGTGTTTTAGGCTTTCCCCTTGGCGGGCAGGTAGGTGCACCCACACATGTGAGGTACTGTTTTCATTGGAACACCTGTGGGAACACCGGACAGTAGGCCATGTGTTGTTGGGGGCGTGTTTCGATGGGTGAGCCGAGTGAAATGTGCAGAAAATGCATTTTTTCCCCACATTTTGGGCTTTGCGGGCGTGTTTGGGTAATACATTCTGAGGCGATTTAGGCATATCATACCTCTGCGGATTCCCACGGGTGTCCTCTTTTTGGAAACGCATGGGGTTCCCTGTTTTCCTTGGTGGCTTGTACACCCGAGGCCCATATCTGTATGATGTGAGAGTGTGACATTTTAGGTGTGAAAACAGACTTGGGGTTACTTGTGTTTTAGGCTTTCCCCTTGGCGGCCAGGTAGGTGCACCCACACATGTGAGGTACCATTTTCATCAGGACACCTGTGGGAACACGGGACGGTAGGCCATGTGTTGTTGGGGGCGTGTTTCGATGGGTGAGCCGAGCGAAATGTGCAGAAACTGCTTGTTTTTTCCCCACATTTTGGGCTTTGCGGGGGTGTTTGGGTAATACATTCTGGGGCGATTTGGGCATATCATACCTCTGCGGATTCCCACGGGTGTGCTCTTTTTGGAAATGCATGGGTTCCCTGTTTTCCTTGGTGGCTTGGACATCCGATGCCCATATCTGTATGACGTGAGAGTGTGACATTTCAAGTGTGAAAACAGACTTGGGGTTACTTGTGTTTTAGGCCTTCCCCTTGGCGGCCAGGTAGATTCACCCACACATGTGAAGTACTGTTTTCATCGGGACACCTGTGGGAAAGCGGGACGGTAGGCCATGTGTTGTTGGGGGTGTGTTTCGATGGGTGAGCCGAGCGAAATGTGCGGAAAATTCATTTTTTTCCCACATTTCGGACTTTGCGGGGGTGTCTGGGTAATAAATTCTGGGGCGATTTGGGCATATCATACCTCTGCGGATTCCCACGGGTGTCCTCTTTTCGGAAATGCATGGCGTTCCCTGTTTTCCTTGGTGGCTTGGACACCCGAGGCCCATATCTGTGTGATGTGTGAGTGTGACATTTCAGGTGTGAAAACAGACTTGGGGTTACTTGTGTTTTAGGCTTTCCCCTTGGCGGCCAGGTAGGTGCACCCACACATGTGAGGTACCATTTTCATCAGGACATTTGTGGGAATGCGGGACACTAGGCCATGTGTTGTTGGGGCGTGTTTCGATGGGTGAGCTGAGCGAAATGTGTGGAAAATGCATGTTTTTTCCCACATTTTGGACTTTGCGGGGGTGTCTGGGTAATAAATTCTGGGGCGATTTGGGCATATCATACCTCTGCGGATTCCCACGGGTGTCCTCTTTTCGGAAATGCATGGCGTTCCCTGTTTTCCTTGGTGGCTTGGACACCCGAGGCCCATATCTGTGTGATGTGTAAGTGTGAGATTTCAGGTGTGAAAACAGACTTGGGGTTACTTGTGTTTTAGGCTTTCCCCTTGGCGGCCAGGTAGGTGCACCCACACATGTGAGGTACCGTTTTCATTGGAACACCTGTGGGAACACGGGACAGTAGGCCATGTGTAGTTGGGGGTGTTTTTCGATGGGTGAGCCGAGTAAAATGTGCGGAAAATGCATTTTTTTCCCACATTTCAGACTTTGCGGGGGTGTCTGGGTAATAAATTCTGGGGCGATTTGGGCATATCATACCTCTGCGGATTCCCACGGGTGTCCTATTTTCGGAAATGCATGGGGTTCCCTGTTTTCCTTGGTGGCTTGGACACCCGAGGCCCATATCTGTGTGATGTGTAAGTGTGAGATTTCAGTTGTGAAAACAGACTTGGGGTTACTTGTGTTTTAGGCTTTCCCCTTGGTGGCCAGGTAGGTGCACCCACACATGTGAGGTACCATTTTCATTAGGACATCTGTGGGAACGCGGGACACTAGGCCATGTGTTGTTGGGGCGTGTTTCGATGGGTGAACTGAGCGAAATGTGTGGAAAATGCATGTTTTTTCCCACATTTTGGACTTTGCGGGGGTGTCTGGGTAATAAATTCTGGGGCGATTTGGGCATATCATACCTCTGCGGATTCCCACGGGTGTCCTCTTTTCGGAAATGCATAGGGTTCCCTGTTTTCCTTGGTGGCTTGGACACCCGAGGCCCATATCTGTGTGATGTGTGAGTGTGACATTTCAGGTGTGAAAACAGACTTGGGGTTACTTGTGTTTTAGGCTTTCCCCTTGGCGGCCAGGTAGGTACACCCACACATGTGAGGTACCATTTTCATCAGGACACCTGAGGGAACGCGGGACGCTAGGCCATATGTTGTTGGGGCGTGTTTCGATGGGTGAGCCGAGCGAAATGTGCGGAAAATGCGTGTTTTTTCCCACATTTTGGACTTTGGGGGGGTGTCTGGGTAATAAATTCTTGGGCGATTTGGACATATCATACCTCTGCGGATTCCCACGGCTGTCCTCTTTTCAGAAATGCATGGGGTTCCCTGTTTTCCTTGGTGGCTTGGACACCCGAGGCCCATATCTGAATGAAGTGAGAGTGTGACATTTCAGGGGTGAAAACAGACTTGGGGTTACTTGTGTTTTAGGCTTTCCCCTTGGCGGCCAGGTAGGTGCACCCACACATGTGAGGTACCATTTTCATCAGGACACCTGTGGGAACGCGGGACGGTAGGCCATGTGTTGTTGGGGGCGTGTTTCGATGGGAGAGCCGAGCGAAATGTGCAGAAAATGCTTGTTTTTTCCCCACATTTTGGGCTTTGCGGGGGTGTTTGGGTAATACATTCTGGGGCGATTTGGGCATATCATACCTCTGCGGATTCCCACGGGTGTGCTCTTTTTGGAAATGCATGGGTTCCCTGTTTTCCTTGGTGGCTTGGACATCCGATGCCCATATCTGTATGACGTGAGAGTGTGACATTTCAAGTGTGAAAACAGACTTGGGGTTACTTGTGTTTTAGGCCTTCCCCTTGGCGGCCAGGTAGGTGCACCCACACATGTGAGGTACCATTTTCATCAGGACACCTGTGGGAACGCGGAACGGTAGGCCATGTGTTGTTGGGGCGTGTTACGATGGGTGAGCCGAGCGAAATGTGCGGAAAATGTGTGTTTTTCCCACATTTTGGAATTTGCGGGGGTGTCTGGGTAATACATTCTGGGGTGATTTGGGCATATCATACCTCTGTGGATTCCCACGGCTGTTCTCTTTTCGGAAATGCATGGGGTTCTCTGTTTTCCTTGGTGGCTTGGACACCCGAGGCCCATATCTGTATGATGTGAGAGTGTGACATTTCTGGTGTGAAAACAGACTTGGGGTTACTTGTGTTTTAGGCTTTCCCCTTGGCGGCCAGGTAGATTCACCCACACATGTGAAGTACTGTTTTCATCGGGACACCTGTGGGAAAGCGGGACGGTAGGCCATGTGAGGTTGGGGGTGTGTTTCGATGGGTGAGCCGAGCGAAATGTGCGGAAAATTCATTTTTTTCCCACATTTCGGACTTTGCGGGGGTGTCTGGTAATATATTCTGGTGCGATTTGGGCATATCATACCTCTGCGGATTCCCACGGGTGTCCTCTTTTCGGAAATGCATGGGGTTCCCTGTTTTCCTTGGTGGCTTGGACACCCGAGGCCCATATCTGTGTGATGTGTAAGTGTGAGATTTCAGGTGTGAAAACAGACTTGGGGTTACTTGTGTTTTAGGCTTTCCCCTTGGCGGCCAGGTAGGTGCACCCACACATGTGAGGTACCGTTTTCATTGGAACACCTGTGGGAACACGGGACAGTAGGCCATGTGTAGTTGGGGGTGTTTTTCGATGGGTGAGCCGAGCAAAATGTGCGGAAAATGCATTTTTTTCCCACATTTCAGACTTTGCAGGGGTGTCTGGGTAATAAATTCTGGGGCGATTTGGGCATATCATACCTCTGCGGATTCCCACGGGTGTCCTCTTTTCGGAAATGCATGGGGTTCCCTGTTTTCCTTGGTGGCTTGGACACCCGAGGCCCATATCTGTGTGATGTGTAAGTGTGAGATTTCAGGTGTGAAAACAGACTTGGGGTTACTTGTGTTTTAGGCTTTCCCCTTGGCGGCCAGGTAGGTGCACCCACACATGTGAGGTACCATTTTCATTAGGACATCTGTGGGAACGCGGGACACTAGGCCATGTGTTGTTGGGGCGTGTTTCGATGGGTGAACTGAGCGAAATGTGTGGAAAATGCATGTTTTTTCCCACATTTTGGACTTTGCGGGGGTGTCTGGGTAATAAATTCTGGGGCGATTTGGGCATATCATACCTCTGCGGATTCCCACGGGTGTCCTCTTTTCGGAAATGCATAGGGTTCCCTGTTTTCCTTGGTGGCTTGGACACCCGAGGCCCATATCTGTGTGATGTGTGAGTGTGACATTTCAGGTGTGAAAACAGACTTGGGGTTACTTGTGTTTTAGGCTTTCCCCTTGGCGGCCAGGTAGGTGCACCCACACATGTGAGGTACCATTTTCATCAGGACACCTGAGGGAACGCGGGACGCTAGGCCATATGTTGTTGGGGCGCGTTTCGATGGGTGAGCCGAGCGAAATGTGTGGAAAATGCGTGTTTTTTCCCACATTTTGGAATTTGCGGGGGTTTCTGGGTAATAAATTCTTGGGCGATTTGGACATATCATACCTCTGCGGATTCCCACGGCTGTCCTCTTTTCAGAAATGCATGGGGATCCCTGTTTTCCTTGGTGGCTTGGACACCCGAGGCCCATATCTGAATGAAGTGAGAGTGTGACATTTCAGGTGTGAAAACAGACTTGGGGTTACTTGTGTTTTAGGCTTTCCCCTTGGCGGCCAGGTAGCTGCACCCACACATGTGAGGTACCATTTTCATCAGGACACCTGTGGGAACGCGGGACGGTAGGCCATGTGTTGTTGGGGGCGTGTTTCGATGGGTGAGCCGAGCGAAATGTGCAGAAAATGCTTGTTTTTTCCCCACATTTTGGGCTTTGCGGGGGTGTTTGGGTAATACATTCTGGGGCGATTTGGGCATATCATACCTCTGCGGATTCCCACGGGTGTCCTCTTTTCGGAAATGCATGGGGTTCCCTGTTTTCCTTGGTGGCTTGGACACCCGAGGCCCATATCTGTGTGATGTGTAAGTGTGAGATTTCAGGTGTGAAAACAGACTTGGGGTTACTTGTGTTTTAGGCTTTCCCCTTGGCGGCCAGGTAGGTGCACCCACACATGTGAGGTACCATTTTCATTAGGGCATCTGTGGGAACGCGGGACACTAGGCCATGTGTTGTTGGGCGTGTTTCGATGGGTGAACTGAGCGAAATGTGTGGAAAATGCATGTTTTTTCCCACATTTTGGACTTTGCGGGGGTGTCTGGGTAATAAATTCTGGGGCGATTTGGGCATATCATACCTCTGCGGATTCCCACGGGTGTCCTCTTTTCAGAAATGCATAGGGTTCCCTGTTTTCCTTGGTGGCTTGGACACCCGAGGCCCATATCTGTGTGATGTGTGAGTGTGACATTTCAGGTGTGAAAACAGACTTGGGGTTACTTGTGTTTTAGGCTTTCCCCTTGGCGGCCAGGTAGGTACACCCACACATGTGAGGTACCATTTTCATCAGGACACCTGAGGGGACGCGGGACGCTAGGCCATATGTTGTTGGGGCGTGTTTCGATGGGTGAGCCGAGCGAAATGTGCGGAAAATGCGTGTTTTTTCCCACATTTTGGACTTTGCGGGGGTGTCTGGGTAATAAATTCTTGGGCGATTTGGACATATCATACCTCTGCGGATTCCCACGGCTGTCCTCTTTTCAGAAATGCATGGGGTTCCCTGTTTTCCTTGGTGGCTTGGACACCCGAGGCCCATATCTGAATGAAGTGAGAGTGTGACATTTCAGGTGTGAAAACAGACTTGGGGTTACTTGTGTTTTAGGCTTTCCCCTTGGCGGCCAGGTAGGTGCATCCACACATGTGAGGTACCGTTTTCATCAGAACACCTGTGGGAATGCGGGACAGTAGGCCATGTGTTGTTTGGGACGTGTTTCGATGGGTGAGCCGAGCGAAATGTGCAGAAAATACATTTTTTTCCCCAATTTTAGGGCTTTGCAGAGGTTTTTGGGTAATACATTCTGGGGCGATTTGGGCATATCATACCTCTGCGGATTCCCACGGGTGTCCTCTTTTCAGAACTGCATGGGGTTCCCTGTTTTCCTTGGTGGCTTGGACACCCGAGGCCCATATCTGAATGATGTGAGAGTGTGACATTTCAGGTGTGAAAACAGACTTGGGGTTACTTGTGTTTTAGGCTTTCCTCTTGGCGGCCAGGTAGGTGCATCCACACATGTGAGGTACCGTTTTCATCAGAACACCTGTGGGAACGCGGGACAGTAAGCCATGTGTTATTTGGGGCATGTTTCGATGGGTGAGCCGAGCGAAATGTGCAGAAAATGCATTTTTTTCCCCACATTTCGGGCTTTGCGTGGGTGTTTGGGTAATACATTCTGGGGCGATTTGGGTATATCATACCTCTGCGGATTCCCACGGGTGTCCTCTTTTTGGAAAGGCATGGGTTCCCTGTTTTCCTTGGTGGCTTGGACATCCGATGCCCATATCTGTATGACGTGAGAGTGTGACATTTCAAGTGTGAAAACAGATTTGGGGTTACTTGTGTTTTAGGCTTTCCCCTTGGCGGCCAGGTAGGTGCACCCACACATGTGAGGTACCATTTTCATCAGGACACCTGTGGGAAAGCGGGACGGTAGGCCATGTGTTGTTGGGGGTGTGTTTCGATGATTGAGCCGAGCGAAATGTGCGGAAAATTCATTTTTCTCCCACATTTCGGACTTTGCGGGGGTGTCTGGGTAATACATTCTGGGGCGATTTGGGCATATCATACCTCTGCGGATTCCCACGGGTGTCCTCTTTTTGGAAATGCATGGGGTTCCTTGTTTTCCTTGGTGGCTTGTACACCCGAGGCCCATATCTGTATGATGTGAGAGTGTGACATTTTAGGTGTGAAAACAGACTTGGGGTTACTTGTGTTTTAGGCTTTCCCCTTGGCGGCCAGGTAGGTGCACCCACACATGTGAGGTACCATTTTCATCAGGACACCTGTGGGAACGCGGGACGGTAGGCCATGTGTTGTTGGGGGCGTGTTTCGATGGGTGAGCCGAGCGAAATGTGCAGAAACTGCTTGTTTTTTCCCCACATTTTGGGCTTTGCGGGGGTGTTTGGGTAATAAATTCTGGGGCGATTTGGGCATATCATACCTCTGCGGATTCCCACGGCTATCCTATTTTCAGAAATGCATGGGGTTCCCTGTTTTCCTTGGTGGCTTGGACACCCGAGGCCCATATCCGAATGATGTGAGAGTGTGACATTTCAGGTGTGAAAACAGACTTGGGGTTACTTGTGTTTTAGGCTTTCCCCTTGGCGGCCAGGTAGGTGCACCCACACATGTGAGGTACCATTTTCATCAGGACACCTGTGGGAACGCGGGACGGTAGGCCATGTGTTGTTGGGGGCGTGTTTCAATGGGTGAGCCGAGCGAAATGTGCAGAAAATGCTTGTTTTTTCCCCACATTTTGGGCTTTGCGGGGGTGTTTGGGTAATACATTCTGGGGCGATTTGGGCATATCATACCTCTGCGGATTCCCACGGGTGTGCTCTTTTTGGAAATGCATGGGTTCCCTGTTTTCCTTGGTGGCTTGGACATCCGATGCCCATATCTGTATGACGTGAGAGTGTGACATTTCAAGTGTGAAAACAGACTTGGGGTTACTTGTGTTTTAGGCCTTCCCCTTGGCGGCCAGGTAGGTGCACCCACACATGTGAGGTACCATTTTCATCAGGACACCTGTGGGAACGCGGGACGGTAGGCCATGTGTTGTTGGGGCATGTTACGATGGGTGAGCCGAGCGAAATGTGCGGGAAATGCGTGTTTTTCCCACATTTTGGAATTTGCGGGGGTGTCTGGGTAATACATTCTGGGGTGATTTGGGCATATCATACCTCTGTGGATTCCCACGGCTGTCCTCTTTTCGGAAATGCATGGGGTTCTCTGTTTTCCTTGGTGGCTTGGACACCCGAGGCCCATATCTGTATGATGTGAGAGTGTGACATTTCAGGTGTGAAAACAGACTTGGGGTTACTTGTGTTTTAAGCGTTCCCCTTGGCGGCCAGGTAGATTCACCCACACATGTGAAGTACTGTTTTCATCGGGACACCTGTGGGAAAGCGGGACGGTAGGCCATGTGTTGTTGGGGGTGTGTTTCGATGGGTGAGCCGAGCGAAATGTGCGGAAAATTCATTTTTTTCCCACATTTCGGACTTTGCGGGGGTGTCTGGGTAATAAATTCTGGGGCGATTTGGGCATATCATACCTCTGCGGATTCCCACGGGTGTCCTCTTTTCGGAAATGCATGGGGTTCCCTGTTTTCCTTAGTGGCTTGGACACCCGAGGCCCATATCTGTGTGATGTGTAAGTGTGAGATTTCAGGTGTGAAAACAGACTTGGGGTTACTTGTGTTTTAGGCTTTCCCCTTTGCGGCTAGGTAGGTGCACCCACACATGTGAGGTACCGTTTTCATTGGAACACCTGTGGGAACACGGGACAGTAGGCCATGTGTAGTTGGGGGAGTGTTTCGATGGGTGAGCCGAGCAAAATGTGCGGAAAATGCATTTTTTTCCCACATTTCAGACTTTGCGGGGATGTCTGGGTAATAAATTCTGGGGCGATTTGGGCATATCATACCTCTGCGGATTCCCACGGGTGTCCTCTTTTCGGAAATGCATGGGGTTCCCTGTTTTCCTTGGTGGCTTGGACACCCGAGGCCCATATCTGTGTGATGTGTAAGTGTGAGATTTCAGGTGTGAAAACAGACTTGGGGTTACTTGTGTTTTAGGCTTTCCCCTTGGCGGCCAGGTAGGTGCACCCACACATGTGAGGTACCATTTTCATTAGGACATCTGTGGGAACGCGGGACACTAGGCCATGTGTTGTTGGGGCGTGTTTCGATGGGTGAACTGAGCGAAATGTGCGGAAAATGCGTGTTTTTCCCACATTTTGGAATTTGCGGGGGTGTCTGGGTAATACATTCTGGGGTGATTTGGGCATATCATACCTCTGTGGATTCCCACGGCTGTCCTCTTTTCGGAAATGCATGGGGTTCTCTGTTTTCCTTGGTAGCTTGGACACCCGAGGCCCATATCTGTATGATGTGAGAGTGTGACATTTCAGGTGTGAAAACAGACTTGGGGTTACTTGTGTTTTAGGCTTTCCCCTTGGCGGCCAGGTAGGTGCACCCACACATGTGAGGTACCGTTTTCATCAGAACACCTGTGGGAATGCGGGACAGTAGGCCATGTGCTGTTTGGGACGTGTTTCGATGGGTGAGCCGAGCGAAATGTGCAGAAAATGCATTTTTTTCCCCACATTTCGGGCTTTGCGGGGGTTTTTGGGTAATACATTCTGGGGCGATTTGGGCATATCATACCTCTGCGGATTCCCACGGGTGTCCTCTTTTCAGAACTGCATGGGGTTCCCTGTTTTCCTTGGTGGCTTGGACACCCGAGGCCCATATCTGAATGATGTGAGAGTGTGACATTTCAGGTGTGAAAACAGACTTGGGGTTACTTGTGTTTTAGGCTTTCCCCTTGGCGGCCAGGTAGTTGCTCCCACACATGTGAGTTACTGTTTTCATCAGAACACCTGTGGGAACGCGGGACAGTAGGCCATGTGTTGTTTGGGGCATGTTTCGATGGGTGAGCCGAGCGAAATGTGCAGAAAATGCATTTTTTTCCCCACATTTCGGGCTTTGCAGGGGTGTTTGGGTAATACATTCTGGGGCGATTTGGGCATATCATACCTCTGCGGATTCCCACAGGTGTCCTCCTTTTGGAAATGCATGGGTTCCCTGTTTTCCTTGGTGGCTTGGACATCCGATGCCCATATCTGTATGACGTGAGAGTGTGACATTTCAAGTGTGAAAACAGACTTGGGGTTACTTGTGTTTTAGGCTTTCCCTTGGCGGCCAGGTAGGTGCACCCACACATGTGAGGTACCATGTTCATCAGGACACCTGTGGGAACCCGGGACGGTAGGCCATGTGTTGTTGGGGCGTGTTTCGATGGGTGAGCCGAGCGAAATGTGCGGAAAATGAGTGTTTTTTCCCACATTTTGGACTTTGCGGGGGTGTCTGGGTAATACATTCTGGGGCGATTTGTGCATACCATATCTCTGTGGATTCCCACGGCTGTCCTCTTTTTGGAAATGCATGGGGTTCTCTGTTTTCCTATGTGGCTTGGACACCCGAGGCCCATATCTGTATGATGTGAGAGTGTGACATTTCAGGTGTGAAAACAGACTTGGGGTTACTTGTGTTTTAGGCTTTCCCCTTGGCGGCCAGGTAGATTCACCCACACATGTGAAGTACTGTTTTCATCGGGACACCTGTGGGAAAGCGGGACGGTAGGCCATGTGTTGTTGGGGGTGTGTTTCGATGATTGAGCCGAGCGAAATGTGCGGAAAATTCATTTTTCTCCCACATTTTGGATTTTGCGGGGGTGTCTGGGTAATACATTCTGGGGCAATTTGGGCATATCATATCTCTGCGGATTCCCACGTGTGTCCTCTTTTCAGAAATGCATGGGGTTCCCTGTTTTCCTTGGTGGCTTGGACACCCGAGGCCCATATCTGTATGATGTGAGAGTGTGACATTTCAGGAGTGTAAACAGACTTGGGGTTACATGTGTTTTAGGCTTTCCCCTTGGCGGCCAGGTAGGTGCACCCACACATGTGAGGTACCATTTTCATCAGGACACCTGTGGGAACGCGGGACGGTAGGCCATGTGTTGTTGGGGGCGTGTTTCTATGGGTGAGCCGAGCGAAATGTGCAGAAAATGCGTGTTTTTTCCCACATTTCGGATTTGCGGGGGTGTCTGGGTAATAAATTCTCTGGCGATTTGGGCATATCATACCTCTGCGGATTCCCATGGGTGTCCTCTTTTCGGAAATGCATGGGGTTCCCTGTTTTCCTTGGTAGCTTGGACACCCGAGGCTCATATCTGTATGATGTGAGAGTGTGTCATTTCAGGTGTGAAAACAGACTTGGGGTTACTTGTGTTTTAGGCTTTCCCCTTGGCAGCCAGGTAGGTGCACCCACACATGTGAGGTACCGTTTTCATCGGGACACCTGTGGGAACGCGGGACGTAGGCCATGTGTTGTTGGGTGCGTGTTTCGATGGGTGAGCCGAGCGAAATGTGCAGAAAATGCATTTCTTTCCCACATTTTGGACTTTGCGGGGCTGTCTGGGTAATACATTCTGGGGCGATTTGGGCATATCATACCTCTGCGGATTCCCACGGGTGTCCTCTTTTCGGAAATGCATAGGGTTCCCTGTTTTCCTTGGTGGCTTGGACACCCGAGGCCCATATCTGTGTGATGTGTGAGTGTGACATTTCAGGTGTGAAAACAGACTTGGGGTTACTTGTGTTTTAGGCTTTCCCCTTGGCGGCCAGGTAGGTGCACCCACACATGTGAGGTACCATTTTCATCAGGACACCTGAGGGAACGCGGGACGCTAGGCCATGTGTTGTTGGGGCGTGTTTCGATGGGTGAGCCGAGCGAAATGTGTGGAAAATGCGTGTTTTTTCCCACATTTTGGACTTTGCGGGGGTGTCTGGGTAATAAATACTTGGGCGATTTGGGCATATCATACCTCTGCGGATTCCCACGGCTGTCCTCTTTTCAGAAATGCATGGGGTTCCCTGTTTTCCTTGGTGGCTTGGACACCCGAGGCCCATATCTGAATGATGTGAGAGTGTGACATTTCAGGTGTGAAAACAGACTTGGGGTTACTTGTGTTTTAGGCTTTCCCCTTGGCGGCCAGGTAGGTGCACCCACACATGTGAGGTACCGTTTTCATCAGAACACCTGTGGGAATGCGGGACAGTAGGCCATGTGCTGTTTGGGACGTGTTTCGATGGGTGAGCCGAGCGAAATGTGCAGAAAATGCATTTTTTTCCCCACATTTCGGGCTTTGCGGGGGTTTTTGGGTAATACATTCTGGGGCGATTTGGGCATATCATACCTCTGCGGATTCCCACGGGTGTCCTCTTTTCAGAACTGCATGGGGTTCCCTGTTTTCCTTGGTGGCTTGGACACCCGAGGCCCATATCTGAATGATGTGAGAGTGTGACATTTCAGGTGTGAAAACAGACTTGGGGTTACTTGTGTTTTAGGCTTTCCCCTTGGCGGCCAGGTAGGTGCACCCACACATGTGAGGTACCGTTTTCATCAGAACACCTGTGGGAATGCGGGACAGTAGGCCATGGGCTGTTATGGACGTGTTTCGATGGGTGAGCCGAGCGAAATGTGCAGAAAATGCATTTTTTCCCCACATTTCGGGCTTTGCAGGGGTGTTTGGGTAATACATTCTGGGGCGATTTGGGCATATCATACCTCTGCGGATTCCCACAGGTGTCCTCTTTTTGGAAATGCATGGGTTCCCTGTTTTCCTTGGTGGCTTGGACATCCGATGCCCATATCTGTATGACGTGAGAGTGTGACATTTCAAGTGTGAAAACAGACTTGGGGTTACTTGTGTTTTAGGCTTTCCCTTGGCGGCCAGGTAGGTGCACCCACACATGTGAGGTACCATGTTCATCAGGACACCTGTGGGAACCCGGGACGGTAGGCCATGTGTTGTTGGGGCGTGTTTCGATGGGTGAGCCGAGCGAAATGTGCGGAAAATGAGTGTTTTTTCCCACATTTTGGACTTTGCGGGGGTGTCTGGGTAATACATTCTGGGGCGATTTGTGCATACCATATCTCTGTGGATTCCCACGGCTGTCCTCTTTTTGGAAATGCATGGGGTTCTCTGTTTTCCTATGTGGCTTGGACACCCGAGGCCCATATCTGTATGATGTGAGAGTGTGACATTTCAGGTGTGAAAACAGACTTGGGGTTACTTGTGTTTTAGGCTTTCCCCTTGGCGGCCAGGTAGATTCACCCACACATGTGAAGTACTGTTTTCATCGGGACACCTGTGGGAAAGCGGGACGGTAGGCCATGTGTTGTTGGGGGTGTGTTTCGATGATTGAGCCGAGCGAAATGTGCGGAAAATTCATTTTTCTCCCACATTTCGGATTTTGCGGGGGTGTCTGGGTAATACATTCTGGGGCGATTTGGGCATATCATATCTCTGCGGATTCCCACGTGTGTCCTCTTTTCAGAAATGCATGGGGTTCCCTGTTTTCCTTGGTGGCTTGGACACCCGAGGCCCATATCTGTATGATGTGAGAGTGTGACATTTCAGGAGTGTAAACAGACTTGGGGTTACATGTGTTTTAGGCTTTCCCCTTGGCGGCCAGGTAGGTGCACCCACACATGTGAGGTACCATTTTCATCAGGACACCTGTGGGAACGCGGGACGGTAGGCCATGTGTTGTTGGGGGCGTGTTTCTATGGGTGAGCCGAGCGAAATGTGCAGAAAATGCGTGTTTTTTCCCACATTTCGGATTTGCGGGGGTGTCTGGGTAATAAATTCTCTGGCGATTTGGGCATATCATACCTCTGCGGATTCCCATGGGTGTCCTCTTTTCGGAAATGCATGGGGTTCCCTGTTTTCCTTGGTAGCTTGGACACCCGAGGCTCATATCTGTATGATGTGAGAGTGTGTCATTTCAGGTGTGAAAACAGACTTGGGGTTACTTGTGTTTTAGGCTTTCCCCTTGGCAGCCAGGTAGGTGCACCCACACATGTGAGGTACCGTTTTCATCGGGACACCTGTGGGAACGTGGGACGGTAGGCCATGTGTTGTTGGGTGCGTGTTTCGATGGGTGAGCCGAGCGAAATGTGCAGAAAATGCATTTCTTTCCCACATTTTGGACTTTGCGGGGCTGTCTGGGTAATACATTCTGGGGCGATTTGGGCATATCATACCTCTGCGGATTCCCACGGGTGTCCTCTTTTCAGAAATGCATGTGGTTCCCAGTTTTCCTTGGTGGCTTGGACACCCGAGGCCCACATCAGAATGATGTGAGAGTGTGACATTTCAGTATTGAAAACAGACTTGGGGTTACTTGTGTTTTAGGCTTTCCCCTTGGCGGCCAGGTAGGTGCACCCACACATGTGAGGTACTGTTTTCATTGGAACACCTGTGGGAACACGGGACAGTAGGCCATGTGTTGTTGGGGGCGTGTTTCGATGGGTGAGCCGAGTGAAATGTGCAGAAAATGCATTTTTTCCCCACATTTTGGGCTTTGCGGGGGTGTTTGGGTAATACATTCTGAGGCGATTTGGGCATATCATACCTCTGCGGATTCCCACGGGTGTCCTCTTTTTGGAAATGCATGGGGTTCCCTGTTTTCCTTGGTGGCTTGTACACCCGAGGCCCATATCTGTATGATGTGAGAGTGTGACATTTTAGGTGTGAAAACAGACTTGGGGTTACTTGTGTTTTAGGCTTTCCCCTTGGCGGCCAGGTAGGTGCACCCACACATGTGAGGTACCATTTTCATCAGGACACCTGTGGGAATGCGGGACAGTAGGCCATGTGTTGTTGGGGGCGTGTTTCGATGGGTGAGCCGAGCGAAATTTGCAGAAACTGCTTGTTTTTTCCCCACATTTTGGGCTTTGCGGGGGTGTTTGGGTAATAAATTCTGGGTCGATTTGGGCATATCATACCTCTGTGGATTCCCACGGCTGTCCTATTTTCAGAAATGCATGGGGTTCCCTGTTTTCCTTGGTGGCTTGGACACCCGAGGCCCATATCCGAATGATGTGAGAGTGTGACATTTCAGGTGTGAAAACAGACTTGGGGTTACTTGTGTTTTAGGCTTTCCCCTTGGCGGCCAGGTAGGTGCACCCACACATGTGAGGTACCATTTTCATCAGGACACCTGTGGGAACGCGGGACGGTAGGCCATGTGTTGTTGGGGGCGTGTTTCGATGGGTGAGACGAGCGAAATGTGCAGAAAATGCTTGTTTTTTCCCCACATTTTGGGCTTTGCGGGGGTGTTTGGGTAATACATTCTGGGGCGATTTGGGCATATCATACCTCTGCGGATTCCCACGGGTGCGCTCTTTTTGGAAATGCATGGGTTCCCTGTTTTCCTTGGTGGCTTGGACATCCGATGCCCATATCTGTATGACGTGAGAGTGTGACATTTCAAGTGTGAAAACAGACTTGGGGTTACTTGTGTTTTAGGCCTTCCCCTTGGCGGCCAGGTAGGTGCACCCACACATGTGAGGTACCATTTTCATCAGGACACCTGTGGGAACGCGGGACGGTAGGCCATGTGTTGTTGGGGCATGTTACGATGGGTGAGCTGAGCGAAATGTGCGGAAAATGCGTGTTTTTCCCACATTTTGGAATTTGCGGGGGTGTCTGGGTAATACATTCTGGGGTGATTTGGGCATATCATACCTCTGTGGATTCCCACGGCTGTCCTCTTTTCGGAAATGCATGGGGTTCTCTGTTTTCCTTGGTGGCTTGGACACCCGAGGCCCATATCTATATGATGTGAGAGTGTGACATTTCAGGTGTGAAAACAGACTTGGGGTTACTTGTGTTTTAGGCTTTCCCCTTGGCGGCCAGGTAGATTCACCCACACATGTGGAGTACTGTTTTCATCGGGACACCTGTGGGAAAGCGGGACGGTAGGCCATGTGTTGTTGGGGGTGTGTTTCGATGGGTGAGCCGAGCAAAATGTGCGGAAAATGCATTTTTTTCCCACATTTCAGACTTTGCGGGGGTGTTTGGGTAATAAATTCTGGGGCAATTTGGGCATATCATACCTCTGCGGATTCCCACGGGTGTCCTCTTTTCGGAAATGCATGGGGTTCCCTGTTTTCCTTGGTGGCTTGGACATCCGATGCCCATATCTGTATGACGTGAGAGTGTGACATTTCAACTTGGGGTTACTTGTGTTTTAGGCTTTCCCCTTGGCGGCCAGGTAGGTGCACCCACACATGTGAGGTACCATGTTCATCAGGACACCTGTGGGAACCCGGGACAGTAGGCCATGTGTTGTTGGGGCGTGTTTCGATGGGTGAGCCGAGCGAAATGTGCGGAAAATGTGTGTTTTTTCCCACATTTTGGACTTTGCGGGGGTGTCTGGGTAATACATTCTGGGGCGATTTGGGCATATCATATCTCTGTGGATTCCCACGGCTGTCCTCTTTTCGGAAATGCATGGGGTTCTCTGTTTTCCTATGTGGCTTGGACACCCGAGGCCCATATCTGTATGATGTGAGAGTGTGACATTTCAGGTGTGAAAACAGACTTGGGGTTACTTGTGTTTTAGGCTATCCCCTTGGCGGCCAGGTAGATTCACCCACACATGTGAAGTACTGTTTTCATCGGGACACCTGTGGGAAAGCGGGACGGTAGGCCATGTGTTGTTGGGGGTGTGTTTCGATGATTGAGCCGAGCGAAATGTGCGGAAAATTCATTTTTCTCCCACATTTTGGACTTTGCGGGGGTGTCTGGGTAATACATTCTGGGGCGATTTGGGCATATCATACCTCTGCGGATTCCCACGTGTGTCCTCTTTTCAGAAATGCATGGGGTTCCCTGTTTTCCTTGGTGGCTTGGACACCCGAGGCCCATATCTGTATGATGTGAGAGTGTGACATTTCAGGAGTGTAAACAGACTTGGGGTTACATGTGTTTTAGGCTTTCCCCTTGGCGGCCAGGTAGGTGCACCCACACATGTGAGGTACCATTTTCATCAGGACACCTGTGGGAACGCGGGACGGTAGGCCATGTGTTGTTGGGGGCGTGTTTCGATGGGTGAGCCGAGCGAAATGTGCAGAAAATGCGTGTTTTTTCCCACATTTCGGATTTGCGGGGGTGTCTGGGTAATAAATTCTCTGGCGATTTGGGCATATCATACTTCTGCGGATTCCCATGGGTGTCCTCTTTTCGGAAATGCATGGGGTTCCCTGTTTTCCTTGGTAGCTTGGACACCTGAGGCTCATATCTGTATGATGTGAGAGTGTTTCATTTCAGGTGTGAAAACAGACTTGGGGTTACTTGTGTTTTAGGCTTTCCCCTTGGCAGCCAGGTAGGTGCACCCACACATGTGAGGTACCGTTTTCATCGGGACACCTGTGGGAACGCAGGACGGTAGGCCATGTGTTGTTGTGTGCGTGTTTCTATGGGTGAGCCGAGCGAAATGTGCAGAAAATGCATTTCTTTCCCACATTTTGGACTTTGCGGGGCTGTCTGGGTAATACATTCTGGGGCGATTTGGGCATATCATACCTCTGCGGATTCCCACTTGTGTCCTCTTTTTGGAAATGCATGGGGTTCCCTGTTTTCCTTGGTGGCTTGTACACCCGAGGCCCATATCTGTATGATGTGAGAGTGTGACATTTTAGGTGTGAAAACAGACTTGGGGTTACTTGTGTTTTAGGCTTTCCCCTTGGCGGCCAGGTAGGTGCACCCACACATGTGAGGTACCATTTTCATCAGGACACCTGTGGGAACGCGGGACGGTAGGCCATGTGTTGTTGGGGGCGTGTTTCGATGGGTGAGCCGAGCGAAATGTGCAGAAAATGCTTGTTTTTTCCCCACATTTTGGGCTTTGCGGGGGTGTTTGGGTAATACATTCTGGGGCGATTTGGGCATATCATACCTCTGCGGATTCCCACGGGTGTGCTCTTTTTGGAAATGCATGGGTTCCCTGTTTTCCTTGGTGGCTTGGACATCCGATGCCCATATCTGTATGACGTGAGAGTGTGACATTTCAAGTGTGAAAACAGACTTGGGGTTACTTGTGTTTTAGGCCTTCCCCTTGGCGGCCAGGTAGGTGCACCCACACATGTGAGGTACCATTTTCATCAGGACACCTGTGGGAACGCGGGACGGTAGGCCATGTGTTGTTGGGGCGTGTTACGATGAGTGAGCCGAGCGAAATGTGCGGAAAATGCGTGTTTTTCCCACATTTTGGACTTTGCGGGGGTGTCTGGGTAATAAATTCTGGGGTGATTTGGGCATATCATACCTCTGTGGATTCCCACGGCTGTCCTCTTTTCGGAAATGCATGGGGTTCTCTGTTTTCCTTGGTGGCTTGGACACCCGAGGCCCATATCTGTATGATGTGAGAGTGTGACATTTCAGGTGTGAAAACAGACTTGGGAATACTTGTGTTTTAGGCTTTCTCCTTGGCGGCCAGGTAGATTCACCCACACATGTGAAGTACTGTTTTCATCGTGACACCTGTGGGAAAGCGGGACGGTAGGCCATGTGTTGTTGGGGGTGTGTTTCGATGGGTGAGCCGAGCGAAATGTCCGGAAAATTCATTTTTTTCCCACATTTCGGACTTTGCGGGGGTGTCTGGGTAATAAATTCTGGGGCGATTTGGGCATATCATACCTCTGCGGATTCCCACGGGTGTCCTCTTTTCGGAAATGCATGGGGTTCCCTGTTTTACTTGGTGGCTTGGACACCCGAGGCCCATATCCGAATGATGTGAGAGTGTGACATTTCAGGTGTGTAAACAGACTTGGGAATACTTGTGTTTTAGGCTTTCCCCTTGGCGGCCAGGTAGGTGCACCCACACATGTGAGGTACCATTTTCATCAGGACACCTTTGGGAACGCGGGACGGTAGGCCATGTGTTGTTGGGGGCGTGTTTCGATGGGTGAGCCGAGCGAAATGTGCAGAAAATGCTTGTTTTTTCCCACATTTCGGATTTGCGGGGGTGTCTGGGTAATATATTCTCTGGCGATTTGGGCATATCATACCTCTGCGGATTCCCATGGGTGTCCTCTTTTCGGAAATGCATGTGGTTCCCTGTTTTCCTTGGTGGCTTGGACACCCGAGGCCCATATCCGAATGATGTGAGAGTGTGACATTTCAGGTGTGAAAACAGACTTGGGGTTACTTGTGTTTTAGGCTTTCCCCTTGGCGGCCAGGTAGGTGCACCCACACATGTGAGGTACCATTTTCATCAGGACACCTGTGGGAACGCGGGACGGTAGGCCATGTGTTGTTGGGGGCGTGTTTCGATGGGTGAGCCGAGCAAAATGTGCAGAAAATGCTTGTTTTTTCCCCACATTTTGGGCTTTGCGGGGGTGTTTGGGTAATACATTCTGGGGCGATTTGGGCATATCATACCTCTGCGGATTCCCACGGGTGTGCTCTTTTTGGAAATGCATGGGTTCCCTGTTTTCCTTGGTGGCTTGGACATCCGATGCCCATATCTGTATGACGTGAGAGTGTGACATTTCAAGTGTAAAAACAGACTTGGGGTTACTTGTGTTTTAGGCCTTCCCCTTGGCGGCCAGGTAGGTGCACCCACACATGTGAGGTACCATTTTCATCAGGACACCTGTGGGAACGCGGGACGGTAGGCCATGTGTTGTTGGGGCGTGTTACGATGGGTGAGCCGAGCGAAATGTGCAGAAAATGCGTGTTTTTCCCACATTTTGGACTTTGCAGGGGTGTCTGGGTAATACATTCTGGGGTGATTTGGGCATATCATACCTCTGTGGATTCCCACGGCTGTCCTCTTTTCGGAAATGCATGGGGTTCTCTGTTTTCCTTGGTGGCTTGGACACCCGAGGCCCATATCTGTATGATGTGAGAGTGTGACATTTCAGGTGTGAAAACAGACTTGGGGTTACTTGTGTTTTAGGCTTTCTCCTTGGCGGCTAGGTAGATTCACCCACACATGTGAAGTACTGTTTTCATCGGGACACCTGTGGGAAAGCGGGACGGTAGGCCATGTGTTGTTGGGGGTGTGTTTCGATGGGTGAGCCGAGCGAAATGTGCGGAAAATTCATTTTTTTCCCACATTTCGGACTTTGCGGGGGTGTCTGGGTAATAAATTCTGGGGCGATTTGGGCATATCATACCTCTGCGGATTCCCACGGGTGTCCTCTTTTCGGAAATGCATGGGGTTCCCTGTTTTCCTTGGTGGCTTGGACACCCGAGGCCCATATCTGTATGATGTGAGAGTGTGACATTTCAGGTGTTTAAACAGACTTGGGAATACTTGTGTTTTAGGCTTTCCCCTTGGTGGCCAGGTAGGTGCACCCACACATGTGAGGTACCATTTTCATCAGGACACCTTTGGGAACGCGGGACGGTAGGCCATGTGTTGTTGGGGGCGTGTTTCGATGGGTGAGCCGAGCAAAATGTGCAGAAAATGCTTGTTTTTTCCCACATTTCGGATTTGCGGGGGTGTCTGGGTAATAAATTCTCTGGCGATTTGGGCATATCATACCTCTGCGGATTCCCATGGGTGTCCTCTTTTCGGAAATGCATGGGGTTCCCTGTTTTCCTTGGTTGCTTGGACACCCGAGGCTCATATCTGTATGATGTGAGAGTGTGTCATTTCAGGTGTGAAAACAGACTTGGGGTTACTTGTGTTTTAGGCTTTCCCCTTGGCAGCCAGGTAGGTGCACCCACACATGTGAGGTACCGTTTTCATCGGGACACCTGTGGGAACACGGGACGATAGGCCATGTGTTGTTGGGTGCGTGTTTCGATGGGTGAGCCGAGCGAAATGTTCAGAAAATGCATTTTTTTCCCACATTTTGGACTTTGCGGGGCTGTCTGGGTGATACATTCTGTGGCGATTTGGGCATATCATACCTCTGCGGATTCCCACGGGTGTCCTCTTTTCAGAAATGCATGTGGTTCCCAGTTTTCCTTGGTGGCTTGGACACCCGAGGCCCATATCTGAATGATGTGAGAGTGTGACATTTCAGTTGTGAAAACAGACTTGGGGTTACTTGTGTTTTAGGCTTTACCCTTGGCGGCCAGGTAGGTGCACCCATACATGTGAGGTACCGTTTTCATTGGAACACCTGTGGGAACACGGGACAGTAGGCCATGTGTAGTTGGGGGTGTGTTTCGATGGGTGAGCCGAGCAAAATGTGCGGAAAAAATGCATTTATTTCCCACATTTCAGACTTTGCGGGGGTGTCTGGGTAATAAATTCTGTGGCGATTTGGGCATATCATACCTCTGTGGATTCCCACGGCTGTCCTCTTTTCGGAAATGCATGGGGTTCTCTGTTTTCCTTGGTGGCTTGGACACCCGAGGCCCATATCTGTATGATGTGAGAGTGTGACATTTCAGGTGTGTAAACAGACTTGGGAATACTTGTGTTTTAGGCTTTCCCCTTGGCGTCCAGGTAGGTGCACCCACACATGTGAGGTACCATTTTCATCAGGACACCTTTGGGAACGCGGGACGGTAGGCCATGTGTTGTTGGGGGCGTGTTTCGATGGGTGAGCCGAGCGAAATGTGCAGAAAATGCTTGTTTTTTCCCCACATTTTGGGCTTTGCGGGGGTGTTTGGGTAATACATTCTGGGGCGATTTGGGCATATCATACCTCTGCGGATTCCCACGGGTGTGCTCTTTTTGGAAATGCATGGGTTCCCTGTTTTCCTTGGTGGCTTGGACATCCGATGCCCATATCTGTATGACGTGAGAGTGTGACATTTCAAGTGTGAAAACAGACTTGGGGTTACTTGTGTTTTAGGCCTTCCCCTTGGCGGCCAGGTAGGTGCACCCACACATGTGAGGTACCATTTTCATCAGGACACCTGTGGGAACGCGGGACGGTAGGCCATGTGTTGTTGGGGCGTGTTACGATGGGTGAGCCGAGCGAAATGTGCGGAAAATGCGTGTTTTTCCCACATTTTGGACTTTGCGGGGGTGTCTGGGTAATACATTCTGGGGTGATTTGGGCATATCAAACCTCTGCGGATTCCCACGGGTGTCCTCTTTTCAGAAATGCATGTGGTTTCCAGTTTTCCTTGGTGGCTTGGACACCCGAGGCCCATATCTGAATGATGTGAGAGTGTGACATTTCAGTTGTGAAAACAGACTTGGGGTTACTTGTGTTTTAGGCTTTCCCCTTGGCGGCCAGGTAGGTGCACCCACACATGCGAGGTACCGTTTTCATTGGAACACCTGTGGGAACACGGGACAGTAGGCCATGTGTAGTTGGGGGTGTGTTTCGATGGGTGAGCCGAGCATAATGTGCGGAAAATGCATTTTTTTCCCACATTTCAGACTTTGCGGGGGTGTCTGGGTAATAAATTCTGGGGCGATTTGGGCATATCATACCTCTGCGGATTCCCACGGGTGTCCTCTTTTCGGAAATGCATGGGGTTCCCTGTTTTCCTTGGTGGCTTGGACACCCGAGGCCCATATCTGTGTGATGTGTAAGTGTGAGATTTCAGGTGTGAAAACAGACTTGGGGTTACTTGTGTTTTAGGCTTTCCCCTTGGCGGCCAGGTAGGTGCACCCACACATGTGAGGTACCATTTTCATCAGGACATCTGTGGGAATGCGGGACACTAGGCCATGTGTTGTTGGGGTGTGTTTCGATGGTTGAGCTGAGCGAAATGTGTGGAAAATGCATGTTTTTTCCCACATTTTGGACTTTGCGGGGGTGTCTGGGTAATAAATTCTGGGGCGATTTGGGCATATCATACCTCTGCGGATTCCCACGGGTGTCCTCTTTTCGGAAATGCATAGGGTTCCCTGTTTTCCTTGGTGGCTTGGACACCCGAGGCCCATATCTGTGTGATGTGTGAGTGTGACATTTCAGGTGTGAAAACAGACTTGGGGTTACTTGTGTTTTAGGCTTTCCCCTTGGCGGCCAGGTAGGTGCACCCACACATGTGAGGTACCATTTTCATCAGGACATTTGTGGGAATGCGGGACACTAGGCCATGTGTTGTTGGGGCGTGTTTCGATGGGTGAGCTGAGCGAAATGTGTGGAAAATGCATGTTTTTTCCCACATTTTGGACTTTGCGGGGGTGTCTGGGTAATACATTCTGGGGCGATTTGGGCATATCATACCTCTGTGGATTCCCACGGGTGTCCTCTTTTCAGAAATGCATAGGGTTCCCTGTTTTCCTTGGTGGCTTGGACACCCGAGGCCCATATCTGTGTGATGTGTGAGTGTGACATTTCAGGTGTGAAAACAGACTTGGGGTTACTTGTGTTTTAGGCTTTCCCCTTGGCGGCCAGGTAGGTGCACCCACACATGTGAGGTACCATTTTCATCAGGACACCTGAGGGAACGCGGGACGCTAGGCCATGTGTTGTTGGGGCGTGTTTCGATGGGTGAGCCGAGCGAAATGTGCAGAAAATGCGTGGTTTTTCCCACATTTTGGACTTTGCGGGGGTGTCTGGGTAATAAATTCTGGGGCGATTTGGACATATCATACCTCTGCAGATTCCCACGGCTGTCCTCTTTTCAGAAATGCATGGGGTTCCCTGTTTTCCTTGGTGGCTCGGACACCCGAGGCGCATATCTGAATGATGTGAGAGTGTGACATTTCAGGTGTGAAAACAGACTTGGGGTTACTTGTGTTTTAGGCTTTCCCCTTGGCGGCCAGGTAGGTGCACCCACACATGTGAGGTACCGTTTTCATCAGAACACCTGTGGGAATGCGGGACAGTAGGCCATGTGTTGTTTGGGACGTGTTTCGATGGGTGAGCCGAGCGAAATGTGCAGAAAATGCATTTTTTTTCCCCACATTTCAGGCTTTGCGGGTGTTTTTGGGTAATACATTCTGGGGCGATTTGGGCATATCATACCTCTGCGGATTCCCACGGGTGTCCTCTTTTCAGAACTGCATGGGGTTCCCTGTTTTCCTTGGTGGCTTGGACACCCGAGGCCCATATCTGAATGATGTGAGAGTGTGACATTTCAGGTGTGAAAACAGACTTGGGGTTACTTGTGTTTTAGGCTTTCCCCTTGGCGGCCAGGTAGGTGCACCCACACATGTGAGGTACTTTTTTCATCAGAACACCTGTGGGAACGCGGGACAGTAGGCCATGTGTTGTTTGGGGCGTGTTTCGATGGGTGAGCCGAGAGAAATGTGCAGAAAATGCATTTTTTTCCCCACATTTCAGGCTTTGCGGGGGTGTTTGGGTAATACATTCTGGGGCGATTTGGGCATATCATACCTCTGCGGATTCCCACGGGTGTCCTCTTTTTGGAAATGCATGGGGTTCTCTGTTTTCCTTGGTGGCTTGGACACCCGAGGCCCATATCTGTATGATGTGAGAGTGTGACATTTCAGGTGTGAAAACAGACTTGGGGTTACTTGTGTTTTAGGGTTTCCCCTTGGCGGCCAGGTAGATTCACCCACACATGTGAAATACTGTTTTCATCGGGACACCTGTGGGAAAGCGGGACGGTAGGCCATGTGTTGTTGGGGGTGTGTTTCGATGGGTGAGCCGAGCGAAATGTGCGGAAAATTCATTTTTTTCCCACATTTCGGACTTTGCGGGGGTGTCTGGGTAATACATTCTGTGGCGATTTGGGCATATCATACCTCTGCGGATTCCCACAGGTGTCCTCTTTTCGGAAATGCATGGGGTAGCCTGTTTTCCTTGGTGGCTTGGACACCCGAGGCCCATATCTGTATGATGTGAGAGTGTGACATTTCAGGTGTGTAAACAGACTTGGGAATACTTGTGTTTTAGGCTTTCCCCTTGGCGGCCAGGTAGGTGCACCCACACATGTGAGGTACCATTTTCATCAGGACACCTATGGGAACGCGGGACGGTAGGCCATGTGTTGTTGAGGGCGTGTTTCGATAGGTGAGCCGAGCGAAATGTGCAGAAAATGTGTGTTTTTTCCCACATTTCGGATTTGCGGGGGTGTCTGGGTAATAAATTCTCTGGCGATTTGGGCATATCATACCTCTGCGGATTCCCATGGGTGTCCTCTTTTCGGAAATGCATGGGGTTCCCTGTTTTCCTTGGTTGCTTGGACACCCGAGGCTCATATCTGTATGATGTGAGAGTGTGTCATTTCAGGTGTTAAAACAGACTTGGGGTTACTTGTGTTTTAGGCTTTCCCCTTGGCAGCCAGGTAGGTGCACCCACACATGTGAGGTACCGTTTTCATCGGGACACCTTTGGGAACGCGGGACAGTAGGCCATGTGTTGTTGGGTGCGTGTTTCGATGGGTGAGCCGAGCGAAATGTGCAGAAAATGCATTTTTTTCCCACATTTTGGACTTTGCGGGGGTGTCTGGGTGATACATTCTGGGGCGATTTGGGCATATCATACCTCTGCGGATTCCCACGGGTGTCCTCTTTTCAGAAATGCATGTGGTTCCCAGTTTTCCTTGGTGGCTTGGACACCCGAGGCCCATATCTGAATGATGTGAGAGTGTGACATTTCAGTTGTAAAAACAGACTTGGGGTTACTTGTGTTTTAGGCTTTCCCCTTGGCGGCCAGGTAGGTGCACCCACACATGTGAGGTACCGTTTTCATTGGAACACCTGTGGGAACACGGGACAGTAGGCCATGTGTAGTTGGGGGTGTGTTTCGATGGGTGAGCTGAGCAAAATGTGCGGAAAATGCATTTTTTTCCCACATTTCAGACTTTGCGGGGGTGTCTGGGTAATAAATTCTGGGGCGATTTGGGCATATCATACCTCTGCGGATTCCCGGGGGTGTCCTCTTTTTGGAAATGCATGGGGTTCCCTGTTTTCCTTGGTGGCTTGGACACCCGAGGCCCATATCTGTGTGATGTGTAAGTGTGAGATTTCAGGTGTGAAAACAGACTTGGGGTTACTTGCGTTTTAGGCTTTCCCCTTGGCGGCCAGGTAAGTGCACCCACACATGTGAGGTACCATTTTCATCAGGACATCTGTGGGAACGCGGGACACTAGGCCATGTGTTGTTGGGGCATGTTTCGATGGGTGAGCTGAGCGAAATGTGTGGAAAATGCATGTTTTTTCCCACATTTTGGACTTTGCGGGGGTGTCTGGGTAATAAATTCTGGGGCGATTTGGGCATATCATACCTCTGCGGATTCCCACGGGTGTCCTCTTTTCGGAAATGCATAGGGTTCCCTGTTTTCCTTGGTGGCTTGGACACCCGAGGCCCATATCTGTGTGATGTGTGAGTGTGACATTTCAGGTGTGAAAACAGACTTGGGGTTACTTGTGTTTTAGGCTTTCCCCTTGGCGGCCAGGTAGGTACACCCACACATGTGAGGTACCATTTTCATCAGGACACCTGAGGGAACGCGGGACGCTAGGCCATGTGTTGTTGGGGTGTGTTTCGATCGGTGAGCCGAGCGAAATGTGCGGAAAATGCGTGTTTTTTCCCACATTTTGGACTTTGCGGGGGTGTCTGGGTAATAAATTCTGGGGCGATTTGGACATATCATACCTCTGCGGATTCCCACGGCTGTCCTCTTTTCAGAAATGCATGGGGTTCCCTGTTTTCCTTGGTGGCTTGGACACCCGAGGCCCATATCTGAATGATGTGAGAGTGTGACATTTCAGGTGTGAAAACAGACTTGGGGTTACTTGTGTTTTAGGCTTTCCCCTTGGCGGCCAGGTAGGTGCACCCACACATGTGAGGTACCGTTTTCATCAGAACACGTGTGGGAATGCGGGACAGTAGGCCATGTGTTGTTTGGGACGTGTTTCGATGGGTGAGCCGAGCGAAATGTGCAGAAAATGCATTTTTTTCCCCACATTTCGGGCTTTGCGGGTGTTTTTGGGTAATACATTCTGGGGCGATTTGGGCATATCATACCTCTGCGGATTCCCACGGGTGTCCTCTTTTCAGAACTGCATGGGGTTCCCTGTTTTTCTTGGTGGCTTGGACACCCGAGGCCCATATCTGAATGATGTGAGAGTGTGACATTTCAGGTGTGAAAACAGACTTGGGGTTACTTGTGTTTTAGGCTTTCCCCTTGGCGGCCAGGTAGGTGCACCCACACATGTGAGGTACCGTTTTCATCAGAACACCTGTGGGAACGTGGGACAGTAGGCCATGTGTTGTTTGGGGCATGTTTCGATGGGTGGGCCGAGCGAAATGTGCAGAAAATGCATTTTTTTCCCCACATTTCGGGCTTTGCGGGGGTGTTTGGGTAATACATTCTGGGGCGATTTGGGCATATCATACCTCTGCGGATTCCCACGGGTGTCCTCTTTTTGGAAATGCATGGGTTCCCTGTTTTCCTTGGTGGCTTGGACATCCGATGCCCATATCTGTATGACGTGAGAGTGTGACATTTCAAGTGTGAAAACAGACTTGGGGTTACTTGTGTTTTAGGCTTTCCCCTTGGCGGCCAGGTAGGTGCACCCACACATGTGAGGTACCATTTTCATCAGGACACCTGTGGGAACGCGGGACGGTAGGCCATGTGTTGTTGGGGCGTGTTTTGATGGGTGAGCCGAGCGAAATGTGCGGAAAATGCTTGTTTTTTCCCACATTTTGGACTTTGCAGGGGTGTCTGGGTAATACATTCTGGGGCGATTTGGGCATATCATACCTCTGTGGATTCCCACGGCTTTCCTCTTTTCGGAAATGCATGGGGTTCTCTGTTTTCCTAAGTGGCTTGGACACCCGAGGCCCATATCTGTATGATGTGAGAGTGTGACATTTCAGGTGTGAAAACAGACTTGGGGTTACTTGTGTTTTAGGCTTTCCCCTTGGCGGCCAGGTAGATTCACCCACACATGTGAAGTACTGTTTTCATCGGGACACCTGTGGGAAAGCGGGACGGTAGGCCATGTGTTGTTGGGGGTGTGTTTCGATGATTGAGCCGAGCGAAATGTGCGGAAAATTCATTTTTCTCCCACATTTCGGACTTTGCGGGGGTGTCTGGGTAATACATTCTGGGGCGATTTGGGCATATCATACCTCTGCGGATTCCCACGTGTGTCCTCTTTTCAGAAATGCATGGGGTTCCCTGTTTTCCTTGGTGCCTTGGACACCCGAGGCCCATATCTGTATGATGTGAGAGTGTGACATTTCAGGAGTGTAAACAGACTTGGGGTTACTTGTGTTTTAGGCTTTCCCCTTGGCGGCCAGGTAGGTGCACCCACACATGTGAGGTACCATTTTCATCAGGACACCTGTGGGAACGCGGGACGGTAGGCCATGTGTTGTTGGAGGCGTGTTTCGATGGGTGAGCCGAGTGAAATGTGCAGAAAATGCGTGTTTTTTCCCAAATTTCGGATTTGCGGGGGTGTTTGGGTAATAAATTCTCTGGCGATTTGGGCATATCATACCTCTGCGGATTCCCATGCGTGTCCTCTTTTCGGAAATGCATGGGGTTCCCTGTTTTCCTTGGTAGCTTGGACACCCGAGGCTCATATCTGTATGATGTGAGAGTGTGTCATTTCAGGTATGAAAACAGACTTGGGGTTACTTGTGTTTTAGGCTTTCCCCTTGGCAGCCAGGTAGGTGCACCCACACATGTGAGGTACCGTTTTCATCGGGACACCTGTGGGAACGCGGGACGGTAGGCCATGTGTTGTTGGCTGCGTGTTTCGATGGGTGAGCCGAGCGAAATGTGCAGAAAATGCATTTCTTTCCCACATTTTGGACTTTGCGGGGCTGTCTGGGTAATACATTCTGGGGCGATTTGGGCATATCATACCTCTGCGGATTCCCACGGGTGTCCTCTTTTCAGAAATGCATGTGGTTCCCAGTTTTCCTTGGTGGCTTGGACACCCGAGGCCCATATCTGAATGATGTGAGAGTGTGACATTTCAGTATTGAAAACAGACTTGGGGTTACTTGTGTTTTAGGTTTTCCCCTTGGCGGCCAGGTAGGTGCACCCACAAATGTGAGGTACCGTTTTCATCGGGACACCTGTGAGAACGCGGGACCGTAGGCCATGTGTAGTTGGGGGTGTGTTTCGATGGGTGAGCCGAGCAAAATGTGCGGAAAATGCATTTTTTTCCCACATTTCGGACTTTGCGGGGGTGTCTGGGTAATGAATTCTGGGGCGATTTGGGCATATCATACCTCTGCAGATTCCCACGGGTGTCCTCTTTTCGGAAATGCATGGGGTTCCCTGTTTTCCTTGGTGGCTTGGACACCCGAGGCCCATATCTGTGTGATGTGTAAGTGTGAGATTTCAGGTGTGAAAACAGACTTGGGGTTACTTGTGTTTTAGGCTTTCCCCTTGGCGGCCAGGTAGGTGCACCCACACATGTGAGGTACCATTTTCATCAGGACACCTGTGGGAACACGGGACACTAGGCCATGTGTTGTTGGGATGTGTTTTGATGGGTGAGCTGAGCGAAATGTGTGGAAAATGCATGTTTTTTCCCACATTTTGGACTTTGCGGGGGTGTCTGGGTAATAAATTCTGGGGCGATTTGGGCATATCATACCTCTGCGGATTCCCACAGGTGTCCTCTTTTCGGAAATGCATGGGGTTCCCTGTTTTCCTTGGTGGCTTGGACACCCGAGGCCCATATCTGTATGATGTGAGAGTGTGACATTTCAGGTGTGAAAACAGATTTGGGGTTACTTGTGTTTTAGGCTTTCCCCTTGGTGGCCAGGGAGATTCACCCACACATGTAAAGTCCTGTTTTCATTGGGACACCTGTGGGAACGCGGGACGGTAGGCCATGTGTTGTTGGGGGCGTGTTTCGATGGGTAAGCCGAGCGAAATGTGCGGAAAATGCAGTTTTTTTCCGTCATTTCGGACTTCGTGGGGGTGTCTGGGTAATAAATTCTGGGGCGATTTGGGGATATCATACCTCTGCGGATTCCCACGGGTGTCCTCTTTTCAGAAATGCATGGGGTTCCCTGTTTTCCTTGGTGGCTTGGACACCCGAGGCCCATATCTGAATGATGTGAGAGTGTGACATTTCAGGTGTGAAAACAGACTTGGGGTTACTTGTATTTTAGGCTTTCCCCTTGGCGCCAGGTAGGTGCACCCACACATGTGAGGTACCGTTTTCATTGGAACACCTGTGGTAACACGGGACAGTAGGCCATGTGTAGTTGGGGGTGTGTTTCGATGGGTGAGCCGAGCAAAATGTGCGGAAAATGCATTTTTTTTCCCACATTTCGGACTTTGCGGGGCTGTCTGGGTAATACATTCTGGGGCGATTTGGGCATATCATACCTCTGCGGATTCCCACGGGTGTCCTCTTTTCAGAAATGCATGGGGTTCCCTGTTTTCCTTGGTGGCTTGGACACCCGAGGCCCATATCTGTGTGATGTGTGAGTGTGAGATTTCAGGTGTGAAAACAGACTTGGGGTTACTTGTGTTTTAGACTTTCCCCTTGGCGGCCAAGTAGGTGCACCCACACATGTGAGGTACCATTTTCATCAGGACACCTGAGGGAACGCGGGACGCTAGGCCATGTGTTGTTTGGGGCGTGTTTCGATGGGTGAGCCGAGCAAAATGTGCGGAAAATGCATTTTTTCCCCCACATTTCGGACTTTGCGGGGGTGTTTGGGTAATACATTCTGGGGCGATTTGGGCATATCATACCTCTGCGGATTCCCACGGGTGTCCTCTTTTCGGAAATGCATGGGGTTCCCTGTTTTCCTTGGTGGCTTGGACACCCGCGGCCCATATCTGTATGATGTGAGAGTGTGACATTTTAGGTGTGAAAACAGACTTGGGGTTACTTGTGTTTAAGGCTTTCCCCTTGTCGGCCAGGTAGGTGCACCCACACATGGGAGGTACCGTTTTCATCGGGACACCTGTGGGAACGCGGGACGGTAGGCCATGTGTTGTTGGGGGTGTGTTTCGATGGGTGAGCCGAGCGAAATGTGCAGAAAATGCGTTTTTTCCCCACATTTCGGACTTTGCGGGGGTGTCTTGGTAATAAATTCTGGGGCGATTTGGGCATATCACACCTCTGCAGATTCCCACGAGTGTCCTCTTTTTGAAAATGCATGGGGTTTGCTGTTTTCCTTGGTGGCTTGGACACACGGGGCCCATATCTGTATGATGTGAGAGTGTGACATTTCAGGTGTGAAAACAGACTTGGGGTTACTTGTGTTTTAGGCTTTCCCCTTGGCGGCCAGGTAGGTGCACCCACACAAGTGAGGTACCATTTTCATCAGGACACCTGAGGGAACGCGGAACGCTAGGCCATGTGTTGTTGGGGCGTGTTTCGATGGGTGAGCCGAGCGAAATGTGCGGAAAATGCATGTTTTTTCCCACATTTTGGACTTTGCGGGGGTGTCTGGATAATATATTCTGGGGCGATTTGGGCATATCATACCTCTGCGGATTCCCACGTGTGTCCTCTTTCCAGAAATGCATGGGGTTCCCTGTTTTCCTTGGTGGCTTGGACACCCGAGGGCCATATCTGTATGATGTGAGAGTGTGACATTTCAGGTGTGTAAACAGACTTGGGGTTACTTGTGTTTTAGGCTTTCCCCTTGGCGGCCAGGTAGGTGCACCCACACATGTGAGGTACCATTTTCATCAGGACACCTGTGGGAACGCGGGACGGTAGGCCATGTGTTGTTGTGGGCGTGTTTCGATGGGTGAGCCGAGCGAAATGTGCAGAAAATGCGTGTTTTTTCCCACATTTCGGATTTGCGGGGGTGTCTGGGTAATAAATTCTCTGGCGATTTGGGCATATCATACCTCTGCGGACTCCCATGGGTGTCCTCTTTTCGGAAATGCATGGGGTTCCCTGTTTTCCTTGGTTGCTTGGACACCCAAGGCCCATATCTGTATGATGTGAGAATGTGTCATTTCAGGTGTGAAAACAGACTTGGGGTTACTTGTGTTTAAGGCTTTCCCCTTGGCAGCCAGGTAGGTGCACCCACACATGTGAGGTACCGTTTTCATCGGGACACCTGTGGGAATGAGGGACGGTAGGCCATGGGTTGTTGGGTGAGTGTTTCGATGGGTGAGCCGAGCGAAATGTGCAGAAAATGTATTTTTTTCCCTTATTTTGGAATTTGCGGGGCTGTCTGGGTAATACATTCTGGGGCGATTTGGGCATAACATACCTCTGCGGATTCCCACGGGTGTCCTCTTTTCAGAAATGCATGTGGTTCCCAGTTTTCCTTGGTGGCTTGGACACCCGAGGCCCATATCTGAATGACGTGAGAGTGTGACATTTCAGTTGTGAAAACAGACTTGGGGTTACTTGTGTTTTAGGCTTTCCCCTTGGCGGCCAGGTAGGTGCACCCACACATGTGAAGTACCGTTTTCATTGGAACACCTGTGGGAACACGGGACAGTAGGCCATGTGTTGTTGGGGTGTGTTTCGATGGGTGAGCCGAGTGAAATGTGCAGAAAATGCATTTTTTCCCCACATTTCGGGCTTTGCGGGGGTGTTTGGGTAATACATTCTGGGGCGATTTGGGCATATCATACATCTGCGGATTCCCACGGGTGTCCTCTTTTTGGAAATGCATGGGGTTCCCTGTTTTCCTTGGTGGCTTGTACACCCGAGGCCCATATCTGTATGATGTGAGAGTGTGACATTTTAGGTGTGAAAACAGACTTGGGGTTACTTGTGTTTTAGGCTTTCCCCTTGGCGGCCAGGTAGGTGCACCCACACAAGTGAGGTACCGTTTTCATCGGGACACCTGTGAGAATGCGGGACCATAGGCCATGTGTAGTTGGGGGTGTGTTTCGATGGGTGAGCCGAGCAAAATGTGCGGAAAATGCATTTTTTTCCCACATTTCGGACTTTGCGGGAGTGTCTGGGTAATAAATTCTGGGGCGATTTGGGCATATCATACCTCTGCGGATTCCCACGGGTGTCCTCTTTTCGGAAATGCATGGGGTTCCCTGTTTTCCTTGGTGGCTTGGACACCCGAGGCCCATATCTGTGGGATGTGTAAGTGTGAGATTTCAGGTGTGAAAACAGACTTGGGGTTACTTGTGTTTTAGGCTTTCTCCTTGGCGGCCAGGTAGGTGCACCCACACATGTGAGGTACCATTTTCATCAGGACACCTGTGGGAACGCGGGACACTAGGCCATGTGTTGTTGGGGCGTGTTTCGATGGGTGAGCTGAGCGAAATGTGCGGAAAATGCATGTTTTTTCCCACATTTTGGACTTTGCGGGGGTGTCTGGGTAATAAATTCTGGGGCGATTTGGACATATCATACCTCTGAGGATTCCCACGGGTGTCCTCTTTTCAGAAATGCATGGGGTTCCCTGTTTTCCTTGGTGGCTTGGACACCCGAGGCCCATATCTGTGGGATGTGTAAGTGTGAGATTTCAGGTGTGAAAACAGACTTGGGGTTACTTGTGTTTTAGGCTTTCCCCTTGGCGGCCAGGTAGGTGCACCCACACATGTGAGGTACCATTTTCATCAGGACACCTGTGGGAACGCGGGACGGTAGGCCATGTGTTGTTGGGGGCGTGTTTCGATGGGTAAGCCGAGCGAAATGTGCGGAAAATGCAGTATTTTTCCGTCATTTCGGACTTCGTGGGGGTGTCTGGGAAATACATTTTGGGGCGATTTGGGCATATCATACCTCTGCGGATTCCCACGGGTGTCCTCTTTTCTGAAATGCATGGGGTTCCCTGTTTTCCTTGGTGGCGTGGACACCCGAGGCCCAAGTCTGAATGATGTGAGAGTGTGACATTTCAGGTGTGAAAACAGACTTGGGGTTACTTGTGTTTTAGGCTTTCCCCTTGGCGGCCAGGTAGGTGCACCCACACATGTGAGGTACCGTTTTCATTGGAACACCTGTGGAAAAGCGGGACAGTAGGCCATGTGATGTTTGGGGCGTGTTTCGATGGGTGAGCCAAGCAAAATGTGCGGAAAATGCATTTTTTTCCCCACATTTCGGGCTTTGCGGGGGTGTTTGGGTAATACATTCTGCGGCGATTTGGGCATATCATACCTCTGCGGATTCCCACGGGTGTCCTCTTTTCGGAAATGCATGGGGTTCCCTTTTTTCCTTGGTGGCTTGGACACCCGCGGCCCATATCTGTATGATGTGAGAGTGTGACATTTTAGGTGTGAAAACAGACTTGGGGTTACTTGTGTTTAAGGCTTTCCCCTTGGCTGCCAGGTAGGTGCACCCACACATGGGAGGTACCGTTTTCATCGGGATACCTGTAGGAACATGGGACGGTAGGCCATGTGTAGTTGGGGGTGTGTTTCGATGTGTGAGCCGAGCTAAATGTACGGAAAATGCATGTTTTTTCCCACATTTTGGACATTGCGGGGGTGTCTGGCTAAGAAATTCTGGGGCGATTTGGGCATGTCATACCTCTGCGGATTCCCACAGGTGTCCTCTTTTCGGAAATGCATGGGGTTCCCTGTTTTCCTTGGTGGGTTGGACACCCGAGGCCCATATCTGTATGATGTGAGAGTGTGACATATCAGGTGTGAAAACAGACTTGGGGTTACTTGTGTTTTAGGCTTTCCCCTTGGCGGCCAGGTAGGTGCACCCATACATGTGAGGTACCGTTTTCATCGGGACACCGGTGGGAACGCGGGACGGTAGGCCATGTGTTGTTGGGGGTGTGTTTCGATGGGTGAGCCGAGCGAAATGTGCAGAAAATGCGTTTTTTCCCCACATTTTGGACTTTGCGGGGGTGTCTTGGTAATAAATTCTGGGGCGATTTGGGCATATCATACCTCTGCAGATTCCCACGAGTGTCCTCTTTTTGAAAATGCATGGGGTTCGCTGTTTTCCTTGGTGGCTTGGACACACGAGGCCCATATCTGTATGATGTGAGAGTGTGACATTTCAGGTGTGAAAACAGACTTGGGGTTACTTGTGTTTTAGGCTTTCCCCTTGGCGGCCAGGTAGGTGCACCCACACATGTGAGGTAGCATTTTCATCAGGACACCTGAGGGAACGCGGAACGCTAGGCCATGTGTTGTTGGGGCGTGTTTCGATGGGTGAGCCGAGCGAAATGTGCGGAAAATGCGTGTTTTTTCCCACATTTTGGACTTTGCGGGGGTGTCTGGGTAATAAATTCTGGGGCCATTTGGGCATATCATACCTCTGCGGATTCCCACATGTGTCCTCTTTCCAGAAATGCATGGGGTTCCCTGTTTTCCTTGGTGGCTTGGACACCCGAGGCCCATATCTGTATGATGTGAGAGTGTGACATTTCAGGTGTGTAAACAGACTTGGGGTTACTTGTGTTTTAGGCTTTCCCCTTGGCGGCCAGGTAGGTGCACCCACACATGTGAGGTACCATTTTCATCAGGACACCTGTGGGAACGCGGGACGGTAGGCCATGTGTTGTTGGGGGCGTGTTTCGATGGGTGAGCCGAGCGAAATGTGCAGAAATGCGTTTTTTTTCCTACATTTCGGATTTGCGGGGGTGTCTGGGTAATAAATTCTCTGGCGATTTGGGCATATCATACCTCTGCGGACTCCCATGGGTGTCCTCTTTTCGGAAATGCATGGGGTTCCCTGTTTTCCTTGGTTGCTTGGACACCCAAGGCCCATATCTGTATGATGTGAGAGTGCGTCATTTCAGGTGTGAAAACAGACTTGGGGTTACTTGTGTTTTAGGCTTTCCCTTTGGCAGCCAGGTAGGTGCACCCACACATGTGAGGTACCGTTTTCATCGGGACACCTGTGGGAACGCGGGACGGTAGGCCATGTGTTGTTGGGTGAGTGTTTCGATGGGTGAGCTGAGCGAAATGCGCAGAAAATGTATTTTTTTCCCTTATTTTGGACTTTGCGGGGCTGTCTGGGTAATACATTCTGGGGCGATTTGGGCATATCATACCTCTGCGGATTCCCACGGGTGTCCTCTTTTCAGAAATGCATGTGGTTCCCAGTTTTCCTTGGTTGTTTGGACACCCGAGGCCCATATCTGTATGATGTGAGAGTGTGACATTTCAGGTGTGTAAACATACTTGGGGTTACTTGTGTTTTAGGCTTTCCCCTTGGCGGCCAGGTAGGTGCACCCACACATGTGAGGTACCATTTTCATCAGGACACCTGTGGGAACGCGGGACGGTAGGCCATGTGTTGTTGGGGGCGTGTTTCGATGGGTGAACCGAGCGAAATGTGCAGAAATGCGTTTTTTTTCCCACATTTCGGATTTGCGGGGGTGTCTGGGTAATAAATTCTCTGGCGATTTGGGCATATCATACCTCTGCGGACTCCCATGGGTGTCCTCTTTTCGGAAATGCATGGGGTTCCCTGTTTTCCTTGGTTGCTTGGACACCCAAGGCCCATATCTGTATGATGTGAGAGTGCGTCATTTCAGGTGTGAAAACAGACTTGGGGTTACTTGTGTTTTAGGCTTTCCCTTTGGCAGCCAGGTAGGTGCACCCACACATGTGAGGTACCGTTTTCATCGGGACACCTGTGGGAACGCGGGACGGTAGGCCATGTGTTGTTGGGTGAGTGTTTCGATGGGTGAGCTGAGCGAAATGTGCAGAAAATGTATTTTTTTCCCTTATTTTGGACTTTGCGGGGCTGTCTGGGTAATACATTCTGGGGCGATTTGGGCATATCATACCTCTGCGGATTCCCACGGGTGTCCTCTTTTCAGAAATGCATGTGGTTCCCAGTTTTCCTTGGTGGCTTGGACACCCGAGGCCCATATCTGAATGACGTGAGAGTGTGACATTTCAGTTGTGAAAACAGACTTGGGGTTACTTGTGTTTTAGGCTTTCCCCTTGGCGGCCAGGTAGGTGCACCCACACATGTGAGGTACCGTTTTCATTGGAACACCTGTGGGAACACGGGACAGTAGGCCATGTGTTGTTGGGGTGTGTTTCGATGGGTGAGCCGAGTGAAATGTGCAGAAAATGCATTTTTTCCCCACATTTCGGGCTTTGCGGGGGTGTTTGGGTAATACATTCTGGGGCGATTTGGGCATATCATACATCTGCGGATTCCCACGGGTGTCCTCTTTTTGGAAATGCATGGGGCTCCCTGTTTTCCTTGGTGGCTTGTACACCCGAGGCCCATATCTGTATGATGTGAGAGTGTGACATTTTAGGTGTGAAAACAGACTTGGGGTTACTTGTGTTTTAGGCTTTCCCCTTGGCGGCCAGGTAGGTGCACCCATACATGTGAGGTACCGTTTTCATCGGGACACCTGTGAGAATGCGGGACCGTAGGCCATGTGTAGTTGGGGGTGTGTTTCGATGGGTGAGCCGAGCAAAATGTGCGGAAAATGCATTTTTTTCCCACATTTCGGACTTTGCGGGAGTGTCTGGGTAATAAATTCTGGGGCGATTTGGGCATATCATACCTCTGCGGATTCCCACGGGTGTCCTCTTTTCTGAAATGCATGGGGTTCCCTGTTTTCCTTGGTGGCGTGGACACCCGAGGCCCATGGCTGAATGATGTGAGAGTGTGACATTTCAGGTGTGAAAACAGACTTGGGGTTACTTTCGTTTTAGGCTTTCCCCTTGGCGGCCAGGTAGGTGCACCCACACATGTGAGGTACCATTTTCATTGGAACACCTGTGGAAAAGCGGGTCAGTAGGCCATGTGTTGTTTGGGGCGTGTTTCGATGGGTGAGCCAAGCAAAATGTGCGGAAAATGCATTTTTTTCCCCACATTTCGGGCTTTGCGGGGGTGTTTGGGTAATACATTCTGGGGCGATTTGGGCATATCATACCTCTGCGGATTCCCAGGGGTGTCCTCTTTTCGGAAATGCATGGGGTTCCCTGTTTTCCTTGGTGGCTTGGACACCCGCGGCCCATATCTGTATGATGTGAGAGTGTGACATTTTAGGTGTGAAAACAGACTTGGGGTTACTTGTGTTTAAGGCTTTCCCCTTGGCGGCCGGGTAGGTGCACCCACACATGGGAGGTACCGTTTTCATCGGGATACCTGTAGGAACATGGGACGGTAGGCCATGTGTAGTTGGGGGTGTGTTTCGATGTGTGAGCCGAGCGAAATGTGTGGAAAATGCTTGTTTTTTCCCACATTTTGGACATTGCGGGGGTGTCTGGCTAAGAAATTCTGGGGCGAATTGGGCATATCATACCTCTGCGGATTCCCACGGGTGTCCTCTTTTTGGAAATGCATGGGGTTCCCTGTTTTCCTTGGTGGGTTGGACATCCGAGGCCCATATCTGTATGATGTGAGAGTGTGACATATCAGGTGTGAAAACAGACTTGGGGTTACTTGTATTTTAGGCTTTCCCCTTGGCGGCTAGGTAGGTGCACCCATACATGTGAGGTACCGTTTTCATCGGGACACCTGTGGGAATGCGGGACGGTAGGCCATGTGTTGTTGGGGGTGTGTTTCGTTGGGTGAGCCGAGCGAAATGTGCAGAAAATGCGTTTTTTCCCCACATTTCGGACTTTGCGGGGGTGTCTGGGTAATAAATTCTGGGGCGATTTGGGCATATCATACCTCTGCGGATTCCCAGGCGTGTCCTCTTTTCGGAAATGCATGGGGTTCCCTGTTTTCCTTGGTGGCTTGGACACACGAGGCCCATATCTGTATGATGTGAGAGAGTGACATTTCAGGTGTGAAAACAGACTTGGGGTTACTTGTGTTTTAGGCTTTCCCCTTGGCGGCCAGGTAGATTCACCCACACATGTGAAGTACTGTTTTCATCGGGACACCTGTGGGAAAGCGGGACGGTAGGCCATGTGTTGTTGGGGGTGTGTTTCGATGGGTGAGCCGAGCGAAATGTGCAGAAAATTCATTTTTTTCCCACATTTCGGACTTTGCAGGGCTGTCTGGGTAATTAATTCTGGGGCGATTTGGGCATATCATACCTCTGCGGATTCCCACGTGTGTCCTCTTTCCAGAAATGCATGGAGTTCCCTGTTTTCCTTGGTGGCTTGGACACCCGAGGCCCATATCTGTATGATGTGAGAGTGTGACATTTCAGGTGTGTAAACAGACTTGGGGTTACTTGTGTTTTAGGCTTTCCCCTTGGCGTCCAGGTAGGTGCACCCACACATGTGAGGTACCATTTTCATCAGGACACCTGTGGGAACGCGGGACGGTAGGCCATGTGTTGTTGGGGGCGTGTTTCGATGGGTGAGCCGAGCGAAATGTGCAGAAAATGCGTGTTTTTTCCCACATTTCGGATTTGCGGGGGTGTCTGGGTAATAAATTCTCTGGCGATTTGGGCATATCATACCTCTGCGGACTCCCATGGGTGTCCTCTTTTCGGAAATGCATGGGGTTCCCTGTTTTCCTTGGTTGCTTGGACACCCGAGGCCCATATCTGTATGATGTGAGAGTGCGTCATTTCAGGTGTGAAAACAGACTTGGGGTTACTTGTGTTTAAGGCTTTCCCCTTGGCAGCCAGGTAGGTGCACCCACACATGTGAGGTACCGTTTTCATCGGGACACCTGTGGGAACGCGGGACGGTAGACCATGTGTTGTTGGGTGAGTGTTTCGATGGGTGAGCCGAGCGAAATGTGCAGAAAATGTATTTTTTTCCCACATTTTGGACTTTGCGGGGCTGTCTGGGTAATACATTCTGGGGCGATTTGGGCATATCATACCTCTGCAGATTCCCACGGGTGTCCTCTTTTCAGAAATGCATGTAGTTCCCAGTTTTCCTTGGTGGCTTGGAAACCCGAGGCCCATATCTGAATGACGTGAGAGTGTGACATTTCAGTTGTGAAAACAGACTTGGGGTTACTTGTGTTTTAGGCTTTCCCCTTGGCGGCCAGGTAGGTGTACCCACACATGTGAGGTACCGTTTTCATTGGAACACCTGTGGGAACACGGGACAGTAGGCCATGTGTTGTTGGGGGCGTGTTTCGATGGGTGAGCCGAGTGAAATGTGCAGAAAATGCATTTTTTCCCCACATTTCGGGCTTTGCGGGGGTGTTTGGGTAATACATTCTGGGGCGATTTGGGCATATCATACCTCTGCGGATTCCCACGGGTGTCCTCTTTTTGGAAATGCATGGGGTTCCCTGTTTTCCTTGGTGGCTTGGACACCCAAGGCCCATATCTGTGGGATGTGTAAGTGTGAAATTTCAGGTGTGAAAACAGACTTAGGGTTACTTATTTCCCCTTGGCGGCCAGGGAGATTCACCCACACATGTGAAGTCCTGTTTTCATCGGGACACCTGTGGGAACGCGGGACGGTAAGCCATGTGTTGTTGGGGGCGTGTTTTGATGGGTAAGCCGAGCGAAATGTGCGTAAAATGCAGTTTTTTTCCGTCATTTCGGACTTCGTGGGGGTGTCTGGGTAATAAATTCTGGGGCGATTTGGGCATATCATACCTCTGCGGATTCCCAGAGGTGTCCTCTTTTCAGAAATGCATGGGGTTCCCTGTTTTCCTTGGTGGCTTGGACACCCCCGGCCCATATCTGTATAATGTGAGAGTGTGACATTTTAGGTGTGAAAACAGACTTGGGGTTACTTGTGTTTTAGACTTTCCCCTTGGCGGCCAGGTAGGTGCACCCACACATGTGAGGTACCGTTTTCATGGGGACACCTGTGGGAACGCGGGACAGTAGGCCATGTGTTGTTGGGGGTGTGTTTCGATGGGTGAGCAGAGCGAAATGTGCAGAAAATGCGTTTTTTCCCCACATTTCGGACTTTGCGGGGGTGTCTGGGTAATAAATTCTCTGGCGATTTGGGCATATCATACCTCTGCGGATTCCCACGGGTGTCCTCTTTTTGGAAATGCATGGGGTTCCCTGTTTTCCTTGGTAGCTTGGACACACGAGGCCCGTATCTGTATGATGTGAGAGTGTGACATTTCAGGTGTGAAAACAGACTTGGGGTTACTTGTGTTTTAGGCTTTCCCCTTGGTGGCCAGGTAGGTGCACCCACACATGTGAGGTACCGTTTTCATCGGGGCACCTGTGGGAACGCGGGACAGTAGGCCATGTGTAGTTCGGGGTGTGTTTTGATGGGTGAGCCGACCGAAATGTGCGGAAAATGCATTTTTCGTCCCACATTTCGGCCTTTGCGGGGGTGTCTGGGTAATTTATTCTGGGGCGATTTGGGCATATCATACCTCTGCGGATTCCCACGGGTGTCCTCTTTTCGGAAATGCATGGGGTTTCCTGTTTTCCTTGGTGGCTTGGACACCCGAGGCCAATATCTGTGTGATGTGTGAGTGTGACATTTCAGGTGTGAAAACAGACTTGGGGTTACTTGTGTTTTAGGCTTTCCCCTTGGCGGCCAGGTAGGTTCACCTACACATGTGAGGTACCATTTTCATCAGGACACCTGAGGGAACGCGGGACGCTAGGCCATGTGTTATTGGGGCGTGTTTCGATGGGTGAGCCGAGCGAAATGTGCGGAAAATGCGTGTTTTTTCCCACATTTTGGAATTTGCGCGGGTGTCTGGGTAATAAATTCTTGGGCAATTTGGGCATATCATACCTCTGCGGATTCCCATGCGTGTCCTCTTTTCGGAAATGCATGGGGTTCCCTGTTTTCCTTGGTGGCTTGGACACCCGAGGCCCATATCTGTATGATGTGAGAGTGTGACATTTTAGGTGTGAAAACAGACTTGGGGTTACTTGTGTTTTAGGCTTTACCCTTGGCGGCCAGGTAGGTGCACCCACACATGTGAGGTACCGTTTTCATCGGGACACCTGTGAGAACGCGGGACCGTAGGCCATGTGTAGTTAGGGGTGTGTTTCGATGGGTGAGCAAAGCAAAATGTGCGGAAAATGCATTTTTTTCCCACATTTCGGACTTTGCGGGGGTGTCTGGGTAATAAATTCTGGGGCGATTTGGGCATATCATACCTCTGCGGATTCCCACGGGTGTCCTCTTTTCGGAAATGCATGGGGTTACCTGTTTTCCTTGGTGGCTTGGACACCCGAGGCCCATATCTGTGGGATGTGTAAGTGTGAGATTTCACGTGTGAAAACAGACTTGGGGTTACTTGTGTTTTAGGCTTTCTCCTTGGCGGCCAGGTAGGTGCACCCACACATGTGAGGTACCATTTTCATCAGGACACCTGTGGGAACGCGGACACTAGGCCATGTGTTGTTGGGGCGTGTTTCGATGGGTGAGCTGAGCGAAATGTGCGGAAAATGCATGTTTTTTCCCACATTTTGGACTTTGCGGGGGTGTCTGGGTATAAATTCTGGGGCGATTTGGGCATATCATACCTCTGAGGATTCCCACGGGTGTCCTCTTTTCGGAAATGCATGGGGTTCCCTGTTTTCCTTGGTGGCTTGGACACCCGAGGCCCATATCTGTGGGATGTGTAAGTGTGAGATTTTAGGTGTGAAAACAGACTTGGGGTTACTTGTGTTTTAGGCTTTCTCCTTGGCGGCCAGGTAGGTGCACCCACACATGTGAGGTTCCATTTTCATCGGGACACCTGTGGGAACGCGGGACGGTAGGCCATGTGTTGTTGGGTGAGTGTTTCGATGGGTGAGCCGAGCGAAATGTGCAGAAAATGTATTTTTTTCCCACATTTTGGACTTTGCGGGGCTGTCTGGGTAATACATTCTGGGGCGATTTGGGCATATCATACCTCTGCGGATTCCCACGGGTGTCCTCTTTTCAGAAATGCATGTAGTTCCCAGTTTTCCTTGGTGGCTTGGAAACCCGAGGCCCATATCTGAATGACGTGAGAGTGTGACATTTCAGTTGTGAAAACAGACTTGGGGTTACTTGTGTTTTAGGCTTTCCCCTTGGCGGCCAGGTAGGTGCACCCATACATGTGAGGTACCGTTTTCATTGGAACACCTGTGGGAACACGGGATAGTAGGCCATGTGTTGTTGGGGGCGTGTTTCGATGGGTGAGACGAGTGAAATGTACAGAAAATGCATTTTTTCCCCACATTTTGGGCTTTGCGGGGGTGTTTGGGTAATACATTCTGGGGCGATTTGGGCATATAATACCTCTGAGGATTCCCACGGGTGTCCTCTTTTTGGAAATGCATGGGGTTCCCTGTTTTCCTTGGTGGCTTGGACACGCAAGGCCCATATCTGTGGGATGTGTAAGTGTGAAATTTCAGGTGTGAAAACAGACTTGGGGTTACTTGTGTTTTAGGCTTTCTCCTTGGTGGCCAGGTAGGTGCACCCACACATGTGAGGTACCATTTTCATCAGGACACCTGTGGGAACGCGGGACTCTAGGCCATGTGTTGTTGGGGCGTGTTTCGATGGGTGAGCTGAGCGAAATGTGCGGATAATGCATGTTTTTTCCCACATTTTGGATTTTGCGGGGGTGTCTGGGTAATAAATTCTGGGGCGATTTGGACATATCATACCTCTGCGGATTCCCACGTGTGTCCTCTTTTCGGAAATGCATGGGATTCCCTGTTTTCCTTGGTGGCTTGGACACCCGAGGCCCATATCTGTATGATGTGAGAGTGTGACATTTCAGGTGTGAAAACAGACTTGGGGTTACTTGTGTTTTAGGCTTTCCCCTTGGCGGCCAGGGAGATTCACCCACACAGGTGAAGTCCTGTTTTCATCGGGACACCTGTGGAAACGCGGGACGGTAGGCCATGTGTTGTTGGGGGCGTGTTTTGATGGGTAAGCCGAGCGAAATGTGCGAAAATGCAGTTTTTTTCCGTCATTTCGGACTTCGTGGGGGTGTCTGGGTAATAAATTCTGGGGCGATTTGGGCATATCATACCTCTGAGGATTCCCACGGGTGTCCTCGTTTCGGAAATGCATGGGGTTCCCTGTTTTACGTGGTGGCTTGGACACCCGAGGCCCATATCTGTATGATGTGAGAGTGTGACATTTCAGGTGTGAAAACAGACTTGGGGTTACTTGTGTTTTAGGCTTTCCCCTTGGCGGCCAGGGAGATTCACCCACACATGTGAAGTCCTGTTTTCATCGGGACACCTATGGGAACGCGGGACGGTAGGCCATGTGTTGTTGGGGGCGTGTTTTGATGGGTAAGCCAAGCGAAATGTGCGGAAAATGCAGTTTTTTTCCGTCATTTCGGACTTCGTGGGGGTGTCTGGGTAATAAATTCTGGGGCGATTTGGGCATATCATACCTCTGCGGATTCCCACGGGTGTCCTCTTTTCAGAAATGCATGGGGTTCCCTGTTTTCCTTGGTGGCTTGGACACCCGAGGCCCATATCTGAATGATGTGAGAGTGTGACATTTCAGGTGTGAAAACAGACTTGGGGTTTCTTGTGTTTTAGGCTTTCCCCTTGGCGGCCAGGTAGGTGCACCCACACATGTGAGGTACCGTTTTCATCGGAACACCTGTGGAAATATGGGACAGTAGACCATGTGTTGTTTGGGACGTGTTTCGATGGGTGAGCCGAGCAAAATGTGCGGAAAATACATTTTTTTCCCCACATTTTGGGCTTTGCAGGGGTGTTTGGGTAATACATTCTGGGGCGATTTGGGCATATCATACCTCTGCGGATTCCCACGGGTGTCCTCTTTTCGGAAATGCATGGGGTTCCCTGTTTTCCTTGGTGGCTAGGACACCCGCGGCCAATATCTGTATAATGTGAGAGTGTGACATTTTAGGTGTGAAAACAGACTTGGGGTTACTTGTGTTTTAGACTTTCCCCTTGGCGGGCAGGTAGGTGCACCCACACATGTGAGGTACCGTTTTCATGGGGACACCTGTGGGAACGCGGGACAGTAGGCCATGTGTAGTTCGGGGTGTGTTTTGATGGGTGAGCCGACCGAAATGTGCGGAAAATGCATTTTTTGTCCCACATTTCTGCCTTTGCGGGGGTGTCTGGGTAATTTATTCTGGGGCGATTTGGGCATATCATACCTCTGCGGATTCCCACGGGTGTCCTCTTTTCGGAAATGCATGGGGTTCCCTGTTTTCCTTGGTGGCTTGGACACCCGAGGCCCATATCTGTGTGATGTGTGAGTGTGACATTTCAGGTGTGAAAACAGACTTGGGGTTACTTGTGTTTTAGGCTTTCCCCTTGGCGGCCAGGTAGTTTCACCTACACATGTGAGGTACCATTTTCATCAGGACACCTGAGGGAACGCGGGACGCTAGGCCATGTGTTGTTGGGGCGTGTTTCGATGGGTGAGCCGAGCGAAATGTGCGGAAAATGCGTGTTTTTTCCCACATTTTGGACTTTGCGGGGGTGTCTGGGTAATAAATTCTGGGGTAATTTGGGTATATCATACCTCTGCGGATTCCCAGGCGTGTCCTCTTTTTGGAAATGCATGGGGTTCCCTGTTTTCCTTGGTGGCTTGGACACCCGAGGCCCATATCCGTATGATGTGAGAGTGTGACATTTCAGGTGTGAAAACAGACTTGGGGTTACTTGTGTTTTAGGATTTCCCCTTGGCTGCCAGGTAGATTCACCCACACATGTGAAGTACTGTTTTCATTGGGACACCTGTGGGAAAGCGGTACGGTAGGCCATGTGTTGTTGGGGGTGTGTTTCGATGGGTGAGCCGAGCGAAATGTGCAGAAAATGCGTGTTTTTTCCCCACATTTCGGGCTTTGCGGGGATGTTTGGGTAATACATTCTGGGGCGATTTGGGCATATCATACCTCTGCGGATTCCCACGGGTGTCCTCTTTTTGGAAATGCATGGGGTTCCCTGTTTTCCTTGGTGGCTTGGACACCCGAGGCCCATATCTGTATGATGTGAGAGTGTGACATTTTAGGTGTGAAAACAGACGGGGTTACTTGTGTTTTAGGCTTTCCCCTTGATGGCCAGGTAGGTGCACCCACACATGTGAGGTACCGTTTTCATCGGGACACCTGTGAGAACGCAGGACCGTATGCCATGTGTAGTTGGGGGTGTGTTTCGATGGGTGAGCCGAGCAAAATGTGCGGAAAATGCATTTTTTTTCCCACATTTCGGACTTTGCGGGGGTGTCTGGGTAATAAATTCTCTGGCGATTTGGGCATATCATACCTCTGCGGATTCCCACGGGTGTCCTCTTTTTGGAAATGCATGGGGTTCCCTGTTTTCCTTGGTGGCTTGGACACACGAGGCCCATATCTGTATGATGTGAGAGTGTGACATTTCAGGTGTGAAAACAGACTTGGGGTTACTTGTGTTTTAGGCTTTCCCCTTGGCGGCCAGGTAGGTGCACCCACACATGTGAGGTACCGTTTTCATCGGGACACCTGTGGGAACGTGGGACGGTAGGCCATGTGTTGTTGGGGGTGTGTTTCGATGGGTGAGCCGAGCGAAATGTGCGGAAAATGCATTTTTTGTCACACATTTCGGCATTTGCGGGGGTGTCTGGGTAATAAATTCTGGGGCGATTTGGGCATATCATAACTCTGCGGATTCCCACGGGTGTCCTCTTTTCAGAAATGCATGTGGTTCCCAGTTTTCCTTGGTGGCTTGGACACCCGAGGCCCATATCTGAATGACGTGAGAGTGTGACATTTCAGTTGTGAAAACAGACTTGGGGTTACTTGTGTTTTAGGCTTTCCCCTTGGCGGCCAGGTAGGTGCACCCACACATGTGAGGTACCATTTTCATTGGAACACCTGTGGGAACACGGGACAGTAGGCCATGTGTTGTTGGGGTGTGTTTCGATGGGTGAGCCGAGTGAAATGTGCAGAAAATGCATTTTTTCCCCACATTTCGGGCTTTGCGGGGGTGTTTGGGTAATACATTCTGGGGCGATTTGGGCATATCATACATCTGCGGATTCCCACGGGTGTCCTCTTTTTGGAAATGCATGGGGCTCCCTGTTTTCCTTGGTGGCTTGTACACCCGAGGCCCATATCTGTATGATGTGAGAGTGTGACATTTTAGGTATGAAAACAGACTTGGGGTTACTTGTGTTTTAGGCTTTCCCCTTGGCGGCCAGGTAGGTGCACCCATACATGTGAGGTACCGTTTTCATCGGGACACCTGTGAGAATGCGGGACCGTAGGCCATGTGTAGTTGGGGGTGTGTTTCGATGGGTGAGCCGAGCAAAATGTGCGGAAAATGCATTTTTTTCCCACATTTCGGACTTTGCGGGAGTGTCTGGGTAATAAATTCTGGGGCGATTTGGGCATATCATACCTCTGCGGATTCCCACGGGTGTCCTCTTTTCTGAAATGCATGGGGTTCCCTGTTTTCCTTGGTGGCGTGGACACCCGAGGCCCATGTCTGAATGATGTGAGAGTGTGACATTTCAGGTGTGTAAACAGACTTGGGGTTACTTGTGTTTTAGGCTTTCCCCTTGGCGGCCAGGTAGATTCACCCACACATGTGAAGTACTGTTTTCATCGGGACACCTGTGGGAAAGCGGGACGGTAGGCCATGTGTTGTTGGGGGTGTGTTTCGATGGGTGAGCCGAGCGAAATGTGCAGAAAATTCATTTTTTTCCCACATTTCGGACTTTGCAGGGCTGTCTGGGTAATTAATTCTGGGGCGATTTGGGCATATCATACCTCTGCGGATTCCCACGTGTGTCCTCTTTCCAGAAATGCATGGAGTTCCCTGTTTTCCTTGGTGGCTTGGACACCCGAGGCCCATATCTGTATGATGTGAGAGTGTGACATTTCAGGTGTGTAAACAGACTTGGGGTTACTTGTGTTTTAGGCTTTCCCCTTGGCGTCCAGGTAGGTGCACCCACACATGTGAGGTACCATTTTCATCAGGACACCTGTGGGAACGCGGGACGGTAGGCCATGTGTTGTTGGGGGCGTGTTTCGATGGGTGAGCCGAGCGAAATGTGCAGAAAATGCGTGTTTTTTCCCACATTTCGGATTTGCGGGGGTGTCTGGGTAATAAATTCTCTGGCGATTTGGGCATATCATACCTCTGCGGACTCCCATGGGTGTCCTCTTTTCGGAAATGCATGGGGTTCCCTGTTTTCCTTGGTTGCTTGGACACCCGAGGCCCATATCTGTATGATGTGAGAGTGCGTCATTTCAGGTGTGAAAACAGACTTGGGGTTACTTGTGTTTAAGGCTTTCCCCTTGGCAGCCAGGTAGGTGCACCCACACATGTGAGGTACCGTTTTCATCGGGACACCTGTGGGAACGCGGGACGGTAGACCATGTGTTGTTGGGTGAGTGTTTCGATGGGTGAGCCGAGCGAAATGTGCAGAAAATGTATTTTTTTCCCACATTTTGGACTTTGCGGGGCTGTCTGGGTAATACATTCTGGGGCGATTTGGGCATATCATACCTCTGCAGATTCCCACGGGTGTCCTCTTTTCAGAAATGCATGTAGTTCCCAGTTTTCCTTGGTGGCTTGGAAACCCGAGGCCCATATCTGAATGACGTGAGAGTGTGACATTTCAGTTGTGAAAACAGACTTGGGGTTACTTGTGTTTTAGGCTTTCCCCTTGGCGGCCAGGTAGGTGTACCCACACATGTGAGGTACCGTTTTCATTGGAACACCTGTGGGAACACGGGACAGTAGGCCATGTGTTGTTGGGGGCGTGTTTCGATGGGTGAGCCGAGTGAAATGTGCAGAAAATGCATTTTTTCCCCACATTTCGGGCTTTGCGGGGGTGTTTGGGTAATACATTCTGGGGCGATTTGGGCATATCATACCTCTGCGGATTCCCACGGGTGTCCTCTTTTTGGAAATGCATGGGGTTCCCTGTTTTCCTTGGTGGCTTGGACACCCAAGGCCCATATCTGTGGGATGTGTAAGTGTGAAATTTCAGGTGTGAAAACAGACTTAGGGTTACTTATTTCCCCTTGGCGGCCAGGGAGATTCACCCACACATGTGAAGTCCTGTTTTCATCGGGACACCTGTGGGAACGCGGGACGGTAAGCCATGTGTTGTTGGGGGCGTGTTTTGATGGGTAAGCCGAGCGAAATGTGCGTAAAATGCAGTTTTTTTCCGTCATTTCGGACTTCGTGGGGGTGTCTGGGTAATAAATTCTGGGGCGATTTGGGCATATCATACCTCTGCGGATTCCCAGAGGTGTCCTCTTTTCAGAAATGCATGGGGTTCCCTGTTTTCCTTGGTGGCTTGGACACCCCCGGCCCATATCTGTATAATGTGAGAGTGTGACATTTTAGGTGTGAAAACAGACTTGGGGTTACTTGTGTTTTAGACTTTCCCCTTGGCGGCCAGGTAGGTGCACCCACACATGTGAGGTACCGTTTTCATGGGGACACCTGTGGGAACGCGGGACAGTAGGCCATGTGTTGTTGGGGGTGTGTTTCGATGGGTGAGCAGAGCGAAATGTGCAGAAAATGCGTTTTTTCCCCACATTTCGGACTTTGCGGGGGTGTCTGGGTAATAAATTCTCTGGCGATTTGGGCATATCATACCTCTGCGGATTCCCACGGGTGTCCTCTTTTTGGAAATGCATGGGGTTCCCTGTTTTCCTTGGTAGCTTGGACACACGAGGCCCGTATCTGTATGATGTGAGAGTGTGACATTTCAGGTGTGAAAACAGACTTGGGGTTACTTGTGTTTTAGGCTTTCCCCTTGGTGGCCAGGTAGGTTTACCCACACATGTGAGGTACCGTTTTCATCGGGGCACCTGTGGGAACGCGGGACAGTAGGCCATGTGTAGTTCGGGGTGTGTTTTGATGGGTGAGCCGACCGAAATGTGCGGAAAATGCATTTTTCGTCCCACATTTCGGCCTTTGCGGGGGTGTCTGGGTAATTTATTCTGGGGCGATTTGGGCATATCATACCTCTGCGGATTCCCACGGGTGTCCTCTTTTCGGAAATGCATGGGGTTTCCTGTTTTCCTTGGTGGCTTGGACACCCGAGGCCAATATCTGTGTGATGTGTGAGTGTGACATTTCAGGTGTGAAAACAGACTTGGGGTTACTTGTGTTTTAGGCTTTCCCCTTGGCGGCCAGGTAGGTTCACCTACACATGTGAGGTACCATTTTCATCAGGACACCTGAGGGAACGCGGGACGCTAGGCCATGTGTTATTGGGGCGTGTTTCGATGGGTGAGCCGAGCGAAATGTGCGGAAAATGCGTGTTTTTTCCCACATTTTGGAATTTGCGCGGGTGTCTGGGTAATAAATTCTTGGGCAATTTGGGCATATCATACCTCTGCGGATTCCCATGCGTGTCCTCTTTTCGGAAATGCATGGGGTTCCCTGTTTTCCTTGGTGGCTTGGACACCCGAGGCCCATATCTGTATGATGTGAGAGTGTGACATTTTAGGTTTGAAAACAGACTTGGGGTTACTTGTGTTTTAGGCTTTACCCTTGGCGGCCAGGTAGGTGCACCCACACATGTGAGGTACCGTTTTCATCGGGACACCTGTGAGAACGCGGGACCGTAGGCCATGTGTAGTTAGGGGTGTGTTTCGATGGGTGAGCAAAGCAAAATGTGCGGAAAATGCATTTTTTTCCCACATTTCGGACTTTGCGGGGGTGTCTGGGTAAATAATTCTGGGGCGATTTGGGCATATCATACCTCTGCGGATTCCCACGGGTGTCCTCTTTTCGGAAATGCATGGGGTTACCTGTTTTCCTTGGTGGCTTGGACACCCGAGGCCCATATCTGTGGGATGTGTAAGTGTGAGATTTCACGTGTGAAAACAGACTTGGGGTTACTTGTGTTTTAGGCTTTCTCCTTGGCGGCCAGGTAGGTGCACCCACACATGTGAGGTACCATTTTCATCAGGACACCTGTGGGAACGCGGACACTAGGCCATGTGTTGTTGGGGCGTGTTTCGATGGGTGAGCTGAGCGAAATGTGCGGAAAATGCATGTTTTTTCCCACATTTTGGACTTTGCGGGGGTGTCTGGGTATAAATTCTGGGGCGATTTGGGCATATCATACCTCTGAGGATTCCCACGGGTGTCCTCTTTTCGGAAATGCATGGGGTTCCCTGTTTTCCTTGGTGGCTTGGACACCCGAGGCCCATATCTGTGGGATGTGTAAGTGTGAGATTTTAGGTGTGAAAACAGACTTGGGGTTACTTGTGTTTTAGGCTTTCTCCTTGGCGGCCAGGTAGGTGCACCCACACATGTGAGGTTCCATTTTCATCGGGACACCTGTGGGAACGCGGGACGGTAGGCCATGTGTTGTTGGGTGAGTGTTTCGATGGGTGAGCCGAGCGAAATGTGCAGAAAATGTATTTTTTTCCCACATTTTGGACTTTGCGGGGCTGTCTGGGTAATACATTCTGGGGCGATTTGGGCATATCATACCTCTGCGGATTCCCACGGGTGTCCTCTTTTCAGAAATGCATGTAGTTCCCAGTTTTCCTTGGTGGCTTGGAAACCCGAGGCCCATATCTGAATGACGTGAGAGTGTGACATTTCAGTTGTGAAAACAGACTTGGGGTTACTTGTGTTTTAGGCTTTCCCCTTGGCGGCCAGGTAGGTGCACCCATACATGTGAGGTACCGTTTTCATTGGAACACCTGTGGGAACACGGGATAGTAGGCCATGTGTTGTTGGGGGCGTGTTTCGATGGGTGAGACGAGTGAAATGTACAGAAAATGCATTTTTTCCCCACATTTTGGGCTTTGCGGGGGTGTTTGGGTAATACATTCTGGGGCGATTTGGGCATATAATACCTCTGCGGATTCCCACGGGTGTCCTCTTTTTGGAAATGCATGGGGTTCCCTGTTTTCCTTGGTGGCTTGGACACGCAAGGCCCATATCTGTGGGATGTGTAAGTGTGAAATTTCAGGTGTGAAAACAGACTTGGGGTTACTTGTGTTTTAGGCTTTCTCCTTGGTGGCCAGGTAGGTGCACCCACACATGTGAGGTACCATTTTCATCAGGACACCTGTGGGAACGCGGGACTCTAGGCCATGTGTTGTTGGGGCGTGTTTCGATGGGTGAGCTGAGCGAAATGTGCGGATAATGCATGTTTTTTCCCACATTTTGGATTTTGCGGGGGTGTCTGGGTAATAAATTCTGGGGCGATTTGGACATATCATACCTCTGCGGATTCCCACGTGTGTCCTCTTTTCGGAAATGCATGGGATTCCCTGTTTTCCTTGGTGGCTTGGACACCCGAGGCCCATATCTGTATGATGTGAGAGTGTGACATTTCAGGTGTGAAAACAGACTTGGGGTTACTTGTGTTTTAGGCTTTCCCCTTGGCGGCCAGGGAGATTCACCCACACAGGTGAAGTCCTGTTTTCATCGGGACACCTGTGGAAACGCGGGACGGTAGGCCATGTGTTGTTGGGGGCGTGTTTTGATGGGTAAGCCGAGCGAAATGTGCGAAAATGCAGTTTTTTTCCGTCATTTCGGACTTCGTGGGGGTGTCTGGGTAATAAATTCTGGGGCGATTTGGGCATATCATACCTCTGCGGATTCCCACGGGTGTCCTCTTTTCAGAAATGCATGGGGTTCCCTGTTTTCCTTGGTGGCTTGGACACCCGAGGCCCATATCTGAATGATGTGAGAGTGTGACATTTCAGGTGTGAAAACAGACTTGGGGTTTCTTGTGTTTTAGGCTTTCCCCTTGGCGGCCAGGGAGATTCACCCACACATGTGAAGTCCTGTTTTCATCGGGACACCTGTGGGAACGCGGGACGGTAGGCCATGTGTTGTTGGGGGCGTGTTTTGATGGGTAAGCCAAGCGAAATGTGCGGAAAATGCAGTTTTTTTCCGTCATTTCGGACTTCGTGGGGTGTCTGGGTAATAAATTCTGGGGCGATTTGGGCATATCATACCTCTGCGGATTCCCACGGGTGTCCTCTTTTCAGAAATGCATGGGGTTCCCTGTTTTCCTTGGTGGCTTGGACACCCGAGGCCCATATCTGAATGATGTGAGAGTGTGACATTTCAGGTGTGAAAACAGACTTGGGGTTTCTTGTGTTTTAGGCTTTCCCCTTGGCGGCCAGGTAGGTGCACCCACACATGTGAGGTACCGTTTTCATCGGAACACCTGTGGAAATATGGGACAGTAGACCATGTGTTGTTTGGGACGTGTTTCGATGGGTGAGCCGAGCAAAATGTGCGGAAAATACATTTTTTTCCCCACATTTTGGGCTTTGCAGGGGTGTTTGGGTAATACATTCTGGGGCGATTTGGGCATATCATACCTCTGCGGATTCCCACGGGTGTCCTCTTTTCGGAAATGCATGGGGTTCCCTGTTTTCCTTGGTGGCTAGGACACCCGCGGCCAATATCTGTATAATGTGAGAGTGTGACATTTTAGGTGTGAAAACAGACTTGGGGTTACTTGTGTTTTAGACTTTCCCCTTGGCGGGCAGGTAGGTGCACCCACACATGTGAGGTACCGTTTTCATGGGGACACCTGTGGGAACGCGGGACAGTAGGCCATGTGTAGTTCGGGGTGTGTTTTGATGGGTGAGCCGACCGAAATGTGCGGAAAATGCATTTTTTGTCCCACATTTCTGCCTTTGCGGGGGTGTCTGGGTAATTTATTCTGGGGCGATTTGGGCATATCATACCTCTGCGGATTCCCACGGGTGTCCTCTTTTCGGAAATGCATGGGGTTCCCTGTTTTCCTTGGTGGCTTGGACACCCGAGGCCCATATCTGTGTGATGTGTGAGTGTGACATTTCAGGTGTGAAAACAGACTTGGGGTTACTTGTGTTTTAGGCTTTCCCCTTGGCGGCCAGGTAGTTTCACCTACACATGTGAGGTACCATTTTCATCAGGACACCTGAGGGAACGCGGGACGCTAGGCCATGTGTTGTTGGGGCGTGTTTCGATGGGTGAGCCGAGCGAAATGTGCGGAAAATGCGTGTTTTTTCCCACATTTTGGACTTTGCGGGGGTGTCTGGGTAATAAATTCTGGGGTAATTTGGGTATATCATACCTCTGCGGATTCCCAGGCGTGTCCTCTTTTTGGAAATGCATGGGGTTCCCTGTTTTCCTTGGTGGCTTGGACACCCGAGGCCCATATCCGTATGATGTGAGAGTGTGACATTTCAGGTGTGAAAACAGACTTGGGGTTACTTGTGTTTTAGGATTTCCCCTTGGCTGCCAGGTAGATTCACCCACACATGTGAAGTACTGTTTTCATTGGGACACCTGTGGGAAAGCGGTACGGTAGGCCATGTGTTGTTGGGGGTGTGTTTCGATGGGTGAGCCGAGCGAAATGTGCAGAAAATGCGTGTTTTTTCCCCACATTTCGGGCTTTGCGGGGATGTTTGGGTAATACATTCTGGGGCGATTTGGGCATATCATACCTCTGCGGATTCCCACGGGTGTCCTCTTTTTGGAAATGCATGGGGTTCCCTGTTTTCCTTGGTGGCTTGGACACCCGAGGCCCATATCTGTATGATGTGAGAGTGTGACATTTTAGGTGTGAAAACAGACGGGGTTACTTGTGTTTTAGGCTTTCCCCTTGATGGCCAGGTAGGTGCACCCACACATGTGAGGTACCGTTTTCATCGGGACACCTGTGAGAACGCAGGACCGTATGCCATGTGTAGTTGGGGGTGTGTTTCGATGGGTGAGCCGAGCAAAATGTGCGGAAAATGCATTTTTTTTCCCACATTTCGGACTTTGCGGGGGTGTCTGGGTAATAAATTCTCTGGCGATTTGGGCATATCATACCTCTGCGGATTCCCACGGGTGTCCTCTTTTTGGAAATGCATGGGGTTCCCTGTTTTCCTTGGTGGCTTGGACACACGAGGCCCATATCTGTATGATGTGAGAGTGTGACATTTCAGGTGTGAAAACAGACTTGGGGTTACTTGTGTTTTAGGCTTTCCCCTTGGCGGCCAGGTAGGTGCACCCACACATGTGAGGTACCGTTTTCATCGGGACACCTGTGGGAACGTGGGACGGAAGGCCATGTGTTGTTGGGGGTGTGTTTCGATGGGTGAGCCGAGCGAAATGTGCGGAAAATGCATTTTTTGTCACACATTTCGGCATTTGCGGGGGTGTCTGGGTAATAAATTCTGGGGCGATTTGGGCATATCATAACTCTGCGGATTCCCACGGGTGTCCTCTTTTCAGAAATGCATGTGGTTCCCAGTTTTCCTTGGTGGCTTGGACACCCGAGGCCCATATCTGAATGACGTGAGAGTGTGACATTTCAGTTGTGAAAACAGACTTGGGGTTACTTGTGTTTTAGGCTTTCCCCTTGGCGGCCAGGTAGGTGCACCCACACATGTGAGGTACCATTTTCATTGGAACACCTGTGGGAACACGGGACAGTAGGCCATGTGTTGTTGGGGTGTGTTTCGATGGGTGAGCCGAGTGAAATGTGCAGAAAATGCATTTTTTCCCCACATTTCGGGCTTTGCGGGGGTGTTTGGGTAATACATTCTGGGGCGATTTGGGCATATCATACATCTGCGGATTTCCACGGGTGTCCTCTTTTTGGAAATGCATGGGGCTCCCTGTTTTCCTTGGTGGCTTGTACACCCGAGGCCCATATCTGTATGATGTGAGAGTGTGACATTTTAGGTATGAAAACAGACTTGGGGTTACTTGTGTTTTAGGCTTTCCCCTTGGCGGCCAGGTAGGTGCATGTGATGCTGGAAATGTATCAGAGGGACAGGGCCTCTGAATCCTTGTCCTCTTCTGCCTTTTATCGTGTGTTCTGTTATGTTTTCTGCCCAGGAATCCATTTGGGACTCCTGGCAGTGCAGCTCTCTCTTTTGGTTTGGTGAACAGACCCCTGGGATACCCTTATGGCACCCATGGGTGGGGGGGTACAACCCTGTGCCCCTAGTGTATGTTTTTGGGCACCTGTGGGTGGCCCACAGAGCAGGGTATGGGCTGGTGGCAGCTCCATGCTGAATTGGACAGGTGCTCTGGGTGTCCTCCATTTTGGGATACCCAGGCCCTGCCATTGGGATCAGTTGATTCCTGATAGAAACAAGATGGCCCCTGTGGCCTCTTGCTTTCTATTGCCTGTTGTCTTGTTTTCCCAAAGTCCTGGGATGCCCTGACTCTGTCCCTTCCCCCTGACTGGCTGTTGGGTGGAAGTTCCATATATGGTGTTGTTGTGAAGGCCCAGCTAGACTGACTGGAGCCTTCCCAGTGACTGTATGTTGTGGGTACCTCCTGTGGGTGGGACCTGGGTGAATGGAGTGTGTGACCAATATACACTCCTTGTTGTGGTTGTCTGGTTTCTGGCATGAGAGACAAAGACTGAGACAGCCCTGCCCGAAACTGGCCTGAATGCAGTGTGTAGTGTTGAATGGCTGGGTACTTGTCCCAATCCACATTCCTTGTTGTGAGTGTCTGAAAGGGAGGAGTGTGGCCTGAATGCACTGTGTGCCTGATTGGCTGACTGACTGCATGAATGCCCTTCTGTGTGATTGGCTGCTGTGTGTGTGCCAGCAGTGTGGATGAGAGACAGAATAGTATATCTGGGGACCTCTCACCACTGGAAATTGTTCAGAAGCATTCAGAAGCTGAGTCTCCACTCAAGAGTAACTGGATTTGCTGATCCTCGACGTCCAGCTGGAAGAAGAAGACTTGCTGTGGCATTTGCTTCGACGGAACTGAAGGTTGTCGAAATCGTCGAGGACTGACCCGAGAGAGGACCTGGTAAGGCGCCCTCTTCCCGTGCTCCGAGGGACCATCGAGCACCGCTGAATCTTCGCCGAAGCGCCCTGGAAGTCAGACCCTCGAAAGGCTGCCGACCCGAGACGGGACCGCCGAGGAGATCGAAGTGAAGCACCCGGACATCGACGCTGTCGAAGTCCATTGCCGTCGACCAGGGTTCGCAGGTCTGTGTAACCGCTGGAGGCCCGTCGAAGTTGTGTTGCCCAGCCGTGGGAACCACTTGACGCCGTGCCGCCGACGATCGGAGCCGTCCGCTCCATTGCCTAAGAACATTCAATCGAAGGACTCTCTCGACCGCATCGTCGACCGCTTATCCTGCCGGAGAAAGTCGAGGACGACCAACGCGCCGAGGAGAAACCTGCCGGTGGGTTTCCCGCCACCCGACGACCCCAAAGACTCGGACGACTCGACGCCCTTGCTGGGCTCCCGTCTCTACAATCTTTGCGGTCCAGAACTATTGTCATCGAGGTGCCCCGCACACCTCCGCCTTGCAGGACGCCGACGCCCCGACGCCGACGAGCACCGCTCGGACGGAGCTGCCGCCTCTTCGACAACGTTCGGCCTCGTTCGTCGACGGACGTTCGACGCCCCGTGCCTCCCGCCTGAAAAGGAAGGCATTCAAGAAGGGCCGTCGATTCCCCGTCGCCGAACAGCGAGTCCCTCGACGCTTGTCGACGCCTTTTCGAGGAACTCGACTCCACCAGGTACATTGGGGGGGTAAAAACATTATAGGAGAAAAATAGACTATTGAACAATATCTGGACTGGGCTGGGGTTATATCTCTTTATTTTGCAGGTTGCCCAGGTGGGGGGATCTCCACACAGAACTGTGTCCAGTAGCAAGGGCCAGTATTCTGCCTATTGTTTCAACCCTCTGTTATCTCTCCTCTCTCTATTGCTGGTTTCCTTCTTATTGATCTGTGTGCCATTTCTACAGTATTGTGAATGCACTTTAATGAGGTCTAATATTAGTGGTACCACTTTAGAATTGTAGATATTTACCATTGCTGATTTTCCTGAGCACAAAGTGCGTTATTGTGATAAGTGTACATAACCCTTGAATATTAATTATATAAAGACTGTGTTTTCAGTAATACAGTGTGTGGACATTCCTTTGTGGGGGCTTGGGGATACACTGTACTTAAGAACCAGCCTGCATCACCTCCTGAGAAGCTAGGCCTTGATTGCTCGTCCATCGCTACCGTATTAGAGAATCTTGGCTGGGGTCCTCTGTGCCTCCCCTCTACCATATAGAGAGCAGAAGTACAGACCCCCCCACCGGTCTTCTTGACAAAGCTGGTGGCAGCGGTGGGATGCTTATGGTTTTAAGACTCAGTGTATAACCGTGCCACTTACAAAATATCCGCACTTTTGTTAGATTAAGGTTTGGGTGTGTACCAAATAACTGCATTACAAGCAATGGAGGCCATTGCAAATGGTAAATTGACTCGGATGAGCTTAGAGGCTCTCCAGAGTGCTTGTGAAGCCAGGGAGTTAGACTTTGTGGATAAGTCTAGGGCTGAGCTGATAGCTGCCCTGGTGGATTACCAGACTGATGGTGAAACTCTTGAGGAAGGGGGGGATGCAACCAGTGAGGACTCTGCCCCTGGGGTTGTCGCTGAATCTGTTTCTGGGAATGCCACCATTCCTGCTGCCTCTGTTCCAAACCCCAGCAATTCCATGGAACTTGAGTTATTGAGGATGAAGTTAGCCTTTGAATATCGCAAGTTGGAAATAGAAGCTGAGCTTAAGAAAGAGGAGCTGGCACAGCAAGTGGAACTCAAGAATAGGGATCTTGAACTCAGAAATAAGGACCTTGAACTCAAAAGCCAGGACACTGAATGTCAGAGAATCCAGCTAGAGAAAGCCAGAGTGGAGACTTCAGCTAGATCCAGTGAGAGTGTCAGGTCCCCAGCCACCAAGTTTATGAAAGATTTGGTTGGTGTGTTTGTGGAGGGTTCAGATATCCTCCAATGGATTGAAGCGTTTGAAATGGCTTGTGCAATTCATGATGTAGATAAAAGAGATTGGGCTAAGTGTTTGTTAAGCAGAGTGCCTCAAACTGGATATGACTGTATTCTGAAGCTGAGTGTGGAAGAAAGGGGTCAGTATGAGTGTATGAAGTCTGCTTTGATTGCCAAGTTTGGCAAGACACCTGCCCAATACCTTAAAAGGTTCAGGGAATTTAAGAAAAGAGAGAATGTGTCTTGGGTTGACTGGGTGAGTACTGCGCACATGAACATGATGGGGTGGATTGATGGATACAAGGTGAAAACTTTTGTTGAGTTGTCCCACCTCTTGTTTTTTGAGCATTTTTCTGAAGCCTGTTCACCAGAGCTGCGTCAGTATGTGGCTGACCAGAACATTTTGGACCCCTTTAAGCTGGCTAGGTTGGCTGACAAGTGGGTCTCCCACCGGGTGTCCCCTAAGGACTCCAGTGGGAAGGACAAGGACAAAGAAAAGGGGGCCTCTCAGAAAGCTGAGGAGTCCCAAAAGCAGTCACAGTCGGGTAAACCAAAACCTTCCTCTCCTAAGACCCAAAAATCTAGTGGGGATAAGTCCTCTGTGGGTGGGAATAAGAGTAGTGGTCCACCTGCTGCAAAGCAGGCTCCCAGTGGTTCCAGTACCGTACCCCGCACTCCTGGCACTTGTTGGGATTGTGGGGCTCTGGATCACAAAAGGGGTGACCCCAAGTGTAAAGGTAAGGCACTTGGAGTACAGGCTGTCAGCCTGACCTACCCTTACCCCGTGTCTGAGGTGGAGGCCACTGTCCTCCCCTCCTCTACAGGAATCACATTTGGTGCTCCAGTAGAGATTTCCTTAGTGTCCCTTGGGGCCTGGGACCAGTACGCAGAAGTACTGGCGACTATCCCGCAGAACACCCGTAGGTTTTTGAGAAGTGTCCTCTTGAATGGCCAGCCTTCTACTGGTTTGAGAGACACTGGGGCAAGCATGACAGTGGTGGACAGGACCCTGCTCAAGCCAGAGGACTATGTAGGTGCTCCTCTGAGAACCACCAGGTTAGCTGGTGGGCCTCCCAAATTATCGCCTGTAACCCTAGTCACACTCATGATTGGAGACAAGACAGCAAAGCTTCCTGTCCTGGTTCAGGACAATGTCCCTGCTAACATTCTGTTAGGAAACGATCTAGTAGAGTTGGGGTTGATCTCGGATGGTCTTCCCATGACTGCTGCTGCAGTCACTAGGTCACAGGTGACACCGGGTCTGGCTGTGAGTCAGGTATCCGAGCCAAAGGCGAGGCCTAAGGCAAGAAGAAGGAAGACCAAGAAGGCCACCTCTGTGGAGGGAACACCTTCTCTTCCTGCTGTTCCGACAGCACCCAATGGGATCCATGCTCCGGACGGGCTGGGTCCAGCGGAAAACCCAAACTCAACTCCTGTGGGAGAAGAGACAGAAGACTCTCCTGTGGGAGAGGTTCTCAACCCGGAGGATCATCCCGACCTTCCATGCTTGTTAGCTGAAGGGGGACCCTCCCGGGCAGACTTCTGTAAGGGACAGAGAGAGTGCCACTCTCTCGAGGGCCTGAGGAAACAGGCCCTGTCCCAGGCACAAGGTGAAGTGCCTAGGACATTCAAGATTTATTGGGAGGGTGAGCTCCTTGTTAGTGAGCCCACTAAGCCCGAACCTGGTGCCCGCAAGAGGTTGGTGGTACCCCAGGTTTACAGGCCCTTCCTACTGCAGTTGGCGCATGAGGTGCCCTTGGCTGGTCATCTTGGGACCAAGAAGACTAAGCAGAGGCTCTCTGCCCATTTCTACTGGCCACGGATGGGAGTAGAGGTGGAGTCCCACTGCAGGACCTGCCCAACTTGTCAGTTGTCTGGCAAGACTGGAGGCAGGGTCATTGCCCCACTGCAGCCATTACCAGTGGTTGGCACCCCATTTGAGAGGGTGGGCATCGACATCGTCGGTCCCCTTGACCCTCCCACTTCAGGTGGACATCGGTTCATCCTGGTCTTGGTAGATCATGCCACCAGGTACCCTGAGGCAATACCCCTTCGGACTGTTACTGCCAAGGTGGTTGCCAGGGCTCTCCTGGGCATTTTCACCCGTGTTGGATTCCCCAAGGAGGTTGTCTCTGACCGAGGATCCAACTTCATGTCTAGTTACATGAAAACCATGTGGAAAGAGTGCGGGGTAACCTACAAGTTCTCCACCTCTTACCACCCCCAGACCAATGGTCTGGTTGAGAGATTTAACAAAACTCTCAAGGGCATGCTAGGTGCTTTGGAAGAGCCCCTAAGGAGGAAATGGGATCTCCTCCTGCCATGCCTGCTGTTTGCTTACAGAGAGGTACCTCAAGAGGGTGTTGGTTTCAGCCCCTTTGAGTTACTCTTTGGACATCCCGTGAGGGGGCCCCTCGCCTTGATCCGAGAAGGCTTGGAAGCCACCCCTCCAGGTCCCGCCAAGCAAGTGGGGGACTATGTGTTAGGCCTCAGGCGGAGGATGACACAAATGATGGGTCAGGCAACAGCAAATCTCAAGGCCAGCCAGGAATTGAATAAGTACTGGCATGACCTGAAAGCTTCGCAAGTGGATTGGACTCCGGGACAGGAAATCCTTGTGATGGAGCCTACCAAGCCTAGAGCTTTGGCAGACAAGTGGACTGGACCCTTCAGGATCATCTCCAAGATGGGCGAAGTCAATTATCTGGTGGACATGGGAGCCTCTGGGGTAGCCCCCCAGGTATTCCATGTCAACAGGCTCAAGCCTTTCCACAGGCGAGCAGAAGTCTCATGTCTCTTGCTAGCTTCAGGGCAAGAAGAGGATGAGAGTGAGCCCCTTCCTGATTTGCTGCATAGCAACCCTCAGGATGGCTCAGTGGAGGGAGTACAACTCTCTCCCGATTTGACAACAGAGCAGCAGAGGGCCTGCCGGGCTTTGCTCCAGCAGTATGCCCCTCTGTTTTCACTGACACCGGGCCTTACACCGTGGTGTAAGCACGAAATTGACACTGGTGACAGTGTGCCTGTCAAAAGCAGGAGCTATCGTATGTCAGATACCGTCAAAAACCACATCCAGGCTGAGGTCGCCAAGATGTTGGATCTGGGTGTTATTGAACCCTCCACCAGTCCCTGGTCCAGTCCAGTGGTCCTTGTCCCCAAGGCAAGTTCCCCGGCGGGTACCAAGGATTGGAGGTTCTGTGTGGACTACCGAGGAGTCAATGCCGTCACCAAAACTGACGCGCACCCATTGCCCAGGGCTGATGAGCTCGTGGACACTATAGGTGCTGCCAAATTTGTGAGCACCTTTGACCTTACCTCAGGCTATTGGCAAATAGCTCTGACGGACCATGCCAAGGAAAAGACGGCATTCTCCACACCTGAGGGACTCTACCAGTTTAGGGTCATGCCCTTTGGGTTGAAGAATGCCCCTGCCACCTTCCAGAGATTGGTCAACCATGCGCTCAGTGGGCTGGAAGCCTTTTGTGTGGCTTACTTAGACGACATTGCCGTCTACAGTTCCACCTGGGAAGAGCATTTGACACATCTGGATAAGGTGTTGCAGGCCTTGAAAAGGGCTAACCTCACTATCAAGGCCACCAAGTGCCAGATAGCTCAGGGGAAAGTTACCTATCTTGGTCATGAGGTAGGAGGGGGTCAAATCCAACCTCTCTCCAGTAAAGTACAGGACGTACAGAACTGGGAGACTCCCACTACTCAAACCCAGGTGAGAGCCTTTTTGGGCCTCACTGGGTACTATCGCAATTTCATGGCAGACTATGGAACCATAGCTGCACCCCTGACAGCTCTAACTTCACCCAAACAGCCTAGGAAGGTTAATTGGACTGAAGACTGTCAGAGGGCCTTTGATGGCTTGAAAGAAAGTCTGTGTAGGGCACCTGTGTTGAGTGCGCCTGACTACAGCCGACCCTTTATCGTCCAGACGGATGCCTGCGACACCGGAATTGGAGCTGTCTTGTCCCAGTTAGATGACAAAGGGAGAGAACATCCTATCATATTCATCAGTAGACAACTCAAGGGTAGAGAACTTAGGTGGGCTACTGTTGAAAAGGAATGTTTTAGTATAGTTTGGAGCCTTAGGCGTTTTAGGCCCTACCTTACGGGGTCCACCTTCAAGGTCCAAACAGATCATAAGCCCCTGAAGTGGCTTATGCAGATGAAGGGTGAGAATCCGAAATTGCTCAGGTGGTCGATTAGCCTACAAGGGCTAGACTTCACCATAGAGCACAGACCAGGGAAGAGTCACGATAATGCAGATGGCCTTTCCAGAAGGTATGTTGACCGTCTGGATGAGGGTGTCTATCCCGTGGGAGATTAGGCACCCTCCACCTCAGTCTGGGGGGGGCGACTGTGATGCTGGAAATGTATCAGAGGGACAGGGCCTCTGAATCCTTGTCCTCTTCTGCCTTTTATCGTGTGTTCTGTTATGTTTTCTGCCCAGGAATCCATTTGGGACTCCTGGCAGTGCAGCTCTCTCTTTTGGTTTGGTGAACAGACCCCTGGGATACCCTTATGGCACCCATGGGTGGGGGGGTACAACCCTGTGCCCCTAGTGTATGTTTTTGGGCACCTGTGGGTGGCCCACAGAGCAGGGTATGGGCTGGTGGCAGCTCCATGCTGAATTGGACAGGTGCTCTGGGTGTCCTCCATTTTGGGATACCCAGGCCCTGCCATTGGGATCAGTTGATTCCTGATAGAAACAAGATGGCCCCTGTGGCCTCTTGCTTTCTATTGCCTGTTGTCTTGTTTTCCCAAAGTCCTGGGATGCCCTGACTCTGTCCCTTCCCCCTGACTGGCTGTTGGGTGGAAGTTCCATATATGGTGTTGTTGTGAAGGCCCAGCTAGACTGACTGGAGCCTTCCCAGTGACTGTATGTTGTGGGTACCTCCTGTGGGTGGGACCTGGGTGAATGGAGTGTGTGACCAATATACACTCCTTGTTGTGGTTGTCTGGTTTCTGGCATGAGAGACAAAGACTGAGACAGCCCTGCCCGAAACTGGCCTGAATGCAGTGTGTAGTGTTGAATGGCTGGGTACTTGTCCCAATCCACATTCCTTGTTGTGAGTGTCTGAAAGGGAGGAGTGTGGCCTGAATGCACTGTGTGCCTGATTGGCTGACTGACTGCATGAATGCCCTTCTGTGTGATTGGCTGCTGTGTGTGTGCCAGCAGTGTGGATGAGAGACAGAATAGTATATCTGGGGACCTCTCACCACTGGAAATTGTTCAGAAGCATTCAGAAGCTGAGTCTCCACTCAAGAGTAACTGGATTTGCTGATCCTCGACGTCCAGCTGGAAGAAGAAGACTTGCTGTGGCATTTGCTTCGACGGAACTGAAGGTTGTCGAAATCGTCGAGGACTGACCCGAGAGAGGACCTGGTAAGGCGCCCTCTTCCCGTGCTCCGAGGGACCATCGAGCACCGCTGAATCTTCGCCGAAGCGCCCTGGAAGTCAGACCCTCGAAAGGCTGCCGACCCGAGACGGGACCGCCGAGGAGATCGAAGTGAAGCACCCGGACATCGACGCTGTCGAAGTCCATTGCCGTCGACCAGGGTTCGCAGGTCTGTGTAACCGCTGGAGGCCCGTCGAAGTTGTGTTGCCCAGCCGTGGGAACCACTTGACGCCGTGCCGCCGACGATCGGAGCCGTCCGCTCCATTGCCTAAGAACATTCAATCGAAGGACTCTCTCGACCGCATCGTCGACCGCTTATCCTGCCGGAGAAAGTCGAGGACGACCAACGCGCCGAGGAGAAACCTGCCGGTGGGTTTCCCGCCACCCGACGACCCCAAAGACTCGGACGACTCGACGCCCTTGCTGGGCTCCCGTCTCTACAATCTTTGCGGTCCAGAACTATTGTCATCGAGGTGCCCCGCACACCTCCGCCTTGCAGGACGCCGACGCCCCGACGCCGACGAGCACCGCTCGGACGGAGCTGCCGCCTCTTCGACAACGTTCGGCCTCGTTCGTCGACGGACGTTCGACGCCCCGTGCCTCCCGCCTGAAAAGGAAGGCATTCAAGAAGGGCCGTCGATTCCCCGTCGCCGAACAGCGAGTCCCTCGACGCTTGTCGACGCCTTTTCGAGGAACTCGACTCCACCAGGTACATTGGGGGGGTAAAAACATTATAGGAGAAAAATAGACTATTGAACAATATCTGGACTGGGCTGGGGTTATATCTCTTTATTTTGCAGGTTGCCCAGGTGGGGGGATCTCCACACAGAACTGTGTCCAGTAGCAAGGGCCAGTATTCTGCCTATTGTTTCAACCCTCTGTTATCTCTCCTCTCTCTATTGCTGGTTTCCTTCTTATTGATCTGTGTGCCATTTCTACAGTATTGTGAATGCACTTTAATGAGGTCTAATATTAGTGGTACCACTTTAGAATTGTAGATATTTACCATTGCTGATTTTCCTGAGCACAAAGTGCGTTATTGTGATAAGTGTACATAACCCTTGAATATTAATTATATAAAGACTGTGTTTTCAGTAATACAGTGTGTGGACATTCCTTTGTGGGGGCTTGGGGATACACTGTACTTAAGAACCAGCCTGCATCACCTCCTGAGAAGCTAGGCCTTGATTGCTCGTCCATCGCTACCGTATTAGAGAATCTTGGCTGGGGTCCTCTGTGCCTCCCCTCTACCATATAGAGAGCAGAAGTACAGACCCCCCCACCGGTCTTCTTTACAGTGCACCCATACATGTGAGGTACCGTTTTCATCGGGACACCTGTGAGAATGCGGGACCGTAGGCCATGTGTAGTTGGGGGTGTGTTTCGATGGGTGAGCCGAGCAAAATGTGCGGAAAATGCATTTTTTTCCCACATTTCGGACTTTGCGGGAGTGTCTGGGTAATAAATTCTGGGGCGATTTGGGCATATCATACCTCTGCGGATTCCCACGGGTGTCCTCTTTTCTGAAATGCATGGGGTTCCCTGTTTTCCTTGGTGGCGTGGACACCCGAGGCCCATGTCTGAATGATGTGAGAGTGTGACATTTCAGGTGTGAAAACAGACTTGGGGTTACTTTCGTTTTAGGCTTTCCCCTTGGCGGCCAAGTAGGTGCACCCACACATGTGAGGTACCATTTTCATTGGAACACCTGTGGAAAAGCGGGTCAGTAGGCCATGTGTTGTTTGGGGCGTGTTTCGATGGGTGAGCCAAGCAAAATGTGCGGAAAATGCATTTTTTTCCCCACATTTCGGGCTTTGCGGGGGTGTTTGGGTAATACATTCTGGGGCGATTTGGGCATATCATACCTCTGCGGATTCCCAGGGGTGTCCTCTTTTCGGAAATGCATGGGGTTCCCTGTTTTCCTTGGTGGCTTGGACACCCGCGGCCCATATCTGTATGATGTGAGAGTGTGACATTTTAGGTGTGAAAACAGACTTGGGGTTACTTGTGTTTAAGGCTTTCCCCTTGGCGGCCGGGTAGGTGCACCCACACATGGGAGGTACCGTTTTCATCGGGATACCTGTAGGAACATGGGACGGTAGGCCATGTGTAGTTGGGGGTGTGTTTCGATGTGTGAGCCGAGCGAAATGTGTGGAAAATGCTTGTTTTTTCCCACATTTTGGACATTGCGGGGGTGTCTGGCTAAGAAATTCTGGGGCGAATTGGGCATATCATACCTCTGCGGATTCCCACGGGTGTCCTCTTTTTGGAAATGCATGGGGTTCCCTGTTTTCCTTGGTGGGTTGGACATCCGAGGCCCATATCTGTATGATGTGAGAGTGTGACATATCAGGTGTGAAAACAGACTTGGGGTTACTTGTGTTTTAGGCTTTCCCCTTGGCGGCTAGGTAGGTGCACCCATACATGTGAGGTACCGTTTTCATCGGGACACCTGTGGGAACGCGGGACGGTAGGCCATGTGTTGTTGGGGGTGTGTTTCGATGGGTGAGCCGAGCGAAATGTGCAGAAAATGCGTTTTTTCCCCACATTTCGGACTTTGCGGGGGTGTCTAGGTAATAAATTCTGGGGCGATTTGGGCATATCATACCTCTGCAGATTCCCACGAGTGTCCTCTTTTTGAAAATGCATGGGGTTCCCTGTTTTCCTTGGTGGCTTGGACACACGAGGCCCATATCTGTATGATGTGAGAGTGTGACATTTCAGGTGTTAAAACAGACTTGGGGTTACTTGTGTTTTAGGCTTTCCCCTTGGCGGCCAGGTAGGTGCACCCACACATGTGAGGTACCATTTTCATCAGGACACCTGAGGGAACGCGGAACGCTAGGCCATGTGTTGTTGGGGCGTGTTTCGATGGGTGAGCCGAGCGAAATGTGTGGAAAATACGTGTTTTTTCCCACATTTTGGACTTTGCGGGGGTGTCTGGGTAATAAATTCTGGGGCGATTTGGGCATATCATACCTCTGCGGATTCCCAGGCGTGTCCTCTTTTCGGAAATGCATGGGGTTCCCTGTTTTCCTTGGTGGCTTGGACACACGAGGCCCATATCTGTATGATGTGAGAGAGTGACATTTCAGGTGTGAAAACAGACTTGGGGTTACTTGTGTTTTAGGCTTTCCCCTTGGCGGCCAGGTAGATTCACCCACACATGTGAAGTACTGTTTTCATCGGGACACCTGTGGGAAAGCGGGACGGTAGGCCATGTGTTGTTGGGGGTGTGTTTCGATGGGTGAGCCGAGCGAAATGTGCAGAAAATTCATTTTTTTCCCACATTTCGGACTTTGCAGGGCTGTCTGGGTAATTCATTCTGGGGCGATTTGGGCATATCATACCTCTGCGGATTCCCACGTGTGTCCTCTTTCCAGAAATGCATGGAGTTCCCTGTTTTCCTTGGTGGCTTGGACACCCGAGGCCCATATCTGTATGATGTGAGAGTGTGACATTTCAGGTGTGTAAACAGACTTGGGGTTACTTGTGTTTTAGGCTTTCCCCTTGGCGTCCAGGTAGGTGCACCCACACATGTGAGGTACCATTTTCATCAGGACACCTGTGGGAACGCGGGACGGTAGGCCATGTGTTGTTGGGGGCGTGTTTCGATGGGTGAGCCGAGCGAAATGTGCAGAAAATGCGTGTTTTTTCCCACATTTCGGATTTGCGGGGGTGTCTGGGTAATAAATTCTCTGGCGATTTGGGCATATCATACCTCTGCGGACTCCCATGGGTGTCCTCTTTTCGGAAATGCATGGGGTTCCCTGTTTTCCTTGGTTGCTTGGACACCCGAGGCCCATATCTGTATGATGTGAGAGTGCGTCATTTCAGGTGTGAAAACAGACTTGGGGTTACTTGTGTTTAAGGCTTTCCCCTTGGCAGCCAGGTAGGTGCACCCACACATGTGAGGTACCGTTTTCATCGGGACACCTGTGGGAACGCGGGACAGTAGACCATGTGTTGTTGGGTGAGTGTTTCGATGGGTGAGCCGAGCGAAATGTGCAGAAAATGTATTTTTTTCCCACATTTTGGACTTTGCGGGGCTGTCTGGGTAATACATTCTGGGGCGATTTGGGCATATCATACCTCTGCGGATTCCCACGGGAGTCCTCTTTTCAGAAATGCATGTAGTTCCCAGTTTTCCTTGGTGGCTTGGAAACCCGAGGCCCATATCTGAATGACGTGAGAGTGTGACATTTCAGTTGTGAAAACAGACTTGGGGTTACTTGTGTTTTAGGCTTTCCCCTTGGCGGCCAGGTAGGTGTACCCACACATGTGAGGTACCGTTTTCATTGGAACACCTGTGGGAACACGGGACAGTAGGCCATGTGTTGTTGGGGGCGTGTTTCGATGGGTGAGCCGAGTGAAATGTGAGGAAAATGCATTTTTTCCCCACATTTCGGGCTTTGCGGGGGTGTTTGGGTAATACATTCTGGGGCGATTTGGGCATATCATACCTCTGCGGATTCCCACGGGTGTCCTCTTTTTGGAAATGCATGGGGTTCCCTGTTTTCCTTGGTGGCTTGGACACCCAAGGCCCATATCTGTGGGATGTGTAAGTGTGAAATTTCAGGTGTGAAAACAGACTTGGGGTTACTTGTGTTTTAGGCTTTCTCCTTGGCGGCCAGGTAGGTGCACCCACACATGTGAGGTACCATTTTCATCAGGACACCTGTGGGAACGCGGGACTCTAGGCCATGTGTTGTTGGGGCGTGTTTCGATGGGTGAGCTGAGCGAAATGTGCGGATAATGCATGTTTTTTCCCACATTTTGGACTTTGCGGGGGTGTCTGGGTAATAAATTCTGGGGCGATTTGGACATATCATACCTCTGCGGATTCCCACGGGTGTCCTCTTTTCGGAAATGCATGGGATTCCCTGTTTTCCTTGGTGGCTTGGACACCCGAGGCCCATATCTGTATGATGTGAGAGTGTGACATTTCAGGTGTGAAAACAGACTTAGGGTTACTTATTTCCCCTTGGCGGCCAGGGAGATTCACCCACACATGTGAAGTCCTGTTTTCATCGGGACACCTGTGGGAACGCGGGACGGTAGGCCATGTGTTGTTGGGGGCGTGTTTTGATGGGTAAGCCGAGCGAAATGTGCGTAAAATGCAGTTTTTTTCCGTCATTTCGGACTTCGTGGGGGTGTCTGGGTAATAAATTCTGGGGCGATTTGGGCATATCATACCTCTGCGGATTCCCAGAGGTGTCCTCTTTTCAGAAATGCATGGGGTTCCATGTTTTCCTTGGTGGCTTGGACACCCCCGGCCCATATCTGTATAATGTGAGAGTGTGACATTTTAGGTGTGAAAACAGACTTGGGGTTACTTGTGTTTTAGACTTTCCCCTTGGCGGCCAGGTAGGTGCACCCACACATGTGAGGTACCGTTTTCATGGGGACACCTGTGGGAACGCGGGACAGTAGGCCATGTGTTGTTGGGGGTGTGTTTCGATGGGTGAGCAGAGCGAAATGTGCAGAAAATGCGTTTTTTCCCCACATTTCGGACTTTGCGGGGGTGTCTGGGTAATAAATTCTCTGGCGATTTGGGCATATCATACCTCTGCGGATTCCCACGGGTGTCCTCTTTTTGGAAATGCATGGGGTTCCCTGTTTTCCTTGGTAGCTTGGACACACGAGGCCCATATCTGAATGACGTGAGAGTGTGACATTTCAGTTGTGAAAACAGACTTGGGGTTACTTGTGTTTTAGGCTTTCCCCTTGGCGGCCAGGTAGGTGCACCCACACATGTGAGGTACCGTTTTCATTGGAACACCTGTGGGAACACGGGACAGTAGGCCATGTGTTGTTGGGGTGTGTTTCGATGGGTGAGCCGAGTGAAATGTGCAGAAAATGCATTTTTTCCCCACATTTCGGGCTTTGCGGGGGTGTTTGGGTAATACATTCTGGGGCGATTTGGGCATATCATACATCTGCGGATTCCCACGGGTGTCCTATTTTTGGAAATGCATGGGGCTCCCTGTTTTCCTTGGTGGCTTGTACACCCGAGGCCCATATCTGTATGATGTGAGAGTGTGACATTTTAGGTGTGAAAACAGACTTGGGGTTACTTGTGTTTTAGGCTTTCCCCTTGGCGGCCAGGTAGGTGCACCCATACATGTGAGGTACCGTTTTCATCGGGACACCTGTGAGAATGCGGGACCGTAGGCCATGTGTAGTTGGGGGTGTGTTTCGATGGGTGAGCCGAGCAAAATGTGCGGAAAATGCATTTTTTTCCCACATTTCGGACTTTGCGGGAGTGTCTGGGTAATAAATTCTGGGGCGATTTGGGCATATCATACCTCTGCGGATTCCCACGGGTGTCCTCTTTTCTGAAATGCATGGGGTTCCCTGTTTTCCTTGGTGGCGTGGACACCCGAGGCCCATGTCTGAATGATGTGAGAGTGTGACATTTCAGGTGTGAAAACAGACTTGGGGTTACTTTCGTTTTAGGCTTTCCCCTTGGCGGCCAAGTAGGTGCACCCACACATGTGAGGTACCATTTTCATTGGAACACGTGTGGAAAAGCGGGTCAGTAGGCCATGTGTTGTTTGGGGCGTGTTTCGATGGGTGAGCCAAGCAAAATGTGCGGAAAATGCATTTTTTTCCCCACATTTCGGGCTTTGCGGGGGTGTTTGGGTAATACATTCTGGGGCGATTTGGGCATATCATACCTCTGCGGATTCCCAGGGGTGTCCTCTTTTCGGAAATGCATGGGGTTCCCTGTTTTCCTTGGTGGCTTGGACACCCGCGGCCCATATCTGTTTGATGTGAGAGTGTGACATTTTAGGTGTGAAAACAGACTTGGGGTTACTTGTGTTTAAGGCTTTCCCCTTGGCGGCCGGGTAGGTGCACCCACACATGGGAGGTACCGTTTTCATCGGGATACCTGTAGGAACATGGGACGGTAGGCCATGTGTAGTTGGGGGTGTGTTTCGATGTGTGAGCCGAGCGAAATGTGTGGAAAATGCTTGTTTTTTCCCACATTTTGGACATTGCAGGGGTGTCTGGCTAAGAAATTCTGGGGCTAATTGGGCATATCATACCTCTGCGGATTCCCACGGGTGTCCTCTTTTTGGAAATGCATGGGGTTCCCTGTTTTCCTTGGTGGGTTGGACATCCGAGGCCCATATCTGTATGATGTGAGAGTGTGACATATCAGGTGTGAAAACAGACTTGGGGTTACTTGTGTTTTAGGCTTTCCCCTTGGCGGCTAGGTAGGTGCACCCATACATGTGAGGTACCGTTTTCATCGGGACACCTGTGGGAACGCGGGACGGTAGGCCATGTGTTGTTGGGGGTGTGTTTCGATGGGTGAGCCGAGCGAAATGTGCAGAAAATGCGTTTTTTCCCCACATTTCGGACTTTGCGGGGGTGTCTAGGTAATAAATTCTGGGGCGATTTGGGCATATCATACCTCTGCAGATTCCCACGAGTGTCCTCTTTTTGAAAATGCATGGGGTTCCCTGTTTTCCTTGGTGGCTTGGACACACGAGGCCCATATCTGTATGATGTGAGAGTGTGACATTTCAGGTGTTAAAACAGACTTGGGGTTACTTGTGTTTTAGGCTTTCCCCTTGGCGGCCAGGTAGGTGCACCCACACATGTGAGGTACCATTTTCATCAGGACACCTGAGGGAACGCGGAACGCTAGGCCATGTGTTGTTGGGGCGTGTTTCGATGGGTGAGCCGAGCGAAATGTGTGGAAAATACGTGTTTTTTCCCACATTTTGGACTTTGCGGGGGTGTCTGGGTAATAAATTCTGGGGCGATTTGGGCATATCATACCTCTGCCGATTCCCAGGCGTGTCCTCTTTTCGGAAATGCATGGGGTTCCCTGTTTTCCTTGGTGGCTTGGACACACGAGGCCCATATCTGTATGATGTGAGAGAGTGACATTTCAGGTGTGAAAACAGACTTGGGGTTACTTGTGTTTTAGGCTTTCCCCTTGGCGGCCAGGTAGATTCACCCACACATGTGAAGTACTGTTTTCATCGGGACACCTGTGGGAAAGCGGGACGGTAGGCCATGTGTTGTTGGGGGTGTGTTTCGATGGGTGAGCCGAGCGAAATGTGCAGAAAATTCATTTTTTTCCCACATTTCGGACTTTGCAGGGCTGTCTGGGTAATTAATTCTGGGGCGATTTGGGCATATCATACCTCTGCGGATTCCCACGGGTGTCCTCTTTTCAGAAATGCATGGGGTTTCCTGTTTTCCTTGGTGGCTTGGACACCCGAGGCCCATATCTGTGTGATGTGTGAGTGTGACATTTCAGGTGTGAAAACAGACTTGGGGTTACTTGTGTTTTAGGCTTTCCCCTTGGCGGCCAGGTAGGTTCACCTACACATGTGAGGTACCATTTTCATCAGGACACCTGAGGGAACGCGGGACGCTAGGCCATGTGTTATTGGGGCGTGTTTCGATGGGTGAGCCGAGCGAAATGTGCGGAAAATGCGTGTTTTTTCCCACATTTTGGAATTTGCGTGGGTGTCTGGGTAATAAATTCTTGGGCAATTTGGGCATATCATACCTCTGCGGATTCCCATGCGTGTCCTCTTTTCGGAAATGCATGGGGTTCCCTGTTTTCCTTGGTGGCTTGGACACCCGAGGCCCATATCTGTATGATGTGAGAGTGTGACATTTTAGGTGTGAAAACAGACTTGGGGTTACTTGTGTTTTAGGCTTTACCCTTGGCGGCCAGGTAGGTGCACCCACACATGTGAGGTACCGTTTTCATCGGGACACCTGTGAGAACGCGGGACCGTAGGCCATGTGTAGTTAGGGGTGTGTTTCGATGGGTGAGCAAAGCAAAATGTGCGGAAAATGCATTTTTTTCCCACATTTCGGACTTTGCGGGGGTGTCTGGGTAATAAATTCTGGGGCGATTTGGGCATATCATACCTCTGCGGATTCCCACGGGTGTCCTCTTTTCGGAAATGCATGGGGTTCCCTGTTTTCCTTGGTGGCTTGGACACCCGAGGCCCATATCTGTGGGATGTGTAAGTGTGAGATTTCACGTGTGAAAACAGACTTGGGGTTACTTGTGTTTTAGGCTTTCTCCTTGGCGGCCAGGTAGGTGCACCCACACATGTGAGGTACCATTTTCATCAGGACACCTGTGGGAACGCGGACACTAGGCCATGTGTTGTTGGGGCGTGTTTCGATGGGTGAGCTGAGCGAAATGTGCGGAAAATGCATGTTTTTTCCCACATTTTGGACTTTGCGGGGGTGTCTGGGTATAAATTCTGGGGCGATTTGGGCATATCATACCTCTGAGGATTCCCACGGGTGTCCTATTTTTGGAAATGCATGGGGTCCCCTGTTTTCCTTGGTGGCTTGGACACCCGAGGCCCATATCTGTGGGATGTGTAAGTGTGAGATTTCAGGTGTGAAAACAGACTTGGGGTTACTTGTGTTTTAGGCTTTCTCCTTGGCGGCCAGGTAGGTGCACCCACACATGTGAGGTTCCATTTTCATCGGGACACCTGTGGGAACGCGGGACGGTAGGCCATGTGTTGTTGGGTGAGTGTTTCGATGGGTGAGCCGAGCGAAATGTGCAGAAAATGTATTTTTTTCCCACATTTTGGACTTTGCGGGGCTGTCTGGGTAATACATTCTGGGGCGATTTGGGCATATCATACCTCTGCGGATTCCCACGGGTGTCCTCTTTTCAGAAATGCATGTAGTTCCCAGTTTTCCTTGGTGGCTTGGAAACCCGAGGCCCATATCTGAATGACGTGAGAGTGTGACATTTCAGTTGTGAAAACAGACTTGGGGTTACTTGTGTTTTAGGCTTTCCCCTTGGCGGCCAGGTAGGTGCACCCACACATGTGAGGTACCGTTTTCATTGGAACACCTGTGGGAACACGGGATAGTAGGCCATGTGTTGTTGGGGGCGTGTTTCGATGGGTGAGACGAGTGAAATGTATAGAAAATGCATTTTTTCCCCACATTTTGGGCTTTGCGGGGGTGTTTGGGTAATACATTCTGGGGCGATTTGGGCATATCATACCTCTGCGGATTCCCACGGGTGTCCTCTTTTTGGAAATGCATGGGGTTCCCTGTTTTCCTTGGTGGCTTGGACACGCAAGGCCCATATCTGTGGGATGTGTAAGTGTGAAATTTCAGGTGTGAAAACAGACTTGGGGTTACTTGTGTTTTAGGCTTTCTCCTTGGTGGCCAGGTAGGTGCACCCACACATGTGAGGTACCATTTTCATCAGGACACCTGTGGGAACGCGGGACTCTAGGCCATGTGTTGTTGGGGCGTGTTTCGATGGGTGAGCTGAGCGAAATGTGCGGATAATGCATGTTTTTTCCCACATTTTGGACTTTGCGGGGGTGTCTGGGTAATAAATTCTGGGGCGATTTGGACATATCATACCTCTGCGGATTCCCACGTGTGTCCTCTTTTCGGAAATGCATGGGATTCCCTGTTTTCCTTGGTGGCTTGGACACCCGAGGCCCATATCTGTATGATGTGAGAGTGTGACATTTCAGGTGTGAAAACAGACTTGGGGTTACTTGTGTTTTAGGCTTTCCCCTTGGCGGCCAGGGAGATTCACCCACACAGGTGAAGTCCTGTTTTCATCGGGTCACCTGTGGGAACGCGGGACGGTAGGCCATGTGTTGTTGGGGGCGTGTTTTGATGGGTAAGCCGAGCGAAATGTGCGAAAATGCAGTTTTTTTCCGTCATTTCGGACTTCGTGGGGGTGTCTGGGTAATAAATTCTGGGGCGATTTGGGCATATCATACCTCTGAGGATTCCCACGGGTGTCCTCGTTTCGGAAATGCATGGGGTTCCCTGTTTTCCGTGGTGGCTTGGACACCCGAGGCCCATATCTGTATGATGTGAGAGTGTGATATTTCAGGTGTGAAAACAGACTTGGGGTTACTTGTGTTTTAGGCTTTCCCCTTGGCGGCCAGGGAGATTCACCCACACATGTGAAGTCCTGTTTTCATCGGGACACCTGTGGGAACGCGGGACGGTAGGCCATGTGTTGTTGGGGGCGTGTTTTGATGGGTAAGCCGAGCGAAATGTGCGGAAAATGCAGTTTTTTTCTGTCATTTCGGACTTCGTGGGGGTGTCTGGGTAATAAATTCTGGGGTGAATTTGGCATATCATACCTCTGCGGATTCCCACGGGTGTCCTCTTTTCAGAAATGCATGGGGTTCCCTGTTTTCCTTGGTGGCTTGGACACCCGAGGCCCATATCTGAATGATGTGAGAGTGTGACATTTCAGGTGTGAAAACAGACTTGGGGTTTCTTGTGTTTTAGGCTTTCCCCTTGGCGGCCAGGTAGGTGCACCCACACATGTGAGGTACCGTTTTCATCGGAACACCTGTGGAAATATGGGACAGTAGACATGTGTTGTTTGGGACGTGTTTCGATGGGTGAGCCGAGCAAAATGTGCGGAAAATACATTTTTTTCCCCACATTTCGGGCTTTGCAGGGGTGTTTGGGTAATACATTCTGGGGCGATTTGGGCATATCATACCTCTGCGGATTCCCACGGGTGTCCTCTTTTCGGAAATGCATGGGGTTCCCTGTTTTCCTTGGTGGCTAGGACACCCGCGGCCCATATCTGTATAATGTGAGAGTGTGACATTTTAGGTGTGAAAACAGACTTGGGGTTACTTGTGTTTTAGACTTTCCCCTTGGCGGGCAGGTAGGTGCACCCACACATGTGAGGTACCGTTTTCATGGGGACACCTGTGGGAACGCGGGACAGTAGGCCATGTGTAGTTCGGGGTGTGTTTTGATGGGTGAGCCGACCGAAATGTGCGGAAAATGCATTTTTTGTCCCACATTTCTGCCTTTGCGGGGGTGTCTGGGTAATATATTCTGGGGCGATTTGGGCATATCATACCTCTGCGGATTCCCACGGGTGTCCTCTTTTCGGAAATGCATGGGGTTCCCTGTTTTCCTTGGTGGCTTGGACACCCGAGGCCCATATCTGTGTGATGTGTGAGTGTGACATTTCAGGTGTGAAAACAGACTTGGGGTTACTTGTGTTTTAGGCTTTCCCCTTGGCGGCCAGGTAGTTTCACCTACACATGTGAGGTACCATTTTCATCAGGACACCTGAGGGAACGCGGGACGCTAGGCCATGTGTTGTTGGGGCGTGTTTCGATGGGTGAGCCGAGCGAAATGTGCGGAAAATGCGTGTTTTTTCCCACATTTTGGACTTTGCGGGGGTGTCTGGGTAATAAATTCTGGGGTAATTTGGGCATATCATACCTCTGCCGATTCCCAGGCGTGTCCTCTTTTTGGAAATGCATGGGGTTCCCTGTTTTCCTTGGTGGCTTGGACACCCGAGGCCCATATCCGTATGATGTGAGAGTGTGACATTTCAGGTGTGAAAACAGACTTGGGGTTACTTGTGTTTTAGGATTTCCCCTTGGCTGCCAGGTAGATTCACCCACACATGTGAAGTACTGTTTTCATCGGGACACCTGTGGGAACGCGGGACGGTAGGTCATGTGTTGTTGGGGGCGTGTTTCGATGGGTAAGCCGAGCGAAATGTGCGGAAAATGCAGTATTTTTCCGTCATTTCGGACTTCGTGGGGGTGTCTGGGTAATACATTTTGGGGCGATTTGGGCATATCATACCTCTGCGGATTCCCACGGTGTCCTCTTTTCTGAAATGCATGGGGTTCCCTGTTTTCCTTGGTGGTGTGGACACCCGAGGCCCATATCTGAATGATGTGAGAGTGAGACATTTCAGGTGTGAAAACAGACTTGGGGTTACTTGTGTTTTAGGCTTTCCCCTTGGCGGCCAGGTAGGTGCACCCACATATGTGAGGTACCGTTTTCATTGGAACACCTGTGGAAACGCGGGACAGTAGGCCATGTGTTGTTTGGGGCGTGTTTCGATGGGTGAGCCGAGCAAAATGTGCGGAAAATGCATTTTTTCCCCACATTTCAGGCTTTGCGGGTGTGTTTGGGTAATACATTCTGGGGCGATTTGGGCATATCATACCTCTGCGGATTCCCACGGGTGTCCTCTTTTCGGAAATGCATGGGGTTCCCTGTTTTCCTTGGTGGCTTGGACACCCGCGGCCCATATCTGTATGATGTGAGAGTGTGACATTTTAGGTGTAAAAACACACTTGGGGTTACTTGTGTTTTAGGCTTTCCCCTTGGCGGCCAGGTAGGTGCACCCACACATGGGAGGTACCGTTTTCATCGGGATACCTGTAGGAACGTGGGACGGTAGGCCATGTGTTGTTTGGGGCTTGTTTCGATGGGTGAGCCGAGCAAAATGTGCGGAAAATGCATTTTTTTCCCCACATTTCAGGCTTTGCGTGGGTGTTTGGGTAATACATTCTGGGGCCATTTGGGCATATCATACCTCTGCGGATTCCCATGGGTGTCCTCTTTTCGGAAATGCATGGGGTTCCCTGTTTTCCTTGGTGGCTTGGACACCCGCGGCCCATATCTGTATGATGTGAGAGTGTGACATTTTAGGTGTGAAAACAGACTTGGGGTTACTTGTGTTTTAGGCTTTCCCCTTGGCGGCCAGGTAGGTGCACCCACACATGGGAGGTACCGTTTTCATCGGGATACCTGTAGGAACGTGGGACGGTAGGCCATGTGTAGTTGGGGGCGTGTTTCGATGGGTAAGCCGAGCGAAATGGGCGGAAAATGCAGTATTTTTCCGTCATTTCGGACTTCGTGGGGGTGTCTGTGTAATAAATTTTGGGGCGATTTGGGCATATCATACCTCTGCGGATTCCCACGGGTGTCCTCTTTTCTGAAATGCATGGGGTTCCCTGTTTTCCTTGGTGGCGTGGACACCCGAGGCCCATATCTGAATGATGTGAGAGTGAGACATTTCAGGTGTGAAAACAGACTTGGGGTTACTTGTGTTTTAGGCTTTCCCCTTGGCGGACAGGTAGGTGCACCCACACATGTGAGGTACCGTTTTCATCGGGATACCTGTAGGAACGTGGGACGGTAGGCCATGTGTTGTTTGGGGCGTGTTTCAATGGGTGAGCCGAGCAAAATGTGCGGAAAATGCATTTTTTTCCCCACATTTCAGGCTTTGCGTGGGTGTTTGGGTAATACATTCTGGGGCGATTTGGGCATATCATACCTCTGCGGATTCCCATGGGTGTCCTCTTTTCGGAAATGCATGGGGTTCCCTGTTTTCCTTGGTGGCTTGGACACCCGCGGCCCATATCTGTATGATGTGAAAGTGTGACATTTTAGGTGTGAAAACAGACTTGGGGTTACTTGTGTTTTAGGCTTTCCCCTTGGCGGCCAGGTAGGTGCACCCACACATGGGAGGTACCGTTTTCATCGGGATACCTGTAGGAACGTGGGACGGTAGGCCATGTGTAGTTGGGGGTGTGTTTCGATGTGTGAGCTGAGCGAAATGTGCGGAAAATACATGTTTTTTCCCACATTTTGGACTTTGCGGGGGTATCTGGCTAAGAAATTCTGGGGCGATTTGGGCATATCATACCTCTGCGGATTCCCACGGGTGTCCTCTTTTCGGAAATGCATGGAGTTCCTTGTTTTCCTTGGTGGCTTGGACACCCGAGGTCCATATCTGTATGATGTGAGAGTGTGACATATCAGGTGTGAAAACAGACTTGGGGTTACTTGTGTTTTAGGCTTTCCCCTTGGCGGCCAGGTAGGTGCACCCACACATGTGAGGTACCGGTTTCATCAGGACACCTGTGGGAACGCGGGACAGTAGGCCATGTGTTGTTGGGGGCATGTTTCAATGGGTGAGCAGAGCGAAATGTGCAGAAAATGCGTTTTTTCCCCACATTTCGGACTTTGCGGGGGTGTCTGGGTAATAAATTCTCTGGGGATTTGGGCATATCATACCTCTGCGGATTCCCACAGGTGTCCTCTTTTTGGAAATGCATGGGGTTCCCTGTTTTCCTTGGTGGCTTGGACACACGAGGCCCATATCTGTATGATGTGAGAGTATGACATTTCAGGTGTGAAAACAGACTTGGGGTTACTTGTGTTTTAGGCTTTCCCCTTGGCGGCCAGGTAGGTGCACCCACACATGTGAGGTACCGTTTTCATCGGGACACCTGTGGGAACGCGGTACGGTAGGCCATGTGTTGTTGGGGGTGTGTTTCGATGGGTGAGCCGAGCGAAATATGAGGAAAATGCATTTTTTGTAACACATTTCGGCATTTGCGGGGGTGTCTGGGTAATAAATTCTGGGGCGATTTGGGCATGTCATAACTCTGCGGATTCCCACGGGTGTCCTCTTTTCAGAAATGCATGGGGTTCCCTGTTTTCCTTGGTGGCTTGGACACCCGAGGCCCATATCTGTGTGATGTGTGAGTGTGACATTTCAGGTGTGAAAACAGACTTGGGGTTACTTGTGTTTTAGGCTTTCCCCTTGGCGGCCAGGTAGGTGCACCCACACATGTGAGGTACCATTTTCATCAGGACACCTGAGGGAACGCGGAACGCTAGGCCATGTGTTGTTGGGGCGTGTTTCGATGGGTGAGCCGAGCGAAATGTGCGTAAAATGCGTGTTTTTTCCCACATTTTGGAATTTGCGGGGGTGTCTGGGTAATACATTCTGGGGCGATTTGGGCATATCATACCTCTGCGGATTCCCAGGCGTGTCCTCTTTTCAGAAATGCATGGGGTCGCCTGTTTTCCTTGGTGGCTTGGACACCTGAGGCCCATATCTGTATGATGTGAGAGTGTGACATTTCAGGTGTGAAAACAGACTTGGGGTTACTTGTGTTTTAGGCTTTCCCCTTGGCGGCCAGGTAGATTCACCCACACATGTGGAGTACTGTTTTCATCGGGACACCTGTGGGAACGCGGGACGGTAGGCCATGTGTAGTTGGGGGTGTGTTTCGATGGGTGAGCCGAGCGAAATGTGCGGAAAATGCATTTTTTGTCCCACATTTCGGTCTTTGCGGGGGGTGTCTGGGTAATAAATTCTGGGGCGATTTGGGCATATCATAACTCTGCGGATTCCCACGGGTGCCCTCTTTTCAGAAATGCATGGTGTTCCCTGTTTTCCTTGGTGGCTTGGTCACACGAGGCCCATATCTGTATGATGTGAGAGTGTGACATTTCAGGTGTGAAAACAGACTTGGGGTTACTTGTGTTTTAGGCTTTCCCCTTGGCGGCCAGGTAGGTGCACCCACACATGTGAGGTACCGTTTTCATCGGGAAACCTGTGGGAACACGGTACGGTAGGCCATGTGTAGTTGGGGGTGTGTTTCGATGGGTGAGCCGAGCGAAATGTGCGGAAAATGCATTTTTTGTCCCACATTTCGGTCTTTGCGGGGGGTGTCTGGGTAATAAATTCTGGGGCGATTTGGGCATATCATAACTCTGCGGATTCCCACGGGTGTCCTCTTTTCGGAAATGCATGGGGTTCCTTGTTTTGCTTGGTGGCTTGGACACCCGAGGCCCATATCTGTGTGATGTGTGAGTGTGACATTTCAGGTGTGAAAACAGACTTGGGGTTACTTGTGTTTTAGGCTTTCCCCTTGGCGGCCAGGTAGGTGCACCCACACATGTGAGGTACCATTTTCATCAGGACACCTGAGGGAACGCGGAACGCTAGGCCATGTGTTGTTGGGGCGTGTTTCGATGGGTGAGCCGAGCGAAATGTGCCGAAAATGCGTGTTTTTTCCCACATTTTGGACTTTGTGGGGGTGTCTGGGTAATAAATTCTGGGGCGATTTGGGCATATCATACCTCTGCGGATTCCCAGGCGAGTCCTCTTTTCGGAAATGCATGGGGTTCCCTGTTTTCCTTGGTGGCTTGGACACCCGAGGCCCATATCTGTATGATGTGAGAGTGTGACATTTCAGGTGTGAAAATAGACTTGAGGTTACTTGTGTTTTAGGCTTTCCCCTTGACGGCCAGGTAGATTCACCCACACATGTGAAGTACTGTTTTCATCGGGACACCTGTGGGAACGCGGGACGGTAGGCCATGTATTGTTGGGGGTGTGTTTCGATGGGTGAGCCGAGCGAAATGTGCAGAAAATGCAGTTTTTTCCGTCATTTCTGACTTTGCGGGGGTGCCTGGGTAATAAATTCTGGGGCGATTTGGACATATCATACCTCTGCGGATTCCCACGGGTATCCTCTTTTCAGAACTGCATGGGGTTCCCTGTTTTCCTTGGTGGCTTGGATTACCCGAGGCTCATATCTGAATGATGTGAGAGTGTGACATTGCAGGTGTGAAAACAGACTTGGGATTACTTGTGTTTTAGGCTTTCCCCTTGGCGGCCAGGTAGGTGCACCCACACATGTGAGGTACAGTTTTCATCAGAACACCTGTGGGAACGCGGGACAGTAGTCCATGTGTTGTTGGGGCGTTTTTTCGATGGGTGAGCCGAGCGAAATGTGCGGAAAATGAGTGTTTATTCCCACATTTTGGACTTTGCGGGGGTGTCTGGGTAATACATTCAGGGGCGATTTGGGCTTATCATACCTCTGTGGATTCCCACGGCTGTCCTCTTTTTGGAAATGCATGGGGTTCCCTGTTTTCCTTGGTGGCTTGGACACCCGATGCCCATATCTGTATGATGTGAGAGTGTGACATTTCAGGTGTGAAAACAGACTTGGGGTTACTTGTGTTTTAGGCTTTCCCCTTGGCGGCCAGGTAGATTCACCCACACATGTGAAGTACTGTTTTCATCGGGACACCTGTGGGAACGCGGGACGGTAGGTCATGTGTTGTTGGGGGCGTGTTTCGATGGGTAAGCCGAGCGAAATGTGCGGAAAATGCAGTATTTTTCCGTCATTTCGGACTTCGTGGGGGTGTCTGGGTAATACATTTTGGGGCGATTTGGGCATATCATACCTCTGCGGATTCCCACGGTGTCCTCTTTTCTGAAATGCATGGGGTTCCCTGTTTTCCTTGGTGGTGTGGACACCCGAGGCCCATATCTGAATGATGTGAGAGTGAGACATTTCAGGTGTGAAAACAGACTTGGGGTTACTTGTGTTTTAGGCTTTCCCCTTGGCGGCCAGGTAGGTGCACCCACATATGTGAGGTACCGTTTTCATTGGAACACCTGTGGAAACGCGGGACAGTAGGCCATGTGTTGTTTGGGGCGTGTTTCGATGGGTGAGCCGAGCAAAATGTGCGGAAAATGCATTTTTTCCCCACATTTCAGGCTTTGCGGGTGTGTTTGGGTAATACATTCTGGGGCGATTTGGGCATATCATACCTCTGCGGATTCCCACGGGTGTCCTCTTTTCGGAAATGCATGGGGTTCCCTGTTTTCCTTGGTGGCTTGGACACCCGCGGCCCATATCTGTATGATGTGAGAGTGTGACATTTTAGGTGTAAAAACACACTTGGGGTTACTTGTGTTTTAGGCTTTCCCCTTGGCGGCCAGGTAGGTGCACCCACACATGGGAGGTACCGTTTTCATCGGGATACCTGTAGGAACGTGGGACGGTAGGCCATGTGTTGTTTGGGGCGTGTTTCGATGGGTGAGCCGAGCAAAATGTGCGGAAAATGCATTTTCTTCCCCACATTTCAGGCTTTGCGTGGGTGTTTGGGTAATACATTCTGGGGCCATTTGGGCATATCATACCTCTGCGGATTCCCATGGGTGTCCTCTTTTCGGAAATGCATGGGGTTCCCTGTTTTCCTTGGTGGCTTGGACACCCGCGGCCCATATCTGTATGATGTGAGAGTGTGACATTTTAGGTGTGAAAACAGACTTGGGGTTACTTGTGTTTTAGGCTTTCCCCTTGGCGGCCAGGTAGGTGCACCCACACATGGGAGGTACCGTTTTCATCGGGATACCTGTAGGAACGTGGGACGGTAGGCCATGTGTAGTTGGGGGTGTGTTTCGATGTGTGAGCTGAGCGAAATGTGCGGAAAATGCATGTTTTTTCCCACATTTTGGACTTTGCGGGGGTATCTGGCTAAGAAATTCTGGGGCGATTTGGGCATATCATACCTCTGCGGATTCCCACGGGTGTCCTCTTTTCGGAAATGAATGGAGTTCCTTGTTTTCCTTGGTGGCTTGGACACCCGAGGCCCATATCTGTATGATGTGAGAGTGTGACATATCAGGTGTGAAAACAGACTTGTGGTTACTTGTGTTTTAGGCTGTCCCCTTGGCGGCCAGGTAGGTGCACCCACACATGTGAGGTACCATTTTCATCGGGACACCTGTGGGAATGCGGGACAGTAGGCCATGTGTTGTTGGGGGCGTGTTTCAATGGGTGAGCAGAGCAAAATGTGCAGAAAATGCGCTTTTTCCCCACATTTCGGACTTTGCGGGGGTGTCTGGGTAATAAATTCTCTGGCGATTTGGGCATATCATACCTCTGCAGATTCCCATGGGTGTCCTCTTTTTGGAAATGCATGGGGTTCCCTGTTTTCCTTGGTGGCTTGGACACACGAGGCCCATATCTGTATGATGTGAGAGTGTGACATTTCAGGTGTGAAAACAGACTTGGGGTTACTTGTGTTTTAGGCTTTCCCCTTGGCGGCCAGGTAGGTGCACCCACACATGTGAGGTACCGTTTTCATCGGGACACCTGTGGGAACGTGGGACGGTAGGCCATGTGTTGTTGGGGGTGTGTTTCGATGGGTGAGCCGAGCGAAATGTGCGGAAAATGCATTTTTTGTCACACATTTCGCCATTTGCGGGGGTGTCTGGGTAATAAATTCTGGGGCGATTTGGGCATATCATAACTCTGCGGATTCCCACGGGTGTCCTCTTTTCAGAAATGCATGGGGTTCCCTGTTTTCCTTGGTGGCTTGGACACCCGAGGCCCATATCTGTGTGATGTGTGAGTGTGACATTTCAGGTGTGAAAACAGACTTGGGGTTACTTGTGTTTTAGGCTTTCCCCTTGGCGGCCAGGTAGATTCACCCACACATGTGAAGTACTGTTTTCATCGGGACACCTGTGGGAACGCGGGACGGTAGGCCATGTATTGTTGGGGGTGTGTTCCGATGGGTGAGCCGAGCGAAATGTGCAGAAAATGCAGTTTTTTTCTGTCATTGCGGATTTTGCGGGGGTCCCTGGGTAAAAAATTCTGGGGCGATTTGGGCATATCATACCTCTGCGGATTCCCACGGGTGTCCTCTTTTCAGAAATGCATGGGGTTCCCTGTTTTCCTTGGTGGCTTGGTCACACGAGGCCCATATCTGTATGATGTGAGAGTGTGACATTTCAGGTGTGAAAACAGACTTGGGGTTACTTGTGTTTGAGGCTTTCCCCTTGGCGGCCAGGTAGGTGCACCCACACATGTGAGGTACCGTTTTCATTGGGAAACCTGTGGGAACGCGGGACGGTAGGCCATGTGTAGTTGGGGGTGTGTTTCGATGGGTGAGCCGAGCGAAATGTGCGGAAAATGCATTTTTTGTCCCACATTTCGGCCTTTGCGGGGGGTGTCTGGGTAATAAATTCTGGGGCGATTTAGGCATATCATAACTCTGCGGATTCCCACGGGTATCCTCTTTTCAGAACTGCATGGGGTTCCCTGTTTTCCTTTGTGACTTGGACACCCGAGGCTCATATCTGAATGATGTGAGAGTGTGACATTGCAGGTGTGAAAACAGACTTGGGATTACTTGTGTTTTAGGCTTTCCCCTTGGCGGCCAGGTAGGTGCACCCACACATGTGAGGTACCGTTTTCATCAGAACACCTGTGGGAACGCGGGACGGTAGTCCATGTGTTGTTGGGGCGTTTTTTCGATGGGTGAGCCGAGAGAAATGTGCGGAAAATGAGTGTTTTTTCCCACATTTTGGACTTTGCGGGGGTGTCTGGGTAATACATTCAGGGGCAATTTGGGCTTATCATACCTCTGTGGATTCCCACGGCTGTCCTCTTTTTGGAAATGCATGGGGTTCCCTGTTTTCCTTGGTGGCTTGGACACCCGAGGCCCATATCTGTATGATGTGAGAGTGTGACATTTCAGGTGTGAAAACAGATTTGGGATTACTTGTGTTTTAGGCTTTCCCCTTAGCAGCCAGGTAGGTGCACCCACACATGTGAGGTACCATTTTCATCAGGACACCTGTGGGAACGCGGTACGGTAGGCCATGTGTTGTTGGGGCATGTTTCGATGGGTGAGCCGAGCGAAATGTGCAGACAATGCATTTTTTTCCGTCATTTCGGACTTTGCGGGGGTGCCTGGGTAATAAATTCTGGGGCGATTTGGCGATATCATACCTCTGCGGATTCCCACGGGTGTCCTCTTTTCAGAACTGCATGGGGTTCCCTGTTTTCCTTGGTGGCTTGGACACCCGAGGCCCATATCTGAATGATGTGAGAGTGTGACATTTCAGGTGTGAAAACAGACTTGGGGTTACTTGTGTTTTAGGCTTTCCCCTTGGCGGCCAGGTAGGTGCACCCACACATGTGAGGTACCATTTTCATCAGGACACGTGTGGGAACGCGGGACGGTAGGCCATGTGTTGTTGAGGCGTGTTTCGATGGGTGAGCCGAGCGAAATGTGCGGAAAATGCGTGTTTTTTCCCACATTTTGGACTTTGCGGGGTGTCTGGGTAATAAATTCTGGGGCGATTTGGGCATATCATACCTCTGCGGATTCCCACGGGTGTCCTCTTTTTGGAAATGCATGGGGTTCCCTGTTTTCCTTGGTGGCTTGGACACCCGAGGCCCATATCTGTATGATGTGAGAGTGTGACATTTCAGGTGTGAAAACAGACCTGGGTTTTCTTGTGTTTTAGGCTTTCCCCTTGGCGGCCAGGTAGATTCACCCACACATGTGAAGTACTGTTTTCATCGGGACACCTGTGGGAAGGCGGAACGGTAGGCCATGTGTTGTTGGGGGCATGTTTCGATGGGTGAGCTGAGCGAAATGTGCGGAAAATGTGTTTTTTTCCCACATTTCGGACTCTGCGGGGGTGTCTGGGTAACAAATTTTCGGGCGATTTGGGCATATCATACCTCTGGGATTCCCACGGGTGTCCTCTTTTCGGAAATGCATGGGGTTTCATATTTCCCTTGGTGGCTTGGACACCCGAGGCCCATATCTGTATGATGTGAGATTGTGACATTTTAGGTGTGAAAACAGACTTGGTTTTACTTGTGTTTTAGGCTTTCCCCTTGGCGGCCAGGTAGCTGCACCCACACATGTGAGGTACCATTTTCATCGGGACACCTGTGGGAACGCGGGACTGTAGGCCATGTGTAGTTGGGGGTGTGTTTCGATGGGTGAGCTGAGCAAAATGTGCGGAAAATGCGTTTTTTTCCCACATTTCGGACTTTGCGGGGGTGTCTGAGTAATAAATTCTGGGGCGATTTGGGCATATCATACCTCTGCGGATTCCCACGGTGTCCTCTTTTCTGAAATGCATGGGGTTCCCTGTTTTCCTTGGTGGTGTGGACACCCGAGGCCCATATCTGAATGATGTGAGAGTGAGACATTTCAGGTGTGAAAACAGACTTGGGGTTACTTGTGTTTTAGGCTTTCCCCTTGGCGGCCAGGTAGGTGCACCCACATATGTGAGGTACCGTTTTCATTGGAACACCTGTGGAAACGCGGGACAGTAGGCCATGTGTTGTTTGGGGCGTGTTTCGATGGGTGAGCCGAGCAAAATGTGCAGAAAATGCATTTTTTCCCCACATTTCAGGCTTTGCGGGTGTGTTTGGGTAATACATTCTGGGGCGATTTGGGCATATCATACCTCTGCGTATTCCCACGGGTGTCCTCTTTTCGGAAATGCATGGGGTTCCCTGTTTTCCTTGGTGGCTTGGACACCCGCGGCCCATATCTGTATGATGTGAGAGTGTGACATTTTAGGTGTAAAAACACACTTGGGGTTACTTGTGTTTTAGGCTTTCCCCTTGGCGGCCAGGTAGGTGCACCCACACATGGGAGGTACCGTTTTCATCGGGATACCTGTAGGAACGTGGGACGGTAGGCCATGTGTTGTTTGGGGCGTGTTTCGATGGGTGAGCCGAGCAAAATGTGCGGAAAATGCATTTTTTTCCCCACATTTCAGGCTTTGCGTGGGTGTTTGGGTAATACATTCTGGGGCGATTTGGGCATATCATACCTCTGCGGATTCCCATGGGTGTCCTCTTTACGGAAATGCATGGGGTTCCCTGTTTTCCTTGGTGGCTTGGACACCCGCGGCCCATATCTGTATGATGTGAGAGTGTGACATTTTAGGTGTGAAAACAGACTTGGGGTTACTTGTGTTTTAGGCTTTCCCCTTGGCGGCCAGGTAGGTGCACCCACACATGGGAGGTACCGTTTTCATCGGGATACCTGTAGGAACGTGGGACGGTAGGCCATGTGTAGTTGGGAGTGTGTTTCGATGTGTGAGCTGAGCGAAATGTGCGGAAAATGCATGTTTTTTCCCACATTTTGGACTTTGCGGGGATATCTGGCTAAGAAATTCTGGGGCGATTTGGGCATATCATACCTCTGCGGATTCCCACGGGTGTCCTCTTTTCGGAAATGAATGGAGTTCCTTGTTTTCCTTGGTGGCTTGGACACCCGAGGCCCATATCTGTATGATGTGAGAGTGTGACATATCAGGTGTGAAAACAGACTTGTGGTTACTTGTGTTTTAGGCTGTCCCCTTGGCGGCCAGGTAGGTGCACCCACACATGTGAGGTACCGTTTTCATCGGGACACCTGTGGGAATTACGGGACAGTAGGCCATGTGTTGTTGGGGGCATGTTTCAAATGGTGAGCAGAGCGAAATGTGCAGAAAATGCGCTTTTTCCCCACATTTCGGACTTTGCGGGGGTGTCTGGGTAATAAATTCTCTGGCGATTTGGGCATATCATACCTCTGCGGATTCCCACGGGTGTCCTCTTTTTGGAAATGCATGGGGTTCCCTGTTTTCCTTGGTGGCTTGGACACCCGAGGCCCATATCTGTATGATGTGAGAGTGTGACATTTCAGGTGTGAAAACAGATTTGGGATTACTTGTGTTTTAGGCTTTCCCCTTAGCAGCCAGGTAGGTGCACCCACACATGTGAGGTACCATTTTCATCAGGACACCTGTGGGAACGCGGTACGGTAGGCCATGTGTTGTTGGGGCATGTTTCGATGGGTGAGCCGAGCGAAATGTGCAGACAATGCATTTTTTTCCGTCATTTCGGACTTTGCGGGGGTGCCTGGGTAATAAATTCTGGGGCGATTTGGCGATATCATACCTCTGCGGATTCCCACGGGTGTCCTCTTTTCAGAACTGCATGGGGTTCCCTGTTTTCCTTGGTGGCTTGGACACCCGAGGCCCATATCTGAATGATGTGAGAGTGTGACATTTCAGGTGTGAAAACAGACTTGGGGTTACTTGTGTTTTAGGCTTTTCCCTTGGCGGCCAGGTAGGTGCACCCACACATGTGAGGTACCATTTTCATCAGGACACGTGTGGGAACGCGGGACGGTAGGCCATGTGTTGTTGAGGCGTGTTTCGATGGGTGAGCCGAGCGAAATGTGCGGAAAATGCGTGTTTTTTCCCACATTTTGGACTTTGCGGGGTGTCTGGGTAATAAATTCTGGGGCGATTTGGGCATATCATACCTCTGCGGATTCCCACGGGTGTCCTCTTTTTGGAAATGCATGGGGTTCCCTGTTTTCCTTGGTGGCTTGGACACCCGAGGCCCATATCTGTATGATGTGAGAGTGTGACATTTCAGGTGTGAAAACAGACCTGGGTTTTCTTGTGTTTTAGGCTTTCCCCTTGGCGGCCAGGTAGATTCACCCACACATGTGAAGTACTGTTTTCATCGGGACACCTGTGGGAAGGCGGAACGGTAGGCCATGTGTTGTTGGGGGCATGTTTCGATGGGTGAGCTGAGCGAAATGTGCGGAAAATGTGTTTTTTTCCCACATTTCGGACTCTGCGGGGGTGTCTGGGTAACAAATTTTCGGGCGATTTGGGCATATCATACCTCTGGGATTCCCACGGGTGTCCTCTTTTCGGAAATGCATGGGGTTTCATATTTCCCTTGGTGGCTTGGACACCCGAGGCCCATATCTGTATGATGTGAGATTGTGACATTTTAGGTGTGAAAACAGACTTGGTTTTACTTGTGTTTTAGGCTTTCCCCTTGGCGGCCAGGTAGCTGCACCCACACATGTGAGGTACCATTTTCATTGGGACACCTGTGGGAACGCGGGACTGTAGGCCATGTGTAGTTGGGGGTGTGTTTCGATGGGTGAGCTGAGCAAAATGTGCGGAAAATGCGTTTTTTTCCCACATTTCGGACTTTGCGGGGGTGTCTGAGTAATAAATTCTGGGGCGATTTGGGCATATCATACCTCTGCGGATTCCCACGGTGTCCTCTTTTCTGAAATGCATGGGGTTCCCTGTTTTCCTTGGTGGTGTGGACACCCGAGGCCCATATCTGAATGATGTGAGAGTGAGACATTTCAGGTGTGAAAACAGACTTGGGGTTACTTGTGTTTTAGGCTTTCCCCTTGGCGGCCAGGTAGGTGCACCCACATATGTGAGGTACCGTTTTCATTGGAACACCTGTGGAAACGCGGGACAGTAGGCCATGTGTTGTTTGGGGCGTGTTTCGATGGGTGAGCCGAGCAAAATGTGCAGAAAATGCATTTTTTCCCCACATTTCAGGCTTTGCGGGTGTGTTTGGGTAATACATTCTGGGGCGATTTGGGCATATCATACCTCTGCGGATTCCCACGGGTGTCCTCTTTTCGGAAATGCATGGGGTTCCCTGTTTTCCTTGGTGGTTTGGACACCCGCGGCCCATATCTGTATGATGTGAGAGTGTGACATTTTAGGTGTAAAAACACACTTGGGGTTACTTGTGTTTTAGGCTTTCCCCTTGGCGGCCAGGTAGGTGCACCCACACATGGGAGGTACCGTTTTCATCGGGATACCTGTAGGAACGTGGGACGGTAGGCCATGTGTTGTTTGGGGCGTGTTTCGATGGGTGAGCCGAGCAAAATGTGCGGAAAATGCATTTTTTTCCCCACATTTCAGGCTTTGCGTGGGTGTTTGGGTAATACATTCTGGGGCGATTTGGGCATATCATACCTCTGCGGATTCCCATGGGTGTCCTCTTTACGGAAATGCATGGGGTTCCCTGTTTTCCTTGGTGGCTTGGACACCCGCGGCCCATATCTGTATGATGTGAGAGTGTGACATTTTAGGTGTGAAAACAGACTTGGGGTTACTTGTGTTTTAGGCTTTCCCCTTGGCGGCCAGGTAGGTGCACCCACACATGGGAGGTACCGTTTTCATCGGGATACCTGTAGGAACGTGGGACGGTAGGCCATGTGTAGTTGGGAGTGTGTTTCGATGTGTGAGCTGAGCGAAATGTGCGGAAAATGCATGTTTTTTCCCACATTTTGGACTTTGCGGGGGTATCTGGCTAAGAAATTCTGGGGCGATTTGGGCATATCATACCTCTGCGGATTCCCACGGGTGTCCTCTTTTCGGAAATGAATGGAGTTCCTTGTTTTCCTTGGTGGCTTGGACACCCGAGGCCCATATCTGTATGATGTGAGAGTGTGACATATCAGGTGTGAAAACAGACTTGTGGTTACTTGTGTTTTAGGCTGTCCCCTTGGCGGCCAGGTAGGTGCACCCACACATGTGAGGTACCGTTTTCATCGGGACACCTGTGGGAATTACGGGACAGTAGGCCATGTGTTGTTGGGGGCATGTTTCAAATGGTGAGCAGAGCGAAATGTGCAGAAAATGCGCTTTTTCCCCACATTTCGGACTTTGCGGGGGTGTCTGGGTAATAAATTCTCTGGCGATTTGGGCATATCATACCTCTGCGGATTCCCACGGGTGTCCTCTTTTTGGAAATGCATGGGGTTCCCTGTTTTCCTTGGTGGCTTGGACACCCGAGGCCCATATCTGTATGATGTGAGAGTGTGACATTTCAGGTGTGAAAACAGACTTGGGGTTACTTGTGTTTTAGGCTTTCCCCTTGGCGGCCAGGTAGGTGCACCCACACATGTGAGGTACCGTTTTCATCGGGACACCTGTGGGAACGTGGGACGGTAGGCCATGTGTTGTTGGGGGTGTGTTTCGATGGGTGAGACGAGCGAAATGTGCGGAAAATGCATTTTTTGTCACACATTTCGCCATTTGCGGGGGTGTCTGGGTAATAAATTCTGGGGCGATTTGGGCATATCATAACTCTGCGGATTCCCATGGGTGTCCTCTTTTCAGAAATGCATGGGGTTCCCTGTTTTCCTTGGTGGCTTGGACACCCGAGGCCCATATCTGTGTGATGTGTGAGTGTGACATCATTTCAGGTGTGAAAACAGACTTGGGGTTACTTGTGTTTTAGGCTTTCCCCTTGGCGGCCAGGTAGATTCACCCACACATGTGGAGTACTGTTTTCATCGGGACACCTGTGGGAACGCGGGACGGTAGGCCATGTATTGTTGGGGGTGTGTTCCGATGGGTGAGCCGAGCGAAATGTGCAGAAAATGCAGTTTTTTTCCGTCATTACGGATTTTGCGGGGGTGCCTGGGTAAAAAATTCTGGGGCGATTTGGGCATATCATACCTCTGCGGATTCCCACGGGTGTCCTCTTTTCAGAAATGCATGGGGTTCCCTGTTTTCCTTGGTGGCTTGGTCACACGAGGCCCATATCTGTATGATGTGAGAGTGTGACATTTCAGGTGTGAAAACAGACTTGGGGTTACTTGTGTTTTAGGCTTTCCCCTTGGCGGCCAGGTAGATGCACCCACACATGTGAGGTACCGTTTTCATCGGGAAACCTGTGGGAACGCGGGACGGTAGGCCATGTGTAGTTGGGGGTGTGTTTCGATGGGTGAGCCGAGCGAAATGTGCGGAAAATGCGTGTTTTTTCCCACATTTTGGACTTTGTGGGGGTGTCTGGGTAATAAATTCTGGGGCGATTTGGGCATATCATACCTCTGCGGATTCCCAGGCGAGTCCTCTTTTCCGAAATGCATGGGGTTCCCTGTTTTCCTTGGTGGCTTGGACATCCGAGGCCCATATCTGTGTGATGTGAGAGTGTGACATTTCAGGTGTGAAAACAGAGTTGAGGTTACTTGTGTTTTAGGCTTTCCCCTTGACGGCCAGGTAGATTCACCCACACATGTGAAGTACTGTTTTCATCGGGACACCTGTGGGAACGCGGGACGGTAGGCCATGTATTGTTGGGGGTGTGTTTCGATGGGTGAGCCGAGCGAAATGTGCAGAAAATGCAGTTTTTTCCGTCATTTCTGACTTTGCGGGGGTGCCTGGGTAATAAATTCTGGGGCGATTTGGACATATCATACCTCTGCGGATTCCCACGGGTATTCTCTTTTCAGAACTGCATGGGGTTCCCTGTTTTCCTTGGTGACTTGGACACCCGAGGCTCATATCTGAATGATGTGAGAGTGTGACATTGCAGGTGTGAAAACAGACTTGGGATTACTTGTGTTTTAGGCTTTCCCCTTGGCGGCCAGGTAGGTGCACCCACACATGTGAGGTACCGTTTTCATCAGAACACCTGTGGGAACGCGGGACGGTAGTCCATGTGTTGTTGGGGCGTTTTTTCGATGGGTGAGCCGAGAGAAATGTGCGGAAAATGAGTGTTTTTTCCCACATTTTGGACTTTGCGGGGGTGTCTGGGTAATACATTCAGGGGCGATTTGAGCTTATCATACCTCTGTGGATTCCCACGGCTGTCCTCTTTTTGGAAATGCATGGGGTTCCCTGTTTTCCTTGGTGGCTTGGACACCCGAGGCCCATATCTGTATGATGTGAGAGTGTGACATTTCAGGTGTGAAAACAGACTTGGGGTTACTTGTGTTTTAGGCTTTCCCCTTGGCGGCCAGGTAGATTCACCAACTCATGTGAAGTACTGTTTTCATCGGGACACCTGTGGGAAAGCGGGACGGTAGGCCATGTGTTGTTGGGGCTGTGTTTCGATGGGTGAGCCGAGCGAAATGTGCGGAAAATGCGTGTTTTTTCCCACATTTTGGACTTTGCAGGGGTGTCTGGGTAATAAATTCTGGGTTACCAGTCAAATGGTCGAAAACATTTGGTCGACAGACAATTTGGTCGACACCATTTGGTCGAATGTCAAATGGTCGAATTTTTTTTTTTTTACCCATTTTTTGGTTTTTTCTGGGGGGGTCCCCCCCCCAACCCCCTTTTTTTTCTTTTTTATTTTTTTTCCCCACACGAAAACCCACAAAACACATATATATAAAAAAAAAAAAAAATCGACCATTTGGCATTCGACCAAATGGTGTCGACCAAATTGCAGTCGACCAGTTTGTTGTCGACCAGTTGACTGGACACCAAATTCTGGGGCGATTTGGGCATATCATACCTCTGCGGATTCCCACGGGTGTCCTCTTTTTGGAAATGCATGGGGTTCCCTGTTTTCCTTGGTGGCTTGGACACCCGAGGCCCATATCTGTATGATGTGAGAGTGTGACATTTCAGGTGTGAAAACAGACCTGGGTTTTCTTGTGTTTTAGGCTTTCCCCTTGGCGGCCAGGTAGATTCACCCACACATGTGAGGTACCGTTTTCATTGGGACACCTGTGGGAACGCGGGACGGTAGGCCATGTGTAGTTGGGGGTGTGTTTCGATGGGTGAGCCGAGCGAAATGTGCGGAAAATGCATTTTTTGTCCCACATTTCGGCCTTTGCGGGGGTGTCTGGGTAATAAATTCTGGGGCGATTTGGGCATATCATAACTCTGCGGATTCCCACGGGAGTCTTCTTTTCGGAAATGCATAGGGTTCCCTGTTTTCCTTGGTGGCTTGGACACCCGAGGCCCATATCTGTGTGATGTGTGAGTGTGACATTTCAGGTGTGAAAACAGACTTGGGGTTACTTGTGTTTTAGGCTTTCCCCTTGGCGGCCAGGTAGGTGCACCCACACATGTGAGGTACCATTTTCATCAGGACACCTGAGGGAATGCGGGACGCTAGGCCATGTGTTGTTGGGGCATGTTTCGATGGGTGAGCCGAGCGAAATGTGCGGAAAATGCGTGTTTTTTCCCACGTTTTGGACTTTGCGGGGGTGTCTGGGTAATAAATTCTGGGGCGATTTGGGCATATCATACCTCTGCGGATTCCCACGAGTGTTCTCTTTTCAGAACTGCATGGGGTTCCCTGTTTTCCTTGGTGGCTTGGACACCCGAGGCCCATATCTGAATGATGTGAGAGTGTGACATTTCAGGTGTGAAAACAGACTTGGGGTTACTTGTGTTTTAGGCTTTCCCCTTGGCGGCCAGGTAGGTGCACCCACACATGTGAGGTACCGTTTTCATCAGAACACCTGTGGGAACGCGGGCCAGGCCATGTGTTGTTTGGGGCGTGCTTCGATGGGTGAGCCGAGAGAAATGTGCAGAAAATGCATTTTTTTCCCCACATTTCAGGCTTTGCGGGGGTGTTTGGGTAATACATTCTGGGGCGATTTGGGCATATCATACCTCTGCGGATTCCCACGGGTGTCCTCTTTTCAGAACTGCATGGGGTTCCCTGTTTTCCTTGGTGGCTTGGACACCCGAGGCCCATATCTTTATGATGTGAGAGTGTGACATTTCAGGTGTGAAAACAGATTTGGGATTTCTTGTGTTTTAGGCTTTCCCCTTAGCAGCCAGGTAGGTGCACCCACACATGTGAGGTACCATTTTCATCAGGACACCTGTGGGAACGCGGGACGGTAGGCCATGTGTTGTTGGGGCATGTTTCGATGGGTGAGCCGAGCGAAATGTGCAGACAATGCATTTTTTTCCGTCATTTCGAACTTTGCGGGGGTGCCTGGGTAATAAATTCTGGGGCGATTTGGCGATATCATACCTCTGCGGATTCCCACGGGTGTCCTCTTTTCAGAACTGCATGGGGTTCCCTGTTTTCCTTGGTGGCTTGGACACCCGAGGCCCATATCTGAATGATGTGAGAGTGTGACATTTCAGGTGTGAAAACAGACTTGGGGTTACTTGTGTTTTAGGCTTTCCCCTTGGCGGCCAGGTAGGTGCACCCACACATGTGAGGTACCATTTTCATGAGGACACGTGTGGGAACGCGGGACGGTAGGCCATGTGTTGTTGAGGCGTGTTTCGATGGGTGAGCCGAGCGAAATGTGCGGAAAATGCATGTTTTTTCCCACATTTTGGACTTTGCGGGGTGTCTGGGTAATAAATTCTGGGGCGATTTGGGCATATCATACCTCTGCGGATTCCCACGGGTGTCCTCTTTTTGGAAATGCATGGGGTTCCCTGTTTTCCTTGGTGGCTTGGACACCCGAGGCCCATATCTGTATGATGTGAGAGTGTGACATTTCAGGTGTGAAAACAGACCTGGGTTTTCTTGTGTTTTAGGCTTTCCCCTTGGCGGCCAGGTAGATTCACCCACACATGTGAAGTACTGTTTTCATCGGGACACCTGTGGGAAGGCGGAACGGTAGGCCATGTGTTGTTGGGGGCATGTTTCGATGGGTGAGCTGAGCGAAATGTGCGGAAAATGTGTTTTTTTCCCACATTTCGGACTCTGCGGGGGTGTCTGGGTAACAAATTTTCGGGCGATTTGGGCATATCATACCTCTGGGATTCCCACGGGTGTCCTCTTTTCGGAAATGCATGGGGTTTCATATTTCCCTTGGTGGCTTGGACACCCGAGGCCCATATCTGTATGATGTGAGATTGTGACATTTTAGGTGTGAAAACAGACTTGGTTTTACTTGTGTTTTAGGCTTTCCCCTTGGCGGCCAGGTAGCTGCACCCACACATGTGAGGTACCATTTTCATCGGGACACCTGTGGGAACGCGGGACTGTAGGCCATGTGTAGTTGGGGGTGTGTTTCGATGGGTGAGCTGAGCAAAATGTGCGGAAAATGCGTTTTTTTCCCACATTTCGGACTTTGCGGGGGTGTCTGAGTAATAAATTCTGGGGCGATTTGGGCATATCATACCTCTGCGGATTCCCACGGTGTCCTCTTTTCTGAAATGCATGGGGTTCCCTGTTTTCCTTGGTGGTGTGGACACCCGAGGCCCATATCTGAATGATGTGAGAGTGAGACATTTCAGGTGTGAAAACAGACTTGGGGTTACTTGTGTTTTAGGCTTTCCCCTTGGCGGCCAGGTAGGTGCACCCACATATGTGAGGTACCGTTTTCATTGGAACACCTGTGGAAACGCGGGACAGTAGGCCATGTGTTGTTTGGGGCGTGTTTCGATGGGTGAGCCGAGCAAAATGTGCAGAAAATGCATTTTTTCCCCACATTTCAGGCTTTGCGGGTGTGTTTGGGTAATACATTCTGGGGCGATTTGGGCATATCATACCTCTGCGGATTCCCACGGGTGTCCTCTTTTCGGAAATGCATGGGGTTCCCTGTTTTCCTTGGTGGCTTGGACACCCGCGGCCCATATCTGTATGATGTGAGAGTGTGACATTTTAGGTGTAAAAACACACTTGGGGTTACTTGTGTTTTAGGCTTTCCCCTTGGCGGCCAGGTAGGTGCACCCACACATGGGAGGTACCGTTTTCATTGGGATACCTGTAGGAACGTGGGACGGTAGGCCATGTGTTGTTTGGGGCGTGTTTCGATGGGTGAGCCGAGCAAAATGTGCGGAAAATGCATTTTTTTCCCCACATTTCAGGCTTTGCGTGGGTGTTTGGGTAATACATTCTGGGGCGATTTGGGCATATCATACCTCTGCGGATTCCCATGGGTGTCCTCTTTACGGAAATGCATGGGGTTCCCTGTTTTCCTTGGTGGCTTGGACACCCGCGGCCCATATCTGTATGATGTGAGAGTGTGACATTTTAGGTGTGAAAACAGACTTGGGGTTACTTGTGTTTTAGGCTTTCCCCTTGGCGGCCAGGTAGGTGCACCCACACATGGGAGGTACCGTTTTCATCGGGATACCTGTAGGAACGTGGGACGGTAGGCCATGTGTAGTTGGGAGTGTGTTTCGATGTGTGAGCTGAGCGAAATGTGCGGAAAATGCATGTTTTTTCCCACATTTTGGACTTTGCGGGGGTATCTGGCTAAGAAATTCTGGGGCGATTTGGGCATATCATACCTCTGCGGATTCCCATGGGTGTCCTCTTTTCGGAAATGAATGGAGTTCCTTGTTTTCCTTGGTGGCTTGGACACCCGAGGCCCATATCTGTATGATGTGAGAGTGTGACATATCAGGTGTGAAAACAGACTTGTGGTTACTTGTGTTTTAGGCTGTCCCCTTGGCGGCCAGGTAGGTGCACCCACACATGTGAGGTACCGTTTTCATCGGGACACCTGTGGGAATTACGGGACAGTAGGCCATGTGTTGTTGGGGGCATGTTTCAAATGGTGAGCAGAGCGAAATGTGCAGAAAATGCGCTTTTTCCCCACATTTCGGACTTTGCGGGGGTGTCTGGGTAATAAATTCTCTGGCGATTTGGGCATATCATACCTCTGCGGATTCCCACGGGTGTCCTCTTTTTGGAAATGCATGGGGTTCCCTGTTTTCCTTGGTGGCTTGGACACCCGAGGCCCATATCTGTATGATGTGAGAGTGTGACATTTCAGGTGTGAAAACAGACTTGGGGTTACTTGTGTTTTAGGCTTTCCCCTTGGCGGCCAGGTAGGTGCACCCACACATGTGAGGTACCGTTTTCATCGGGACACCTATGGGAACGTGGGACGGTAGGCCATGTGTTGTTGGGGGTGTGTTTCGATGGGTGAGACGAGCGAAATGTGCGGAAAATCCATTTTTTGTCACACATTTCGCCATTTGCGGGGGTGTCTGGGTAATAAATTCTGGGGCGATTTGGGCATATCATAACTCTGCGGATTCCCATGGGTGTCCTCTTTTCAGAAATGCATGGGGTTCCCTGTTTTCCTTGGTGGCTTGGACACCCGAGGCCCATATCTGTGTGATGTGTGAGTGTGACATCATTTCAGGTGTGAAAACAGACTTGGGGTTACTTGTGTTTTAGGCTTTCCCCTTGGCGGCCAGGTAGATTCACCCACACATGTGGAGTACTGTTTTCATCGGGACACCTGTGGGAACGCGGGACGGTAGGCCATGTATTGTTGGGGGTGTGTTCCGATGGGTGAGCCGAGCGAAATGTGCAGAAAATGCAGTTTTTTTCCGTCATTACGGATTTTGCGGGGGTGCCTGGGTAAAAAATTCTGGGGCGATTTGGGCATATCATACCTCTGCGGATTCCCACGGGTGTCCTCTTTTCAGAAATGCATGGGGTTCCCTGTTTTCCTTGGTGGCTTGGTCACACGAGGCCCATATCTGTATGATGTGAGAGTGTGACATTTCAGGTGTGAAAACAGACTTGGGGTTACTTGTGTTTTAGGCTTTCCCCTTGGCGGCCAGGTAGATGCACCCACACATGTGAGGTACCGTTTTCATCGGGAAACCTGTGGGAACGCGGGACGGTAGGCCATGTGTAGTTGGGGGTGTGTTTCGATGGGTGAGCCGAGCGAAATGTGCGGAAAATGCGTGTTTTTTCCCACATTTTGGACTTTGTGGGGGTGTCTGGGTAATAAATTCTGGGGCGATTTGGGCATATCATACCTCTGCGGATTCCCAGGCGAGTCCTCTTTTCCGAAATGCATGGGGTTCCCTGTTTTCCTTGGTGGCTTGGACATCCGAGGCCCATATCTGTGTGATGTGAGAGTGTGACATTTCAGGTGTGAAAACAGAGTTGAGGTTACTTGTGTTTTAGGCTTTCCCCTTGACGGCCAGGTAGATTCACCCACACATGTGAAGTACTGTTTTCATCGGGACACCTGTGGGAACGCGGGACGGTAGGCCATGTATTGTTGGGGGTGTGTTTCGATGGGTGAGCCGAGCGAAATGTGCAGAAAATGCAGTTTTTTCCGTCATTTCTGACTTTGCGGGGGTGCCTGGGTAATAAATTCTGGGGCGATTTGGACATATCATACCTCTGCGGATTCCCACGGGTATCCTCTTTTCAGAACTGCATGGGGTTCCCTGTTTTCCTTGGTGACTTGGACACCCGAGGCTCATATCTGAATGATGTGAGAGTGTGACATTGCAGGTGTGAAAACAGACTTGGGATTACTTGTGTTTTAGGCTTTCCCCTTGGCGGCCAGGTAGGTGCACCCACACATGTGAGGTACCGTTTTCATCAGAACACCTGTGGGAACGCGGGACGGTAGTCCATGTGTTGTTGGGGCGTTTTTTCGATGGGTGAGCCGAGAGAAATGTGCGGAAAATGAGTGTTTTTTCCCACATTTTGGACTTTGCGGGGGTGTCTGGGTAATACATTCAGGGGCGATTTGGGCTTATCATACCTCTGTGGATTCCCACGGCTGTCCTCTTTTTGGAAATGCATGGGGTTCCCTGTTTTCCTTGGTGGCTTGGACACCCGAGGCCCATATCTGTATGATGTGAGAGTGTGACATTTCAGGTGTGAAAACAGACTTGGGGTTACTTGTGTTTTAGGCTTTCCCCTTGGCGGCCAGGTAGATTCACCCACTCATGTGAAGTACTGTTTTCATCGGGACACCTGTGGGAAAGCGGGACGGTAGGCCATGTGTTGTTGGGGCTGTGTTTCGATGGGTGAGCCGAGCGAAATGTGCGGAAAATGCGTGTTTTTTCCCACATTTTGGACTTTGCAGGGGTGTCTGGGTAATAAATTCTGGGTTACCAGTCAAATGGTCGAAAACATTTGGTCGACAGACAATTTGGTCGACACCATTTGGTCGAATGTCAAATGGTCGAATTTTTTTTTTTTTTTTTTTACCCATTTTTTGGTTTTTTTTGGGGGGGTCCCCCCCCAACCCCCTTTTTTTTCTTTTTTTTTTTTTTTCCCCACACGAAAACCCACAAAACACATATATATATAAAAAAAAAAAAAATTCGACCATTTGGCATTCGACCAAATGGTGTCGACCAAATTGCAGTCGACCAGTTTGTTGTCGACCAGTTGACTGGACACCAAATTCTGGGGCGATTTGGGCATATCATACCTCTGCGGATTCCCACGGGTGTCCTCTTTTTGGAAATGCATGGGGTTCCCTGTTTTCCTTGGTGGCTTGGACACCCGAGGCCCATATCTGTATGATGTGAGAGTGTGACATTTCAGGTGTGAAAACAGACCTGGGTTTTCTTGTGTTTTAGGCTTTCCCCTTGGCGGCCAGGTAGATTCACCCACACATGTGAGGTACCGTTTTCATTGGGACACCTGTGGGAACGCGGGACGGTAGGCCATGTGTAGTTGGGGGTGTGTTTCGATGGGTGAGCCGAGCGAAATGTGCGGAAAATGCATTTTTTGTCCCACATTTCGGCCTTTGCGGGGGTGTCTGGGTAATAAATTCTGGGGCGATTTGGGCATATCATAACTCTGCGGATTCCCACGGGAGTCTTCTTTTCGGAAATGCATAGGGTTCCCTGTTTTCCTTGGTGGCTTGGACACCCGAGGCCCATATCTGTGTGATGTGTGAGTGTGACATTTCAGGTGTGAAAACAGACTTGGGGTTACTTGTGTTTTAGGCTTTCCCCTTGGCGGCCAGGTAGGTGCACCCACACATGTGAGGTACCATTTTCATCAGGACACCTGAGGGAATGCGGGACGCTAGGCCATGTGTTGTTGGGGCATGTTTCGATGGGTGAGCCGAGCGAAATGTGCGGAAAATGCGTGTTTTTTCCCACGTTTTGGACTTTGCGGGGGTGTCTGGGTAATAAAATCTGGGGCGATTTGGGCATATCATACCTCTGCGGATTCCCACGAGTGTCCTCTTTTCAGAACTGCATGGGGTTCCCTGTTTTCCTTGGTGGCTTGGACACCCGAGGCCCATATCTGAATGATGTGAGAGTGTGACATTTCAGGTGTGAAAACAGACTTGGGGTTACTTGTGTTTTAGGCTTTCCCCTTGGCGGCCAGGTAGGTGCACCCACACATGTGAGGTACCGTTTTCATCAGAACACCTGTGGGAACGCGGGCCAGGCCATGTGTTGTTTGGGGCGTGCTTCGATGGGTGAGCCGAGAGAAATGTGCAGAAAATGCATTTTTTTCCCCACATTTCAGGCTTTGCGGGGGTGTTTGGGTAATACATTCTGGGGCGATTTGGGCATATCATACCTCTGCGGATTCCCACGGGTGTCCTCTTTTCAGAACTGCATGGGGTTCCCTGTTTTCCTTGGTGGCTTGGACACCCGAGGCCTATATCTGTATGATGTGAGAGTGTGACATTTCAGGTGTGAAAACAGATTTGGGATTTCTTGTGTTTTAGGCTTTCCCCTTAGCAGCCAGGTAGGTGCACCCACACATGTGAGGTACCATTTTCATCAGGACACCTGTGGGAACGCGGGACGGTAGGCCATGTGTTGTTGGGGCATGTTTCGATGGGTGAGCCGAGCGAAATGTGCAGACAATGCATTTTTTTCCGTCATTTCGGACTTTGCGGGGGTGCGTGGGTAATAAATTCTGGGGCGATTTGGCGATATCATACCTCTGCGGATTCCCACGGGTGTCCTCTTTTCAGAACTGCATGGGGTTCCCTGTTTTCCTTGGTGGCTTGGACACCCGAGGCCCATATCTGAATGATGTGAGAGTGTGACATTTCAGGTGTGAAAACACACTTGGGGTTACTTGTGTTTTAGGCTTTCTCCTTGGCGGCCAGGTAGGTGCACCCACACATGTGAGGTACCATTTTCATCAGGACACGTGTGGGAACGCGGGACGGTAGGCCATGTGTTGTTGAGGCGTGTTTCGATGGGTGAGCCGAGCGAAATGTGCGGAAAATGCGTGGTTTTTCCCACATTTTGGACTTTGCGGTGTGTCTGGGTAATAAATTCTGGGGCGATTTGGGCATATCATACCTCTGCGGATTCCCACGGGTGTCCTCTTTTTGGAAATGCATGGGGTTTCCTGTTTTCCTTGGTGGCTTGGACACCCGAGGCCCATATCTGTATGATGTGAGAGTGTGACATTTCAGGTGTGAAAACAGACCTGGGTTTTCTTGTGTTTTAGGCTTTCCCCTTGGCGGCCAGGTAGATTCACCCTCACATGTGAAGTACTGTTTTCATCGGGACACCTGTGGGAAGGCGGAACGGTAGGCCATGTGTTGTTGGGGGCATGTTTCGATGGGTGAGCTGAGCGAAATGTGCGGAAAATGTGTTTTTTTCCCACATTTCGGACTCTGCGGGGGTGTCTGGGTAACAAATTCTCGGGCGATTTGGGCATATCATACCTCTGGGATTCCCACGGGTGTCCTCTTTTTGGAAATGCATGGGGTTTCATATTTCCCTTGGTGGCTTGGACACCCGAGGCCCATATCTGTATGATGTGAGATTGTGACATTTTAGGTGTGAAAACAGACTTGGGTTTACTTGTGTTTTAGGCTTTCCCCTTGGCGGCCAGGTAGCTGCACCCACACATGTGAGGTACCATTTTCATCGGGACACCTGTGGGAACGCGGGACTGTAGGCCATGTGTAGTTGGGGGTGTGTTTCGATGGGTGAGCTGAGCGAAATGTGCGGAAAATGCGTTTTTTTCCCACATTTCAGACTTTGCGGGGGTGTCTGAGTAATAAATTCTGGCGCGATTTGGGCATATCATACCTCTGCGGATTCCCACGGGTGTCCTCTTTTCGGAAATGCATGGGGTTCCCTGTTTTCCTTGGTGGCTTGGACACCCGAGGCCCATATCTGTATGATGTGAGAGTGTGACATTTCAGGTGTGAAAACAGACTTGGGGTTACTTGTGTTTTAGGCTTTCCCCTTGGCGGCCAGGTAGGAGCACCCACACATGTGAAGTACCATTTTCATCAGGACACCTGTGGGAACGCGGGACGGTAGGCCATGGTTTATTGGGGCGTGTTTCGATGGGTGAGCCGAGCGAAATGTGCAGAAAATGCATGTTTTTTCCCACATTTTGGACTTTGCGGGGGTGTCTGGGTAATAAATTCTGGGGCGATTTGGGCATATCATACCTCTGCGGATTCCCACGGGTCTCCTCTTTTCGGAAATGCATGGGGTTCCCTGTTTTCCTTGGTGGCTTGGACACCCGAGGCCCATATCTGTATGATGTGAGAGTGTGACATTTTAGGTGTGAAAACAGACTTGGGGTTACTTGCGTTTTAGGCTTTCCCCTTGGCGGCCAGGTAGGTGCACCCATACATGTGAGGTACCATTTTCATCAGGACACCTTGCGAAGGCGGGACGGTAGGCCATGTGTTGTTGGGGCGTATTTCAATGGGTGAACCGAGCGAAATGTGCGGAAAATGCGTGTTTTTTCCCACATTTTTGACTTTGCGGGGGTGTCTGGGTAATACATTCTGGGGCGATTTGGGCATATCATACCTCTGCGGATTCCCACGGGTGTCCTCTTTTCATAAATGCATGGGGTTCCCTGTTTTCCTTGGTGGCTTGGACACCCGTGGCCCATATCTGTATGATTTGAGAGTGTGACATTTCAGGTGTGAAAACAGACTTGGGGTTACTTGTGTTTTAGGCTTTCCCCTTGGCGGCCAGGTAGGTGCACCCACACATGTGAGGTACCATTTTCATCAGGACACCTGTGGGAACGCGGGACACTAGGCCATGTGTTGTTGGGGCATGTTTCAATGGGTGAGCCGAGCGAAATGTGCGGAAAATGCGTTTTTTTCCCACATTTTGGACTTTGCGGGGGTGTCTGGGTAATAAATTCTGGAGCGATTTGGGCATATCATACTTCTGCGGATTCCCACGGGTGTCCTCTTTTCATAAATGCATGGGGTTCCCTGTTTTCCTTGGTGGCTTGGACACCCGAGGCCCATATATGTATGATGTGAGAGTGTGACATTTCAGGTGTGAAAACAGACTTGGGGTTACTTGTGTTTTAAGCTTTCCCCTTGGCGGCCAGGTAGATTCACCCACACATGTGAAGTACTGTTTTCATCGGGACACCTGTGGGAACGCGGGACGGTAGGCCATGTGTTGTTGGGGGCGTGTTTCGATGGGTGAGCCGAGCGAATTGTGCGGAAAATGCATTTTTTTCCCCACATTTTGGATTTTGCGGGGGTGTCTGGGTAATAAATTCTGGGGCGATTTGGGCATATCATACCTCTACGGATTCCCACGGGTGTCCTCTTTTCAGAAATGCATGGGGTTCCGTGTTTTCCTTGGTGCCTTGGACACCCGAGGCCCATACCTGTATGATGTGAGAGTGTGACATGTTAGGTGTGAAAACCGACTTGGGGTTACTTGTGTTTTAGGCTTTCCCCTTGGCGGCAGGTAGGTGCACCCACGCATGTGAGGTACCGTTTTCATCTGGACACCTGTGGGAATGCGGGACGGTAGGCCATATGTTGTTGGGGGTGTGTTTCGATGGGTGAGCCGAGCGAAATGTGCGGAAAATGCATTTTTTTCCCACATTTCGGACTTCGCGGGGTGTCTGGGTAATACATTCTGGGGCGATTTGGGCATATCATACCTCTGCGGATTCCCACGGGTGTCCTCTTTTTGGAAATGCATGGGGTTCCCTGTTTTCCTTGGTGGCTTGGACACCCGAGGCCCATATCTGTATGATGTGAGAGTGTGACATTTCAGGTGTGAAAACAGACTTGGGGATACTTGTGTTTTAGGCTTTCCCCTTGGCGGCCACGTAGGTGCACCCACACATGTGAGGTACAGTTTTCATCGGGACACCTGTGGGAACGCGGGACGGTAGGCCATGTGTTGTTGGGGGCATGTTTCGATGGGTGAGCTGCACGAAATGTGCGGAAAATGCATTTTTTTTCCCCACATTTCAGACTTCGCGGGCGTGTCTGGGTAATAAACTTGCTGGCGATTTGGGCATATCATACCTCTGTGGATTCCAACGGGTGTCCTATTTTTGGAAATGCATGGGGTTCCCTGTTTTCCTTGGTGGCTTGGACACTCGAGGCCCATATCTGTATGATGTGAGAGTGTGACATTTCAGGTGTGAAAGCAGACTTGGGGTTACTTGTGTTTTAGGCTTTCCCCTTGGTGGCCAGGTAGGTGCACCCACATATGTGAGGTACCGTTTTCATTGGGACACCTTTGGGAACTCGGGACAGTAGGCCATATTTTGTTGGGGGCATGTTTCGATGGGTGAACCGAGCAAAATGTGCGGAAAATGCGTTTTTTTTACCACATATCGGACTTTGCGGGTGGTGTCTGGGAAATAAATTCTGGGGCGATTTGGGCATATCATACCTCTGCGGATTCCCACGGGTGTCCTTCTTCCAAAAATGCATGGGGTTCCCTGTTTTCCTTTCTGGCTTGGACACTCGAGGCCCATATCTGTATGATGTGAGAGTGTGACGTTTCAGGTGTGAAAGCAGACTTGGGGTTACTTGTGTTTTAGGCTTTCCCCTTGGCGGCCAGGTAGGTGCATCCACACATGTGAGGTACCATTTTCATCAGGGCACCTGTGGAAATGCGGGACGGTTGGCCATGTGTTGTTGGGGGTCTGTTTCAATGGGTGAGCTGAGCAAAACTTGCGGAAAATGCGTTTTTTTCCCCACATTTCGGACTTTGCAGGGGTGTCTTTGTAGTAAATTCTGGGCCGATTTAGGCATATTATACCTCTGCATATTCCCATGGGTGTCTTCTTTTCAGAAATGCATGGGGTTCCCTGTTTTCCTTGGTGGCTTGGACACCCGAGGCCCATATCTGTATGATGTGAGAGTGTGACATATCAGGTGTGAAAACAGACTTTGGGTTACTTGTGTTTTAGGCTTTCCCCTTGGCGGCCAGGTAGGTGCACCCACACATGGGAGGTACCGTTTTCATCGGGACACCTGTGGGAACACGGGACAGTAGGCCATGTGTTGTTGGGGGCGTGTTTCGATGGGTGAGCAGAGCGAAATGTGCAGAAAATGCGTTTTTTCCCCACATTTCGGACTTTGCGGGGGTGTCTGGGTAATAAATTCTCTGGCGATTTGGGCATATCATACCTCTGGGGATTCCCACGGGTGTCCTCTTTTTGGAAATGCATGGGGTTCCCTGTTTTCCTTGGTGGCTTGGACACACGAGGCCCATATCTGTATGATATGAGAGTGTGACATTTCAGGTGTGAAAACAGACTTGGGGTTACTTGTGTTTTAGGCGTTCCCCTTGGCGGCCAGGTAGGTGCACCCACACATGTGAGGTACCGTTTTCATCGGGACATGTGTGGGAACGCGGGACTACTGTCCCGCGTTCCCACACATGTCCCGATGAAAACGGTACATGTGTTGTGTTTGTGTGGTTTTCATAACGTTTTGACCCATTTGCTGATGCCCTTTGTCACACAACCCTTTCATTTCCCAAATGTGACCTAAATTTAGTCGCTGCTTTAGGCACCATACTCTTTTGAAACCTGCACAAGTCACCTACCCTTGAAAAGGTTTGCCTCTGCTCTTTCAGAAAATGTATGCTTGCCGTTCCTCACCACATTGGTTTTCCCGATTTACACATGCTAAGTGCATCTGTTCAGGCCGTGAGCGTAAAATTCCTGTGTACCATGGCTCAGTGTTTGGCTTGTGGTATTGCTTGTTTTGTAAAACACTACAAAAAATGTGTGCTCCCCTAACTGCAAGAGTCAGGGGAATGTAGTGGAGCATTGCTTTTCTCAAAATTAATAGAAGCCATTGCCATACCAAGCCAACCATGTCCAACACATACCTTTTTTTCAGTCATTTTTCCGCTTTTCCCCCAATCTATGGCAGTTTCCCCTACCTAGTTATTGTATGACCTACGCAAATCACCCCTTTCTGAACTTGGAATTTTGTCTACTTTTCAGAAATATATGCCTTTCTGTCCTCCAATTCGGCTTTCCTACCCTTTTCTTACATTCCGTCCATGCATGTCCAATTGGCAAAAATGGCTAAAATCGCCTACCTCTCACAAAACGGTTGATAACCACATCAAAATATTTTTTTTTTCATTTCCACTCAACCTGTTCTTGAAAGCCAGGAAATTGGGGAACTCAGCACATCAAACCATTTATTACTAGCTCTTACAAGGAAAAAACCACAGGCTTCTTTGTACATCATTGTATTGGCATTTTTTGAAAAAACCCAAAATGTTCACCCTTTTTGCTTATTTTCTCTCACCCCCTACAGAAACCTAGGATTCCTGGGTGGCGTTACGACCGCCTACATGTGGGAAAAAAAGGAGCCAAATTTGTCCAAGATACCTCATGTAACAAAAAAGTTACAAGCCATTGAATGGCCACATACCGAACTCACCAAAAAAGGCCCTGGCACTGGGGGGAAATACCCATGGCAGTTAAAGGGTTAAACAGTTCTTCAGGCTACGCCTGGGCTCCCTTCTTCTGGGCGCTGACCGTTCTGGAATCTCAGCCTACCTCTGCCATATACACTATGGCTTTATTAGCATTTGTGAGTCTCAATGTCTTTTCAAACAATTCACAGTGGACATCCGTCTGCCGGGTTCACTTTTGTCAACTCACTGTTTCAAATAATGTCTTTACTTCACGTTTCCTTTTAGCTGGATTGCTAGACAAGCTGTATGACCCCTTTTCCCTGTCTTAGCAGCTCTCCTACGGCCTTCTGGTACCAGTAGTTTCAATCAACATGGGCTCAGGAAAAGTTTCTCGAGTAAGCACCCACTTGATGGCGGTCTGCTCTGCAGCTGCTTTCCCCTTTGTACAGTTCTTTGAACATTCTCTCACTATGCCACTTGGTGACTTTATTTCAGCAGAGTTTGGCTTTGTTATCGATTCACTTCTCCACTCACCAGGTGCAATAAATCACTTTGGATTCTATTGTATCTGGAGTCAAGGCCGGTACCACGGTAACATGAGTTGCCCTCACTCTGGTTTATCAGCGTAGGCAGGCTCTGTGTGCTGTTGACATCTGCTGCAACACACATCGGCATTGGTCATGGTCCTACATTTTCTCTTAGGAAGGCGTGAGGGTCTTGGATGAAAAAGGTAAGGTTGCTTCACTCCTTGTCATCCTCTCGTTTTCTGCCACTCTTTTCCTTCTCTTGAACTGCCGGGTCTGGATAATTGTGCTGTTGTGGAGTCTGCTTTGCTTATAATGTGCTTTTGTGCTCCACCTTTTATCCCTGTGGGGAAGGGAAAGGGCAGTCATGTGTGGGTAATTCCCGTCAATTGCCTGACTCTGCCTGACCTGGGTATTGGGACATGTCAGGTAAACGGCTCTGGTGTTAGTCCGTTATCTTTTGTGTTATGCGAAAGTGGGGGGGTGGGGTGTTTTGGAATATACTACATGTTAGGATGGGGAAAAGGTGTCAAAAGAAGGTAGATACTGCATCTCACCAGTTTGTACTTCTGTTCCACTCCCTGAGGACCCCACATCCAGAAGCTCCTCCCACACTGGTCCACCCCCAGGAACTGGTTCCAATAGCGTTGCCATGTCCTGGCTTCCTCGATGACAGATCCCTGTGGTTTCTTTCGGCAGACACCTTTGTCTGTTGTCCTTTATTTAAATATTTATGTATTTATTATTATTTAACTCTTTTCTCCATTGTGCTGCACTTTCCACTCCCCCGTACATTTTTCCCCTCTCCCTCTCCTATGCACTTGCACATTCTCAATGTCACTGGGCCTAGTAAGATTGTTGTTTTTGTTCTCCCTTGTTTCCCATCCCTTGTTTGGTCGTGCTCTGAAACTTTTGTGTCTGAGCGCGATATAAATAAAATATCAATACCACCATCAATATCACTCCCTGAGGACCCTGCATCCAGGTGCTCCTCCCCCACTGGTCCAACCCCAGGAACTAGTTCCAATAGCAATGGCAATGTCCTGGCTACCAGGATGACAGATCCCCAGGGATTAATTCAGGAGACACCTTCAGGTTTCTCACACTACACAAATAGAAGTACTGCTTTATGAAACATATGCCTGTATGACATAGCCCAAAACTGCTCCCACAAAAACAATGCCACACCAGATAAAACAACTGGCAAATATTCAGACTCAACTTGTGAAGGAAGCCTAGTGAGACTTACCTGACGCAGCCTATTTAATCATCTAAAGTTATCATTTAAATCTCTGCAATATAGAGTACTTTATTCCAATGGCCCTACTGCAACTTTTTAAACCTTGGATAAAAGAAGAAGAATTATTAGGTGACTATGACTCATTTGAAGCAGCATTCAAAGCAAATGAAAGCAATATAACAAATGTCAATTTCAAACAATTCAAATAATGTTTCTACAATGAACGCCAACAAGAGGAAGACATTTAAGCTCAACTAGATAAAGACACTACTGAGGGCAGGCAACCTTCCCATACAGGAAGCCAAGAACCACTTGGAGAACCACTCATTATAAATGTGGCAGAAATATCCATGACTTAGGTAGAAAGTACCATGTATGAATCTAAACAATCTGAGCAAGACTTGTCAGTGCTCAAATCAAAGCTAAATGATGAACAACTCACCATTTATCTAGAAGTAACTGAAGAAATTGAACATGGTTTTAAACGTGAAACTAAAACTTGTAGATGTAAAAAATATAGACATCCGGTCCTGCATGCAAGTGTTGAAGCTGCTTTTAGAAAAACATTCTTAATTAAAATAATCAGCAAATGTCTACAAAACGTAATGAACAACAACCTTACAGCTGTTGTAAAAGCCCCCACATGTTTAGCTGCCTACAACATAGGAGGTGTAACTTTACACTGACTACTGCTCCTCCTAGTAGAATACCAAAGCAAATTAGAATCTACAAATTATCAGCAGAAACTGCTACTGAAGTACTCAACATTCTGAAACAAATGAAAGTGCTCCTGATAGATGAAGTAAGAATGTTTTCCAACCTCACGTTGGCTTTAATTAAGCACAGAATACAATAAATCATAATAACTGACTACGAAGAACTCTTTGGAAGAAAACACGTTATGGTTTTGTAAACCTCCTACAGTTACCACCAGTAAAAGGTCAACCTATTTTCAAAACATTACAACACAAACAATGCCATAACACACTTCGCAGCATGTAAATCTCTCGCAACATTTTCACTACAGAGAACTGTCTTAAAACATGCATCAGTCTCAGACCTCACCTATGCTAACATTTTAAAAAGCACTACAACTGGTCTGCTTACTAAAGATACAATATTCATCTTAAATACTGGAGTATTCCATGAGCTATATGGACAAACCACATCTGCTCCTGATGTTATGAAAGAATTAACCCAACAAAATATAAAATGCATGTCCTTAATGCCAACCCTTGCTAGCTGTAGTCCATTCATAGAGACAATGTTAAAAAAAAGAACTGCAACCCATCCTGCAGATCAGCTCCACAGACTAACTAGAAGTGCACGGCATGACACTGCCTATGTGTCAACAAGCAACAGCATGACTAAATAGCTTAGAAAATTATTTCTCCAACACTGCTGGATTAGAAAAAGCATGTGTCTAAACTGCATAGTAATTCTAAAACATAACCTTGGTGTAGAACAACATTTAGTAAATGGAGCAATTGGTACAGTTGTTTGCTACCACACATATCCACATGACAACATTCAGTTTGTCAACATCCACTTTACTGACTTGCAGAAGTTAAAAAAATAGGAAGCACAATAGCACGTTTCAAAGACATGCATGCATGCAGAGAAGAATTCTCTCGATCTCTTGCATATGCTGTCACTATTCACAAATCACAAGATCTAGCCCTAGATCGTGCATTGATTGATATTGGCAGCACAGTCTTTAAAGAAGGTATGAATTATGTAGCACTTTCACAGTTGCATACACTCAAAGGTCTATTCTTGGTTACCTATGATGCAAACAGAGTCAACACTGACATTACTTGCATCCTGCAATACAAAAGGCTACGTGCACTGTACACCCACATCTAGATATGTACCCTTTACCTCAAAAAAGAAAACCTTAAAAAAAACGAATACAAACAGAAACTATAATGGATGATACCGCTAAAGAAACAATGGCCAACTGCTTCTCCATCAAACAATACAAGCAAAAAATTGTCTAGTACAAACTCAACTACGCGTCAATCAGAAGACAAAGAGACAAATGTCTCTTCTCAAAAAACAACTGCAGGTCCATCGAATGATGCAGTGGCACAGCATCCAAGCATAGCACAGGGGCAACGTCTTTGTTTTGGAAGGAAGACAACACAGCACAACACAGGTTGGAATTCCGATCCTGTGCTTAGAAACCACTTGCTGGTATTAAGCATGTTACAAAAGAACAATTATAATAATAATAATAATCTCTCTGGTCCATTTAAATTCAGCAACACAACTGGAGTAAATTGCTATGCAAATGTAACAATCAATCTTCTCTTCCAATTGCCACCAATTTTTCACAACATTTACTTAAACAGCTCGGGCCAGTTGAGTTTGCTAATGCTCTCCCTTCATAGAATTGCCACAAATAATTCAGTGTCTCAGGTACAAGGCAAGAACTTGACTACTGTATAGGAATGGTAAATTTGCCATAAACACACAGGAAGATCCTCAAGAATTCCTAAAGTACTTACTACAAGAGCTAGAAAACAAAAACAGTCCTATAAATGAAATCTTTGAGAATTCATCTACATGGAAACATACGTGCACTCTGCAACCATTTTTCACGATAGCACATACCTAATAAACAAATTCTGTATGTGTCCATACCAAATTGTGTATCCATTCCCTTTCAGCAACTTCTGCAGAATACAAATCATGGGATATTATGCACTTTTTGCAATTCAATCAATCGTTCCAGCATACACATAAACTCACATAACTAATATTTCATACTAATGCTTCTAAGGTACAAGGCAGATGGTACAAAAAATATCTGTAAGCTCACTAGCTTTACACACGGCCAAGTATCTCTTGGCAAGAAAACATTCACAACAATAGGCATAATATACCACACTGGTGCCACAACCACTTCAGGCCGCTATAATGTATATGTCAAAAAGAGAAGTGGTTGGTTCAAATGTAACAACACCTATGTTACTCCAATACATAGGTTACCAGCAAATCTAAACAAATGCCTGCTTAATATTCCTTCAACCCAAATGTACTCACTAAACTGTAAAACAATAACTGTTAGAATATGCCAACAGGTATCTAACTACATCCATAATAGTTCAATAGCACTTTTTAAAGTCAAGATAGTGACAATACGCCAACAGGTGCCCAACTACTTCAAAAATGCACTTTGTTGCAATACACTTCACATACGCCATCACAGTTCTTGTTACTCCAAAACGTGTTCTTAAATCTAATATAGATAGAATACGCCAAAAGGTATCTAACTACTTTAAACATTCTCTTAATTAAGCACATTTTAAAAAAAACATACTATCACACTTACACTCAGATGATTATAATATGTTTTTTTTCATCCTTTATGTTTTTTCCCAGTAACCCAATGATTATTTCATGTCAATACAACAGTGTTGCACAAAATAATGTTGTACCAAACATAGTACATAGAATGTACTGTTTATGAGGTTCAATTAAAGTAAATGTATATGTAAAATGAAATGCTTTTAAACTATCCTGCTTTACAAATCATACTTTGTTTTTTCTCACAGAAAAGGAACCAGAGATTCCACCTTTATTTTTGTCTGCAACTAAGTAACCAAACCAAGTATAAACAAATACATATTCATAAGCACTAACCTCAATTGTACTACAATCATAAATGCCATATGCAGTGTAATTGTATGATTCCACCATATTACAAAGTCTGTAAACTCCCACTATATTACCTATAATTAGTATATACATATTAATATATTCCACATGGCCACAATAGAATGAAACAATATGACACGTGCATACAATACACCTTCAAATAACAACACTCCACCTGCAATCCAAATGATGTCCGTGTACACCAAATGTGACTGCAGACACTGTGGCATCCCTTTCACCTTTTTTCACCTATAAAGATATCTCCATGTCAACTATATTCCACTCCCCCACCATTTCCAGCCCCTCTTTCGGCCAGAAAAAAACCCAAACTGTATTTTGTATACATACACAGACGGACACAGGTGGCTGTCTGTAGACCCAACATGGCAGCCGTTTAAACAATTTGATGCACCTCACGTTTTTGAGCATCCAATCAGTGGGCACATATGAATGATCCAGATGCGACTGCAGATCAAGAATCAGGATGTGAGTCCGTGGACCAGACCCAGATACTTTTTTGTACCTACTTTTTGGACGTTTTTAAAAGAACTCCTGGACAGATTTACACCAAATTTACAAAAGCACGCTTTTGTGACGAAGCCGTCGCCCCTGACGCAAAAATGAAAATCCTTGTCCCCCTGGATGAAAGCACACCAAACATCGCAGAATCATTTTGAGAGGGCCAGATACTTTGTTTGCAAAGTTTGGTGACTATTCTCCCGGGGGGCTAGGAGAGAGGGAGGGCGAAGCTATAAAACATACAACACAACTTTATCTATGAGCTGAGCAACTTAAACATAACTGCAGGGCCGCTACCACAGGCCGAGTAATATGTAGGTATTCATGTAACTGAACTATATTAGCGTGATCTAGATGCATGTTTGTACAGTGATATATATGTATATATAGGAAATAGTGTAGTACAGGGAACATCCATCCTTTGACTCATCCTATCAGCCTTTGACTTGAATTCTGCTTTTGGGCTGAAAACATGACTTCACTAATATTACAGCTCCTAATGAAAAACCTTTCTCTTCCTCTCCCTCTACCCTGTATATTTTCAATAGGGATCGCTGGCCTGATGAAGGTGCTCCTAAGAGACCTTTAAGAGGGGGTAGCAATACTCAGAGGTGATTTGGGATGTGAGACTTAATCAAACATCGATAATCAGAATGACTCAGGGAGTTGGCTAAATTCTGGCAAAATACTCTCTGTTTCAATATCAATTATATAAAACAGGGAGTGCAACGGGCATCATCCGAAGCTGCAAAGCATAATCTTTCAGTGTACTTTTAGAAAAACAACATTCTTATGCAAAAAATTCATCATACATGACATTATGATACATGGCAAACTACTAAAACTTATGACCACCCGTGATTGGCTCTCTGTGAACGTCTAAGTATATGTTCTATATAGCCAAAGGTTATGTTGGGTATCTAAGTCAGGTGAGCACCTAAGCCCATCCCCTACCAACTTGTCATAACTGTCGTCACTAAATACACAATAATTAATTGGTTCCTTAAACTATAGGTTTCCTCATTATACGAGCCTCTGTGATTGGTTTGACACCCTTGTAACTTTCTGGAGTATTCCTCACGCTAAAAGCACGCAGGCTACCATCCCAGGTGCATGGAAGCATGGCGTGATCATTTCTCCCTTCCACTTAGCCCCTTATCTATCAACACTTCTACGATGTGTCAGACACTTAGCTTTTGAACTTGGCCTTGGAGCCGCGGACTCCTATCTGGGAATTGAAGGGAATACTGCTTCTCTGTACCTTCTAGTTTCGTCACAGCCTGACCCAGGCTATTCCAATCTCGCTCATGTGACTAGAAGACCACTCTTTTCAAGCTTTTTGCAGTATTAAACTCTATTTAATGGTGAACTTTAAAAGCCTATAGTGTTTTTTCATATTAGTTCAAACAGAATCGTGTTCTATTCACACGGTCGTGGCAGACAGGCTTCCATTCCATCGTGGCTTTATCTTCTTGATTCCTGGCCAACCCAATCTTCAGCAGCTCGTCTTTCCATTATCAATTTCCAGCTGCGCCACGCATTCTGAAAGCCTTTTCTTGCTTAGTAAAGTTCACGGGCCTGCTACAAGCATATACAGGATCATTCAGGTTCATCTGTTCCTATGTATATACTTTGGTGCATCACTGCAATCTATTCACTATGTAGCAAGCCTTTATGAATACTTTTCCCTGCTTGCATTTTCAGCATCAGTACATGTGTCAGCTGCCTTATGTTTTCTTCAATGTTTCTGTAGCATGAACAGCTGCACCTCGAGCCCGAGATGCTGCTCATCTTTACCATCTGTTCTTTAATTCTTAGAGAATTTCTACGTTACTATTCTCCATTTGTCCTCTGGATATGTCAGCTCCTTATTTCTTAAGATGTCATCAGGTTCCTTTTCTGTTTAGATACACATTTCTTCTGGCACTTCATCCTAAAGAATACTATGCCTGTGGGTATTTAGGTATGGCTTCCTTAATGGGTATCTTGTGTCAAATGTTTCTGTGATATTGGCACACTTACCTGGACTGCACACGTTGTCATCTCTGGCTCCCATCATATAGGCAGAATAGGGGCAGAGTTTAAGGTGAGGATGTTTGATTGCACCTCTACAACGGTAAATCCATGCCCGACGAAACGCAGTGTTGTGTCCCTGCGTCGACTACTCCACAATTTATTTTGTCTGATTTTTTTACTTTTCAAAAACACATTTGTAGCTAGTTTAATTATTAACATTAGATTTAATTGTGTCACTTTGTCCTGAGTGTCTTCACAAATAATGTTATGTCACCCAATGACAGTGTAAATAATGAGATAAACAATAAGAGTACTCCCAAATAATGTTTGTGCTGAACACACCTGAAAGACAGATTGGGCCTCATTACATTTGTGGCGGTAAGGCAACAACGGCGCCGGTAGTGCTACGGGCGCCGTTGTTACCATGCCACTCGCGAGAGAAAAGGATGGTAGCAATGGTACCGTTATAAATGGTACCGCTGCTACCATCCTCCCCATTCCCACTGAGCCCTATGGGGTATCAAATGGGAATGGGGACGTACCGACTCAAGGTACCGCGAAAGGGAAGTTACTGGGCTCTCCAAGGTCAGAATGGCCCGGTAATTCCCCTTTCATGGGACCATGAGCCAGACCCGAGTTTATCAAGGCATGGCTACCTCCAACCTCGTAATTAAGCCCATTGGGCTTTATACCCATACAAAAATGTAAAAATGTCTGCGATCTGTTTTACTGGTAGGAAGCTCTTTTGTATCGCCTTCTGCCATTTACAGCAAGGAGGAACATACAGGAGTACTCTCCTGAGAGTTTACCTCTGGCGTGCATAAGCCAAATACCAACAGCTCGGTTTTGGAGGGATTACGGCACATGGGGCCTCATTACGACCCTGGCGGAAATTGACTGACCGGACCGCAACAGCGTAAATAGCGTTTCCGCCATTGCACGAAGGAGCAAAGTGCGGCTAATTACGACCCATCGGGCACGAGCATTACGCCATGGCGGAATCCGAAAGGCTGCGATGGCGGAAATGACCCCAAAACGGCCCTTACCGCCGCCGTACGCTGCACCAGGTGCAATACCGCCACCCATCTTAGCGGTCACCGTAATGAGCGGTCACCGTATCGAGCGGGCACCGCAAATTACGGCCACCGTAAATATACGGAAACGGAAGTAAAAGCATGTGGCCGGAACGGGAAACAGCACGCCGCACAACTATAAAATCCGAATCCCAACACAACCATAAAAATCCGACCCTGACACACATCCCAACCCGTTAGCAACCCCAGTCAAAAAAATAAATATGGGAAAGGTAGCCAAGAAAGCGTGTGACCGCAAGCGGCAGGTACACTTCTCCCGAGAGGAACTGACCGTGCTCACCGAGACCCTCCAGGAAAATGCCGCCGTCGTCTTCTCCAGTCAAATGACCAGGACGGCCCTTGCCAACAAGAAGGCCATATGGGCCCTGGTGGCACAGCGCGTAAGTGCGGTGGGGACAACACCCCGCACGCCACAGCAATGTCGCAAGCGGTGGGACGACCTGCGGATCCGCGTACGCAGCATACTTTCTGCGAACAGGAACATCGCCACAGCTACCGGGGGGGGTTCAGAGTCGCCCATCAAGTTGACCCCCTGGGAGGAAATCTGCGCCTCCACCATAGGAATGGAGAGCATAGAGGGAGTCGGAGGGATGGAGAAAGGAGTGCCGACATCCGGAGAATCAGGTAGGTTGGCCAAGAGAAACAATGCGAAATCCACAAACCACGAACATGTGCAGTACCATGTGACCCCATAGTGCAATACATACTTTGCCCTGACAGCGCCCTCTAAAAGTCAGAATGAACAAACAAATCAATCAAGAAGCCATAAACAACCCCTACATGTGCAGCATGCACCCCCTAACTGCAGGCAGCCAAATGAATGCATCCTCAATCCACACGAAAATGAGACCACCTCCAAGGCCCAGTCCCAAATCAGCCTCATGTACCACCCCAATGCATTTGATACGTTGCCATTCCAAATCCGACAGACCCATAACTAACGCTCGCCCCTCTTTACTCCACCACAGGGTCCGATACCAACGACGAGCTGCAGGACACCCCTACCAGCACGCCTGCAAAGAGGGCCAGGACCAACGTCCCAAGAGCCTCCACCTCAGGTGCAAGGATCAAGACACGGCAGCAGCAGGAATCAAGTGGCAGCACACTGGAGGGGACTGCAACAGGCACCCCAGCAGCCAGCAAGTCCACAACCCCAGCACCACAGGTCCCCCCAAAGAACGTATCTGATGGCACTGCCTCTGGTGGTAGCAGCACCATAGGTGACACAGCTGTCATGCCAGCATGCTCCGACACGGAAAACAGTGCTGGCGACGTAGGTACCATCCATGACCTTTCCCAATCCCCCTGCATGTTCCATCCCCTACACCATGACGAAACCACGCAGGGGCACCCTGAAGACGACGACTGGCCAACCCCCACAAGTCCTGTGCCAAGGCAACATGTGTTGAGCAGCCCCCCTGTCACACCACCGCAAATGTCCATGGCCCAGCAGAGGCAACAGTCCCTCGACCTGCTGATCGAGCAACAGCAGGAAGCGTCCACGCTACTCAAGGACCATGCAAATGAATGCGGGGGTTCCAGGGCAGCCATGGAAACATCCACCGAGACACTCAGGGCACAAATAGAGAAAAGTAGTGAGAGCCTCAGGGGAGAAATGGAGAGAAGCACCGAGAGCCTGAGAGCACAAATGGAGAAAAGCACCGAGAGCCTGAGGGGGGAACTGCATGCGACGTCCAAAGACGTTTGTGCTGAACTTGCTGCTGTGCGCCGTGTGCTCTCGGAGCTCTCACAAACCCTCAGAGACATGCATGGACGCGAGCAGGCAGAGACATCATCCGTGGCAAGTTCCGTCCAGGGCAGCCCCCAACGCAGATCTGGCAGGAACCTGCGCTCCACGGGCAGGGGTGCCCCTGATACCCGTAGAGGGGGCTTGCAATAGCGTCTACCCACGGACAGCATGCATATTCGGACACTGGTGTTGGGGGGGGAGGGAGTAGGGTGGAGGGGGTGTGTTGGGCTTCACTGGGTGGCGGGTCCATAGGGTGTATAAATCAATTCACATTAACAATACAGCACCTCATTATCATCCAATGACATGTGTGGACATTGATATTTGCGTACGAGGCCTTCATAGGCGTACAGTCCACAATGTGCCTGTACTACACACACACAGTGCCACAGGTCCCCTTTCCGTGTAATAGGCACCATGCGTGGTTGCTAGAAGCATGCATCTATGATGCTCTGTCGGTTTGCACGTACATCCTGTGCCTCATGGACTCCTTGAGGTGCCTCCACATCCCCACCCTCATCATCATCATCATCTTCAGGTGCATGCAGTACAGCGTCAGGGGGCATGGGCACATTCCTACGTATGCACATGTTGTGCAGCATGACACATGCCATGACCATCTTAGAAACCTTCTCATGGCTGTACATGAGTGCCCCGCCAGACCTGCTGAGGCTGCGGAAACGAGCCTTCAGTAGGCCGAATGCCTGTTCAATGACCACACGGGTACGTGAGTGGGCATGGTTGTAGTCCTCCTCATGCTCGTTCTGTGGGTTCCGGATTGGTGTAAGGAGCCATCTCTTCAGTGGATACCCGGCATCACCTGTATGAGACGAATAAAGGGTGTCAGTGGAATGATAGTGCTAAGTAGCCCCCCCCCCTGCAAGGTCATTGACGCATCAAATGGGCCACGATGTCATGCATGGAATGAGACTCACCGAGTAGCCAGGATCTGTGCCCTGCGTGTCGCTCCATGTAGCGTGGTATTCTTGTGTTCCTCAGGACCATGGAATCATGGGTAGATCCTGGAAATCTGGCACAACAATGCGTAAATATCTTGTTGGAGTCACACACCATTTGCACATTGATTGAATGAAATTGTTTCCGGTTGCGGTACTGGACCTCCATGGCATGTGGGACAACCAATTCAACATGGGTGCAGTCGATGGCACCAATGCAACCCGGGATGCCGCCAAGTGCATGGAATCCCACTTTAGCGTTGGTAATCTCCTGGTACGTGCGTGGTAGTGTGATGTGGTCGTCGGCGTGCTTCAGGAGGGCATCGTGCACTTGGAAGAGTGTCCGTGAGAACAGTGGCTGTGAAATGCCATGCAACTGTCCCACTGTGTGCTGGTAGGTGCCTGTGGCCAGGAAGTGGAGTGCAGACACCACCTTCAGTAGGGGTGGGATGGCGGTTGGGCTATCTATCATGCTCACGAGGTCAGCATGTGTCATGTCCACAATGGCGATTATGGTGTCCCGGTCCAAACGGTAGAGGGTGTGGATCTGCTCAGCAGTGAGGTTGAACGGATCGGCTCGGAGGCGTGGGATTGCGGGCCGCCTGCGTGGTGGTAGTGGCAGTGCTTGTGGGCCTTGCTGACCCTGCCTTGCCCTCCTCCTCCTCCTTCTCCTCCGTCTCCCCTGTGCGCCCGGTTGTTGTACCTGTTGTTGTTCGTCGTCTTCTTGTAGTTGTAGCACTTGCAGTGCTATCTGGTACCCCAGGCCCAACATCGCTAGTCCTGCCGGTAGCATTTTGGAGTGGGAGTGGTTGTGGGAGGGGTTTGGGTCTGCAATATATGTGCTGTCGGCCTGTATGGCCTCCACCTGTGCTGATTGAATGAATCTGTGGCAGATGCAATCCCTTCTGGCCGAGCACGTCCCGCCCGTAAGGCTGCATTTGGCCGCATGGCATCTTGGGATTTGAATCATGTATCAAATCCCGATGGCAGTGTGATGTACTTTGACTGATCTTCATGCTATGCTCCCATTGTTACACATGCTATGATTGCAGCCGCTTACATACCTGTGAAGAGTCAGTGGCATGTAGGGCTCGATCGATGGCCGACCCTCATGCAGCACAGTAACGTACTTCACCGACGGGCGTGGCGTGCCATTTGTGAATGCAGCCAGTTAGCATCATGACACACAGCCGCACTACATTGATGTAATTGTGAATGCAAGCGTTCACAGAAGCATTTTCGACGTAATGTTGCAAGTGAGGAATTCGAAGGCCAGCATTTTGGGTTTTGAAGTAGCGGCGAGGATACGCCCACAGGTCTGGCTGGAAATGTAACGTTCTATTGTAGAATGTCCTTGGGACATGGCCCATAACGAACAGGCAATGAATGATATGAATTGAATGGGATGCGCAATAGCGTTGTGGACGATAAGGCAGGACGTTCCCAAATCCATCTTGCTTCACAACACTACAGATCCGGCCAGGGGCACAGTGGTTTTTGCGGACTGCATTACGCACAGACGCGATGGAAGTTTCACATATTATGTGAGTGAATATTCATGCGTTTTCATTGCGGGATGAGGGAATGATGTGTGGATGCATGGACTGATGATTCCGTTTAGGGTCTGCCATGTACATGGGTTTTTTGATTCACTCCCCTTCCCCTGCGTTATGTGATGCAAGGCTGCCATAGTGGGACATACGTCTATCTGCCCTTGTCGGATCCTCCCTGTCTCGACGCGCCTTCATACACTTGTGTCTAGGCACGTTACTAATCCCATGTCATGGGTTCTATCTTGACGGACGCATGCACAGTAACCGACGTTGACAGTGGTGTATTTAGCTCGATTGGTTTCGTTATGATTCGATACTGATTTAGGGGTGTGTATATTCCTTTGGAGTGGGCTAGCATGCATATGGGTGTGGATTTGGTGTGTTGAATGAAAATTGTAATGCATCATGAGTCCCGTAATGCAATCGGTTGATTTGTGTTTCTTTTGGGTGACAGGTATCTCCTGCCCTATTGCAGATGCCATCTCTACGCCACTCCTCCAGATGGTTTTTACTCTCGACTCCTGCAGCTTCGGGTGAATCAGTGGAGCACCATTTCGATCATATGGGACGATCGCCAATGGGCCACATGCCCTTACGCTGTACTGGTGGCTAGGTGCAACATTTCGGCCTTTCAGCTCGACTAGTGCCTGCCTCATGGGACGGACCTGCGGTTCTTGCCGCTTCCATGTTGCCTTTTGGAACGTTGATGTAGGCCCTGTGTGCCATGATGGTACAGGGCGTCACACAAGTGGAAGCCGGTCAATTATTGCAGATGCAGCCCTCGGTGATGATGGTTGTTTTGGTGGTATTTTGCAAATTGCTGTGGGGCCTTTGTCATTTGGATGTGCATTTAAATTGTATTCCGATATTTGTCGTGTTGCGTTGTTCTTTGCAGGTGATGTGGCGAGTTTTCGCTTTGTGGCGGTATGTATTGCGTGATGATCTGCATTGTGTTCCGCCTTCTGAGTTGAGTTGTGTGGTACAGTACTGGCCGCGTTTGCCTACGTAGCACAGTATGGTCACGGATGGGGGCTGCCATTGTGACTGTTTACATGATGTGCTGTTCAGGGGCGGGGGATTGGCTTTTGGCCGACTGGTGCCTGTCAGCCAGGTCGATTGGTGGAATGATGGGTTGTTCAGAATGTGGCTGGTCACAGGTGACTGTGTTTGCGTGCGTTTGTTGGAGGGGGACTGGGGTCATGTCCATTGGAATAGCTTCTGTATTGATGCCATCTGTGCCCTGCAGCTCCCATCGGCCCCTCTTGGGATGAGCCTGGCTGCTCAGTCACTCTGCCGACTTGTGTGGTACATGCTTCTGCTGATGGTTGGTTTGTTTGCTGGCATGAGTACAGGGCTGGTGCAATCCCCCTCAGGATGCTGTTTTGGATGTTGCCTTGCGCTGGTGGCAAGCGATGGGGGTCTACTGTTGTTTTGTGTCATGTGTTCTTGATTTTCATTTTGATGTATTGTACCTTCAAATGCCTGTGCTGCGTCAGTACGGCTATGGTGACATGCCGTACATGGATGCCCACTCACGGGGCGCTTTGAGCGCCTGCATGCTTTTCTACGTTGGCATGCATGGGTGAATTGTGGATTTCACTGGTTGGATAGTGTGAGTACATTGCGCCTGCCAGGAGTTGTGCAATGAGGCCAGGGAGTGGAGTACAGGCACTCAGTGGGCCATTTACGGTTGGTTCGCGTTGCCGTATTTCTCGCCATGGCGGAATGGTACTTTACGACGTGCTTGATGGCGTTCAGTACATGTCCGCTAGGGTCAGAATTCGCGTACCGTTGCGCCATGGCGGTGATTCCGGTTTTGCAAGGCGCGCGTGCGCGTACTTGGTGCAGTTAGCGTTGCCGTTCAATGCGGTGTCGCTATTGGCATCGTACTTTACGGTGACGGGTCATGATCGCAACGAGCGGTGTTCGATGGCGGTATTGCATTTCCGCCATCATTTTTCCATTTCCGCCAGGGTCGTAATGAGGCCCATGGAGTTTTAATCTGTCCAGTCGTTAATAATGCTTTATATGTGCTTTTGCCGTGCAAGATCTTGATTGTAGTTACCACTAAGCTCAAAGATGAGTTGATTGTCATCTGCGTTGATAGAAAAATACATGTTCAGTGATATCAGCGGATCACTCAAAGGCCTAATGAATAGGTCAAACAGCACCTGGGCAAACAGCCCCCTTGGGGAACCTCCTCCTTGATAGGTTCAGGTTCTGAAGAAGCCTTTCCCCAACATACTCACGAGGTCCTGTTACCAAGGAAGGAAGAGATCCAGTTAATGGCACTCTCGAAGCTATGGCAGGAGGTCTCAACCAAATCAGGAGGCAGGAATGAACTAACAAGCCGAAAGCGGCCGACAGATCCAAGAGTATCATTAGGCCTAGCTTCCCCTTTTCTATGATGCTCAGCATTTTGGTCTGGAGGTCCACCAAGGCTGTCTCCATCCCATGAGCAGCCCGGAAACCTGATTGATATAGGTGGGGAATATTCTTAGATTCCAGGTGGTTTTGGAACTGGTTAGTGGCAATTTTATCAATCACTTTAAGCAAGAACACGGTTCGGGTTATGGGCCATAAATTGCCATGGTTGCTGAGATCTAAGCCAGGCTTCTTCAGCAGGGGCGAGACAACCACGTGCTTCAGGGTGTCAGGTATGCTGCCATCTCTAAATGACGAGTTGACAAAACATGCCAGAAAGAGTGTGAAGATGCCAGGACTTTTTGTTATACATTTTGAAGGTAATAAGTTTCATGCATAGGTTGCCGGCTGTTTAGATTTATAGATGTTAAGGATATCCATTATGGAAGTGGGAGAAGAAAAAAATGTACAGATGGGTTGTGGCTCTTTGCGTGTAATGAGTGTAGGATGAGGTACAGCGATTTCAGAGAGGCCGCAATCTTTGAGTGAGCTAATGACATGTTGTTTGCAAATGCTTGTTGGACTTTGCTAAAGTCTTCATTAGAGAGAACAAGTAGCTGAGGTTGCACCATCGGTTTCTCTAAGCAATGATACATTTCAAATAACTTCTTTGGTTGATAGCTGGCAGTCTCGATTTCTTTGTTAAAGAGGACCTTTTTCGTGTCACAAATTTGGCGATTTTTAAATAGTGCAAGTATGTTTCTAGACATCTTCATTCTCCCCGGATGGGTTTTTGACCCATGCCCTTCTTATTCTTCTCTTTTCTTGTTTAGTTTGAGCCAGCAAGTCGGTGAACGAGAGTTGCTTACTAGGGCCCTCATTACAACCTCGGCGGAGGACCATGCTGCTATTAGCACCATGGTCTATGCCGCTAAGGTTACGATTCAGCCATGGTGGATGGCGGTATTACCGCCCCATTCCAAGGTGAGTGGGGCGGTAATTCCCCATTCACCATTTGCCCTTCCCCATTCCCATTTTTGCCCCATAGGGCATAATGGGAATGGGGAAGGCGATAATTACGGCACCGTAAATTACGGTGCCGTAATTAGCTCCAAAGTCGCTTTGCGGGTTGGATTTTAAACACCAACCCGCAAAGGGACACATGTAATCAGGCGTTAAGGGTTAACGGCGCCGACGGCGCCGTTAAACCCTTAACGACTGAGTTGTAATGAGGGCCTAGGTGTGTCCCTCACTGTTTTCAGTCTAAAGGGGGCAACCACCTGCTCCTCAACCCCAGAAAAAACAAAATCCTAATCTGCGGCAAAACAGTTCTTCTTCCCCAACCTATCCCATGACCACATTCACTAGTACCCCAGCCCACTGCATCCCCCTCAGTCAAAAACCTAGGATGCCCTTTTAGCTCAGACCTGATCCTCTCCTGTCACATCAATGCAGTCTCCAGATCTTGCACTTTCCACTGTGCTTCCTCAAGCAGATTTCCCCTTTCTCTCATACCCCATAGAGTTGTTTGCAATCATGGCCATCATCCTCTCACGCCTAGACTACTCTGAATCCCTCTACCTAGGCACGCCTTCATGCCAACTCAGAAATCTTCAATGGTTTCATAACTGTTCAGGAGGGTTCCTCCTTGCACTCTCCCCTACAGAACAGATCTCCCCTATAGTCAGGACACTTCACTTCAAAGGCCTGGAAATCCTCCAAAACAAGCTCTCACGAAACCACCGAACCAGAATCCTCAGATCAAGCTCTGCATAGTTCCTGGTAGTCCACACTTTCAGGTTCTCCAGATTAGGAGGTGCCTGATTCCCCGTCATGCACCCACTTTCTGGAACTCACTCCCGCTCTCTCTCCGCCTCAGAGAAGTTCAGCTTGCCTTCAGGAAGGCCCTCAAAACCTGGCTGTTCCCCTGACTTCCTGATCCCCCCACTTCCCTGTGTCTGCTCCCCACCACTCTGACAAAAGTTTCAACCAGTAGTCCAACCACTGCCACCACCGCACATCCCTCTTCTGTCCCCCTGCCAGCTATTAGCCTTGTCCTTCCTTTCAACCGCTTTGCTCTGCCACCTCGTACCCCTCCCTGGGGACCGGCAACAACACATGGAGGACTCATGCAGGTATTCCAATATCTAACACTTGGAACATATGCGTCAGTGGGCCCGGCATTGCACTCATAGCGGCCCGGCGGATGAGCAATGCATCACATGTAAATGCACCTGGGAAAAATCACATTGATCATCCGGGAGGAGGACAAAAAGGCACTTCGGGTCAGTCACTCGTGGTTGGCACTGTGTGTAACTCTAAGGAACAGGTGGGTGGGCCATCCCGCTGCATGTAACAATGGCATGGGAACCTCGTCTGGCACAAGAAGGAACTAAGGATGACAATTTTTTCCTCTAAGACCCTCTCAGGGTTGAGTAGCACTTAGATCGCCTGTGAAACATAGCACTGCTCCTTGCACATTGATGGAACCAAGGATGTAAACATTGTTGTTTGAACAGATAACCCATTTTCTCCCCTCCCACGCCACACCATCATAACTCAGTGGAAGGCGCAGGTAGGTTCAACTGGCACACCCTGCACTCACATCTAATACAAACACTATTGCACAACAACTCTGCCATAAGAATTAAGTTACCTTTAATGACAAAAATTATTCGAATTACAGATTCCCACATAACTCTCTATCTCCTTAACACAATCCACCTGTTAGTTCATAGTTTACCTCTGATGTGCTCATCCACATGGCATTCGTACATTGGACACTAGCAGTGCCTTGGCTCCCTCACACAACTGTGATGGCCGAAATGCACCTCCCAATTCTCCCAAAGCTTTTGCGGGCTTCTGCATGCCTTGTGTGTGTGCCTCCAGGATGTGGGCTGGGATGTCTGTTCCCAATACACATCCTGGGTGCCAGAGAGTCTGGAGTGTCCTGAATGCCTGGGACCACTGTGGTACATGATTGGTGCATGTATGGAGTGAGTGTTTGTGCGCAGATCCCCCATTGGGTCTTCTCCGTTTTGGCACGAAGGGAACTTTGGATAAGATGAGGCTGAAAACCCCACTACCATGTCTATCTCCTGAGTTCACACGAACAAAGGATAAGGAGCCAAGTATCCTGCAACAAGAAGCCGAGTCGAGGAACCGCTGGTGACCCGCTGGAAGGTTTGGCACCCTGAACCCGCTGTCATCTGCGAGACATCTCTTCATCTGATCATCCTAGAAGGTCTGCTAAGGCACTTCGACCCATTGGAATAGTGGGACCAACTATTCTCGGCACCTTCATCAAAACCTGCAAGTAAGCCTCTTCGGAAGTGTCCCTGGGCCAACAAGTGGGCTGACCAGCTGACACAGGACATTTGCTCTGTCACCGCCGCGATTTCAAGGAAGCCCTCGAAACTTGGTATACTGCTGGCTCTGTGTCCACGGCACCCTCACACCGTATTTTGTACACTTGGCATTCCCAGGTCTGAAGTGAGACGAGCGCACCCAGACCGGAGTAAACACGGTTACCGTGTTGCCCTGCTGTGGCAATGGCCTGTGCAAGTTCGCTGCACTTGTGACCCTCTTGACCCTGAAGCCTGCTACCGCGGAAAATACACGGTGTCCAGACGTCCTGATTGTTGCATTCAATCCTGCCAGCGAAGTGAACTAAACTGGTGAAGTCTGGGTCTGCCTGCGTTGGGGACCGGTGAGTAGTTCATACCCCAACCGGTGGCCCCTAGCGCAGGAGCCCATTTCTTTTCCACCACTGTTGAGACTGTATCCCGCACTCTCAACCTGCCTCTGCCTGCAAGTGGGTGTCCTGCTTGAATAGTGGGGACTTGTTCTTCATCGACCTTATCCGCCTTCTTGAGCTGCTAGTGACCCTTGAAGAGACCCTATTCAGTCCAGTGGCAAAAGCGTGTGCATGTACTATTGAGCATAAGGCTCCTCTCTTCGTAGGGCTTGGACTGCCTCTTAGTTATGTGTATTCTTGATGTGGAACTGGGTCTAAAGATTACTTGCACTCCCTGTTTTCCTCCCCATCTAGGTGGTCTACATATTTTGTGCTTCTTAATCCGTTAGACCCCTCTGGTCTTGTACATATATCAAGTTGATTGTGATGTGTTGGTTTACTTCACTATTACTGTTATTCTTTGCTATGGTCTATATTACAAAGGCCTTGTAATACATGTGTCTATGTTTTTTAATATAGCACCTGTCTGGAGTAATTTGTAAATGTCCTTGCTTTGTGTGCTCATTGAGGTCTTTCAGTCACCCTCACCCCTCTTGAGACTTAGTCTTGACCGCCTGCCATAGATACCCTGATTGGTCTGGTTTGTCCAGAGGTTACCATGTTCCAAGAAACTAGGTTGGCCTTCTGAACCTCTGCCCCTCCAGGTCAGAGTTCAGAAATCCATCTTAACACCACGCAGCAGAGTTTTGGAGGTTTAGGACTAATGTGCCATAGTTTTATCGTTGTACGTAACACAGTACCCTGACTCCTATGGTTCTATCCCATGTAAAGGGCTCCTTTCTGGTGAGAACCTTACAGTCATTGGACATTGCAACTTGTGAGCTACGGCACTAGCTGCACCTGCTACCTGTACATCTAATTTCCCTGCAATGCCTTAACGCATGATCACAGACGTGCATATCCACATCAATCACATCAACACAGGTATGAGCGCCACACTCAGGCTGCTTTATGGCACTGACTAGAAGCTGTTTACTGGGCTCAAAGTGTAGGAATGCAAGGCCAGTTATTGTACTCTTCCTCACATCACTCTTCCTCAACCCCTCACACTACTTATCCTGACCCCATGTTTTCTCACAACAATCTACCTCACCACACTCTACTTCATGGCAGTTTTCCTAGCCCCTCTGTACCTCATGTCACCTTCCTGACCCTACCCTACCTCATCCTACCTCCTCCACTCCAAATTCATCTTCCCACCACCCTTCCTCAATCCACTCTACCTCACCCCTGAACACATTATTCCACATGACACTCAAGCTAACCACACCCTATGCTTCCTTACCCACTCACTAATACATCACTGACTCTTCCTCATCCCACTCTTTAGGACCCTATTCTAAATTCATCCACTCACCACATTCTTCCTAAAGCCACTATGTATGTCAACTCACTCACTCATTTCACTCCACTCCCCCTAACCCCACAGTTCATCTCCCCAATCACCCCACTCTAGCTCACCTGAATCATCAACTTTTCCCAATATCACTCACCCAAATCTAGCTCAACCCAGTCACGCACTTGTCCTTGCCTACACACCCCACTCTCTCACCCCACTCCACTTCACCCTCTCACCGCAATCTACCTCACCCGACTGTGCGATACCACACTTCCACATCCCATTCACTCCCATGTTCCTGTCCTCATTCTTCTTCACCTTACTCACCCCACTCTTCCTGACCCTACTCTACCTCACCACACTTGCTTACTCTTCCTAACCCCACCACTTCACCAGATACTGACCCCTATTCTCACCCCACTCTTCCTCACTCAATCTCACCCCACTCTTGCTGAATCCATTCTTCCTGGCCCAACTGCACCTTGCCCACTCATACTCACACAACCCTACCTCACAGCATGCTACCTCATTTTCCCCAGCCACTCTACCTGACCATACTCCTACAGCCTTCCTCACCCCACTCTCATTAACTCTATTCATCCTATGTTGCCTCATGTCGCTCTACTGCACCCCTCTCTACCTGACTCATCTCACCCCACTCTTCCTTAGCCCATATTTCTTCACCCCACTCAGACCACTCTACCTAGCCATTTGTTTCTTGACCACACTCATCTCCTACCTCACCCAATCCCCACTCTACCTCACCACACACACACCAAGCTTCCTGACTCAATTCTTCCACATCCCACTCAACCCACTCTACCAATCCTTATTCTACCTCATCCGGCTCATGCTACTCTTTTTGACCCCACTCTTCTTTGCCCCACTCATCCCACTATACCTCACCTCACTTACTCATTCTTTCTCACCGCACTCTTCTAAACTCCTCTCTTGCTGGACCAACTTTACCTCACTCCAGTCACCCATTCTTTCTCATCCTGCTCGGTAAGATGGATTTATAAACTCTGACCTGGTGGGCAGAGGTTTAGGAGGCCACCCTAGTTTAATAGAACCGAGGAACCTTCTGGACAAGCCAGACTAATCAAGGAAGCTTAGCGGGCAGTCAAAACTAGGTCTCAGGCTGGGCAAGAGTGATCGGAAGCCCACAATGAGCACACACAGTAACAAGCCACAAAATACTCTTAGACGGTGTATATAAAAAAATACATATACGTTTATTATAGGCCTTATATTCAAACACAGATAACCACAGTAACAAAGCAAAAGTTACCACACATGTGTTTCACTATGTAACATATTTGCAATCACTTTTAGCCTAATTCAAGATGGGGGAAAACACATCCATAACCTGTAACAGAAGGGGGGGTTAACACAATTATTGCATAGGGTGATCTTCAGAATGCAAACTCTAACTTCCGACAGGCTTGCAACATATTACCAGGTGGCACTGAAAACTGCAATATCATCCAGATATGCTAAGCAGAATTCCTCCAACCCATTTAGAACATGATTATTAGCCTTTGAAAAGTGGCAGGTGCATTCCTCAACCCAAATGGCATGACCCTGAACTGGTAAAGCCCGTCTGTAGTTGAGAATGCTGTCTTCTCCTTGGCATGTTCTGCTAGAGCAATTTGCCAATACCATGCAGTGAGGTCAAAAGTGTCCACCAACTCATCAGTCATTCGCTGAAGGTGATATGTCCTTGTGACAGCATTCAATGCCCTGTAATCCACACATCACCTCAATTCAGAAGTCCCTACCTTTGGTATGTAAGAGATTTTGTCTTATTGGGGTAAATTCGGGATTTGGCAGTATTTTCCTTACCATAATATTTTGGTGGTAAATTGGTGGTAAACTGGCCTTACATTTAGAGTGGGTTTGGTATTACTCTAGTTTGGTGATTATATATTGTTAGTTTGTATTGGTGGTAATTTTTTTGATATCTTATTTTGTGGTATTTTCAGAATTACCTTATTTCTGTGGTATAGTAGTGAGCTTGTTTTTTATTTTATACTACAGCCCCATCATAAAACAAAACTTTCCTTTCTGTTAGAATGTCTTTTAGTCACCTGTAGAGAGCCCCTAGACTTATGACACTTCAGAGAACCCAATGAGTTTATTCAGAACGCCACCTATGGTTTGTGGCTGGTATTACTGGCTTATGTACATCCAGTAATCTATGTAACCCCTGTGATTCCCTTATATAGAAATGATTCACAGATGCATGAATGCCACCAAAGTCTCAGCCTTTCTTTTGTTACACTCTGTATTAAATGACCATTATAAACAGTAATACATCTTACCACATGATTATTACATCATCACCTGCAAAATATTTTTAAAAAAACAGAAACCAAACAGGCATATTGCAAAACATGAATTTAGTTTTTATCACTTTATATAGAGAAATAAACATGCAGTATTTTCTTCTTTTAACTGCCTGCACTGCCAATAAATTGTATCAACATACATTCATCATTCTATTTTTTCCTTACTTGACACTAACTCACCAAGGTCGGTGAAATCTGACGTCTCCATACAACCTCGCTGTTTTTGCAGACCCAGTGCCAAACTCCTTCATATGTGTGGGGAGCTGCCAGTTTATTAGGTTTGTAGCCAGCACTCAACCCACATGGAGTTCATCAGATGTGGCACCGTCCATCTCTATGTCCCAGCACAAACTGCCTGCCTTCCCCCTGTTCATTCCTTAAGAAAACTCTAAGCCAGCCCTCTGTTGACGTGGCTTATCCACTTACAATCCTTACCAATCAGAACAACAAGAATGTGTCCTGCACCAGCCTTCATTTTTCAAGACAATGAATATTTCATTTGCAATGCAACTGTTTCTGTTTTCATATCCTGCTGATGCATATTTCTTCTCTCCACAAGAGACAAAAAAAACGCTCACATATACTGAATGTGCATCCCTTCATGGAAATATGAATTTCAAACTATGCACATAAAACATAGAATGCATTTCATTGTGCCTCAACAACTGCATTATAATGTTATGGATTGCAATTAGTATATTAGTAATGTAGTTAGTACAAGATTAATCAGTTATGTAATGCAGTTTGCACACATGAAAACATTCAATTTATAAAACTGTGCAGCTCTTTATTTTGAAATGTCAGCAAACTGTGCTAAAACTTTTTTTTTTAATGTGTTCTGACAACTTTGCCTGCTGACTGTTACTGAAATAATGTCTGCAGTTTCAAAAATTGGGCCCGGCTGCATTTCCATGCTGCAACTTGCATGTTGGCAATAAAACCCCATATATATCCTTACAGGTACCACAACCACAGGACTAGAACAATGACTACTCAAGGGCTCAACCACCCCAAGATCCAACATCTTGTTGACCTCTGTTTTGATGTTGGATCTCACTTTATCTGACATCCTGTAACCCCTACTTTTGGTAGGTACACTATCTCCAGTGTTGATGTCACGTTTGTGCACCAGGGTGTCAATCCTGGTGTCAGTGAGAACAAGGGGGAGAACTGCCTCTTGTTGGTTAGGAGTCAGATAAGGGGCCACTTTGACACCCTCCGTTGAGCCATCTGAAGGGCTACCCTGCAATATGTCAGGAAGAGGTTCTGATATTCATCTTCTCTGTCTGATGCCAGATGTAGTGCAGCTATTTCATCCCTAGGTATGTAAGACTTCAGTCTATTTATAATGACCATTTTGGGGGCTTGACCAGGCCTAGTAAGGTCCACTAAATAATTTACCTCACCCAGCTGCTCCAAAACTGTGTAAGGACCTGAACATTTAACCTGAAGGGCTCTAGACCTGATTGGATTCATGATGAGGACTTCTTGGCCTGGGGTAAAGTAAGCAAGAGAAGCCTTACGGTCATACCAATGCTTGACCAATGTTTGGCCAGCCTTCAGCTTGTCACTGGCCTGAGCCATCAGTAGAGCCATTCTTTTCCTTAAACCTAGCACACAATCCACTACATTGGTCGTGACCAAAGGAGTAGGGACTCCCACCCTATGTTGACTATTGCTAGTGGGCCCCTCACAGGGTGACCAAAAAGAAGCTCAAAGGGGCTGAAACCAACATCCTCTTGATGTACCTCCCTGTAAACAAAGAGTGGGCATGGTAACCGGAGATCTCACCTTCTACTTTGGGGTTCTTCCAGAGCCCCAATCATGCTCTTGAAAGTTCTATTACACCTCTGAATGAAACAATTTGTTTGTGGATGATAAGCAGATGAAAACATATAAGTGACCACACACTCTTTCCACACAGCTTGCATATACTTGGACATGAAGTTGATGCCTTTGTCAGACACAGCTTCTTTACGGGAGCCATCCTGGGAAAATATTCCAATTAATGGTTTATCAACTGACCTGGCAGTCACTGTCTTCAGTGGGATGGCCTCTGGATGTCTGGTGGCATGGTCAACCAACACCAAAATAAACCTGTTGCTGGAGGATGTCTGAGGGTCAAGAGGACCAACAATGTCAATTCCTACCTTCTCAAAGAGAAATCCCATAACAGGGAGTGGCACCAATGGAGCCTGGAATGTTGTTCCTCTCTTCTGATAAATCTGGCAGGTGACACAACTCCTACAATGCCTTTCTACCTACACTCTGATCTTGCGCCAGTTGAAATGCATGGATAACCTTTGCTTGGGTCTCCTGATCCCAAGGTGACCAGCAAGGGGGACTTCAATCACCAATTGTAGGAGGTAGGGTCTTACTTGAAGAAGCACCACCAACCTCCTGTGATTACCTTCAGTAGACTCTGTGGGCTCACTTTACAGGAGCCCACCTTACCAAGACATCCTCTGTTTCCTGGGAGATTCACCCTCAAGATGGGATCAGGCCTGTCTCCTTAGGCCTTCTAAAGATGGGCACTCTTGTTGGCCCTTACTAAACTCATCCTTATCAGGACCACCTTCAACCAACAGACATTGGAGTTCAGGATGGTCATGGGGGTTGAGAATGTCAGGCAGCACCTCTTCCTCACCAGGTTCAGATGCTTGGCCAACTACCTCCACATCAGTGGCAGGTGAATTAGGGGGGATGTTTTCTTTCCTTCTTCTGAGTTTCTTGACTCCCTTAGCCTTGGGTTCCCCTTTGACTTTGGCCTAGCCTTGGACTTGGCTAGGGCAGCTCCTGTTTCTGACCTTGTGCATGGTCGTTTTTGAAGTGCCCCCCACAATACCCAAGTCTCTGAGGTCATTCCCCAGCAGAATATTTCCTGGGACTTACCTCTGTACACTCACAGGTATCCTAACTGATGCTAGATTCAGGGTAATAGTCAGAGGCATTACTGGGAATTAGAGAGGGGGCCATCAGCTAACTTGGGCATCAAGGGAGCATTGGTTTACCAATGTGGAATACACCACAGTTTGGCTGGCTCCACTATCCCTAAGGGCAGAGGTCTCAACTCCATTCATTAGCACTCTGTCCTTAAAGTAGTGATTGGTGTTGTCAGGTATACTTGCATAGGATTCAGATACTCTAGGTTCCCAGGATCCCAGTGATACTAAGACTACTTCAGACTCTACCCCACAGGGGAAGGAGTTTGAAGAGAAGGATGACCCTGTGTGTATTTCTTCTCCCTTACAGGAGGGGAAAGCCACACTCACAGACCGGACCCCCAAGGTTTTAACCTTACATCCAGGGTCCCTCCTTCACATGCTCCTCCAGACCCACAAGATATACTGGTTTCCAGGACATACAGAGGCTTATTGAAACCAGAACTATGCTTGGGAGGCTGACTCCCACTGCCCTGAACATTTTCATGGGACTTATCCCTGTTAATTTTTTTATGGCCCTTATGGGAGGAAGGTTTATCAGTACCCCCACCCTTTTTCTCTTTGTGCTTTTCCCCTCCTCCTGCTTACCATAAGCAGTCTTGTTCTCATGGGACACTCTGTGTGACACCCATAAATCAGCTGAAATGACTAACTTCTTTCTATCTATCCCCTGGGAATCAGCCAAGTGCTGCTTAAGCTCAGGGGAACAAGAAGCAAAAATATGTTCATGCATGACTAAACAAATCATACCCTCGAAGGTGGTGACCTTGTAACCTTCCTTCTCAACCATTCAAGTTTTTAAGGAATCAGTTACTTCGTAGGGTTGGACTGCTGAAGTCAGAGCTTGCCCTTGCAGGCCTTCTAAGATCGATGAAAAATCAAGGGTCTGAAGGGTTAATTGATTGTTCAGGGTGCCAAACCTTCCAGTGCATCTCTGGCAGTTCCACAGGTCTTCTACGGCTTAAAGGATACTTGGCTCCTTTCGTAGTTCAATGCAAACCACAGTACATTAACCTGGAATTGATGCAGAGCCCCTTCTCATATCCAAAGTTCAAACCGTGTTCGGACTTGGACAGCCAATGGAAGACCTGCTCTCTTGCATGCATGCACACCAGGTGCAGACCAATCATGGTCCATTGTGGTCTCAGTCATTCAGGCACACCAGACATCCTGGCACCAGTAGTGTGGATTGGAACAAGACAGTCCCAACCCTCTTCCTGGGTGCTAGCACACATTTTGATTTTGATTTTGATTTTGATTTTGAGGAATTTATAAAGCGCACCAGACGGAGTAAACCATACTCGGGCGCAGATGACTACTAATATTTACATTGAACAACCGGAAGGACGAATTAACGTTGCAGTTCTACCAGTCCCTTTTCTCCTTTAGTTAAATAGGAACGTTTTCAATTTCTTACTAAATAACTCAAGGGTGTCACACATTCTGATTTCTAAAGGGAGTTTATTCCAGACTCTAGGGCCCGATGCTCTGAAGCTTCATTCTCCTCTCGATACAAACTTTGTTCGTGGGCTACGGGCGCTAGCCCCTTCAAACATTTAAAAATCAAACATGCTATCTTAAATTTGACTCTGCCCTCCACCCTCAGCCAATGTATGGATCTCCGGGTTGATGAAACGTGATCCCGTTTCCTAAGGTTCCCAATTACTCTGCTGCATTCTGTGCTTTCTGCAGTCTGTCCATTTGTTTTTTTGCAATACCTGCTAACAGACTATTGCAATAATCCAAGTGGTGGTTAGTCATTGCCCCCACCGCAGCCACCCTATCTTCTTTTGGAATATAGGGCAATATACTCCGTAGTGAGCACAGTTCAAAGTAAACTGATTTTACCTTCGCTCCCACCTGACTCTCACTCCCTACATGACATTCAGGAGCCCCCAAAAGATGCATTTTTTGTAAGAGGCAGCAGGCCCAAATTAGGAAGTCCCAGGTCACCTCAACCTGGGTAAAGGTTAAGGACAAGATGGCCAAAGGACACAGGAAAAGGCTTTGTGGCACTGCCATCTTCGGCACTGGCCACCATCAGGGACAAAACGCAATAAATTGCTGTATGGTACAATAAAAAGAAGTAAAGATACCAGTAAAGTAAACTGCTACCACCAGTTCTTCCTAGGCCTCCCTGTCTCACCAACAAAAATTCCTTAGAGGGTGTCTATGGCCCTAAAGGTTTTTGGCGCACAGATAAAAAGTTACCAAACAAATGGCAACAAAGCCAAAGACTAAGGGAAACATAGATTCCCAGTACTGACAGTCTGAAGGATGTGTCAGTGTCCCCATGACAAATGAGCAAAAGCCCAGGGGAGCACAGCTGAAGGCTGTGCTCCACTGCAAAAAAGTCAGGTTAGGTCAGTCAAACAAAAGCAAAATCTTTGGGAGGGTCCATATGATCATCGCACTCTCCTTCAAACCATTCATCCAATATTTCTCACCCCACTCTTCCTCAACCCACTCATCCTGTTCTATTTTCACTTTACCTCACCTTACTCATCCTACTCTACCTTACCACACTCCACATGACCCAAACACCACAATTTACCCTACCATGCTCACCCCATTCTCCCTAACCCTACTCATACTAATCCAAATCACCTAACTCTACATCACCAACCTCAACATCACTCCAGTCACCCACTCTTCCTGAACCTCTAAGACCACCCTACCTCACCCCACTCCTCCTACTCTTCCTGGCACTGCTCACTCCATTCCACCTGTCCTCATTTTACCTCAACTGATTCACCCCCATTCTACGGCACCCCATTCTTCATGTCCCTATGCTTCATTGTCACCAATCACCACACTTTTCCTGACCTCAACCCACTTGCCCACTCTTGCACTCATCACTTGTCCTTACCACACTCAACCCACAAAACATCACTCCACTCTCCCTGCCCCCATACTTTCTGGCTCAGATGTCCCTCATTCGGTTGCTGCCAAGTCATAAAATGTGTATAACAATCTGAGTCAAAAATAGTAAATAGATTCAAAAGTTTATGTTTTGTAGCAGGAAATGTTTAATTCACATTTCTGTAATTTTCCTTAAAATGACATGATCTTGCACATCCAAAATCAGTAAATGGGTTTACATCTTGTGTTGCCAATAATACGCAAGTGCCAATGCATTTTGGATTAAACCTTCTTCAGGGCGGTATTATGGCAAAATTAGTGTCACATAACTGATATTACATTCATATCTGGTAAATATTCAAACAACATAACATTCCCATTAAATCAATACAAAATCACATACCATATCATGTGTGGGTAGCATCCTTGCGCATAGGTGAAAGAAAACAAAATAAATGCATACATTAGTTAGCTAGCAGTGTAATGTACTCTATCTGATATGGAATTAATTTGCATGTCCTACCTGAGTTATGTTAAATTCTTGACTATGTACGTGCCTGTACACAGTTGTATCTACAAACAGAAAAATTAGATGTCACTCTACTTCTAGTCTCAAAGAAGTCAGCACATGTAGTCTATTGCACGAGCTGTTCTTACCGTCCAGCTTCTGCTCGCGAGTCGTGTGAGCCGAGTGAGCCGCTGTAAAGCGTGCTCGCGTCGGTTCACTTTCCTTTTGTTAGTTGCCATGGAGACGTTGCGAGGCGTCATGGTCCGGCTGGAGAACGTACGCCTCGCGCCCCACTCCCGGGCGTAAGCCCTGGGGCGGGGATGTCACCATGGAAACTCAAAGGCGACGGACGCCTTTGGTAGAAAAATATCTGTATGTGTTCGAGAAAGCTCAGCGCTCAGAATGCGGGCGTCTGATGCATCTATAAATTGGCAACGCGGTGAATGTAAAAAGAGAGTGTATCTGCATTGCAAGTGAACACGCGGAGGTAGACAAATTGAACCCCAGGTCGGGGATGTTACCATGGAAACTAGGAGTGAACGGACGCATTGTACAGAAAAGTATCTGCTAATGTACAAGAAATGTATTCGCTGTGAGGGCGTATGTGTGTTGCATCTAGTATTCATCAGTTAGCAATTCGAAAACTTGAGAGAGGGGATGTGTATGCGTTGCAAGAGAGCACCGGGAAGTAAACCGGTTCAACCCTGTGCCTATCTGATGGTATAGAGGAGTATATATGGACCTTCTCCCACTTCTCTAAAAAAATGTATAAGGTCTGTAGAGAGTGACTCATATGTTATGCACTGAGGGAGCTTCAGTAGGGGGTTGCATAGTACCTTAACATAGGACCAGGACTAAAGAAGTCTACGGTGGTAGATGTTGTAAAGTTAATAGTGCATGATATTTGCAAAGATACGCAGTAACTTAGTATTGGTCACAAAACTAACAATTGGAATAGAAGCCAAAACAGATCTCCCGGTTAAGCACCCAAGAGTACGTGCGATTTGAAATTTCAATATCAAAAGTGACCAATATCCAAAATAGTGTTGTGTGACTTACACCCATCAAACATTACAAAGTAATAAGCATTATAAAAAACACATGAAATTAATCTCCTCATTGAGCCCCTTTGGAGACAAGGAACTCAAGCGGTCAATCCAGAAGAATTCTCTTTGGTCCATCCTTTTCTGAAAATTCTCGTGGATATCTCTTTTAATTACCACTTCCAAAATCACAAATTGGATCTGAGCCAGGTTGTGTTTTCTGTCATACCAATATCTGGCCACAGCTGAGTTGGGGTTATTGTTCCTTATACAAGACCTGTGTCATTTCCATCTTGTTTTAGCTACCCTTAAGGTCTGGCCCACATAGTATAAACCACATGGGCACTTAATAGCATAAATCACGTTGTAAGAGTCACATGTTGCAAAACTCTTGAGTCTAATTGTCTCTCCCGTGTGGGGGTGCTTCACTGATTCGCCTCTCATAACGTATCCGCAGTTGCTACAGTTCAAACAAGGGAATGTCCCAATCCGTTCCGTGATTCTCTTCTTAAGTGTTGGTTTAGTTTGAACCAGCCTATCCTTAAGATTCTGACTTCGCTGATAGGCGAATGTAGGCACTTCGTTAAACAAATGTTCCACTCGTAGATCGCATAGTGGTGTGTTCCAGTGCTTTTTGATAATACACTTATACGATTGCTATGTCGTGAATATTTAGACACAAAGACAAGCGGTGGAGCCTCGTCTTGTTTAGTTTTCACTTTCAATTGGTCTTCTCTGTTCTGGGTAGCTACCCTTGCTTGTGCTGCATTTACTTCTTCCTCTGAGTATCCTCTATCCAGAAACGTTTTGCCCATTTCCCTGATAGCTATGTTATAGTCCTCTGGATCACTTACCAATCTCTTTACTCTATTATTAGAGCCATTCCTAACAAAGTAGAGTTACTTTGTTTTTTGATATTTCAAGTTTGGACTGGTCCTAGTGCTATGGCTAAAACATTTTGAACATTAAATTTGATTAATCTACAGAAACCCACGACTCAAAGATTGAATCAAAGTGGTGCCCTCCTCTCCATCTATGTATTTCAGATGTCCCTCATCCCACTTGCCCATTCTTACTCACCCCACTTGATAGGCAGAATCACCTGCAGTACCTTTGGGAACACTACAGGCAATTAGGATTACAAGTGTAAGCACAATTTCACCTGTGGTACAAACATGTACTACACAGTAAAGTGGTAGCGATGGCTGAGCAGCCAGACTTAATCCAAGAGTTTAAGTGAGCAGTAGAACAAGTTATACAAAGGGCCAACTAACACAGTGATTCAAGTAAACGCTTATGCAATGTTTCTTCGTAAAACAATATATATTTATTTACTCAGTCATTTAGAAAACATTACACTAGCATAAGCAGCTCAATATCACACACGAATATACACAAAAAAATCCAGTAACTGAACAAGTTTAGCTCCTGTGAAGTGGGATCAAAATAGCATTTCAGATACTTAATAAAGGGATAAAAAGACAATGTTATAAGAATAGATAGCCCAACCAGCAATTCTTCTCATAGGCCTGGGCCAAAGTCAATGGTTCAGAGTCTTTGTATAGGATAGCACAGTTCTGGTAAATAACGGTTAAGTCTTTGCAACAGAGTTTAGAAGAATTTGGCTAGGCGAAAAGTTTGATGAATGTGTAGGGACGGACAAGCCAAGTTGAGGAAAGTTTCACACAGTTTCTCGATGGCAGAAAATAGTTCTGGACCGCGTTTGCACAGTACCTTGTCAATGAAGAAAACTGTAGCTGAGGCAGTTGTTCCTGGCAGTTTGAGCAGATCCTGCTGTTCCTGGGCTTCAGTCATGGGGACAAGAAGGAGGACGTTGGGAGGTTCCTGCACTGACCAGGGATGAGGCCAAAGGCTGTAGCAAGACAATTGTTTAAGGTGTGAGTGCCTTAAAGTCACCGAGCTGGTTTCCTTCCCTCTGGCTATTCCGTTTTCAACAGCACTCTGATGAAAATTCGATCAGATGGGGACGGTGTCCAGGTGGCTTACGAGTTGGTTGATCCCACCAAACTCAAGGGAAGAAGTTAACCTTGAAGGGCTTATCTGTCGATTGGAGTTTCAGGCAATTCAGAACTGCACCAGGGCTTCACTGGTCGTCCAGGAGTTGCAGCAATCCTCTTCCTTTAGCTCGTCTTCAGTTCTTTTGTTCCAGTGGTTGACTCTGCTTTCCAAGTCCGTGAGACCTGCAGTTTTACCCCATTAATTCCAGCCTGGCTGTCACTCCCACAGCAGGGTGGCTGTCCTGGCTGGACAGCCAGCTAGCCAATCATGCCAGAGTGCATTCAGGTCTCCTGGGAGACTAACACAGGGAGTTTCGGGCACCTCACTCACATCCTGTCCACCCCAGACACTCAGGTGCCAGAGGAGGGATTCAGCACTGAAACCCGCCAAAGGCCAATGAACAAAGGGACCAAACCTGATTTGGCACGCAGAGACACATACAAGAAGGACTTTTCCTAAAAGAAATGGCGAAAAAAGATGACCGGAGTCTGTTTTTACAGAAAAACATGGCTGACACGATTTTTAGCTACCGATGTTAGCGTTCGGAAAAAATATCACGGTAGTTGATCTAAACCACTGCCACCAGCCATTTAAAGTAGGAAAAGGTAACATTTTACTGTTACATGAGTGTTTTGACTCAGGGGAAGCTAAGCAACCCCTCCAGCACTCTATAAGAAGATAGGGTGTGCTGGGCCAGTAAATTTAAAGAGACTAGTCAAGCAAATTTAACTTTACATGCTCCGGGCGACGGTAGTAGGTCCCAGAGAAGGTATTTAAACGTTGGGGAGTCTGAAAGACACCCATGTGCCACTGCACTGAAGGTGCAGTGTGAAACACAGAAAATGATGAGGCCTCTGGAGTTGTTTTAAAACTCCATAACCAAAGAACACAAAAGTAAACCACACACAAAATACATGGAAGAGTGGGAAAAAAAGGCTCTCACTCAACCCAGGTAAAATAATTAAATCCTGGAAATCCATCAACGTTGCTCGGGGTCTCAAACGGTAAGGGAAATTAGCACATTTTGATAATTCTCCCTAACACTCGTCCCCCCCAGACTAAGGGACAGGAGGATGTAATCCACTCCTGGAAGAATCTCCTTACTCCAGTTGGTCAAACATCCTGGGGAGACCATCAGCATTTCAGTGGTGACAACCTGACCTGTGTTCAATGGTAAAATCAAACCCTTGCAGGCTGATTGATCATCTCAGTATTTTTGGGTTTTCCCCTTTCATTTGCATCAACCATCTTATAAGGGTTGGTGGTCAGTCTGAATCACAAAAGTAGATCCATACACGTATGGCCTAAACTTCTTCAGTGACCACACAATAGCAAAGCACTCAAGCTCAATGGTTGCCCACCTTGTTTCTGGTTCCTTCAGCTTCCTGCTGATGAAGCAAATGGGGTGCTCCCTACCTTTCTCATCCATTTAAAAAAAGGTAGCAGGCATTCCTCTCCAGAAAGAACATGGCATGATAACCTGTTCTGAGATGAGAGTTTGCAGCACACGCTTTTTGCTTACTGTACCTTTCACAGATGAGAAATACCCATTTGCATATCAGTCTTTGCCCCGCCCACATGGGCAGTCCAGCACCGAAATGCTATGGCAATTCCTCTCTGAACAAGAGTACCAAAAGCAACCCCATACACGTGTTTCAGCCTTGTTGGGCCTCATTAGTGAGGTGAAGCTTTGTCTCTCAGAGCACAGTGAGCAGGGAGTCCACTTCTGGTTGCCCCCAGGTAACTCAGGGTGACCAACCCCAAGTTCCTTTCAAATATTTCAAAAAAGCTAGCAGGCGCTCCTCTCCAGAAAGAACATTCCATGATAACCTGTTCTGAGATGAGAGTTTGCAGCACATGCTTTTTGCTCACTGTACCTTTCACAGATGGGAAATATCCATTTGCATACCAGTCTTTGTCCCACCCACATCGGCAGTCCAGCACCGAAATGCTATGGCAATTGCTCTCTGAACAAGAGTACCAAAAGCAACCCCATACACGTGTTTCAGCCCTGATGGGCCTCATCAGTGAGGTGAAGCTTTGTCTCTCTGAGCATAGTGAGCAGGGAGTCCACGTCTGGTTGCCCCCAGGTAACTCAGGGTGACCAACCCCAAGTTCCTTTCAAATATGTCAAAAAAGGTAGCAGGCGCTCCTCTCCAGAAAGAACATGGCATTATAACCTGTTCTGAGATGAGAGTTTGCAGCACATGCTTTTTGCTCACTGTACCTTTCACAGATGGGAAATATCCATTTGCATATCAGTCTTTGTCCCACCCACATGGGCAGTCCAGCACCGAAATGCTATGGCAATTCCTCGCTGAACAAGAGTACCAAAAGCAACCCCATACACGTGTTTATGCCTTGTTGGGCCTCATCAGTAAGGTGGAGCTTTGTATCTCTGAGCACAGTGAGCAGGGAGTCCACATCTGGTTTCCCCCAGATAACTCAGGGTGACCAACCCCAAGTTCCTTTCAAATATTTCAAAAAAGGTAGCAGGCGCTCTTCTCCAGAAAGAACATGGCATGATAACCAGTTCTGAGATGAGAGTTTGCAGCGCACGCTTTTTGCTCACTGTACCGTTCACAGATGGGAAATATCCATTTGCATGTCAGTCTTTGTCCCGCCCACATGGGCAGTCCAGCACCGAAATGCTATAGCAATTCCTCGCTGAACAAGAGTACCAAAAGCAACCCCATACACGTGATTCAGCCTTGTTTGGCCTCATCAGTGAGGTGAAGCTTTGTCTCTCTGAGCACAGTGAGCAGGGGGTCCACGTCTGGTTGCCCCCAGGTAACTCAGGGTGACCAACCCCAAGTTCCTTTCAAATATTTCAAAAAAGGTAGCAGGCGCTCCTCTCCAGAAAGAACATGCCATTATAACCTGTTCTGAGATGAGAGTTTGCAGCACACGCTTTTTGCTCATCCAGTTGACTAAGGACTGCACCTATACCAGTATTCGAAGCATCAGTTTGCACAATGAAGGTTTGGTTATAGTCAGGAGCTCTTAGGACTGGAGCTTGACAACATTCTTTCTTAAGGCTTCAAATGCTTGAGTGCACTCCTCACTCCACCTGACACATTTAGGGAATTTGGGAGAGGAGATCACATTCAAGGGAGAAACTATGGTCCCATAGTTCTCACTGAAGTTCCATTAGTACTCAGTGAGGTCTAGGAAGGCTCTCACTTGGGTTTGAGTATCAGGGGTGGTCCTGTTTTGTACAGCTTGTACTTTGCTAGGCAATGGCCTGATTTCACCTCCTCCTACCTCATGTCCAAGGTAGACCTCTTTACTCTGACCAATTTGACATTTGACATTTACTAGCCTTTATGGTCAGATGGGCCAGCTCAAGAGCCTGCAAAACATATCCTAAGTTTTCAACATGTTCTTTCCAAGTAGGGCTGAACACTGCCATGCAGTATATATATATATATATATATATATATATATATATATATATATATATATATATATATATATATATAGGCCATGCAGAAGTCCTCCATCACATTCGTAACTTGATTAACCATCCTTTGGAATGTAGCAGGTGCATTCTTTAGTCCAAAAGGCATTCCATTAAACTGGTAGAGGCCTACTGGGGTTGAGTTGAGAATGCAGTTTTCTCCTTGGCATGGTCTTTCAGTGCTATTTGCCAATAGCCTGAAGTGAGATCATATGTACTGAGGTACTTGGCTGAACAAAGTTTATCCATAAGTTCATCTGTTCTTGGTAAAGATTGGGCATCAGTCTCGGTGACTGCATTAAGAGCTCTATAGTCCACACAGAATCTCAACTCCTTAGATCCTGCCTTTGGTACTAGAATAACGGACTAGACCATGGACTGGTAGAGGGCTCTATTACCCTGAGATCAAGCATCTTGTTGACCTCCTCATTCATGTGGGATCATACATGATCTGACATCCTATAACCTCTGCCTTTAACAGGTAAACAGTCACCATTTTGAATATCATGCTGGCCCCAAGGGGTCAAGCCTGGTGATAGTGAACACAGGAAGGCAAGCTGATTTAACAGAAACTTGCACTCCTCCTGTTGTTCAGGTGCAAATTAGAAGAGAGATTAACTCCTTCTATTTTCTCATCTAAAGGCTGGCTTCTGAGTAGGTCATGTAGAGGTTCACTCTCCTCCTCCTCTTGGGCTGAATCTAGAAGCAAAGCTCCTACTTCTGGTCTTGAGACATAAGCCTTTAAACAGTTGGTGTGAAAGACTCTGGGAGCCTCCGTGGGGGATGGAGCACTCTCCAACACCTCCTTAATTAGGGCCAAGAGCCTCTAACTGGATGGCCATAAAGAAGTTCAAAGGGACTAAATCCAACTCCCTTTTGAGGGACTTCTCTATATGCAAATAGAAGGCATGGCAGTAGAAGATCCCACTTTCTTCTGAGGGGTTCCTCTAAAGCACCTACCATGCTCTTCATTGCATTGTTGAACCTCTCTACCAATTCATTTGTCTGAGGATGGTAGTCAGTTGAGAACTTGTAAGTTACTTCACAGTTTTTCCACATGGCCAGCATGTAGTGGGGCATAAAATTGGATCCCTGTCAGAGATAACTTCCTTAGGAAAACCTATTTTCGTAAAAATACGAAGTAGATGTCATGATGTCTACCCCCGGGCATCAGGACCAAGGCCCTCAACTCCGGGAGCAGGCATCAAGACATTTGTTTAAACCTCAGCAGCCCCGGCTAGGGGCTGTCTGGGTTCAGTCCTGGCGCCTTAGGCGCCAGGCTCATCATAGAAATCAGTCCTGGCGCCATAGGCGCCAGGCTCATAGACTTTACTTACCTGATGCAGACCATGCTGCAAAAGAGTCCAAGCCTACATGACGCCTGGATGGGACTATTTTGTTACAGGGACTATTTTTTACTCGGGCGTGGCTCTAGGGAACTTCTTATCTGGAACTAATTTGGAGGCTATTTAAACCACACCCGAACAGCAGCACATGCTTCGCGTTATTCTGCATCCAGCAGCGTGACGCTCACCGTGCCTGCAGCCAGCATCCAGTCTTCTGCCACGCCCAAGTGCCTGCAGCCAGCATCCAGTCTTCTGCCACGCCCGCCTCGAATCCAGAGCTCCTTGAATAAAGAAGAAGAAAAGGACAAGGTTAGAAAACAAACTTATTTCAAATTCCTCACCTAATTCCGGAACCATTTCATCTCCGGACCTGGAAAGTACATCAGTACTGCACGTGTCGCTTCACCAGCTCCAGCACCGCGCCATACTCACCAGTTCTCACAGCATCTTTCGATCCGGCACTGTCTCCATCATTTCTTCGCCGTAATCCGGCACCTAGTAGACACAAGAAAAAACAAGGTGAGCCAAGGGAATCAACAAATACGACCTCTTACCACCATAGACTTACCACCGGCGGTATTATTCCATAACTCTCCACATGTTCATATGCCGCATCTGTAAAGAGGGAGAAAAACAACACGTTAATGCATGCAATAGTTACCGGACAGCGTTGGGTAACACAGACTCTTACCTGAACGCCAGCAGCAGCTACGAGACCTTCTTCTCATGAACTCAGTTGCAACTTAAGGAAGGAAGGGGACAAGAGTGAACATCGGGCACATTGAACTTTGAATTTGACACTTACCAATCCAGCCAGAGACTTTAGAGTCAATACTTACCGGAACTCTTCCAACACCTTCAAACCAGTGAAGTACCTGGTATCTACGCGCCCCTGCAAGACACGCAGGATGGAGAGCTCATCTTTTACGAACATAAGGAAAATACTTCTTCGGGTCCAGCAGACAAGACTAGGCGGGCCAGTCCAGACAGTCATCTCTGCAATACGCATCACGTTGAAGGAGACCGCAGCTGTCCGGGTCCGATCGACACCCCTGTGGGGTCTAGGTGACCGTAACAGAACCCAAAGCCTCTCTACAAATACCCACCTAGGTGTTATTGAAACCTCGGAAACCGACCAACTGGCCCAATTATTGGGGGAACTTAGGGCGGAAGTACATGCCGCTCGCCAAGAGACTAATGCCCTCAGGAGAGAACTGATTGTCTCAAAGGAGCGCACGGATGATCTGGCTAGGCAACTACTGCAAAACCAAGCTGGGCAAACGCCCCTACCTGGATATGGGGGAAACCCAACCCCCGTTTCATCAAGCAATCCAGTGCAAGTGGTTTTACCAGGAAATATTCTGTTAGCTCCACCCGAACGCTTTGCTGGGGACCCCAAAAGGTTCGCCGTGTTTATGAACCAATGCCGCTTGCACTTTTTATGCACACCGGGAGCCTTTCCAAATGACCAAGCCAAAGTAGCCTTTGTATTGTCATATCTTAGTGGCAGCGCAGTGGATTGGTCCATTCCATTAGTCAACCAGGATCATCCTCTTCTCTGGGATTTTCAGGGTTTTCAAAAGAGCATGGAAAAACTATTTTTTTTTTATTTTTTTTATTTCATTTATTTTTTACAAACTTTTTGAAAACTTTTACTTTTACCATTCTTAATTCCTAATTTCCATAATGACAGAAAAAAACCCAGAGAAAAACGCTCAAATAACTAAAAAGCGACTGATTGGTCGTGAACTTGCACTTGACTCATCTCATTTAGTTCCTGTCTTATGGCAGTTGAGAAAGTTCATTTGCACACTTTCTTTAGTTGCAGTATTATTTGTTTGCTGAGTGTGTCTTTTCTGGCTTACTGGATGCGGCATCTATTGGGGTCACTCATTCTCCCCATATGGTGTTGTCGCCTCTAGTCGTGTTTGCATTTGTTCAAGGAATCTCGTCGTTGCAATCACCAGTGATTGGCTCTCGCCAATGTGAAGGTGCTTCCACCATTCCTCTAGATCATAAGTTTGAACTCTGCATCTCTCCTGTCCGAGGCATTTTTCGCGTTGGACTTTAAATTTGGTGCACTGCAAGACCAGATGTTTTAGATCTTCTGTTTCAATTGCACAAAACCTGCATTTCGAATTGTTCATAGGAATCTTCCTGCGATGAATTAGGATTTCCTTGGTTTCGTAGATGTTTAAACAAAATTTCAGGTATAGCCTTCTTAGGCGTTTACAGGGTGACAATATTAAATAGGACGGAAGCGTATTGCGTTTTTTAGCTTCTGGAGGGGTATTCTTCATAGCTTTTTGTGATGACCTTTTGTCATTGATTTTGATCCAGTCCCAGTCGAGCAGTTTCCTCTTGACCAGGTCTGGATTCCACCACAAAGTTTTTTCGTCTGTGCCCAATTGTGCTAGCATCTCTCTGCACTGATGTTTCCAAATATGCAAAGCCGATTTTTCATGTCCTTTTTCCTCCGACAAGAATTTTACAGATGGGAGGTTTGCCTCCACGTGTGTCTTCCTGAATAACGCCAGCTTATTCCAGGTGATTATTGAATTGAGGGTAGAGACTCCAACTTCATACAATACACAGGCTGTAGGTGTACTTAAGGGAATCTGGAGAATCTTTTTCCAAAAGAGACTTTCACATCGGGCCCATACTTTATAATCACACCTGAACATGTTCTCGGCACCGTAGACGAGCATTGGGGTCACTTTACCTTGATAAAATCTCCTTATCGGCTCGATGGAAAATTTGCCGTATCTTTGCTGTAAAATGGTACCTTGAGCTATCAGTAATTTACAGCTATTCAGGAGTTTTTTTACCATTGGGGTGTCGTTAATGCTAGACTTGATCGTGATCCCTAGATATCTTGGATGGGGTAGCGGGCATCCTTGTTTCACACCTCTCTCTGTTGGTATGGGGTTGGTTAGGTTTCCCTCATGATCTAGTCTCATCTGAATATAGGTGTCGGAATACAGCTCGCGGATAGCGTGGATGAGACTCTCATTGCACCCCCTTTCTTTAAGTTTTTCCCACAGGGTTTCTCTATCCACGCCATCAAAGGCGTTCGCCATGTCAATAAACGCCAGATATATTTTTCGTCCCATTCTAATGGCGTCGATTTTTAACAGGTTCAGGATGAGTAGGTTTACACCACAACCTACACCTTTAACAAAGCCCGACTGGCGTTTGTCGTATGTTTTTTCTTCCTGGATCCACGTGGTCAATTGGGCTAGTAGCATCAAGGCTAACACCTTCCCCACTAGATCCAGTAAGGCAATTGGACGATAGTTTGCCGGGTCTGAGCGAATACCTTTCTTGTAGATCGGGACAATTATTCCAGATTTCCAAGTCTCAGGTATTTTCCCTTACTTTTTTATGGGGGTGAAGAGTGTGTAACAGAAGTCGGCCCATTCTTCGCTGTTTGCCTTAAGATCTGCATTTGACAAACCGTCTGGACCCGCAGCGCGGGAGGAGTTACATTTTCTGATGGTAGTTCGTATATCGTCTCTCTCCATTTCAATTTCCCACTGCTGGCTTATCTCCACTTTTGTCAGGTTCAAGGTTTTTCTTCTTTTAAATAGTGCTGTGAAGTGGTTTTCCCAGTCCTTTTCCAGAACTGTACTTGATAGTAGTGCTTTATCAGAGTTCTTTGTGTCATTGATAATGTCCCAAAAAACTCTTGTGTTCCTTCAAGAGCCTTCAACATTGCTTCCGCGTCCTGTTGTTCCATGGTTGCCTTGCGATTTTTGCACCAGTTGTTATACTTGTTTTTTTCCTTTTTTATCTGCACCATTAGGTCCTCTGGGTTTGCGGCACGTATTTTCCTTGTAATTTTTCTTACCTCTCTGTTTCTGGCAGCTACCTCAGGGTCATATTTGTGTTTTTGTATCACAGGTCTCGTCTGGGACGTTTTTTTCTTGATTTTGTAGATCTCAAAGAACTGTTGATATTCCATTGACCTTGAGAGATTCAGGTCTTGCGCTTCCAGTAGCAGTTCGGTAATTGTCACAATGTCGCACTGATTTATACGCAGTCTGTTACGACCTGGGACCAAGGATAGAGCTTGTCTCCATTGTTTGCGCTCTATTTAGTTGATGTTAATCCATTCCGCTACCACCATGTTGTGGTCACTGTGTTTAGTGTTAATCACTTTAAATGAATCAATTTCCTGGAATATATTGCCTGAAACAAACATATAATCCAGTATTGAATTTTGGGTTCCTCGTGGCCAGGTCGGTCTGGCTGGAGTATCGCCCTTTGTTCCTCCATTTAGCATTACTAGATTTCTAAACGCCATTTCATCAAGCCAACGCTCATAGTTTGTTTTTTCTCTGCTATTCACTTGTTGCTTTGATTGTGGGATCTCGATCAATTTCATATTAAAGTCTCCACATATAATTATTGAAGCTTGTGGTTCCCTCACTAGTATGCTGTCAATTGCATCTAAGATGTCATCTTCAAATTTTAAATGCAATTTCATGGTTGTGTTCCAGTAGACATTTAGGATGTAAATGGTCTGATTATCTGATGTTACCATGTTCACTGGATCAATACAAATCACTTGGAGATGGGGTGAAATATTCTGTGCATTCTTAATTCTCAGACCGCTTTTTCTGTTTATCAGGGTTAGTTGACCCGACATTGGGCGGTCTTTCTCTTTGCAGATTGCAGGATTGAAAGCTACCTCGAAGCCTTCTACACATGGTGTACTTGTTAACCATGTTTCTTGTGTGCATATAATGTCGGCATTCCTCAGGTGTACGGGTGCAGAGTTCAGCAGATGCTATCACCAACTTTTCCTTTGGGCATTAGCTCATCGATGTTCCATTTAGGGATTTTGCTATCCATCCCCATGCATATGAATCCTCCTCTGTAGACGAGTTGTCCTTACACATCACTCTCTTTGTGTTCTCGCTGTTCTCCAATGTTATTTTAAATATTTTCAGTTTTATCTCTTCCAGCGAGAGCTGTTCGCCAGCATCCTCGCCCACTGATTTTCTTTTGGCTCTGGCGTGACTTTCTATTTTTGCATTGTTATCCAGTCGAGAGGACTGCTGTGAGTCTTTTTTATTTCTCAGCAGCCATTGTCTGTCGATGTACCACAATCTTCTCCTCCTAATGCACTGTCAACCACGTGTACTCTCGTTTGTAATGATCTGTTTCGCAACCTTTTTTCCCACAATGTGTAGCAAGACAAATTTTTGATTAGAGTCTGCTATTATTTTGACCCTTTCAATTTGAGGACTCTTTACAGATCTCAGTGCTGGGATCTTTTGAAATATCTGTAGTACTGTGTATCTGTTTAGCAACGGATCACTTTTGTTACAATTGATTTTTTCCAACAAAATTCTATATTCAGTCGCTTTGTCATTGTTGGTAGATTTGTTTGTATGATCAATAGGATTAGAGGTTTCCCTCCCACTTTCTGGAATTGAGATTGCTGCCGCTTGGGCCACCTCTATCAGTTTGTCTGTCAAAACTTTCTTGATTGACTTAGTTGCTGGTCCCGGTGTGTTACACACCATTGTTTTTGTTGACCTTGGATACTTCTTATACCTCTCTCTTCTAACGTAAAGAAGTGTTTAACAGGTCCTTCGTTAGGACACTTATTCTTTAGGGGAGAATCTTCTTCTTTTGGAGTTTGAGGCCATGAGAAGGCTCTCTTACCTGGTTGTCCCTTTTCTCTCTCAGGCTCAGTGTCCGACGGGGTCTTGCCTGTCATGGTCGGTTCTCCCTTCTTTTTATCGTGTTGGTTTTTTACATTACCTTCCACGTCAGTCTCACTGATGCCTTCAGCACCCAGGTCATCGGCTACCGAAGAGCTATAGATTGACATATTCAGTAGTTCTTCGTCCTCCTCATCATCAATTTCAGTCTCCACTGGGGCTTTTTGTTTGACTTCTTTTTCCGTTATCTCTAAGAGCTGAGTCTTCCTCGTTGAAGACAATTCAGCAACCATTGTTCCGTTAGCCTTACTGGACTCTCTAGTACATTTTTCACTATTTGGGCCTGTAGGCTCAGTGTTGCTTACTGTGATAGTTAGCGCTTTTATGTTCCGAAAGAAGTTCGCTGTGCTTCGAGGCTTTTTGTTCTTCTGTATTTGTTGGTTTTTTGATTTCTTTTTACATTTACTCTGTTTTGGAGCAGTGACTCGGCCTTGCGTGTTTAGGCCGGTGCTCTCTTTTAATTGTTTGGAGTCAAAGATGTCAAAGCACTCAGTTTCATTCTTTTTTTCGGTCATGTCGTCAGCTTTGGAGTTTACTACAGTAGTCCTCACCTCATTGTCATTACCGCCTACTCTCGGCTCCTCTACAACTTCATTCTCACTTCTTTTGTCTTCCTTTCCCTTTTGTATTGTCTCCGTAAGGTCAATTTCATCCACCCTCCCTTCTTTTGGTGATAAATCATGGGCTGTGGTCATCGAGATTCTATCTCTCTCTTTAATCTCTTTCGTGGTGGCTTTGTTGTTCTTTCTTTTTACCTCATTGATTTTTTGCTTTGTCTTCTGCACTGGGAACCTTTTTTTTATTTGTGTCTTTTGGACTGTCACTCAACACAATGGTTATCAAAGAGTCTATTTCAGAGCAGCAATTCTGAATGCTTTTTGGTTTTGTGAGCAGAGAGTTTGGTTTTGACATTCTGTCCTCTGGTACAGGTTCATTTTTGTCATCTATTGAGTTCCCCATGCGTCCTGTTTCTGCATTCTGCTGGGTTTTTTGGGGGACACACGTCCCTACTTCAGCTGTTCTATATTCTCGATCTTTTTGGAAGAGCATTAAAGCTTGTTTCGTCACTTCTGCGAAGAGTCTTTTGTCTTCCGTTGTCGTTTTTAAAGATTCTCTTAGTGCCGTTAATGAGATGTCATTGCCTCTTCTGGTTGCCACAACCTGAGCCGTCATGTCTCTCAGGTCTAACTCGAGTTTTACAATTTTTGAGTTTAACAGGGCGACCAAGATTGTTTGGTCCCGGAGGCTTTCGTTTAGATTTTCGTAAAGTTTGAGCAATGCTGCTACTGCTATTGTTGTGGCTGACATCAGTGTCGGGCTCAACTTTCCGACTATGGTCTCCACTAGCTTCTTCTCGTCCATTGCTGTTTCCAGAGTCATCGAATCCGAAAGTTGACCAGGCTGCGAACTTCCCATTTTAGGAGACGGCATATTTTCTACGTCATCCAACACGGCTCGGGGACACCGGATTAGACGTCAAACTCTGTCTTGAGTTTCTTTTAAATCTTTTGTTTGCACCTTCGTGGTTGGAATTCGAGCTTAGCTTTCTCCGGCTCCTTTTTTGTGAGACCAAGATCTCATCATTTCTGGCCTCAAAGGATGGTGTATTTTCTTCTAGAGTCATCATGTCAAGTAGACTCTTTTCCTTGGACATTTGGCCATCAGTTTGTGGAGATGACTTTCCACAGCAGGTTATTAATGAGCTTTTTCGATGTTTTGACAAGTTGGAATTCAATTCCACTAGGTCCCTCAGAAGTTGATCTGCGAGTCCTACTGAGTATCTTCTACGAGGCGGCTCGGCCGTTCCGTCTTTAGGTGTTCCTTCCTTCCATCGCGCGGCACACACCCACTCCTCGGTGGGGGCCTCTTCAGTCACCCCGATGTTCACTTTTCCGATTGATTCTACATCAGGGGGTTTTATAACTGAATAGCTTGTTTTGTTTGCCACTAAGTCATCTTTTTTCGTCTTTTGGGCTTGGTACTTTAAGATTTTTCCGTTCCCCTTGTGCATTGAGGTCACTCTTGTCCATGCTAGGATCTTTAGCGATGAACCCTTTTGGGGTGGTTTAGACGACTCATCTACGTGATCTCCTGAAAGCCTACTTGGACATCTCTCATGGCTAGGAGATGTCTCAACTGGAGTGACTGGCGTCGTTAAGTCGGTCACCTCATTTGGCACACCGCATTTATTATTCAGTTGTTTCCTTGATTTTTTGTCGTTCCTTTCATCGTTGGGTGTGGCCTCCTCCTCTCGTGTGATATCAGAATGATTTCTGGGCTCTCCGAGGACTTCTAGAGGGACACACTTTGAATTCCCGCTTGCCGACCTCCTCCTACCAGAGACATGTTTGCACTCATCACTCCTAGCATGTAGTGGTGGGTAATTGTTGTTTGTTGTTGACTCGTCGTGGGCGTGGGCACAATGTACCATCACGGTGCATACTTTCAGCTTCGACTCACAACCCACTTCACCCCCCCCCCTTATTGCGTGCTGGTCATCTTGTTCTGGCCTTACCAAGTCTATAGTTTCCATAATTCTTGCCGGGGTGGGCGAGGGACTGTTGTTTTGTTTTGATCCACTCTCACTCTCGCTTCTCACTCTCTGCGACACCCACTCCACTGACTTTTCAGTGTCCCTTACAGGCAATTCATCTCCATCTTCCTCATCCTCATCTTCGTCCTCAAGTTCTGACTCGCTTGGCCTCACATATTCACTATCTGTATCCAGCTCATCGCTGGCTGCATTAGTGTTGTCTGCGCCTTGATTTGGCGCCACACGGTCTTTCCACGCTTGTTTTGGGATGTTATCAGTCTCGCAATGGGGCGGCATTGCCGCGGTCATCTCACATTGGGGCACAGTTCTCCCATCATTCCCCCCCCAACCCCACCGGTGGCATTCCTCCTCGTACTGGGGGGGTGCTTGCATTAAGTGTTCGGGTGTTTGGAGCTGCTAGCCCCCGCTTGGCGTACGCTCGTGTGTTAGGCGGAGCGCTGGACCTCATCATTGTATCTTTCTAAGTCCTCCACAGACTCTCCGCAGTTCACTAGAACGTGAGCCACATTTTTTCCCCCACAATGACTGTCGTACAACTCACATCGGCAGGCCAGATGGAACTGACAACTGAACAAGGGTTCAAGGGGGGGGGAGGTGGAGGCGTACACAGCTCTTACCGAGACCTCTTGTACTTTACTTCGTCTTGCCAGCTTCAGACCATCGGACAGCACTCCTGCCCCCACAGGCCCCCCACGGACCACCAGGGAACACAGGAAACACTCGCCACACTCCGCTTCGCATAGGTGGCGTTTTTAAAGTTTCCTCCTCTTACTTTTCCTCAACGCGGCGAAAGAAAAAAAAAAAAAAAAAGCAAAAGTCAAGAAGTAAAATGCCAAGACTTTCCACACAGGAAACACTCGCCACACTCCGCTACAAAAAAAAACTATTCACCAGACACTCATAGGGTCAAGCCCTGGACAACAAACTTTTATCCTTACGACAAGGTAACCAGGATCTGCTAACCTATATTGCAACCTTCAATAGGTTGGTGGTGGAAACTGGGTGGCTGGAGGAAAAACAAATTACATTGTTTCATCGTGGACTTCGGGGAGAACTCAAAGATGTCTTGGCTCAAGTTGTGAGCCCACCTCAGGATTGCACAGAATTTATAGTCTTAGTGGTCCAGCTAGACAACCGACTTCAGAACCGAAAGACTGATCGAGCTAAGTTCGAGAACCGGGTATTGGTTAAACCCAACGTTGCCCCCAAAGGAACAGATGCATCTGAACCTATGCAGATCGGGGGGGTTAAAGGACCCTTCACTCAAAAGGAAAGAGAAAGAAGACGACAGATGCAGTTGTGTCTGAACTGTGGAACCTCAGGACATTTTCTACGGGATTGCCCTACAAAACCACCCAAGAAGGTGGTAGGAGTTGCTGATGAAAGCCACATAGAGCCTGATTCGGGAAACAACCACGCCCGACAAGCGTAGAGGTCCGCTTGCCGAGCTTAAAGAAGGACACTCAGACCTTGCATCTGATCATCCCAATGGTCCTACTTGATCCCAGGCAGCCATCACGTATGCACGCAGTAAGGGCATACATAGATAGCGGGGCCGTAGGAAACTATATGGACCACGAATTGGTGTCAAGGATGAATCTACCTCTTTGCAAAAAGACCACTTCTGATGTCATCACCAAAGTTGATGGAACTGATGAGATGCCTCGGGGCCTGTAACTCATTCCACTACAGAGATGACACTGTTGAGTCAAGATGGGCATCGGAAGACTATTGTGTTTGATCTAATGAAAGCCCCACAGTTCCAGATAATACTGGGGATGCCATGGTTGGAAACACATAATCCTTGTATAGATTGGCGAGAGAAGAGAATAACCTTCCCGGATTGTGCACACACCTGTTACCCGGAGAAAACTTTGAACAAAGGCCTGGCTACAGTCGTTAACCCAATCGTGCAGTTACCTCAGGAATACCAAGAATTTCAGGATGTTTTTCAAAAAGAACAGGCCAATACATTACCTCCTCACAGATCATACGATTGTCAAATCGACCTCCTACCCGGTGCACAACCCCCATGCAGTAGAATCTATGCCCTCACGGAACCTGAAAATCGTCACCTACAGCAATACTTGGACCAATACCTTGCTAATGGCTTTATTCGTCCTTCCAAGTCTCCTGCATCCTCAGCTTTATTCTTCGTGCCAAAAAAGTTAGGTGACCTTAGAACGTGCTTAGATTACCGTGCATTAAATCAGATTACGGTAAAAAACTGATACCCATTGCCTCTGATCCCCGAATTACTAGACCAAGTAAAGGATGCTTGTATCTACACTAAGTTAGATCTCCGAGGGGCATATCATCTGATACGTGTCAAGAAAGGCGACGAATGGAAGACTGCCTTTCGCACCAAGTACGGATTATTCAAATATCAGGTGATGCCCTTCGGGTTGTGCAATGCACCAGCAGCCTTCCAGTATTTTATGAACGATGTCCTTCGTGAACTCATTGACGTCTGTGTCGTCGTATACATAGCTGATATTCTAGTGTACTCCTCCTCAGAATCAGACCATGTTAAGCACGTGCATGCAGTCCTTCAGAAACTACGCCAGCACAAGTTATATGCAAAATTGGAAAAATGTGTTTTTCATGCTACGGAAGTTGAATTTCTTGATTTATCCTCACTCCAAAAGGAGTCCAAATGGACTCTCGAAAGGTGGACACAATTCTCAAGTGGCCATCACCCAGTTCAGTCAAAGGGGAACAAAGCATGCTCGGATTTGCTAATTTCTACCGCAGATTCATTCCAGACTTCTCCCATGTTGTACCCCATCACAGCACTTTTGCGAAAAAACAAACGCTTCTTGTGGACCGAAGAGGCTGAAAAGGCCTTCCAAGAGCTGAAAGCGAAATTCACATCAGCACCTGTCTTAAAGCATCCACGCCCTGAGCTTCCATACATAGTAGAAATTGATGCATCCAGTTTAGCCATGGGAGCTGTCCTGTCCCAGAAGGATCCTGAAACCAGTCAACTTCACCCAGTAGCATTTTGGTCCAGAAAGTTCTCAGCACCTGAGTTAAACTATGCGTTTACCGATAAAGAGCTATTAGCCATCAAATCCGCCTTTAAGGCTTGGCGGCATTAACTTCTTGGTGCCAGGCATAATATTACCGTAATCACCGATCACCGGAACCTGCAGTATTTAAAAACAGCCAAATCCCAATCATCGCGACAACTTCGATGGGCATTGTTTTTTGCCGAATTCGATTTCGTGATCACTTATCGACCAGGCTGCAAAAATGACAAAGCAGATGCCTTACCCCGAATAGGGATGGGAGAAGCATATGCAAACCCGGAACCGGTGCCAATAATTCCCGAGCAAAGAATTCTTGACATAACTACTCTACAGACACTAGAAGATATTCATTCAAACTCTTCGATCCAGCAACGCTGCAGGACTGGGTAAAGAAAGGCCCGGACTACTCAGTCGTCAATGACCTACCTTACTATCAAGGACGACTATTTCTACCACACAAGGAATTACAAGAACTAGTCATCTCCAATTATCATGACACCCTGATGGAAGGGCACCCAGGTATCGCAAAAACTGAAGCGAAAATTAAGAGACAGTTCTGGTGGCCTACCTGGCGAAAAGACGTAAAGTCATTTGTGATGTTTTGTGGCATTTGCGCCCAAACAAAAGCCAGAAGAAAAAACCTGCTGGCCTTTTACAACCTTTGGATATTCCACCTACACCATGGCACACCTTGTCTTTAGACTTTATTACAGATCTACCTCCATGTAATGGATTTAACACCATCCTAGTTATTGTAGATCTTTTTTCCAAGATGGCCCACTTTATTCCTTTAAAGTGTTTACCTTCTGCTTCGATTCTGGCCAAGGAGTTCCTCGAAAACATTGTTCGATTACACGAATTCCCTTCCGTATTGGTTTCTGACCGAGGTAGTCAATTTATCTTGCATTTTTGGAAGAAATGTTGTCAACTGGCACAAATCGACGTGAGGCTATCAACAAGTCACCATCCCCAGACCGATGGTCAGACGGAAAGGACCAACCAGACCCTTGAACAGTACCTACGCTGCATGCTACACCAGACCGAAAGCAATTGGAAAGATATTTTATGGATTTCTGAGTACGCATACAATAACTCGGTACATTCAGGAACTGGACAAAGCCCTTTTTATACCATATATGGCCATCACCCTCGAACCTCAGAACTTGATTCGCCTCAGCACTTAGAAATGCCCACAGTTAGTCATTTGCACTCTACTATTACACAAGCCTTTAAGGAAGCCACAGAACAAGCAAAAGAGAAATACAAGAAAAATGCTGATCAACATAGAAGTGAAACTCCACAATACCAGATTGGGGATCAAGTTTGGCTGGCTACAAAACATATACCTCTGAAGGGAATTCAGACTTTTAATCCTAGATATTTGGGACCTTACACCATAAAGGCCATTATCAACCCGGTGGCCGTCAAATTGTAATTACCCTCTAATATGCAAATTCATCCTGTCTTTCATGTTTCACTTCTAAAACCAGTTCAACCAGGGACAAGATTAACCAAACCACCTGACCCCATCTTGATTGATGGAGAACCTGAATTCGAGGTAAAAAATATCCTGGACTCCAAGATGATTAAATCAAAACTTTTTTATTTGATCGATCGGAAGGGCTACGGACCACAAGAAAGATCATGGGAGCCTAGCGACCACGCTCATGCACCTCGGTTGGTGAAAAGATTCCATCGGAACTTCCCAGACAAACCGGGGCCGGGGGGGAACAACAACTTTAGGAGGGGCCTTGGGGGGAGTGCTGTCATAATGCCTACCCCCGGGCATCAGGACCAAGGCCCTCAGCTCCGGGAGCAGGCATCCAGACATTTGTTTAAACCTCAGCAGCCCCGGCTAAGGGCTGTCTGGGTTCAGTCCTGGCGCCTTAGGCACCAGGCTCAACAGAGGCGCCAGGCTCATAGACTTTACTTACCTGATGCAGACCATGCTGCAAAAGAGTCCAAGCCTACATGAGGCCTGGATGGGACTATTTTGTTACAGGGACTATTTTTTACTCGGGTGTGGCTCTAGGGAATTTCTTACCTGGAACTACTTTGGAGGCTATTTAAACCACACCCGAACAGCAGCACATACTTCGCGTTATTCTACATCCAGCAGCGTGACGCTCACCGTGCCTGCAGCCAGCATCCAGTCTTCTGCCATGCCCGCGTACCTGCAGCCAGCATCCAGTCTTCTGCCACGCCCGCCTCAAATCCGGAGCTCCTAGAATAAAGAAGAAGAAAAGGACAAGGTTAGAAAACAAACTTATTTCAAATTCCTCACCTAATTCCGGAACCATTTCATCTCCGGACCTGGAAAGTACATCAGTCCTGCACTCGTCGCTTCGCCAGCTCCAGCACAGCGCCATACTCACCAGTTCTCACAGCATATTTCGATCCAGCACTGTCTCCATCATTTCTTCGCCGTAATCCCGCACCTAGGAGACACAAGAAAAAACAAGGTGAGCCAAGGGAATCAACAAATACAACCTCTTACCACCATATACTTACCACTGGAGGTATTATTCCATAACTCTCCACATTTTCATATGCCACATCTGTAAAGACGGAGAATAACAACACGTTAACGCATGCAATAGTTACCGGACAGTGTTGGGTAACACAGAATCTTACCTGAATGCCAGCAGCAGCTAAGAGATATTCTTCTCATGAACTCAGTTGCAACTTAAGGAAGGAAGGGGACAAGAGTGAACATCGGGCACATTGAACTCTTTGAACTTGATACTTACCAATCCCGCCATGGACTTCAGAGTCAATACTTACGGGAACTCTCCCAACGCCTTCAAACCAGTGAAGTAACTGGTATCTACGCGCCCCTGCAAGACACGCAGGATGGAGAGCTCATCTTTTACGAACATAAGGAAAATACTTCTTCAGGACCAGCAGACAAGATTAGGCGGGCCAGTCCAGACAGTCATCTCTGCACTACGCATCACGTTGAAGGAGACCGCAGCTGTCCGGGTCCTATCAACACCCCTGTGGGGTCCAGGTGAGCGTAACAGTAGGTCCTTAGCAACAGCCTGGGCTGTAACAATCCTCTTAGGTATAGCTTCAGGATACCAAGAAGCATGGTCTACTACAACCAGGATAAACCTGTTTCCTGAAGATGTGGGAGGGTCTAAGGGACCAACAATGTCGATTCCTACCCTCTCAAAATAAACTCCCACCACTGGAGAGGCACCGAGGGTGCTACATTCCTGGCTCCACTCTTGCCAGAGGTTTGGCAAGTGTTACAGCTCCTACAGAATGTATCTACCTCAGACCCCAATTTTTGGCAGTAGAAATATAAAGAGAGCCTTTCCTTGGTCTTCTTAAAGCTTAAGCGACCAGCCAAACGTATCTTATGGGCTAACTGTAGGAACTGGATTCTGCATTCAAGAAGCACTACAGTCCCCTGGGATAGACTCAGTCGGTTCACAGTAGAAGAGGCCATTGTCCCAGTACAACCTATGCTTCCCTGGCTCTTGCCCATCCAGCTGGAAAGCTGCCTGTTGGAGAAGACATTCAAGAGTAGGACACTATCTTTGACCTGTGCTGAAGTCTGCCCTACAGGGTCCACCTTCTGCCAGTAAAGACTGCAGCTCAGGATGGTCTGCAGGATCCAGATCTCCAACAGGAGCAAGGTCCTCTTCCAGCTCTGATTCTTCAGCAGATGATTCAGCCACACAAGGTTGTTCCACACACTCAGCCTCAGCTGATGGAGGGATCACAGGTGTGATCTTGTACAGTCCTCTCAGGGATGTCCTTGTTGGTAGCACAGGAGTGCTGGCTGGTTTCTTCCTAGAGATTTTAGGTTTCCCCTTTTCCTCTTTCTTCTTAGACATTTAAGTCAGTAGGTCCTTGGAGTAGGAGTTATAGTTTCCTCTATAATCTCTGCTATAATGAAGGTACTCTCACTGGCCTGTTTCCTTTTGCTGGGTGGCCTGGGGGTTCTTGATACAACTCCAAGGGTTTTTAAGTCATTCCCCAACAGGACTTTCCCAGGTACTTCACTCTGCACACTTACAGGTATCTTTACAGTCATGTAATTGCATTGAATGAGAGCTGGTAACTCTGGAAGCATTTGGTCAGGGCCTCCAGCAAGCTTAGTTAGGAATTTGGGTGCCTTAGCAACATCCTCAACCTTGAAAAAAGATTAATCAACTACAGTTATGCTGGCCCCAGTGTCTCTGATGGCAGGGGTCTCCTGACCATTCACAAGTACACTGTGTTTGTAATACTCTTTAGTATTATCTGGAATAGAGTTATACATATCTAAGTTCTGTTGCTCTCACAGACTCAGGGATATTAAAGAAACACTGGATGAGACTTTCATGGGTTCCTCAGCCAGTAGGTGAAAGATTCCATTTGCCATTGGTACTTCATCCTCTGCGGAGAAGGCTAAGGAGACAGTGTGGATCCCTGAAGGTTTACCCTTACATCATGGATCCCCTTTCACATGGTCAGTTGACCCACAAGCATAACATTTTCCAAATGTGTTTATGAATGGGGGTTTGTTCTGACGTCCTTCTGGTTTGGCACCAGGAGGTACACTAGCCTGATTCGGCTTTCCATGTGTCTTACCCTTGTTATGTTTGTGGCCCTCTTTTGGATTGGAGGTATTAGAATTCTCTTTGGTATCCTTTTTGTGTGGCTTCCCCTCATCCTTCTTCTGAGTTAACCCAGAATCCCTGTGAGTAGCTCTATTGGCAAACCACAAGTCAGCAGCCCTTGCTAACTTCTTTTGATCAATTTCCTTAGAGTCAGCCAAGTGCTGTCTCAGCTCAGGAGAGCAGGCATCATAAATAGATTCCAACATAAACAAATTTCTCATACTTTCATAAGTGTTCACCCTGTAACCCTTAACCCATCCATTATCCATTACACATTCAGTCATCCAGGTAGCTCAAGGGGTACCATCATGCTTTTTGAGGGTTCTAAACCTCTTGAGATATTGAGAAGGGGTCTTCTCAAATCTAGCTATCAAAACTAGCTTCACAGTTTCATACTCCTTTCTGTCTATATCCCCCAATTCCAGTACCACATCAGTTGCAACAGGGGGTAGCCTAGAAAAAAGCCAAGGAATCAACTGATTCCCTGTAATGTCTTGAATCCCATAGTTATATTCAAAAGCAGCCAACCAATCCAAAATATCAAGCTTAACCTCATGCATACATACTGCATCTTTGGGCATGCAAGGTCTCTTGGGACTGGAAGACCTAGAGGACTCTGGGAGAGAACCAGTGTCAAGAGACAACTTTTTCATTTCAAGTCCATGATTCAATTCCATTTCTCTGAGTCTAAGCTCTTGATGTTTGCTTTCAGTTTGAGCTTGGATTCTTTTAAATTCTAACTCCAGTCTGAATTTTTCTAAAGCGACAAATCCAGGACATAGGTTTGGACCTGATGGGGTCCTGTGGTCAAAGATTGAGACCTATGAGCAGGTCGAGGTAAGACTGGGCCTTCATTCTGAGACTCTTCTGCCTCTTCTAACTCATCCACAATATTAGAGCTGAGCTCCCACATATTATCATCCTCATGAACATTTTCCATATTTGCTGCAGGGGTGGGGGTTTCAGACCCACTCCTCAGACTTTGGTATTGTAACAACTTTTCTATCAATTCAACCTGTTTGACTTTTACAGTGAGATTCCTAGCTTTCCACATATCTCTCAATTGATCAACTGTTAAAGTAACTAGGGTCTCCTGTCTGTAGCTTTCCATATCAGCCATGATAAAACAATTGCTTTTCTAGTGTTGCTTAGCCTTGTGAGGGTTATTTGAACAAAGGTAAAAGTAGCACTCTCAATGTATCAAGTATACTGTATCCTCACCGCTGTATACCAGTGTTAGGCAGAATTACCTGCAGTACCCTTTGGGAACACTACAGGCAATTAAGACTACAAGTGTAAGCACAATATCAAAGGACCAACTAATACAGTGATTCAAGTAAACGCTTAATCAAGGTTTCTTGGTAAAAGAATATACATTTATTTACTCAGTCATTTAGAAAACACTAGCATAAGCAGCTCAACATCACACACTAATACACCACAACAATCCAACCGGTAAGTAACTGAACAAGTTTAGCGTCTGTAAAGTGGGAGCAAAATGGCACTTAAGATACTTAATAAAGGGATCAAAAGACAAGGTTATAAGAATAGACAGCCCAAATACATTCATAGGCAGGGCAGAGGGTTTCAGTTAAATTCAACCAGCAATTCTTCTCATAGGCCTGGGCCAAAGTCAATGGTTCAGTGTCTTTGTATAGGATAGCACAGTTCTGGTAGATAACGGTTAAGTCTCTGCCACAGAGTTTAGAAGAATTTAGCTAGGCGAAAATTTTGATGAATGTTTAGGGAAGTTTAAGCCTTAGAAGTTGAGGAAAGTTTCACGCACTTTCTCGATGGCCGAAAATAGTTCTTGACAGTGTTTGCACAGTACCTTGTCAATGAAGAAAGCTGTAGCTGAGGCAGTTGTTCCTGGCAGTTCGAGCAGATCTCACTGTTTTGGGGCTTTAGTTGTGGGGACAAGAAGGAGGACATCAGGAGCATCCTGCACTGTCCAGGGGGCTATGCAGTTGAAAAGTCAACAACATTTGGTCGAATGCAAAAATGTAAAAAAAAAATGTCTAAAAAAATGTTTGAATGTGTTTTTTTTATTTGTATGTTTTTTTGGGGTTTAGCTAGTAGCAATACATTGTAAATAAAAGAAAAATACAGGGGGTTGGGGGGAACTCCCCCAATTTAAAAAAAATGTAATTTTAGGTAGGTGCACTTGCTGTGAATTACTGCACCTCCAGGGGAGTTATTGAACCTAAAAAATCAAAATTTGAAAAAAAGAAAAGAAAGATATACCCATTACTTGTGGTGTCCCTCAGGGATCCTGCGTCTCTCCGACCCTTTACAACATATTCACCAAACCTCTGTTCGATGATTTGGACAATCTCGGTATCACCTACACTAACTATGCAGATGATACACAGATTCTCTTCCCACTTTCTGGGGATCACAGTGAGGATGGGGAGTTGGTGAATAGAGTGTATCTCATCATTCAGGCATGGATGGCCACTCACGGTCTTTGCCTGAATGATGATAAGACAGAGTTGATCATTCTGGGCACACAAGCCAATATTAACAAATTGGGCCCAGATTACTCAGCCTTCAGCATAGACGGAAATGTCATTAAAGTCTCGAGGGAAGTAAAAACACTTGGTTTTTATCTCGACTCTACCCTGTCCTTCACTAAACAGGTAAACTCCTTAGCCTCCACCACTGCTTACACCTGTAAATTGATCAGAGCAGGCAAGCCCTTCCTGTCCAATACCAGCTGCCTAATCCTGGCTAGAGCCTTAATTCTTTCCCGACTTGATTACTGTAATGCCCTATACAGTAGCGCCAATAAAGCCACTACCCTAAGACTTCAAACTCTACAAAATAATGCTCTCAGAGCTGCATTAGGAATAAGAAAGAGGGAGCATATCTCCTCGACTAGGCGGCAACATAAATGGCTTTCTACTGAGAATAAAATCCAGCTAAAAATGATCTCATTAACCCATAAGGCCTTAAATAATGCTGCTCCTAGCTACTTGATGGACAAAATAAAAAGAAAAACTTCCAATAGACCCATGAGACTCGCCAACTCCAATTGTTTGGCAGTACCTAGATTCAGACTTGCCAAAATTGGTGGCGTTTGCTTCCCTGTGAAAGCTGCTAACCTGTGGAACGCCCTGCCACCTAACCTTAGAGCTGACCAACCCTTCCCCCATTTCAGAAGGAACCTTATCAAACACATTATCGCCAACAATGACTTAACACCCGAACACTCACAAGCGTAGTCCTACCTAATGCACCCCGACGCGACATCAACCTTTATGTTTATTACTGCTAATCATGTATATTGTTAACTGTACATTCATGTAAATACGGCAACTCTTTATCTGTACATTCTAGTAATTTGTGTAATATGGCGTAATATTGTAAATTCATTTATATAACATTGTAACATTGTAAGCTTCGCATATACTTGTTGCTGCGCCCGGTAACCTAAGGGTCTGGTGCGCAATATAAATAAATAAACAAACAAACAAACAAACAAACAAAGAGGAAATTTGCATAAAATTGTTGGAAATTACTGTTTTATTTGGCATTTTCATCGTGCAGCCATTTTTTTAGGTTTTTAATGCCTGGAGCTGCCTTGCTATTTTGAAAGCACAAGTTTTTCCCTACTATTGCTGCTTATTTGACTGTTTTTGGCCCTTCCAAGATGGCCGCCGTGGTTTTCTTTATTGTGTAGGCAGGCTGCGCTGAACAACCTTTCCCTCTGCTGCACTCCCATTCGTTGCTGAGTGTTTTCTTCCATCCAATCATGGACCGGCAGGCTTCAGCCGGCCCTCTCAGCAAGGCCCACTTCTAAGGCCCCTGTCTGCTCCCTGTCCACTTCCAGAACGCTAATTGGGGTCCTCCCTGCACCTTAACCACAATGATGCTGCCACCCCACTCCTCTAAGAAATCCAGACTGCCTTGACTTTGCCACCTCCAGAACTATGGGTTAGTTCCCTCCTTATAAACTCACTCCTACTGCCTTTGACTATCACTGTTCTTTCTGCTTGTTACTCCCATGTTGTCATCCTGCTGAGCAGTGCTTGCTAAAACCCTTTGCTAACATCCGATTCCAAGATTGAAAAAGTCAAATCTTGCTGTTTCTGCTTTGTGCTTAAAAGTCAAATCTTGCTGTTTTTGCTTTGTGTTTAAATTTCAAATCTTGCCATTTTTGCTTGGTACTTAAAAGTCAAATCTTGCTGTTTTTGCTTTGTGCTTAAAAGTCAAATCATGCTGTTTTTGTGTTGTGCTTAAAAGTAAAATCTTGCTGTTTTGCTTCATGCTTAAAAGTCAAGTCTTGCTGCCTATGGCAAAATTCTCTGTATTTTGCTTGTATATTGTTTCTTCTCTGTAACTTGCCAGCCCAGTGACCTCACCACTCTCTTTTGTCCCACACCTACCTGCCTTAGCCCCCCCAGTATCTCCCTCCCCTCCTCACTTCCACCCCAATGGCGCTTTCTGTTTCTCCTATCTTTTCCAATGCTTCTCCATTGACTATCCTTCCCTTCTCACTAAGTCTGGTAGGTAGAAGTTCAAAAAGGATATCTTGGCCTCTAACCCTGGTCATCCTATCGCCGACATCTATTCTAATGCTTCCGCCAGACAGACCCTTACCGACATCCTCTTTTTAGTTCCTTCGCCAGATCTATGGACTCCTCATATGGTCTCTGTGCTCTGCCCTATATCCTCATCTCCCATTAAAGGTGGCGCTCGATGGGAAGTTCTCATGGCTTCCTTCGACTCCTCTAAAGTCATCATTAATGTCTAAATGGCACTGTCATGTTCCAAGGCCCTCAGGCCACCTTCCTCCTCTTTGATAGGTGCTTCCCTCACCTCATCAATTTCCTCTCATCTCCTGCTGTCCCCTCCGCTTCCCCCTTGGCTACCTTGCCCTCTCTCTCCTCCTCCTCCTCTGCCCCATCTAGGGCTCTTTCTCCTCCGCAGGGCGTACCTCTGATCTGTACCCCTCCCGGAAGGTCTTTAAGGCTGGCAACCTTCTTCATATTGCCACTCTAAACTCTCGCTCTGCCTCTGTACTCTTCCGTGACCTCTGCGATTCCCTCTCCCTGTCCATCCTCCCCTGTGGCCCGACTCACTCTGCAGGGCACACACTCAATGTCTTGATCTCCTCTGACCTCCCCCTCTCCATCCCTCTGACCACTCATCTCTCCTGGAGCGATCACTCCCTCCTCTCATCTCATCTCTCCCTATCTTCCCCCCAAGCCAAGCGTACCCCAACACTGCCACCTACCTTCTCGGACATCCGGCCCATGAAGCGTGTGTTAGTGGAGGCTTTTGCCGCCACTTTCTCCCCCCTCCACCTTTGTCTGTCTCACATCCTGACACAGCCGTGTCTCTACTCTACTCTTCAATTTCTGATTTGCTTGATGCTCTTGCCCCTGTCATGAGGATCCATTTGAAGTCCAAAGCCAAGTGCAATTCCTGGTATGACTCTAACCTAGCTACACTTAAACGTAATTGTAGGGCAGCTGAGAGGAAATGGAGGACTTCCTGTTCATCCTCTGACAAACCGGTCTGTCGCCTGCTACAAAGGCAATACCGACTCTCTGTCCTCACCAAGAAGATAGTCCACATTCAAGCTTGTGTCTCTGCGGCATCTAACAACTCGGCTGCAAGGAGCTGGCCAACCCTGCTGCAGTCTCTACCCCTCCTGTTGCCTCCAAGGCTCTTTGCAATTCCCTTGCCTCTCACTTCATTTAAAACACCTTGGACATCCTGTCCACCCTCTCCACCCACACCCCTCCTCTCCCCTCTCCATCTGTGCTTGCTGACCGTCCTTTAGCCACCCTCCCACCATCCGTCTTATCCTTTCCTCTTTTTACCAATGACAAGGTCGCCAGACAAGTCTGATCGATGAAAGCCTTGTCAAAACAGATTCATCCCTGTTCCTTTAAAACCATCAAGGACCACATTGACACCCTTGCTCTGGCCCTTGCTGATTTTTGTAACCACTCCTTTGCCTCGGAATCCTTCCCCTCCCCTCTGAAGCACTCCTTTGTGCATCCTCTTCTCAAGAAACCCACAGCTGATCCTTCTTGTTCAGCTAGCTATCGCCCAATTTCCATTACTCCCTTTCTTGGCAAACTCCTGGAAAAGTTGGCTATCTCTCAGCTTAACCTTCATTCCAATTCTTTTGGCTGTCTCCATGACTACCAGTCTGGCTTCAGAGCTGCCAGAAGCACGGAAACTGCTCTCCTGAAGATCCGTGAAGACCTGCTCTCCAACTTTGACTCTAACATTCCCTTTGTCCTCATCCTCCTTGATCTCGCTTCTGCCTTCGACACGGTCAACCATACCATCCTGCTCAACCGTCTCTGTGAAAACCTGGGTATCACTGATCAGGCGCTGGCCTGGCTGACCTCTTTCCTCTCAGATCGACCCTCCCAGGTCCAACTTGGGTCCTTCCTTTCATCTATCTTCCTCTCTACCTGTGGTGTTCCCCAGGGGTCTAACCTCTCGCCCTGGCTTTTCAACCAATACCTGGCAACTCTTGCCCACTGCATTGCCACTTTCTGCTCAAATTTCCAGTGCTATGATGATGACACTCAACTCACTTTCAGGCTGCCCTCTGTCACCTCCTCTCCCTCTCTCATCTCTGATTGCCTAACTGCCATTCAAGATTGATGTTCTGCCAATGATCTTTGTCTGAATGCCAGCAAAACAGAGATCCTCCTCATTGGCACACCTTCACCATCCTTTCCCCTCACTCTCTGGCCAGCCTCCCTTGGCCCTCCTCCTACCACCACCTGCTAGGCTAAGTGCCTTAAAGTCCACGAGCTGGTTTCCTTCCCTCTGGCTATCCGGTTTTCAACAGCACTCTGATGAAAATTCAACCAGATGGCGACGTCCTTCCCACCAAACTTAAGGGAAGAAGTCAACCTTGAAGGGCTTCTCTGTTGATTGGAGGTTCAGGCAATTCAAACCCGCAACAGGGCTTCACCCGTCGTCCAGGAGTTGCAGCAATCCTCTTCCTTCAGCTCGTCTTCGGTTCTTTCTTTCCAGTGGTCGACTCTGCTTTTCATGTCCCAGAGACCTGCTTTTAAACAGTTTTTCCCCATTCATTCCAGCCTCGCTGTCACTCACATAGCAGGGTGGCTGTCCTGACCGGACATCCAGCCAATCACGCCAGAGTGCATTCAGGTCTCCTAGGAGATTAAGCACAGGGAATTTCAGTCACCTCCCTCACATCTTGTCCACCCCAGACACTCAGGTGCCAGAGGAGGGCTTCAGCACTAAAGCCCGCCAAAGGCCAACAAACAAAGGTACCAAAGCTGGTTTGGCACGCAGAGAAAAACACAAGAAGGACTTTTCCTAAAATAAATGACAAAAAAAGATGACCGGAGATTGTTTTTACGGATAGGTCTTGGGCGCCATATTGAAAAACATGGCTGACCCGATTTTTAGCTACCGTTGTTTACTGTCGGAAAAAATCAGGGTAGTTGATCTAAACCACTGCCACCAGCAATTTAAAGTAGGAAAAGGTAACTGTTTACTGTTACATGAGTGTTTTGACTCAGGAGAAGCTAAGCAACCCCTCCAGCACTCTATAGGAAGATACGGTGTGCTGGATCAGTAAATTTAAAGACACTAGTAAAGCCAATTTAACTTTGGTTAAGTTGCTTTGGATCTCAAAAGGTAAGGGTAATTAGCACATTTTGAGAATTCTCCATAACACCACTCTGCCACACTCCCTGTACCTTACCCCACTTACCAACACTACCTCACCTACTAATACAGTCTTCCTAACCCCAGTCTCCCTTTGCCCACTCACCCCACTCACCTCTCTTTACCTCACACTACTCTTCCTCACTCCAATCATTCCACTTTACATCGCTGATCTTCACCTACCCCCTCATCACAATCTACCTCACCCATTTCAATGAACTTTCTCTGACCACACTCTTCCTCACACACTCATCCTATCCTCATTCTACCTCACTCAACTCATACAGTTCTCCCTGACTCACCTTTCCTTGCCCCTATTTCCCCACTTACCATACCCCATCCCATCCCATCACACAGACCAATTCTTACTGAACCCACTATACCTCACCACACTCTACCTCACCCCAATCTGCCCTACCCCATTCATCCCACTCTATGTCACCCCAATCCTCCAGTATTCTTTAGCCTACTCTTTCTCACCCCACTCCATCTCCCTTCATTCTAGCTCACTGCAGTTGTCATGACTCCAATCCTCTGATGCCCTCGCTGGAGTAGCTACCTCCCGCCCCACATGTTTTGCAAGTTGATGATAGCAACACCTCTTTTCATAGCATCTGGGGCGGGGGCAGCATTAGACTACTTCTATGGACATGTTCGGTAGTTGGAATCAATGGAAAGTGTGGGATTTCTTTATATTGGACAGGGAGTATAGGTAGGGGCATTGTGAGGAAACATATTCTGCTTGGCTAGATGCAGTCCTTTTCTCATTTTAGTCATTGTTTGTCCTGCAAAAACAGCAGCTTCCTCACTCTTGGGTTTAGTGACTTGCATCCAATCATTGATGCATGGGTATCCTACCTACATTGGGTTTACATTATTCATTCATGCATTGAAGTTCAAAACATCATTAGGCCTTGATTAACTGTGGGTTTTTGGTTAGAACACATATCAGCTGTGTACAACAAGGATGGGTATCCCCTTCATCACGGACATGGGGGAAGCTACTTCAACAACAATGTAAAGAGGTTGTATCTTGCGGAACGGGATAACAAGGGATTATTTAAGTCATATAAAAGCGATTTCTACTGGTTGGTTGGAAGGTAGGCCAGGTCAACATACAATGATGACAGCCTTTATTTCAAACGGGAACATTCATCCACATAGTAATCATAAAATATTATGCCTCTAGATGCTCTTAATATAATTCATGTTGAACATTAGGTATTCATAAAAAGGTGTCAAGAAGGACAAGACCCCAAATGTAACCATGCAGGCACGCTGAGGTGCCTATGCCCTATTGATAAAGAGAGGAACAGAACTCCCTCCTTGTGATCCGAGGTTCACAAGGAAAGAGGCATGTAATAGAAATACTGCGCAGGTGCAAAAGAAATTTACAAAATTAAAGAGCATCAGATCTAAAAATGCTTTGAGTAAACGTACATTCACTCTAAAGTGCATTAAGTTATTTTCAAAGTTAAAGTGCATGCAGTCTACAATGCACTAATTGAAAAGTGTGTTGAATCTAAGGTGAATTAAGTCAATCTAAAATGTTTAAATTCAAGTGCATAACATCCAAAGAGCAAAGAGTCAAATACAAGTACTGGGAGCAGAATGAAAATAGCTAACATGTCAACCCAAATATCCTTAAACTGGTTTCGACGATTAAGATTTATCTAGTCTTTTACGGACTGATGATTGTCTTCTTCAGGACAAAGCACTCAGAATTATTAGAAAATGACAACAGAATATCACATAGACATTAATGACACATGCTGCTAAAATATCGCCACTTGTTCTTGTAGGGCTGTATTTTTCAGGGTACGAGTTTAATGAAAATAAACACACATTTTCTACAAAAAATGAAAAAACAACACATTAAAAAGTGTTTTCTACATGAAATAAAAAATAAATAAAAATGTTGAACGCCATGACCGAACCACCCTCCCAACAAAACCAATCTGAAATTCAATAAAATACATAATGTAGTGGAGAACAATATATACCATAGTCTCAACCCAAGACGACATCCTCTGCAATCATTGCTTTTGATGCCAAGTTCAAATGTCAAAAGACAAATCAATTAATCTGTGTAGACAAAAGAGACAAAAAAAGAACTGGGATGAATGCAATCCCTAGTTCAAAGAATAAGTGTAAAGTCCAGCGGCTACCTAGATCTCCAGGAAAAGGCTTCATGCATGGGATCAATCTATATTTAAAAAGCAGCCACCTCACAGGCAGCCATCAATCCCCTGAATTAGGGCCTCTGGAACCTGACCCCAAGTCAAATCCACACATTATACCGGCTTGACAGGGCCTCAATCATATCTATCGTCACCCTGATCAAAGAGGACATCAGCAGCCACATCAGCATCCAGACTGCAATCCCCCCCTGCTGAAGGTAAACTCCATACTGCATTTCCTCGCCACTGGAACCTATCAGCACACTGTTGGGGAGCTGCATGGGCAGTCACAACCCTGTTTTTCCAGGATACTGTTCCAGGTACTGGATGCGCTGCTGCGCCATGCATCAGAGTACATTTCCCTACCCCGTACCCTTGCCCAGGTCATTGCCACCAAAGTAGCCTTCCATGCCATTGCCGGCATGCCTAATTGCATAGGTGCATTTGATTGCACGCACATGGAGTTGACTGTCAGACATGCAATTGAGGCAGTGTATTGGGGGGGAATAGTCAAGGCCCACAGTGTCCCAGGCAGTTGGCCGAGCACAACTGCCAATGCCTGACCCCTGTGTATTGGGGGGAATAGTCAAGGTCCACAGTGTCCCAGGCAGTTGGCCGAGCACAACTGCCAATGCCTGACCCCTGTGTATTGGGGGAAAAAGACAAGCACAAGAATCCACACAGCTCACAGTGCCAACTTGAAAGGTGCCCCATGCCATGTGACGCTAAAACATGCCCTGCCTATCTCCATGTACACCCAAGCCATGGGGTGGCACTACATGCAATATCAACCTGATGGTGTGAGTCCCTCCCCCGACCAATGTACATTTGCTACGCCCATGCACACGATGGGCGCATCTCATGCTTTGTGCAGTGGTCACATCTTTGCAGTGATCTGTGACTACCTGATGCAGATCTGCCCATCACATCACAATGCAGGAGTCACCCACCACATCTGAACACATGTACATTAAAATGGTTGGAACATGTCCTTGCCCAACATCACTGTTAAGATGGATTTCTGAACTCTGACCTGGAGGGGCAGAGGTTCAGAAGGCCAACCTAGTTTCTTGGGACAGGGTAACCTCTGGACAAGCCAGACCAATCAGGGTAGCTATGGCAGGCGGTCAAGACTAAGTCTCAAGAGGGGTGAGGGTGACTTAAAGACCTCAATGAGCACACAAAGCAAGGACAATTACAAATTACTCCAGACAGATGTTATATTAAAAATATAGACACATTTATTACAAGGCCTTTGTAACATAGACCATAGGAAAGGGTCACAATAAAAATGAAGTAAACCAACACATCACAATCAAAACAATATGTATACAAGACCAGAGGGGTATAACGGATTAAGAAGCATGAAATATGTAGACCACCTAGATGGGGAGGAAAACAGGCAGTGCAAGTAATCTTTAGACCCAGTTCTAGATCAAGAATACACCTAACTAAGAGGCAGTCCAAGCCCTACGAAGAGAGGAGCCTTATGCTTAATAGTGAATGCACACGCTTGTGCCACTGGACAAAATAGGGTCTCTTCAAGGGTCACTAGCAGCTCAGGAAGGTGGATGTGGTCGATGAAGAACAAGTCCCCACTATTCAAGCAGGACCTCCACTTGCAGGCAGAGGCAGGTTGAGAGTGTGGGATAGAGTCGCTATTTTGCAACAGCGGTAGCAAAGAAATGGGCTCCTGCACTAGGGGCCACCAGTTGTGGTATGGACTACTCACCGGTCCTTGATGCAGGCAGACCCAGACTTCGCCAGTTCAATCCACTTCACTGGGAGGTTCGAATGGGACAATCAGGATGTCTCGACACTGTGTAGTTTCCGTGGTAGCAGGCTTCAGGGTCAAGAAGGTCACAAGTGTAGGGAACTTGCACAGGTTGTTGCCACAGCAGGGCAACACGGTAACCACATTTACTCTGGTCCGGGCGTACTTCAGACCTTGGAATGCCAAGTGTATGAAATTTGGTGTGAGGGTGCCGTGGACACAGAGCAGCAGTATACCAAGTTTCTAGGGTTTCCTCAAAACCGCGGCGATGACAGAGCAAACGTCCTGCGTAAGCTGGTCAGCCCACTGGTTGGCCGAGGGACACTTCCGCAGAGGCTTACTTGCAGGGTTTGATGAAGTTGCCGAGAATAGTTGGTCCCACTATTCCAATGGTTCGAAGCACCTTCACAGACCTTCTAGGACGATCAGATGCAGAGGGGTCTCGCAGGACGACAGCGGGCTCAAGGTGCCAACCTTCCAGCGGGTCACCAGCGGTTCCTCGACTCAGCTTCTTGTTGCAGGATACATGGCTCCTTATCCTTTGTTCATGTGAACTCAGGAGATTGACATTGTAGTGGTGTTTGAGGCCTCCTTTAGGTTTCGCGGGAAAGTGCATGACCAAATAAGGACTGACCCGGGTCGGCTCGATCTGGGGAAGGTGAAGGGGCAAGATGGCCAAAGGACAGGAAAAAGAACCTCGTGCCATGGCCATTTTGGAGCCAGGTCACCTATTTGTGCCAAACGCGGTAAGCACGTATTTCATGGCAAAAAAAGGGTTCAAAACATAAGATAAACGATAGCTGCCACCAGTCCTGTCTGTGACACACCTGCATAGTTCATAATAAGTCCAGCGAGAGTTTCTAGGGCCTTTTGAATGACTAGAGACCTAAGGGTGCAGGGCATGTCAGTTTCCCCATAAGAAGTGAGCGAAAGCCCAGAGGAGTGCGGCTGAGGGCTGCGCTTCTCTGGCAAAGGTTAGATCAGGGTGTAAAACAGCAGCAAACAGTTTGGGATTGACACATGGAGGGAAAATTACATTAAAATATGAAATCCTTCCTAACACTCATCTCACGAATCTAAGCATCACAGACCCCAGTTTGGAAATGTGATTGAAGTGTGCGCAATAGATGATTCATACATCGGATTACCAGAATTGTGCATCAGTGGACTGCATCTGATTAAGATAGTAATACCACAAACAGTGACATGTGCCCTTGCTTTCAATCCCATAGAGGTGATGCCAGATATGCACTCATGCCATGGCTGATGACGCCCATACGACAGCCACGGAACAGGCATGAGGAGGCCTACAACCGGGCACACATACGCACGCGTGGCATGATAGAGCGGTCCTTTGGACTGCTGAAGGCCAGGTTCCACTGCCTGGCAGATCAGGTGGCGCATTAGAGTACAGCCCAGTGAAGAAAGGGAAAATCGTACTTGCATGTGGTACTTGCTGCACAATCTGTGCATACGCAGGAACATTCCACTGCCCCCGTACATCGAGGCAGCCGATGAGGATGATGATGATGGTGATGGTGATGGGATGGGTGCACTACCAGGCCGGGGTGCCATTGATGGACAACATGCATATGCAGCACTCATACTCAATGTCTTCTGATACACTTCCTATGCACATTCAACACGTCATGTGGTAGCACTACAGTAAATGGTTTGTATACACACAAAATGAGATGTTCCATTTGTCATTTGCATTTTCACAAGAGTGTATTTTAGAATTAACAAGGGAAACAGGTATTGGATTGCAATGAAGAACACACATGCTTCCCAACATACCCACCCACCAACCAGGCCCAAAATGACTAACCCCACAAAGGACCATCCCCACCTCCCCAACGTACCCACCCACCAACCAGGCCCAAACTGACTTACCCCACAAAGGACCACCCCCACCTCCCCAACGTGCCCACCCACCAACCTGGACCCCAACTAGTGAGACAACAGTTCTGCAATGCACAGCCTATATTCGGCTGCGCTTGTGCCCATGGTTGTCCTTTCCAGAGACTCCTGCCAGGTGTGATGACCTCCTACGAGGGCTGCTGGTCACTGAACTTGAGGGTTTGCTGCTGGCGGAGGGCAAAGCAGGGTTTTTTGGTGGCACACAACCCAGGAAAGCCTGCTGGGCAACCAGCATTGTCTCAGCAATGTTGGACATAATGTTGTTGCCCTCCCTGACCTGCTGTGATATCATCATGTTTGTCATGGCAAACCGCCTGATCGCACGTAAGAGGTGGCGCACATAGGTGGCAGTGCTCTCCCGTTGTAGACGGGCCTCCTCCCGTTGCTGCCTTGACTCCTGGAGCTGTTGCTCGACAAGCTGCGTCAGACTTTCCTGGCGCTCCTCGCTGCGCTGTAGGCGGGCGCAGAGTTCCTGGATGGAAGGTGTGGGGGAGAGCAATGGACTGTGAAGTCCCATGGGGCTGAATATGGCCACTTGTTCTGGTGTGGTGTTGCCCCTGTCATTCGCATTCTCATGTGCGTCAGCGCCCTGTTCTCCAGGCACACTTTCAACGCTGGCTGCATCATTGTCTCAGTCTTGCCACAGGCAGTAGTGGGCGCAATGCAAGGGGCTGCAGGTGTATTTGGCGTAGCCACACGATGGACTGCAGGCGCAGCAGGGATGGTGGGGTAATGTCGTCGGGCACCGTCATCGTGGCAGATGCTTGTCTGCCGGAGGTGCTGGCATTGGCGCCCTAGGTGTCATGGTGCATACCCCCAAACCTCCTGAACTGATGGGGCCACCCCAGATGCTGGCACCCATAAGGGCTTATCAAGCCCCAAAGGAGTGTTCTAGGATTTCCTGGACCCAGTCCTGGCGCAGTTGGTGCCAGGCTCATAATATGTGCTGAACTGCATGGGACTACATACTCAGCCTAGTGAGGCTGAGCCTTTCTGCCTACCATGGGTGTGGCTGAGAGACTACCTTACCTGAAATGACAGGGTGTGGCTAAGGGACTACTTTGCCTGGAACGACTTACAAGGCAATTTAAATCACACCCTGCATACAGAACATGCTTTGCGTTATTCTGCACTCCTGCAACACTGTGTTTGTCTTGACTCGAACTTCAACAGCCAGACCCGTCCAAGAGATCATGATCCATCGGCACCTGATAAGAGGGGAAAGAAAAGAACAGGAATTAACACAGCAATTGGTTTTTACCTGAAGCATTCCATCCAGAAGGCCGCACTTTCCGCTGCTCTCCGGACCGCCGCACCTGCAGAGAGAAAGGTATCTGCATGGTCAAATAATACTCACCTGGAGTCTTCATTCCTTTGGGACTTCCTCTGAAGTGGTTCATCCAATCGCTGCTCCGGAGCTGCACCGCACCTGCATTGCAGAAAAAGACAAAAACATCAGGTTAGTCACGCAGGAAAAGAAACTATATATAAAAGCCTTCAACGCCATCCGTGCTAATACTCACCCGCAGGAATCCTGCTCCGCATTTTTAGGAAGAGGCAAATTTTCATCTGAAAACTGCCCAAGGCCGCACCTGAAAGAAAGGATCAACAAGTCAAAACTTGGGCAATAAGGACATTTAACAACTATACCAAGCACCAATTGGCATAGAGACTTACCTACTGAGTCCAGCTATTCAAGACTCCGCTTTAGCCCCGCAGGATCAGTGAAGTAACTTGATCCAGGGAAGACTGAGCATACCGCGCCCCTGCTAGATCACAGGACGGAGAGTCCACAATTAAAAAACCCAAGGTGAAGCAGGAGAAGAGAGGGGCATCAGAAGGTTATAGGAGGTGGAAACCAAACCCATACCTCACGGCTGGCTAATATCTTGTTTGACATTTTAGGCAAACGCTACTGGGAAGTGGTAGTGAGGAAGAAAACGTGTGTGCAACCCCCTAATTCACCCAGTGCAATGCCAGAGAAGACTTCATTCGTGCAGCTTCGAGCAACGCCCCCGTGGAGACCAGGTGAGCGTGACACTGGGATTGGCCTGTCTGACAGCCTCGTGCAGTCACCATTGCCGTTGGCAGTTGTGCTGAGTCACTGTCGGTTGATGTGCCTGTGGGAGAATGTGGGGCATGCTGTTATTCATGTGACTGGATGTGAATGGGGAAGTTACATGCAACACACTCCTCATACTTGGTCCCTTGCATGTACACACATTGATTGGTGATGCACTCAGGTGTGTGGATCACGGTTTGCACACAGTTGCATGCCGTCTAACCTGTCCTGGTGGTGTTGTCACATGAGTGTGTTGTGTGTGGTGGGGTCAATGGTGAATGTGTTGTGTGCCTCTAGGCCCTGGCTGGTGGGGGGTCAATGGTGGATGTGTTGTGTGCCTCTAGGACCGGGATGGGGGGGTCAATGTTGGATGTGTTGTGTGCCTTTAGGCCCTGGCTGGTGTGCGGGGGGTCAATGGTGGATGTGTTGTGTGCCTCTAGGCCCTGGCTGGGGGGGTTCAATGGTGGATGTGTTGTGTGCCTCTAGGCCCTGGCTGGGTGGGGGAGGGGGTCCATGGTGGATGTATTGAGAGTTGTGTGCCTCTAGGCTCTGGCTGGAGGGGTGGGGGGTGGCGTCAATGGTGGATTTGTTGTGTGCCTCTAGGCCCTGGCTGGGGGGGGGGTGTTCCATCATTCACACTCATGGCTTTGCACTCTGTATACTTACCGGCCTTGCCAGGTGTGCCAGCTCCGGCCTCTGATTGACCAACTCACTCAATCCCCTGTGACTGTTTGTCAGCAGTCACAGGAGGTGTAGGCCTTGTGGTTACTGAGGATTGCAGTGGATTGTGGTTTAAGTAATGGCCGCCGCTCTCTTTCCAGTTTTCGCGATCACAGTATTTCCGTATCCGGTACGGACCTGGCGGAAACAAATGTACCGCTGCCATTGTACCCGGTGCATTCGTCTCCGTGGGTGTTTGCGTTACGGTGGTGGCACTGTTTCCGCAATGGTCTGGTGCGTGGGACTGACAAACCGTAATCGCACCTTACTTCTGCATGCTTGCGGTCGCGGAAACAGTGTCACTGTCTTCACGGGACACCTGATTCTGGACCGGCTAACTTGTAATGAGGGCCATTGACTTTGCTAGACAAAAATGGAAACATACAGAACAATACGTATACTTTCAAAGGCATGACAATGTTAATGTGCTCACTCTGTTGCCACAAAGTTTTGATGTTCATAAAATTGCCTTCATTTATTTCTAGGTGAAAAGCATAAGATAAGAGGTTGGCTGAGCAACAAACTTCTCATTTAACCTTGACTTGTTTGCATATTGTTTTTCAAAACAAATTAGAGCTCTTTGCTTTGCTTTAATAAGCGTCTATTCACATTATCTGTATTGTTATTAAAATGTAGCGGGATTGTTATTACACAAGATCTTTTCTGTGCACAGATTTAATCAAACTCAAAGAAATGCCACTGTGTGTAAGTTTTGAAGTAAACAACCTGGATTAAACCGGGATGTGAGCACAGCTGGAGTTTAGAACACATTTATTTCTACTTGCATATCTGCTGAAATCTAAAAAACAAAACAAAATTCTTTCAACTTTAAAAAGACAATCGTTTTCTGGGTGTCTATATGATTAGGTAGGCACCACTTACTATAATCGTCAACCCGTTTCAGTGGTATTCCATTACTTGTCTACGTAACCTCACCTGTCCCCTGGCTTGCTAATCCACAGCATTATGATTGTGAGTATGGTTTTTTTATTTTATTGGGCAACAATAGCTACATACACATTTTTTATTGGTAGTAGGTAGATGTAACATTTTAGAAATAAGAGTAGAATGCAGAGTGTATTGTTTGACTATTCTATTCTTAAGTCTCTGTAGGGCGAGACCACCAGACAACCCGACAAAAAACACTCCTCTTTGGGAAAAAGCATTGGTGCACCAATTTGCAAGGAAAACAAGGTTTATTTTGTATATAAAAACGAAAAAGGTATCAGAGCGTCCAGTGGAACACAATTACCATGGAGCTCTCTGTCAGTTCAACGGTGGACAGTCATAATGTCGAAAAAAAAATGTCGACAGACAAAAATGTCGACAAAAAAATGTCGAAAAAAAAAATGTCGACTTTCTCTTTTTTTAATTATATATTTATTTTAGGGGTTTGGGAGTTAAAAAAAGGGAAAAATTAAAAAAAACATTAAAAAAGGGGGGTTGGGGGGAACCCCCCCATATAAAAAAAAATGCATTGAAAAAAAAAGTCGACATTTTTTTTTTCGACATTTTTTTTTCGACATTTTGACTGTCGACATTTTGACTGTCGACATTATGACTATAAACCCAGTTCAATGCATGTACATGCATTTCAAAGATGGAAATCGTCACTCATGATGGAAGCAATATACAGTTTTATATCGCCGCCCTCATCGGGTAACACCAATATACATATTAATGACCCCCTATAGTCCCTTGGTCAAGTGGCCACATCCTAATCTATCCCTGTTCCCTAATACATGGTACCCATACTCTGTTATTTTGCTTCCCAGCGTCTGGATTGGCGAGTTACCAAGCATGTTAACCACCCCATTGGCCCTTTGAAGTATCAGTAGGCTGTTATTGATACCAGACACAAAGGCGCCCTAAAACCTCCTCTCCATCCCTGAACTAGAAGTGTTGGCATCACCTCTTTCTCCTTGTATCATAAATCACAGGATGTTCTGGTCCTTGTTCCCCACTTATCTGCTTCCCATCACAGGTATCCGCCCCTGACTTCTAGATGACCACATTAATCAGCCTATGTCTTATAAATGTATGTACTCTGTTCCCCAGCCACCTGGTAGTTCAAATGAGGCGCCCATTTACTCAGACCTGACTCCCATGGATTTATCCTTTGGGAAGGCAGCAGCCACACCCTCATTCTGCCATTTACATTCCAATCTTTGTATGCCAAGGGCCTGCAGCTGGATACAGTTAGACCTTTATTTGTACAGCGTGAATGCCACTCTTCGATGCTTCATTACTGAGGCCTGGGAAAGGGACTACTTCCAGATCTTTGTTACAACACACCACTGCACTGCACTGCACTGCTGCAGGGCGAAGCAAAACACACAGAATGCAAAATGCTAGGCATCACTTCCAGTATGTCAGTGCTTAAGTCCCCAGCCCTGTGTCTGCACAACCCTTTTCACTCAATGTCAACTCTACTACCACTAGACACTATAAACCAAGCCCTGCACATGGGCCTACATGTAAACCTCTGCAACTACCTTGAAGACATATATATATTTTCTTTTATTTATGTTTGGTCTATTTCAAACCTTTGATAACATTTCCATCCAAAATACAAAATGTAAACGCAAAAACAAAAATCATACAATATCATCCATCAATAGCCATCCCCACTTAACTAACCAAGGGTTAAATAATATCCACAAAATGAAGATTTCAAATTAATTCTTTCCTATTGACTGTAGTCTTCCCACTACTAAGGTTCAAAGCGTCTTCCAAAAATGTCATTACCCCTATAATAGCCGATTGATTATCGCCTATTTGGAACTTAGACCGCCATTCCTTTGGAGATAAGGACTTGCATTCTTTAGTTATGTCCTCCAAGAATTTCAACCTTAGCCCAGTTAGGGCCTTACAATCTATGATTAAGTATTCAAGATACTCAAGCCTTGATTTCTGTGCCCAAAATCTGAAGTCAGATATAAGCTCACCCAACATCCTTCGGTTCCCCAGTACTTCCCTAGGTGGAAGAATATTCAACCTCAATCTTAAGAAGAGGTTGCAATACAATAGGCACACAAATGTTATCAGGTATCACAGTAATTGATTCAATCCTCTACCTTACATGACAGGTTCAATGCTAGCTTGTATGTCAGTTTCTGGGTTAGAGTGGTCTCGATCTCCTAACCAGGAGTCACAGCTCTCTTTCCAAGCGACAAAGTAATCATCTCCCTCCTGGTTGACCCCAAGTTTTAGAATATCAAAAGGGAGGGGGTCCTCCTTGTCTGTATATTTAGCAAGAGCCAATGTCTTCCATTTTACCATTGATCGCATAAATTGAAGGCCCAATTTGAACCTGATAATTTCATTCGGTAGAGAGTTGGGGAGTCATAATACTGTAGTCAAAAAGTAACCCTCAATAAATTCCCAGATGTTTTTTGGCCAAGTTTGTATAGTCTCAGCTCCATAGCTCAAGATGGGAGCCACCTTCTGTTTAAAGAAGGTAACGACTGGTACCAAAGAACCTTTTCCAAATCTTTTATGCAGAATAATCCCCTGGGTTGTTAACCGCTTGCATTTAGGTTTGATGTTCTCCAACCATTGCTTTTCACAGGCGGTATGGTTTACCAATACTACCAAATAGGGTAATGAGTCTACCTGCTCCAAGACATCTTTTCCCACACACCATCTAAATGTCCTTGCTCTTTTTATGCTCAAAGATCATTATTTTAGCTGTTTTAACATTTATCTTTAAACCATTCAGTTCACAATATTTGCCCAATTCATGGATATGACCCTGAAGTCCATATTGAGTCTGGTCTAGGATGACTATGGGCCTCATTCCGAGATTGGAGGTAGTCATGGCGCTATTTGCGCCATAACTGCCTCCAATAACGGCACCGGCACCAGTCTCGTTCAATGGGGACTTACTGGTGTAGTCCAACCTTTGCGGGACCGGTAAGTCCCCATTGAAAAAATCATTCCCCATTTGAGCCCCCATAGGGCTCAATGGGAATGGGGAAGTAGCTAATAACGGTCCCACAATTTGCGGTACCATTATTAGCTCTGAAGTCCCTTAGCAGGTCCCATCCATAACGCCTGGTCAGACCAGGCGTTAAAGGAGGGACCCGCTAAGGGAACTCGCAGTAGGGCATTAAGGGATTACCAGCACCGGTCTCCTTACCGGTGCCCGGTATCCCTTACCGCCCTACTCGTAATGAGGCCCTGTATCTTCTGCATAAAACATCAGAGGGAGGGGATGATTGTTTATTCACAGAGGAAAAGCCTTTACAGTGTCCTGTCCCTTCTCAATGCCTGCTAAGTAGAGGTTGAATAATGCAGGGGCCACAGAACAGCCGGTTTCAATCCTCTAATAGTGGTGATTTTCGCAGAAAATTGGCCTTGGGTAGAAAGTCTAACCTGCATCTTCGTATTTGAGTAAAGAGCCAATATTGCCTCACCCAAGTCTGTCCGGTAGCCCCAGGCTATGAGCTTCCCCAACAACCTTTCTCTGCTGATACCATCAAAGGCCTGCTTGAGGTCAATAAAGGCCACAAACAGCCTACATTTTGTCCCAAGTGTTTTACTCTTTAAGATATTCAGCAGAACAAGGTTAAGATTGTTACCCACTCCCTTAACAAATCCGGTTTGCCTTGGATGGAGGCGCCCGGCCTCACTCGCCCACTTAAGAAGTTGTTTTATAAAGGTAGCGGGCGCCCCTCTCTCGCAAGAACAGACATGATAACCTGTTCAGTGGTTATTAACCACTTGAGAGTTCGCAGCCACTGCTTTTACTCACTGTGCCTTTCACAGATGGGAAATATCCATTTGCATATCAGTCTTTGTCCTGCCCAGGGGCAGTCCAGCACCGAAATACAATGGCAACTCCAATCTGAACGAGAGTACCACCAGCAACCCCATACACGTGTTTCACCCTTGTTGGGGATCATCAGTGAGGTGAAGCTGATGCCTCTCTAAGCACAGTGAGAGGGAGACCACGTCTGGTTGCCCCCAGGAGACCTAGGGTTACCAATCCCAGGTTCCTTAAAAAATAGTTTTATAAAGGTAGCGGGCGCCCCTCTCTCGCAAGAACAGACATGATAACCTGTTCAGTGGTTATTAACCACTTGAGAGTTCGCAGCCACTGCTTTTACTCACTGTGCCTTTCACAGATGGGAAATATCCATTTGCATATCAGTCTTTGTCCTGCCCAGGGGCAGTCCAGCACCGAAATACAATGGCAACTCCAATCTGAACGAGAGTACCACCAGCAACCCCATACACGTGTTTCACCCTTGTTGGGGATCATCAGTGAGGTGAAGCTGATGCCTCTCTAAGCACAGTGAGAGGGAGACCACGTCTGGTTGCCCCCAGGAGACCTAGGGTTACCAATCCCAGGTTCCTTAAAAAATAGTTTTATAAAGGTAGCGGGCGCCCCTCTCTCGCAAGAACAGACATGATAACCTGTTCAGTGGTTATTAACCACTTGAGAGTTCGCAGCCACTGCTTTTACTCACTGTGCCTTTCACAGATGGGAAATATCCATTTGCATATCAGTCTTTGTCCTGCCCAGTGGCAGTCCAGCACCGAAATACAATGGCAACTCCAATCTGAACGAGAGTACCACCAGCAACCCCATACACGTGTTTCACCCTTGTTGGGGATCATCAGTGAGGTGAAGCTGATGCCTCTCTAAGCACAGTGAGAGGGAGACCACGTCTGGTTGCCCCCAGGAGACCTAGGGTTACCAATCCCAGGTTCCTTAAAAAATAGTTTTATAAAGGTAGCGGGCGCCCCTCTCTCGCAAGAACAGACATGATAACCTGTTCAGTGGTTATTAACCACTTGAGAGTTCGCAGCCACTGCTTTTACTCACTGTGCCTTTCACAGATGGGAAATATCCATTTGCATATCAGTCTTTGTCCTGCCCAGGGGCAGTCCAGCACCGAAATACAATGGCAACTCCAATCTGAACGAGAGTACCACCAGCAACCCCATACACGTGTTTCACCCTTGTTGGGGATCATCAGTGAGGTGAAGCTGATGCCTCTCTAAGCACAGTGAGAGGGAGACCACGTCTGGTTGCCCCCAGGAGACCTAGGGTTACCAATCCCAGGTTCCTTAAAAAATAGTTTTATAAAGGTAGCGGGCGCCCCTCTCTCGCAAGAACAGACATGATAACCTGTTCAGTGGTTATTAACCACTTGAGAGTTCGCAGCCACTGCTTTTACTCACTGTGCCTTTCACAGATGGGAAATATCCATTTGCATATCAGTCTTTGTCCTGCCCAGGGGCAGTCCAGCACCGAAATACAATGGCAACTCCAATCTGAACGAGAGTACCACCAGCAACCCCATACACGTGTTTCACCCTTGTTGGGGATCATCAGTGAGGTGAAGCTGATGCCTCTCTAAGCACAGTGAGAGGGAGACCACGTCTGGTTGCCCCCAGGAGACCTAGGGTTACCAATCCCAGGTTCCTTAAAAAATAGTTTATAAAGGTAGCGGGCGCCCCTCTCTCGCAACTACTTAACTATTTTTTAAGGAACCTGGGATTGGTAACCCTAGGTCTCCTGGGGGCAACCAGACGTGGTCTCCCTCTCACTGTGCTTAGAGAGGCATCAGCTTCACCTCACTGATGATCCCCAACAAGGGTGAAACACGTGTATGGGGTTGCTGGTGGTACTCTCGTTCAGATTGGAATTGCCATTGTATTTCGGTGCTGGACCGCCCCTGGGCAGGACAAAGACTGATATGCAAATGGATATTACCCATCTGTGAAAGGCACAGTGAGTAAAAGCAGTGGCTGCGAACTCTCAAGTGGTTAATAACCACTGAACAGGTTATCATGTCTGTTCTTGCGAGAGAGGGGCGCCCGCTACCTTCGTAAAACTATTTTTTAAGGAACCTGGGATTGGTAACCCTAGGTCTCCTGGGGGCAACCAGACGTGGTCTCCCTCTCACTGTGCTTAGAGAGGCATCAGCTTCACCTCACTGATGATCCCCAACAAGGGTGAAACACGTGTATGGGGTTGCTGGTGGTACTCTCGTTCAGATTGGAATTGCCATTGTATTTCGGTGCTGGACTGCTCCTGGGCAGGACAAAGACTGATATGCAAATGGATATTACCCATCTGTGAAAGGCACAGTGAGTAAAAGCAGTGGCTGCGAACTCTCAAGTGGTTAATAACCACTGAACAGGTTATCATGTCTGTTCTTGCGAGAGAGGGGCGCCCGCTACCTTCGTAAAACACTTAAGAAGTTGGCAAAACAAAATGGAGGAGAATAGTTTCCCCAAGGTATCCAGAAGGACAATTGGCTGATAATTTTTAGGATCTTCTCTACATCCCTTCTTTTATACTGCAATTATTACGGCAGATTTCCAGGATGCAGGGAACTCCATATGTTATAGAACTTGGTTGAACAATAAGAGACAGAAGTTTGCCCACAGTGACGCGTTCTGTTTTAATATTTCATTATTAAGGCCATCCGGGCCAGCTGCCCTAGACATGTTCAATCTTTTAATTAAGGCCGCAATGCGATCTTTATTGAAATCAATGGCCCTTTTGGAGGCTCTCCCTGTATTTTTCTGACGATCTACACTGTCGTTGAGTCCCCCTGTCAGATTGGGAGAACTATACCAGATCAAATCAGCCGCACTCGATAGCCTTCTGGCAAAGAGCAGAGAAAAATGCTTCATCCAGTTGGCCTCCGAGACTGAGGGCAACATTCTGGCCATTTGAAAAATCTCATTGTGATTTAAGAGGACCCACAAATCTCTGGTATTTCTTTTGGCAATTGCTTTGAGCATTTCTTCAGTGTCTTGGAGGAGGCGTAGGGCTCTCAAGGAGAGTAGCCAATTGTGATATTGCTGTTTCCTTTTTTTTGTCGCATCTGATCTCTCGTTCAAAACCATCCGGCTCAAATTTCTTAGATCAGCACTGTAGATGTTTCTTTGTTCAGCCAGGTCTTTATTAAAGAAATGGAGTCGGGTTACACCACGTCTCATCCCTAGGTTGTTATTGACATGAAACTGCAAGTGCAACCCCTCATAATGCAAAAAAGATCCCTCGGCCGTAGACAGATGTTTCAGACCCTCCACTATCATGGGGACTTCCTTATGATGAATTCTAAGTCTAGTACTGATCTGATTTATCTGTAGGTTATCAATAGCCAAATTTAGCCCAGAATTTCTTGTCCAGTTCCATTTCAGCTCCAAAAGATTATGATCACTAAGCCCCATTGACACAACCACCAATTCAGAAGCCCATTTATGAATACTATTGAATACAAAATAATAGTCTAGGCAAGACTCTTGGAATCCTCAGGCCCATGTATAGCTAGCCAATATATCTCTACTGGTTTGCTCTTTCAGCATGAGGATGTCATGTTCTATAAGTTCATTTAGCCATAACCGAGCCGTGTTCTCCAGACCTGGCAGAGAAAGCATCTTGTCCATGTCATTAAAGCATCTAATATTAATATCACCACAAACAAATGATCTGTCCATCATAAACATTGATTCCAATATATATTGAAAATCACTACAAACATTTTCATTTATCCCCTCCCAGGATAGGGTAGTCACTTGGATATATGGGTTTGGATTTACAGTTTCCATTATAGTAACACCTCTACCCAGCTTTATGAAGGTGAGTAGACCAGACGACGGGCGACCCACTGTTTTTCTTTTTTTGACGGGTTGCATATGACCTCAAATCCATTGCAAATTGGTGGAACAGACAGCCAGGTCTCTTGAAAGCAGATGACATCATACTTCCCAAAGTACAATCCTTCCATTTGGAGCAGATGTTCATGGCCCCTTGTTTTCCAGGAACACCAACATATGGGTGTCCCGTCTTCGTTCCGCAGCATTTATCATCGGATTTCTGAGCTAGAGCCCCTGCCAATCATGACCAGTCCTGCCCATTTTGTTCTTGCCATTTGTGTTCCTGGTCCAATTTTATCTGTCTTCTGCCCTGCATGAAACAATCACTCGTGATTTGTAATGATGGAAGATCTCAAGCTCTCCGTGGGATAGATGGATCTTTGAGTAGGTCTATTGGGACGGACACAAGTGTCCTGGGATTATTTCTTTCCATGGATATTGCCTTATCAGATCACCCTTTAAACTTTTCATTTTGAGGAGACCCAGAAGTATCAAGCCCCCATAATCCAGAAGGAGCATTCCCTGAGATTTCAAACCCAAGAGGTAGTAGGTCTCATGTGGGAGTAGTTGACAAATTGCACTATTTTGAGGTCTTCAAATGTGATGTTCCTCAATTTTGGGGCATGATGCAAGAGTCTCAGCACATTTTCACGATTTACAATTAAGCAATGCTTGGCGGGAATACGTATTTCAGTTGTTACCACCAAGTTGAGCAGACCTTCCAGATCCATTGGTTTGGTAAATTTCTCTTTCGCTTCATCTTACAGGTTACAAAGAAAATGTGTCCCACAAGCCCATGTTGAGACTGCTTTGGAACAAGTTGTCACTCTCTTTCTTCTTTCTTCCAGGGTAAAAAAACCAGGGGGGACCAGATTGTTGTCCAGTTTCGATTCAGGGGCGACATTTAGGGGTCTAGTGAGGGGAGATGCACTTCCTCTAATGGATGTCAGAGATTGGTTTGGGTATTCATGGTCTTGTATTGTTTCCTCAGCTGCAACTTCCATGTTAATTGGCTTTTCTGAGTAAGTAGAAAGATCTAGGGCCTTATGACAAGTATGCGTGTATGGAAACAACAGTGCCGGTAAACTCACCGGCACCATTGCTTCCAGACCGACATACTACAGGTCTGCCTGCCAGAGTCGCTGTGACCGGCATGTCTGACCCTGCCGGACACAGCGGCCATGGTAGGCAGACATCACGGATGTACCACCACCGTTAATAACGGTGCTGGTGCTTCCTTGTTCCCCATTCCCATAGAGTCCTATGGAACCTTCAGTTGTGTCCAGTAGTGTAAAGTCTATTTCATGTGCGAGACAATTCCCAGTGTTACCCCCAAGTTGGACGGGGATCGAGTCTGAAGTCCTGGTTGTCAATTGGGCTGGCTGGATATTAGTTCTTTTGATTGCAAGTTTAGAGGGCATTAGGGCTCAAATTAGTTTCCTGGGTCTTTCTCGCTCAATTCATTGGGCCTCATTCCGAGTACGGCGCTAACCAATGGCACTATTAACGCCTTGGTTGACGCCGTACCCGGACCGGCAGCGCCTTGGTGGATGGCGGAATCACCGCCCCATTCCAAGGTTGGCGGGGCGGTAATTTTTCCCCATTCACCAAGGCTCTTCCCCATTCCCAAATGAGCCCCTATAGGGCTCAATGGGAATGGGGAAGATGCAAATAACGGTGACCGTTCATTACGGTCACCGTTATTGGCTTGGAGGCCCCTTTGCGCCCTCGACTTTAACACCTGCTCAAAGCAGGCATTAAGGGCGAGGGCGCAGAGGGAACTCGGAGTATGGCGGTAAGGGATTACCGCCACCGGTCTCGTTACCGGTGGCCGCTATCCCTTACCGCCATACTCGGAATGAGGCCCATTGTTTCCAGGATCGCTGACATTAGATGTTTTGTTCATTTGCTTCCCCTCTTTCTAGGTCAAACAACCTCTCCTGCCATTTTGATGAAGTCTTTGCCTCCATATCAAGACGACCTTTTACTATTTCTAGAAATGATACAAGGAGTTGTAATTTTGTGTTGGCAGTAGCCAGTAAGGTGGCTTGATCTTTCATAGTGTCACTTAAGTACTCATAGAGATCAACAAAGGGGTTCAGAGACACTGTCAGGCTTGACATAATGATTGGCTGTATGTTTTCCAAGGAAAGAGCAGCCAACTGAAGGCTCCTAAAGGTCATATTTTGAGTGTGCATAGAGCCCTCCAGCCATTCCAAGTCTTAAGAGGAAGAAGAGACAAATATCAACGGGCTTGGTACTCTCTTAATAGAGGTCTCTATCGAATTTGGGATATCAGTATGTGTCTCCAAATCTTGATCCCCCCACCTCAGCATTTCTTCATGGGTAACGGTCAATTCTATCCGAGTCGAGAGAGAGTTGTTTTGATACCACAATGTTTTGCTCCTATTTTCAAAAGGTTTTTCCCCATCTGAACTATTTTTGGTTGGAGCTGGTGTCAAGGGCAGTTGATTATAAATATCACAGTCTTCTATGACCTAACATAGTGCTCTATATGACTGCCCTATCTCGTGTGAGTTTCATGGCTATAGCAGAATGCTGCAGCTCAAGATCATGGAGTTATTCAGACAAATCCTACCACAGTAAGGATTTTGGCCCAGTTATGGCATCATCAGGCAGCTTTCGGGGTCTTGTGTACTTTAACCTCTGTTGCCAGGTCTGAGTAAGTTGGGGTAAGGGGAAGGGAGTATTTGCCAGTTCCTTAATGAATCGCCTGGCAACAAAGTGCTATGCCAGCTTCTCGCTCCTCCACCTGCAACCTCACCCAGGTTTACATGACCTTTTTCCACTTGAAAAGAGTTTTCTCCCAGATTTAGGTGGGTAGCATTGGGGATTTAGTGGAAAGTAGATGGGTGGAACTGCTAGGATTAATAGGTATCAAGTATACATCTGTGGACACTTGATTAGATCTATTAAGGCCATCATAGAGGGTATCAAGGTAATTCCATGAGTCCATTGCGGTCGCCATATGATCAGTCTCTCTCCCAAACTGGACAACCCCTTTGTTACATTAGTTTCTTAATTTCGTTCACCAGAAAAGAGATCTCAGGAAAGTGAATGAATTAGGGGGTTCTGGGGGATAGTGCCAGGGATAAGACTTCATGTCGCGTCCGTCCATGCCTCTGCATGCAAGGGCGCTTAGATGACATAGCGAAGCGCCTGCTTATATCTTTACACAGCGAGTGGATGTCAGTGACGAAGTTGAGAAATGCGAGAGATATAAAGAGCCGGTGAGACAAATTAGGGGCTGTACAGGGTCAAGGCACAAGTCACAGCACACAAAATGACTGCCAGATAGAGTAAAGTACAATACAGTTTTTATGGAATAACTTCAACTTCAATAGCAGAGGGTATCAAAGGAAACAACGTGCAGTGGGACTCCTCTTAGAGGCCACTCACCACTGTTGTATTGTAGGTGGAGGGACAGTTAGTAAGTTAGTCTTCCGCACCTAGTTGGGGTCGCCACTCTCCATTCCAACTAGTGGTGCCTTATCCGCACAGCTGCGTAGACTGCTGAGACTGCTACTCACTCTGCCCCTCACAACGTGGCTCACTCCGTGCGAGAGATTCTGCTTTCAACAGCGCTCCGCCACCAAGGGAATTGAAAGGATACACAGACTATCGGTGCAAACATCTGAGACTGCTTCTCACTCTGCTCCTCACTCCCTATCTCGCTCCACGAGAGAGATGCTGCTTTCAACAGTGCTCTGCCTCCATTGGAATGGACATGATAGACAGACTCCTAGTGCAAACTGCTGAGACTGCTTCTCACTCTACTCCTGTGGCCGTTCAAAAGAGCAGGTTTATGGAGAACAGGCATGGTGGTTTGGGCTGGCTCCCTTCAGCGCAACTTGCATAGACACTGCAGTCACAAACCCCAAATTGTCCGCTCCAAAATGGACAGTGACAATATCTAGACATTTAAAAAGAGCCATACTCTAAAAGATGAAAGCAAGCCTGCCCATTTTGAGCCACAAGCCGAATGCTACACAACTTCCAATTCTGCCTGTGCAATATTTCCAAGGATGCCATGATTATCAGCCTTCTATTACGAAATTGGAGAGTCCCCCAGAATCCACACGGTCTACCATCCAAAAAACATAGCCATATACATTATCAGTGCTCTCAAAACTAGTGCAAACAAAACTCCTACTACCCTCTCTTCCTGTACACCAAACCAAGCACACCGTATTGGCTACTCCTCACAGTCAACTGTCCATGCCATGCATCCACAAAAGACCCGGACAAGGCATGTGCCACCTGTCTACTACTGCAGTGTCTACAGACCCTGTAGCACAGGGGCAGCCCATCAACCTGTTGGGGAGAAGCTGGACCCCCCCCCAGGGCAGTGGGGGGCCAGCAGCCACACCCTCACCAGCTATGGGAGGCCCCAACACCTCCCATATGGCCCCCAGAAATGCAACAGAGTCCCAAGCAGGCAGCAGCATGTTCCAAACTGCATTTATTTCTGGGCAGCAGAAAAGAAAAAAAACACGCAGAGCATCGTGCACATCGCGAGTTCAGGCGCCGTCTCCCCCGGGGCTGGCTTGCAAGCCAGCTTTGTAATCACACTGCAGGCTGACCTCACAGAATTGGATCAGCTCCCAGACACCTATCTCCTCCTGCTATTGGCTGCTAAGTGATAGGTTACCTATGTAGCCCTTATAGAGAGCTTGACAATTGGGTGTTAGCCTGTCTGCGTCAGTGGGTTGATTTAGCTGTGCCAGCCCCCATTACCTAATTCTAACCTGTTACATTATGACTTTGTTCCCATAACTTTTTAGCTGAACAAGCAGTTCGCACCTGGCCTCTGGGCTGCGCCATTCTTGTTACAATTTATGTTTCAAATGTTGTGGAGTCCTTGAGAAAATGTCTTTCTTTCCCAGAAAGAAAAAAAAAAGCACACTGGGTTGCCGTGATTTATTCGCATTTGTGGATAATTAAAAAATGTTTGTCTGCAGAAAGCAGTCTTATCTTGAATGTGCGGCCTTGGCAGGTCGGAGGTTTTGCGAGGAATGTTTGTCTGCAGAAGCAATTTTATCTTGAATGTGCGGCCTTGGCAGTTCGGGGATTTTGCGAGGAATGTTGCTGAAGGCTTCTTCAGCCAGTGTTCAGTGAGAGAAATGAACTTGGCTGTAATTTTCCTGAAACATGGCTTTACACTGTGCAATTAGACCATGTTAATTCATATAGGCATTTGCAAGCCTTTAAACAGGGATTTTTGTGTTTGTAGATTCTGATATTGCAGCATTGATTCTAAATTAGCATGGAAGTTGCACTGTTGGTGAAGTGGGTGTGTTTCAGCATATTTGTCACCCATGGGTGTGCTGGGGCCTGGTTCAAAGGATAAGTGTGCTCCTTGTTCTTCCTGCTGTTCTTCTATATATGCGCCTGGGGTGAGGGGGCATGGGTTTGATCTCGATTTTCCCTCTTCAGTCCCCCCTCTGGTCGACTTTGTCGACCACACCACCAAGCAACATTCACCTCCTTCCGGTCTGCATATCTTTGTCAATTCCTTGAAGTGTCCATAATTTTCTGCATTGTTGTTGATGAACAGTACATATAGGAGTGTTCTCCTTCTGTGTTCCACCACACTCACTTCCCTTTGTACTTCCTCTGATCACAGGGAGTGGCCACCTTTATTACTGCTGGAACCATGTTGCACACCGCTATCTTCTCCCTTAGTCCGGCTCTTCCTTTTACCATGTCTCTTATTTGCATTCCGATGACTTCTTCTGTTGTTCTCTTACATCTTGCAATGTATCTCTATCTTGGACAATGATGCTGTGCTCGGTACTAGTCCTTCCGTTATCACCTTCAATCAACCAGGCAGTCATGATGTCATCCATTACCATGCAAGCACTAGCTAGTTCTTTGCTTTCTCTTTTCAGATGCATTTTTTGCTGATCATTCTTTAGTATGCTGGTACTTCACCCAGTCATTCTTCTGTCTCGCTCGAGAAGTAATTCCCCCCTCTTTTTACTCTTCTGTCTGTTTCTCTTCTTCTGTTGTTTTCCATCTTGGTGAATGTGTCACTCTTCACATCTTCCTTGGTCATCACCAACAAGGGCATGCTGATGCGCACCAATGAACACTGTCCTCCCCAATTCAGTGGTAGTTTCTCTTGATCTTTAGATGCATGTGCTCAATAGTAGTCCATAAGCAGTGATGTTCCTGCTCTCATCTCGCAACTTCTCTCAACCTTCTTGCATCCAGAATGATTGTCCACTTCTTGTCACTGTTGTGCTGGTAACATAACGCTGGTACCTTAACAGTATACGTCCTTCTTCATTCTCCACCCACGTGACTATCTTCGCTCTTTTGTCTCACTCCGTTAGGCACTTATCATATTTTTGTCTCTTTTATTTTATTTTTTTCTTCTCTCTTTTTGTTTTTCTTTCTTCTTTTATTATTTATTTTTTCTTGTTTTTTTTTTTTATCAATCTCAATGTTGCTGTCTTCCCTTGCAATCTTCTTCGCACCTTGGGATACATGGGCGCCGTGCTCTGCTGTAGTAATTTCTGTTGTAATCAATTCTCTTCCGGCATATGTTAAAGAACAGTCAGGACAGCTCTCTCCAGTGGTGTCCCTACCAATTTTGTACATGTGTGCATGTTGTTGGTCACTTCTGCTATGTGTGTTATGTGTATGTTTTACTCCCTTTGTGTCTGCCCTTAACTCTCCTTACTTTAGCAGCAGCTTTTCCTCACCCACTGACGCCGTAACTCTTCCTGCTTAGGTTAGGGAATGTTAGCAGGGGATACAGTGGTAATGATCACTATTACATATAATTTTCAAATTACCACCCCCATTATTTCGTTCATCATTAATAGTCCCATCGTGAAGGTAAAAGTCCTTATTTGCGTGTCCATAACCACTTACGCTGCTGGGTCCTTGCAGCTGATGAGATGATAAAGTTGCCCGCCTGAAAATCGTAAGAAAGGCGTTAATACGTTAGTACTTGTTAGTAACCTCAAGCTCCGCAAACTAAACAATCACTAAGGGCAAAAATCAAACCTCCCCCTGGACATTTCGTGTTTTCAAAATTTCTCAATATGGGTAGGGAAAATCTTGGGCTGTTTATTCAATGGAAGCAAGGAAATATACTTCAGGGAAACATGCTCTAAGGGGTCTGAGGTTCTTGATAGGGTGGGCAATTGAGTGGGAAATGCTTCATGATGTTTTAATCAGTAGGCCTCACAGTTTCTAATGGAAGATAACATTAAGGAAATTTCCTACACATTTCTAACAGCATACATATGCAACAACCTGCATGTGCGGGGAAAAGAGAAGGAACAAAACAGTGTTACAGCTGTAGGTGCACAAAATGTAATATGAAACTCAATTAAACTTTGGAAATGCGTGTGTCAATCCCTATTCTAGTTGCTAGTGTGCGTTGGACCATAGAATGGCCATGTTTCCCTAACTCAGGAGTGTTCGTGCTATTTTGCAGTTCATGAAAATCTCTTGCGTTGGCCCTGTTGATCGTTGCTCCCTCGTTGCCAGGGTGGCCACCGCTTTGTAGGGCTTGACGCCTTACACATCTAACAAAGTCTGTCAGGAGGGGAAAATGTCCCACTGTAGTCCATAGCCATTGGGTGTTGGTTGTCCGTTGTCTTCAGGCCTGCCCTGGGTCCTTTATATCTGGCGAGAAATGAAATGGAAGCACTTGAGACCTGAGAATTTACATATTCTTCAATTTCTTGACCTAACCTCTCTGCACTACTCTCACACTATTCAGTGTCCTAGTGAGAGGAGCCAATGGTACACCTATGCACCATCCTGTCACCACCTGGTGGCGTTCAATGGCGGTCTGACTGTAAATGGTTACACAATTCGAAATGTACTCAGAAAATGGGTAGGCACTTAATTTATGTGAAGATACTCATTACACACTTGGATCATATATACGCAATTTAGGTGCTAGTGTACAAATGGGCCTTTGGATCTTTATATTTACTGTACTTTTGTTGTGAGCTATTTATAGTGTGTGCCTTTGTCCCGTGGGGCATCAGGCACTGACAAGCTAAATAGGGAAACATCAGGGTGGTAAATTTGTCATATAGGGTGGCTGTGTTTCTAAATTAAGTGCACCATGTTACTTAGTTAAGATAATCGCAGGGTTTTTAAATCCTTTTTTTTTTCTATGGCTCCTCTCTCAACTTCTCAGGGCGTGTCTCGCAGTGAACTGCAGGCACTTTAAGCTGGTACTAATGAAATTCGCTAGCAATTATTCGCTACCTGTCCCTCCCCCTTCTTTTGTATTTATTTATTTATTTATTTATTTACTTATTTATTTCCTCTTTTCTTTCAAACCCAACCCTCACAATTTACTCCCATTCTCTCTATCCCACCCCATGTCCACTTTTTAAACCCTACCTACTCTGTTAATTACTCATTTAGTCTAGTATTTTATTACTCCACTACTGTAATTACTGTTACATTTAAACAATATATTTCTCCCCCCATTATCTGCTCTCAAATTTTAATACAACTATCATATTCCAGTTCGTGCAGCAATGACCTCTTTCCCTATGTGTGTTGGCTAATGCATTTGTGACAGTGCTGTGTTCAAAAGCGCTAGTGGCATTACTACTTGCACTGTGTTATTTAGTCGCCAAATTGAGTCTGTTGGGAACATTGATCATCCACCCTTTACCCCTATTTCTCTCCTCCTGTGGTGAACCGTCAATGAAATGTAGCCCCCCCCTCAAGTGCACCTTCTTCCACCTTGTGTGTCTCATTTAATTGTTCTGTGTTATTTGTGTATTCATGAGCCCAGTCTCCTCGCTGAAAGATGTGTGCTCAAAATCTGGCTAAATGTACTCTCTTGTGATGCACTATCATTATGCACCCCCCTCTGTACCGTGCACTCCCATTATGCTTAAACAATCTTTCTTACTTTCAACATGTGTATGCCTGGTGTTTAACAAGTTATGGATTTCTCTGTTAATAAGGTGGTCATATCCACATCGCTCATGATGTCACAAATGTCTTTTCCCTAATGCATGGCCTAGTCGCCCCACTGTCACCCAGAAAAGAAAATGTTTTGATACCTATCACCACCCCTATGCAATTGTCCTCTGCATTATTGAGTGTGCGTGAGTGTGTGTGTCGGCGTGCGTCTCGCCCGCTCTGTCGGGGAGGTGGAGCATGAGTGTGTGTGGCAGAGTGAGTCAAATCAAGTTTGTCTTGGGCTGTCCTATTAGAGGTATAATGTCAATCTATGTCCTTTGAAAGGTTTGTTCCCCATCAGGAAGACCCCTCCCAGTCATGTAACCGGTACCATTGCTATTGTGTCAGTGTTCTGTATGGGTGCTGGCTGCTGTGCAGCGCCCCTGTGTTGTTATTCTTGTCAGTCCTGGGGTAGTGGTGCTGTCATTTGTTGTGTCTGTACATGTATTGTGATTGTGTGTGTGTGTGTGTGTGTGTGTGTGGTGTTTAACTGTCCTTCTGCTGTTTTCAGTTCTCTCATGCAATGCATTCCTTGCTTACCATCTGTGTCATCAAATATTACACTCCCGGAGGTTCAGAAGGGTGAGTCCCCTCTTCCCTCTGCTCGTGCTGGTTCAGCATGAGCTGACCCCTCGCATCTTCCCTTTCCTTCGTGCACACAGTTGAACTGTAGCCATGTGCTTTTAAAGCTATTCCCGTGTAAGTGCTGTGTATGTGTTTCTTTAGCGATTGCTGCACGCTTCTGGAGAAGCCGCCTATGAGCAGCCATGGTCTTTTTTAATTTACCTTCAGTACTTTTGAATCTTTGCACACTATGTTTTACTGACTTATTTCGGCATGGGAGCTGTGTGCTACACAACAGGTGAAGGGGAGTCATTTCTGTATTGTGTGATACATTTTACCTCTATTCAATTTGAAAATTTCGATAGTCCGCTGTTCAGGGAGCAAAAGTTAGAAGATAATTGAACATTTTTCAACTTCTGTGAGCCTTCTTGGCTCTGCACCTTAGCCAGTGCATTCCACGTGCAGCCCATCTTCACCAAACCATTGCCTTCTCCGGTACACCCCCACAATCTTGCGCATGTGTCTTCCACACACCGCCTCTGGGTCACCTATTCTCCAAATCCAAAACCACACCACTATCTCCTCACCATCAAAACTCTGTGTCCTATGCATCAATCTGAAGGTGACGTCACCAAACTAAAAACGCAGTGCAAATGAACAGACAAATGTGCATACACAGAACAATAACCCATTTCTTCCAACCCCACAAAAATCCCCAAATAAAACCCCACAATCCCCACATCTGTCTTCCTGTCTCAACTGGAACAAGGTAAACCACAATAAAAACTCTTATAATTGGACTGCACACGCAGCGTCGCCTCACGTGTGATACGCTCCTCACCAGGGGACCTTAACCAGCCAACTATCATCCACTCACTGAACTAAAACGCTCAATTAGCATGGAACCTCATCTACTCATTGATCTATAACGTCAATTCATAGGAAATCCAGACCCCGTACATGAAATCACCATCCAGACCAATCAGCGCGGCACTCCTGTTCTATATGTAGGGAGTCACTACCCCACCCAATAAGCTCAAAAACACAAGAAGGGACCACTGCCACCGCCCCAGTCCCAACTACAATTCACGTGCCGATCACCACCAATGCGCTGAATTTTGCGACAATGTACAATCACCCACCACCCAATTTACAATGCCTCCCCCAGTTTCTATCTAAACAAAAGAATTTAACATTTCTGCAACATACTGATCAACAATGCATCATAATACTTTAAACATTTCCCCCCCTCAAAGCCCATGTTGCTGGTTGACTTACATTTTCCTATGCTGCACTGGCACTTGCTCCGCTGCTGGACACCCCCTCAAGGCGCTTCACCGGACCCCTTCTCCTGCAGGGCTCTCAACTGCCCTCAAGCAGGGTATTTCCAAGTGGCCCCCGAAGCCTTTAGCCGGTTACGCATTTTCCGGTGGTCTTCAGGTGCAGGCGAGGGTCCCACAGCTTCCTTGAGTCGGCGGCAGGGAGTTCAGTTCAATGCAGGGCTTGCGCAGGCAGTGCTCATTCACCCATGTTACAATGAGCAATGAGCCTCACAGAGGGCACCAACATGTTGGGGAGAAGCTGGACCCCCCCCAGGGCAGTGGGGGGCCAGCAGCCATACCCTCACCAGCTATGGGAGGCCCCAACACCTCCCACATGGCCCCCAGAAATGCAACAGAGTCCCCAGCAGGCAGCAGCATGTTCCAAACTGCATTTATTTCTGGGCAGCAGAAAAGAAAAAAAACACGCAGAGCATCGTGCACATCGCGAGTTCAGGTGCCGTCTCCCCCGGGGCTGGCTTGCAAGCCAGCTTTGTAATCACACTGCAGGCTGACCTCACAGAATTGGATCAGCTCCCAGAAACCTATCTCCTCCTGCTATTGGCTGCTAAGTGATAGGTTACCTATGTAGCCCTTATAGAGAGCTTGACAATTGGGTGTTAGTCTGTCTGCGTCAGTGGGTTGATTTAGCTGTGCCAGCCCCCATTACCTAATTCTAACCTGTTACATTATGACTTTGTTCCCATAACTTTTTAGCTGAACAAGCAGTTCGCACCTGGGCTCTGGGCGCTGGGCTGCGCCATTCTTGTTACAATTTATGTTTCAAATGTTGTGCGAGTCCTTGAGAAAATGTCTTTCTTTCCCAGAAAGAAAAAAAAAAAGCACACTGGGTTGCCGTGATTTATTCGCATTTGTGGATAATTAAAAAATGTTTGTCTGCAGAAGCAATTCTATCTTGAATGTGCGGCCTTGGCAGTTCGGGGATTTTGCGAGGAATGTTGCTGAAGGCTTCTGCAGCCAGTGTTCAGTGAGAGAAATGAACTTGGCTGTAATTTTCCTGAAACATGGCTTTACACTGTGCAGTTAGACCATGTTAATTCATATAGGCATTTGCAAGCCTTTAAACAGGGATTTTTGTGTTTGTAGATTCTGATATTGCAGCATTGATTCTAATGTAGCATGGAAGTTGCACTGTTGGTGAAGTGGGTGTGTTTCAGCATATTTGTCACCCAAGGGTGCGCTGGGGCCTGGTTCAAAGGATAAGTGCGCTCCTTGTTCTTCCTGCTGTTCTTCTATATATGCGCCTGGGGTGAGGGGGCATGGGTTTGATCTCGATTTTCCCTCTTCAAACCCTTTAAACTTTCATGTTTTCAACACTCGCTCATCGGCTGCTTTCAAAGAGTCACACATCCATCCACCATTCACATCCAAAACCTCTACACCTAACCCGTCATCTCACTTCAACACTTCTGATTAACACTTGAACTCTCAGAGTATATATCTCCTGTTGATGAAAGACATCTGCATCAAAAACTACTGTGCAACTGCCCAAGATTTATATTTCCAGATTCAACAAGATCTGCACCTAACTAAACATTGTACGGGTATGCTTATATCAAAATAAAGGTTTTCCTGACAAATATATATATAGAGGGTTCCTGTACGTACCCTGTAATAAGCTTCTCAATAAGCATATACTCTTTTTATGAACTCTAGAAAATGCCATGCAGTGCAGCTTTCATCACCTGCTCACATGAAGCAGCAAGCATTTACAATGCTCTGCACTTCAACATGTTTATTTGTTTATTTTTACATGCATTTTGATGATAGTTAATAAATGCATATGTGCATGAAAAGCAGCACTGTGTCGCTTTTCCATGGAATAAGGCAAAACCACATAACTTAGTGTCTGCCAGTTAAATATGTTAGCAGCACATGCATACAGCCCAACATCACCCATTCCAATGTATAAGTGCTTCTTAAGTCTTCTTTTTCTTTGGTATTCTGTCGCTTCCAATGAACTTAACCCATTATAAAACTGAAACTACAAGTCACAGAATGCAAAGAAAAAAACATGACTGAACTTCACAATTCCAAACTGTGACATGTATATCAAATAATCATATGAAATGCTGAAATGTTGTGCTTTTCAAAATATTTTTGGAAGCCTTTTTGAGAAAGTTAAAAAATGCATATCTGCATTTCTAGCAGCACTGTGTCACTTTTTTATTAAAGAAAATAAAAGCAGAAAAAAATGGATTTGTACACCATTTGTAATTGGCAGTTTACTATATTAACAGTACATTCATAGTTCCTAACATAACCCATTCCAATCTTCAGCTGCTTATGCAGTGCTACTTTTTTCTCTACATTCTGTGACTTATATTCCAACTTTCACAGTGTTAAAAGTTGAACTACAAGTCCCATAATACAAACAAAATCTCTATAACTACATAAAAACCTACAGATGAATATGCATCATGTTGGCAAGTATGCACACAATAAAATTATACAAACCAAGTGCCATTTAAAAGTGTACTACAAATGTTTTCCATCACCTTTTTTTCCTTTTACAAAATGTTACAGAGCTTCTGCAAAATGCACATACACATTTCTCAGATTTCATGAAAATGCTCCTAAAAGCAATCATTTTTAACTGTCCACCAATTTCATTAACTTTTTCCCCCCTTCCTTTACAAATATGACCCTTCCTTCCTAACAGTACTTTGCCGTTACCACATATCCCCACTAACTTTCTTTTACAATTACAGGAAAGAAGCACATCACTGCAATCAACAACCGATAAACGTGTACACTTTGCATTCGACAAAGTAAGTACATTAATGCACCAGGTATATGTATGTTATTATAGCAGCACATCATCAAAGTATATTTTACCTCAGACTACTCTTTTCAAACCAACATTTCTTTCACTCTAGCCCATTATATTCCACCATTCACACTCCTATTATTCCCATTTACACACCACCATTGCAACACCCACTTGGTTCCTCAAAACAGCACAATCACTGTACAGATTCCATCACACTACCACTGCCTTCCTCACTAACTCAACACATCACACCTCTGTACACATGTATTATCACAACATTTCAAACCACACCTAATGTACTACCTTACAATCAAACAGTATTCTATTCATCTCTACAATATCACCGACAAACACACCCATGCACCATGCATGCATATACATTGCACAACTTTCTAATACAACCTTTCTCTTTTCCCAACTGTCACAAAAAGTCTACGAAACAGAAACTCTGTAGAAAAAAAAGAAAAACTAGAACAGATAAGACGAAAAGTACACCACATAGTCATCCACCTCCAAAACAATTTATAGAAAACATTAAGGCAAAAGAGCAAGTAACTTCACTCAACAAAACTAAACCAACTACGACTAAAAAGATAAGGCCTGCTTGCAAAAACAATAAGTAAAATATGTTGTACAAAGAAAAGCAGACCTACGAACAAACCCAATCCTCTATCTACCAGTGATAATGTAACCATGGCAAAGCAATTCAAAATAAATGATGTTACAAAAAATGTTCCACCTTAGTTTTCTTCACAATCTAATAAAAACATCTGAAAAGTCACAATCTTCCATTAAAAACTACTGCAGCAGTGTAATCCTGAAAGCTCAAATTGACAGTGCTTTTCTACTAAAGAGAACATTGTTTATATTGATTTTAAACAGAATGAAACTACTAACTAAATTAATCAGTAAATTACAACATGTACTTCTAAACATGCACAGTTTCAATATAGAGACCTTTGTAAACTTCTGTAATGGTGAATGGATTCACACAAGCAGCACAAAACCATACTTCAATGAAGAAGCTTATCAGCAGGAACAACAAAAAACAATTGCCATAGACAATAATGGTCAGGGTATGAAATGGTGGAACAAACCATTATGGCAAAAGAAACCCTTATAGACAAACAATCCCCAACAAACTTTGAACCAAATGCTCCTTTAACCCAAACAAAGCGTCCGGTGTGCAAATGGACATTCAGCTCAATGTGTAATGTACTGCAACAATCCTTTAAAGCTTTACAGCAAATCCTCAATTACTATGCAAAACTAAAAGACAAAAATAAAATAAAATCTTTACAAACCATAGATTCATGTCCAGTGTGCAGCCACACTGGTCTGTAAGGACATTAATTCGCCTTCATTTTAGGAACTGCATGCAAAAGTACTTTCCACCACATCAAAATGTTAGCAACACACCATTCTACTATATATAATCTTGTGCTTTGACTATACTATGCAAAAAGTCCTGCTTTAGAACTGCAAAATTTAAATAATATTCTCCAACATGGAACAGCCAAAGAACTCCTTCAAGAAATAGAACACATACAGCGTGAATACTTTGGAGCTGAAGGTGACTTAAATAATTTTATACATTCAAAAATATTACTGAAAATCTCATTAACACCAACATCTTCATGAAGACATGCAAAAAAGAAATAGCTAAGTTTCAAAACACATCTGCTGAAATACCAGACCAAGTATGCATCTGTTGCCGCAGAACGTTTTATAAAAAGAGTACAAGAATAGTAGATCTAGCCTAAAAAATAGAGGGCAATGAAGAATTCCAATTGTTCCAATTAGCTTCATATCCAACAGCAGAAGGTAAATACAAAATAACTAACCTCACAAGAGTGTGTACTGTAACACAAAGCTTGACAATAACCAAATGCCATCACTTGCTTTCACTAATACCTTAGAAATATTCCCACTTCCGAAAGCTCTCCAACAGCTTAGCCTGTACGAGAGCTTATAATACAAACAGTGCACCCATTTCAATCTATAATATGTTTTCAAACAAAATCATCCAAATTACTCCCATCCAAGCTACTAAAGGGCAATTCTATCATACTAGTGTATTTACCATTCAATCTAAAAGAAAATGTTCAAACTCTAGGACTACAATGGCCAATAGATTAATCTTTGATTGTGCTTTTGCTGAGGTTGAGCAGTCTGTCAGTGATCCCTGACCCTGCTCCTACGTGTTCCTGAGTGCTGCTGAGTCCCTTCAGCCTTTCCACTACTTGGATGGAGCATTCAAAGACTCTCCCGGTCCGCGGAGCAGCCCGCAGAGCTTTTGCTGAGGTTGAGCAGTCTGGCAGTCCGTCTGATACGGCTGTAATGGCTACCTCAGTTTGGAAGTCAGAGGACATCAGGTGCCTTCAGAGCGGCCGTGGCAAACTGGAGGGACAACAAGAAGAGCTGCTTAATTCCAGACTCCACTCCTGGCGGCAACTAGCCTCGGCACCAGCAGCGGTACTGGATTGATCTCCACTTGAACATGAAGACCACAGTAAGACCGAACAAGTCCTTTCCAATCCCAACCGTACAAACTCACCTCCAATACCACCGTTAAGATAGCCTCACAAAACGCTGGCGAACAAGCCGCAGAATTATTTAGGTGAAGCACATTGTGATTACTCCTGAGTTGAACACACCTTTTGTAGCAGCAGGGGAAGAGATGTGACAAGAATCAACGGTTGGGGAGGTGGACGGTTCCCTGCCTTTGACAGAGGTGGTGAACAAGGAGGGGCTGTCAACATTGGGCGATAACCCAGCAAGAACGTAAAATGAGTCATCAGACAAACCCTATAAATTAAGTGAGGACAGTCTCACTCACCCCTTAGCAATTTTGAGAAATGAGGAGAAGAGCATGGTGCTGATACTTGCAGACACGAAAGGAAAAAACATAGAGCGTGACATACAAAACACGGAAAACACTACATAAAGGGCAGTAGCAATATCCTCTTTGAGCCTCTTTCCACTTGCACAACCTATTCAAATTCAAGCAGAAGTCCACCCCGTAATTGCGATAAAATACTGGTCTAATACCCACTATGACCCCAAAGACTTTAATACCTCCCTGAGTACAGAAAGAAGATCTGGCGAGGAGCTGCCTCATCTGGAAAAAATGGGAATAAGATGAGGCATTTATGGCGAAGAGTTAACTTGTACAGATAACTTGGATTCAGGACGAGGCATTGATTTAGAAAAAAGTCAACACACTTATGGCGAGGAGCCACCTCAGGCAGACATATTGGAGTCAGGCTGATGTAATGATCAACAAAAAAGAGAAACTATCATAAAAACTCACTTGACAACCAAGCCTGAACAATGAAAAACAACACCAGGAGCCACAGCGGACAACTCTATAACTTTTGGCGGTGACACGGTTTAGATGCCGAAAAAACACCTCTGTAAAGGAGACCGACAACTTCCAGGGAAAGACTATAGTGAAAGTTACCCCTTCAGCCAGGTTGAAGGGTCTGTCACCTAAAAAGAACCAAACTAAACTGAAAGAAATTGCTCAGTTTAGAGGGAAATACAATCAAAAAGGCAGAGAACACACTCAAAGACGAAATTTGAACATCACAGCCATGGAAAGACTTTTTTCGGAAAGTAGAAAAAACATGTGCAGCACAAAAGGGGTGAATTGTGGGATGCAGAGATGCTATATGCTACAGAGGACGGCATGCAAAGGGCCAATATAACCAACTCAACCCCAATCAATAGTGCACTAGCTGAGCACTTATTTATTAAAGAAATTTTTTCTGCGACTATAAATTGGCATATTAGGCAAACTGGGACCAGCCCGGGACACCCACATATAACGTGTCAAAGGGAGAAATTGGCCTTTGATAAGGAGCGCCAGAGGAACAAACATGAAAAGGTCATAAGCTCCATGCCGATAACGGGGCCGGAAATCACTAGTCCTCGGACACATATACCTGAAAAAAGAAGATTGATTATGAACAGTAAAAAAGACACCATCATCATTACCGGGGGCCACCAACATTTGACGCCAACGGCTCTGGCACGGAAACGACTCTCAAGTGGGGGACTCAAACTGAGGGAAAACAGACTGCCTAAAAAAAAACCAGACATTTTCTCTATGATGTCAGTGGTTAAAATAGCACTAGCGCCTTTCGCCAAGTTACATGAGACACTTAATGAGACACTAGAGGACCATACCAATATGACAGCTTTAATGCACACTAAGCTGGTACACCTGGAGGGCTATGTAATGGCGACAGAAGCTTGAAAATCAAATGTAAGAAACCAAGGAACTATGACAGATGGCACAGGAAAAACAGGCCGTTCTTCGGAAACCATACACGGAGAAACAAAAGATCTAGAACAACCTGCCAAAGTAGTTTGGAGAATACTGGCATCCTTAAGCCTGATAATACTGGCAGTGGGTCGATGGTATGTAAACTTAAAGAAGTGGGATTGAAAGAGAAGCCCTCAATCCAATGTAGGCATACAGTAAGCGCAAGAGTCCCCCTCACACCCTAAAACCCATCAAAACTGGTCTCCCAAGAGGCCACAAAACCACAAAAGATCGGAACGTAGGAGAAAGGTGATCCAGCAAAATTACAACACCCTGGACAATTCCAATTCAAGGCCAACCTTCAAACAAAAGCTGTTTATCAAACAGAGCCTAGGAGGTCATCTAGAAAAGGTCAAGACCCTTTGGTACAGAGAGTCAAGACAAGTTTCTAAAAACCGGTATTATTGCAAACTGGGGAGAAAAAAGAGGAGACAAAAATTAAAGCTAATCAAGCTATTCAAATGGCCTCCATCTTTGAACCAAGACCAACTGCTCGATCTTCAAGGAAATTGAGTCTGATGAGACAGGTTGAGTTGTTAAACAGCTCCACGGACCCAGACGATTCCAACTTGACAATTGACCGTATGGACTTAACGCAGTACTCTATTGAAGAGTCTGTGTCAGAACTACCAGAATGTATAGATCATAGGAGACAAGTGACCTCTGAGTCCGAGGATACTCCGGTAGAACCAAAAAACAAGATGGCTCTAACTGAACTAACCTCGCCAGTTTTCTTGACACTAATGCAGAGAAGAGAAATGCTAAAAGAAAAAAACAGATCTCAAAAGTGACCTCAACGTAGTCCAGTCACCTCGCTTAGATACAATAAAAGAATAAAATCTATGAGATCAGATAACAATAGGTCGGCCTTAGCAGCAAGAAACACTCACTGCCATCAGGCAGACGCAAGACTGAAATATAGCAACATTGCAGAATGGAAAGAGAAAACACAACACAACTGATGGGTTAAGGAAGTCCGTCGACATCCACAAGAAACCGGCAATGATGGACTTGTAGAAAAGGGAAAATCACAAAACAATCGATCAGTGAAAGAACAGACATTAGTAAGGAAAAAAGAAACAGGACACCAACAAGAGAGAGCCCTCCACTTACCCAGAAAAATTGGGCCACTCGAAAGTTAAAATTGGATAGGGTGTTGGAGATTGGTGACAAATTAATCCTTAATGGGAAAAACACTTTTCAATTATTACATCATTTACCTGTCCGGCATGCAATCAAAACAGAGGACATAAAAATCATTGAATTTTGTGAAAACTGAAGGAAAGACTATGGGCCTCATTACACGGATGGCAGTCAACCATGGCGTTATTAGCGCCATGGTTCATGCCGGTAAAATACCAGCACCGCCTTGGTGGAAAGGGGAATTACCGCCCTATTCCAAGGTTGGTGGGACGGTAATTCCCCCTTCCACCATTGCCCTTCCCCATTCCCATTTTTGCCCTATAGGGCTCTATGGGAATGGGGAAGGCGCTAATTACGGTACCGCAAATTGCGGTACCGTCATTAGCTCCCTGGTCTCTTTGCGGGTTGGTTTTTACTGCCTGCAAAAAGCAGGCGTTAAATTCCCCAACCCGCAAAGGGACCTCGTAGTAAGGCGGTAAGGATTTACTGGTACCGGTAAAATACCGGTACCGGTAAACCCTTACTGCCATCCGTGTAATGAGGCCCTATATATACTTACACCTCACCTCAAGTTCTGTAAAAGCTAGCCTCCTGAGTATGGCAACGCGTCTACATAGACTCGGATATGGCATGAGAGAAGCTAATCAAGCAGAATGGGGTTTGAAGGATAGGAAGCAGGACATATAGTTTACTCGACACTGGCTTCATCAAGAGCCTAATAAGAACCATAGAGCATCTGATAACAGAGGTTGGAAAAAAGTGAATTCACCAGTTCGAAATTCACAGCACTGGATCAGTAAGACCGGGAGGCAATCGAGCCGACCAGCTTCAGAAAATCTCCATTCACGAGATGGCCAATGAGACGGTTCAGCTAGCCCAATCAACAAAAACAAATGCAGTTTACAAACATGAAACTGGTGAGAGAGCTTAACAGACAATCTCTGAGGAAGAAGGATAATCAGCGGCCAAAATATCAAAAAGACAAGAAACGTTCACAGAAAAAAGTCTACAGCCCAGACGAAAGCTGTGATACTGATAGGAAACCAAATGGGCCGCTTCCGAAGCTTATATAACGTGTCCAAGGGAGAAATTGGCCTTTGATAAGGAGCACCAGAGGAACAAACATGAAAAGGTCATAAGCTCCATGCCGATAACGAGGCCGGAAATCACTAGTCCTCGGACACATTTGCCTGAAAAAAGAAGATTGATTATGAACCACTGCCAATGCCAGTAAAAAAGACACCATCATCATTACTGGGGGCCGCCAAAATTTGACACCAACGGCTCTGGCAAGGAAACGACTCTCAAGTGGGGGACTCAAACTGAGGGAAAACAGACTGCCTAAAAAAAAACCAGACATTTTCTCTATGATGTCAGCGGTTAAAATAGCACGTGCGCCTTTCGCCAAGTTATATGAGGCACTTAATGAGACACTAGAGGACCATACCAATATGACAGCTTTAATGCACACTAAGCTGGTACACCTGGAGGGCTATGTAATGGCGACAGAAGCTTGAAAATCAAATGTAAGAAACCAAGGAACTATGACAGATGGCACAGGAAAAACAGACCGTTCTTCGGAAACCATACATGGAGAGACAAAAGATCTAGAACAACCTGCCAAAGTAGTTTGAAGAATACTGGCATCCTTAAGCCTGATAATACTGGCAGTGGGTCGATGGTATGTAAACTTAAAGAAGTGGGATTGAAAGAGAAGCCCTCAATCCAATGTAGGCATACAGTAAGCGCAAGAGTCCCCCTCACACCCTAAAACCCATCAAAACTGGTCTCCCAAGAGGCCACAAAACCACAAAAGATCTGAACGTAGGAGAAAGGTGATCCAGCAAAATTACAACACCCTGGACAATTCCAATTCAAGGCCAACCTTCAAACAAACGCTGTTTATCAAACAGAGCCTAGGAGGTCATCTAGAAAAGGGCAAGACCCTTTGGTACAGAGAGTCAAGACAAGTTTCTAAAAACCGGTATTATTGCAAACTGGGGAGAAAAAAGAGGAGACAAAAATTAAAGCTAATCAAGCTATTCAAATGGCCTCCATCTTTGAACCAAGACCAACTGCTCGATCTTCAAGGAAATTGAGTCTGATGAGACAGGTTGAGTTGTTAAACAGCTCCACGGACCCAGACGATTCCAACTCGACAATTGACCGTATGGACTTAACGCAGTACTCTATTGAAGAGTCTGTGTCAGAACTACCAGAATTTATAGATCATAGGAGACAAGAGACCTCTGAGTAAGAGGATACTCCGGTAGAACCAAAAAACAAGATGGCTCTAACTGAACTAACCTCGCCAGTTTTCTTGACACTAATGCAGAGAAGAGAAATGCTAAAAGAAAAAAACAGATCTCAAAAGTGACCTCAACGTAGTCCAGTCACCTCGCTTAGATACAATAAAAGAATAAAATCTATGAGATCAAATAACAATAGGTCAGCCTTAGCAGCAAGAAACACTCACTGTCATCAGGCAGACACAAGACTGAAATATAGCAACATTGCTGAATGGAAAGAGAAAACAAAACACAACTGATGGGCTAAGGAAGTCCGTCGACATCCATAAGAAACCGGCAATGATGGACTTGTAGATAAGGGAAAATCACAAAACAATCGATCAGTGAAAGAACAGACATTAGTAAGGAAAAAAGAAACAGGACACCAACAAGAGAGAGCCCTCGACTTACCCAGAAAAATCGGCCCACTTGAACGTTAAAATTGGATAGGGTGTTGGAGATTGGTGACAAATTTATCCTTAATGGGAAAAACACTCTTCAATTATTACATCATTTACCTGTCCGGCATGCAATCAAAACAGAGGACATAAAAATCATTGCATTTTGTGAAAACTGAAGGAAAGACTATGGGCCTCATTACACGGATGGCGGTGAACCATGGCGTTATTAGCGCCATGGTTCATGCCGGTTAAATACCAGCACCGCCTTGGTGGAAAGGGGAATTACCGCCCTATTCCAAGGTTGGTGGGGCGGTAATTCCCCCTTCCACCATTGCCCTTCCCCATTCCCATGTTTGCCCCATAGGGCTCTATGGGAATGGGGAAGGCGCTAATTACGGTACCGCAAATTGCGGTACCGTAATTAGCTCCCTGGTCTCTTTGCGGGTTGGTTTTCACTGCCTGCAAAAAGCAGGCGTTAAATTCCCCAACCCGCAAAGGGACCTCGTAGTAAGGCGGTAAGGATTTACCGGTACCGGTAAAATACCGGTACCGGTAAACCCTTACCGCCATCCGTGTAATGAGGCCCTATATATACTTACACCTCACCTCAAGTTCTGTAAAAGCTAGCCTCCTGAGTATGGCAACGCGTCTACATAGACTCGGATATGGCATGAGAGAAGCTAATCAAGCAGAATGGGGTTTGAAGGATAGGAAGCAGGACATAGAGTTTACTCGACAGTGGCTTCATCAAGAGCCTAATAAGAACCATAGAACATTTGATAACAGAGGTTGGAAAAAAGTGAATTCACCAGTTCGAAATTCACAGCACTGGATCAGTAAGACCGGGAGGCAATCGAGCAGACCAGCTTCAGAAAATCTCCATTCACGAGATGGCCAATGAGACGGTTCAGCTAGCCCAATCAACAAAAACAAATGCAGTTTACAAACACGAAACTGGTGAGAGAGCTTAACAGACAATCTCCGAGGAAGAAGGATAATCAGCGGGCAAAAAATCAAAAAGACAAGACACGTTCACAGAAAAAAGTCTACAGCCCAGACGAAACCTGTGATACTGATAGGAAACCAAATGGGCCGCTTCCGAAGCTTAAAGTGACGCTCAACAGAAAGAAATCGGATAATGATAACATTTCCTCAGCTGACGTTCACTTAAAAATCCTTCAAGACAAGGAAGCGAAAAGATGGGCTTGGCTTCCGGAATCGCTGGCAAACAACAAATGTCAATAGCCATCATTAAGCGAGAGACAAAAGGACCACACAGTTGCAAAAACAATGGAGATCATAACAAACACATATCTTAATTTGGGTTCATTGAACACAAGAGGACACAGTCACTTAACCACCCTGGAGATGTAAACTTAACACATTTTGACATGATATGTCTCCAGGAAACCTGGCTTATGGTTCCCCCAACCATTGATGGGTACGAAATATAAACTTCACGAGCAATTAAGGGTCGGGAAGGCCATCCGATGTCCAGACTATTAATTGCGGTAAGATCAGGAAGTTCACTAACCATCCATGAAGAACTGCTTGTTTCGACATTCATCCAAATGGTTTTGGTGAGTTGGCCCCAGCCCAAAAACTCACCCAAAAACATATCTGTCATGGATTCCTGTGATTAACTTATATTGGACCCTAATATGGTAACAATCAAAGTAATGTTGGACAGCTTATCTCTAGCTCTGGATGAGTCTAATGCTAATTATGATATCCAACACATTATCATCTGTGGTGACTTCAATTCAATTATCCCGGACGTTGGTGAAACAGGGAAACAATAACAAACAAAAAGAAGATGCTAAATAATGCACAGCAACAAAGTTCCAAGCGACATGGAGTACTCTGGTCCAAATTCATGGACCAAAGAGACTTGCACAATCTTCATCATTTGTCTGAAGTGTCTAAACCCAGAATTCCGACATGGGAGAGAAAAGGCTCAAAATCAACAATAGATCACATATATGTTTCAAAAGGCTTGTAAGTTTCCATCAAAGCCTTTGAAGTCAAGGAAACCATCCATAGTGATCATAATATCATTATTGCCACTTGGATCGACGTGTCGAAACCAAACCAATTCATGAAATTCCCAATTGAAGCAGACAATCGGGGAACACGATTGAAATTAACAAAAAGAAAAAACGAATGGGGAAATATTTCTAAAATACACGACAGACAAGAAATTCGATCATAGTGCTGTAGAACTTCAAATACCTGACTACCGCTTGTTTCAGAGGCAAAGAAACAAAACGAGTTTTCCAAAAAGCAGCATCTGCATGCCTATAACAAAGAACTAACTGACAGAAAAAAAGTAATGACGCAAGCAAAGAGGAAAGCAACCAAATATCCTACGAAGGTGTCGGGTGATAGCCCGGGGGTCGGCAGGGCCATCCAAGGCGTCACTGCTGTTTATTAGGTAAAACGGCAGGGATAGGGTCTGGGATCACAGGTCATCCGGGAACACTTCTCAGCAAGAGTGGGCTCGCAGGCCCTTTTTCTACATGCGTGACGCCTCATCGTGTGTCACCTGTGAAAACATCCCCCAAAACCTAACGCCACCTCGGGTTGGCTCCCTGAGTAATAGGGTTAGTATAGACACATATAGATGAGTTAGTGGTTAATAGAGAAGAGGTCTGGTGGTATGCTTGACTCGTCCCTAGAAACTGTTACACTAAAACGGCTACATGGAGAAGGTTGGTGATTGGCTAGGTTGTGGTGCCGTCAGTGGTTAGCCCCCGTGCCCTGATTGGTTCATCTGTGGGACCCCAAGCCTGGGACCATCGTCGTTCATAGCTCACAGTGTACCTAATGTTAGAAACAATGTGTGATTAAGTCTCAGCGGTGGACAATGGACAGATATGCCATTTGCTGCAGGAGCGCTTCTTTCTCACCGCCGTCAGTGTCCAATTTGTCACTTCATTGTTGCAGTCTGTGTCCCAAACGTGAGACCCCAGAGTTTCGCTGGTCCTTGGTACTTGGCACCTTATCAGGTCGGCCTGGTCACGTGTGGTGAGTCCGCAGCTGGAGCAGAATTATGAGCATTTGATTTGTATTTCAGCTCTGAGGGGCATTTAGCAGCGGCAGGTGTAACCTTGGCTTGCGGCGTGTGGCATGTAAGTTGCATCTTCGTGGTCTTGGCTGTGAGGCCCTCGTCGGGGTTTGTTCTGCATGATCAGCACCTTGCAGCTCCGTCTGAGCTGCTCTGGGCCTTTGGCTTCTGAGTTTGCGGCCTACTCTGATGCTAAGGCCTACTCTGACCTGGTCCATGGGTGGCGGCATATGGTTCACAATATGGTACATAAGTGCCTCTTGTTGCCGTGGTTTTAGTAGCGATGAAGCATTTGCAAGCATGTACACAAGCTCTTCTTGCGTCTTGCATTTCTGCGGTGCTGCAGCTTAGCCTATGTGAAAAATAACGATGCATCAGTGTGTGTTAACCGTCCATTACGTCATGCTATTGAGTATGTTCTTTGTGTGAGATTGGTGTGGGTATGACCAATGTGCATGCTGGCACATGTGTTACCATCCGTGGGCTATGTCATCATGGCATCTCTAATGATGGTGGCTTTCATTGTTGTTGTGTCAGTCGAGTTGATCCATATTGTCTATGGCAGCTTTGCCAGAGCTTCCAGCATGTGGCTTGATTGACGGGCAGTTTCCCTGACAGTGTGAGGCGTGGCCACGGTATATGTTGACGTCTGGGGCATCTGTGAGTGGGTCAAATTCCTCTTGTGGTGGGTGCTTAGGCCGTGATGATCTAGGCCATGGTCTGGATGAGAACCGGGGGAAGGGAACGTCCCATTTTCCCTCTTCAAAGGTAAATCAAGAACATGCTTACAATGCGAACAAAGCTTATAGAACATGGCTTAAGACACAGCGTAGGAAGATGTACCAACAAGACTTGGAAGCCATCTTAAAAGTAGTGTGCAGTAGAAACTCTCGTGATTTCTGGACATTAATAAAAAAACACTAGAGCTTCATATAATGATAACCTACAGAACAGTGTGACTGAACTAGACTAGTTGACTTACTTTGGGGATCTCTTTTTCCCGATACCATATAGAAATAGCCATGACTGAGGTAGAAAACACCATGTATCAATAGGAAACATCTGAAGAAGACTTGTCAGTTCTGGAATGTGAGATAAATGATGAACAACTCACCCTTTATCAGAAAGTTACTCAAGAAATTGAGCATGGTTTTAAACATGAAACTAAAACCTGTACCTGTAGAAATGATAAACCTCTGCTCTTGTATGTAAGTGGTGAAGCTGGTGCTGGCAAAACTTTCTTAATTAAAATAATCAGCAAATTTCTACAAATCATAACAAACTACAAAATGTTGGCTGTAGTTACAGCCCCCACAGGTTTAGCTGCCTACAACATAGGTGTTGTCACTTTACACTGACTACTACTCCATCCCGTAGAAATCCAAAACAAATTAGAATACTACACAAATGTCAGCAGAATCGGCTACTGAGGTATGCAGTAGTCTGAAACAAATGAAAGTGCTCCTGATAGATGAAGTAAGCATGGTGTCCAACCTCTTGTTGGTTTTAATTCATCTCAGATTGCAAGAAGTCCTAAAAACCAATTACGGGGAACTGTTTTGAGGAAAAAATGTTAACGCCAGTGAAAGGAAAAACTCTTTTCAAAACATTAGGACGCTATGGCAACATTTTCACTACAGAGAACTAACTCAAAACATGCGCCTGTCAGCAGACTTCACATATGGTAACATTTAAAAAAGCATTAGAACTAGGCTGCTTACTAAAGATGCAAAATCGATCTTAAATAGTAGACTAATCCATGGGCTGTATGGGCAAAACACATCTGCTCTTGATGTCATGAACAATGAATTCAACACAATCTAAAATGTAGGTCCATAATGCCAACCCTTGCAAGCTGTAGTCAATTCAATGACACAATGTTGAAAAAAGAAATGCAACCCATACTGCATATCAGCTCCATAGACAAACGAGAAGTGCACAGCATGACACTTCCTCTGTGTCAAGAAGCAACAGCACAACTAAATAGCTTAGGACAATGTATCTCCAACACAGCCATATTGGAGAAAATATTAACTTTGTGTCTGTAACTTTGATGTAAAACAAGGTTTAGTCAATGGAGCAATTCGTACAGGTGTTGGCTTCCAAACATATCCACATGACAACATTCAGTTCGTCAACATTCACTTTGACAAACTTGCAAAAGTTGGAAAGAATTGGCTGAACAAAAGGATGTTTCCTTCTTCAAAGACTTGGACTTAGGCAGAGAACAATTTTCTCTGTCACTTGCATTTCTGTCACTATTCACAAATCACAATGTCTAACCCTAGATCAAGCATTGATTGACATTGGCAGGACAGTCTTCAAAGAAGGTAGAACTTACATAGCACGTTCATTTCTGTGTACGCTCAATGGTCTATTCCTCGTTAACTTTGATGCAAACAAAGTCAATGCTGACATTCCTTGAATCTTGGAATACAACAGGGTATAGGCACTATACACCCCCCCATCTAAACATATAATAAAAACAGAAGATATGTCAGATTTCCCAACAATACCATTAAAAAAACAACCTACTCCTGAATTAAACAATACAATCACAAAACTATCTACTACAAAGTCAAGTTCACATCCATCAGAAAAGAAAGACACAAATGTCTTTTCTCCACAAAGATCTGCAGGCCCATCCAACGATCCATAAACAGAACTTTCTGGTCCATTTAAATTCACAAACAAAACTGGAGCACATTGTTATCTCAATGTAACAATGAATATTCTCTTTCAATTGACACCAATTATTCACAACATTTACTTAAATGGCTCAGACCAGTTGTGTTTACAAATGCTTGTCCTTCACAGAAATACCACAAATAATCCTGTCAACACTTACAATGTCTCAGGTATAAAGCAAGAATTGGACTACTGAGCAGGAATGGTAAAATGTACCATAAACACACAAAAAAGATCCTCAAGAAGTCCTAATGTACTTACAACAAGTACTGGAAATAAGTAACACCCCTATGAATGAAATCTTCCAGATTTCATACATGTAGAAGTATGCATGCACACTCTGCAGCCATGCTTCACAAGACCACATCCCTAATTAATGATTTCCATATGTATCCATACCAAATTGTGAATCCATTCCATTTCACCAGATTCTGCAGAATTCAAATCATGACACATTATGCCCTTTTTGCAAATCAGACAATCGTTCCACCATACAAATAAACTCACATAGCCAATATGTCATGCTAATACTTTTAAGGTACAACGCAGATGGTACAAAAAATAACTGTAAGCTTACAGGCTTCACACATCACCAAGCATCTCTTGGAAAGAAAACCTTCACAACAGTACATAAATATACCACGCTGGTGCTGCAACTACATCAGGACACTACACTGCATATGTGAGAAAATAGATGGTTGTTTGAATGTAATGATACCTCTGTTACTCCAAAACATAGATCACCAGCAAATTTAACAAATGTCTACTTAATATTCCTTCAACCCAAAATATAGTCACTAAACTATAGAACAATATTAGAATATGCCATCAGGTATCTAACTACATCCATAATACTGCATGCGCACTTTTCAAAGTCAATCTAGTTAGAATACGCCAAAAGGTATCTAATTACTTCAAAGACACCATTCATTGCAATGCACCTCAAATACGCTATCAGAACTGTTATATGACAAATCATCTTCTAACCTCTAATGTAGTTAAAATACACCAACAGGTATCTAACTACATCAAGCATTCCCTTAATTACAACATACTTCAAAATAACATACTATCACCCTTACACTCACATAACTATAATAATTTTCTTTAATATCCAGTACACATGTTTTCCCCATTGACTCAATGATTATGTAATGTCAAAACAACAGCAGTGTGTCATACACTGATGTTGTAGCAAACATAGTACTCAAAATGTACTGTGTATGAGGGTCTAAAAAATACATTGTATATTGAAAACTGTATACCACCATAGCTTTGAACTATGGTGCTTTACCAATTGTACTGTTTTGTTTCAACAGAAAAGAAACCAGAGGTGGCAGCTTCATGACACTACAACACTAAGTAGCCACAGCAATCTTAATCAACTACATATTCTGTGAGCACTATCCTCATTTGTACTACAATCATAAGTACTGTATACAATTCAATTACGTAATTGCTCCATATTACAAACACTGTGTACTCTCACTACATTACCTACAATTACTTTACCCATATTCCTACTTTAATGAGTCTGACCATACTCCTATTACATTACCTATAATTACAATGCACATATTACTACTGTGGTGATTGTACCCATTGCACAGATTCTGGGAGGCATGGCTTGTGGCCATGCCCCCCCCAGAATCTGGCCACTGACCACAACACAATTAACTGTATAACAAGTACATATCATACACGGTCAACTAATATAACTCCCCCTCACCACCCTTGCAATCGAAATGATGTCGACTAACACTGATATTAACCACAGACCTGGTGGCATTTCCAAACCCTTTTTTCACCTATAAACGCAGCTCCACATTACCTTCATTCCACTTCCCTACCATGTATACGCCCTCTTCCAGCCATCAAATAACCCCAAATGTCTTTTCCAAGCCACCCGTTCGCCGAAATGTCCATGAACTACTGCTGTGTTTGTGGACAACTACAGCCCTGCCTGGCCTTTTCAAACATAAAAACAGAGCTCTATATCATCTTTTGTCCACTCACCCACCCTTTCCAGCCCCTCTTTGCACCCTTTCCAGCCCCTCTTTGCACCACCAAATTCCCCAAAATGTGTTTTCCAGACTTTTTCCCCACTGTGCTCTCTGCGGTTAGCTGCTGCTGTCCATTGATCTAGCATGGCGGGCACTTCCAAAAAGCTGATGCACCTCACGCTTTTCACCATCCAATCAACAGGCAAGTCCGATGTCTGTGGACCTCACATCGGCCCATGGGCCAATCGGAGGCCCGTCGGCAGACCAAACAGTCATCAACAATCGCATTTTTTTTTCGTTTGCACCCAATTTGTGGTCATTTAAATAAAATCTACTGGATTGATTTACACCAAATGTAAAAAAGCACACTTTTGGGGCCAACCCGCCACTCCTGCCGGAAATTTGGTCAAAATCTGGCCAGCGCTTTGGCCTGTAGACGTGAGTACATTTTTTTTCCATTGCGTCCAGGGGAGGAAATACACAGTTTGGGACCCCCTATAACTTTTACCCCTGTGACAAAACTTTACCAAATTTCACAGGATCCATCTGACGGGCCATATACTTTCTTTTCAAAGTTCCATGAGGATTCCTTAAGGGGGAAGAAGTTATAAGCCACCCAAAAAGAGCAACTTAACCATAACTACAGAGACACTACCAGAGTCCCTCTAATACATTATTAGGATGATGTGACTTGTGGTGCTAGTTGATTGTTCTCTCTTTTTCCTACCAGGACAGAGGCATCACCAACCGCCACCAACCCTCCAAATACACAGCTTTTCCAGGGTGGGCATTGCAAGAAATGTGTGTTTGCCCAACCGTAGGGAATTAATTATAACCACTTCTGCTATACCTGTTATTTGAGGATCCTTAGCTAGTGAATTACCAGGCTTTATAGTTCCACACTAAATGTAAACCGAATAAGCCATGCAACAACAGACCAACACACCAACTTTCACAATTATGCCATCAGGCACTTTTAGATTAATCAAACCAAAGAAAATGATATGCAGCAAAGAGACATTATCGTTACATTCTCACTAAACACATGCAAGAAACTGTTTTCATTGTTCATCAGTATATTTATAGTCACAGTTATATTGGCATACTGTTAAACACCCTTGATAACACCCACCCAAGACAGTGATTCATCTTTCTCTTAAGAAAAAAAGCTACATATTAGCAAACTTGGCAAAAGACCTACAATCTTTATGTGCAACCTTGGAAGTATAACTGACACATTTTAGCACTCCTCCAATACTCCCCCTTTCTCTAAAAGTTACCATTTGCATACGGGAAAACACATTTGTCTTTAGGTGCCTCAAGAACACGAGTCCTTGCCCTTTTGTGCCCAATTTGACACTTCACTAATTAGACTGTTTATTTCTTGTTTCTATCACCTATACTCACCAAGAGTTTGGTGTCTGAAAGCTCTGTCTGCCCTGGTGAACAATTATTTTTTCATAGCTGCTCTCTCTCACCTCCACAATCTGCTGCTTCCAAGATTACAGCAAGCTCTCAGCCATCTCCCGTTTCCACCTGTAGCACTCCTCTTTCTGCCCAGCCTGCAGCCTCACAGCTCAAGCCAGCCAGAAACCGTTCCAACCTCCTTCATTTTCGTTTTTCTACTTTTCCTCCTTTCTCTGTCCTTGCTTTTTGCGTGTCCAACCAACATCTCTCTCCTTTCCTCAGATTTTAAGCAAATTTTCGTTAACCACCCATATATTTTTGTATATATTCTTTTTTGTTCTCCATCCATTCTTGGATAACATTTTGATGTTATGGATTATGCCTCTGTTCAATTGCCACCCAACATTTAGCCAACACACCCAGTAACTTCCCAAGGCTTTTCTGGATTTTTTTCGATGAGACCGTTACACAGTAATGTTGCCCTACACGGCACTGAGCCACGATGAACTGTGAAGCAAAACATCCTTTCTGACTTACACCAGCTTGAACAATGAAATTGTACTTTCCAGAGTTCATTCTGGTCTCTCACTGTGCTTTGAATCCACCATCCACTAGGCCCACTGCTGTTCAGCTTTTAATGTTCGTATTTATTTCCTAAATTAACATCTCAGCGTGATTGTTCATGCACCTGGAGCGTGCAACACAGCCTATGGCCAAAGCAAACCCACTCAGGCCCAGTCTAATTACTTATGCACGTAGTATTACAATTAGATGGTATTGTTAGCAGTGTTAGTAGTCAGTAATGTTAAAGTTGTACGCACCCTGCACTATGCTATACTATGCTATACATCTGTTATATTTCCCTGTTTGGTCTCCATACTTAATCCTACAGTAAAAGACATCCCAATAGTAGTGATACCCAATATGTTGGAGTAAACAGTTATACGGGGTAATAGATGCATAGCTTGAACCTGAAACTCGCTTTGTGAAATTACTAACTGCACGTAAGTGCAGCTAAATGCAATCTCTCACTTGGGAAGAGCCATGTCTTTGCCTTATGTATGCATGTTGGAAATTTTTGGAGCCAGGTGTGGTGCTTGATGTGTTTCACCAAAGCCACTCTGTCAGTGGATCAGCCTGTATGTTCGTGGAAACCTCAAATTCATGATAGATACCTTTGAGAAAATTATATATTGCTTATCAATTATGGAGACCTACTCATCCACGATCTTAACTTGTGCCTGCATATTTGTCAAGGGCATTACGGTCTGGGTAGAGTTTGTAATGTAGAATTCAGGCTACTCTCAATTTTAATGCAATTAATTTAGTTATGATCATAATACACCTTTGTATAATCATTCACAGTTGTTTTGTGTGGTGGTACATATCTGTAAGTATTTTTGTGCTGTGTATGTTGCGCAATTCTGGTGGAATGAAGTGTAGTGTAAACTTGACTTTTAAGATAAAGAAAGTGGGTAATGCTGTAAATGTGATGTTTATGAAACAGTATGCACGGTTATCAGCTGCAACTAATCCAGGTGGCAACAATTGTTCAGATCTCATTATAAGGCATGCTGAGAAATGTTAACTTTCTAGCTCTAACCGACTCTCATCTAAGCATCTCTAATTTCTACTATTAATGCATGCCCTTTTCAATTTTCTTGAACAGAAGAGAAACATGGCTGCCACAGGATGTTCAAAGAATGCAACACATGTGGAAGAATTCCTTCTTGTGGGAATAAACATTCTTCCGGAGATGAAGCAGTTTTTCTTTGTCATATTCCTAATGATTTATGTGCTCACTCTTGCTGGTAACAGCATTATTGTGGTTACAGTTTTTTCTAGCAATCATCTTCACTCTCCGATGTTCTATCTTCTGAGCAATTTCTCCTTCTTGGAAATCTGGTACTCCACTAGTACTGCTCCCAGCATGCTCTCAGGCATTTTAGCTGATGGAAGTAGAATCTCGTTTGCTGGATGCCTCATGCAGTTCTACTTCTTTACGTGTTTTGCCACCATTGAGTGTTTTCTTTTGACAGTGATGGCTTATGACAGATACACCGCCATATGTTTCCCATTACATTACACCACCCTCATGGATCGAAGACAGTGCCTTAAGCTCATGTCCATTGCCTGGGCGGGAGGCTTCACGCTGCCCTTGGTAACACTCATCTTGCTTTGCCGGTTAAAATTCTCAGGTGAAAAACTGATCAACCACTTCTTCTGTGAGTTTGCACCCCTCCTCAAAGCTACCTGCTCCGACACCTCCTTCATTGAAGTCTATGTTTTTTGCATCTCCTTTGTTGTTCTCTTAGTGCCTTTTATCCTTATCATCATGTCGTATGCGTACATCATGTCTGCCATCCTAAAAATCCCATCAGCCACCGGGAGACATAAGGCCTTCTCCACCTGCAGTTCTCATATCACTGTGGTCAGTGCCTACTTTGGACCACTCATTGCCATCTATGCAACTCCAACGACAGAGAGTTCCCGTATCCTGAGCAAAGTCTTATCAGTGGTGTACTCTGCAATAACACCACTGCTCAACCCTATCATATACACCCTCAGAAACAAGGAAATCAGGGCGGCCTGGAGGAAGGCTTTCCATAAGACATCTTGATCGGAAGAATGTCAAGAATGCATGAATGTATGAATGCACATTTTCCAGCTGAATGTATTGCCTTTGAAAATGAAAGAAATAATTGTATTAAAATCTGTCAAAGGTTCCGTCCTATCAAGTGACATTAAATCATGTGATGATCTGATAATACATGTTTCCTATACATTTCTCATAAGTATGGTGTATTACGGTATACCCCAGACATTAACACTATTGCTATAGAACAAGGAAAAAAGATTTCCCTAAAATGATATGTATATGCAAACATGAACTTAAAATAGTTGCATGTGCGGTGCTTAGAAGCTGTAAATAAAGAATACTGAAAATAGCTACACATAAAATGACTACCTAATAAATATGTGTAAGTAATTCTCTATTTAGACTCCACAAAAAATATATTACATGTGTAACTGGTAGACTGTTTAAATGCTGAAAGGATGTATACATTGACAGGCCGATTCATGGAATAATTAGCGCGGCGCAAGTGGGCAAAAACGTGCGAATCGCAGTGGAATAGTGAAAATCGCAGTGCAAGTGCGAAAATCGCACGAAAAGCAGCGCGCGTCAATTCATGGAAGTCCGTGCGCGAGAAAACCAGCGGATGTGCGATAAAAAAGTGCGCCGCGCACGTTGGCGCACAGGCCATCTAACAGCGTGCGCCAGGTCACAGCGAAAATCGCACAGGCCACAGCGAAATTCGCACATAGTGCGGCGCATGCAACAAAAGTAGGTGGAACACGGGCGTAACACTCGGAATGGGGAACAACTTGCAAAAACGTGGGCATCACGGGGGAAGTACAGGGCACAAGTGCGCGGAACGCCCACACGCTCGCCTACAACACGTATTCATGGAATAGAATAGGGCAAAAAAGCGCACGCTCAAACCAGCGCACAGGCACAAACACGACCGCCACAAGAAAGCAGGCGGTAGCGTCTCTGCGGCTGTAAGAAATGTGCGCCAAAAGGTGCGCCAACAAATAGCACCTATATACTGCCATGATGAATGTCCTATACTGTGGCCCTCCAGGACAAATGTGTGCGTGTATACCGGGGTGCGCGGGAAGTCTCACAAGCGATTTGGCCGGGTACGTGGATTTCAGGGGTGAGCGGGAAGTTCCACACGCGATTCCATCAGGGTAGGTGTATTTCAGGGGTGCGCGGGAAGTTCCACACGCGATTCCATCAGGGTACGTGCATTTCAGGGGTGCGCGGGAAGTCCCACACGCGATTTCAGCAGGGTACGTGTATTTCAGGGGTGCGCAGGAAGTTCCACACGCGAATAGCCTGGGCGCGTGTATTTCAGGGGTGCGCGGGAAGTTCCACACGCGGATAGCCTGGGCGTGTGTATTTCAGGGGTGCGCAGGAGGTTCCACACGCGAATAGCCTGGGCGCGTGTATTTCAGGGGTGCGCAGGAAGTTCCACACGCGAATAGCCTGGGCGCGTGTATTTCAGGGGTGCGCGGGAAGTTCCACACGCGAATAGCCTGGGCGCGTGTATTTCAGGGGTGCGCGGGAAGTTTTACACGCGATTTCAGCAGGGTACGTGTATTTCAGGGGTGCGAGGGAAGTTCCACACGCGAATAGCCTGGGCGCGTGTATTTCAGGGGTGCGCGGGAAGTTCCACACGCGAATAGCCTGGGCGCGTGTATTACAGGGGTGCGCGGGAAGTTCCACACGCGAATAGCCTGGGCGCGTGTATTTCAGGGGTGCGCGGGAAGTTTAACACACGAATAGCCTGGGCGCGTGTATTTCAGGGGTGCGCGGGAAGTTTAACACGCGAATAGCCTGGGCGCGTGTATTTCAGGGGTGCACGGGAAGTTTTACACGCAATTTCAGCAGGGTACGTGTATTTCAGGAGTGCGCGGGAAGTTCCACACACGAATAGCCTGGGCGCGTGTATTTCAGGGGTGCGCGGGAAGTTCCACACGCGAATAGCCTGGGCGCGTGTATTTCAGGGGTGCGCGGGAAGTTCCACACGCGAATAGCCTGGGCGCGTGTATTTCAGGGGTGCGCGGGAATTATCACACGCGATTTGGCTTGGTACGTGTATTACAGGGGTGCGTGGGAAGTTACACACGCGATTAGGCTGGGTGGGTCCTCACAGGTGTTCCCTGTACACCCTCGACGGCCCCTGCAGGCAGCCCACAAAACAGGGGACAACCCTGCACACCTGCTCATGTCTCCCACCACCCCCACCCCCCAGGACTGTGGGGCACCTGCCAGCAGGCCCCCACCCATGTCTCCCACCACCCCCACCCCCCAGCCACCAGGGGCACCCTCCACCAGGCCCCCACCCATGTCACCCACCACCCCCACCCCCCAGCCACCAGGGGCACCCTCCACCAGGCCCCCACCCATGTCTCCCACCACCCCCACCCCCCAGCAGTGCAGGGGCAGCCCCCACCAGGCCCCCACGCATGTCTCCCACCACCCCCACCCCCCAGCAGTGCAGGGGCAGCCTCCACCAGGCCCCCACTCATGTCTCCCACCACCCCCACCCCCCCAGTCACCAGGGGCACCCTCCACCAGGCACCCACCCATGTCTCCCACCACCCCCACCCCCAGCCACCAGGGGCACCCTCCACCAGGCCCCCACCCATGTCACCCACCACCCCCAGCCACCAGGGGCACCCTCCACCAGGCCCCCACCCATGTCTCCCACCACCACCACCCCCCAGCAGTGCAGGGGCAGCCCCCACCAGGCCCCCACTCATGTCTCCCACCACCCCCACCCCCCAGCAGTGCAGGGGCAGCCTCCACCAGGCCCCCACTCATGTCTCCCACCACCCCCACCCCCCTGCCACCATGGGCACCCTCCACCAGGCCCCCACTCATGTCTCCCACCACCCCCCAGCACTGTGGGGCACCTGCCAGCAGGCCCCCACCCATGTCCAACCCATGTCTCCCAACACCCCCACCCCCAGCCACCAGGGGCACCCTCCACCAGGCCCCCACCCATGTCACCCACCACCCCCACCCCCCAGCCACCAGGGGCAGCCTCCACCAGGCCCCCACCCATGTCGCCCACCACCCCCACCCCCCAGCCACCAGGGGCAGCCTCCACCAGGCCCCCACTCATGTCTCCCACCACCCCCACCCCCCAGCCACCAGGGGCAGCCTCCACCAGGCCCCCACTCATGTCTCCCACCACCCCCACCCCCCAAGTCACCAGGGGCACCCTCCACCAGGCCCCCACCCATCTCTCCCACCACCCCCACCCCCCAGCCACCAGGGGCACCCTCCACCAGGCCCCCATCCATGTCACCCACCACACCCACCCCCCAGCCACCAGGGGCACCCTCCACCAGGCCCCCACCCATGTCTCCCACCACCCCCACCCCCCAGCACTGTGGGGCACCTGCCAGCAGGCCCCCACCCATGTCCAACCCATGTCTCCCACCACCCCCACCCCCCAGCCACCAGGGGCAGCCTCCACCAGGCCCCCACCCATGTCACCCACCACCCCCACCCCCCAGCCACCAGGGGCACCGTCCACCAGGCCCCCACCCATGTCTCCCACCACCCCCCACCCCCCAGCACTGTGGGGCACCTGCCAGCAGGCCCCCACCCATGTCTCCCACCACCCCCACCCCCCAGCCACCAGGGGCACCCTCCACCAGGCCCCCACCCATGTTACCCACCACCCCCACCCCCCAGCCACCAGGGGCACCCTCCACCAGGCCCCCACCCATGTCTCCCACCACCCCCACCCCCCCCAGTCACCAGGGGCAGCCTCCACCAGGCCCCCACTCATGTCTCCCACCACCCCCACCCCCCAGTCACCAGGGGCACCCTCCACCAGGCCCCCACCCATGTCTCCCACCACCCCCACCCCCCAGCACTGTGGGGCACCTGCCAGCAGGCCCCCACCCATGTCTCCCACCACCCCCACCCCCCAGCCACCAGGGGCACCCTCCACCAGGCCCCCACCCATGTCACCCACCACCCCCACCCCCCAGCCACCAGGGGCACCCTCCACCAGGCCCCCACCCATGTCTCCCACCACCCCCACCCCCCCAGTCACCAGGGGCAGCCTCCACCAGGCCCCCACTCATGTCTCCCACCACCCCCACCCCCCCAGTCACCAGGGGCAGCCTCCACCAGGCCCCCACTCATGTCTCCCACCACCCCCACCCCCCAGTCACCAGTGGCAGCCTCCACCAGGCCCCCACTCATGTCTCCCACCACCCCCACCCCCCAGCCACCAGGGGCAGCCTCCACCAGGCCCCCACTCATGTCTCCCACCACCCCCACCCCCCCAGTCACCAGGGGCACCCTCCACCAGGCCCCCACCCATGTCTCCCACCACCCCCACCCCCCAGCCACCAGGGGCACCCTCCACCAGGCCCTCACCCATGTCACCCACCACCCCCACCCCCCAGCCACCAGGGGTACCCTCCACCAGGCCCCCACCCATGTCTCCCACCACCCCCACCCCCCAGCACTGTGGGGCACCTGCCAGCAGGCCCCCACCCATGTCCAACCCATGTCTCCCACCACCCCCACCCCCCAGCCCTCAGGGGCACCCTCCTCCAGGCCCCCACCCATGTCACCCACCACCCCCACCCCCCAGCCACCAGGGGCAGCCTCCACCAGGCCCCCGCCCATGTCACCCACCACCCCCAGCCACCAGGGGCAGCCTCCACCAGGCCCCCACTCATGTCTCCCACCACCCCCACCCCCCAGCCACCAGGGGCAGCCTCCACAGGCCCCCACTCATGTCTCCCACCACCCCCACCTCCCCCAGTCACCAGGGGCACCCTCCACCAGGCCCCCACCCATGGCTCCCACCACCCCCACCCCCCAGCCACCAGGGGCACCCTCCACCAGGCCCCCACCCATGTCACCCACCACCCCCACCCCCCAGCCACCAGGGGCACCCTCCACCAGGCCCCCACCCATGTCTCCTACCACCCCCACCCCCCAGCACTGTGGGGCACCTGCCAGCAGGCCCCCACCCATGTCCAACCCATGTCTCCCACCACCCCCACCCCCCAGCCACCAGGGGCACCCTCCACCAGGCCCCCACCCATGTCACCCACCACCCCCACCCCCCAGCCACCAGGGGCAGCCTCCACCAGGCCCCCGCCCATGTCACCCACCACCCCCACCCCCCAGCCACCAGGGGCACGCTCCACCAGGCCCCCGCCCATGTCTCCCACCACCCCCACCCCCCAGCAGTGCAGGGGCAGCCCCCACCAGGCCCCCACTCATGTCTCCCACCACCCCCACCCCCCAGCAGTGCAGGGGCACCCTCCACCAGGCCCCCACTCATGTCTCCCACCACCCCCACCCCCAGCAGTGCAGGGGCAGCCTCCACCAGGCCCCCACCCATGTCTCCCACCACCCCCACCCCCCAGCACTGTGGGGCACCCTCCACCAGGCCCCCACCCATGTCACCCACCACCCCCACCCCCCAGCCACCAGGGGCAGCCTCCACCAGGCCCCCACCCATGTCTCCCACCACCCCCACCCCCCCAGTCACCAGGGGCTGCCTCCACCAGGCCCCCACCCATGTTTCCCACCACCCCCACCCCCCAGCACTGTGGGGCACCCTCCACCAGGCCCCCACCCATGTCTCTCACCACCCCCACCCCCCAGCAGTGCAGGGGCAGCCTCCACCAGGCACCCACACATGTCCCCCTGCCCCCATGTCCTGACGATACTCAATCATGGCAGTAATGTGCAGCATACCCAGCACAAACACCCAGGCAAGGATTGCATCCACCCACATAGTGAATGCAATTACATGATACAACCCCAATGGCAAGTATGTAAATGAACACATGTCTGTCACACACACATACACAATGGGTGCAAGTGAATGTCAAAACCCATATCATGACATGTATGAAACCAATGAGAAAATACCACAAGTGAAAGTTAAAAAAACATGTATTAAATATGAAAAATAAGTAAACAAATCAAACATACAACAATGGGGATAACAAAATAAATGGTCCATGTCCGAGAACAAATGTTAAAATAAAAAAAACAAAGTAATCCAAAAACAAATGTTGTCCAAAGCAATATCATGTGGAAGGAAAATAATGAAAAACCATTTCCTCATGGTGAACACAATAATTAATAAAAAAAAAATTTCTTCAAAAAGCAAACTATATACACGAATATTCCAGGGTCCATGATCCCAACACCATAAATGAAACCTACTACTACCTAATGAAAAAAATATATACAAAAAAGTGGCCATTGTTCGAGCGGTCCAAAAAAATAAAAATTAATAAAGGAAACCTAACACTAACTAACTAAATAACTATATACAAAGGCAGCGGGCAAGTCCTGCGGCTCACTCGGTGATGTTGCTGGCCAGGGCATCATCGAACTCCATGTCGATGTCCTGGAGGCGGGACTCTGTCCTGGCCCCGAGGTCTCGCAGGGATAACCCCATGTCCAGCTCAAACTCCCTGCGAGCTTCCTCGAGGCACTCAGCCCGCCTCAACGCCCGACGCATGGAGAACTCCGCCCTGACCATGGTGACCCGCTCCTCTTCCGCCCGCTGCCGCTCCGCACCTATCCGCTGGACCAACTGCTCCCATACGGAAGACACCACCATCCCAGGGTTGCCCTGCCCTCCGGCCGATGCCTGCCCCTCTGATCTTGATGGCCCCGAGCCATGATGCCTCCCACGTCGAGCCCGCTGCTGCCTCCGACGCCACTGCCTCTGCCAGCACGACGGCATCCAGGCTGATGGAAACCACCGACGCCGTCGTGCACGTGCCCTGCCCGATGATGCTGTCACATCTCCCATCTGCTGGGGTCCAGTTGCTGTGTTGTCCACCCCTGCAGGACCTCCGACTCCCAACTGTGGCAGGGATGGGATCCCCACCGAGCTGGCTGCATTGGTCGGGGCAGGTCCACAGGGGGCCCTGGTGGCATCTGGGCCGGAAGACGGCAAGGAGAACGACTGGTGTATAGCCTGCACAGAGGAGGAGAGGGCCGCCAGATTGGCCAACACATGCAGGAAACCCCCGAACATGGCCGATCCCAATTGGGCCACGTCGGCACGGTGCACTTTGTGATGACGTGCGTGCTCCTCCCGGGAAGCATGCACGGCATCACGAATCACAGCCGTGCGCATCGCGACCCCAATCAGGACCTTCCCCACACGGCCAGGGGTACCCACGTCCGCAGGTGGAGGGGAGTCAGGTGACATGGACATCCCCTCTACCTGCGGACGGGCCTGGGACGGGGCATCCCTGCTGGTGCATGGTGGTGCACTCACAGGGTCAGGGACAGCGACATGCACAGGCCCCTCCACGGTGACCTGTGCTGCCTCCTGCCCCTGGCCCTGGACTGCACCACTTGCATCAGCAGGGATGCCCCCACCAGGCCCCATGTGTGCCCCAGTGGTGGCCTCCTCCTCCTCTGTGCAAACCACCAACCTGGATGGCTCCTCACCGTCTCCCACCGTAGCAGGCCCCTGTGGGGGCTCACCCACTCCTTCCGCTGCAGCCGTGGGGGCATCCCCGCCGCCTTGCTCCACAGCGCCGTCTCCGCCCTCTTCTTCACTAGCCACTACGTAGAGGGAGACAAAGAACACAAGCATCAGGGCACTGTACAATGGTCCCCTAGACAGGAAGCAATAGCAGATGAGCACCACTGTCAAAGTACACTTCCATCATGTCCCTCCACAACACATGGGTCAGTCCAGGCAAAAAACACACAGTAACAGGCATGGTGCATGCCATGGACATTTCCATGCATGTCCAATGGACTCTTGAAACATTCAATGATATGTAACTCACATGCATCATGGCTCATGCCTATCACATGCACACACTTCACCTCAGTCACATCCATCTGGGCCCAAACACACCAAACACAGTGGATACAAGGGTAATTTGGCTGCTTCACTGAATCTGTGCATTGTCACACACATGTGTCATGCATCCATGGCATGCACAAGTCACAGACACGCAGGTCAGGCACACAGACATGGCTACCATATATGTACCTGGCATCAGCACCCATCCCTCACCCCCACCCATGTCCAGGTACAGAGACTGGCATGCTCTCATGTTCAAAATCTGCATAGGGCTCCCCATGCGGCATTTGAACACATGCAACAACCATGTGGGTCACACATCACTGGTCGCACATGCATTACCATGATGTCCCTGCACACATACATGCATACATGGCCTATGGCACACATACAGGCAAGTATCATAGAACCAGCACACCGCAACATGCCCTGTCTCACACAGTAATGCTTGGACACTTACCGCTCAACTCCAGACGGGCCTCCCTCTCAAGGATCTGGGCGTGGAGCGCTGGGCGTACGCGTTCCAGGACCCTCATCTGGATGAAACTCATGCGGCCCCGGCCCCCCTCCACGAGGCGCCGGGCCTTCACAAGGGTCCTGGACCTCAAGTCCTCCCAGCGCTTCTTGATCTTCTGGATGTTGCGGGTTGCCACCCCCTCCGCGTTGATGGCAACCACACAGTTGGCCCAGATCCTCTCCCGTCCTTCCTTGCTGGCGCGGGAGGATCCAAAGAGGGCATCATACTGCCCCAGGACATGCTCCACCAGGACACCAACTTCGGTGGCAGTGAAGCTGGTGCCCCTCTGCCCCTCTGGCCTGGGGTTGCCACTGGTGCCAGATGTGGAAGTGCCCGACATGGCAACCCCAGAGGCAGGTGTGGGTGGGCAACTGGGTCCTGGGGCTGGGCTGTTGAGCGATGTAATCCCAGTCGGGAGTCTTCAGTTCCAGCAGGGGTGGACACAGCAACTGGACCCCTGCAGATGGCTGATGTGCAGGCACCAAATGGCAGGGCACGGTGGCAGCAGGCAGGCAGGCAGCAGCAGATGGCATGTGGGAGGCTGCTCGGGGCACTGGGGGGCAGTAACTCGGCCTTCTGGGCAGGAGCGTGGTCTTCCGTGTATTTTCACGTGGCCAGCTTGATACGGAGTGATTTGGCACGTGAAAATCCGGCACGTCAGCGTGAAATCCGAGGAAAGGCCCTTAGCGCGTAAGCGCGTCAGCACGCATACGCGATTCTTTTGGTCCAGAGTCCCTCAGCGCGTAAGCGCGTATGTGACGTGACCCGCACGGGTGTTCCCCACTCAGCACGTGATGACGGAGCACACGTGTAAATACTGCACGTCAGAGCGTCATCGCGTGTAATTGGACAAAAGTGCGTGTACACGCGATTGGCCTATGTACGTGTATTTCAGGGGTGCGCGGGCACTTACACACGCAAGTACGTCAGCGCACCTCTATCCCGTGGTGCGTGGGAATTTCACACGCTATTGGACTGGGAACCAGGTGTGCGCGGGTCACACGCTCGCCTAGAACACGCGCAAAGCATGAATTTGCGCACTTTAACAATAACAAGCTCAGACGCCAGGATGAACATACCATTCCTAGCAGCAGTGGCAGTGGGCTACCAAAGGAGGAGGAGGAGGATAGTCAGGGCCAGAATATTCACACCCAGAACCAGCCTTTTCGGGATGCCTGATGACCAGGTGTATGGAAGGTACAGGTTCCACCACACATAATACTGGACCTGGTGAGTGAGTGGGAGGATGACCTCACATCACCCACCCTGTGCTCCCAAGCACTCAGCCCCCTGGAGAAGGTCCTCAATGTACTGCACTTCTTAGCCACTGGATCATTTCAGCGGACAAGTGCCATAGTGGGTGGGGTGTCACAGGCCACCCAGTCACGCTGCCTACACCAGGTCTTGAACATCATCACTGCACGCCCATCAGTCCGCAGGCACATATACCTGCCCAGAACACCTGCAGAAAGGCATGCTGCCGCCCTGGATTTTTACGGTTTGGCACGATTCCCCAAAGTGCTAGGTGCCATCGACTGCACCCATGTGGCTCTACGTCCCCCCAGGGCATCTGAGCACATCTATAGGAACCGCAAGCACTGGCATTCCATCAACGTGCAGGTAGTATGTAATGCCAAGGGAATCATCACCTCAGTATATGCCAACTATCCCGGGTCCACCCACGACAGCTTCATTTACCGAATGTCCACCCTATGCCGGGACCTAGAAGCTGGGCGGCATGGCGATACATGGCTGCTTGGTGAGTATGTATGCCACTGCACATGCATGCATGTTGGATACTGAGCAAGGTCACAACCCCACCAATGATACCAATCACCACCTCCACAGGGGACAGTGCCTACCCTCTCAGCTCCCACATGATGACGCCAATTCGGAACCCCACCACGCCACCCGAGGTAAGATATAACACAGCCCACATTACAACCCGGGGCATAGTGGAGCGCACATTCGGAGTGCTAATGTCACGCTTTCGCTCCCTTGACCGTTCTGGCGGGCAGCTGTTATACGCTCCCCCAGTAGTGTGCAGGATCATAGTGGCAGCATGTGTCCTGCACAACGTTGCAACACGCCGGGGCCTGGCCGTGGACATGGTGGTGGCCCCACATCCCCAACCACATGCACAGCCGCTGCGCATGGGAGGGGAAAGGGCACGGGGGGAGGCAGCCCGTACACAGCTAGTGGCTAATTACTTCACATAGTAATCACACCCCTGTGGACTGCACACTGGCCTGGCACATTCCATCTGACAATCAATGATGACTCAACCTGACACTGATCCTGAATGTCTGGAGATTCAACCGTGAAAAGCATATCAGCCTGAGATTGTTCACCTGGAAGTGTTACAATGTGTGCATCCCTACCCACACACACCACCAATGCAGTTTTGTGAAGAAACACATTCAAGCAGCTAAAATGAATACCCACTTGCTAAATGCAACAAGAGGACAGTGCCATGTCACCCAACCCATCCCCAGCACCGCCACACAACACACCGTGCCATGTCATGCTATGTGCAGGTAAACAAAGTAATCCCCACAACATGACAAGTGTCGTGATGTACAGTGTCCCCAATTGAAACTTGCTACACCTGAAATGCTCACTGTAATGCAGGACCAACAACAAACTTGAGCAGGTACTACCATTGACATGACTTCACTAATGTAATAAATCAGTAGTCTCACCACCTGGAAATGCCTGCACTCCTACCACTTCCAACTGCACAGTGTTGGCGCCATGTAGAGTTGTAGGTGCACTGCTGCCAACAAGGACCCCATCTCCAGACTAGAGGGCCTTGTGTAGACATGAGGAAGGGACCTGCAAATTGGGAGGCAGACACAGATGATGAGTTACACATCAATGCAACATGCAGTGTACAACACAACAGCAATATGCACTAGGAATGTATACACAGTATTGACTAGACTACCCACACATGTAGCGGGAGTCCAATGTCACCATGTACTTCAATGTCACTTGGGCACACCCTTTGCAAGCCCATGGAAACGGGAAGCAGGAGGGGTGTGTGTGACTCAAACCCAGGCATCTGAACCTAATACATGACAAGCCTGCATGTGCCCAGCCACAATGCAGCATATGCCCACAGGAACCACGGAAGCCAACAAATTGTCCCAAAGAAATTGGGAAAAATATAAAAATTAAAATAAAAATAAAAATAAAAATAAAAAAAAAAAAAAAATGGCCATTAATGGGCCCGGGGGGGGGGGGGGGGTTGGGGAGGCCACCCAGGAGGTCCGAGGACAAGGTGCACACCAAAACCCACCTGTGTGGATCCTGGGAAAAAAAAACACCTCCATGGGCTCATGGCCCACACGGCTACCCTATTGTGGGAGTATCACTGCTGTCGCTATTATCACCCTGTGCAGCTGCATCCGGAGGTGGTTGCACTATGGGAGGCAGCCCACGCAAGGCCCTACTCTGGTCCTCCATGGCTGCAAGCATGCGGGTGTGGTAGGTCTCGTTCTGGAGGATGAGGGTGCGGAGGTCCCCATGCAACAACTCACGGGATGCCCGGACCTCCGCCCTCGTTGCTTGCATCTCAGCTGAGAGCGTACGGGTGAGACGCTCCAGCTGCTGTTCTGTCCTTTGGTGTGTTGAAGCCTCAAGCTCAACAAGAGTCGTCCTGAGTTGATGTAGCTCCTGCCTCAGGGCTTCCCTGTGGCCCTGGGACTCTATGGAGATGGCCTCCTGCAGAGTCGCCAGTGCCGCCCGCCTGTCCCTGTTGGACGCCAACATGTCCTCCCTGTGTGACTGGCAGATGGAGTCGGTTGCCTGCTCTAGTCGCTCCATCAGCCTTTCAGGGGGGACAATGGAAGTGGCCACCCTTTCCATGGCCTGAGCCATCATCTCGGATGATGCTGCCTGTTGGGTAGCCATACCGTAAATGGATTGCTCCCATGCGGTATTGCCAGGTGGCGTACGGCTACCACGTCGGCGGGCACCACACCTGTCTGGGGCAAGGCGGACTGCGCCTTGCTGTGCCGGCACTGCCTGAGGCTGCAGGACTGCATTCCCCCTCTGATCTCATCAGATGTCGCGGAGTGTGACCCTGCATCTGTAACCACCAAAGGCCTAGCTGCCAACACTGACATCCCCATTGAGGGTACTGACCCTGGTGCAGGTGGGTGGGACAGAACAGAATCCCTCCCTGGAACACTCACCTGTGACGGCACGTAGGTCTCATCATCCGAATCAACAGCTGAGTACAGCTCGGGGGAGGTGCAGCCAGAGACACCCCTTGAGAGCATGACCTGCAGCACTTGTGGGTTCTCACCCACCAGCACACCACGTCCCTCACTGGTGGATGGTCGGCCCTCGGACCCCTCCTGGCTCTGCACCATCTCCACAACCCCAGCAGTATCAGGTGCGTCTTCCCCTGCAAAGACATAATAACAAAGAAATGGAAACAGCCATTAGCACCATGGCACACAATGAGGGCTGAGAAGCAAGAGAACCAGTACTTGATTGACACATGTCCCACATGACTAAGACCCTCCCATGCATGCACCCTCACTGCGTATGAAGGGCAGGCAAATGGCACACACTGATGACACAAAGAAGGAAGAAGAACACATTTTCTGCATGCTGCCTGGCAGTGGCATCACACATTGGCCTGTGATTGCTCCGTGACGTAGGTCCCAGCGACTGACTCATGTGGAGTGAGTTCCATGTCTAATACTGGAGACCCACCTCCAGTCACTACAGTTGCAGCATGACTTGAGGCCAGCTTCTTCTTTGCCCTGCGCTTTAGGTCATTCCAGCGCTTATAGCAATCATTGGCTGTGCGCCTCACGATTCCAAGGGCACTTACGATGTCCGCAACGGTCTGCCAGTGTGCCTGGCGTTGTGCAGGTGTGGTCTTGGATCCTGCAACAATGACCATCTCGTTATCATGTCCGGACACATACTCGACAAGTGCATTCAGTTCGTCATCCGTGAAGCTGGGCTTCCTCGACGGGCCGGACTGTGTAGCCGTGTCTGGGGCATCAGCCTGTGCCGGACGAGCACTCTTCCTCTTCCGCTTGGAAGGTGGTGGTGATCCTGAGTGTCCTGTGCCGCTCTGGACACTAGGGGCAGGAGCCCTGGTGGGCTCTGTATCAGGTGTGTGGGATTGCACACTCAGCATGGGAGTTGGTGCAGGCATTGGCTCAAGTGTAATGGTGTCAGGGGGAATGTCAGCAGGATGGACTAGGACCGACACTGTCCTAGCTGGGTGTGTGAGAGCTGGGGTGGATGGAGCCGCAGCTGCCCCTGCAGCCTCTCCGCCCTGCCTACTTGGGGCAGCAGATGACCTTGCTGCCCCAGATCCACGTGGCATGATGGCATCAACGTGCACCAGCGCACGTGTTGTAGCCCTGCTGACCTGGAAGTCAGCCATGGAGTCAGCCAGGTCTGGTGCCACAATGGGCTGGTCCAACAAGGGCTGAGCATGGATGGTGTCAGCCACATCAGCCTCAACGGGAGGTGGGTAGTGGGGGGGGATTATGGGTGCCCTTGACTGGTCCTCCACACATGGGGGGACAGGCTCACCCTGCAAGTTACGACCACGTCCCCTACCGGATCCACCACGGCCACCACTTGTGGCTCTTCCACCTTTGCCACCCTTACGGAATCCTCGCCTCCCAGCCATGGCACTGATATTAATGTGCGTATGGGAGTGGCTGTAGACTATTGTCCTGGGCAATTGGGGGTCAAAGGGGTTGGGTACCAGATGGTAATTGTACCCTAGTGCTCTAGCAAGGCTGAATGTAACCCCTGGGGAAAGATGACGGGTCACGCAACGCACAGGAGGCCCAAAAAAGGGAGATGACGTGCACGCAACCCCTCCTAGACCACGTGTGCAGAAAGAAAAACCTGCACTACGCTGTGGCACCCAGTAACACAAGAATGAACGTATGCGTGTCACACGCAGCCTAGAATGACCTCTGAAGGGGTAGGCTACACACGGGGCAAGCACAGATGTTAGATACGTGCGTGACTCACCGTCTGCCAGGTAAAAGAGCGTGAAAAATGAGCGCGTTTGGTTGGCAACACCCCCGCCAAAAGAAGATATGTACGCTGTCTGAGGAGACAGGACAACAGTAGAAGGGAACACTGTTTGAGGGAACAGGCCCAGGTAAACCAGTACAAGAGAAAAAAGAGAAAAAGCTGTCAGAGGTAACAGGGAGTACGAACTGGAAACGCCGTGAAGTAAATCGCGTGTGAAACGACAAGAAGTACAGAATTCACCCACTCGCTCTCCACGAAAAGCACGTACAAGGAATTGGTGTTCTACACGTACCTTATATGCAGGCCCACACGTACAGCGTCACTTACGCGGCGTGTACGTGCTAGGCCCATTCCCACCAATTACACGCTTTGACACTTCTGCGTGTAGGTCCATTTTCACCAATTACACGCTTTGACACTTCTGCGTGTAGGTCCATTTTCACCAATTACACGCTTTGTAACTTCTGCGTGTAGGGCTATTTCCACCAATAACACGCTTTGAGACTCGGACGTGTCACGCAACTTATTCCTACGCGTGCATGTGACTTCATAGACGCGCATACGCTGGTGACGCGTTTACGCGCTAAGGGCCTTTCATCGATTTACACGCAGACGTGTGGGATTTTCACGTGCAAAATCACTCCGTATCAAGCTGTCCACGCGTACACACACGAAAGACCACGCTCCTGCCCAGGAGGCCAAATTACTGCCCCCCAGAGCCCTGAGCACGCTCCCACCTGCCATCTGCTGCTGCCTGACTGCCTGCTGCCCACGTGCCCTGCCATTTGCTGCCTGCACTTCAGCCAGGGGTGCTGTTGCTGTGACCACCCCTGCTGGAACCAAAGGCTCCCGACTGCTTTTCCGTCGCCCCACAGCCCAGTCCCAGGACCCAGTTGCCCACCCACTCCTGCCTCTGGGGTTGCCATGTCGGGCACTACAACATCTGGCACCAGTGGCAACCCCCGGCCAAGGAGGCAGAGGGGCACCAGCTTCAGTGCCAGGGAAGTTGGTGTCCTGGTGGAGCATGTCCTGGGGCAGTATGATGCCCTCTTCGGAAGGTTGCGCGCCGACAAGGAAGGACGGACTCGGATCTGGATGGACATCGTGACTGCCATCAACGCGGAGGAGGTGGCAGTCCGCGACTACGAACGTGTCAGGAAGCGCTGGGAGGACTTCAGGTCCAGGACCCTCAACAAGGCCCGGCGCCTCATGATGGCAGCAGATGCTAAGGGGCGGGCGGGGCCACTTGTCGGAAGATCAGATGAGTGTCCTGGAACGCATATCCCCAGCGCTCCACATCCAGGTCCTTGAGAAGCAGACTCGTCTGGAGTCGAGCGGTAAGTGTACATGCATTCTGATTGTAAGCTGTGCGTGTGGTGGTGTGCCAGGAGTGTGCAGGTTGAACATGTATTTTTATGTGGCCAAGTAGGGGGTGTGTACAGGGCTGTGAGGGTGACACATGCGAGGGGTCTCATGTGTGACACATGGATGGTGCTTGTGTGTGTGGCCTTGCATGGCACAGGATGTGGAGGTATGATTGTCAGGTGTGACATGGATGTCAATCGAGACACTGCGACAGTTGGCGGAGGTGTACACATGCATGCAGGTTTGGTGTTGTGTGTGCATGTGTAGTGTACTCCCTATGTTGCATGTGATGTGTGGATGACCTTTGGCTGCCCATGCTGTTGTATGTGAATGGATGGTGCTGGCTGTTGCATTATGGCTGTGGTATGGCTCATGTGTGCAAGTTGAAATGACATGTGTGTTGGGGATTGTGATGCCATGTGTGAGGTTTACCAATGCCACTCATGTATAACTGTCATGTGTGTATGAGTCCATTTTACAGTGCCCTGATGCCTGTGTTTTCTTTCTCCCTGTTTGCAGCGTCAACTGATGAAGAGGGCGGAGAAGGTGCTGTGGAGCACAGTGGCAGGGGTCGCACCACCAGCGGGAGACGCAAGGCCCGGATCCCCTCCCAAGTTGTGATCTCGTCGGGGAGTGAGGAGTCTGGTGCCACCTCCCAGGCCGCAGCTGGCGAGGGGAGGTCCAAGAGGCGGAGGTCAGAGTTGGACTCCTCGGCAGCAGAAGGGGCAGCTGGGACCCCACAGGGCCCAACGGGGGAAGATGGCACGGAGTCATCCAGGTTGGTGGGGGCCTGGTGGAGGGTGCCCCTGCACTGCTGGGGGGTGGGGGTGGTGGGAGACATGGGTGGGGGCCTGGTGGAGGCTGCCCCTGGTGGCGGGGGAGTGGGGGTGATAGGGGACATGAGTGGGGGCCTGGTGGAGGCTGCCCCTGCACTGCTGGGTGTTGGGGGTGGTGGAAGACATGGGTGGGGGCCTGGTGGAGGCTGCCCCTGGTGGCGGGGGAGTGGGGGTGATAGGGGACATGGGTGGGGGCCTGGTGGAGGCTGCCCCTGGTGGCTGGGGGTGGTGGGAGACATGGGTGGGGGCCTGGTGGAGGCTGCCCCTGGTGGCGGGGGGGTGGGGGTGGTGGGAGACATGGGTGGGGGCCTGGTGGAGGCTGCCCCTGGTGGCAGGGGGGTGGGGGTGGTGGGAGTCATGGGTGGGGGCCTGGTGGAGGCTGCCCCTGGTGGCTGGGGAGTGGGGGTGATAGGGGACATGAGTGGGGGCCTGGTGGAAGCTGCCCCTGCACTGCTGGGTGTTGGGGGTGGTGGGAGACATGGGTGGGGGCCTGGTGGAGGCTGCCCCTGGTGGCGGGGGAGTGGGGGTGATAGGGGACATGAGTGGGGGCCTGGTGGAGGCTGCCCCTGCACTGCTGGGGGGTGGGGGTGATAGGGGACATTAGTGTGGGCCTGGTGGAGGCTTCCCCTGGTGGCTGGGGGGTGGGGGTGGTGGGAGACATGAGTGGGGGCCTGGTGGAGGCTGCCCCTGCACTGCTGGGGGGTGGGGGTGGTGGGAGACATGAGTGGGGGCCTGGTGGAGGCTGCCCCTGCACTGCTGGGGGGTGGGGGTGATAGGGGACATGGGTGGGGGCCTGGTGGAGGCTGCCCCTGGTGGCGGGGGGTGGGGGTGGTGGGAGACATGAGTGGGGGCCTGGTGGAGGCTGCCCCTGCACTGCTGGGGGGTGGGGGTGATAGGGGACATTAGTGGGGGCCTGGTGGAGGCTGCACCTGGTGGCTGGGGGGTGGGGGTGGTGGGAGACATGAGTGGGGCCTGGTGGAGGCTGCCCCTGCACTGCTGGGGGGTGGGGGTGGTGGGAGACATGAGTGGGGGCCTGGTGGAGGTTGCCCCTGCACTGCTGGGGGGTGGGGGTGATAGGGGACATGGGTGGGGGCCTGGTGGAGGCTGCCCCTGGTGGCGGGGGGGTGGGGGTGGTGGGAGACATGGGTGGGGGCCTGGTGGAGGCTGTCCCTGCACTGCTGGGGGGTGGGGGTGATAGGGGCCATTAGTGGGGGCCTGGTGGAGGCTGCCCCTGGTGGCTGGGGGGTGGGGGTGGTGGGAGACATGGGTGGGGGCCTGGTAGAGGCTGCCCCTGGTGGCTGGGGGGTGGGGGTGGTGGGAGACATGAGTGGGGGCCTGGTGGAGGCTGCCCCTGGTGGCTGGGGGTGGGGGTGGTGTGAGACATGGGTGGGGGCCTGGTGGAGGCTGCCCCTGGTGGTGGGGGGGTGGGTGTGGTGGGAGACATGGGTGGGGGCCTGGTGGAGGCTGCCCCTGGTGGCAGGGGGGTGGGGGTGATAGGGGACATGGGTGGGGGCCTGGTGGAGTCTGCCCCTGCACTGCTGGGGGGTGGGGGTGATAGGGGACATGGGTGGGGGCCTGGTGGAGGCTGCCCCTGCACTGCTGGGGGGTGGGGGTGGTGGGAGACATGAGTGGGGGCCTGGTGGAGGCTGCCCCTGCACTGCTGGGGGGTGGGGGTGATAGGGGACATGGGTGGGGGCCTGGTGGAGGCTGCCCCTGCACTGCTGGGGGGTGGGGGTGGTGGGAGACATGGGTGGGGGCCTGGTGGAGGCTGCCCCTGGTGGCGGGGGGGTGGGGGTGGTGGGAGACATGGGTGGGGGCCTGGTGGAGGCTGCCCCTGGTGGCGGGGGAGTGGGGGTGATAGGGGACATGAGTGGGGGCCTGGTGGAGGCTGCCCCTGCACTGCTGGGGGGTGGGGGTGGTGGGAGACATGAGTGGGGGCCTGGTGGAGGCTGCCCCTGCACTGCTGGGGGGTGGGGGTGATAGGGGACATCGGTGGGGGCCTGGTGGAGGCTGCCCCTGCACTGCTGGGGGGTGGGGGTGGTGGGAGACATGGGTGGGGGCCTGGTGGAGGCTGCCCCTGGTGGCGGGGGAGTGGGGGTGATAGGGGACATGAGTGGGGGCCTGGTGGAGGCTGCCCCTGCACTGCTGGGGGGTGGGGGTGGTGGGAGACATGGGTGGGGGCTTGGTGGAGGCTGCCCCTGGTGGCTGGGGGGTGGGGGTGGTGTGAGACATGAGTGGGGGCCTGGTGGAGGCTGCCCCTGCACAGTTGGGGGGTGGGGGTGATAGGGGACATGGGTGGGGGCCTGGTGGAGGCTTCCCCTGCACTGCTGGGGGGTGGGGGTGATAGGGGACATTAGTGGGGGCCTGGTGGAGGCTGCCCCTGGTGGCTGGGGGGTGGGGGTGGTGGGAGACATGAGTGGGGGCCTGGTGGAGGCTGCCCCTGCACTGCTGGGGGGTGGGGGTGATAGGGGACATGGGTGGGGGCCTGGTGGAGGCTGCCCCTGCACTGCTGGGGGGTGGGGTTGATAGGGGACATTAGTGGGGGCCTGGTGGAGGCTGCCCCTGGTGGCTGGGGGGTGGGTGTGGTGGGAGACATGAGTGGGGGCCTGGTGGAGGCTGCCCTTGGTGGCTGGGGGATGGGGGTGGTGGGAGACATGAGTGGGGGCCTGGTGGAGGCTGCCCCTGGTGGCTGGGGGATGGGGGTGGTGGGAGACATGAGTGGGGGCCTGGTGGAGGCTGCCCCTGGTGGCTGGGGGGTGGGGGTGGTGGGAGACATGAGTGGGGGCCTGGTGGAGGCTGCCCCTGGTGGCTGGGGGGTTGGGGTGGTGGGAGACATGGGTGGGGGCCTGGTGGAGGCTGCCCCTGGTGGCGGGGGGGTGGGGGTGGTGGGAGACATGGGTGGGGGCCTGGTGGAGGCTGCCCCTGGTGGCGGGGGGGTGGGGGTGGTGGGAGACATGGGTGGGGGCCTGGTGGAGGCTGCCCCTGGTGGCGGGGGGGGTGGGGGTGGTGGGAGACATGGGTGGGGGCCTGGTGGAGGCTGCCCCTGGTGGCGGGGGAGTGGGGGTGATAGGGGCCATGAGTGGGGGCCTGGTGGAGGCTGCCCCTGCACTGCTGGGGGGTGGGGGTGGTGGGAGACATGAGTGGGGGCCTGGTGGAGGCTGCCCCTGCACTGCTGGGGGGTGGGGGTGATAGGGGACATGGGTGGGGGCCTGGTGGAGGCTGCCCCTGCACTGCTGGGGGGTGGGGGTGGTGGGAGACATGGGTGGGGGCCTGGTGGAGGCTGCCCCTGGTGGCGGGGGAGTGGGGGTGATAGGGGACATGGGTGGGGGCCTGGTGGAGGCTGCCCCTGGTGGCTGGGGGGTGGGGGTGGTGGGAGACATGAGTGGGGGACTGGTGGAGGCTGCCCCTGGTGGCTGGGGGGTGGGGGTGGTGGGAGACATGAGTGGGGGCCTGGTGGAGGCTGCCCCTGGTGGCTGGGGGGTGGGGGTGGTGGGAGACATGGGTGGGGGCCTGGTGGAGGCTGCCCCTGGTGGCGGGGGGGTGGGGGTGGTGGGAGACATGGGTGGGGGCCTGGTGGAGGCTGCCCCTGGTGGCAGGGGGGTGGGGGTGGTGGGAGACATGGGTGGGGGCCTGGTGGAGGCTGCCCCTGGTGGCGGGGGGGTGGGGGTGGTGGGAGACATGGGTGGGGGCCTGGTGGAGGCTGCCCCTGGTGGCGGGGGGTGGGGGTGGTGGGAGACATGGGTGGGGGCTTGGTGGAGGCTGCCCCTGGTGGCGGGGGAGTGGGGTTGATAGGGGACATGAGTGGGGGCCTGGTGGAGGCTGCCCCTGCACTGCTGGGGGGTGGGGTGGTGGGAGACATGGGTGGGGGCCTGGTGGAGGCTGCCCCTGGTGGCTGGGGGGTGGGGGTGGTGGGAGACATGAGTTGGGGCCTGGTGGAGGCTGCCCCTGGTGGCTGGGGGGTGGGGGTGGTGGGAGACATGAGTTGGGGCCTGGTGGAGGCTGCCCCTGGTGGCTGGGGGGTGGGGGTGGTGTGAGACATGGGTGGGGGCCTGGTGGAGGCTGCCCCTGGTGGCGGGGGGGTGGGGGTGGTGGGAGACATGGGTGGGGGCCTGGTAGAGGCTGCCCCTGGTGGCAGGGGAGTGGGGGTGATAGGGGACATGAGTGGGGGCCTGGTGGAGGCTGCCCCTGTACTGCTGGGGGGTGGGGGTGGTGGGAGACATGGGTGGGGGCCTGGTGGAGGCTGCCCCTGGTGGCGGGGGGGTGGGGGTGGTGGGAGACATGGGTGGGGGCCTGGTGGAGGGTGCCCCTGGTGGCGGGGGGGTGGGGGTGGTGGGAGACATGGGTGGGGGCCTGGTGGAGGCTGCCCCTGCACTGCTGGGGGGTGGGGGTGCAGGGGGACATGAGCAGGTGTGCAGGGTAATCCCCTGTTTTGTGGGCTGCCTGCAGGGGCCGTGGAGGGTGTACAGGGAACACCTGTGAGGAGCCACCCAGCCTAATCGCGTGTGTGACTTCCCACGCACCCCTGTAATACACGTACCCAGCCAAATCGCGTGTGATAATTCCCGCGCACCCCTGTAATACACGTACCTGGCCAAATCGCATGTGAGAATTCCCGCGCACCCCTGTAACACACGTACCCAGCCGAATCGCGTGTGAAACTTCCTGTGTACCCCTGTAATACACGTACCCAGCCAAATCGTGTGTGATAATTCCCGCGTACCCCTGTGATACACGTGCCCTGCCTAATCGCGTGTAGAACCTCACGCGTACCCCTGTAATACACGTACCCTGGCCAATCACGTGTTAAACTTCCCGCGTACCCCTGTAATACACGTACCCTGGCTAATCGCGTGTATAACTTCACGCGTACCCCTGATATGCACGTTACCCGCTTGGCGTTCCTTGTTTGGCAGCCCTGTAAACTGGTCCAGGGTTAGCGCAGCCCTTTGCGATGATTTAGCGATTTTGATGGCTTTTCCTTGCGCAAGGGCGTTCTTGGGGGCGTTACTGGCGCTGCTGCAGGGTCGCTGCGATACTCTGCGCCACGGCTGGTTTGGGAGCCTAAAATCCATGAATACGCTGTGCGCGGAAATCGGTTTTAGCGCACGTGCCTGGCGCAGACAATCGCACGCGGACACTCTGCGCTAGCCGCTTGCGACACTTTTCTGCGAAATTCTATGAATTACCCTGTGAGTTGTTTGTGGATATTTTATTTCTCTACTTAGATTAAAAAGGTTTACAACAAAAATGTGAAAAGTTAGGACTGAGCAAGGCAGTAATCGCCAATCAATGCCATACTGGTCTCTCTTAGTAACAGAGGAACATTAACGTAAACCATGCGTTCTGATATTAGGAATTCATAAGTCACACTTTATATTTTATAATATATAAATGAAGCACTGGAACAAATTCCTTAAGGACAGTCATGACAAGAAGGCATGTTCTGAGAGCATTTTGATGTCAAGGAAAATGGCCATTTCTTATTTTTGTTTAACCTCTGGAGTAGTGAGCTGCAGTTGTGGGGTGCAAGGGGGTGAAATTACGGATATGGAACTCAGTGACATGCTGTTGAAGGGTCGGATTGAGTAAGGCTTGTGACTGCAGGGTGTGATTGGAGTGGAAGGAATACAACGAGATAGAGTTGGCCAGGTAGAGGCAACATGACAGATTCCAAGAATGGTGTTAAATACTAGGAGGAGTTGTGTAAAGAAAGAAAAGCCCCCCACAGAGATTTAGATGCATGAATCAGGTGGGAGGTGTAGAAGAGACACAAAGGAGGTTGCAGAAAATGTGAATGGCAAAGAATAAAATTGCATTGAGGGGGAAGCAGGAGAGAGGAAGAGCCACGAGGAGGCCATAGCCGTAGACAAAACAGCAAAGGCTCAGAGTGTAGATCACTGGTTTAGTAGAGTGGTAAGTGAGGTGAGTACAGATCTTGAGGATATACAGCGTATTTAGGCTTCCTACTATGGAAAAGAAGCTAATGAATTGCTGGAGATTTCAATGGATATCAAAGACAAGCCCAAGTTTGGGAACTACTAACAGCTGTGATGAGGAGATCATTGAGAAAGGATAGGGTGAGAGGAAGAAGGGGAGGCATTTCAACCTCTGAGGTGGATGACTTCTGTCCTGGAAGATCTCAGAATGAGTCACCTAAATACATCAAGTGTTGGATTGTAGAGTTCAATATGTTATGCTATGTAACTGGGATGTGTACTTGACACCACAGCCATTTGCATGGTCTACAGTCGTTTTTTGCTGGGTCTGATGAGTGTGGGGTGAGAGGGAAAAGGCAAGAAAGCTTTTGAGTGGTCTTGATGCAAGCTGAAAAGCCCAGTCTGGGGGAGAATTTGTCAAGGTTCTATGTATGGAGCTTAGAGACATTTGTGTTCAGACAGGAGAACCTATGTGCCATATTGTAAGGTTGCTTTGCCTGGGCTCTTGTATGGAGGTTGTTTTGTAAGTGCAGTGTTTTTTGTGTTTGGAGTCTTTTGGGAGAAATGATGAAGAGCTGGGTATGAGTCACCTAGTTGGTCTGCCTGTACTGTGTTTGAGTGCTGAAGTGGAAATGTGAGTGGGTAGGCGTAGCATAATTTTGTATAGATGTCTCAATACACATAACACTTTAGTGCGAATCATATTTGCAGCCACATCATAGGTTTGATTATATTGCAGTGCAGGAAGACAGCATTGCACTCCCCAGTTGTTCTGCAGGAGCTCAATCAGTGAACATAAATCAAGAATCAGGACCAGTCTTTGCAGGAGGGTTTATATCCCCTACATTTCTTTAGCTCCTCGGTCTATAGATTCAGCGCCTCTGCCTCTTGTCTGCACATTTTGGAAGACTACTTTCCTGTGGTCCCAGGCCCTACGTGTGCTTGCACAGGTCCCAGTCCCTACGTGTGCTTGCACATCGGGGTTTGGCAATGGCAGAAGTAGACGTTGTAAAGACATTTTCCTCCAGGATGTCCGACTGCTGAGCTTCTCTACAGCTTGGCTCTTCTTTCCCTTTGACATTGCCTTGTCTTTGGATCAGTGCTCTACATCATGCTCACATCTACCTGCTCGACGAGTTGTGAGAGTATTGTGTTTAAGGATGTCGCTACATTAACTTCTTAACTGACCACTCCTGCTTCTTCTTCACTTCCCTCTGCTTTTAATTTTTGTGCTTCTCTTTCTTAATCTCCTTCTCTTACTCCACAACTGTTCTATCAACCACCCCGAGAATACTCCTCCTCCTCAACTATCCTTCCAACCCCCACCTTAATATCCTCCCTAAAAAACATCTCAACTTATCCTCTGTTTTTGCCTCCAACATCTTCCCAAAATCACCCTTCCTGTTCTCCTCTGTTATGACACCAGGATCCTCCATGACCAGTTGCCCTTGCACTGCCTCTGCGCCGCTGAACCACTTAGGCACTGTATCTGCAACCTTACAGTCTCTCGACTATCTGTACTTATGATCCACCTCCCAGCAGCACTTACGAGTTCCCTTGCACACTCTCCTCTCCCCACCCCCTGGCACTTCTCCCCCTCGATCCCCATTGCACTTGCACAATCTGAATGACACAAGGCCTAGTAAGATCCTTGTTTTTGTCCTTCTTCTGTCTTCCCTTCCTTTGCTTGTCATGCTTAGAAACACTTGTGTACAGGCACGTTATAAATGACATCATATCATGTCATATTACCTTCAACCCCCTTCTTAATATACTGCTTCACCTCTCTGAATCTGAACATCTCCTCTGCACGTCTTCCTTCCTAGGCCACCTCTCTCCAGCCTCCTTCCTCCTCTGACACAATTTCCTTTAGGCTCCATCTCCCGTTAAAGCTCTCCTTCACCTCCAAACTCCCATTCTGCCTCTTACCAGCGATGCACTTTGGAATTCCGTCTCCCTGATGTGCTGGCCCCAATATAGAATGTACTCTGCATGGATTCACTCTCATTGGCTAAATGGGGTCAAGTGATCCATATGACAGCCCTTTTCTACTAAAGAGAACATTGTTTATATTGATTTTAAACAGAATGAAACTACTAACTAAATTAATCAATACATTACAACATGTACTTCTAAACATGCACAGTTTCAATATAGATACCTTTTTAAACTTCTGTAATGGTGAATGGATACACATAAGCAGCACCGATCCATACTTCAATGAAGAAGCTTATACACAAGAACAAAAAACAACTGCCATAGACAATAATGGTTGAGGGTATGAAATGGTGGCACAAACCATTATGGCAAAAGAAACCCTTATAGATAAAAACTTTGAACCAAATACTCCTTGAACCCAAACAAAGCGTCTGGTGTACAAATGGGCATTCAGCTCAATGTGTAATGTACGCCAACAATCCTTAAAAGCTTTACAGCAATTCCTCAATTACTATGTAATACTAACAAACAAAACAAAATTGAAAACTTTACAAACCATAGACCCATGTCCAGTGTGCAGCCACACTGGTCTGCAAGGACATTCATTAGCCTGGATTTTAGGAACTGCTTGCAAAAGCACTTTTCTCCTCATCAAAATGTTAGCAACACAACCATTCTACTATTCATAATCATGTGCATCAACCATACTATGCAAAAAATCCTGCTTTAGAACTGCAAACGTTAAATAATATTCTCGTACATGGAACAGCCAAAGAACTCCTTCAAGAAATGGAACACATTCAACATAAATATTTTGGAACTGAAGGTGACTTAAAGAATTTTATTCCTTCAGAAATATTGCTGAAAACCTCATAAACACCAACATCCTAATGAAGACTTGCAAAAAAGAAATAGCTAAGTTTCAAAACGCATCTGCTGAAATACCAGACCAAATATGTTGTTGCAGAACATTTTATAAAAAGAGAACACAAATAGTAGATCTAGCTTAGACCATAGAAGACAATGAAGAATCCTAATGGTTCCAACTAGCTTCATATCTAACAGCAGAAGATAAATACAAAATAGCTAGCCTCACAGGAGTGTGCAGGTACTGCAACACAAAGCTTGACAATAACCAAATGCCATCATGTGCTATCACTAATAACTTAGAAATATTCCCACTTGCAAAAGCTCTCCAACAGCTTAACTTGTACGAGAGCTTATAATACAAACAGTGTACCCATTTCAAGCTCTATTATATCTTCAAACAAAATCAGCCAAATTACCTCCACGCGAGCGACAAATGGGAAATTGTGGCATAGTAGTGTATTTACCATTCAATCTAAAAGAAAATGTTCAAACTCTAGGACTACAAAGGCAAATCGATCATTCTTTGATTGTGCCAATAACAGACAACAACATTTGGCAACAACTAGTTAACCTAAACAAAGTTATACAAGCCCTACAATATCTAAAAGAAAACAATGCATACTACAAAGATATTGACATAGAGGAAAACTTAACAGAAACCACTCACATTTTTAAAGAGTGACCAGAAACTGGACAATTTGAATGTGTAGATCCTGTTACAGCAGCCACAATTTTAGACCAGTATACAATTCACCCACAGCACTCCAAAGGCACAATTGATGATGCATTAGAAACATCATCAAGCAAAGGGTTCCCCAATGAGCATATGGGAAAAAAAGGTAGAAGCACGTTCCTTTCCTCTACTCTTTCCTACAGGAAAAGGAGGGAGATATGATGAAAGTTCCACACAAATGAGTGCGTCAGAATATTGTTCTTAACAAATTACACCAGATCCAGGCAACATGCTGAATACATTTTCCAACTCTGCTTCGAATATGAACTAGCAACTCTATGTTATTGAGTTGCACACATATTAAAAACAGGCTCTAACTTTTTAAACAGATACGCTACCCAACTGCTTAAAAAAATAAAAGAGAAAGATTAAGTTTTTGCGGTCAAGGATCACACATCTCTTGGCAAACATGTGTGGTACAAAAGAATACTGGTTCTGACGTCATGCTGATGTACGTAGTATGCAAAGAAACCTAGTCCCACCCACATGGTTTGTTACTTTAAGTTGTGCAGAGTACGCATCGCTTGACTTACGCAGTACGAACCTAAATAAAGATGGAATAGACATAAACACACCAGGAGAGCTCTGTCCTCTTGACCCTGTAAATGTATCAAGATACTTTCAACATTGCTTCAGAGCCATGCTGCATTTTAACTGCAATAAATCTACCCCTCCTCTCAGAGAAGTGTGGCACTTCTTTTGGAGAATAGTATATCTATTCAGAGGTGCACCACTCATCCACACGCTTTTGTAGATAAAAGGTACTCCAAAACGTGTTCATGATTTTGACGCCACTGTTTTAAAGTTTATTGAAAAATATGTTTATTGAAAAATACAAAACCTACGACATCCCATCATAAACCAGAGATAGCGACTTACATACACAAGTGTTACGCTTCCAAAACATAATGTGGCAAATACTGCCAACGTAGATATAAAAACAAAAGCAAATACTATACCAAATGTCACTTTAACTTCCCTAGACCAGTGTGCGAAAAAGTAAATAGCTTGATGTCTTCTGCTAAAAACGGCATAAAAGTCAAATCCCCTAAAAATACATACAACATTAAAAGGGAAGAAGTATCCAAGTACATGAATGCTTACAATGCAATCATCGCCCTCTTGTGGAATGTAAATATAGCCATTCAATACATTGCAGACAATTCCACTGCAGTTGCAAGTTATGTCATAGCCTATTTCACCAAATCTGAGAAAGCAGACCTAAAAGACCTTTGGGATGACATATCACCTGACAAAGCACTATCACATAAATTGTACAGTTTCAGAATGAAAATGCCCTCCATAGAGAATTCTACTGACCGTTTAACAGGTACAGCCTTATATGGCAGATCTGAGCACATTGCCTGGTTGAACTTGGACCGGCCTATCCTGAGAAAGAGTATTATAATCATACCAAGAGATAGAAAACATAGCCACAAATGATCCAACAGCCAGGACATTTTGAAAAAAACAATTTACTTGACACATACTACCCAAACAGAAGGACTGCTTTGGAAAACATTTGTCTGTACGACATTGCCCAAAACTAGACCAACACAAACAATGTCACACCAAATGAGACAACTGAGAAACATTCCATTTCAACTTGTGAAGGAAGCCTAGTGAAACTAACCAAACACAGTCTAATTAATTGTAATGTTATCATTTAAAACTCCACAACCTAGAGAACCACATTACATGGCCCTACTCCAACTTTTGAAACCTTGGCGAAAAGAAAAATAATTGTTAGGTGACTATAACTCATTTGAAGCTGCATTTAAAGCAACTTAAAGCAGTATAACAAATCGTAATTTCAAACAATCAAAACAAATGTTGGACAGTGAAGGCCAACAAGAGGAAGACATTGCAGCTCAGCTAGACAAAGACAATCCTTATGGCAGTCAACCTTCCCTTACAGGAAGCCAAGACCCACTTGGAGAATCCCTCATTCTAAATGAGGCAGAAATAGCCATGACTGAGGTAGAAAATACCATGTATCAATATGAACAATCTGACTCAAAGACTTGTCAGTTCTGGTATCTCAACTAAAAGATGAACAACTCACTATTTATCTAAAAGTCACTCAAGAAATTGAGCATGGTTTTAAAATTGAAACTAAAACCTGCACCTATAGAAATTATAAAACTCTGCTCTTGTATGTAATTGGTGAATCTGGTTCCAGCCAAACATTCTTAATTAAAATAATCAGCAAATGTCTACAAAACGTAACAAAAAACAACCTTTCAGCTGTTGTAACAGCCCCCACAGGCATAGCAGCATACAACATAGGAGGTGTAACTTTACACTGACCACTGCTCTTCCTAGTAGAACACCAACACAAATTAGAATACTACAAATTGTCAGCAAAATCAGATACTGAGGCATGCAGTATTCTGAAACAAATGAAAGTGCTCCTGGTAGATGAAGTAAGCATGGTGTCCAACCTTATGTTGGTTTTAATTCATCTCAGAATGCAAGAAGTTCTAAAAACCAATTACAGGGAACTGTTTTGAGGAAAACATGTTATTGTTTTCGGAGACCTTCTACAGTTAACGCCAGTGAAAGGACAAACTATTTTCAAAGCATTAGGACACAAAGAATGCCTCAAGAATGATACAAAGTATTACTCTCTGCAGCATTGGAAAACCTAAATCTGTGGCAACATTTTCACTGCAGAGAACTAACTAAAAAACATGTGCCAGTCAGCAGACCTCACATATGCTAACATTTAAAAAAGCATTAGAACTAGACTGCTTACTAAAGATGGAAAATTAATCTTAAATAGTAGACTTATCCATAGACTAAATGGGCAAAGCACATCTGCTCCTGATGTCATAATCAATTAACTCATCAAAATCTAAAATGTATGCCCTTAATGCCAACTCTTGCAAGCTTTAGTCAATTGAATGAGACAATGTTGAAAAAAGAAATGCAACCCATACTGCATATGACCTACACAGAAAAACTAGAATTGCACGGCATGACACTTCCTCTGTGTCAACAAGCAACAGCATGACTAAATAGCTTAGGAAAATGTATCTCCAACACAGCTGAATTGGAGAAAATATTAACTTTGTGTCTGAACTGCAGAGTAATTCTAAAACGTAACCTTGATGTAAAACAAGACTTAGTCAATGGAGCAATTGGTACAGGTGTTGACTTCCAAACATATCCATTGACAAACTTGCAATTGGCTGAACAAAAGGATGTGTCCTTCTTTTCAAAGACTTGGACGTACGCAGAGAATACTTTTCTCTGTCACTTGCATTGCTGTCACTATTCACAGATCACAATGTCTAACCCTAGATCAAGCATTGATTGACATTGGCAGGACAGTCTTTAAAGAAAGTATGATTTACATAGAACGTTCATGTCTGCGTACACTCAATGGTCTATTCCTAGTTAACTTTGATGCAAAGTCAATGCTGACATTCCTTGCATCCTGGAATATAACAGGCTACAGGCTATGAACACTATGCACCCCCATCTAAATATATAATATAAACAGAAGCCATATCAGATTTCCCATAAATACCACTGAAAAACAACCTACTCCTGCATTAAACAATACAACCACAAAACTGTCTAGTACCAAGTCAAGTTCACATCCATCAGAAAAGAAAAGCACAAATGTGTCTTCTCCACAAAGATCTGCAGGCCCATCCAATGATTCATAAACAGAACTCTCTGGTTCATTTAAATTTACAAACACAACTGGAGTAGCTTGTTGTGCTAATGTAACAATGCACATTCGCTTTCAATTGCCAACAATTGTTCACAACATTTACTTAAATGGCTCAGACCTGTTGTGTTTGCAAATGCTCATTCTTCACAGAAATACCACAAATAATCCTGACAAAACTTACAGTGTCTCAGGTATTAAACAAGAATTGGACTACTATGCAGGAATGGTAAAATGTACCATAGACACACAAAACTATCCTCAAGAAGTCCTAATGTACATACTACAAGTAATGGAAATCAATAACATCCCTATGAATTAATTCTTCCAGATTTCACATGTAGAAGTATACATGCACTCTCTGCAACCATTCTTCCCAAGACCACATCCCTAATGAACAATTTCTATATGTATCCATACCAAATTGTGAATCCATTCCATTTCACCAGCTTCTGCAGAATGCAAATCACGGCACATTATGCCCTTTTTGCAAATCAGACAATCGTTCCACCATACAAATAAACTCACACAGCCAATATGTCAAACTAATGCTTCTTAGGTACAATACAGATGGTACAAAACATAACTGTACGCTTACAGGCTTCACACATCGCCAAGCATCTCTTGGAAAGAAAACCTTCACAACAGCGCATATAATATACCACACTGGTGCTGCAACTACTTCAGGGCACTACACTGCATATGTGAGAAAAAAAAGATGGTTATTTGAATGCAATGATACCTCTGTTACCCCCCAAACATAGGTCACCAGCAAATTTAACAAATGCGTACTTAATATTCTTTTAACCCAAATATCGTCACTAAACTATAGAACAATTAACAGTTAGAATACGCCATCAGGTATCTAAATACATCCATAATACTGCAAGAACACTTTTCAAAGTCAATCTAGTTAGAATACACCAATAGGTATCCAACTACTTCAAAGACACCATTCATTGCCAAGCACTTCAAATACGCTATCTGTACTGTTATATGACAAAACATCTTCTGACCTCTAATGTAGTTACAATACACCAAGAGGTATCTAACTATGTCAATCATTCACTTAATTACAACATGCTTCAAACAAGCATACTATCACCCTTACACTCACATAACTGTAATCCTTTTTTTAAATATCCAGTACACATCTTTTCCCAAGTGACTCAATGATTATGTAATGTCAAAACAACCGCTGTGTGTGTCATACACTAATGTTGTAGCAAACAAAGAACTTAAAATGTACTGTTTATGAGGGCCTAAAAAATAAATTGTATATTGAAAACTGTATACTACTATAGCATTTTAATTATCATGCTTAACCAATTTTACTGTTTTTTTTTCACAGAAAAGAAACCAGAGATGTCAGATTCATGACGCTACAGCACTAAGTGGCCACAGCAATCTTAATCAACTACACGTTCTGTGAGCACTATCCTCATTTGTACTATAATCATAAGTACTGTATACAATTCAATTACATAATTCCTCCATATTACAAACACTTTGTACTCTCACTACATTACCTACAATTACTTAACACATATTCCTACTTTGGTGATTCTGGCCATACTCCTATTATATTACCTATAATTACAATACACGTATTACTACTGTGGTGATTGTATTCAGTGCACAGATTCTTGGGGGCATGGCCTGGGCTCCCCAGAATCTGGCCACAGACCACAACACAATTAACTGTATAACAAGTACATATCATACACGGTACACTAATAAAACTCCCCTCACCACCCTTGCAATCAAAATGATGTCCACGGACACTGAAATTGACCACCGATCTGGTGGCATTTCCAAACTCTTTTTTCACCTATATAAACAGCTCCACATTACCTTAATTCCACTTCCCTTCCCTTCCCTTTATACACCCTTTTCCATCCATCAAATAACCCCAAATGTCTTTTCCAAGCCACCCGTTAACTGCAATGACCGTGAACTACCGCAGTGTTTGCGGACAACTCTGTCCCGGCCCGGTCTTTTCAAACCTACAAAAACAACCCTATATAATCTTTTGTCCACTAACCCATCCTTCCCAGCCCCTCTTTGCACCACCAAATTCCCCAATTTGTGTTTTCCAGACGTTTTTCCCACTGCAACAGCTACGGCTGTCCATTGATCTAACATGGCGGGTGCTTCCAAAAATATGATGCACCTCACGCTTTTCACCATCCAATCAGCAGGTGTGTCCAATGTCTGTGGATATCACATTGGCCCCTGGGCCAATAGGAGGCCTGTCGACAGACCAGACAAGGAAGTGAGTCCATGGACCAAACCCAGATATCACTCTTTTCTTTTGTACCTACTTTTTGGTCATTAAATATAAAATGACTCTATTGATTTACACCAAATATACAAAAGCATGCTTTTGGGGCCATCCCGCCACTCCTGCAACAAATTTGTTGAAAATCTGCCCAGCGGTTTGGCTTGTAGACATGAGAAAATCTTTGTTTTCATTACGTCTATGGGGGAAAAAACACAATTTGGTACCCCCCCTATAACTTTGACCTCTGTGACAAAACTGCACCAAATTACACAGGATCCATCTGATGGGCTACATACTTTCTTTTCAAAGTTCCATGAGGATTCCTTCAGAGGGGGCGAATGTTATAAGCCACTCAAAATTGTTCTTCCAATCGGTTGAGCAGATTATCCATGACTAAAGGGACTCTACCACAGCCCCTGTAATACATTATTATGATGGTGCAACGTGTGGTGCTTGTTGATTGTTGATTGTTGTCTCTCCTTTTACTACCAGGACAGAGGCATCACCAACTTCCACCAACCCTCCAAATTACACAGCTCTTCCGTGGTGCGCATTGCAAGAAATGTGTGTTTGCCCAAATGTAGGGAATTCGTTTATAACCACTTCTCTGTTGCTATTTCTTTTATTTGAGGATCCTTAGCCAGGCTTTATTCTGCACTAGGCACACTATGTAAACTGAATAATCCACGCAACAACAGACCAACACACCGACTTTCACAATTATGCCCGCAGGCACTTTTATATTAATTAATCAAACCAAAGAAAATGTATGCAGCAAAGAGACATCAGAGTTACATTCTCACTAAACACATGCAAGAAACAGGAAGAAAACCATGTAAACACAGCTTTGCAAAAAGACAGTTTACATTAGTCATCAGTAAATTTATAGTTACAGTTATATTGGCATACTATTAAACACCCTTGATAACCCCCACCCAAGACAGTGATTTATCTTTCTCTTAAGCAAAACAAGCTACATATTAGCAAACTTGGCAAAAGACCTACAATCTTTATGCGCAACCTTGGAAGTATAACTGACACATTTTAGCACTCCTCCAACACTCCCCCATTCACTAGAAGTTACCATTTGCACATGAGCAAACACATTTGTCTTTCGGTACCTCAAGAACATGAGTCCTTGCCTATTTGTGGTCAATTTGACACTTCACTAATTAGACTGTGTATTTCTTTTTTCTAACACTTATACTCACCAAGAGTTTGGTATCTGAAGGCTCTGTCTGCACTGGCAAACATTTATTTTTTCATGGCTGCTCTCTCTCACTTCCACAATCTTGTGCCTCCAGGATTACAGCAAGCTCTCAGCCATCTCACGATTCCCATCTGTAGCACTCCTCTTTCTGCCCAGCCTACTGCTGCACAGCTCAAACCAGCAAGCCAGCGACCGTTCCAACCGCCTTAATTTTCGTTTTTCTACTTTTCCTCCTTTCTCTGTCCTTGCTCTGTGCATGTCCAACCGTCTCCCTCCTTTCCTCAGATTTTAAGCTCATTTTCGTTGACCACCCATATATTTTTGATATATTCTTTTTGTTTCTCCATCCATTCTTGGATACCATTGTGATGTTATGGATGATGCTTCTGTTCAGTTGCCACCCAACATTTAGCCAACACGCCCATTAAATTGCCAGGCTTTTCTGGATTTTTTGACGAGACCTTTACACAATAATGTTGCCCTACACGGCACCAAGCTGGGATGAATTGTGAAACAAAACATTGTTTTTGTTTCCTGACTTAAACCAGCTTGAACAATGACATTGTTCTTTCTAGAGTTCATTCTGCTGTCTCACTGTGCTTTGAATCCAGCATCTGCAAGTCCAACTGCTTTTTGTATTTATTTCCTAAGATAATATCTCAGCGTGATTGTTCATGCACCTAGAGCCTGCAACAGAGCCTATGGCCTGAGCAAACGCACACTGGGCCAGTTTTATTACTAATGCAGGTAGTACTTCAATGAGTTGGTATTGTTAGCAGTGTTAGTAGTTAGTCATGTTAAGGTTGTAAGCACCCTGCATTATGCTATACTATGCTGTACATCTGTTACAGTTCTCCGCTTGGTCTCCCTACATAATTCTACCGTAAAGCGCATCCCAATAGTAGTGTTAACCAATATGTTGGAGTAAACAGTTATACAGGGTAATAGATACATGGCTTGAACCTGAAACTTGCTTTGTAATGTTACTAACTGCACATGTGTGCAGCTAAATGCAAACTCACACTTGGGAAGATCCATGTCTTTGCCTTATGTATGCATGTTAGACATTTTCGGAGCTAGATGTGTTTCATTAAAGAGACGTTGTCAGTGGAGCAGCCTGGATGTTTGTGGAAACCTTAAATTCATCATAGATACCCTTGAGAACATGTATATTTCCTATCAATTATGGAGACCTACTCTCCCCCGATCTTCCCTTGTGCCTGAATATTTGTCTAGGGTATTATGTTCCGGGTAGTGTTTGTAATATAGAATTCAAGCTACTGTCAATTTTAATGCAATTCATTTAGTTATGATCATAATAGACTGTGTACGTTGCACAATTCTGATGGAATGAAGTGTAGTGTAAACTTGACTTTTAAGATAAGTGTGTAATGCTGTAAATATGATGTTTATGAAACAGTATGCACAGTTATTAGCTGCAAATAATCGAGATGGAATAATTGTTCAGATCTTATTATCAGGCATGTGTAGAAATGTGCATTCCTAACTCTGAACCAACTCTCATCTAACACGCATCTCTAATTCCTACTATTAATGTATGCCCTTTTTAATTTTCTTGAACAGAAGACAAACATGGCTGCCACAGGATGTTCAAAGAATGCAACACATGTGGAAGAATTCCTTCTCGTGGGACTGCACATTCTTCCAGAGTTGAAGCAGTTTTTCTTTGGCATATTCCTAATGATTTATGTGCTCACTCTTGCTGGTAACGGCCTTATTGTGGTTACAGTTTCTGCTAGCAATCATCTTCACTCTCCGATGTTCTATCTTCTAAGTAATATGCCACTAGTACTGCTCCCAGCATGCTCTCAGGCATTTTAGCTGATGGCAGTAGCATCTCGTTTGCTGGATGTCTCATGTAGTTCTACTTCTTTACGTGTTTCGCCACCATTGAGTGTTTTCTTTTGACAGTGATGGCTTATGACAGATACATTGCCATATGTTTCCCATTACATTACACCACCCTCATTGACCAAAGACAGTGCCTGAAGCTCACATCCATTGCCTGGTCGGGAGGCTTCATGCTGCCCTTGGTAACACTCATCTTGCGTTGCCGATTACAACTCTCAGGTGAAAAACTGATCAACCACTTCTTCTGTGAGTTTGCACCCCTCCTCAAAGCTACCTGCTCCGACACCTCCTTCATAGAAGTCTATGTTTTTTTCATCTCCTTTGTTATTCTCTTAGTGCCGTTTATCCTTATCATCATGTCGTATGCGTACATCATGTCTGCCATCCTTAAAATCCCATCAGCCACTGGGAGACATAAGGCCTTCTCCACCTGCAGTTCTCACCGCACAGTGGTCAGTGCCTACTTTGGATCAATCATTGCCATCTATGCAACACCAACGACAGAGAGCTCCCGTAACCTGAGCAAAGTCTTATCAGTGGTGTACTCTGCAAAAACACCACTGCTTAACCCTATCATATGCACCCTCAGAAACAAGGAAATCAGGGCAGCCTGGAGGAAAGCTTTCCATAAGACACCTTGATTGGAAGAATGTCAGGAATGCATGAATGAATGGATGCACATTTTCCAGCGAAAGTATTGCCTTTGAAATTGAAAGAAATAATTGTATTAAAATCTGCCAAAGGTTCTGTCCTATCAAGTGACATTAAATCATGTAATGATCTGATAACATTAGTTTCCTATAAGTATGGTGTATTATGGTATATCCCAGACGCTAACGAATAAACCAGGAAAGGGAATTTTACTAGTGAGATGCTGACTAAAACGTAGCAAATCTTAGCTGTGAAAAGGAAAACCCACATTGCATTTTGCTATGTATTTAGCGGAGGAGTGGGTAGGAGCAATGAAATCATTGTGGGAGTCCTTAAGAAGTTTGTGGTAGACTCTGGACACAGCTGTGACTTGTTCTGATGGTTCACAGATATACCCCTTCTTTGGCCTCCCTTAAGATTACATATGATCAGATGACAGGAAAGAAAGCCAAGCCATTATCAGGCCACTCCAGATCATACATTTCCCAACTACACTCCCAATCATACTTCCCATAAAATGATCAGGAACACAATAGGCGACACACAGCCCGGTCCACAAGTATAGGCTGGTTTATCAGTGAATGCCATGCCAAAAATGGCAAGTGAGAGCTTGTAAGTGCTTCACAAATGGAAATGGTCCACAAGTAATCAGGTTCTACAATTCTAGGATCCCGCTGGGCAAAAGGCACATCCGTTGCTCTAGACTACGGGACGTAACATGATTGGCAGTTCTTGCGTGATCACTAATTATTGGTGATCATCTTAGTTTCAGAGCCTATGTGAGGGCCTGCTTCTTTTGTGCCTGTGATTGGGGTTAATCCTGGATCGGTTAACATAATACTTGAACCCATCAGCAGAATTTATTTGGATCTCTGACAGTGGACCTTTTCTGATTCTTCTTCTTATAAGAAGCCTTCTTCTAGAATTTCGTGAACTTCACCAAGCCCTTTCTATACCATTGCTGTGACTCAGGAATGAAAAATGATTTCACTTAACGTTCAGTAGCAAACCAATTTAAAAGGGGATTGAATGAACGTTCAATCAGCACATTACACAGCCACATTAGTGGCTGTGTAGTTATGGTTAAGTTGCTGTTTCCATAGGAATAGCACTTTTTGGGCGGCTTATAACTCCACTGCACTTGGACAAATCCTCACCAAACTTTGCAAAAAAAGTATATGGGCCACTCTGAATTGCTTTGCAAAGTTTGGTGATGTTTGGCCCAGGGTGGGCAAAGGTATGGGAGGGTCCCAAAACATATTTTTTTCCCATAGACTGAATGGGGTAAAACTTTGCACACAGCTATAGGCCAAACCGATGGACGGATTTCAACCATATTTGCAGCAGTGACAGGCACTTGGTCGGGAAAGCGTGCTTTTGTAAACTTTGTGACAATCCATCCTGTGGTTCCCTTAAAAACGATCAAAAAGTATGTCTATAAAATGAGTGATATCTATGTCCGCTACGCGGTCACACTTCCCTGTTCGCTCCGTGGAGAAGATTGCAATTGGCTATTCTGTGGCATGCTGCCGTGACCATGTTGCGCTTTCACCGATTGGTTGTGGGACAGCGTGAAGTGCGTCTTAATCGTTCGATACGTCCGCCATGTTTACTTCGTTTTCTGTTGAACGCGGAAATCGCCGCTAACATACCTAAACGAAGAAGACACCAATGCACTTGTTACACTTATGGAACACTGTTTTGAAAGGTGAGCATTAATGAGACTTAGTAGTAGAAAGTGAAACATTGAAATATTCTTGTTAGCACTGTCATACGGTACAGTGAAACTTGCTACTCATTGTACAAAATGAACTTACTGTGTCCATTTTACAATGCATAAACAACATTGCTTCAGTCAGGCTGGCGTCCTACTGTTTGAAATCTAAGCCAGCCACCCGCACTATTTTGTATACACAGCAGTTCCGCACGTGTACGGGAATAGCGGTTCTCATGAATAGCCGCTGATATGTTGTTGCAAAATGAGAATGTATTTGCATTCGAAGTGAAAGCCACTTCATTTTCTGTTTTAAATACGAGATCAGTACGGCCACATATTTGTCAACGCCATAAAGGTCAGTTGTTTCTTAACCTTGAGGTACAGGGAAAGAGCAGAAATAATGCAGGGAATAACAGTTAGAAAAACATATCGTTTGATAAGGTTATGCTTCAAAAACATTTGCACCGACCAAGAAATATTAATCCCGAAGAGGATCTATTGCAAATACACTACTGTCTGACTGCAGCCAACGCAATGGAGCCGGTCCACATCATGTAAGTGTATTTGTCCTGCCTATATACCGAATTGACATTACATTTTTACTTTGGGGGAAATTATGGACATTGCACATTGTCGCTGTTTGTAGGGTGCCACTACATTTCCCAAAATTAAATTAATATTTAGTAATAAAAGTATGTGTTGCAACTTTGTTTTGTGTAGAGGTTGCCTATTGATACACGTTTTATTTCCCCTTTTCCCCTCAGATACTTCCTTCCCTATTGTGATTGTCACGATTTACAGCGGCCGAATGATGGCTTTTTTAACCGTCAAATGCAACTGTTCATTACCGGTTATCTGTGCGTCATAATTCAGTGGGATGACCGTGTCGGACCTCTATGTCCTTGCGCTGCTGTCGCCATAAGGAGTAACATTCCATCATTTGTGGTGGTGTAGATCATAGCGGTTGACATCGTCTTGCACATCAATGTGGGAGGAAAACGACTACTGTGGTGGCAACGCTTACTTTCTGTGTGTGAAAGAAACCAACGTGGCCATTACCATTTTCATTGTCGACCAAAGACACAAACTTACTACTTGATTGGAATTGTGAATAGGGCAATCATTTCGCACAGTTCATTGTTAAACACAACTATTTTACTAATTGCTTAGGGCGATGATTTCGCTCAGTTTATTGTGAAATAAAACTACTGTACTAATTCTTAAATGTTAGTGTTTTTTTTACAAATTTACTCTCTGTTTTCACAAAGTGGCATGCAACGTTGCATGTGGTAATGTGTACTTTTGTAGGTGCTACATCATGGCACGTATGTCAATATGGATGATTTTGTTTAAGCTGCCAAGGAAAGTTATGAAGAAAGGTACTGCATACCACTTGCTTTGGCTACGGGAGGGTCAGGCCCATCTCATATGCTTTAGTGCCATCAGGCCAATTTCTGTCACCTTCAGACCAATTTCTGTCACCCAGATGCCCTATTTACCAACATTAGTTCAGAATGGTATCTTCTTAAAAGTGGAAAAATGAGGTAAGGTGCACTGAAGGTGTTTGCTGCACAGACATTTTTGTAAAATAATACATGGTTACACCCTCCCAATACACATATCTTCACACCTTTCAACCTGTGCCACTTATGAAATTATGTGTCGAAAGGTGAGTGGTAATGGTGTTGCTTCCAGTATTTCTAACGTCACTGCGCTTCCCATCACAGAGTTTGTTTGAGATTTTATGTAAACGTAGACTACTCCTTTGCGCTTTTTAAGCACATTTTTACAGAAATAAATTACTACATGTACACCACATGTATGTAAAGTGTGAAAGCGCAACACCACTCCAGCAATGGATTTGACAAGTATTTTATTGATGATATACAAGTCATAAGCCAGAGACCCCCAACCCTCTCCACAACATCAATCAACTGACAGTACTCAAAGGATAACATTCTAAATGAGATTGCCGTATCATTCCACCTGGATCTAACAATGATGTCATGGCATTCTTCTCACTAAGCATCCTACTAACATTATATACAGTCTCAGTGTAAGCTGAGACATTATCATAACACCCCTCTCCCTTATCAAAATAAACTATATATATATATGGGCACTTAAATTTAGTAAGCAAAGAAATTGCAAAAAGAATTGGCAACTAGTAAATGACTAACAGTGAACTGACAGTCACCTATGTTATTTTCTCACCTTGGCAACTCGCGATAAATTCCACACTTGTCCACTCTCCAATTTCACAGCACCTGAGCTACTTTAACGGGATCCGAATACAGTGGGTCCCCCTTTCTTGCTATGACAGCTTTTCTTATTCTGATCATGTCTCCTACCTCAACACTCGTTTTCCTCCTGGGAAATTTCTTGTTGATTTTCTCAACCCATCTATTTTTTCGCTCGTCCACCCTTTTTTTTACTTCTTCTTCTTTTACTTTATCTGTCTCTCTCGCCCGGCCTAACCAAGCTGGTGACAGTACTGTGTTGCCCTTCCGCCCTCTCATCAACTCAAACGGACTGACTCCAGTCTCAGTGTTGGGAGCCATTCTCAGAGCATACATTCGTTCTTTTACAGTCACTTTCCTATCCAGACCCATAGCACAACCTCTCCTGATACCCTCCATAATGCAACGATTGACCCTCTCAATCATTCCGTTGGCCTGAGGATAATATAATGCAGTTTTTTTGTGTTTAATACCACACTTGTACATGTATTCTTGAAAAATACTTCCCGTGAACTGTGGGCCATTATCTGTCAACATACTTCTAGGTAAACCCTCCCTTTCAAACACATCTTCCAGGAATACTACTATGGACACTCCTGTCACATCCCTCATGATTTTAAACTCCGTCCACCTCGAGAACATGTCCACCAGTGCAACAATAAAGTTACCCCTGCCCCTGCCCATATCTACTGGTCCTAAAATGTCCATTGCCAAATCCTGCCAAACACCTTTGGGACTTTCAACACCCTTCATTGGCTGTGCAACTGCAGATATGTTCTTTCCTGACTTGGTACAATCAATACAACATCCAATTACCCTCTCAACCTCTCGGTCTAGTCCCAGCCACCAGTAATCGGTCTTGATCACCTCCTTAGTCTTATACGTACCAATATGACCTTGGTGTGCCATATCATTGAGCTTTCTCCTCAGACAACTAGGCACAACTAACTTGTCCCATCGATACACCAAACCACCCTTCACAGATAGCTCAAACCTCACCTCCCAGTAGGCCCTTTCATCACTAGATAACAACCTCTTTTCAGGCCAATCAACTCCAATGAATGACATTATGCGTTTCCACATATCGTTCACAGCAAACGCATTGATCCATTCCTCTTTGTGTATTACACTACCTCCAGTGGTAAACACCATAGCCTCAATTTCATCATGTCCATCGGTACCATGTTCATCTTCAACTCTTAACCTTGAAGCATGATCAGCTTGTATGTTGTCCTTCCCTGGAACAACTTCTATGCTAAACTTGTGACATTGTAGTCTCGTGACCCAACATGCAACTCTTCTTGACACTTTGTCCAGTCCCTTACTTTCGAATATAGCCTTCAATGGTTTGTGATCAGTTCTCAATATAAAGTCTTGGCCCCACACAAAGTTTTTTAACTTTTCAATTCCACAATGACACGCTAATGCCTCTTTTTCCAAAACTGAGTAATTGAGTTCAGCTCCCCTCAACATTCGTGAGGCATGTAATACCACCATCTCCAATCCATCTCTTCCAACCTGAGACATCACCACCCCAATTCCACTCTCACTCGCATCCACCGCTAGAATAGTCCTTTTTTTAGTGTCGTACATAGCCAAAGGTTTAGCCATGTCAATTTTGGCCTTAATTTCTTGAAATTCTCTTTCACATTCCAAACTCCAATCAAACTCTACCCCTTTTCTCAAAAGTGCCCTCAGTGCAGTAACTTTGTCGGCATAATTCTCTATGAAGCGATGATAGAATTCTATTGTCCCCAAGAATGAGCGTAGTTCTGCCTTATTCCTGGGGGATTGCATTTTCTTTATACCATCAACTAACTCTCTTTTTGGTTTCAAACCCTCCTCAGATATTTGATGGCCTAAATATTCCACTACCCGAGTGGAAAACACACTTCTCACCTCTCAAAGTAATGCCACGGGCCCTACATATTTCCAACACAGTTTTCACTTTTCTCTTTAGATCTTCTTCAGTATTACCACAGATTAATACATCATCCTGAAAACACCACACATTGGCAATACTTGTGAACAGTCCATCCATCACCTTTTGGAAAACAGAAGATGCTGAGATTAAACCAAACGGCATGCGTCTAAACTGGTAAATACCATCATAGGTAATGAACGCTGTCAATTTGCGTGACTCCACATCTAGATTGATTTGGTGATAGGTACTTGCCAAATCTAACTTAGCAAAATACTTAGCATTGCCAATCCTGCTTAATAGCTCCCCCATGTTGGGTAGAGGATGTCGGTCTGCTACCACACAACGATTTAATTCTCTCAGGTCAATGCACACCCTCAACTCTCCACTTGGCTTTTTAACGACAACTACCGGGGATATCCATTCAACAGCCTTAGCTGGCTCGATGATACCTGCTTTCATCAATTTCTCCAACTCTACACTCACCGCATTACGCATGGATAACGGTAATGGTCTAAGTTTAGCTGCTACTGGTTTACTACCATCCTTTAGAGTTATTTTATGAACCATACTTTTGAGGCAACCAACACCTTTATTAAAAACATCAAGATATTCAGCAATTAAACTATTGGGCAACACATCCAGACTATCACGCACAGATTCCTTCCCTACATTTAAAACCTGTTCTTCTCTATTGGGGTCTAATTTGATGCATAAACCCCTTTGTTCCTTCCATCCCAACAACGTCTCACCATGCTTTGTGACATACAATTTGCCACATGTAACTCAGTCTTTGAACTTAAATCTTGTCATACAACATCCCAAAACCTCAATTTTGCTTCCATTATACCCACCTGGTGTCTTGTCTGACGGACTCAATTCATTCATCCTCCCACCAACCACATTTTCATATACCGCTTTGGACATCAAAGTAATTTTTGAGCACGAATCAGCAAGCATTCTAACCTGACTCCCATTAACCTGAACCCATGCCGAGAGGTGCTCGCCCTCATCCATCTCTTTACATTGAACCATATTCACCGTCACAATTTCACTATCAGAGACTTCATATTTCTCTGATGATGGTCCATCAACTTCCTCAGTTACCATCGTATTTCTCCCTGTACCAATGTTGTAGTTAGAACAACAAATCTCAAAATGCCCCCATCTCTTCCAAATGGTGAATTTACTTTTCCTTCCCAGACATATCGGTGATGAAGATAGGTGGCGGGAACTCCCGCACCGAAAACATAAACGTTCATCCTTCTTTTTCCCAAGTTTCTGTACAACCTCCATTTGGGACAATCTATTGGATATCTGTGACATCTGGGATGTATTGCCATTTTTTCCTTGGATCATATCACCGGATTTCGGGTTTTCCCTTTCTGCCTTCTTTGTGTTCTAGTCACATCCCTTTTTCTGTCATTCACTTTCAGAACTTCAACCTTTTGCTCCACTCTGGTACCCTTTGTCCCTAATTTTGCCACACACTGTAAAGTATGTTCAATTCTTTTGGCAATGGCAACCACCTCATCTAGACCGGGATCATCCTTCAGCCAAACTTCCTCCCTAATCTTGTCATTAGAGCAATGCAGCATGAACTGATCTCTAATGTGTTCATCCAGGCTCTCCCCAAACTTACAGTTCAGGGATAAATGTCGTAGAGCAGTGACATAGTCTTCTACTGATTCACCATCATGTTGTGATCTCATCCCGAAATGATATCGTTCCAACACAGTACTTATCTTCAATTCGAAATGTTTATCCAGTTTAGCTAGTGCAAGATCAAAATCATTCATGCCTTCCTCAGCATCCAACTCACTAATATTAGGTAAGGTTTCAAAAATCCTCTGCCCTTCATATCCCAATAAGTGCATGAGCATAGACACCTTTCTTTCCACGGACATGCCGTTCCCACATGTGGCTTTCACATAGTGAAGAAAGCCCTTCTTCCATGGTCCCCATTTGATCCTTGGTGGCAAGAACATCTGTGGGCCCGGTATCCCTGACAAGGCCATAAGTGCACAATACAATGCCTTAAAATACCCACAACTATTGATGCCGCCCAACCCTGGCTCCTTAGGCAGGCAGTCTTCCAACGTCAATGGTACTGCAGCTCAGCTGGGAGGCACTTCTAAGATGTCTAATGGCCCCTCTCCTTCACTTGGCCACTGTTCACTCCAAAACAAGTCTCTCACCTTTATTTGGTCGCTCGCTCTCCAATGTCCTCCTGCTCATAGGAGAAAAATACCCGCGCCTCACTCGCCATGCGTGCTGCAGCAGAGAAGCGCTCCCGCTTGCACACAGCAGCGGGTGGGGTCCGCACCGGAGAGCAAATTCCCCGTCCTCAATGCTGCTAGGACGTACACGTACGCGTCTTCCGGACACGTGACTAGACGGCGTTGGGTCCTTTACTCAAATCACGCTGGGTGAGCCCTCCGGCATGAACGTATCCTGGGCTCGCGCCGGCTCCGTTCACCTCCTTGTCCCCCCAAAAAAAATATGCCGCCAGAGAATCCAGCAATGCGGCGCTGCAGAATGCTGCCCCAGCCGATGCCTTTCGAAGCGGGGGGGGCCCGGGCGGCTTCCTCCACAGATGGGGAGGCACTCCTGTTCGCCGCTCCTGTTCGCCAGCAGCAGCTTTGCAAAGACAGGCCAAAGGTGCGTTTCTCCAGGTACAGGGCTTTGCAGGGAGGAATGAGGTAGCTCCTCCTCAGAACGGCGCCTGGTTGGGGGTCTCAGATCCACGACGTTGCTTTCAATGTCGGATCGATCAGCAGGCATCAGTGTGCTGACATCCCATCCTCGTCGCCATATGTGAAAGCGCAACACCACTCCAGCAATGGATTTGACAAATATTTTATTGATGATATACAAGTCATAAGCCAGAGACCCCCAACCCTCTCCACAACATCAATCAACTGACAGTACTCAAAGGATAACATTCTAAATGAGATTGCCGTATCATTCCACCTGGATCTAACAATGATGTCATGGCATTCTTCTCACTAAGCATCCTACTAACATTATATACAGTCTCAGTGTAAGCTGAGACATTATCATAACACAAAGGTCATTGACAACACCAGAAAAGGTTTATGTTGTGCATGTGATAGTGTTTTGATATTTAGCAAGTGTTGTCATTTACCTAACAAATCAACGCTACAGCTTCCGTCTCTGAGGGGTAGCCTCTATGTATGATTAGTGGCCACAATGTCGGGGATGTGGCTACTGGCCATTACTGGAAGGGACAAAACATTGCATTGAGGTCACCATGTCCACCAGGGACTGCCTTTCTGGTAAGGGTCTTGCTCATAACCATACATTTCTCAAGAAACACAAATGTGGTGCTGCCTTTACTGTCACACAGTTTCATTTTTGCTTTCTGTAGCCTGCAATGAAAAGGCAAGAAGGGTTTCTATCCAACACCCATCTTCCATCTCTATGGTGGCCATCTTGAAAAAGGATTTGTTTTCTTCAGCCGTGAATGCAGGAGGCGTTCCGGTTGAAGACAAAACATCCTCTTTCTTGGTAGCACGGGTTACTGCTGTAAAATCTCAGTTGCTAATGGCATTCATCCCCCACTCTTTGGGGAGGAATGGGGGTTAATGATCCAGATACGTCGGTATGCACTCTTGCTTATATTGTGTTGCACACTTGCCTTGTGGAGTTCTGCACTGGAAATCTTCCAGTTACAAGTTCCTACACGAATATACAATGTGCTTCCGCACTATCACCCAGTTACACATGGCATTGTGAAGTGGGTATGACTTTTCGAACACGCCCCCATGCTGTGCGCCAGCATATGATAATGTAGAATTCTTCGGAAGGTGGGCAGTTACTTCAAATGTTCCTTTACAGTAGTATGCTTATGTGTTACTATTAGAACCCTGATAAATGCAGTACAACATGTTTGTTAAAGTACTGTCATGATGTATTTACACTACTAAAATCCAATGGCATTCAATTAAAAAAACTTTGTTAAAGGGACGTTATGGTTACATTGCCCTCCCAAAAACCTGTAAAATTCACTACAAAAAAAAACGTTGTTGAGGGGACGTTATGGTTAAGTTGCACTTCACTAAAAAAATCCTAGGTCCTGGGTGTTAGTCTTAGCAATGCACATAGATTCTGCGAGTGATGGTTGCTGAGTTTACCATAAACGGGGAATGTGCAGTGTTTTTTGGTTTCACTGTGAAGTATAACATCCCTTTAACAAAGTTTTTGTTACTGAATGTACATATATATATAGGGCAGGGAACAAAAACAAAGTGGCTAAACATGTGATGTCACCTGTGATGTCATCAGTTACATTTGAGATGACATCTTCCATGTTCTGGGTGTTAGTGTTAGAAGTGCACAGTGGTGATGGCAAGTATGGGGGATCAGTCTGCCATAACTGGGGAATTTCAGGTGTTCTTCGGTTTTAATTTGTACCATAATTTGGAGGGCGAACATTTATTTTTAGTGAAGTGCACAGGTTTTTCTTAGGGCAACTTAACCATAACGTCCCCTCAACAAAGTTTTTTTTGTAGTGAATATACTATATGCTTGGAATCCTTTCGGAGACCGCCAGCATTAGTTTGTGAGTTACCTTGCAGAGATCTGTGATAAAAGGTCATGCTCACCTAATGTAACAGAATAAGCCACATGAATCTGGGGATATGACTGCCCTGCATGAAAATGGTTTCAATAGACATAACCAGAGGGACATTTCCGCAAGCTTCAGCTGAAAGCCTGCAGGCACCAAGCAACAGCGCAGACCATCAGCTGTTGAAGTAAGCAGATCATGATTCTTAATACTCTCAAGCTGCACACAGCAGGAAGCCAAATTTAGCCTGGGTTACATGGGAATTTTTAGGTGGGAGAGAACTCTGGAAATTACCAAAGGTAACTAATACATGTTTACTATATTGATATTGGGGGATCTAGTCACATGCAAGTGGGAAAAGTCACCGATCCTCACATACAAAGTTGGGTCAGAATATTCTACCCCCTCAGAGTACCACTCTTAACAACTCTGTGACTGTCAAGGTCTGAAGTAGTTCATAGAAGGAGTTCAAGCAAATAAAGAGCTTGAATATTCACATATTGACACTGGTTCCTGTTTTCCCAGAGGGTAGGCTCAGAGACACCAGTAAGACATTACAGCCATTTAGTGGTAGAGAGGGCTGTATTCCTAAGGGAGCTGCAGACTGTAATAACAATGAGGCCAGCATCGGAGTCCAGAAGAGTAGGCTTGAGGTTACAGAAGTAGAGGTGGTGTCAGGATAGATGAGGATGACTCCACTGCCCATTTTGTTAGGTTTCTTTTTTGTCTGTATTCTAAAACCAATGGGTAGCAGGGTTTTAGCAGTGGCAGTGAAGTGTAGTATGCCCAAGGAAGTAGAAGTCTTGGCACTGAGGCCGATCATGGATGTTATGTGAGTGTTTGTTAGTGGACCAGATGTCTGATTCTACTAATGTAATTGAGCTGGCATGATTTCTTGTTAATGCCAATTAATTATAATTTAGCATTGTGACCCTGTTAGAATAGAAGAGTCAAGTTGTGCAAATACTTTCACGAGAGGAAATACCGGAATTTTAAACATATAGTCCCATTCGCGACAGCGATGACCCACCATGTCATAGGTCTAAATGATTCAATAAAAATGAAGCAATTGGTGACACCGACAAAGAGCCATATGGTCAGTCTCGTGGTGTTACAAGAGACTTATCTGCTGGAGAAGGTCATGGGGTAGATTGTTATGGGGAATACTCCAGTACCTCCTACTATTAAGACTAGAAGCTACTCGAAAATAAGAATTAAGAACTTGAGATGTGATTCTCTAAAGGTCTGAAAGGACAGTGAGTCTAGATATTGAACTAATAGCGTACATCACGGCTTCTTACAGGTTCAGGGGAGGGCAACTCTATCATGACATAGCATGTCATTGTGTGCAGTAATTATAAAGTATCTACGGTATCAGGCTCACATGATAGATCACTGGTGGAGCAAATATATGACCAGAACCTGAGAAATTGGGTTTGGCTCATGTGTGGAATACTCTCCATGCCAAGGAGAGGGAATACACCTTTGTGTTGGGGGTTCCTGTGGTTCATTTCAGATCTGATCTTGCAGTGGAAAACACTTGGATGCCTAGTGTAGCTTATATAGTCCTTCACAACAGAAACTCACTCTCATTACCAGAAGGACGATCTCCCCCTCTCTCTCTCAATGGCTACCATCTAGTTGTGGGGGATTTACGTTACATTCTGCCCCTTCTTTCCTCCATACAAATATATGAAAATGGGGCGTGATACGAATGGTATTACCCGATTTGCTTGTTTATTTTTGTTTATTAGGTCTTTTTGACCTAATTATAACTGTATGTTTTACCTTCTTCCCTTTTGACCTACTTACCTGAACATGAGGAGCGGGGGTGGCAGGTGTCCCTTGCACCGCTTACAGAGGTGGGGTGCAAAAATTGCTCGGCCTCTGTTTTCAATGAACAGTCAAAATGGGGGCCTGAGCATTATACATCCATATGAATAGAAGGTGTAAAAGCCTTACCCAAGGCTTTTTACGTCTTCCATTTACGCTACTCCCTCATCAAAAATGAGCTCCTTATTAGCCCTTTCAGTTTTTCTACCTACAAACAGTCTGACTGGTATGTTTATGTTTCCCTGAATGGGTTAGGCATCAGGATATATGGCCTGCAATACTTCCTCATTCAATTCCTTCCCTCTCACTCTCACACACTCTGGCATTAGCCTATCTATGCAGTCATGTCTTGACCGTGTCCTCTTCAGCCTGGGATTAATCAACTGTGGTAGGATCCGGGGGACAAAGGGGGATATATCTAGTCCCATACTCAAAGAAACCTCAATGCTTCAGCGATATATTATAGGACATTCTGAACCTTAATTGTGTAAATCAGGCACTCAGCTACTTTTGAACCGTAGCATTTGAATCCTTCATGGCTCTCTCCAGAAAATTTGAGTCAACACACATCTAGTAATAAAAACAAGCTAAACTCAAACTTCCTACATACCCTATGCCTCATCAAATATGTATGCATAGGTTGTCTGTAGCTGTTCTCACTTCTCCATCCTACTTCAACAGTGTCCACTCCTCCTCGGATTCCGGTCTGGATACCCTCATGCAAGGGACCAAGTCACCAACCTGTGAAGAAACCACAACCAAAGTACTTACAATGTGGAAATAGACATTGCATGAATGCTCTTTATGTACTGTAAATTAATGTTGTAAACTGTTCAGAATAGTTGTCTACATTATGGCAACACTATATAAATAAGTTCCAAAATACACTGACAATATGTAATTGTTTGTACTGTATGGTAAGTACTGTCATCTATGTGCATGTGAAAGGTTCTTGTAATCACAAGTTTGGTGCTACGCTGAAAAAGCAGCAGTAATTTCAAATTCTGAATTTAGAGTTATACCAACATGCAGATTCTCAGCTCTCCATCCACAGACCGACTTTGCGTTCCTCCTATGAAATCTCAACACCCTGGATAACATTTGTGACACTCTTGATAGAGGACCTGGTAGGAACCCTGGCCACCCTCAAAGCCACATCATATACAGACAACATCCTCCCAGCATCCATCCTCAAGACCCTCCCAGAAGAAGCGCTCCTTACCTACATGGAGTTCATGAACAGCTCCCTAACTCGAGGCACCTTCCCATTGACCCTAAAAACAGGACAAATCCTCCCTCTACAAAGAAACCCACTCTGGATCATAGCAACCTATGTAACTATTGCCACATCACCCATTTATGGCTGGGAGGACAGCTCAGGGGCAACACTTTTGTCTTGGAAGCAAGACAACACAGAGCAACACAGGTTCGAATCCCGGTCTTGCGCTTGGAAACCGATCTCAGGTGTTAAGCGTATTGTAAAAAATCTATTATAATTATAATAATTAGGTAAGATCATTGAGAAAACAGTAGCCGCACAATTGCAGAAACACATTAACACCAACAATCTCCTCCAAACCTACCAATCTGGGTTCAGACCAAGATGCAGCACAGAGACAGCAAACATACAGGCGCTTAACAATGCCCTCAGCATCCTTGATGGTGGCCACCCCTGCCTCCTGGTTCTACTAAACCTCTCAGCCACTTTCGACACAGAAGACCACCAGGTGCTTATGGACACCCTACATTGGTGCATGGGGATCAGCCACCTTGTCCTACCATGGTTCAAGTCTTACCTCGTCATATCTCACCAACTTCCAGCAGTTTCTTCAGATGGACTCTTCTAGATTGTCAATGCTACCTGTCACTTGTGGAGTCCTGCAGGGATCCATTCTCTCCCCAGTGAAATTCAATCTATACATTGAGCCTTGCCACACCTAACATCCACATCCACCAACACGCCGATGACACACAACTATACCTCAAGATCAATTTCATCAAGGACATCCATAGACTCAAGACCTGCCCCTTGTTGATCTAGTCTAGGATGTCCAGTGAATGCTTGAAGCTCAAACCCTCCAAGAACAAATTGCTACCCCCCACCAACAACACTGAACGTACAGCCTTGACTATTAACCATGAACTCTTCACACCCAAGGTAACCACCCTCGGTTCCACATTGAATAACACCTCTCTTTCAAGACACATATAGCTAAGAAAACTCAGACTGCTTGGTATCAGCGTTCCTTCCCCTTCCTGTTAAAAGTCAAGTCCTTCCTGCTTCCAGGCAGCTTTATATCCACCGATCAAGCACTGGTCCTATCACACCTGGATTGGGGCAATGCACTCAATAATTCCTCCTATCATCCACCTTGTGGCCCTGAGAAGTGTTCTACACATGGCTGCATGCCTCATCAAGGGTCTACGCAGATACCACCACATCACCCCGGCCCTCATTGATCTTCACTGGCTCCCACTGCATGCACAAATCACCTACAAGTCTTGCTGCATCATCTATAATGCAGTCACACTCAAGTCACTGAGCTACCTCACGGAGAAACTCAGCATCTACAACGGACAGTGCACCACCGGAAGCCAGGACACATGCAGACTTGAAATCTGCCATTGCCAAAAGGAAAGGACCAGAGAACAAGACTATGGAACCTCCTCCCCAGCACAATCAGACTCGCCTCACGCTCCTACAATTTAGAAAGGAACTCAAGGTCCACCTCTTCAAGCAGTCACCCCTTCTCAACACCTAGGCCATCATGTCACCCCATGCCATCTGCCCTTACCTCCGCGCCACCTTGTAAAGCTGTGCCGCTCCTCTGTACCTCTCTGTATCCTACCCCTGCTGTAAATCTGTTCTGTTATATACCTCTGTTGCTTCTCTAAGCTCAATAAATACATAATAATACTGACAATAATAATAATAATAATAATAATAATAATAATAATAATAATAATAAAGAGTTTGACCTTGAAGGGGAACATTTACCACCAGCATGATGCTGGAGGTAAATCCTTGACTTTATTGCTAGTAAATTAGTGTATTCACTGTGCAGTATTACCTCTTGCAGTAAATCAGCCAGACATTCCCCTGAAGTCCTATGGAATCCAAAAATGGGGAGCAACACCAACCTACCACCACTTATAATCCTGGGGTCATGCCACAGGAATGAGTGTGGAACGAGGGACATTAATGGCAAAATAGTTGGTGGAAAATTGTAAGATTTACCACCAAACTCCTGATTTGGGCCTTTATGTAATTTTCTTTGCATTCAAAATGTCCAAACAAAATCCATACTGTGGACATTTATGTGCCTCTGTGACTGTTTAATTGTCCACGTGTCCAGCAAACAAAATGTATAAGCGCCCTATCTGCCAACACAGATAGTAAGAAGAATTCGATATAATTCAGTCTCTGTGGAATAGAAACTTTTAAAATTCTTAAAGGATTTTTAGACAGTTTTAGCACGGTCTCTGCACGCAGCATGCACTATGCCTCCCTTGGCACCTCATTGAGTTAGTCAAGCTTTGCTTCTGTACTTTGTGGAACATCTCCCAGAGGGCCCACACAAGGTGCATAAAGGGCCTCCTTCAAAAGTACCAGATCACTTGTTCACTCAGCAGGCCTCATATATAGGCAAGCTCAACATAGGTAAACAAGGTTTCTTGAAAGAAGATGGGCCTGTGACATCCTCTTCTATTCTTCCTTTTGAGTTTCAACAGAAAAGCACTACAGAGACTTTCCTTCAAAGCGACCGTAAGTAGCAGATATCCTAGGCAGCCTAGGTCAGAAGTGATCCTAACGTTGGAAGTGTTCGACTATCTGTAGATTTGTTAGTTTAGAGATGTTTTTTTATTGAGCTGTTACAGTAAACGTTGCTGTTATTTTAGTCTCAAAGTATATTGACTGTCCCTCGGATTGAATATTTAGTGTAAACAAGTTGTGGGAAGTGACAATTTGAGTTCAGTCACGAATACAGGGAAACCTAGCAATAGATCAAATAAATGAATGTTGACACAGATACACAAATATACTAGTAATAATAATAATAAATAATAATTTGGCATTTATATAGCGCTACAAACCCTCAGGTATCTGAGCGCTGCTTATTATTACCCACGGTGTGTGGTGCTCATTTATCGACCTCGGAAGGATGAAACGATGAGTTTGGCGCTGCCGGGATTCGAACCTGCATTCGCAGGCTCTGCACTGATGTCAAAGCGAGCGCTCTACTAGTATGCATGTTTTTTCTTCAATATTTATGTAGTAGTTATACATATGTCTTATGGAAGGCAATCAGTGAAACAATAACATACATGATTAGTTCAGATCATACGAGTTGCAAAACAAAATCACAAAAGATTATGAGATACAAGATAAAATGATGTCCCACTACATAAGAATATGTTGTAGGCTAAATACACTAAGGTTTAGCAAATAGAAATTCCATCCTAGCCACACTTCAATCCTTCAAAGTGAACATGTCCTAATATGATGTGGTTGCACTTCGGACAGAGTGCTGTGCTGTGGCTGGATTTCTGTAGATCTGATTCATAAATCATTGTAGGCTCCAACACACCCTTTGATGCTTCTCAAACATACTATACATAAACACTGCTCTACATTAAGCAGTGAGATACTGTAATATCCATGCCTCACTCACAAAAGAAAAAGAAATGAAGGGGCAACTCAATTGAAATCTTATCACAAAAGCAGTTTATTCTTTATGATGGTTCACACTTGGGCTTATTTAGGGGCAGACGAAGTTGATGGAAACTGCAGTGTCTGGGGGTCTCAAAAGATTGTTTTATTGCATGATTTAAGGTTCACATTGTTTATTAAACAACAGCTGAAAAGTAGGGGGATTAGGTTTGACTGGGGTTCCCAGGTAAGAAGCCACTGGAATGTGTATACAAGAAACACATTGTCTTCAAACAATGGTCCTCCTTTGTTCTCATCTCCCCTGTAAATGCCAAACCTCCATTGTGCCAGGCAGTGACTCACTGTCTTTGGGTTTTAAATGTCCCTGCACTTACATCTTGGGGGCTCTGATTCAACACTTTGCAAATCTCCCAAGACCCCATCCGTGAATCCTTGCAGGCTGTACCCAGCGATTTGGGTGAATATGCAGGAGTCTGCAGGAAAACTGCAGTCTGATTAGGTTTAGCACATGAGGTTGCTTTGAGTTTCCGGTACTTGCACAACATTTCGAGCTCGTTCCTAGATGGGAGGGGATGTTGAATGCCTATAAATGAAAATGTAACTTCCTGTTTCTTTTGTGGGTTCAGTTTGAATGCAGGAAGGCGAGACAGGGTGGGTCCAGACCAAACACTGGAAGGAGCTACCATTTTTGGATGGATATTAAATACATATTTATTTATTTGTTCACTAAATTTGTTGTTCATGTGTGTGTTGTATGAAATTGCGGATACTTTTGTAGGGATTGCGGCAGTGATATAATTTGTCTCGTCAAGTGCACCCTGATTCTGAAACTGACATCTCTTGACACCAGTCCACCTTAATTTAGCATATATTTGTAGCTGAACTCGGCCTGCCTCCCAACATATTTAGCACTTGGGATCTTATGAAGAAGATTTGACAAGCAAGGCAGCTTTTTGAAAAAAGTGACATCTTGGTCACAGTGCCATATATGACGCTCTGACTAAAATGTCACTCATTTTCATGTCAAGGCAAAATATAGTTTTTGTGATTCTGATGACGTCAGTACAACTCAGAACCACCACTGGTGTTGATGGAGCGTCCTGCATAAGTATCTATCCTGTATATACAACTTTTCTTTTTGAAAACATTCCTGTCTGAGGCCTTATTGCTCGGTTCACTGTTGAGGACTGATTCGGAACCAACATCTGTTGACACCAGTACACCTTCATTTTGAATGTTTGCAGTTTAACTGTGCATGCTAGCCAATATATGTAGCACTTGGGATTTTATGAAGAAGAATTGCCACGCAAAGCAGCTTTTTGAAAAACATGACATCTTGGTCACAGTGCCATATATGACGCTCTGACCAAGTTGTGACTCATTTTCATATCAACGCAAAACATAGTTTTTGTGTTTCTGATGGCATTAGTACAACTCAGAACCCACCACTGGTGTAGATTGAGTGTCCTGAACATGTATCGTTTTCACTTTTTGTGTAATAGGGCTTCTTTGGTCCAATGCCATGTAATTCTCTGTCGGGTAACATTTTGTGCTTGTCCTCTTGGAGCCTCAAAAATGCATTACATGTTTGCTGAATTTAAGTTAGATGGCTGCAATGGCACAGTGCTAGTGAGCTCACAGAGGAGCACTCTAAGGAGTTTGTTTGCCAAGAAAAACACATTTTTATCTATGTGTCAGCAGTGACGCAAAGTGCAAAAATGTTCAACATTTTTAAGAGAAAATATCTGTTATTACTATCATAGCAGACAGTTCTAGCACACTACAAAATACAACCCACCTTGTAAAGGAGTGCAACGGACAGACAGTTTTCAAGAAGGAAAAGGGATGCACTCTGGATACTGATAGGAGGGCATTTTTGGCACTCCGCACATAGGCTTGCTCGTCATGAATTATAATTGGGAAATATGGAATGGCAGCATTGTTATAACTGTTAAATTTGATCTCTGACAAGTTTGGCGATTTTACAGGGATGGTTTTCGAAGACATGTTTGTGGTGGTTGGGGAAGTAGGAGCTTTAAGAGAAATGCACAAAAAAGACTGTATTCAGGGGAAGTATGGCAAGCTGCATTGAATGTATATCTAAAAATATAAAAAATGTGCTCAAAAAATGAAATCAAACTTTTTTGTCTAAGGGCTATTTATGCCATGGAACTCTGTGTCATGTAAAAGTTTGAGTTTGTCCCCTTTAGTGCTTCAAACATGTATTGCATGTTTGCAGAGTTTAAATTAGATGGCTGCAATGGCATGTTACTAGTGAGCTCACAATACCATTTTCAGCACTCTAAGTGTTTTCCTCACAGAGAAAAACACATTTTCTCTCTGTCATTAGTGAGGCAAAATGTGACCATGCTCAAAATATTTGTGAGAAATGCACTAAATGCAAACAAAAGATTGTATTCAGTGGCTTTAGGACAAGCTGCATTGAATGTATATCCCCAAATGTAAAAAAGTACAGAGGAATAAAACCATATTTATTTGATACACGTGTGCATCAGCTCATTTCGGGAAAGTGGCACATGTGTAAAAGAGATGTCACCAGTGCAACTCAAACTACACATATGTCCCCCTGTGCCTCCCTCCTATCTGCCCCCCACTCTGTGCGACCTCCCCTTCATCCTCCCCTGCCTGTGCTCCCCTCATCCTACCTCCCTATTTCCTCCCCACACCCCCTATGGTGCTCTCTGTCTCATCTATCTTTTGTAACTGCTTTTCTATAGACTATCCCATCCGTCTCACTAATTCTGGCAGGAGGAAGCTCAAAAGGGATATCCTGTTCTCCAACCAAGGCTTCCCTATTGCTGAACTGATACCAGTGCTTCCTGCAGACAGACACTTACTCCTCTGCCACCCCTCTGGCACTCTCCTCTCCCTCTCTGACTACACTGCAATCTCACCAGGAAGTCCTTCAAATGCGGCAACCTGCTCCACATTGCTACTCTCAACTCTTGGTCATCTGTCAAACATTCCTCTGTTATCTGCCGTCATTTGGAAGAGCTTGATTTGGATGTACTTGTTTCATGGCATGTTTCAAAGCTCTCCTTCCCGATGGCTACAAGAGCGTCTCAGAACACAGAACCAACTGTCCTGGTGGGGGTTTAGCCTTGATTTTTCTGGATTGTATCCCTGCTTTCATCATTCCAATGAAGCACTACCACTCCTTTGAATGCCTGGTATGCATGCTCTCTTTCTATCCTGCCCTCTCTCTCTCATTGTGGCCACTATCTACAGGCCTACATCCAAGCCCGCATCTCTGAAGCATCTAACAACTCAGCTGAACTTTTCAAAATCTGCAAGGAGCTGTCCAATCCTGCTGCAGTCTCCACCTCTCCTGTTCCCTCACAGGCCCTCTGACGTTCTTGACCTTTCATTTCACTATTAAATCTCAGGACATCCTGTCCACCCTCTCTTCCTCTACCTCCTCTTCCTCCTCCTCTACCACTCCTGGACCGTCTGAGGCCGTCTCCCCTCCTCCTTTTGCCTTCTTTCCCCTGTTCACCCCTGATGATGTTTCTAGACAAGTTCGATCTATGAAAGTATCTTCAAAGCAGTTTCTCCCCTGCTCATCCAGAACCATCAAGGACCACATCGACACCCTTGCTCCAGCCTTGGCCGGTTTCTGCAATCACGCCTTCGCCACTGGAACTTTCCCTCCCCCTAAACCAGTCTCTTGTGCACCCCCTTCTAAAGAAGCCGTCGGCTGATCCGTCTTCTCCAGCTAACTATTGCCCAATCTCCATCACTCCCTTCCTCGGCAAACTCTTGGAAAAGCTGGCCATCTCCCTGCTTAATCTGTATTCTGAATCTGTTGCTTGCCTCCATGACAACCAGTCTGGTTTCAAAGCTGCTAAAAGCATGCAACGTGCTCTCCTGAACACCTGTAAGACTTCCTCTCCAATCTTGACTCTAATCTCCCTTCCGTCCTCATTCTCCTTGATATACCCTCTGCTTTTGACACAGTCAACCATGCCAAACTACTCAATAGCCCCAGCAACAACTTGGTATTATTAATCAGGCCCTGGCCTGGTTGACCTCCTTTGCTACCGACCGACCCTCTCAGGTCCAACCGGGGTCTTTCCTCTCTTCTGTCTGTCTCTCTCTCTCTCTACTTGTGGTGTTACCCAAGGATCTAACCTCCCTCCCTGGCTCTTCAACCACCACCTGCACCTCTTTCCCACTGTATCGTTTCTTACTGCTCCAATTTTCAATGTTATGCGGATGACACTCAACTGTTTGTCAAGCTCCTCTCAGGCATGTCTTCTTCTCTCATATCAGACTGTCTGGTCGCAATTCGGGTATGGTGTGCCACCAATGATCTCTGCCTTAATGTCAGAAAGACTGAGATCCTCCTCATTGGGACACCTGATCCCTCCTTTCCTCTCTCTCTGGCCGCCCACTCTGTGCCCGCTTCCTGCTCCTTCCTGTGAGGCTAAGAAACTTGGTGTCATTTTCGACTCCACCCTCTCCTTCTCTCCTCACATCTCTTACGCCTCTAAGAAGACACACTATCAGCTACACCTCCTCTGAGGCATTCTTTCTTTTCTCACTTTCCCCCAGAAGCTCACTGCCTCCAGAGCTCTGGTCCTCTCTAGGCTGGACTATTGCAACAGCCTCTTTCTAAATCTTCCTGCTGCTGCGCTTTGACCTTTACAACTTATCCAGAACAGGACAGAAAGACTTGTCCTTGGCCTCAAGCCCAAGGAGCATATCTCTCCAGCACTCAAATCTCTTCACTGGCTCCCTATGGCTGCAAGGATCAAGTTCAAAACCCTATACATTATCCACAAGGCTTTCTGGGGCCTGGGACCGCTCTACCTCCAACCTTCTCTTCCAAAACATTTTCCTTCTCTGGCTCTCAGCTCATCCACCTTCAACTCTCTGAGGGTCAGACGCTTTGTCAAGCAGAGTGTTGGGGCCAGATCTATCTCCTCGGCTGGGGCCTCCCTCTAGAACAGCCTCCCTGCATATCTCAAATGTGAGCAGAACCACCTCTGATTCTGGGAGAAACTCAAACATTCCTTTTTGCTTCTGCTTTCTCTCTTCCTCTCCCCTGCTGATGCACCTGACTACTCCAAGCACTGATCACATGATCACCCTCTCAACTGGACACCCTCATGCTCCTGCATGTCCAGTTGCCATTGCACTGCTTCCGGGCTCACCAGCACTTAAGGGTCTGTATTTGCAACCCTTTAGCCTCTTCTTTCTGCTCTTATGAGCCACCCGCTGGCTGCACTTGTGAGTTAACTGCACTTCCCCTTTCCCCTCCCCCCTGGCACTTCTCCCCTTCCCTCTTTCTACACTTGCACAATCGGAATGACACAAGGCCTAGTAAGATTGTTATTGTGTTCTCCCTTTGTTTACCCACCTTGTCTTGTCGCGCCTAGAAACACTTATTTACCGGCGCGTTATACATGTCACATCATATCGTATCAAGCCATAACTTTACATCTCATATTATCAACTCAGTACAACTCTGCATACAAACCCACATACACCAGGTGCTTATTCCAAAACATGCTCTTATAAATAGTAAGTACTCTGTTTTCACAGTAATGGCAAACACACTTGAATGGTTGGAAGAAAACTTCCAAAAAGATAAAATGACTGATGATAAAATTGAAAGTAAAACAATTCATATGTGAATTTATAGCAGCTCTGTGTGTGACATTTATCTAAAAGAAAGAAAATTCTGATGCAAATCATGTGTAGAACATTTTTAAGTGGCACTAGGTCTGTGGACGTTTAATATGTTGGGAGTACATGCATACTTGCCAACATGGCCCATTAAAATATGTGGGGGCTTAGCAAGTCTTCATTGTTTTCTTTGCATTTGTGACTTGTAATTCCACTTCTCTCATTCTAAAACTCAGACTACAACTACCAGAATGCAAAGAAAAAAACAGAACTGGACTGCTGGAAGATTGGAAAGTGTGACATTTATATTGAATGAAAAATATAAAATGCTGTGCGTATCAAAATGTTGCTTTTAAGTAGCATTTTGATGAAAGTAAAAACATGCATATGCGCATTTATAGCAGCACTGTGCAAAACCTTTTTTTCGAAAGGAAGACAGAGCAGATTTTTAAGTGGCACCTGGTGTGTGGAAGTTTAATATGTTTTCAGTACATACATATTCGCTAGCAAAACCCATTCCAATTTGTAGGCGCTTATCCAGTCCTGTTTTTTCTCTGCAATGTAGTACACGTTTTATAATGGGAAAAGTGGAGCTACAAGTCCCAGATCACAAACAAAAAAACAAGGACTACATAAGCACCTACAGATTCAAATGGATCATGTTGGCAAGTTTGCATGTACTGCCAACATGTTTAACTTACACACACTGAGTGTCACTTAAAAATGTTCTACAAATCATGTCCATGTGCTTGTCTTTTCTTTTACAAAAAAGTTACACACAGAGCTCCTATAAATGCACACATGCATTTCTTAACTTTCATAAAATGCTCCTAAAAAGTAATGTTTTTCAACAGTCAGCATTTTCCATTTTTCATTCAAAATAAATGTAACCCTCCAACCTCACGCATTAAATTCCTTACACTGCCACCATTCTCCACGTGCTCACACATATCTGTATTCCACCAAAGTATTTATATACAACACTTCACCTTACATTTAAAGTACTCATCTTTCCCATCCTCAACTATAAGACACCAAACACTGATGCAGCAACAATGCACCATTGCATTACCACCAGGCCACAGTATCCCTGATCTTTAAAAAAATTGCAACACGGTAAAATACATGTATTTATTTTTATTTTCACATTTGTGTAACAGCTATCACATCATTTGTTCATAGTAAACACTTTATCAGATCATTGTGTCAGTAGGAAGTAGTACAGGCAAAGTAGAAGACAGTTCATGCATAAAGTGTTAGTCAAACTTATTGAACAGTCACGTTTAACAGTCGCTTGAATGCTGGGTAGGAGGGCTAAGTTCTTAAGGTTGGAGGTAAGGAGTTCCACAGGGTGGGGGCTGTGATGCTGAAACTAACCCCTCCTGCTTGGGCTAGTTTAAAGCGTGGAACAGCTAGGGTGATCTGGTCAGAGGAGTGGAGTGAGCAACAGTTTTGTTTCAAAGTGGTGCAATGGTTCAAGTAGGTGGGAGCTTCGTTGTAGATGCATCAGTGTCCTATAGTCAATGTTTTGAAACCATGCATTTATTGGTGGCCAATGGACTTTTCACCGATTAGCATAAATGTGGGCCATTTTGCGGAGGCCCAGATCTGCCAAGAGGGCTTTGTTTTGAAGCAGCTGTAATTTAGCTATATTGGATGCGGGTATGACCTTGAACAGGGCATTACAATAGTCTAGCTTGCTCAGGATAATGGCTCTGGAGAGCGTGAGGCAGTTAGTGGGGCTCAGGAATTGTCTGCTTAATAAAATAAGTTTAGCGGAGTGGGAGGTTCAGGATGCCAGAGCATTGACATGCCTAGTCATGGGTAATTCCACATCCGTGTTTGAGGAAAGTCATGGTAGAGCCGTCAATGGTGAAGGAGGCATAAGAGGGGTCAAGAGCTATGAGGCAAGCGGGTGAGCCTACAATGAGTAACTCTGTCTTCTCATCATTGAAGCAAAGGTTATGGGTAGCCATCCAAGACTGAATGATGCAGAAGACTTTGTTATTGGTGTTAGAGTCATAAGTGTATTTATCGGAAGGGGGGATGAGAATTTGCGTGTCATCCTCAAAGTTGGTGATGCCCAGGGCGTCAAGTATCTCAAAGAGGGATTTAGTGTAGGTGTTGTAGAGGGTCTTAGAAAGGCAAGAGCATTGTGGGACACCACGAGGGACAGCAATGGGGTCAGCCGAGTGTTTGTCAATGAATCCTCTGGAGGTACAGTCACTTAGGAAGGATTTGAACCAGCAGAATGCCTCAGCGAGAAGTGGATGATCCCAGAAAGGTTATGGAAGAGTAGGTCATGGTCCACAAGATCAAATGCAGCAGAGAGGTCTAGGAGGAGTAGGGTGGCAACATTGCCAGCATCTGTAATGCTGTCAAGTCACATTTTTAGATCGATAAATGCAGTTTCAGTACTGTTTTTCAGTAGGAAACCAGATTGTCTGACGCCAAGAAGAGAGTGTTGTTCTAGGAATTGCTGTGGTGATGGGCCTGTAGTTGGTAGGTACTGTTGGGACCAGGGAATTTTTCAGTAGGGGAGTGACCCAGGCTGCTTTAATAGTAGTGGGCATTTCACATGAATTGAATGAGGAGTTAACAAAGTTGGTAATAATGAGGGTAAGGCTGGTCGCACAGAGCTTTATGATGTTGGTAGGGCAGGTATCTCCTTTGCAGTTGGAGGATTTTAGGACCTGGATTATATTCAGAACAGACACTTGGGATACAGGTTGAAAGGAGAAGCTAGGTACTGGCTGCGGAGGGGAGGTGGAGAGGTGCTAGGCTTGGGTGCTATAATGATGGACCGGTGCATAGGTTTGGTAGTAAGTAGGGCTTTCTTAGTTATTATTTTGTTACAGAGTATATTGATTTTGGTCGTTAGAGCAGTTTGAATAGTGGTGCACCACGCTGTGTTTTGCTGAACTAAGGTGGTTTGTGCACTAGGGTTTTATAATTTGTGCAAAATGGCAAAGAGTTCCTTGGTATTGGAACTTGCCGTGCTAATCCTGTTGTCATAGGAGGCAGCTTTAGTCGCAAAATAAGTGGCATTGTAGGTCTTGAAAGTGGTGGCAAGTAGGGAAGCATTTTTGGGATTAGGGTGTTTCTTATGTAGATGCTCAATGGCTCTTTTCTGTCTGAGGAGCAGGACTAGTTAATCTATGAACCCGGTGTTAGTGGTTTTAAAAGGTTTCAGAGATTTGTTTTTGAAGGGACCAGGTTGTTTGAGCCTGACTAGGTGTCTATCGTGGTCGTGGTTGGCGAGAGCTGCGGGGCTCTTGCAGTTGGGAGGATGTGTTTCAATGAGATTGACCAAGGTGGGTTTAAGAGTTTCATGTGTGAGCTTACGAGTGCTTCTCGCTAGGATTTGGATGTGTTGTGGTTCGGTGTTGTTGTGCGGGGGTTCGAGTGATGTAGTTTAAATTCAATCAGATGGTGATCAGTCCATGGGACTCGGCTGATGAGAGATATGTCGATGGCTGAGTTAGTTGTAAGTATCCAGTCGAGGGTGCGTCCTTTCAAGTTGTGAGAAGTTCCTGTTGTGGAGGGCTTGGACCCCATAAATGAAGGTAATCAGCTTAACCGGCAGAACGTTTCTCCACCTATTTGCACCAGGAATAAATGCAACATAACAGTTGAGAATTTACTGCCCCAACTACAGCCAATTACCAACACCTTGAGTACACTCACAGACCCAACTGTTTTAGTTGACTTATACAACCACACACTACTCAATGCCATTAACACAATAGCACCATTAAAACTGTGCAAAGCGAAACCACGCGCGCATCTAAACTCATGGTTCACCACTCACCTCAGATCCCTATGGAAACTCGAAAGAAATGCAGAAGCTCGCTGGAAAAGTCTCCCGTTTGGCTGTAATAAGGAGAATCTCCTACTAACATCCCTCAACTACAAAGAGGCTATTTTCCAGGCCAGAAAAGACATGTTTAACGACCGCATCACTGAAGCAAAATCTAGTACTGAACAATGTTTTAACATACTCAGCAAGTTAGAATACCCTGCCCCACCACTGGACTCCTGCATATCACCTGGTGCACCAATATCCAGAAAGCACTACAGAATAAAATATTGATGCTACAAAGCAAAATAGAATAAAATAAAAACTCAGTCTTACCACTGTCGCATCCCAACCAATTCTGCCTACCCCTGGCTTGAACACCCTCAAACTATTTAACTCCTCTCCCCTCTCTATTAAAGAGGTGGAGGACATTATCACTAAACCAAAGCCCTCCAAATGCCAGGGAAACATCTGTCCTGCTCCTATCAAAGAGGAAGGCAAGGAATTGGCTCCATTCATCACAATCCTCATCAACGCCTCATTTGAATCTAGCATTGTCCCCAACAACCTAAAGGATGCCTGGGTACTTCTGCTACTAAAAAAGCCAACGCTAGACCCAAACATCCCCTCCAATGACAGACCCATCACCACAGTACCCTTTCTACTGAAAATACTGGACCGAGGAGCATACCTGCAGATTCAACAACTAGAAACAAATAACCTTCATTGTCTCAAACAATCAGGTTTCAGACCCAGACACGGTACGGAAACAGCTCTGATCGACCATAAGACTGAAATTGAAGTACTAAAAGATAAAGGCAAACTTGCCCTCCTCCTTCCACTAGACCTGTCGGCAGCTTTCGACTTAGTGAAGCATAAAGTCCTATGTAATCATCTAAAGTCAGCAGCACAGTTCTCTGATAAAGCCAATGCCAGGATCCAGTCATTCCTTGACAACAGACCAATGAGGGTCTTTGCACCATCGGCCTCTGCAGAGCCAGCACCTGTCACTCGTGGAGTCCCCCAAGGATCCTGCATGTCCCCAACACCATATAATGTGTTCACAAAGCCACTGTTTGCTGACCTTAACTATTTGGGTGTCACCTATACTAATAATGCTGATGACACCTAAATACTTATCCCTATCACTGGCAACTGATGGTGACACCCAAAGCACTTAATGACATCTATATCATCATACAAGCCTGGATGGATAAGCATGGACTCTGTCTAAATGCTGCTAATACAGAGTTACTCCTCCTAGGATCCACAGCTGAACTCAACAAATTAGATGGACAGTTTACCTCCTATCGACTCTGCTCTAAATCTAACAAGACAAACCAATGCGCTTGCCTCCTCTACGGCCTACACCTGCAAATTGATTACCGCCTGCAGATCATTCCTTACCACTCCGAACTGCATCGCCTTAGCGAGAGCTCTAGTCCTTTCAAAACTTGATTATTGTAACACGCTTTATCTAGGAACCAACCAATGGAACCTAAATAAGATGCAAATAATACAAAATAATGCCAGCTTTGAACATCCCATGATCACAACACATCTCCGAACCTAGACACAATCTGGCTATCTGTCAATCAAAGGGTTGTTTCAAAACCCTGTCACTTACACGCAACACATCAGATCGACCTACCAGAACTGCTCAGGCACACTGCCTCAAGATCCCTAGGTTCAAATTACAGAAGGCAGGAGGTAGCAGCTTTCCTGTATTAGCAGCTAAAATGTGGAACGCTCTTCCTATAATTATAAGAACCGAACCAACCTACCATATATTCAGGAAAAATGTAGAGATGTGGCTTCTTGAGCAAGGACATTAGAAATTTCTCTCTGCACTGACTATTTCTTGAACCCTTTTCTTGCACTGTTACTGTACCTGTTGTAATATACGATTCTGCATGTAACAAATCTGGATGTAACTATGTAACTATGTAAATAACGTGCCCAGATGCCCAAGGGCTTGGTGTGCTATACAAATAAACAAAATACAAATACATAAACAAACACATTCTCCCTAAACCCACTCTTTACCTCAACCCAGTCACTCATTTCACTCCACTCTCCCTGATCCCACGGTTCATCTCCCCAATCACCCCACTCTAGCTCACCTCCATTACCAACTCTTCCCAATATCACTCACCCAAATCAACCTCAACCCAGTCACCCACTCTCTAACCCCACTCCACCTCACCCTCTCATCACAATCTACCTCACCCCACTGTCCCTGATACCACTCTTCCACATCCCACTGACTCGCATGTTACGGTCCTCATTCTTCCTCACCTAACTCACCCCACTCTTCCTGACCCCACTGTTGCTCACCACACTCGTTCACTTTCCATACCCCACCAATTCACCCTATACTGACCCCTATCAATCTCACCCCATTCTTCCTGACTCCACTCTTCCTGGCCCAACTGAACCGTGCCTAATAATACTCACACCACCCTACCTCACCACATGCTACCTCACCTGCCTCAGCCACTCTACCGAAACATACTCATACAGCCTTCTTCACCCCATTCTTATTGACCCTATTCATCTTATGCTCCCTCATCTCACTCTACTGCACCCCTCTCTACCTGACTCATTTCACTCCACTCTTCCTTACCCCATACTTCCTCACCCCACTCTACCTGACCCTACTCTTCCTTATCACTTCCTCACCCCCACTCTACCAAGTCACTTGTTGCTTGACCACACTCATCTACCCACTCCCCACTCTACCTCACCCCACCCACACTAAGCTTCCACTCTACCGGTCCTTATTCTACCTCATCTGATTCACGCTACTCTTTTTGAACCCACTCTTTTTTGCCCCACGCATCCCACTCTACCTCATCTCTCTCACTCATTCTTTCTCATTACACTCTTCTAAACTCCACTCTTACTGGACACACTATACCTCACCCCAGTCAACCATTGTTTCTCACCCAGCTTGTTAAGTTGGATTTCTAAACTCTGACCTGGTGGGTAGAAGTTTAGGAGGCCACCCAAGCCAGACCAATCAAGGTAGTTTAGCAGGCGATCAAGACTAGGGGCCTCATTACGAGGTGGGCGGTAAGGGGTTAACAGTGCTGGTAAAGGTGCCAGAGCCGTTAATCCCTTACCGCCCTATTATGAGGTCCGCTCGCGGGACCCGCTCTGGACACCTGGTTTTACCAGACGTCCTTAGCGGGTCCCGCGAGCGGCCCAGCATGCTAACAACAGGCACGTCATTAACGGGCCCGTTGTTAGCATGCTCCCCATTCTCATTGAGCCCTATGGGGGCTCCCATGGGAATGGGGACAGTCTGGGTTCAGGTTCAATGAATGGGGAAATACCAGGCCCTCCAAGATCGGAATGGCCCGGTATTTCCCCATTCAGGGAACCCGGACCCGAATTTGGAGGAAGCCATGGCCTTATTTAGGGCATGACTACCTCCAAACTCGTAATGATGCCCTAGGTCTAAGAACGGGTGAGTGTGATCAGAAGCCCAGAATGAGCACACACTGCAACAACAGAACACAAGCAACAGAATACTCTTAAACAGTTGTATATAAAATAAGCCTTATAATCGAACACAAATAACCACAGTAACAGAGAAACAGCTACCACACATGCGTTTCATTATGTAACATATCTGCAATCACTTTTAGCCTAATGCAAGATGGGGGAACACACATCCACAACCTGTTACAGAAGGGGGGTTAACACAATTACTGTATTGGGTGATCTTCAGTATCCAACCCTACGAAGTGGTGGACCTTGCCCTAATAAATACAGCAGCGTGTTTACTGTCCTGCATAGGAGCGACAATGGTACCTTTTTAGGGGGCTGTAGCAGTTCAGGAAGGGGCTTGTGGTGATGAAGATTAAAGTCCTAGGCCCTCATTACGTGTTTGGAGGCAACCATGCACCTAAATAAGGGCATGGCTACCCCAAACGTGGGTCCGGGTTCCCTGAATGGGGAAATACCAGGCCATTCCGACCTTGGAGGGCCCGGTATTTCCCCATTCAGGGAACCCTGACCCGGTCCATCCCCATTCCCTTTAGGGAATGGGAGCATGCTAACAATGGGCCCGTTAATGACAGGCCCGTTGTTATAATGCTGGACCACTCGCGGGTCCCGCTAAGGACGTCTGGTAAAACCAGGTAGACCTCGTAATAGGGCGGTAAGGGGTTAACGGCCCCAGCACCTTTACCGGTGCCATTAACCCCTTACCGCCCTCTTCGTAATGAGGACCCTATTATTCGAGGAGGGTATGACCTAGCAGGTGGAGTGACTTTCAAGGTTCGGGAATAGTTAGGGATCGCAGGCTGTCCCAGCCAAAGTGAGGATGTTAAGCAATCCTCGTGTGTAAAAGAACAATGGATGTGCCAGGGGCTACCGGTTAGTTAAGCAAGTACTCACCACCCCTTGGCACACTCCAGACCAAACTTTGCCAGTTCAGTCGAAGTCACTGGTAGATTCAAACCCTGCCTTTACTCGTGTTCTGGCCCTCGGAGGTATGGGGGCAGTCCATGTCTACATTTGAAAAAATGGAGAGGAAGTGATAGAAGAGACAAGATGAAAAAGGAAGCAATGAAATAGAAAGTAAGTATTGATAATGATATTGATATTCTATTTCTATTGCGCTCGTACACAAGTGTTTCAGAGAGCGACACGGCAAGGGAGGGGAACAGGGGAGAACAAAACAACGATCTTACTAGACCCAGTGACACTGAGAATGCGCAAGTGCATGGGAGGGGGGGAGAGTATGATAGAAGACCAATTGGGTAAGGAAAAGATGTGACAAATCGAGGAATTTTAGACTGAACGAAGAGGGAGAAGATGGGAGGCAGGAAGACCGAGCAATAGGGATGAGCCGTAATCAATACGGGAAAAGACAAGAAAATAAAGAAGATTTTTTTGTAGCTTGAAAAGAGAGATGGGGTGAGTATGATGGATGTTGAAAAGCGCGTAATGACAAGAGCGCGCAATAGAAGAAATGTGAAGGGAAAATGAGAGAACGGGATGAAAGAGAATGCCCAGGTTACGCACAGATGGTGAGAAAGAGAGAGAAAACTGAGGAAAAGAGGGAGACATAGAATCACTTGATCATCTGGTATAATTTGATTAGTTAACACAGAAACACAGGTTGGACTTAGCCTTTACAAGCTATCTGTTTCAGAAAGTTGGGTCTCTTCTGAAATGTCACTGAAGGCTGTGGCTCTCTGAATCCTGAAGGAGCAGGGCCTGGAGGATACTTCTGACCCAGAAGATATTGAGCTGCCTGGGTAAGGAAGCTAGCAGGTACTTTGAAGACTAAACAAGGCTTTAAATCTGGTTTTCGGTCCTAGAAATTGGCACGTTGTTCATTTTCAACATTCTGATTGTCAATGATTGCTTGAAGAACTGCCAGTCTGCCTTGAAACACGCAGTAAACAACTGTCAGATACCTTCTCCCTGAAAGAGTTAACTGCTCATTGTGCTTTTGATGGTTTCAATATTTGGGGGGCTAAAATAAGCCATCTATACCCATGTTTACAATATTTGCCTGTGATACATTGATGTTGATTGCTTTTAGGTTGTCCTTAGTCAACTGTTCATACAAGCCATGGATTTTGTTTTGTTTTTGCCAGAATGTTTAACCCTTAATAGAGGTGGTCCATATAACCTCATCTGTCCCCTGGGTTGCGTATCCACAGCATTATGATTGTGAGTATGTTTTTTTTTATTTTACTGGGCAACAATATCTACATGCACATTTCCTTTTGGTAGTAGGTAACTGTAAAATTTTAGAAATAATAATACGAGTAGATTGCAGGGTATCTACTCAGCTACTTTATTTCAAATTTTATAAACTGTATGTTGTTTGACGATTCTATACTATAGTCTCTGTAGGGAGAGACCACCAGACAACCAGACAACCAGACAAAAAAACACTCCACTTCAGGAAAAAGGATTGGTGCACCAATTTTCTAGGAAAACAAGGATTATTTTGTATTCGAAAAGGAATAAGGTATCAGAGCGTCCGGTGGAACCCAATTGACAGTGAGCTCTCTGTTAGTTCAACACATGTACAGTAATTTTAAAGATGGAGAGCGTCACTCAAGATGGAAGCTATAAACAGTGTTATCTGACCATTCTCATTGGCTAACACCTATATACACATTAATGACCCCCTATAGACCCTTAACACATTGGCCATATTCTAATCTATCCAGCCCCTTAACACATGGTTCCGCTACTCTGTCACTTTGGTTCCCAGTTACCTAGGATGTTACCCACCTCATTGGCCAGGTCACATGGTGCCCAGTGTATCTCTCAGAGGCAAAATTGGCCATTTGAAGTAACATTAGTCTATTCCTGATACCAGACATATAGGCACCCAAGGACTGCCTCCCCATCTATGAACTATATGTGTTGGCATCACCTCTTGCTCCTTGTATCATAAATGACAGGATGTTCTGGTCCTTCCCACCCCCTTTATCTGCTTCCAACCCCAGGTATCCACCCCTGTCTTCTAGAGGACCACATTAATCAGCCTTTTTCTTATAAATGTATGTACTATGTTCCCCAGCGATCTGGTAAATCAAATGAGGCGGCCATCTACTCAGCCCTAACTCCTATGGATTTGTCCTTCGGGAAGGCCACAGCTCCACCCTTGTTCTGCCATTCCCATTCCAGTCTTTGTATGCCAAGGGGTGGCAGCTGAATACAATTAGACCTTTATCTGTTAAGCGTGGATGCCACTGTTTGATGCTTCTTTACTGAGGAGTGGGCTACTTCCAGATCTTTGTTACACCATGCCACTGCACTGCTAGGCCTCACTTCCAATATGGTGGTGTTTAAGTCTTCCCCCCACCCCGGCCCTGTGTCTGCACAACCCTTTCCACACAATGTCAACTCAAATACAATTATTGTTTCACGACCACTACTCACTATGTCTATACTTGGGCCTACATGGAAACCTCTGCAACTACCTTGAAGATACATTTGTTGCCTACACGTCTATCATATGTTTTGCTTCCAACTGCAATCCCTGCACGCCTACTGCTGTGCACCTTCAATTTATCATATGCTAATATATTTTCCTTAGTCTGTACCTCTTAGCCATGCTGGGACATCCCAAAATCTCATATATATTATCTCTAGAAGAGAATGCATATACATAAGAGCTACACAAGCGAGCGAGAGCATGTGTAATGTTTTTCTATTCATGATTATGCAGTGCAATGCAAACCCATGTTGAGTTAGTTATACAACCGTGTAGGGAAGATATTGTTAGCATCTAATACTTGTCATATGCACAATTGTAATAAGCATTGACACATAGATTCTGCCAAACGTAGATGCACAACAATATCTTTGAACAATATTAAGCCTGTCAGGTGCTTAGATAGCAGTTTCTCTTGAATTAAAGTGCCTTGCTTCGGGTGCAGCACTATTCCCTGCTGCAAAGCCTGACCCAGCTGTTCAATTAGATGTTGTTCTGGTTGGAAGTTAGGCTCTGAGATTCAGGGTCTGATGTAACTCATGACAGCATCTTCCATCTTAGTTCTCAGCTCACACCTCTTTTCTGACACAAAATGTATATTGTAGGGTTGGTGCCAGCTGGGGATAGAATTGCAAGAAAACCCTAGATTACAATAGAAGGTTTATGGAGAAAAAATCATGGTGGTTTGGGCTGGCTCCCTTAAATATTGCAGCCCTGCCCATGCGTGTTTCTCTCCAGGTTGCTGGAGCCCTGTCAAAGCGTTTTTCTCTACAGGTTACTGTTTCCTGACATTCTTCGGATGCAGCCCCATTGAATATAGGCAATGAGATAGCACTGTGAGCTGAGCACTTTCCCCTGATATCTGTGTACAGCCTGCTGTGGCTTTGAAACCTGGCAGGGTCAACTCAGCCTTCCCTCCTTCTGAGGTCAATAAATTGAGTACCACTCCATGGGATAATATCTTCTGTTATTTCAGCACTCTGAGACCTATGGGTGTTTAGAACTGTATAAGAAATATCTTATTATGCTGCTGTGACTTTTGCTGCTAGTTGATTGTTTTCTCTCCTTTTCCTCCCTGGACAGAGGCATCACCAACCTCCACCAACCCTCCCAAATACACAGCTCTCCCAGGGTGGACTTTGTAAGAAAGGTTTGTTTGCCAAAATGCAGAGAATTAGTTTATAACCACTTCTCTTTTGCTATACTTTTTATTTCAGGATCTTTGGCTAGTGAACTACCAGACTTTATACTGCACTATGCAAACTAGATTTCCACAGTGAAAGTTGTAAACTGAATAAGCCATGTAACAACAGACCAACACACAAGCATTCTGAATTATGCCCTCAGGAACTTTAATATTAATTCAGCAAACCAAAGAAAAAATATGCAGCAAAGAGTTATATTCTCAGCGAACACATACAAAAAACAGGAAGAAAAAAATATAAACACAGCTTTGCAAACACACAGTTTTAATTATTCATCAGTACATTTATATTCACAGTTATATTGGCATACTTATAAACACACTTGATAACCTCCACCCAAGACAGTGATTTAGCTTTCCATTAAGTGAAAAAAGCTACATATTAGAAAACTTGGCAGAAGACCTGCAACCTGTATGCACAACCTTGGAAGTATAACTGACACATTTTAACACTCCTGCAACACTCCCCCTTTCTCAACAAGTTACCATTTGCGCATGGCCAAACACATGTGTCTTTCGGTACCTCAAGAACAAATGCGTCCTTGACCTTTTGTGCCTAATTTGACACTTCACTAATTAGACTATGGGGATCCCTAATTAATTGTTTTTACAATTTTTATCACCTTTACTCACCAAGAGTTTGGTGTCTGAAGGTTCTGTCTACACTGGCGAACAATCATTTTTTTCACGGCTGCTCTCTCTGGCCTCCACAATCTCCTGCCTCCAGTATTACAGCAAGCTCTCAGCCATCTCCCATTTCCTACCTGTAGCGTCACAGCTAAAACCAGCCAGCCAGGGACTGAGCCAACTTCCTTAATTTTTCTACTTTTCCTTCTCTCTGTCTTTGCTCTTTCCATATCTACCCAACGTCTCCCTCCTTTCCTCAGCTTTTAAGCTAATTTTCTTTCATCACCGTTCTGCATATAGTTTAGCATCTATGCTTTTTCATTTCTCCATCCATTCTTAGATAACATTGTGATGTCGCTGTTCAATTGCCACCCAACATTTAGCCAACACCCCTAGTAGTTGACTTACAGCAGCTTGAACAGTGACATTGTTCTTTCCAGAGTTCATTCTGCTGCCTCACTGTGCTTTGAATCCAGCATCCGCAAGGCCCACTGCTGTACAGCATTCAAATGTTGCATTTATTTCCTAAGGTAACATCTCAACATGACTGTTCATGCACTGGGAGCCAGCGTATGGCCTGAGCAAACCTACTCTGGCCCAGTCTAATTACTAATGCAGGTAGTATTACAATTAGTTGGTATTGTTAGCAGTGTTAGTAGTTAGTCATGTTAACGTTGTAAGCACCCTGTTTTATGCTATACTATGCTATACATCTGTTACATTTCCCTGGTTGGTCTCCCTACATAATCCTACAGTAAAGGGCATCCCGATATATGGGAGTAAACAGTTATACAGGGCAATAGATACATGGCTTGAACCTGAAACTTGCTTTGTAATGTTACTAACTGCACATGTGTCCAGCTAAATGCAAACTCACACTTGGAAAGAGCCATGTCTTTGACTTATTTATGCATGTTGGACATATTCGGAGCTAGCTGTGGTGCTTGATGTGTTTCATCAAGGCCACATTGTCAGTGGAATAGCCTGGACGTTTGTGGAAACCTCAAATTCATCATAGATCCTTGAGGAAATTATATATTGCCTATAAAGTATGCAGACATGATAACCCATGTTCTTCCATTGTGCCTGCATATTTGTCTAGGGCATAATGTTCCAGGTAGTGTTTGCAATGTAGAATTCAGGCTACTGTCAATGTTAATGCAATTAATTTAGTTATGATCATAAAACACCTTTGTAGAATCATTAATTGCTGATTTGTGTGGTGGAACATATCTGTTAGTCTTTTTGGGCTGTGTACGTTAGCACAATTCTGATGGCATGAAGTGTAGTGTGAACTTGACTTTTAAGATAAAGAAAGTGTGGAATGCTGTAAATGTGATGTTCATAAAACAGTATGCACAGTTGTTAGCTGCAGCTAATCCAGATGGAGCAATTGTTCAGATCTCATTATCTACTACTGAAAATTCACATTCTGCAAAGTGAACTCGTTTACTAGCCACCAACTCTCATCTAACACGCATCTCTAATTTATACTATTAATGCATGCCTTTTTTAATTTTCTTAAACAGAAGACAAACATGGCTGCCACAAGATGTGCAGAGAATGCAACAAATGTGGACGAATTCCTTCTTGTGGGACTGCACATTCTTCCAGAGTTGAAGCAGTTTTTCTTTGTCATATTCCTAATGATTTATGTGCTCACTCTTGCTGGTAATAGCCTTATTGTGGTTACAGTTTTTGCTAGCGATCATCTTCACTCTCCGATGTTCTTTCTTCTGAGCAATTTCTCCTTCTTGGAAATCTGGTACTCCACTAGTACTGCTCCCAGCATGCTCTCAGGAATTTTAGCAGACGGCAATAGCATCTCGTTTGCTGGATGCCTCATGCAGTTCTACTTCTTTACGTGTTTCGCTGCTATTGAGTGTTTTCTTTTGACAGTGATGGCTTATGACAGATACACCGCTATATGTTTCCCTTTACATTACACCACCCTCATGGACCGAAGACAGTGCCTGAAGCTCACGTCCATTGCCTGGGCAGGAGGCTTCACGTTGCCCTTTGTAACACTCATCTTGCTTTGCAGATTAAAATTCTCAGGTGAAAAACTGATCAACCACTTCTTCTGTGAGTTTTCACCTCTCCTCAAAGCTACCTGCTCCGACACCTCCTTCTTAGAAGTCTATGTTTTTTTCATCTACTTTGTTATTCTTTTAGTGCCGTTTATCCTTATCGTCATGTCGTATGCGTACATCATGTCGGCCATCTTTAAAATCTCATCAGCCACTGGGAGACATAAGGCCTTCTCCACCTGCAGTTCCCACCTCACTGTGGTCAGTGCCTACTTTGGACCACTCATTGCCATCTATGCAACACCAACGTCAGAGAGCTCCCGTAACCTGAGCAAAGGCTTATCAGTACTGTACTCTGCGATAACACCACTGCTCAACCCTATCATATACACCCTCAGAAACAAGGAAATCAGGGAGGCCTGGAGGAAGTCTTTCCATAAGACATCTTGATTGGAAGAATGTCAAGAATGCATGAATGCACATTTTCCAGCTGAAAGTATTGCCTTTCAAAATGAAAGAAATAATTGTATTAAAATCTGCCAAATGTTCTGTCGTATCAAGTGACATTAAATCATGTAATGATCTGATATCAGTTTCCTATAGTTTTCCTATAAGTATGGTGTATTATATTCAAGACACTAACACCATGATTGTTGTAGAGCAAGGAAAAGAATAGTTCCCTAAAACATTATGTATATGCAAACATGAACTTAAAATAGGTGCATATGTGGTGAGTAGAAGCTGTAAATAAACAATACTGAAAATAGCTACACATAAAATGACTACATAATAAATATGTGTAATTAATTCTCTATTTAGACCCCATAAATCAAATATATAAACATGTGTTACTGGTAGAATGTTTAAATGCTGAACGGATATATACATTGAGTTGTTTGTAGATATTGTTTCTACTTCAATTAAAAAGGTTTACAACAAAAACCATGCATTCTGATATTTGGAATTCATAAGTCATACTTTATATTTTACGATATATAAATGAAGCACTAGAACACATTCTTTAAGGCCAGTCATGACTAGAAAGAGTGTTCTGAGTGCAGGTTTGAAGTCAGGGAAAATGTCCCTTTTTGTTTAACCTCTGGTTTAGTGAGCTGCAACTGTGGGGCTTAAGGAGGGTGGAATTAGGGATATGAAAATCAGTGCAGAGGTGTTGAAGTGTCGGATGGAGTAGGGCTTCTGACTGCAGGGTGTGAGTGGAGTGGAAGGGATACAACGAGATAGGGTTGGCCATGTAGAGGAAACAGGACAGATTGCAAGAAAGGTCTTAAAGACTAGGAGGAGGTGTGTAAAGAGGAAATTGCCCCCATAGAGATTCAGATGCATGAATATGGTGGGAGGTGTAGAAGAGACACAAAGGAGGCTACAGAAAATGTGAATGGCAAAGAATAAAATTGCATTGAGGGGGAAGCCGGAAAGAGAAAGTCCCATGAGGAGGCCATAGCCATAGGCACAACAGCAAAGGTCCAGAGTGTAGATCACTGGTTTAGTAGAGTGTAAGTGAGGTGAGTATGAGTCTTGAGGATATACTGAGTATTTAGGCTGGCTACTGTGGAAAAGAAGCTAATGAAATTCTGGAGAATTTGATGGATATCAAAGACAACCTAGAGTTTTGGAACAACTAAGAGCTGCAGTGAGGAGATCATCAAGAATGGATAGGGTGAGAGAAAGCAGGGGAGGTATTTCTGTACTGATTTATACCGTCCTGCATTGAGAAGTTCCCAACACTTGAATCAGCCTTCACTCGCACGCAGCATCCACCATTAAGCGTTATTACATATCCACCTCCTAATCTTACCAGAACCAGTACTTATCTTGCATTGTTACTGTAACATCTGTATTGTAATAGCCACTATTGTAAGATGCTGCTCCATTGTCTTGTATGACAACTGGCTTAGCACACCGACTACTGAGTGGTGCCACGGTTGTGATTATTATGTCCACGCACTCACCTGACCTGATGTCCCCAGTACTGTAAGTGTTATCCTATGATTTATACTTGTAAGCGATATTCAATCAGCACTACAGCTACGTCAATGCCTAGTCTGGGATGCTGAGGAAAACCCTTATTGATGTATTTTTATGTCCAGTTCAGTACTCTGGATGACAACCGTTGTATAACACCCCCCTCTTAGAATCCCCCTGACCCCACTGAGCCAAGAAGTAGGTTTGTTTTGCAAATTAAAAGGTTTATTTGGACAATTCAACAATATATATCTATCACACTTTTATAATATATTAATATCTGGTAGTACACTAAGACATATGATGTGGATCCACAATGGGTAATGTTACAGTGGTACACTTGATTACTTAGGAGTAGTATAGAGGATGGGGTAGCTGAAAATGCTTTATGGTTTCAAGGAAATGCAATGATGAATGAAATGCAGTACAGAAATAACTATGATTTTAGCAAAAGGCAATATGATCACTGTTTCTTTTGACAATTCACTCCTCCCCCTATGCAATACAAGAAATGGAAGGAGAGCACACAGTCTTCAAGAATCCCACAAATCACACTTTATAATGCAATACACAGTTCCAGTTCCCCCAGCAAGCTTAGAGAAAACAGGGATGAGTTTTAAGCACACGCGAATTACTTTAATGTGGATTGCAAGGAAGTGAAAAGGTGCTAAAATTGCTTTTAATTCCCTCTAGAGGTTCAGGGTGAGTGAGAGATGCTTGTTGGTATTAGTTCAGGCTCACTTTAGCAATGCCCTATGAGTTACCAGGTTCCAAACGGATTTTAACAAAGAGAAGCAAAAAGCTGCTGATTTCTACAGATGAAGAAATCGGGCGAAATCGCAAATTGCGGTAAATTTCGCAAGTGCGTGTCTCGCGATTATGGAAAAAGTATAGGGAGTAGGAAGTCGGTTCTAGGTTCATTGGAAAGCCTAGATTCTAAGCTTTCAGATGAAAGTTAAATTTCGTTCCTAAAACGCTCCAAACGGTTCAAGAGATACGGACGATTTAATAAAGGTAGATTTTCGGATTTAAAGTAAAACTCAAAATGACAGGTGACAGCTTGCAGCTGCAGAATTGACAGGTGACAGTTGTGCAGCTTTAAAAATGACAGATGACAGGATTTCTAGGAGGCTGTTCTAATTAGGTTAAAATAGCTTGAATTAGATTATTTTAACTAAGAGATTGGGTTCTGCACAGTTCTGGTGGATACTCACTCCTAATTTTGAAATGAATGGGCCTCGTCACGGATCTGGTTAACTGGACTGGACTCTGGTTCTGGTCTCGGCACTTCACAGCAATCTGGGTCAGCTCTCTGGATATAGCGGCCTGTGGTTCTCTGGATCTCTGGTCTGCTTCCGGTCCGGATCAAGTGGATTCTGGATGTAACACTGCTTTCTGGGTACTGGCAAATGTTCTTGGCAAAAGTTCAAACAGCTCGCCCGGCTGTTGAATAGTTTGGTTGGTTTTGAGGCCTGCTGAAGAGGATTCAGCTGGTGGATTCAGGCCTCTCTGCTACAAATTCTGGAGTTAATTTCTGCTACAGGTTCTGGAGATTGATGGATTTGAAGTCTGGGTCTCTGGATGTGAAGTCGTCGGTCAGCATGCTCCGCAGCAAATGGAATTGAATGTCCCTACCTGTCCCAGCAGTCTCTTTTTATGTGTTTTGAAAATGGGTGTGTGCCTGGGCCTAGCTAAGCCTGCCCCTCTCTACTTGCCATTGGCCCAATTCTCCCCTCTCCCATGATTGGGGGAAGGAAATGGATTGTCATCATGATGAGGTCTGTTTATTGGTCAGAGGATCCTCCCCTGGTCAATTTGCTCACAAATCTATTTCTGACCTAAATACACATTTATCTATGTACCATTTTTCTATTATTATAGGTCTAGTTAACATATTTTCTGTAGCACCAAACCATCCGATCCCTGTCTTTGTACGATGTCGTGTCCACTGATGACAGAATTCTCCCCTTTTCATCCAGATAACGACCTCTAAACCCTTCCAGATTTTACACAAATGTGCACCGGGGATATGGGTTACAGATGATAAAGTGTCAGATTTTTAACATGCATACATTTGGAGTAACAACCTTTTTTCCGCTACTATCCCCAGGAACATACCACAGGGTCCTAACACCTCTTAAAATGTGCACAGAAAAATCACAAGAATAATGATATTATTTATATAATTTTGACAGGTCTGTACTATGAATTATCCATCGTTTTAAAAGTATGCCCCGGTCAAAAAGGGATGTGGCTTCCCACATCACATGGTGGAATAACTGGTTTATCCACTTCCCTCAAGCTCAGCTGCTAGCAGAGGCACTGCCCCTCCCAGTTTTCCCAAGAGGAAGCCACTTTACGGCCCCCCCAATATAACATTTGCCTGAGTCCAGGGCAAGGCTTTGTTCAACCTCCTGCAGTCTGCAGGTCCCCTCTCTTAATTCAATCAGGGAGGTGTGAGCTCCTTTTGGCAGGGGCAGCAGGATGCAGCCAGGCCTGGGAAGAGTGGCTGAGCAGGTTTCTCCTGTCGGAGGTAGTTGTCAGGCAGAATTCAGCTAAATGTCACTTTAGTTCCCAGTTTAAATCAAACTTACACTTTTTACATATACATTAAATAATTACTTCCTTCAAATCATTTCAGAATATAGTTTTACATTGTATCCACCTCTTAGCAAGTCTTTCCTTGGCCTAGTTTCGGTTCATTTGTTCAGTTTTACACAAAAGTCTGGTGGTTTTAAAACGCCGGCTTTCTGATAGTGGTGAGTACCGGTATTGCAACCATTTTTGGGATTAAGAAAATGAATTCCCCACAGTTCTGAGTTGCTTTTTGGCAATCAGCATTGCCATTCCCAATGGTTTCAGGCTACTTTGTGTGTAGCCCAATGGTGGTTTTAGGCAGTGCCCTCCTGTGCTCACAACATAGGCAAAAATGGGTGGCAGCCTATTCTTCATGTTTTTCCTGTGCACTCTCTGGGGAGTTCTGGCCATCATGATGTTTTCCATGCTAGTACTGCACAGTTTTATGGTAGGTAGGGCTTGGATGCATGGGTAAAACATTCCACAAGCCCCCCCTCTTGCGATGGCCATTCTGTCCTTTCGCTGATGGAACTCTCAAGATCTGGGATGTTCGTCTCCTCTTCTTCCAATTCCATGAATGGCACAGTTCAGCATATTTTCCTCCCTCCGGTCGATCAATCAGTTCTCCTTGCTCGTCCTGATGGGAGGATTGGACGGTACCCCGGGCCCCTCGGGTCTCTGCTCCCGGTCCCCGGTCGTCCTCCTTGGCCAGTCTCCAGTTTTTCTTTCTGCTAGGATGACAAAGGAAAGCGGCAACACCTATTCGTAGACATTTCTTCCCCACCATTGATATGGTGGGGTGGCCTATACATTTTATAGTCAAAACATTTGCGTTCTTATTTTAACAAAAAAACAAGATACACTTATAAGAAATTTTTTTTTTACAAATCATAATATTTTAGAGACTATATGTGGGATATTTTAGGGTTGGGATTGAATTACTCTGGAGCGGTCCCCTCTGGTATTGCATAGGACTCCTCCAGTTGTTGCAGAGTGTGCCTGGGATGGCAACACTTTAGCTGATTTATATGTACCCACTTGTCTTCCCCTTCCGGCAAACTGCCTTTGGGGATGCGGATCTTGTATGCAACAGGGGAGATCTTGTCTATAATTTCAAACGGTCCCTTCCATGTAGGTAAGAATTTTTGCTGTTTGGCCTGGTTCCTTTGGACATTGTATAGATGGACCCGATCACCCACCTTATATTCCTTTCGGGTAGTTTTTAAATCATAGTGGGTCTTCATTCTCTCGCTGATCTTTCTAGATTCCGCTGAGCATAGGCAAAAGCATGTTGAAGGTGTTTCCTTAAATTCTCCACATAATCATGAGTTGTGGAAGCATTTATCAGTGTCTGCTCTTGGGTCCTGTAGAGCAAATGCTGGGGAAGCACCATCTTGCGCCCCGTCATCAACTCAAATGGTGACATTTTGGTTGCAGATGAAGGGGTAGATCTGATAGCAATTAGGACCAGAGGTAGTCGGATATCCCAACTTGGCCCAGAATCTGCCACAAACTTTTTTAATATGCTCACAATTGTCCGGTTGTAGCATTCCACTGCTCCAGAAGAAGCTGGCCTGTAAGCAATATGTAGCTTCCTTTTGACCCCCAGTATCTCCCACATCTTTATCATTACTTCACTGGTGAAGTGGCTACCTCTGTCTGACTCAATCCTTTGAGGTAGACCAAAACGGGAAAAGATGTGGTTAATCATCAGGGCAGCTGCTGTTTCTGCCTTGCAGTTTGGGGCTGGGAGACATTCCACCCACTTGGTAAACAAGCATGTAACGGTCAACATGTACTTGTTTCCTCTAGACGAGCGGATTACAGGGCCTACAAAGTCGATTTGCAAATCTGACCATGGCAGTGTCATCCCCCTCTTTTGGAGAGGCGCGCGGTGTGAGAGGGATGATGGCTGAAATTGTGCACACACAAGACACCCCTTCAAGTATTGGTCGAGGTCCTGCCCCATGTGTGGCCAGTGTGCAACCTCTCTTAAGATTTCCAGTGTTGTGTGAACCCCCTAGGACTGGCGGTGGCCGCATCATGGGCGTGACTTAACATCAGGCTTCAGAATGAGGTAGGGACCACCCACTAATCATGGCCAGCTTGGGATTTCCTTACCAACAAACCGTCTTGGATTCAGAACCTTTTTGGACATTTCATCAACACTCTTAGGTCCTCTTTCCCAATGTAATCGGTATCCGTCAGGGGAAAGTTCTCAGGGTCCTCAATGTGTTGGTAAAACTTACCAATTATTGGATCCCCCTTCTGAGCTGTAATCAAATCAGCATCAGGGGTCCCCTTACTCCATTGTGCAATTGAAAGATCATTGTGAGCATTGGTCTGGGACCTAGTGATAGCAGTGACCTGGATTTCCCCCAATAGGGACTCTATTTCTATAAGATCCCCTTGGATGGCCCCGGTTTTGGCCAGCTAGTCAGTTAAGTCATTTCCACTTTTGTCTGGTCCCTCTACTTTGGAATGACCCTTGATCTTTTTCCAGTAGATGGTCATCCCATTCAATGTGACCAGATCATCAATGTTTTGAATTAACTTCCCATGTTTCAAGGGTTTGTTATTAGCACATAACATGTCTCTGGTTTTCCAATTAACCAGGTGCTCCACGAACCTGTTCCGTACATAATCCGAATTTGTGATTATGACCAGTTCGTGGATTTGATGTTGGACAGTAGTGAGGATGGCCTGATGCACAGCCATCAATTCTGCCACCTGACTACTTCGGGGACCAATTTTGTATCCAGCGGAGGGTTCTGGTGACTCATTCACCCATGCATTCCCTACACCGGCCACCAGTTCTTTCTCCCCGTTGTCGTCAACATGGTACGAGCATCCATCCACATAGACAGTGGGCATTCCCTCACACTTGTCTTCTTCAAAGACTTTGTGTGGGGAATTAAGGTATGCCTCCATGTTGTCCTTGATTTTTAGACTTCCGTCCTCGAGACAGTTTTCTCTGGCACAATCATGCAAGTCAGCTAGACCTTGCACGAGGGGACTCTTCTTGTTTTGGCCATATCTGACCTCCACAGGAAAGCCTTGCATTGACAGAATCCAGGAAGTAATCCGGGAATTACTCACATTTCCGGTCCGGATTCTGTCACTTTGGAGATATTGCAGAGGCTGGTGTGGGGTCTCCACTATCATGTGTTCCCCCTGGATAAACGGGCGGTAATTCTTCAATGCCCACACCGTTGCCAGGAGTGCCTTCTCACAATCGTTGAATTTTTCCTCCACAGAGGATAAAGTTTTGCTCGCATAGGAGATTACTTTATTGACCTTGTCATGCTTTTGGTATAATACTGCCGTCAAGCACGTATTAGAGAACCCTGTCTCCAGGAAGAACTCCTTGTTTCTGACAGGGTAAGCTAGGCAAGGCGCTTGTGAGAGGCTTCTCTTGGGTTATCTTACTGCCTCGGATTGTTCTGGACCCCATTCCCACTTGAACCCCACCTTCAAGAGAAGAATCAGGGGTCTAGTGATCTCTGCATAGCCTTCAATGAACTTTCTGCTGTAATTAGTCAGTCCAAGGAGGCTCCTTAGTTCCCGCAGAGTTGTAGGATCCTTCAGTTTCTGGAGTACTTCCACTTTCTTTTCTTGGGTACAGAGACCCTGAGGAGTAATCTCATGCCCCAAGAAATTAACACGGGTTCTACACCACTGTGCTCTCTTGAAGGAAAGTTTTGCTCCGGCGGCCCTCAACTGGGTCAGAACATAACAGATCTCTGCTATGTGTTCTTCCACAGATGAACTTTTGATGAGGACATCATCTACATAAACCAGGTTACCCCTCGCACCCAGGTCGGGCATGGCCTTATGTAGGAAAATGTTGAATTCATTGCCGGAGTTGAGGTATCCGAAGGGAGTCCGGGTCCATGTGTACTGCTGGCCCCCAAAGGTAAAAGCCAGTTTGAATCGGTCCTCCCTACTGACAGGCACGGTCCAGTACCCATTGGTCAGGTCTATTGCAGTGAATACCTGTGACCCCTGGATCTGGGCCAGCCCTTGGTCAATGTAGGGAAGAGGCCATCGGGAAGTATGGACCCGTTTGTTGAGCTCCCTAAGGTCGGCGCATGGTCTCCACTGGCCGTTTGGCTTCAATATTCCCAGCACCGGATTATTGAAGGTGCTGTGAACTGGACGGATTATTCCCCGGGACTCAAGGTTCTTAATTATTTCAGTAAGAGACTCCATGGATGTGAGAGGCAAACAATATTGCTTCACAAACACTGGAGTCATTCCAGGGTCTGTGGGAATTGTGGTGTGGATGTCGGTGCGACCACAGTCATATGAGTCTACCGCAAAGAGATCTTGGAAATCCAAGAAAACTTGTTTCAACTTTTGCTTCTGTTCCAGAGTCACACAGGCATCAGCTAGGTTGACTCTCTCTTCCACCATCTGCCTGAAGCCTGGAAAGACTTCTGGTTTGGCTATCTCAGCAGCCTCCTCCAGCTGGATGGAGAAGTCCCTGGTCAGAGTGCTGATTTGGACTGGAGGCTTCAGGTGGAAAAGGCAGCCCTCATGGACCTGGAAAATCACCTCAACCCTCCGGAAGTCACACGTCACATCTTCCTTACCATAAGGGCAAGAAGTGTACACCAGGAAGTTCCCCCCATGCCGGGTGAAAATCCTGTCTGGTGTTGTATTGTCCTCACTGTCACTGTCAAAACAGTCCTTGTGGATTGGTCCTAACAGTTCATTTCCTAAGTCAATGGAGAAATGTCGGTCATCAACTGCCATTCCAATAATGGTGCCTGCGGCTAGAGTAATACTCTTTAAGTCGCTGTTATCCACCTCTATTGGAATGGTGTCATGTTCTATGTTGACTAATGGTGTTGGGTTTACCCCCAACCCTTGCTGTTGGAGAGAAGCATTTAGATGTATATAAGCATCGGGGTTTTTCAATTTTTGTCCTCTTTTAACTTTCACTTCCAGGGAGAATTGTCAGGTCCTTTCTGGGATGGTGACTTCCTCTTTGATCTGAATTTCAACTGCATAAGGTAGCAATTGAGCTGACCTAAATGCTTTTTCTGGATCATCAAAGCCCATGGGATTATCCGCTAATCGGGACCAAGCTTTGAAGTTTATTAGGGCCAAACTAATGGCAAAGCGATTGAGAATGTCACTGCCTAAGTAAAAGGCGGCAGTGACGTCTCGCACGACCCAACAATTATGGACTATGCTCTTGTTGCCAATGGAGATTTTGAGCATACACCTGCTTGGCAGGAGATGTTTGGAATTAGGTGCTTCCAGGTCCATTTCCCATTTGTCTAGGAGTTTGAATGTGGGAATGCTGGATCTTTTGGGAGTTGGCGGAACATGGCTTCGCTGATAAAGCTCTTACCGTTGTTCACATACACTCGAGCGAGAACAGTGTCCTTCCCATCATTTAACTGAACAGGGATGAACAACTGATCTCCAATTTGCTGAATATCAGCCAGGCTCTGAGCTGATTTCACATCTTTCTGGACTATAGGAGTGGGAGTTTCTGATTGTGGATTAGTAAAGAATTTCAGAATGTTTCCTTGCATTGCGGAATACCACCTTAAACTGGAAGGAAGCTTGATTTTCAGAAATAGAGAGGACCCCCATCACCAGTCTGTAGTCCTACTGCTATTACTGTCACGTCTGGAATTTGGTTGTTCTGGAAGTGAAATTCTACTTGGTCAGATTTTTGTTCAAAAATGTGGCAGGTGCCATTTAAACTAACATGGTTGACACTCTGTTTTAATTTTATTGGTCGGCTAGTCTGGGTCCAGAGGACCTTTTTTACGCAATCTATTAGGGGTGACAACCTTCTCAAGAGGTCATACCCTAGTAAACAAGGGGTGCCCTCTGGAGTCACTACTATGACCGGGTGTTTCACCTTGTGTCGCCCAATTTTAATGTCCAAATCTGCAGTCCCCTCGACAGGAATTTCCTTCCCGTCAAAGTTCTGCAGTTGTCCAGGAAGAGAGGTGAGAGGAATACGGTAATTATCCCCCTTTCCTGCATTTAGTTCCTCAAAGGCCCTTTTGGACAGAAGGTTAGCTTGGGATCCAGTGTCCACCAGTGCCAAAATTGTACCCTGCCCCTGTACTTGTACCGGGGCATAGTATCTTCCCTCCTTCTCCTCAAGGGGGTTACAGATAATGCACATTTTAGTACAACTGGTGGGCTAACTTTCTGGTTTTGGACATTGCTAGCGAAGAGATTTGGGCAGAATTCTGTGGAGAGCCTTGGGAATCTGAAAGAAAAAGTTGGCAACTGGAGATCAGAGCCATTGTGGGTTCCCCTGGTTCCGGTTCTGGGCCGACCCCCCCTTTTTGGAGGCAGTCACCAGGGTGGGTTTGAACCAGGGGATTTTGGTATTGTTGGTTCTGGGATGAGATAATGGGCGGCGGTAGCTCAGTCTCCACATCTCCCCAGTCTGAATTGCATCCCTTGGGACCCATTTTTCCTTGGGTGGAGTTCCCCCATCTCTGAAGTAGAAATCCTTTTCCCAGGATCTTCTGAGGATCCCTCTCCCTCAAATTGGAAGACCTGTACCTCCTCCACGAAGTGGGTCTGTTTGGGTCCTTTGTTCCTCCTACCCCCCCTCTGCTCCTTGGGAGGCAGGCTTTCAGGTGCAGGAGATTTTGTTTCCAGTTCCTGGTTTTCCAGGGGCTGTTTACAAGTTGGGAAGGAAGCTTCCTCCAAGGCTTTACACCCCCCTTCCCCTTGTGCCTCCTCCCTGGGAACCAGTTGGTTATCGGGGTGCTACCCCCGTCATTGTTCTGAAGCACCAGGTCCAGAGTTTGGGGAATTCTGTGGTGGCATGCTCATCTGAGGGTTCTGTTGAGCCCTCAGTATGTGACCCAGATCCCGTGCCATATTTTGGACCTGGCGCTCAAGTTGTGAAACCCGCTCAGGCTGATACGGGGCTCTATTTTCTCCCCTGGGCTGATCCCGGGAAGGGTAGCTATCCCTTCTCTGGTAGTACCCCTGGTTGGGAAGATTTTGGTACCCCTCCACCCTTGGCCTCCCCTCTCCCGGATTAGGTTGTCTGGGCTCAGAGAATTGGGGAAAGAAGGATGGATGATTTTGGGGCTGGAAATTGGGTGGATACCTGGGGAAAAAGTTCTGCCCAGGATTTGGAGAATTTCTGCCCTCCTGGGGGAAGTTAGGAGGGAAGTTCCCCGGGTCAGGTGCTTGGCTGGATCCCCCCCCTTGGGCTGAGGAGTCCACACATAACCCAGGATTGGTCGGTTTCCCTTGTAGCGGGGACTTACATAGTCAGGGGAGCGGGGGACCCCATTTGTGGGACTACCTCCTCGACTCCCTGTCTGTGACTGGCCCGAGGGCCTTCTGGGCTGTGAATTATTTGGTGCAGGCAGGTTTTTAGGCCCCCCATCTCCAAATCTAAAACAGGGGCAACCTTTTCCTCTGCCACCTTGGCAGCAGCAGGGGTGCTGTTGGTTTTGGGGTTTTTCGGCGCCTTATTTTTATTTTTGATGGGCTTCTGCACCTCATAGATCCGGGTAGCCTGTTCAATGACCCAGTCTAAAGATCTTTTCTCATGAAAATCTCTCACGAGCTGTGTCATTATGTATTTGGGTAAGGCATCGAAAAACGTATTGATAAATTCTCTGCTATCCGTGCGCACCCTTCTGGTTGTCTGCGCAAAAGCATGCTTTAATTCTTGCACAAACTCTTGTGGGGCCTGATCCTCCCCACATTGCAAATTGTAGGCTGCCTTGCGAGCCACTTGAGGATTTCTGTGCACAGAAAAATATTTCAAGATGGCCGCCCTGTATGTGGACCACCTTGAATGGTTTTGATCCTCCAGCCCTGCAAAGAAACTGGAGTATTCTGGTGAGAAGGTCCATTTGACGTACTGGATGCAGCTACTGCTGTCCTTCAAATGGAAAGTCTCCATCATTTGTTCACAGAGCTCCAAGTGTTCCCAAACAGAATACTTGGCGTTCTTATGATAAGGCGTGATGACACTCCTTATTGCCTTTATTTGTTTCAATGGGTCCTTAAGCAAGGCACTTTTTGCCTTATTGTCCTTTTTGGTTCAGGTAACCCTGGTCCATTCATCCTCTGACTCAGAAGCCCTGCTCCCAGAGGTGCCTGTCTGATCTTCCAAGTTTTCCCGGATTCTGCGAGCCTGGGAATGGCTGGCAGAATGTGGGGACCTGGTCTCCTGTGTCCTGTAATGCTCAGGGGTGTCTTCAGATCCCTCCTTGCTGCCAGGATTTGATGGGTACCCCCCCACTGACCTAACTGGGCAGAGGTTTTCAGGATGCCCTTAATGGGCCTACTTTCCCGGGGTTCCCCACTAAATTGCACTGTGCTTGGGTGCCCATACCGGATGCCCGCCCATCCATTCCTGGGGGGTACTGGCCTATGAGCCCCATACTTCTAGCTGGATAGTAATCTGCTATCCCCGTGGCCCTGGGCTCATGTGCGCGAGGGGACATGGGGGTGGAGTCCAGGGACTGGGAGAGATGAAGGCCTCTGGTACTAGGGCTCCTGAGGTTATGCTCAGGAGTTTCTTTTTCCCAGCGAACCTCATCTCTATCCGCCCCTGCTTCCTGTTGCAAAGCAAGAGCCTGCGCTTTCAGTTCCTCAGTTAAGGCCTTACTAGACTCTATCAGTCTCTCCTGCATCGCTACCTGTTGCTGGAGCCTATCATTGTGCTGGCAGAGAGCCTCATTCTCTCTCTGTGCCTCCTGATTGGTCCTGGAGTACTGGGCCAGTCTTTGCTGCAGGAGGGTTACCTCCTGAGCTGTGTCCCTATTGGCCTGCTCCTTTCTTGCCAGAGCGTCCTCCACCCTCCTGGTGTGCTCTAACAAGTTCTGGTGTTCTTTTTGGAGGTCACCCAGTCCCTGGAGGGCCAGGTGATCTTCTTCCATTTTCCTTTTTAAGTGGCAGACTTCCTGGCCTAAGGTTTCCCTTTCCTGACCAAGAGCCTGCATTTGTGACACCAGGTCATCCCTCTGCCTTTGAAAGGCACCAGCTTTCTGGCGTTCTTCATCAAACTCTGCCTGGGTACCAGGTCTTTCAAAATCAATTTATTGCTTTCCTCTTTCTCTCTGTCTAGTTGGATTTGCAGGGTGGCTACCTGCTCTGTGCATGCCCTGTTGAAATTGATCTGTTTCTCCAGCTTTTTCTGGCTCTGCAGTAAGGAGTCCAAACTGTCTTGGTGCTCCTTCTGCTAAGCCAGAATTCTGGTATCCTGGTCTGTCTTTTCCTGTTGCAGTATATCCTCTTTTATTTTAATGATATACCGCCTACTATCATTTTCTGACTCCTGGCTCCTCTGCAGCCTCTGCTCAGAAGAGACCAGGTCAGATTGGGCCTTTTCTAATGCCTTCTGTTGCCTATTTGCCAGGTCTTGGCCTTCAGCACATTTGTCCTGCATGGCTCCCATATATAGATACAAATATGCCGCTATCCTGGCAATCTTATTGTGTTCATCTTTTGCCTTAGAAGCCATATATAATTCACTCAGGGCCACATGTAATGGACCCTGATCTCTCCATCTATCTGACCTGTTTCAATGACCTGTTGCGCGATTGCCTGCAACTAGACCGTTTGGTCCTGATGAGTCCACTCACCTCTCACAAATAGCTTATGTAAGAAGTGCTCTCTGGCTATTTTCATATCTACCAAGGTCGTCATTCTGGAATTTGAGTTCCTTCCTGACTTACAGAAGTTTGTATTTTATTTTGCAAAACAGACCGTTTCCTTAGAGTGTTCCTTTTAGGGATGCTTTCACAGTGTAAAACAGCGTAGTGATCTAACCGGATATGTGCATCTGGTCAGTTGGCACACTGTATTAATCTGCACTCTAACCCAGAATATCCCGGCTCCGAGCCCCCACTTTTGTAAGCGATATTCAATCAACACTACAGCTAAGTCAATGCCTAGTCTGGGATGCTGAGGAAAACCCTTATTGATGTATTTTTATGTCCAATTCAGTACTCTGGATGACAACCCTTGTATAACACCCCCCTCTTAGAATCCCCCTGACCCCACTGAGCCAAGAAGTAGGTTTGTTTTGCAAATTAAAAGGTTTATTTGGACAATTCAACAATATATATCTATCACACTTTTATAATATATTAATATCTGGTAGTACACTGAGACATATGATGTGGATCCACAATGGGTAATGTTACAGTGGTACACTTGATTACTTAGGAGTAGTATAGAGTAGTATAGAGGATGAGGTAGCTGAAAATGTTTTATGGTTTCAAGGAAATGCAATGATGAATGAAATGCAGTACAGAAATAACTTGTTATGATTTTAGCAAAAGGCAATATGATCACTTTTTCTTTTGACAATTCACTCCCCCCCTATGCAATACAAGAAATGGAAGGAGAGCACACAGTCTTCAAGAATCCCACAAATCACAGTTTATAATGCAATACACAGTTCCAGTTCCCCAAGCAAGCTTAGAGAAAACAGGGATGAGTTTTAAACACAGGCAAATTACTTTAATGTGGTTTGCAAGGAAGTGAAAAGGTGCTAAAATTGCTTTTAATTCCCTCTAGAGGTTCAGGGTGAGTGAGAGACGCTTGTTGATATTAGTTCAGGCTCACTTTAGCAATGCCCTATGAGTTATTACCAGGTTGCAAACAGATTTTAACAAAGAGAAGCAAAAAGCTGCTGATTTCTACAGATGAAGAAATCGGGCCAAATCGCAAATCGTGGTAAATTTCGCGAGTGCGTGTCTCGCGATTACAGAAAAAGTATAGGGAGTCGCCTAGATTCTAAGCTTTCAGATGAAAGATGAAATTTCGTTCCTAGCCCAAACGGTTCAAGAGATACGGACAATTTAATAAAGGTAGATTTTCGGATTTAAAGTAAAACTCAAAATGACAGGTGACAGCTTGCAGCTGCAGAATTGACAGGTGACAGTTGTGCAGCTTTAAAAATGACAGATGACACGATTTCTAGGAGGCTGCTCTAATTAGGTTAAAATAGCTTGAATTAGATTATTTTAACTAAGAGATTGGGTTCTGCACAGTTCTGGCGGATACTCACTCCTAATTTTGAAATGAATGGGCCTCGTCACGGATCTGGTCAACTGGACTGGACTCTGGTTCTGGTCTCGGCACTTCACAGCAATCTGGGTCAGCTCTCTGGATACAGCGGCCTGTGATTCTCTGGATCTCTGGTCTGCTTCCGGTCCGGATCAAGTGGATTCTGGATGTAACACTACTTTCTGGGTACTGGCAAATGTTCTTGGCAAAAGTTCAAACAGCTCGCCTGGCTGTTGAATAGTTTGGTTGGTTTTGAGGCCTGCTGAAGAGGATTCAGCTGGTGGATTCAGGCCTCTCTGCTACAATTCTGGAGTTAATTTCTGCTACAGGTTCTGGAGATTGATGGATTTGAAGTCTGGATCTCTGGATGTGAAGTCGTCGGTCGGCATGCTCCACAGCAAATGAAGTTTAATGTCCCTACCTGTCCCAGCAGTCTCTTTTTATGTGTTTTGAAAATGGGTGTGTGTCTGGGCCTAGCTAAGCCTGCCCCTCTCTACTTGTCATTGGCCCAATTCTCCCCTCTCCCATGATTGGGGAAGGAAATGGATTGCCATCATGATGAGGTCTGTTTATGGGTCAGAGGATCCTCCCCTGGTCAATTTGCACACAAATCTATTTCTGACCCAAATACATATTTATCTATGTACCATTTTTCTAATATTATAGGTCCAGTTAACATATTTTCTGTAGCACCAAACCATCCGATCCCTGTCTTTGTACGATGTCGTGTCCACTGATGACAGAATTCTCCCCTTTTCATCCAGATAACGACCTCTAAACCTTTCCATATTTTACACAAATGTGCACCAGGGATATGGGTTACAGATGATAAAGTGTCAGATTTTTAACATGCATACATTTGGAGGAACAACCTTTTTTCTGCTACTATCCCCAGGAACATACCACAGGGTCCTAACACCTCTTAAAATGTGCACAGAAAAATCACAAGAATAATGATATTATTTATATAATTTTGACAGGTCCGTACTATGAATTATCCATCTTTTTAAAAGTATGCCCTGGTCAAAAAGGGGTGTGGCTTCCCACATCACATGGTAGAATAACTGGTTTATCCACTTCCCCCAAGCTCAGCTGCTAGCAGAGGCACTGCCCCTCCCAGTTTTCCCAAGAGGAAGCCACTTTACAGCCCCCCCCAATATAACATTTGCCTGAGTCCAGGACAAGGCTTTGTTCAACCTCCTGCAGTCTGCAGGTCCCCTCCCTTAATTCAATCAGGGAGGTGTGCGCTCCTTTTGGCAGGGGCAGCAGGATGCAGCCAGGCCTGAGAAGAGTGGCTGAGCAGGTTTCTCCTGTCGGGGGTAGTTGTCAGGCAGAATTCAGCTAAATGTCACTTTAGTTCCCAGTTTAAATCAAACTTACACTTTTTACATATACATTAAATAATTACTTCCTTCAAGTCATTTCAGAATATAGTTTTACATTGTATCCACCTCTTAGCAATTCTTTCCTTGGCCTGGTTTCGGTTCATTTGTTCAGTTTTACACAAAAGTCTGGTGGTTTTAAAACGCCGGCTTTCTGATAGTGGTGAGTACCGGTATTGCAACCATTTTTGGGATTACGAAAATTAATTCCCCACAGTTCTGAGTTGCTTTTTGGCAATCAACATTGCCATTCCCAATGGTTTCAGGCTACTGTGTGTGTAGCCCAATGGTGGTTTTAGGCAGTGCCCTCCTGTGCTCACAACATAGGCAAAAATGGGTGGCAGCCTATTCTTCATGTTTTCCCTGTGCACTCTCTGGGGAGTTCTGGCCATCATGATGTTTTCCATGCCAGTACTGTACAGTTTTATGGTAGGTAGGGCTTGGATGCATGGGTAAAACATCCCACATACTTGTTACTCCATGATTTTTAACTAACCCATAACACTTATCATCGCATTGCCCAGTTGTTCATTGCCATTCTTCCTCTGTTCTAATGTTGTAGGGTATCACTTTGTCTGTATCTAGAACATGCTGAACTCACATTAGGATTACTGATTATGCTGCTCCACTGCGCCACTGTAACTACTAGTACTATTGGTATGTTAGCTCTCTTACGATGTGGATGTTATTAATGATACAATTGTTAGCCCAAACTGCCTATTGTCAGGAGAAACTCACTCATTGAAACCCCTAACGCTATGCCCTGCACGGCAGGCACTTACATCCAGATAGGAATGGGCCTAGCCCACCTACAATGTGCCGTCACCACCCTATCCCTTGTCCCACCCCCTTCCTTGACACAATTGTGCTTTTCCCTGCCCTCTGCCCTGCACTCAACTACTCCTCTCCCTCCCAGGATAAGGAAAGGCCTTACCCACACACCAATACCTGCATTCCAACCACACATCCCCCAGACGGTCCTACAAGAACCCACTGCATGTATGCATGGGCATCCCAGAAACACTCTCATGCCACATCCCCTCTACCACCTGCCCTCTCCTCTCGGATTCCTTTGATACTAGACTCATAAACTACTACCCCATCACTGCCTTCACGACCTATTATTGGTCTCACCAGAAAACTCAGACTATCCTCTCGCTCCTACCATAGCCACGCCCTACGGTATGACAAGCTAGGCATCATTAATGCACAAGAACCTAAAACTCTCAAGAATCTAGCTAAATAACTGTCCAGGTACCACAAAAGGGTCAACCACTCTTACCTCAAATCAACAAAAGGCACAGAGGCCAGATGTTTCCACTAAATGCCACTATATTGTTACTAAGACCCTAGACTTATGACCCTAGACAACAGCAATGCGACCTTACACTTGGCCCTCTTCCTGCTCCCACCTGAATGGCTAAAAACCTCAGGGTCATCTTCGATTCCACACTCTCCTTCTCCCCTCACATCTCTGACATCTCTAAGAAGTCACACTACCAGCTGCACCTCCTCAGAGGTATTCTTCCTTTCCTCTCCTTACCCCAGAAGCTCACTGTCTCCAGAGCCCTGGTTCTCTCTAGGCTGGACTATTGTAACAGCCTCTATCTAAATCGGCCTGCCTCTAGTCTCCGCCCTCTGCAACTTATCCAGAAAAGGACTGCAAGACTTGTCCTTGGCCTCAAGACCAGGAATAGTATCTCTCCAGGACTGAAATCTCTGCACTGGCTCCAAGTGGCTGCAATGATTACGTTCAAAACCCTCTGCATTGTCCACAAGGCCTTCTGGGGCCTTGGGCCGCAATACCTTCAACTCTCTCTTTCAAAATATCTTCCTTCTCTAGCTCTTCGCTCATCAGCCTCCAACTCCCTCAGGGTCAGTCGCTTCTCCAAGCAACGAGTTGGTGGTAGATCTCTCTCTTCGGCAGGGGCCTCCATTTGGAACAGCCTTCCTTCCTTCCGGAAGCACCTCAAAACCTTCCTTTTTGCTTCTGCTTTCTCTCCCCCACTCTCCCCTGCTGAATTCCTGACAGAAACTGTAGTGGTTACCTGGCCACTCTTTTGATCTCGGGCCCAGGCCACACCAGTTGCCCACCTGCACTTCCTACCTGGCAACCCCTGCACCTGGGGACTGTGTTCTGTATCCCTACAGTCCCGCTACCAGCACTTATGTCTGCATTTACCTTGCTCTTGCCACCAGCTGGCCGCCTTTTTTATCTTATCTTATTTATTCTACTATACCATGTACTGCACTTTCCCCTCTCCCCCCCCGCACTTTTCCCTTTCCTCCTTCCCACACACTTGCACAATCTGATTGACACCTGGCCTAGTAAGATTGTTGTCTGTCTTCCCTTTGTTCCCTCTCCCTTCCCTTGTCGCGCCTTGAAACACTTGCGTATAGGTGCGTTATAAATGCCATATCATATATCATATACACCTAAAAGGTGCTCTCATCAATGCCAGATCCATTACTGCTCATGCCCTTGAAATTGCAGACGTTATCAAAACCAATGACCTAGATTTCATAGCAGTCACTGAAACGTGGCTTCACACAGCCTCAGGCCCCGAACTTTCCTTTGCTATTCCAGAAGGAATAGAGGAATAGCAAAGGAAAGTCTTTAGGAAGTCTAGAATAACAACAAAAGAAGGCAGAGTAGCCTTATTAGCCAAAAAAGCCTTGAATATAAGAATCTCCACTGAATCCCCCCTCACTGCAGTTGAAGTTATCACTCTAAAAATCTCTCTTACCCATACCAGCACTCTCACACTACATATCGTGCCGAGGACCCCAGGTGCTATCTCCACTTTCGAAGACGACATCGCCTCACTTCTGGCATATAATATGAAACCCCTCTCTAAAGTCAACATTCTGGGCGATTTCAACTTAGGCCTCAATGACCCAGGGGATACTCATGCAAACCTCAGGGCTAACTCTATGAAAGCTCAAGGGTACACAAAGAATCTGTTCCCCTACCAATGAAAAAGGACGCACCCTTGATTGGTTAGTTGACATTAATTGTGTCGCTGGCATCCTCTCCAACACCCCTACACCTTTGTCAGATCACAACACCATAATCTTCTCTACCCCTTTCACCACCAAAACTGCGAAACATCTACCAGTAGTACCTACGGCCCCATCCAGAAGTATGAAAAATATTGACGAGACAACATGCTACCACTACTAACACTATTATTGGATTTAACATACTCTGACAACGGCCCATCTGCCCTGGTGAGCCAATACAATAAAGTTATTCTTGCAGCTATTTAAAAAGTAGCCTCTTTGAAAACTAAAAAAGCGAAATGAATTGCACATATTAACTTGTGGTTTACTCCAGAGCTACACACTATGCATGCAACCAAAAGGTCAGCTGAAATAAATTGGCTAAAGTCACCAACACCAGAGAACAATATCCTATTCCAGTCACTAGCCAATAATTACAAACAAGACATTATTAAAGCTACAAATTAAGTCTATAACCAAAGAAACCTGAACATCCAGAGAATTATTTACCATTCTCCGTGAACTGGAATCACCAGCCAGCACCCACCTCTGACCACACCATCAAAGACGAACAATGGCGTACTAATATTCAAAATGCCTTAGCAGACAGAATCTCACTACCACAACACAAAATAGTAATAAAAAAATCTAAACTTAACATCAACCCTACCATGCCAACTACACTCCAATCAAAGGAATTATTCAAGGATGGCAAATGTGCCTTTTCACCTTTGTCTGTTTCAGACACCATCAATATTATGAGAGGCCTAAAACCTTCAAGATGCAAGGGTGATACCTGTCCGGCAACCTTGGTAAAAGAATGTGCGTCTGAAGTTGCAGCCTTCTTAACGAGCCTCATCAATAGTTCATTTGCAACTATCACAGTACCAAAAGACCTCAAATCAGCCTGGGTGATATCCCTACAAATAAAAACCACATTAGACCCCAACATCCCTACCAACCACCGTCCCATCACCACAGTACAATTTTTACTTAAGATCATTGATCACGCAGGCTACCTGCAGATCCAGAAAATCCTGGAACGTAATAATCCCTTGAGTCTAAGACAATCACGATTTAGACATGTCCATGGAACTGAAAATAGCCCTTCTAGATTTGAAAACGCAAATGGACCGATATAAGGATAAAGGCGACCTATGCATCCTCCTCTTGCTAGACCTCTTGGCAGCTTTTGATTTGGTCAGTCATGATATTCTGTGCCAACACCTCGAAACAGCAGCCCACTTCTTTCCCGAAGCCATTAACTGGATCAAATCCTTTCTTTCTAACCGGACCACGAGGGTCTTCTATCCACTGAACTAGTAACCTGTGGTGTACCGCAAGGATCTTGTGTGTCGCCTACCCTATACAATGCTTTTACTAAGCTCCTATTCGACAGGCTTGATAAAATGGGTATCACGTATACAAACTATGCAGATGATATACAAATACTTATACCGATTACTGGATGCTATGACACAGACTCCAAACACCTGACCAAAATCTACCTTGCAATCCAGGCTTGGATGGCTCTTAACAAATTGTGTCTCTATGATGACAAGACTGAGTTAAGGCTAATCGGAAACAAGTCTAAACTAAATAATCTCCCACAAGACTACAAGTCCTTCAACATAGACGGCAACACTATCACGGTTGCCAATGAAATGAAAACTCTCAGTGTCTACATTGACTCCTCCCTCACCCTAAATAGACAGGTCAATGCCATAGTCTCCTCTGCTGCCTACACGTCTAAATTTATAAGAGCCAGTAGACCCTTCCTTTCTACGGACAACTCCATCATTCTGGCTAGAGCCTTGATACTCTCCAGGATTGATTATTGTCACTCTCTATTTGCTGTAACTAGTATCAGAGACATCCAAAAATTACAAACTGTACAAAATAATGCCATTAGAGCAGCACTGAATATTCCCAGTAACAAACACCTGTCGTCTACCAGGAGGAATATCCACAGGCTTCCAGTCCACGATAGGATCAAATTTAAAATTCGTACACACACATAAATGTCTGACAAATAATGCGCCAGCTTATTTTAGAAACCAGATTCGCAAAACCCAATCTAATAGACCTACTCGCTCATCATACACCAACATACTCATCACACCTAGATATAGAAGACAGGAAGCGGGAAGCTGAAGCTTTCCAGTGGTAGCAGCTAAACTGTGGATGTCCCTTCCCACACAACTAAGAAATGACACTTCACTCTGGTCATTCAGAAAAAATCTAAAAACCCTAATGTTTAGGCTTGACCTGACAAAACAGACATCCTGCCTCTCAGCTCACAGCCTTTCCTCTGATTTCTCCACCAACACCAGGACTAACACTGTGCCCACCCAGCCTCTAGCATTGCAGCTATTGGGCCTCATTACGACCCAGGCGGTAAGTTACCGCCTGGGCCGTGACTTTACCACCATGGCGTAAACTATGTTTACGCCATGGTGGTTGGCGGACTTACCGCCCCATTCCGACCTTGGCGGGCGGTAAGTCCCCAATCCCCATTTACCCTTCCCCATTCCCATTTTTGCCCCATAGGGCATAATGGGAGTGGGGAAGGCGTTAATTACGCCACCGTAAATTACGGTGGCGTAATTAACTCCATGGTCCCTTAGCGCCATGGATTTTAACACCTGCTAAAAGCAGGTGTTAAATCCGCCATGGCGCTAAGGGACCTCGTACTCAGGCGGTAAGGGTCGGCGCTGTTTACGCTGCCGTAAACCCCTTACCGCCTGGGTCGTAATGAGGCCCATTGTTATCCCTGGTGCCTAAATCAGCATGACATGCTTGAATGTAACTCTTCTGTGTGCCTACTGTGTAAATGTATTTTTTTGAAGCTTCAGAAAACTTGTGATTCAGCACCTTGATGCCTATGGCCTTTGTGCGCTTTACAAATGTACAAATAAATAAATAAATACATTTCAACCAGTGAGGTAGATGATTTTCCGTCCTGGAAGAGCTCATAATGAGTCACCTAAATACATCAAGTGTTGGATGGTAATATGTTATGTTACTGGGATTTCTGTTTCACAGCACTGCCATGTGCATGGTCTCCAGTCCTTTTGCTGGATCTGATGAGTGTGGGGTGAGAGGGAAAAGGCAAGAAAACTTCTCAGTTGTCTTGATGCAAGATGACGAGAAGTACCCTGATCCCAGTCTGGGGGAGAATTTCTCAGGGTTCTATGTAAGGTGCTCAGTGACATTTGTGTTCAGACAGGAGGACATGTGTGCCATAGTGTAAGGTTGCTTTGCCTGGGCTCTTGTATGGAGGTTGTTGTGTAGGTGTAGTGTTTTCTTGTTTGGAGTCTTTTGGGACTGATGTTGAAAAGCTGTGTACGAGTCACCTAGTTGGTCTGCGTGTAGTGTGTTTGAGTGCTGAAGTGGAAATGTGAGTAGGAAGGCGTAGCATCATTTGCCAGAAGACATCACAAAGAGGAAAATTTGAATTGCCCATTTTGTATAGATGTTTGAATACACAGAACACTATTAATTTTTATTTTATTTATTTTTAGATTTGTAAAGCGCACTAGTATCCCAGGTGCATCTATGCGCTGTTGCAAGAAAGTGTCTTAGTTACAAGGACGAGTGCTTTGCTCAAGGTTACAGTGAGCGTATAACCTTAGAGTGTGAAGCGAAGATGGTCAAATAGGCACTTAGAGGTTACATTTATAACACAGTAGCAGTGAAGGTTACATCGCATGGTGACAAGAAGCGTACAGCACAACCATAGCAGTGAGGTCGGCCGGGTCCCGTTTATACAAACATCGAATCATAGTTGCAGCCACATCATAGGTTTGTAAATAATTCTGCAATCAAATGATGGAAAATCCTCTACCCACCCAAAGGAAATGCTGCCTCCAGCACTAGGAGCCACGCTTCACCATGCAAATAGTGAGTTGGCATGGCAAGGTTGTGGCCACATACAGCACGATCAAACTTAAAAGGCAGACCCTAAGGCAGCTGTACAATTTTTACCAGACTATGGGCTGCGCGTGCCTTGAATTAATTGAGTGGTTCGACGAGTTGTGAGTTGTGAGAGTATTGTGTCTAAGGATGTCCCTCCTGCTTCGTCTTCAATTCCCTCTGCTTTTCATTTTTGTGCTTCTCTTTCTTAATCTCTTTCTCTTACTCCGCAACTGTTCTTTGAACAACCCACTGAGAATACTCCTCCTCTTCAAATTTCCTTCCAACCACCTCCTTAATATCCTCCTCAACAAACTTCTGTTTTTGCCTCCAACTCTTTCCTGAAATCAGCTTTTCTTTTCTCATCTCATATGGGACCAGACTACTGCATGACCAGTTGCCCAACCATTATGGGCTGTATCTGCAACCCTACAGTCCCCTGACAGTCCCCTGACTCTCTGCACTTATGAGCCACCTCCCGGCAGCACTTATGAGTACCCTTGCACTCCACCCCCCCACCTCCTAGCTAGCACTTCTCCCCCGCAATCCCCCCACACTTTCACGATCTGAATGACACAAGGCCTAGTAAGATTGTTGTTTTTGTCCTCCTTCCCTTCCATGGCTTGTCGTGTTTAGAAACACTTGTGTACAGGCACGTTATAAATGACTTATCATATCATATGACCGTCAACCCCCTTCTTAATATACTGCTTCACCTCTCTGGAACTGAACATCTCCTCTTCACTTCTTCCTTCCTAGGCCACCTCTCTCCAGCCTCCTTCCTCCTGCTCTGACACAATTTCCTTCTGGCTCCATCTCCTGCTAAAGCTCCTCCTTTGGACTGGTGAACTTTAACCATGAAGGACAGTGGGAAGTTAAGCAAGACAGATTGGTGGCCATTTATTAAGAGGGATGGGGAGATCCAAAACCAGAGACAAGTAGGTGCTAAACGTGTGTGTTTATTGTATAATCACACAGAAAGTGGTACGTGACTGCACAATTTATTTTACATTACTTCCGATAAGCACGAAAGGTGTTTTAGAGAGGACGGACAGAGTGGGTCACGCAGTGGTGACACAGGTGGGTGCAAACCTCTGGAATATCGAGGTCAGCATTACATTGAAAATACAAGTTTCCTCGCATATCGAGGAACAAAAACACAAGGTGCACACAACAATCTTGAAAGTGAACAGGTACAGGTAGTGATGCAGTTGTGATGAATGGTTCGACACAGGGGGTGACACAGGGTGTGTTTCAGCCAAAAAAGTGGCTGGGAAGTCGCCGTCTTTGTGCTGGCCTTCGTCAGGAAAGAGGCACCAGTGGTGGTGCTGTCCGTGGTGTCTGTGGGTAGAACAGAGCTATTAGGATCTCGGGTGGTGATTCAATAAGTACTTAGAGTATTTAATACGGGCCGAATAAATGCCCAAGTGATACACCATATGGAGTATCTTAAAAAACAGCTTACCTGCCGCCGGAGGGGAGCAGGTGGGTGCTGTCGGGGAAGCCGCGAGGAGTGCGGGTTGACCGGTGCGGTGTATGGCACAAGGTGGAGGGCTATGATTGCCTTCGAGCCAACGTGGTCAAGAGTCTCACGAAGCAGGAGTGGGGCGTAAATATACCCAAGTCTAGAAGGAAAATTAAAATGGTTTTAGTAACCTGTGTGAGTCGAGTGTTTCGGGAAACATGGGCTAGCCCGCGTTTGGGTGGGGGGACTTACTGTGGTCTGGGTGGTACGCTGCCGTGCTGGACGTAGACTGGTGGGAGCCGGATGAGTCGGACACCGAGGGTGCCGTGGAGGACAGTATAAATAGCAGCCTGTGGCTAAAGGCAGACGAATGGGATCCCGCGGTCCCGGGGCGGCAGTCTGCTTGGGCCAATCCAACGGCTGTGCGCCGTGTTCCAATGGAAAGGCGGTACTACGTGTGTGATGTTGGGTAATGTAGTCCAGTGGGGGCAGGAAGGACATCGGCAATAGGAAGTTCGCACAGTAAGACGGGCATGCCACATGGAGGCTGAGACGGTCATGTGATGGCATAGTTACCGCCAAACACTGTGGATGGTACAACACAATGACTCTGGTGTGCAATAATCATCACAAGGAGAAACCATTATATCTCGAAGATGCACAGAGGGATGGTAACAGTGCACAAGCAATTCTCAAGGTAGAAAAAACATAGGTGTAAAATGTACACATTTAGATCAATCTAGTGTAATGGACACTAGTCCGTTGCCAGAGAGGGGACGTCGGTGACTGATGGCTAATGGCAGTTCTAAAAATGTTTCCATTCAACGGTTATATTGAGGCCGTCTTGGACGGAGTTCAATCTGTGGACCCACTTTTGCTCGAGTCTAGTGAGGGCAATGTTGATGTCGCCTCCTCGTCTTTGAGGCTGAAGTTGTTGGATCACGGTCCACGTGAATTCTTCATGGGTATGTTTCTTCTGGCTAAAGTGTTCGACCAGAGGTTTGTCCTCAACTTTGTTTTTGATGCAGGATCTGTGTTCGTTGATCCTTTGTTTGACTGGTCTGATGGTTTTGCCGATGTAAATCAGGTCGCAGGGACACTTGATAGCGTAGATCACGTGCTTACTTTCGCAGTTGGTGTGACTGTTCTGTTTCCATACTAGGTTCTTATGGATGAACGTTTTGCTGTTCGTGGTAAAACGACAGGCGACGCAATGTCCACAGCTGAAGTGACCCACCACTGGTGGAAGATTCCACAGCGTGGTGACTGGTTTGGTGGGTTCTAGGAAGGTGTGGACTAATGAGTCTCTAAGATTTCTGTTTTTCTTGAAGGCGAACAGTGGTTTCTTCGCCAGGGTACCTTCATTTTTTACCAGATGCCAGTGTTTGTTGATGGTATTTTTGATGAGGTTACTGACTGGGTTGTACGTGGTGACGCAGACAGTTCTATCGTTAGGGAGTCTTTCTTTAGTGGTTAAGCAGAGGGAGCGGTCGGTGTTGGCCGCTCTTTTCTTGGCTGTCTTGATGGACTTCCTGGGGTATCCTCTCTCTCCAAGACGTGTTTGCAGTTGTTGTGCATGGTAGTTGAATCTTTCTTTGTCAGAGCAGTTTCTCCGGATGCGCAGAAACTGACCGTAGGGGAGATTGTATTTTAAACCTTGTGGATGGTAACTGGTGAAGTGGAGAAGGGTGTTCCTGTCGGTAGGTTTTCTGAAGAGTTCCGTCTTCAGCGCATCTCCGGACCGGTAAATGTGTAGGTCGAGGAAATTGATCTCTTGGTAGTCCCATTCAATGGTGAACTTGATGTAATCGTTCCGTGCATTGAGCCATTGGTGGAAAGCTAGTAGTTCTTCAGAGCTTCCTTCCCAAATGAGTAAAATGTCATCGATGTATCGACGCCAGACCTTGATGTTTGGTCTGTGAGGATTGTTGTCAGAGTAGATGTGATCTTCTTCGTATTGTGCCATGTACAGATTGGCGACGTCCGGGGCAAAAGTGGCGCCCATGCTCACTCCTTTAATTTGTTGGTACATTTGATGGCCGAATAGAAAGAAATTCTCACCCATGGCGATCCGAATGCACTCCACCAAAAAGTTAGTAGGTATGGTAGAAGTGTTGGCTCGTTTTTCAAGGCAAGTCGCCAAGGCTTGTAGGCCCTCTGTTTGTGGGATGGAGGTATACAGTGCCTCAACGTCCATGGTGACCAAAATGGACTGGGCAGTCAGATGTATGGAGTCCAAAATCTTGATGGTTTCGGTACTGTCTTTGAGGTAAGATGCCATTTTACCTACGAACGGCTTCATAAAAAAATCTGTATATAGAGAGAGGGGTTCCAACAGTGAATCACAGGCGGAGACAATGGGTCTGCCCGGTGGTTTGGTGGGGTGCTTGTGGATTTTGGGTAGAATGTAGAAGGCCGGAGTCCTCGGGTGAGTTTTGTTGAGAAAGATCCTTTCTTCTTGACAAATCCACCCCTGGTCTTCGGCATGCTTGGTGAGGTTGATGATCTCTTCTTGCAGTCGTTGTGTGGGGTCCCTGTTTAACATTTTATATGAGGTTCTGTCGCTGAGGAGTCGCAAGCATTCCTGATTGTAATCTGCGGTGTTCATGATCACAATACCGCCTCCTTTGTCTGCTGGTTTTATAGTGATGGTGGTATCCTGGTGGAGGTCCTTCAGGGACTGTCGCTCCGTTGGTAGCAGGTTGTCTTGATAAAAGTTTTTTTGTCTTATCCCGTCGGTGATTGTTTTCATGACGATCTTCTCAAAAGTCTCAAACTCACTCGGGATCGTGTGAGGGGGTGGTAAGAAGGTGGATTTGGGTTTGAACCCCGTGATGTTGTCTTTAGTCCTCTCTGGTATCTGGTTGATGGAATCTTGTTTGCTGGGTACGTGTATCTCGAAAAAGTATTTCAACCTGAGGGTCCGGAAAAACCTTCTTAGTTCTGCTTCCGTGTTGAAGGGGTCTGCTTTGGTAGCTGGAACAAAGGAAAGGCCCCTCTCGAGGAGTGTCTGTTCAGCTTGAGCTAAAGGCCTGGAGGACAGGTTAAAAATGGGAATTGTCTCTAGGGCTGGTTCGAGTACCACTGGCGTGTCCTCATGTATTGTCCGGTTTGTTGAGTGCGCCTTCTCGGGCGGCCTCGTTGGCCCCCTCTCTGAAAAAACGGATGTTGTGGTGGTTGGTTTTGATTCCCGTTGGTACCGGGGGAGCCTGGGGTACTCCCGCCTGAGGATCCCGAGCTACCTGAAAAGTTGACTACCCGGTTCCGTCTATTGTAGTTAGTTTTCTGTTGTTGCTGGAGTTCCTCGTAGTATGTTTCTTTGAGATAGGGATAGGTTTTTTCCTCTGCGTAGTGGTTGAGATCTTTCCTGAATTTCTGTACTTTGCGTTCCACTGTTAGTTGATTAAATTTAATCACTTCTTCTTCTAATTTTTGTAGTTTTTGTTGTGCGTCATTGATGGTTCTGTCATCTGTAAATTTCTTTTCCAGGGTGGCAAGGTCTTCTCCCTGTTTTTTGCATTCTTCCTGGGCAGTGTCGATTATAAGGATTATCCAGTCACGGCTACATTTGTTGCCCACGCCGCTAAAGTTCACTTTGAATTTCGGATTGTCAGTGAATACCCTGGGGATGTTCTTCACTTGTAGGCCTTCGGGGATGATTCCCGCTTTCAGGTATTCTAGCATGAAAGTACCATGCATTTCTGTTCTTACAAGTTTTTTCTTTTTCTGTAAGATGGTATCTAATTCATCTCTGTTGGCGCCTTGGGCGATGGGTCCACCTTCGGAGCCTAAAGTGGTGGTTATGCCCATTAATTTCTGAAAATATTCTTCAGTGTAGGACACGATATTAACTTTGTCCATATTTGTTGGAGATAGGAGGATGTCCTGGTGACTGCTCCTATGTTTGATGAGTAGCCCTTCAACCGCGGGTTGTGCTCAATATATTTAAATCTTTAGGGCACCTGGCTAGGTCCCGATTTACCCAGGTGGGTATACGTATAATAAACAGAGATAATCGGGATGGGGAGATCCAAAACCAGAGACAAGTAGGTGCTAAACGTGTGTGTTTATTGTATAATCACACAGAAAGTGGTACGTGACTGCACAATTTATTTTACATTACTTCCGATAAGCACGAAAGGTGTTTTAGAGAGGACGGACAGAGTGGGTCACGCAGTGGTGACACAGGTGGGTGCAAACCTCTGGAATATCGAGGTCAGCATTACATTGAAAATACAAGTTTCCTCGCATATCGAGGAACAAAAACACAAGGTGCACACAACAATCTTGAAAGTGAACAGGTACAGGTAGTGATGCAGTTGTGATGAATGGTTCGACACAGGGGGTGACACAGGGTGTGTTTCGGCCAAAAAAGTGGCTGGGAAGTCGCCGTCTTTGTGCTGGCCTTCGTCAGGAAAGAGGCACCAGTGGTGGTGCTGTCCGTGGTGTCTGTGGGTAGAACAGAGCTATTAGGATCTCGGGTGGTGATTCAATAAGTACTTAGAGTATTTAATACGGGCCGAATAAATGCCCAAGTGATACACCATATGGAGTATCTTAAAAAACAGCTTACCTGCCGCCGGAGGGGAGCAGGTGGGTGCTGTCGGGGAAGCCGCGAGGAGTGCGGGTTGACCGGTGCGGTGTATGGCACAAGGTGGAGGGCTATGATTGCCTTCGAGCCAATGTGGTCAAGAGTCTCACGAAGCAGGAGTGGGGCGTAAATATACCCAAGTCTAGAAGGAAAATTAAAATGGTTTTAGTAACCTGTGTGAGTCGAGTGTTTCGGGAAACATGGGCTAGCCCGCGTTTGGGTGGGGGGACTTACTGTGGTCTGGGTGGTACGCTGCCGTGCTGGACGTAGACTGGTGGGAGCCGGATGAGTCGGACACCGAGGGTGCCGTGGAGGACAGTATAAATAGCAGCCTGTGGCTAAAGGCAGACGAATGGGATCCCGCGGTCCCGGGGCGGCAGTCTGCTTGGGCCAATCCAACGGCTGTGCGCCGTGTTCCAATGGAAAGGCGGTACTACGTGTGTGATGTTGGGTAATGTAGTCCAGTGGGGGCAGGAAGGACATCGGCAATAGGAAGTTCGCACAGTAAGACGGGCATGCCACATGGAGGCTGAGACGGTCATGTGATGGCATAGTTACCGCCAAACACTGTGGATGGTACAACACAATGACTCTGGTGTGCAATAATCATCACAAGGAGAAACCATTATATCTCGAAGATGCACAGAGGGATGGTAACAGTGCACAAGCAATTCTCAAGGTAGAAAAAACATAGGTGTAAAATGTACACATTTAGATCAATCTAGTGTAATGGACACTAGTCCGTTGCCAGAGAGGGGACGTCGGTGACTGATGGCTAATGGCAGTTCTAAAAATGTTTCCATTCAACGGTTATATTGAGGCCGTCTTGGACGGAGTTCAATCTGTGGACCCACTTTTGCTCGAGTCTAGTGAGGGCAATGTTGATGTCGCCTCCTCGTCTTTGAGGCTGAAGTTGTTGGATCACGGTCCACGTGAATTCTTCATGGGTATGTTTCTTCTGGCTAAAGTGTTCGACCAGAGGTTTGTCCTCAACTTTGTTTTTGATGCAGGATCTGTGTTCGTTGATCCTTTGTTTGACTGGTCTGATGGTTTTGCCGATGTAAATCAGGTCGCAGGGACACTTGATAGCGTAGATCACGTGCTTACTTTCGCAGTTGGTGTGACTGTTCTGTTTCCATACTAGGTTCTTATGGATGAACGTTTTGCTGTTCGTGGTAAAACGACAGGCGACGCAATGTCCACAGCTGAAGTGACCCACCACTGGTGGAAGATTCCACAGCGTGGTGACTGGTTTGGTGGGTTCTAGGAAGGTGTGGACTAATGAGTCTCTAAGATTTCTGTTTTTCTTGAAGGCGAACAGTGGTTTCTTCGCCAGGGTACCTTCATTTTTTACCAGATGCCAGTGTTTGTTGATGGTATTTTTGATGAGGTTACTGACTGGGTTGTACGTGGTGACGCAGACAGTTCTATCGTTAGGGAGTCTTTCTTTAGTGGTTAAGCAGAGGGAGCGGTCGGTGTTGGCCGCTCTTTTCTTGGCTGTCTTGATGGACTTCCTGGGGTATCCTCTCTCTCCAAGACGTGTTTGCAGTTGTTGTGCATGGTAGTTGAATCTTTCTTTGTCAGAGCAGTTTCTCCGGATGCGCAGAAACTGACCGTAGGGGAGATTGTATTTTAAACCTTGTGGATGGTAACTGGTGAAGTGGAGAAGGGTGTTCCTGTCGGTAGGTTTTCTGAAGAGTTCCGTCTTCAGCGCATCTCCGGACCGGTAAATGTGTAGGTCGAGGAAATTGATCTCTTGGTAGTCCCATTCAATGGTGAACTTGATGTAATCGTTCCGTGCATTGAGCCATTGGTGGAAAGCTAGTAGTTCTTCAGAGCTTCCTTCCCAAATGAGTAAAATGTCATCGATGTATCGACGCCAGACCTTGATGTTTGGTCTGTGAGGATTGTTGTCAGAGTAGATGTGATCTTCTTCGTATTGTGCCATGTACAGATTGGCGACGTCCGGGGCAAAAGTGGCGCCCATGCTCACTCCTTTAATTTGTTGGTACATTTGATGGCCGAATAGAAAGAAATTCTCACCCATGGCGATCCGAATGCACTCCACCAAAAAGTTAGTAGGTATGGTAGAAGTGTTGGCTAGGTGCCCTAAAGATTTAAATATATTGAGCACAACCCGCGGTTGAAGGGCTACTCATCAAACATAGGAGCAGTCACCAGGACATCCTCCTATCTCCAACAAATATGGACAAAGTTAATATCGTGTCCTACACTGAAGAATATTTTCAGAAATTAATGGGCATAACCACCACTTTAGGCTCCGAAGGTGGACCCATCGCCCAAGGCGCCAACAGAGATGAATTAGATACCATCTTACAGAAAAAGAAAAAACTTGTAAGAACAGAAATGCATGGTACTTTCATGCTAGAATACCTGAAAGCGGGAATCATCCCCGAAGGCCTACAAGTGAAGAACATCCCCAGGGTATTCACTGACAATCCGAAATTCAAAGTGAACTTTAGCGGCGTGGGCAACAAATGTAGCCGTGACTGGATAATCCTTATAATCGACACTGCCCAGGAAGAATGCAAAAAACAGGGAGAAGACCTTGCCACCCTGGAAAAGAAATTTACAGATGACAGAACCATCAATGACGCACAACAAAAACTACAAAAATTAGAAGAAGAAGTGATTAAATTTAATCAACTAACAGTGGAACGCAAAGTACAGAAATTCAGGAAAGATCTCAACCACTACGCAGAGGAAAAAACCTATCCCTATCTCAAAGAAACATACTACGAGGAACTCCAGCAACAACAGAAAACTAACTACAATAGACGGAACCGGGTAGTCAACTTTTCAGGTAGCTCGGGATCCTCAGGCGGGAGTACCCCAGGCTCCCCCGGTACCAACGGGAATCAAAACCAACCACCACAACATCCGTTTTTTCAGAGAGGGGGCCAACGAGGCCGCCCGAGAAGGCGCACTCAACAAACCGGACAATACATGAGGACACGCCAGTGGTACTCGAACCAGCCCTAGAGACAATTCCCATTTTTAACCTGTCCTCCAGGCCTTTAGCTCAAGCTGAACAGACACTCCTCGAGAGGGGCCTTTCCTTTGTTCCAGCTACCAAAGCAGACCCCTTCAACACGGAAGCAGAACTAAGAAGGTTTTTCCGGACCCTCAGGTTGAAATACTTTTTCGAGATACACGTACCCAGCAAACAAGATTCCATCAACCAGATACCAGAGAGGACTAAAGACAACATCACGGGGTTCAAACCCAAATCCACCTTCTTACCACCCCCTCACACGATCCCGAGTGAGTTTGAGACTTTTGAGAAGATCGTCATGAAAACAATCACCGACGGGATAAGACAAAAAAACTTTTATCAAGACAACCTGCTACCAACGGAGCGACAGTCCCTGAAGGACCTCCACCAGGATACCACCATCACTATAAAACCAGCAGACAAAGGAGGCGGTATTGTGATCATGAACACCGCAGATTACAATCAGGAATGCTTGCGACTCCTCAGCGACAGAACCTCATATAAAATGTTAAACAGGGACCCCACACAACGACTGCAAGAAGAGATCATCAACCTCACCAAGCATGCCGAAGACCAGGGGTGGATTTGTCAAGAAGAAAGGATCTTTCTCAACAAAACTCACCCGAGGACTCCGGCCTTCTACATTCTACCCAAAATCCACAAGCACCCCACCAAACCACCGGGCAGACCCATTGTCTCCGCCTGTGATTCACTGTTGGAACCCCTCTCTCTATATACAGATTTTTTTATGAAGCCGTTCGTAGGTAAAATGGCATCTTACCTCAAAGACAGTACCGAAACCATCAAGATTTTGGACTCCATACATCTGACTGCCCAGTCCATTTTGGTCACCATGGACGTTGAGGCACTGTATACCTCCATCCCACAAACAGAGGGCCTACAAGCCTTGGCGACTTGCCTTGAAAAACGAGCCAACACTTCTACCATACCTACTAACTTTTTGGTGGAGTGCATTCGGATCGCCATGGGTGAGAATTTCTTTCTATTCGGCCATCAAATGTACCAACAAATTAAAGGAGTGAGCATGGGCGCCACTTTTGCCCCGGACGTCGCCAATCTGTACATGGCACAATACGAAGAAGATCACATCTACTCTGACAACAATCCTCACAGACCAAACATCAAGGTCTGGCGTCGATACATCGATGACATTTTACTCATTTGGGAAGGAAGCTCTGAAGAACTACTAGCTTTCCACCAATGGCTCAATGCACGGAACGATTACATCAAGTTCACCATTGAATGGGACTACCAAGAGATCAATTTCCTCGACCTACACATTTACCGGTCCGGAGATGCGCTGAAGACGGAACTCTTCAGAAAACCTACCGACAGGAACACCCTTCTCCACTTCACCAGTTACCATCCACAAGGTTTAAAATACAATCTCCCCTACGGTCAGTTTCTGCGCATCCGGAGAAACTGCTCTGACAAAGAAAGATTCAACTACCATGCACAACAACTGCAAACACGTCTTGGAGAGAGAGGATACCCCAGGAAGTCCATCAAGACAGCCAAGAAAAGAGCGGCCAACACCGACCGCTCCCTCTGCTTAACCACTAAAGAAAGACTCCCTAACGATAGAACTGTCTGCGTCACCACGTACAACCCAGTCAGTAACCTCATCAAAAATACCATCAACAAACACTGGCATCTGGTAAAAAATGAAGGTACCCTGGCGAAGAAACCACTGTTCGCCTTCAAGAAAAACAGAAATCTTAGAGACTCATTAGTCCACACCTTCCTAGAACCCACCAAACCAGTCACCACGCTGTGGAATCTTCCACCAGTGGTGGGTCACTTCAGCTGTGGACATTGCGTCGCCTGTCGTTTTACCACGAACAGCAAAACGTTCATCCATAAGAACCTAGTATGGAAACAGAACAGTCACACCAACTGCGAAAGTAAGCACGTGATCTACGCTATCAAGTGTCCCTGCGACCTGATTTACATCGGCAAAACCATCAGACCAGTCAAACAAAGGATCAACGAACACAGATCCTGCATCAAAAACAAAGTTGAGGACAAACCTCTGGTCGAACACTTTAGCCAGAAGAAACATACCCATGAAGAATTCACGTGGACCGTGATCCAACAACTTCAGCCTCAAAGACGAGGAGGCGACATCAACATTGCCCTCACTAGACTCGAGCAAAAGTGGGTCCACAGATTGAACTCCGTCCAAGACGGCCTCAATATAACCGTTGAATGGAAACATTTTTAGAACTGCCATTAGCCATCAGTCACCGACGTCCCCTCTCTGGCAACGGACTAGTGTCCATTACACTAGATTGATCTAAATGTGTACATTTTACACCTATGTTTTTTCTACCTTGAGAATTGCTTGTGCACTGTTACCATCCCTCTGTGCATCTTCGAGATATAATGGTTTCTCCTTGTGATGATTATTGCACACCAGAGTCATTGTGTTGTACCATCCACAGTGTTTGGCGGTAACTATGCCATCACATGACCGTCTCAGCCTCCATGTGGCATGCCCGTCTTACTGTGCGAACTTCCTATTGCCGATGTCCTTCCTGCCCCCACTGGACTACATTACCCAACATCACACACGTAGTACCGCCTTTCCATTGGAACACGGCGCACAGCCGTTGGATTGGCCCAAGCAGACTGCCGCCCCGGGACCGCGGGATCCCATTCGTCTGCCTTTAGCCACAGGCTGCTATTTATACTGTCCTCCACGGCACCCTCGGTGTCCGACTCATCCGGCTCCCACCAGTCTACGTCCAGCACGGCAGCGTACCACCCAGACCACAGTAAGTCCCCCCACCCAAACGCGGGCTAGCCCATGTTTCCCGAAACACTCGACTCACACAGGTTACTAAAACCATTTTAATTTTCCTTCTAGACTTGGGTATATTTACGCCCCACTCCTGCTTCGTGAGACTCTTGACCACGTTGGCTCGAAGGCAATCATAGCCCTCCACCTTGTGCCATACACCGCACCGGTCAACCCGCACTCCTCGCGGCTTCCCCGACAGCACCCACCTGCTCCCCTCCGGCGGCAGGTAAGCTGTTTTTTAAGATACTCCATATGGTGTATCACTTGGGCATTTATTCGGCCCGTATTAAATACTCTAAGTACTTATTGAATCACCACCCGAGATCCTAATAGCTCTGTTCTACCCACAGACACCACGGACAGCACCACCACTGGTGCCTCTTTCCTGACGAAGGCCAGCACAAAGACGGCGACTTCCCAGCCACTTTTTTGGCCGAAACACACCCTGTGTCACCCCCTGTGTCGAACCATTCATCACAACTGCATCACTACCTGTACCTGCTCACTTTCAAGATTGTTGTGTGCACCTTGTGTTTTTGTTCCTCGATATGCGAGGAAACTTGTATTTTCAATGTAATGCTGACCTCGATATTCCAGAGGTTTGCACCCACCTGTGTCACCACTGCGTGACCCACTCTGTCCGTCCTCTCTAAAACACCTTTCGTGCTTATCGGAAGTAATGTAAAATAAATTGTGCAGTCACGTACCACTTTCTGTGTGATTATACAATAAACACACACGTTTAGCACCTACTTGTCTCTGGTTTTGGATCTCCCCATCCCGATTATCTCTGTTTATTATACGTATACCCACCTGGGTAAATCGGGACCTAGCCAGGTGCCCTAAAGATTTAAATACATTTATTAAGAGGGACTGCAAATCACATCTGTACCCTCTCCAGACAGCTCCTGACCTAGGTGATGAGCATTCCTGGTCCACTGAGACCACCTAGACCCCTGATGAGGGACATTCATTGTGACTATAGAAATTCTAGCGGTGGTCGCAGGATCTCTGCACAAAACCAAGGAAGATATTCTTGAGTTCACGAACCGAGAGACGATTCCAGCTAGAAATCACAAGAGACTAGACACATCTGAGGCTGAACCGCATGTACCTGAAGTTGGACGGTCCCTGGGCTCAAATTCTGAAACCTTTATGCTAAAAAAAGCTATAATTGGTTCTGAAGGGGCGCTGCCAAACTCAGCCACATGCTCGAAAAACATCACTCTTGCTCATGAGGAGTGAAGTAGAGTCCAAGTCCAGGTCATAGTGGCCGGCCTCTGACCTGGATTGAAGAGTGTTCAATGGACCCCCTTTGCCCTCTATGACACCTCTATTACAGTGCCTGAGGGTATCCAAGAGTTTCTCTATGAGTGGCATGGGATGTTAACATGTTTACATTTCTTAACCCTGTGCTTGTATGAGTCGTCAGCTTAGTTTCTATGTGAAATGCTGTAGCATTAAGAACCATGCAGACCTGACCTCCGCTGAAGGAAAGAACCAGAAGACAGGCCTTCTATCTATGACCCCGACTCTGGAACCTCCTCTTCATCAACACTAGACACGCCCCCTTGCTTCTATATTTCAGGGCGGAGCTCAAGACCCTCCTCTTGAAGAATTTACTTCTCCATAATGCCTAGGTCCACACACCGACCACACTCCACCGAAGACTAGGTGATCTTCTGGTCCCTGTTCCTTCCTCTGTTTACTTGAGTTTCACTTGGTGCCGAATTGACCACTCTCTCCTGCCGCCATTGTTAGTTCCCCGCTGCCTACCAATATTGGCAAGATGCCTAGTAATCGAAATAGGAGTAGGAGCATGCGTGGTGAGGGAAACTTCAGTAAACTGTAATGACTTGATTTTTGTTATAGGCGATAAGTCGCTTTCAATTGACTGTGGATTCAGCTTCTCCAATGAAAATACACAGGAGCACACATGCTTATTTTTGAATCATCAGTTGTCTGGTTCTGCAGTGGGGAATGAAGTTGAGGAAATGGGTCTAGAATGAATCATGACATCACCAGTCCTGGAGGCAAGGAGCTCCTCTGCAACTATGTTCTCAATCCTAGAAGGACTTCTGACGGATCTGCCAAGTAAATATGAGGCCACATCTGTGAAATGAGAATACAGTTACGAGAAGTTTAAGAAATTAGCACATCCTCTAAACAAACTTCTCAAAGTCTCCTCTCCAATAACAAGAGGTGTGGCTTCAATCAGCAAATCAGTCAGGAACATACTGGTCCTGTTGCAAAAATATCAGGTTGGGGCACAAGGCATGAAGAGAGCAACTACGGAGGTGGAAGCAACAACAGTAGTAGCTGCCATAGCCATCAGCAAGACAGACCCTGTATCTGGGCATACATGGCCCCAGAAAAGGGTCATTAAAAAACCTGTGGCACAGGCTATGATGTACAAGCAGTTAGCTAACAATAATGATCAAAAATTGGGGGGTCAGGTGGCCAAGGCGAATCAGGGTCTTGGTCTCTGCTCTGGAAAGGCCCCCAATGGCTGCACAGAATGTACAAACTTTGTAGCTATAACTGGGGCCACGGACAATGGGGAACATCAGGCCCACAAACCCTCTAATTGTGCTACTAATATAACATCAAGTACAGAGTTGATAGATGCTGATGAGGCAAATAGCGGAGCAAGCCAGGTGTGTGCCAAGGTCCAGCATAGGTGCCTGGGGGGATGAGGCACAATCTGACGCATTGGAGATTACTACTCGCCTCACTCACGGTGCGGTAGCTGTGGGTGGGGCAAACGACGATCTGATATGCAACTTGGAAGGTATATTTGAACCTATCTGGGTGGCGGAGAAGGGAGTGGTATTTGGTGATGCGGCTAAGGTGGACTTGGACATGACTGAAGGGAGACAGTCGGCTGTAAATCAACAGCCTCCAGCAACTATAATTAATGCCTTGCAACTCAAGAGTTCATTCTGTCGGTTTATAACCATTTTATTCTGAACAGTCAATGCTATAATGCATGGCGTTTGCCCCTTCGCTCAATAAATAGCGTAGACATCAGGATTGCAGACATGTGTGAGGACTCTGTGTATGATACATCCATTGTCCATTTCTTTGATGAGAACATCCTGCCCTATATTATGGAATCTCAGGAGGCAATACGCAAATTGGCCTATGATTGTTCCATTATACATATGAGGGGTACACTGGGCTCAAAATATACTAAGGCTGTGGATGGGAATGTCCACTTACCATTTCAGCGGGGGTGGGCAGAAGATGAAGCAGGGGGCTTGCCACCCAGATCAGTCAGCCTGGCACAGCTAAAAAAGGGCATCCTGAAATTGTGGACCTGGGAATTGTGGACCTGGGAATTGTGGGTGATGAATCTCACTGCACATGGCTGGAGTTTTTGGTAAAATCAAGGGAGATGCCATACTCCTAGCCAGGGCTTTGGACCTATTCACCTGATGAGTTGGAATACCAGGGGCAATAATCATATGTTTCAGGAAGATGGTCTTTTAAACTATCTAGACAGTTTTAATGTGGTACTACTCCATGAAACTTGGTTAATAGACCCACTAGTGGTAGATGGTTGGAACTTCACCACAAGAGCTGCAAGTAAGGGTTCACCTGGGCGACCTAAAGGAGGGGTGACATTAGGAGTGAAGAGTCCATTTGGGATTGTGGAAATACCTGTACCAACCCCTAATATTTGTGTGGCTGGGGTGACTTTCATGCAGAGCACAGCCATGTTTGACATAAGGGTAAATGTTTATGTACCTCCCTATATACATGGAGGTCTAGCCACTATGTGTTAAATTAAGGCTTTCTTGGGTGGCTTTGTTGAGGTGGGACCGGTAATACTATGTGGCTATTTCAATGCCAGGATTCCCTTGCCATTAAGACAGGTTATAGATGACGCAGATCCGATTATCTCATGGGATGGGTGGGAAGCCCTCAAAGGGCCACTCAATGGGAAATGTGTTGGGCCTGTCTATTATCCTCCTTTGGGTTTAGCGATCCACCTAATTTAACCAGGGTGGGTAAAGGGGGTAGCAGTACCTTGGATTACATGTTTGTTGCCAACCTCCCCACTATCGTGGAGGATATATGTGTTTATCAGTGTGCAGGCAGGCAGTTTTTATAGTCAAAAGAGAGTCTGGGCAACTCAATGTTGATCCTGCACTAAGTCACATCACATGAAGCGACTCTAACCTGGATTGAGCTCTAATTTGTGCATCTTTAACATTTTGTCAGAGGTAGCTGTCGTCAAATGTCTGCTCTGCACTATGTCCATTTGAGGAGGCAACTAATGTGTTTATTTATAATAACGTACTATTGAATGAAGTTCTCGATATACTCTACCTGGTTGCACGCTACTGGTCCTACATAGCAAATTACTTAGAGATCACGGAGTCCTTCCTTCCTTTATTGAAGGCAGGGGTGAAGTGGGAGTGGTAAAATTCACAAACAACAGCTATGAAGCAATTGAGGGTAATTATCTCTGAAGCTCTTTGCTTGGCTTGCCCTGTTAAAAACAAGGATTTGCTCCTAGAAATAAGATTTCCCAACACTGGTTTAACTGTGTTCTTGCATCAGAAGCATTGTCAGTTTAGTAAAACTTTTTCATAAGCAGATATTACATTATCACATCTCGATGTTACATTAAATACATGTTAAAAATCCTTCCTTACAATCTGCTGATCCATGGGGAACATATTATAGTTGAGATGACCCACCAGCCTCTGCAATATTTGCACAAAGTGACGGAATACGGCTGTTAATATCTCTAATTCTAGGATTACTTCCTAGACTATTTCTATACAAGGCTACACTACATAGATCAGATATAGCACAACAAAAAAGAGTACAATTGATGAATGATTATCAGACCTACATGACTGTTAAGAAAAGCAGTGTTAAAGATGAATATTACAAGAACAACTGACAAAATGGAGGGTTATCAAATGACTCCTACCAAAGGTGCATGATGAGTACACCTGCATAACATATATGGATGGATGTCCTTATCACAGGAAATGACATTAAGGATGTAGTAGCTTATCTTAGGCTTGGGTGAATTGAACCACTGGACACACACAGAGTAGTTAACTATAAGAGCTGCAGGCATTTATCAAGCCATCATTACTGCCATAAAGCTTCAACTCCAGGAACAGGTGAGATCCAGAAAAAATGTAATTGAAGCCTGAAGTGAATGTATAGGACACTTGTCAAACTTAAAGTCAAGAGATGCTGTAAATAAGAAACAAACTCATACTAAATTCAGAAGATGATGAAGATTCTATGTGTGGTCACTTATTGGCTACCACTTGGACAAGTCATAAAGATATAATTACAAGGGTGCCTGGTAGGTGCTCAATTCCAACAGAGTTCTCCTACTCTTCATTTTGTTAGCAGCGGCAGTGAAGTGTGGTATGCCCAAGGAAGTAGAAGTCTTGGCACTCAAGCTGATCATGGATGTTATGTGAGTGTTTGTTAGTGACCAGATGTCTGAGTCTACTAACGCAATTGAGCTGCCATGATTTCTTGTTAATGCAGGTAATTATACTTTAGCTGTGTGCCCGTTAGAATAGAAGAGTCAAGTTGCGCAAATCCTTTCATTAGAGGAAATACAGAAATTGTAAACATATATGTCCATTAGTGACGGTGATGACCAGCAATGTCATTGGTCTGAATGATTCAATTAAAAGGTAGCAATAGGTCACACCTTTGAAGAGACATAAGGCCAATCTGGTGGTGTTACAGGAGATGTACCTGCTGTAGAAGGTCATGTGGTAAATTGATATGGGGAATACTCCAGTACCTCCTACTGTTAAGACTAGAAGGGACTTGAAAATAAGAATTAAGAACTTGACATGTGAGTTTATAAAGGTCTAGAAGGAAGGCGAGTGTAGATATGGATCTAATAGCGTACATCACGGCTTCTTACAGGTTCAGGGGAGGGCATCTCTATCATGACATAGCAGGTCATCGTGTGCAGTAATTATAAAGTATCTACGGTATCGGCTATCATGATAGATCACTGGAAGAGCAAATATATGACCAGAACCTGAGAAATTGGGTCTGGCTCATGTGTGGAATACGCTCCATGCCAAGGAGGGGGAATACGCCTTTGTGTTGGGGGTTTGTGTGGTTGATTTCAGATCTGATCTTGGCAGTGGTCAACACTTGGCTGCCTAGTGTAGCCTATATAGTCCTTCACAATACAGACTCACTGTCACTACCTGAAGGACTAGCTCCCCTCTCACCTACTTACATTAAGAAAACATTCTGTTAATAATTGGAAAAGTAAATATGGCAGATTAAACAAATAATATGAAAATAATGAAATGGTTAAAATGTAGGTGGCGGCAATTCATCTTTTTAATGAATCTTTTATTTTATAAAATGCTCCATGCCAGAGACCTGTCTCAGAGAGGAACGGGATTTGGACCTGTGTTGCTCGGTGTTGCCTTACTTCCAAGACAAATGTGTTGGGCCTGATCTATCCTCCTTGCCCACTCAGTCGTTGTTGACTGAGTTATACATTTTATATCTGATCCAAGGCCAGTCCATTAACAAAAATGCCTGCAAGTTTTTCATTTGCATTAGTTTTTAGCACCTGGAATTAAGGTTTCTGAGCTGTGATGTGGCCAGCTCCAAGGAAGACTGGGCTTGGAGTGTGGTAACCACTCTCTGGTGAGGCCCCTCCCCTGCTAGAGTACTAGTAAGAAAAACATAGTATAGCAATGTATCATAATAGTGTAGCACATCATTCAGTAGCAGACCACAAACAGTAAGTTACCAGAGAAAGAGAGTAATTGACAAAGAAAGAAGACTAAGCCTGCCCCACACTGAGGCCTGATCCTGAGCTCCATGTACAATATCAACAAAGCAATTCTATGATGGATGATCACTTTTCTTATTTGCTCAATAGTGTGTATCTATGTAAACATAATATGAACATAGGCACATAATATGGAGTAAATAAGAAATGATGTTACATCTCGACACTACACGTGTCATACTTGACGTGGAGCTCAGAATCGAAGCCTAAGAAAGAGCGAGTGAGAGAAATAGAGAGAGAGGGACAGATTCAGTTTATATCCAAATACATCTCATTAAGCCACCGGTCTCGAATGCTTGCTTCACTTCCGGCGAGCACTCCAACATTGTGCGAGAAACTATACACTCCCGCAGCTCTATCGAGCGTGAATGCAGGACATTTTGGAGCCATAACTTGTGGTGATGTGCAACAATGGAATAACTTTTTTGGGTGGTGATAAATAATAATAATAATGTCTTTCACAATTGTTATATCTTTTAAGTCAAATGCTTATTGGACTGTTGTTTTTAATATGGCTGTCTTTTAATGGCATTATAATGTTGTATTATCCTATTATCTGATGTCATTTGCCAGTTTATCTTACTGAACTCTTCACATTATATCTGGTCTCTCACTACTTTGTGTTTCATAATTTGGTGGTGGTAACATGTTACATTAACACGTTATTGTCGATATACCCCTACTGCTGAATTTTAATGATGTAGTGCAAAAATGGTGTTGAAAAAGACAGCATACGCGCTTGTACGCCACTCTTTTGCACTCTGCAGTTCAAATGAAGTAAAAAATGCCAACCATGTACCCTTGACAGGCGACGTTTGCAATAGATTCCTATGGATTCAATGTGCTTTTTGCTGGTGCAAGAATCTGACGGAATCCATAGGAAACCACAGCATTTGCACTGGCATGAAAATCCATGCCTGCAGAAATATTGTAGTATTTATATGGAGGAGCGGGCGTGGAGGCTATGCACGTTACATTCTGCCCCTCCTCTCATCCATACAAATATATGAAAATGGGGTGTGATATGAATGGTATTACCCGATTTACTCGTTTATTGACCTAGTTGTAGCTGTATGTTTTACCTTCTTCCCTTTTGACCTACTTACCTGAACATGAGGAGCATATGTCCCCCCGCACCCTATACGATGGAGTTGGGGTACCAATATTGCTCGGGGTTCCGTTTTCAATGAACAGTCAAAACGGGAGGCTTAAGCAGTTTTACTGCCGGCAGTCTGCCTGCGAACAAAATGTTTGTGGGTAGATCACATACATCCATATGAATAGAAGATGAAAAAGCCTTACCCAAGGCTAGTACATCTTCCATTCATGCTACACCCTCATAGAAAATGTGCTCCTTACTAGGTCTTTCAGTTTTTCTACATACAAACACTCCAACAGGTCTGTTTATGTTTCTCTGAATGGGTCAGGCATCAGGCTATATGGCCTGCACCACTTCCTCATTTAAATCCTTCCCTCTCACTCTCACACGCTCTGGCATTAGCTTATCTATGCAGTCATGTCTTGACCATGTCCTCTTCAGCCCGGGATTAATCAACTGTGGGACGAGCCGGGGGACAAGGGGTATATATCTAGCCCCATACTCAAAGAAACCTCAGTGCTTCAGGGAAATATTATAGGACATGCTCAGCCTTAATTATGTAAATCAGGGACTCAGCTACAGTTGTTTCTAACATTTTAAACCATAGCATTTGAATCCTGCATGTCTCTCTCCAGAACATTTGAGTGAACACACATCTAGAAACAACAACAAGCAAAACTCAAACTTCCTGCATACCCTATGCCTCATCAAATATGTATGTCTAGGTTGTCTGTAGCTGTTCCTACTGTCCACTCCTCTCCTCCTCGGATTCTGAACTGGATACCTTCATGCAAGGGACCAAGTCACCAACATGTTGAGAAACCACAACCATGCAAGAGAACCACTGTGGTAAAAAGGCAAAGTAGAAAAGTCTATTTACAAGTACATACCATGTGGAAATAAACATAGCATTAATGCTCTTTATGTATTGTAAATTAATGTTGTAAACTGTCGAGAATAGTTGTCTGCATTATGGCAACACTATATAAATAAGTTGAAAATACACTTACAATTTTTAATTGTTTGTACTGTATGGTAAGTGCTGACATCTATGTGCATGTGAAAGGTTCTCGTGATCAAAAGTTTGGTGCTACGCTGAAAAAGAAGCAGTTATTTAAAATTCTGAATTTAGAATTTTGCCAACACATAGACATCAGCTCTCCATCCACAGACCCACTTTGTGTCTCCACACCATGGATAACATTTGTGACACTCTTGATAGAGGACCTAGTAGAAACACTGGCCACCCTCAAAGCCACATCATATACAGATGAGTACAGCAGTGGGGGGTGTTTTGGAATATCAACCATCAGTGTCCTGCGCTAGATAAGCAGAGGTGGCAGCTGAACAGTGGAGTGACAAAGTGATAGACCACCTACTCCGGTAAGTATAAGTAAGTATATAGAGCTCAGAAAGAACCCTGCTCCACTTCAGGTCAAGCGCCATACAATAAAGATAGTACAAGGGGTTGTTGTATTTTCATGAAGTATATTTAAACAGACAGTTGCCCTATAGAGACACGTGTTTCGGCGAATCACTCGCCTTTTTCAATCAGGGCTAATTGGTGAGAGATATAGTTCACTTTTTCAAATATCGTGGTGAATTTCATGGGATCAATCCCGACGCCGACGCTTGTGAAGGAGACCACCTCTTGTGAGGCGGGATTGATCCCATGAAATTCACCACCCTATTTGAAAAAGTGAACTTGGTGTCAGCACTCCTTCCCCTTCCTGTGAAAAGTCAAGCCCTTCCTCCTTCCAGACAAATTTATATCCACCATTCAAGAACTGGTCCTATCCCACCTGGATTTGGGCAATGCACTCAATAATTCCTCCTATCATCTACCTTGTGGCCCTGAGAAGTGTTCTACACATGGCTGCATGCCTCATCAAGGGTCTATGCAGATACCACCACATGACCCCGGCCCTCATTGATCTTCACTGGCTCCCCCGGCACGCACAAATCACCTTCAAGTCTTGCTGCATCATCTATAAGGCAGTCACACTCAAGTCACTGAGCTACCTCACGGAGAAACTCAGCATCTCTAATGAACAGCGCACCACCAGAAGTCAGGACACATGCAGACTTGAAATCTGCAATTACAAAACGGAAAGGAATAGAGAGCAAGCCTTCTCTGCCTATGCCCAAGACTATGGAACCTCCTCCCCAGCAGCATCAGACTCGCCCCACGCCCCAATAATTCAGAAAATATCTCAAGACCCACCTCTTTAAAGAGTGTCTCCTTCTCAAAACCTAGGCCATCATGTTGCCCATTACATCTTCCTCTCAGCCCCCTGACACCTTGTACAGATGTAGCCCTCCTCTGTGCCCCTCTGTATCCTAGCGCTGCTGTAAAGTACCTCGGTAAAATGCTGTATGGCTTCTCGAAGCTAGGAAGCTAGGTCAGTGCTCAGTAAATCCTTTACTTTATTGCTAGTAAATTAGTGGATTCACTGTGCAGTATTACCACTTACAGTAAATCGCCCATAAATTCCCCGGAAGTCCTATGGAATCCATGAATGGGGAGCAACACCTTCCTACCACCACTCCTAATCCTGGGGTCATGCCACAGGAATGACTGTGGAACGAGTGACATTAATGGCAAAAGAGCTGGAGGAAAATTGGTAGATTTACAATAGATTTACCACCAAACTCCTGATTTGGCCTATTGCGTTGTTTACTTTATATTCAAATTGTCAAAACAAAATCCACGCTGTAGACATTTATTTGCCACTGTGACTGTTTAATTTTCCACTTATCCAGCAAACAAAATGTATAAGCGCCCTATCTGCCAACACAGATTGTAAGACGAATTTGACGGAATTCAGTCCCTGTGAAATAGAAACATTTTAAATTCCTAAAGGATTTTGAGACTGCTTCGGCACAGTCTCTGCACGCGGCATGCACTATGCCTCCCTTGACACCTCATTGAGTTAGTCAAGCTTTGCTTCTGTGATTTGTGGAACATAACCCAAAGGCCAACACAAGGTGCATAAAGGGCCTCCTTCAAAAATACCAGATCCATTGTTCACTCAGCAAGGTACATATATAGGCAAGCTCAACATAGGTAAACAAGGTTTCTTGAAAGAAGATGGACCTGTGACATCCTCTTCTATTCTTCCTTTTGAGTTTCTACAGAAATGCACTACAGTGACTTTCATTCAAAGTGACCGTAAGTAGCAGATATCCTAGGCAGCCTATGTCAGAAGTGGATCCTAATGTTGGAAGTGTTTGACTAAATGTAGATTTGTTAGTTTAGAGTTTTTTTGTTATTGTGCTGTTACAATAAATGTTGCTGTTATTTTAGTATCAAAGTATATTGACTGCCCGTCAGATTGAATATTTAGTGTTTCCAAGTTGTCTGAAGTTTCAATTTGAGTTCAGTCAAGAATACAGGGAAACCTAGCAATGAATCAAATAAATGAATGATCACACAGATACACACATATACATGTATAACATACTAGTATGTACATTTTTTTCTTCAATATTTCAGCCTCATGTAGTAGTAATACATACGTCTTATGGAAGGCAATCAGTGTAACAATAACATACATGATTAGTTCAGATCACACGAGTTGCAAAACAACATCATTAAAGATTATGAGATACACAATAAAATGCTGTCCCACTATATAAGAATATGTTGTAGGCTAAATACACTAAGGCTTAGCAAATAGAAATTCCATCCTAGCCACACATTAATCCTTCAAACGAAACATGTTCTAATATGATGTGGTTGCACTTCTGACAGAGCGGTGTTTTGTTGTTGGATTTCTGTAGATCTGATCCATAAAACATTGTAGGCTTCAACACACCCTTTGTTCCTTCACAAACCTGTTATACAAATACACTGCTCTAGATTAAGCAATGAGATACTTTAATCTCCATGCCTCACTCACAAAAGAAAAATAAATGGAGTGTGGACTGAATTGAATACTTATCACAAAGTAAATTCATTCCTTATGATGGTTTACACTTGGGCTTATTTAGGGGCAGAGGTAGTTGGTGGACACTGCAGTGTCTCGGGGCTCAAAAGATTGTTTTATTGCATGGTTTAAGGTTTACATTGTTTATTAAACTACAGCTGAAAAGTAGGGGGATTAGGTTTGACTGGGGTTCCTAGGTAAAAAGTCACTGGAATGTGTATAAAAGAAACACATTTTCTTCAAACAGTGGTCCTCCTTTGTTCTCACTCTCCCCTTTGAATGCCAAGCCTCCATTGTGGCAGACAGTGACACACTGTCTTTGGTGTTTTAGTGTCCCCCCACTTATGTCTTGGTGGCTCTGATTTAACACTTTGCAAATCTCCCAAGACCCCATCCATGAATCCTTGCAGTCTCTACCCACGGTTTTGGGTGAATATGCAGGAGTCTGCAGGAAAACTGCAGTCTGATTAGGGTTAGCATGTGATGTTGCTTTGATTTTCCGGTACTTGTGTGACATTTTGAGCTAGTTCCTAAATGGGAGGGGATGTTGAATGCCTATAAAGGAAAATGTAACTTCCTGTTTCTTTTGTGGGTTCAGTTTGAATGCAGGAAGGCAAGACAGTGTGGGTCCAAAGCACACACTGGAAGGAGCTACAATTTTGTGATGGATATTAAATAGCAATTTATTTATTAGTTCACTAAATTTGTTGTGCACGTGTGTAGTATGAAATTGTGGATACTTTTGTAGGGATTGCGGCAGATATATCATTTGTCTAATCAAGTGCACCCTGATTCTGAAACCAACATCTGTTGACACCAGTACACCTTAATTTTGCATATTTGCAGTTTAACTGTGCCTGCTAGCCAATATATGTAGCACTTGGGATTTTATTATGAAGAATTGTCAAGCGAAGTAGCTTTTTGAAAAACATTGGATCTTGGTCAGAGCACTCACTGATGTAATTGGAGTGTCCTGCACATGTATCTTTTTCACATTTTGTTTCATAGGGCTTCTTTTGTCCGATGCAATGGAATTCTCGGTCGAGAAACATTTTGAGCTTATCCCCCTTGTAGCCTCAAAAATGCATTACATGTTTGCTGAATTTAAATTAGATGCCTGCAATGGCACGGTGCTAGTGAGCTCACAGATTAGATTTCAGCCCTTTAGCGTTTTGTTTGCCAAGAAAAACACATTTGTATGTATGTGCCAGCTGGGACCCAAAGTGCAAAAATGTTCAATGTTTTTAAGAGAAAATATCTGTTATTACTATCACAGCAGACAGTTATAGCACACTACAAAATACAACCCACCCTGTAAAGGAATGAAAAGGACAGACAGTTTTCAAGAAGGAAAAGGGATGCACTGTGGCTACTGACAGGAGGGCATTTTTGGCACTCCGAACATACGCTGAGTCGTCGTGAATTATAATTGGGAAAGATGGCATGGAAGCATTGTTATAACTGTTAAATTTGATCTCCGACAAGTTTGGTGATTTTACAGGGATGTTTTTCGAAGAAATGTTTTTGGTGGTTGGGGAAGTAGGGCTTGAAGAGAAATGCCCTGTTTAGGTCAGAATGGTGACAAGAAGTGCAAATCTGTTCACAATTATTGCATTTTTAACTTGTCAGATCATTTTAAATATAATTTGGAATCGGGGACAATATTGGAAGATTACAGGGGACATTACATCCTGTTTTCACACTTTCTGTGTTTTGTCTTCTCCCCTTTTCCTCTTTCTTTTTTCTCTTTTTTTTCTTTTTTTTCCTTTTTCTACATATATATTTCTGGTTGGAATTGTTTGACATTATTTTTGAAAATTGGATTTCTTCTTTGTGCATTATGTCTCTAAATTGCAATTGCACTGTGCACTTTATGTCTATCCCGCACTGCAGGATGATCAGTAGATAACTATGCACTTTAACTGTAGACATTTAACATTGATTGACTGTTTTTATGCTCTTTTACCATGGATTCAGCACTATCTTTATGTAATTTGACATGTGAATAATAAGGATTGATTGATTTTATACTATCCTTGACCTGGCCTATCCCCTCATTGAGCTCCTAGATTGAGAGCAATTTACCCTGCTTGATCTTTCTAGTGGTACGGTTCCCGTGACCCCAATTTTCCGTGTTGCTTGTTTAGTTCCTCCCCTGGGTTCACGGTGTCTGGGGACACTCATCCTTGAATATTTTTCCAAAAAAGACTGTATTCAGGGGAATTAGAGCAAGTTGAATTGAATGTATATCTTAAAATGTTAATAATGTGGACAGAAAAAAAAAACATTTTTTTCGTCGAAGGGCTTTTTTGGTCCAATGCCATCGAACTCTGTGTCGTGTAAACGTTTGAGTTTGTCCCCTTTGGTGCTTCAAAAATGTATTACATGTTTTAAGAATTTAAATTAGACAACACATTTGCTCTCTGTCATCAGTGACACAAAGTGTGAAAATGTTCAAAATATTTGTGAGAAGTGCACTAAATGCAAACAAAAGACTGTATTCAGTGGCTTTAGGTCCAGCTGCATTGAATGTATATCCCCAAATGTAAAAAAAAGTACACAGGAATAATACAATATTTTTTGATACATGTGTACCAGCTAATTTCGGGAAAGTGGCACGTGTGTAAAAGAGATGTCACAAGTGCAACCCAAACTACATGTATGTCCCCCGTGCCTCCCTCCTATCTGCCCCCGACCCTGCGTGACCTCCCCTCCATCCTCTCCTGCATGGGATCCCCTCATCCTACCCCCTTCTTTCCTCCCCACATACCTTATGGTGCTCTCTGTCTCACCTATCTTTTGTAACTGCTTTTCTATCGACTATCCCATCCGTCTCACTAATTCTGGCAGGAAGAAACTCAAAAGGGGAATCTTGGTCACCAACCGAGGCTTCCATATCGCTGATACCTATACCAGTGCTTCCTACAGACAGAATCATACCGAGATACTCTTTGTCGTTCCCTCTCTAGGTCTATGGACCCCCCATGTGGAATCTGTTCTATCTCCTTTTTCCCTCCTGGCCCCCTCTCACTTCTCTCTATAAGACCATCATTAATGTCTACTTAAATGGCACTGTCTTGGTCGAGGGCCCTGAGGCCAACCTCCTCCACTTTGATAGATGCTTCCTGCACCATATCAACTTTACTTCCTCTCCTTCTATCCCTTCTTACCCCTCTCTAGCTCCTCTGCTGCCTCCTTCCTCTACCACCTCGCCAGCACCCCCTGCTGCTTCTCTGGCCACCCTTTTGCCTCCTTCCTCTGCCACCCCTTTGGCACTCTCCTCTCCCTCTCTGACTACCCTGCAATCTCATCATTCCTCTGCCCATCCTCGGACACCTCCAACAGGGTGTACCTCTGGCCTGGGCCCCTTCCCTGAAGTCCTTCAAATGAGGCAACCTGCTCCACATCGCTACTCTCAACTCTTGTTCAGCTGTCAAAAATTCCTCTGACATCTGCCGTCATTTTGAAGACCTTGATTTGGATGTACTCTGTCTCACTGAGACTTCTTTCATGGCCTGCTATATCACAAGTTTCAACACTCTCCTTCACGATAGCTATAGGAGCATCTCAGAACCCAGAACCAACTGTCTTGGTGGGGGTGTAGCCTTGATTTTTCTGGATTGTATCCCTGCTTTTATCATTCCAATGAAGCACTACCCTCCTTTGAATGCCTGGTCTGCAGGCTCTCTATCTATCCTGGCCTCTTTCTCTCACTGTGCCCACTCTCTACAGGCCTACATCCAAGCCCCATCTCTGCAGCATCTAACAACTTGGCCAAACATTTCAAAATCTGAAAGGAGCTGGCCAATCCTGCTGCAGTCTCTACCTCTCCTGTTCCCTCCCAGGCCCTCTGACAGCCTTGGCCTCTCATTTCACTACTAGATCTCAGAACATCCTGTCCATCCTCTCTTCCTCTACCTCCTCTTCCTTTCGCCTCCTTTCCCCTGTTCACCCCTGATGATGTTTCTAGACAAGTTTGATCTATGAAAGTATTGTCAAAGCAGTTAATACCCTGCTCATCCAGAACCATCAAGAAAAAGTGGACGAAAGTGATCTTCTGTGATCAGTGAAACTGTGAAGCTGCCTAGTCTCTTCTTTGTTATTCCTGCCTGGAGGCGTGGCCGGAGGTGTGCCCTGTCCCTCTGCCTGCTGTGCAAGAATTCAAAACGTCCATTCCACCGTGGAACGCGGAGCGGAAAGTGGACGAAAGTGATCTTCTGAGATCTCGACTTGATTGAGACGTTTGAGCACAAGCTGATGACTATTTGCTGACAATTGAAATACACGAAGACACTAAGACTATAAGCAGACTTGATTTACTGCGGCCTTAAGGTAAACCCTAATTAAGCTTGGGAGGAATTACACAACTGTGAAATATCACGTGATACTGTAGCGGTACATCTTGGCCCCGGGAGACTGCGGGGAACTGATCCCTTTGATCCCGGAGAGTGCTGGGTGAACCGTGCAACGTCCACTTTGCAGAGTAAAGCAACTGTACTCACAAATTCACATATTGACAACTTTGGTAAGGGATGTCTGGGATGCCCGGGAAATCTAACTTTGAACATTTGCATGATAAACACTTGCAGTCTGCTGGAGCATATGTTGGGGCGCCGAAGCACAAGGCATCAATTGCAGCGCTGGAACTCTCTAGCTTCTAGCAAACCCACTTGGGCCCTTCTGAGTTCTCCAAACACTGACGTGGCGTTTGATACAAACATCATAAACACAGAAGTAGCTTATGACCATGGTGTAGGCTTAGGTCTAGGACGAAGTGCGACAAACAAAGCCAAAACAAATGCTGATTCCCGTATAAATGAGAGGGAGACGGGCCCTCTATCATGTGCTAATTACCAGGGCAACACCCATTTACACCCAGCGAGCGTAAATCGGCTGGCGAGCTGCCCCGCAGATTTATGTCCTGTCACACAAGACCCTGAAGGAGAGTTACCTCATGAGTACTCGAGGTGCGGCGAGTGCAGTCATGAATCTTGCCCCTCTGAATCAACCTGTCGGTCTTCCACCTCAGCAGGACAGGGAGTGAGGTCAGGCACTGAGGTGGGCGAATTCACGCCCAGGAATAATTGGGGAAAAGAGCCCCAGCGCAACATGCCTAACAATGGAGATAGTCTCTTACCCAAAACCCCATAGGGAGTCCTAGAATGTGGAGAGGAGGATAAGAGAACAAATGATGATGATCGGCCAGAATTGTCTCATCTGTCCGAGAAGTCAGCCTCCACTTCAACGATAAAGTCCATCCGCAATGAAACAGCTCTTAGTTCCGCACCGCCTCAGAATAAGCTCTCTACTTGCAATGATACACTAAATGAAGAAGAAGTGTTTCACCAAGATCCTCATTCTGCTATAGAGAACTTCTGTAGCAACAAGTCTAATTCTAATGGAATTAATAGAAGAAACTCGTTAGAAATGGTCAATAAAATAGTAAACAATATCTCTCTAATAAATAAGTCACGCTTCTTCCTGCAAAGATAACAGAGTGGCTGTGAGTCAAAAGCCTAGTTCCCAAGATGCCATTGAAAACATTGCAGAAGTTATGAAAGCCTCTCTGTGTGCCTCGCCTCTATCGAAATGGAAAAACACGTATGGCAAACAAAGGCATATTGAAATCAGTGACTCTCCTAAACTGCCCTGCTCACAGAGGAAAGGCACCAAAACATCAGACTTGCCACTAAGGCGAATAACAACCTTGCCTAAAATACAAAGGGCCATTTACGATGCCAGTAAATCAACTACATCTTTATCTTCATCCACTGACTCGTCTATCATGAATCGAAATTACACCAACATAAGGCACTCCAAAATACAACATCAGCCTACCTTACATTATATGAACCAGGAGCGCTGCTCGGAGCTAGTGGGAAGTATAATGAACGGATTCAACCCATTGTGAAGTCATCTCTTTCCATCTCGATTGCTCTATTCTTAAAACTGGATGAGCAAGTGGACGGGAATCTTAAAGATCTAACCACCCTTGTTGCATTGATAAATTCAAAACTTGTTAGCGTGGACATGGAAAATATAGTAACCAATCAGATCCAGCGGGACTCTAACAAGACAATAGAGGCCTCTTTAAATACGCTGTTGGATCAGCAAAAAAATAATGGAATGGAAAAGAAGTTGATGGCGGAAATTACCAAGTACTGTATTTGCTAAAAACAAAGAAATCCACGACGGAGCCAATTAGAAATGAGCTTAATGCCCCCTGTTTGAAACAACAGGGGATGAGTGCACTGTGTACGACAACTGGCAGACAGGTACCAGTGGCGTTGGAACCTAATCTAGTTGTCGGTGTGCCCCCAGCCATACAAGCTAGTGGGTGTTGCTCCCATTTCTGTTAAAGATCTTTGACCAGAAATCTATCGGGATGAAAGGCAGGAAATCCACCCAGAATCAAAGGAGAGATATCCCCCAGGATCAAAGGAGAAAAATCCCCAGGCTAAAAGTCTGCACCAGAGGGAGAGGACGTGTTCTGCTGTGCTGCTGCTTTCTCTATGTGTTCCTCTAAGGAAAACAACCTCCACTGGCTTAAAAAACACTTCTACAGCACGGAGCGCGCGCTGATTACTGTGCAGAGTACCAGTCTTCACCAGTCCGCGCCTGACGCGAGCCCCGCCACCGACACCGTGCCTGCCAGTGAGTCCTGCTACAGAGGTGAGAGAGACGACGACATTTGCCGTCGGAAAACTACTCGAACTGTGCTCTGTATCCTGTGAACTGCGAGCAATTTACACTCGATCTACATAGATCTATAATTACCACACCTCTGTCTTCCCACTTATCTACGAGCCCCACTCTCTGTTCCCCCTCGGTGCACAGTGTGCGACTCGCCCAAACATGGAGGACGACTCCGAGTCACATATCCTCAGAAGTCACGTGAAAAAAAAACTCTTCGCTCACGCTGCAACCTCCCACTCTGACAAACTCATTCTTTACGCTCAAAACAAGGATCGCGTCTGATCCCATTCTGGACTGCCAATCCCCCACCACATCGGGAGACCAGCGCATCCTTCCCTCCCAGCCCACAGCCGGCAGACCAAACTTCACAATGTCCCCATCTCGATCTGAACACACCGGACGAAAAGACAACACACCCTGCATCTCGCCTATGAAACGAACTCCGACTCCTTCGGAGATCGCGATGGAGCTTGATCAGCCTAACGCGCTTGACTCGGAGGTCGGGACACCCACAGCAACAGAGGTTCTCCCCGTCAACGCCTCCCGCCCTGTCACCGCTCCGGCGAGTAACCTAACCGACGAGAGGATCGGAGGATCCCTCGCGGCAGGTCTGAGGGCGGGGGCCAAGGCGGTTGTCGACGACGTGAAGCCCGCAGGGGAGCTGCACGGCCCACTCAGGGGTCACAGTGAAGAGACGACTCAACTTCAACCCGTTTCTTCCACTACATCCACCATACCCTCATTTCAAGGGAATCTAGTGGGCCAATCGGAAGCACATCCCGGTCTGGCGACCCAGACTTGCAACCCAAAACAGGAAAAGTGTCCCAAACAAGGCCCTGCCAAGGCACTTCAGCAAAGCCCAATTGGAACTCCGCCGTCTCTCACTGTCCTGGCGGGGACCTGAACGCCAACTGCCGCCATCCAAAAGAAGCTCTGTATCAATCGCCAGCTGCTGCGTCAACGGATTCAAGAGGACAGGCCTGGATGACATTGATGTCGGCCAGGAACATACATAACGCAGCATGGATCAAAGACTGGCCGCCGCAAATCACAACTTGGGAAAGAGGTTCTTCAAAGGCTACGTTGGACTACATCTTTATTTCTGAACCGATGTGCCCAGAGATCGAAAACATCAAGGTTTCCAAAACGCTCCAGAGCGATCACAACATGCTCAGCGTCGTCTGGTCTTCTGTTTCTCAAGAACCCATCACCTACAAATCATTGGTAGAGGTAAACCCCCAACAAACTCGTCTACGCTTGACAGCGGCCAGTGTCCGAGCCATGACCAAGCAATACGCTATAACATGGGCCGATCTAACAACGGCTGAGTCACTGTTGAGACCCAACTACATTCCGCTTCTGACCAACCACAAGTCCATCCAGAAAAAGAGAAACAAACCTCCCACCACTTTCAACCACACCTACGACAAACTCATAGCGGATAACAAAAAGGCTCTGAGGAAATTGAAACGCACTGCAAAAGCTGAAAATACCATATCGGCATGGGCACTTTGGGCAAAAGAAAACAAAACCTACAAAGCATGGATAAGATTGCCACTATGTACAAAAATGAGGCAGAAACCATGATGAGAACACTGGCATCAAAAAATCTGCCGACTTCTGGGCCCTGATCAAAACCGTGCAAGTCAACACCCGAGCAAACATGATCAACTCGGTTCCGGCAGCCTCCTGGGTACACTTCTTCACAAAGCTTTTCGCTACTCCTGCTTTGAACATGACCCAAGAGTCGGAATTCAACAGGACCCTCTGGGTTGATCTTTCCACAAAAGCTGACATCTACGAGGGGATTCAGAAGCTTAAATCATCCAGAGCTCTGGGACCTGACGGGCTCACGAACATTGACCTTAAAAAAAACATCGATGAGTGGACAGAGTTCATCAGTCTTCTGTTTACACACTGTAGAACCAGCAGAATGATACCATCGTCGTGGACAGAAGCCACCCTGATTCCGATCTTCAAAAAGGGAAGCAGAGAAGACCCAGCAAACTACAGGCCTATAGCCCTACTTGACATCATGTGCAAACTGTTTGCCACTCTTCTCCTCGACCACTTTCGTCGATGGGCCAAATCCGCCACCATGCGAAGATCAATTCCAGATGGGCTTTAAGAAGAACGGCGGGACAGCAGTCAACATCCTCATCCTCAGCATTCTAAAGGCTAAGATAAAGCAGGGCGCACCAACTGTCTATGCAGCTTTTATAGACCTGTCACAGGCCTTCGACAGAGTCGATAGAACGCGCCTATGGAATAAACTTCAAGGATGGAGCTGCCCAGACGAAATCCTCCAACCGATCAGAGCTCTCCACATCCTTACGTGTCCGCTTGAACAACCAAGGCTCTCTCACCAAAGAAATTCCATCAGAAAGAGGAGTGAAACAAGGATGCCCTCTGGCGCCGGCCCTCTTTGTTGCTTTCCTGGGAGACTTCCAAAAATCTGAAGTGTCGGTTCGCAGCTTTCCTCCGAAGCTGGGTAACACCGTCCTGTCCCGTATTCTCTATGCGGACGACATGATCCTCCTAGACCAGACACAAATAGGCCTTCAACGCCAGCTAGACAACCTGGCAGAGTACATGGCTGTCAACAACCTTACAATAAACAACAGCAAGACAAAAATCATGATACTGGCCAAGAAGCGTCAGCCGAAGAAATCAGGGCATTCATGGTCAGTGAATAATTGCAGCATTGAAGTCGTCCCACATTTCAAATACCTGGGAGTCTACATTGACGGGTCTCCAAAGGAGACAAAAATGCAACAGCATCTCTGGGAGAAAGTAAAAAACCTAACCTCGCAAATGAAGATGATTGACCGAAAATTCGGCAAATTCTTTTGGATGCCCGTCATCAATTTCTACAAAGGCAAAGTAGTCCCTGCACTAACCTACGGCATGGACGCCACCATTAACATGCCCAGTTCAATATGGCCTAAGCTGGAAGGATACATCTGGAAGACAACTTTGGGTCTCCCGAACCCCATCCCGATCGCAGCCATCAGAAGAGACCTGGGCCTACTGTTGCTGGGTGCAACGGTCAGCCTTGCCTCCATGGCTATCTTCAGAAAGACCCTTATTCAAGACGGTCTTCCAATCTTCAACATTATTAACAAAGAACTGGAATCAACTAAATGCTTGGAGATCAAGAAGTGGATTGCCTGCCAAGCAAACATTCTGGAACAAGTGGCATGTTCTACAGAGGACCTCAAAAACTGAAAAATCAAGATTGAATCACCACAGCCGACCAAACTAGAGCGATCAAATTCTTAAAGCATCTGCCACCGTCATTCAACCGGCTTAACTGCCCTCTGGCATACTGTGTAAAATTTCCAAACAGAAATCTTCGAACATACTTCCTAAGAGCAAGGCTTAACTTGCTCCACACCAGAGAAATCATGGCGATATGAAGCCTGGCCGCGGCAACCACATGCAGATTATGTCAATCCGACGACGCAATCGAGACGATTCGCCATCTTCTGCTAAACTGCCACACTCTCAACGCAGAATGTGTAGCCTATTTGGAACCCTTATGGGTCAATTCAGTGTTGGTGGAGGAAGACACGTGGTGGTGCCGTCTCATCTCGGCTGAAAAAACACGTTGGGCTGTAGCGGCATGTAAACTACTGGAAGTTGCCTTCATAAAAATAAAGGCCATAGAATCTTCTCACTAGGCAGGCGAAAGCACGGCCTCTCTCTGAGACAGACAGCACCACCCCTGGTGTAGCAAGGTCTGGCCTTCGGACCCACTGTCACATTCAGTTCTTCTGGGCCTAACCACTCCGGTCAACCCGTAAAGGACCTTAACTTCCTGCAACGAAATGTGTGAGCTGGCGCACTCACACGAAAGCAGAAGCACACGCGGCTAGCCCGGATTCTGATCATCCTTGTAAAAATCATTGTCTATTATGATTATACACAAGTAAATAAAAAAAAATTTAAAAAATGAGCAAGTACTTGTAAATGCCTCCACAATTCATGAATATGTGGAAGAGCTGAAGAAGCACTAACAAGTTGCAGCGGCAATTGTGCAGTGGAATTTGGAAAAGGCTGCTGACAGTGCAAAAACATGTTATGATAGGAAAGCATCTGTGAAGGAATATGAAATAGGAGACCAGGTATATAAATTAAATTTTGGGATGAACTCTAAATTGCTTGCAGCGTGGCAAGGCACATAAAATTACAGATAAGGTTTCAACTGTGGTCTATAGAATTGCTAAAAAGGAGGGTGAATTGACAGTGGAACAGTATGTCCATGTTAATCAAATCAAACCTCTCCACCCGAAGCATGACATGAAGAGCACAAGCAAGTTGAAGCTAATAGAGTAAAAAAAAATAGAGAATTGCCAGAGCAATTGGTTAAGTGTAAGTAGTGCTAGGGCACAAAAGTACAAAGGGGCTTTTACCGGGAAGGATTATGTGGTAGTGGGGTAATTCATTGTGTACTTATTGAAGGAATGTCTTAGTTGCATGGCATGTTATTTCTATAATGTCTATTTGTGTGCATAATCAAATTTGATTTCAGATGTTCCAGTGGAAAAGGAAATAATAGGTTTATTGTGCTTGATACTTAATGTTTGTTTTCTTTTTACTCTAAAAAAATAATTGTTTTCCTCGTCAGTGCCGTATCCATGGAGTGCTGGACCCCTGGAGTATACCCCTGGACTGATGAAGGGGGTGAAGATGAGGATCCCAAAAGATATGGAGATGACAACCCCAGAGGAGGTCCCATGGCTTACTGGAATGGAGGAGTTCCACCAATAACGGTTTTCTGTGTGATTGTAACACAAACTCTCATTGATAGGGTCTACTTCAATAACAAACTGTTTTACTATTATTGTCAGGAACTATTTTACTACAGGAGGTATTTACAAAACTCTTATTTTGTCACAAACTGATTTTAATTTTTATTTTTACTGGTTTTCGCATTCGATTAAATGACACAGATTTTTCAAATGTGTTCTGAAAATGTCAATGATTTGATTTTTAATTAAATAAATACATACATTGGATCACCAATTAAAAACTCAAGACTTAAAGGTGATCTAAGGATAAAAATGATAAGATATCATACAAAAATTCCCAAAATAATTCAAAAGATAAAAATTAAAAAACAGATTACCATAAAAAAAACAAGAAAAAACAATAGCATCAAGAGATCATAATAAAGGTATTCAAGATCATTGTTTTGTTCCTTTTCAAAGATATTGTTGTTTGTTATTGTGATTAATAGTCATAATTATTTTACTCAAGACTAGAAATATGTACATAATGTTGTAACACCTGGATTTCAATTTACGTGTTATTTATTTTCAAGTATGGAAAATTCAATTGGAAGCAGCACATGCATTTCAGTACATTTAATTAATTTATTCTAGTTTTTTCCTGCAGTGATTTCGGGTGGTATCCCAGCAGTAAATAAAATGGAGGCAGTGTAGGAGTTGCTGGGTGCTCTGAATCAGAGGGGCTTATTAGTTTAGCATGCACATGTAATTTAGTCAGTGGTCGAAGTGTACGAAAAGAAGTAGTGGAGCTACGTTCCCTACTGGTCTGCACCGCTCCCAGCAAACCCCATCGCCATACCCCCTCCCATGCACAGTATAAACCCCCAAATGCATGCGCCTGCAGTTTAAGGGAATGTTCAGTGCACTGCACTGAAAGTGCAAGTTTCAACTGCTTCCTACACATTTATTTTAAAACAAAACCGTTCCGGAACGGTTTCTTTTTAAAATAATAGTGTAGGAGCTGTAAAAGGTAATTTAAAAAAGTATAGGAGCACTGCTCCCGACCGCTCCCGCTCACTTCGACCACTGAATTTAGTGTGAGCTTTAACGTGGGTCTTAGACAGAAATGCAGAAATGCAGAAATGTAGAAATGTGCAATGCACATGGTTGCCAATGCATGGGGCGTGAGATGGGAAATGCACAGAGTTCAGAAATGCAAGGCTGGACTGCCCCGCCACTACAACAGGACATCCCCGGGTAGGCCTCTGGCCATAGGGCTTCTTTGGAGCTGAAGGATCGCATGATTGCACCTCTGCTTGGGTGTTTTCCTCAAATTGGCTGCCTGCAGTGCCGACTGACACCACGGGCCGAGGCAGGCACTCCGTTTTTTTTCTTCTTCCCAGCAGTGCTGTGTCTGCGCCTGCGCATGAGGGCCACCTGGGCTGACCTGGGAACCGGAACCGCACGTGCCCTGCACAGTGCAGACATTTCCAGCGAGGTCAGCAGGGCAGGCTGGAGCAGCCAGCCCGGACTTCGTCACGTGAGGCCTTCGGCTAGCAACTTCGATGTTGATTAAGGTAAGCTGAACAACGACATCACTATATCTATGAAGGAAGTAAAGGAACGTTTGCTATGAATTAGTTCCTACTGGAAGGAAACCTGGGTGCACCGTGCTGCGAAGGGTGCATGAAGACTTCCACACACCCACATGTTGGCAAGCAAACACACTGGGTGTCAGGGTGACAGACGTGCTGGGACGATCCTGCAAATTCTGTCAGCAATTTTCAATGCCATGCCATGCCACCTTTGTACTGACTAAAGCATGTGCGTTTCTGACACTTCTCCTCTATCTCACTTAATCACAGGGTTGACCAGTGCACAGTTGTGCCTTGGTCCTGCCGCTCTAGTACTGGGACACACAACCTGGCATGGCAATGCCTCACAATTATCCTGCCCTACTGTAACCCCTGCTGTTACAGAACTGGCACTGTGGTGTGCAATCTGCAGGCTGTCTCGCACACTGGTGACTGGTCAGCCTAAACCCAAAACTGCTCTGCCATACACTGACCTCAGTCAGGGGAGGGCACACTATTACAGGCCAGGGTTGCACAGGGACACAATCCTGAAATGTAGAATGCGCGGCTCCTGCTCCCTTCACAGAGTGCTACCCATGCACCGACTCTGCTATTCGCGCACTAAGGACTGTAATCCGTGGGATATTTCAGCAGCAGGCACGGTGAAAAGTTGTATTTGGTTGAGCAAAAGTGCCTGCCTTCATGCCTGACGTGAAGAAAGGGACGGGAGAGGTAACGCTATAGAAGTTGTGGCATTTTACATTTGTTTTTTGCCATTCATGTGGCAGAAATATGCTTGTCCTGTTACAAAATTCCGTTATGGTTATAGTCTATATATGTGACCAGCTGATGAGGTTTGTTTGGCGTTTGCTTGCAAATGCCATTATACTTTTACTTTTAAAACAACAGCAGCATCCCTGTCCACAAAATGCTCATTGCCTTTCAGACGAGCCATAGAAACCCAGCATACATGTTTACCGGAGCCATGTAATATGTTCACTGTATGCTCCAACCTTCCCTGCCTGCGCTATACTGTAAAACAGCACCCCATTTATCCGCTTCCTGTGCAGTGGTCCCTCAGTGCCATCCTGCAAATGACCCCCTTGTGCTGAAACATTCCCTCTGTTCTGTAACATTCTCAGTGGGGTAGTGTGCTCTTACAGTGCTGTACTATTCTCACTGTCTGCTGCACAATCCTCTTCCTGCTGTAACATGGCCCTATTCTGCTGCATGGAACGCACACTGCCTGTGATGTGCACTTCTCTTCCTGCACTGTAATGACCTACCCTAAACCACCTGCACTACATCTCTTGTCGTTCAGCTATTGTAGCACATGCCATGCCCATCCCCCACTCCACACACACACCTCTGACCCCCCCTTATCCTCCAGACCCTGATGATCATTTCTTATTTGCCCAGTCTGTGTAGTTGTGTTTCCCTTGCACTCAGGGCCCCACCCCACAACGTGTACATGTTCTGTAATCATCCAGCCCTCCACTCCTTGATGGTTCCCCTGGTGTGTAATACCTCAGCCCCATGCTGTAATATTCCTTCCACATATGCAAAATCGCCTTCCATATTATGTAATCTCTTATCTCTGCGTAATGACAGCCCTGTGTTGTAGCATGACCTACCCATGATGCCATCTGTATTTGTGCCATAATCGCCCAGCCACGTGCTGTAATATGTCACCCTCTGCTTTAACAATCATGTTTGCCATCACACACCCCATGCCGTGGGATTCCTGCGCTTTAATATTCACTCCACAGTCTCTTATCCTCATCTCTGTGCTTTTAGATTGCTCTATCAGCACCTATACACTGGAATCATTGCATTAAAGTACAGATAGGGAGACATGGGATATTAGGGGGGACCCAGCTTCTAGGTGTTCTTAAGTTATATGCCCACGCATGCTAATCCCTATGGCCATTCCAACTCAGTTCCTGCCCATCCCCGGCCAAAACACAGCCTCTGAGGACCTGTTTGACTACACTTTAATCAAACCTTATCATCAAACATTGCACTCAAAGTGTCTGACAGTGTTTTTCAAAACAGTCTTCTGACAATTTATGACTTAATTGGAGCATTACTACTGGTGGAAAAAAAATGTCAACCAGGTCTGCCTTCAGCCACTCGATTTGTAAGCACTATGTGTGTCCTTCACTGAAGTTCTGTTATAAACAAGCATTGGCAACGCCAACAGTTTACGCTTGTGTGTCAATATTAGGCATGCACCAGGCATTGCTATTATATGTCAAGGTACTCTCAGCACTTTTCAGATACTACCATCAATGAACAGTTAATACCACTACGGCAGTGAACTTATTTAGAACATTACTTTTTAATCTGTATATGTTTAAAAAATGCTTTAAACACACTCAATTTGACAAATTGTATTCAACATTTTCTCAATGGATACTCCTAATACCCTCATTGAAGATTTGGGCTCACGCGCTGTGCTCGCTCGTTCAGCGAAATATGCGGCCACTCTGAAAACATTTTCTAGGGCCACTTTTGGTTCCCAGTTCGGCCCTGCTGAAATGCGTAGCATGCTTTAAACTGCATATTAGTTCAGGGTGATATTTCAATTGACTGAATTGCATAAAATACTAATATATTAACATACTAATCCAACCCCAGTAACATGTAATATGTCACTTCATAAAAGTTAGTGCAAATCGGTCTATGTGGAAAGGGCCTGAAAACGATTTTGGAAATTAAATGTTGGTCAGAGTGTCCGGTGTGCCGTGGACCCTGCTTCTGTTCTTTGGTGATAGCTTTGCGAGCAGAACCTAAGAAACCTGGACAATTGCCAGGGAATTGTGAGAGGCACAAAGGACAAGGAGTCTGCCCTCACTTGCTGCCGGATAGCAGCAGAAAGTCTATCATCACTTGCTACTGGTCTGCCACGCCTCTGACTGCCACGCCTCCGCTGACGCCAATGCTTGCCCCAGTTCAAAAAGTGGGTTGGGAGCGAAGCGTAGTAGAGTGTGGTCAGAGTGTCCTTTGTCAGGTGACAGCTGTTGGTGGATAAGCAGTGATTTGTGGTCGGAGAAACAACTTTGGTAAGTATCCATTTATACACGGAAAAGGATACGTGTGGACAGAATCCATCCAACAGACACTACATCCAAGTGGTTACCCATAAGGGCGTCCAGAAGGGCGTCATATTGAAGAAGCAATTAACTTATATGGAGAGACCTCAGTCGTACGAACATAAACTGTTCCTATGCCTATCGCAGGAAGCGAAAACTCAGGCTTGCTTGAGGACAAACAATAAGAGCGTGGAGCCATTAGATTGTCCCACACTGCGGCAGAGCCAGACATCTTGGGAATATCGACTGATCCGTGTACAAAAACACATGACCATGTATGCGCAGATACAGTGACAAAGTATCCATTTAACATCACAGTCAACATAGGTGCTAGCACGGCTTCAGTTCAGCCACAACATTACCTCAGATTCCGTCAGGCAATTCTGAGGTCAAAGAGCCAGCCAACTCAATCCCTCATAGCTTGGAATACCCAAATACCGAAGAGGGGCACATGATAAGAGGGTCGGGGGCTCTAACCGGCCTGTCCAAAGCAATCAGTGAGTTGTAATATAAACCAGTGATGGATAAGAATGGATCAGAAGGAGTTCCAGAGAAGCTCACAGAGGAGAAAAAATGAATATGTAAGTGGGACCAAGGAGAGGGGGAAACACATAACGACTGGAGAACAACTGGAAGTGGACCATATCCATACTAAGGCAGGAGAAGCGGACAATATCCTGGACACACAGATAACTAAGAAAATGGATGACAAGTAGGCCATAGAGCGGCGCACCAAAGAAACTAGTTTAACACAGCAGGAGAAAAAAACGACACGACGGAATTCCATTTTCGCGGAAAAATTGAGGAATAATGACTAGATCCAAACGATGGGATCCCCATTGCAAAACATCAAAACACCAAGAATGTGCTTACCTAAAAGAAGACAACAGAATAGAATTATGTTAACTCAAACAAAATGACAGCGGAAAAAAGCATTTGGAAACCTCAAAAGAGACCCTGACGTTTTGTATTTAACAGATCGCCACTGATGGATAGGCAATTCCACTTTAATAGTTATCAAAAACAGCCAGCACAAAGGGTGGCGAACAAGGAACACCTAGAAATCTCAGATGAGGTTCTATATGAAACCTTGAGAACTATGGAAGACAAAGAAAAGATAACAACGGCGTTAAATGATATTATTAAAAATTTGCAACAGCAAAAGTCAGCTTTCCGAGTAATTAATAATAAGGCAGTACAGACAATTAACTTTAGTAACGAAACAGAAAACATTTCCCCAAAAAATGTAAAAGACATGGGGCCTCATTACGACCCAGGCGGTAAGTTACCGCCTGGGCCGTGACTTTACCACCATGGTGTAAACTACGTTTACACCATGGTGGTTGGCGGACTTACCGCCCCATTCCGACCTTGGCGGGGCGGTAAGTCCCCAATCCCCATTTACCCTTCCCCATTCCCATTTTTGCCCCATAGGGCATAATGGGAGTGGGGAAGGCGTTAATTACGCCACCGTAAATTACGGTGGCGTAATTAACACCAAGTTCCCTTACCGCCATGGTTTTTTACACCCGCTAAAAGCAGGTGTAAAAACCGCCATGGCGGAAAGGGAACTCGTAATTGGCGGTAAGGGGTCGGCGCAGCTAACGCTGGCGCTAACCCCTTACCGCCAGGGTCGTAATGAGGCCCATGGCGTTGCAAACGCAACCCTCACAGAGAAGACAGCAAATGACTAAGGAGAAAGAAAACATAACTACAGATCGTTAGCTTGAGCGTCCAACTCTGACTGACTTTAACAAAGAAACAACAATGAAGGGCCAAAATGTACAAGGATACCCTGAAGAAAAGTTCCTCTTGTTTTCAACAAGAGCGGCAATTTTAGAGCCTTTTGTGAAACTGTCTGAGGACTTAGCAGCCAAACTACAAGTTCAAACTACCTTATTAGCAATGGTTCATTCAAAAACAATCTTTGTGGAAGGTTTCATTATGTCAGTGCGAAACAACCTTGACTATAGCAATGCAAAGGTTGCCCAATTATTGCATGACATACTTGACTCAATCGTAAAGGAAAGGAAAGAAAGGAGATAGGTAGAAAGGCGAGAATCATTGACAATGGTACTGGAAAAGAAGACAGACAATCAGGCTGTACATAATATGAACAGGGATAACGGATACGCCAACCAAGAGACCGTTGACGCTGGAGAGTCAAATAAATTAGAAAAGAGCCAGTCATTAACGCACATAACAAAGGAAGACTCCCCAAGGAAGAACAAAGAAAATAAGGAGAAAGTGACTCAGTCCTCCCACCATTCCCCAGGAATCCAACCACTGGACATGAGTGGAGTTATGGAGCAGACAAAGTCTCAACTAAACACACAAAGAATACCGACATTGAACCAGAAAGAAACTCCAAATTGAAAAATCTAGCTAGTCAAGGCCCAGGAAAAACAGAAAAACAAAAAAGATTCAATTTAGAAAGTATAATCCCAAGTGGACGGATAACAGTTGAAAATAGTGAAAATAACTATAGTTAACCGAATATCAACCCTGAAATAAAAATCTGTGAACTTTTTACAAAACCAAGGTTTAAGGCTAACCAAAAACATTTAGGGGAAAAAACAGGCCAAACAACCTGAACCCAAAAACAAGGGGCTTAAAGGGAGTATAACAAGACATACATTAAAGAATCAACCACCACCTCCCAATCAGAAATCCAATAAGACTTGAGTATTTTTTAAAAACCTCACTGTGTCAACACAAGGGCTCCCTATTAATAAGTTGGGCGTAGGGGTACCTAAGACTGAAGAAAGGAAAAAGAGGAAGAAAAACAAATGTTGCAGACCGCAGAATATTCAGAAGAGGAGGAACTAGAGCAACCTTACAACATACTCAATTTCAGAGGAGAGCGAATTGACGGAAGAACAGGAAACCACAAGATATGAGACTGATCGGGAACACTTTTTTGAAATTTCAATAACTAGTGAGATGGACGTAAATGATTCAGAAGAACACGAGGATAGAGAAAATTCCCAAACGAAAGGACAGCAAAGGAACCACTCAACTTGAAACCCGGGTCTGTTTCACTATAGAAATTCAAAAGAAGCCTGGAATTCAGAAACAAGGGACCCTGAAAGGATTCCGAAGGGTCCAACTCAGAAATTAAATTCAGAAAAAAGAGTTGGGAACTCCAAAGACTGGAGTAAGGGAAACCCACAGGAAAAGGGAAGAAGCCAAGTAGCATCACCGTTGAGGCTCGGGTCCCAAAAAGGAGAAGGAACTTGTCAAATAACTTGTTAAATTCTGAAAACCAAAAAGATGGGCGAACATTAATGTAGGGTTTAAGAGCCTGGAACAACTAGAAGGTCTTATTCTGGAGAGAATGCTACAGTATAACGACGGTTTGGTCTTGAACAGATCAAACGTGATCAGACTATTGCATCATATTCCGGCTTTGAGACTGATAACATTGAGTGATATAGCCATAGTAGAATTCCCAGAAGAAGACCGAACAGATGAGGTGTTGCTCCATACAGTCTCGAGACTGGTCAAAAAATTACTTTTTGAAGAAGTGTGCATTAATAACAGTCAAACCGAGGCATAAAGAAAAGAACAAATGTGTAAAAAAGTTAAAAACTTGACCGCTCAAGGAAAAATTCTACTAAAAAGATCCTGCAGATTCTCAATGACACCTCCAATAAGCTTTGACGGAATTAAAGTGATTCCAATTTTGGCCTACAGAGTAGAAACCACATTTTGTTTACCTGAAAATATCTGGCCACAGTTGAAGGGCATGTTTTGGCGAGCAGTATTGCAACTGCCAAAATCATTGCCAATACAATCAATAAGGAGAGAACATACTTTGACATCACTGAAAGCGCTAGTGGATTGGAAGAATATATCATTCCACAGAAAATGCCATAACAAGCCCCTATCGGGGGATTTTGAGGTAATAAACAAGGCATTCAGTATCAACAACGACCCCCAACTGAAAAAATGGCAACTTAAGTGTGAATCACTTTTAAAAGAAATGAACGAAACAAAGGGGGACCTGTTGAATAATCCCTTGAAATCAAAAGCAAAAAATGTACACAAAAGACTGGATACAGATGCTATTATAAGAGTTATGAAGTCTTTTGGTCCACACCGAGGACATTGAATACACTTCCAGGATACCTAAGATTCCAAACTGCTTTTTGGGGTCACAATCTATGAGATTCCGTTTGAATACCCTACCCACTGGGGAAGTAACACAGAGAAGATCGAAACAATGTGATATGCTAAACTGTAGAGTTTGTTCTATGCCAAACACAGTGGAATCACTGAAACATTTAACTTTAGAATGTAAAGGCTTAAAAAATGAAAGAGAAACATGCCTGAGTGAAATTGCTAAACTTACCTTAAATAGAGGAATAGAGACACGGTGGAACGTTTTCATTGAAGAGGAGAAAATAACTATTAACTTGGCGCTGGTCAGACTGATAACCATGATTTTCAAGAAAATCAAAGATCTCCCAAAAAAAAGAGAAACTGAGTAATCAAGAAATGAGGAAAGATCAAAAGTAAGAAAGTCTGAGAAGACGAGTTGTTACACGCAGAATTTACCTTTGTTCGGATCTTTTCAGTTACGTTAAAAAAATAAAAAGCTTTTTTTAGGTTAGATTTTGGCTTAAGGTTTTCAATTTGTTAAACCGATTGAGGCAAAAATAAAAAAATAAAAAAATAAAAATTCATTCAAACGTTCAGACCGAGCTTGGTGAAGTTGAACAAATATGAAATTCCACTCTGCTGAGGCCAACCATTGTGAGTCAGGAAGAAATTAACATTTATCTTTCAGAAATGCAGTTGCTTCAATGGAGAAAATACACAGGGCAGATTGGATGATGTGGGTGGATCTAGATGATGTGGTGTTATATTGATTGGCAGAAGAACTTCTTAAAAGAGCTGTGAGTGTGTGTAGTGAGGGCAGACCTCCTGGGACAATGCACTGAGAGGGACAGTGCATTGCCGAGGGCTGACTGGAGGACAGAGTTCAGTGCTGGCCAGCTGCTTGGTGCTGTAGCAGTTCTTAGCTGAGTGGCCGACCCTGAGGGGATTCCCATGTTCAGCTGAGCCAGAAATATTGACAACTTCTGGGTTAATATATGTATAAAGTGAGGGGTGTTGGATTGTCTGTTGGTCAGTTAGTCAGGTAAATAGGTCATTTCATTTTTGGAGTTGTCAATGTTAAAAGTGCATGCAATTTCGAAATGATATGAGTGTCTTTGTTGTTTTGTTCTCTCTCTCTCCAAAGTGCATCTATTGCCAAATTTCTCGCTTTCATGGACGAAGGATAAGAAAGGTCACAGCTTATTCTATTTTTGAAATGTGCCATTGCTCATTGTAATATATTCGCACTGTTAAACCTGACGCTTGTATAAGTGCTGTCAAGTATAAATGGTAAGTTTGTCTATTACGATAAAACAACACTTCATAAAGCCACTTGGTGTTTTGGTTCATTTTTGTCGCAGTTATTAATTGTATTTAACCTACACCAAGAGGTGGGTGCACAACTAGATATAGCCCAAAGGGAAATTACTGATGTGAACTGTCTAGCTAGAAAATGAATGAGGGTGCAGTATTTCAATGTGCGTGTTTACAATTGTGAAGATCAGCCAAAAGGACATTATTGTGGCATTGTACATAAGATCCTACCAGGAAATCCAAACATTTGGCCTGGGTGTACTAAGCCCAGTATGGTGCTATAGTAAGTGACCCTGGTAAAAACAGTTGTTATGCAATATTCTGAAGGTAGTCTCTCCACTGTAAAAGGAAATATCCAAATGAATTACCACAAGAGATGCTACCACCATAAAATACCACTCTTTACCACCATGATACAAATAAAACTCAGTTAGCTATAACCCCAAACATATCCCACCGGCACTATGTAGCCAAGATTCTGTGATGGCTAGTAGGTCAATTTATTTGTCGATGATGAGGTCATGAGCATGGGTGCCCAAGGATCTGATGTTGATAAGGGTGCAATTAAGTGGTTTGTTCTGGGCAGTAGGAGGTGATGGATTGGCATGTGGCCTCATGGTAAGGGAAGTTGTTCGGGTGGTGGTGGTTGCAAGGTCTGGCTGGATAGTCTAAACAGTCTGAGGTTGGCTGTTATAGGGTAGGAGGGCTGTTGGAGATCAATGGGGTGCCGGGGCATTCTAGAGCTCCAATTGAATCATCTTAGGGCTTCTGGGGGGGGGGATGTGATCTTGTGTTTACGTCTGGGGAGTGCAAGTCTTTCAAGGGACAGAGGAGGTGGCAGGGCCCTCACAGACTTGGGTAGCATGGGTGGAAGGACACTCATGGGCTTACGTAGCGCAAGTGGCAGGGCACTCATGAGTCTGGGTAGCGCAGGAGGCAGGACACTCATGGACTTTGGTAGCATGGGTGGCTGGACACTCATGTCCCTACATAGCACAGGTAGCAGGGCACTCATGGACTTGGGTAGCATTGATGGCAGGGCACTTATGGGCTTAGGTAGCACAGGAGGCAGGGCACTCATTGACTTGGGTAGCATGGGTGGCAGGCAGTCATTGGCTTAGGTAGAACAGGTGGCAGGGCACTCATGGGCTTAGGTAGCACAGGAGGCAGGGCACTCATGGGCTTGGGTAGAGCAGGAGGCAGGGCACACATTGACTTAGGTGCATGGGAGGCAGGGCACTAATGGGCTTAGGTAGCGCAGGCGGCAGGGCACTCTTGGGCTTAGGTAGCATGGATTGCAAGGCACTTATGGGGTTAGGTAGCGTAAGTGGCAGGTCACTCATGTGCTTGGATAGAGCGGATCACAGGCATGTGTGGCTTCGGAAGCGCAGGTGACTGGAGGACGGAGGAGGAGATGATATGTGGGTATGTAGGCATATCTCCTACACCAGTAAAGGTGGTGAGGGCTGCAGGGGGTACAGAGATAGAGTTCCCAGAGGAGATGAGCAAAGCACATGGGTCACAAATAACTGCTAACAGGTTGCCAGGGCACATATTGTCATTTGGTGAAACACCCATTGCAGAATCCTGGGGTGAGGCACACCGGACATTGTAATCAGAAGGGGCATACAGGGCAGTGCCATCAGGCAAAACACTTAATACTTTGTAGTCAGGTAGGGCACATTTCAAGCAAGCATATGGAGCTTATGGAGCGGAACACATGGCAGTGTTTAAAGGCGGGGCACACATGGCAGTGTTAACCAGCGAGGCACGCATCACTTTGTAGCGAAGTGGAGCACGCAACAAGCTAACAATTGGAGTGGCATGCATGGCGATTTCACGCTATGAATACCCGATGTTCAAGAGAATATATTTAGCATGCACTCAACTCATTCCCCTGACATTTAGACATGTGCTTCGGTAATATCGTAGTTTGGATTTTTGCCACTCTAATATTATTCTAATATCACTTCCAAAAGACTGCCTTGAATGTCACCAATAACCAGTAGCAACTCAACTAAATCAAACATTATATTCACCATGAAGTGTCATATGTGTAGGGCACAGCTAGCATGAGGGCCTTATTTAGCATGAGGGCCTTATCTAGCACCAGGGCCTTATCTAGCACCAGGGCCTTATCTAGCATGAGGGCCTTATCTAGCAAAAGGGCATTTTCCGGCACGAGGACCTTTAAAGCATGAGGGCCTTTTCTAGCATGAGGGTCTTATCTAGCATGAGGGCCTTATCTAGCACGAGGGCCTTTTCTAGCATGAGGGCCTTATCTAGCATGAGGACTTTATCTAGCACGAGGGCTTTCTCTAGCACAAGGGCCTTATCTAGCATGAGGGCCTTATCTAGCATGAGGGCCTTATCTAGCTTGAGGGCCTAATCTAGCATGAGGGCCTTATCTCGGCCGGCAGGGCTGGATGGAAATTATCATTCCAGGGTGGATGTGGCATTGTCCTACATTGTCCTACATTTCACTAAATGGCTATACTATTAACTGCTATAAACTCCTGCCCAGGCCACAAAAGCATGTAGCCACAGATAAAACATTCCGATTGACATTTGCAGTGATGCATTTCACAAATGTTAATTCATAATCATTGACTTTGCTAAACTTCTCTTCTCCAACACAAATGGAAACATACAGAACAATACTTAAACTTTTAGAGGCATGACAACGTTAATGTGTTCACGTAATGCCACAAAAAGTTTGAGGTTATGAAAATGACTTCTTTTATTTCTAGGTAAAAAGCATAAGATAAGAGGTTGGCTAAGCAACAAACTTATCATGTAACCTTGACTTGTTTGCATATTGTTTTTCAAAACAAATTAGAGCTCTTTGCTTTGCTTTTATAAGTGTCTATTCTCATTATCGGTATTGTTATTAAAATGTAGCAGGATTATTATTACACTTTTCTGTGCAAAGATTTAATCAAATTTAATAAATGCCTCTGTGCATATGTTTCGAAGCAAAAAACCTGGTTTATACCGGTATGTCAGCACGGCAGGAGTTTAGAACACATTTATTTCTACCTGCATATCTGCTCAGTTCTAAAAAACAAAATAAAATTCTTTCAACTTTAAAAAGACAATCGTTTTCTGGGTGTCTATATGATTAGGTAGGCATCCCTTGCTATGATGGTCAACCCGCTCCAGTGGTATTCCATTACTTGTCTACGTAACCTCACCTGTCCCCTGGCTTGCTAATCCACAGCATTAATATTGTGAGTATGATTTTTTATTTTACTGGGCAACAATAACTACATACACATTTTCTATTGGTAGTCGGTAGCTCTAACATTTTAGAAATAATAATAAGAGTAGAATGCATGGTATATTGTTTGACTATTCTATTCTTACATCTCTGCAATGCGGGACCACCAGTCAACCAGACAAAAAACACTCCTCTTTGGTAAAAAGCTTTGGTGCACCAATTTGCGAGGAAAACAAGGTTTATTTTGTATACAAAAAGAAAAAAGGTATCAGAGCGTCTAGAGGAACACAATTGCCAAGGAGCTCTCTGTTAGTTCAACGCATGTATATGCATTTTAAAGATGGAGAGCGTCACTCATGATGGAAGCAATAAACAGGTTTATATCGCCGCCATCATTGGCTAATACCTATATACATATTAATGAACCCCTATAGTCCCTTGATCAAGTGGCCACATCCTAATCTATCCCTGTCCCCTAATACATGGTCCCCCTACTCTGTCATTTTGGTTCCTAGCGACTGGATTGGCGAGTTACCTAGCATGTTAACCACCCCATTGGCCCTTTGAAGTATCAGTAGGCTGTTATTGATACCAGACACAAAGGCGCCCTAGGACTGCCTCCCCATCCCTGAACTAGAAGTGTTGGCATCACCTCTTGCTCCTTGTATGATAAATCACAGGATGTTCTGGTCCTTGCTCCCCACTTATCTGCTTCCCATCACAGGTATCTGCCCCTGCCTTCTAGATGTCCACATTAATCAGCCTATGGGCCTCATTACGACCCTGGCGGTAAGGGGTTTACGCCAGCGTTAGCTGGGCCGACCCCTTACCGCCAATTACGAGGTCCCTTAGCGCCATGGCGCTTTTAACACCTGCTTTTAGCAGGTGTTAAAATCCATGGCGCTAAGGGACCATGGAGTTAATTACGCCACCGTAATTTACGGTGGCGTAATTAACGCCTTCCCCACTCCCATTATGCCCTATGGGGCAAAAATGGGAATGGGGAAGGGTAAATGGGGATTGGGGACTTACCGCCCCGCCGACCTCGGAATGGGGCGGTAAGTCCGCCAACCACCATGGCGTAAACGTAGTTTACGCCATGGTGGTAAAGTCACGGCCCAGGCGGTAACTTACCGCCTGGGTCGTAATGAGGCCCTATGTCTTATAAATGTATGTACTCTGTTCACCAGCCACCTGCTAGTTCAAATGAAGCGCCCACTTACTCAGACATGACTTCTATGGATTTATCCTTTGGGAAGGCCACAGTCACAACCTCGATCTGCCATTTACATTCCAATCTTCGTATGCCAAGGGCCTGCAGCTGGATACAATTGGACCTTTATCTGTACAGCGTGAATGCCAATGTTCGATGCTTCCTTACTGAGGCCTGGGAAAGGCACTACTTCCAGATCTTTGTTACACCACACCACTGCACTGCAGCAGGGCCAAGCAAAATACACAGAATACAAAATGCTAGGCATCACTTCCAGTAAGGCAGTGCTTAATTCCCCAGCTCAGTGTGTGCACAACCCTTTTCACACAATTTCAACACTACTATGAAAATAGGTTGACTACCACTAGACACTATAAACCAGGCCCTGCACATAGGCCTGCATGTAAACCTCTGCAACTACCTTCAAGATATATATATATATATATATATATATATATATATATATATATATATATATATATATATATATATATATATATATATATATATATATATATATATTCTCCTTTATTTATGCTTGGTTTATTTCAAACCTTTGATAACATTTCCATCCAAAATCCAAAATCCACATGAAAAACAAAAAATTATACAATATAATCCATCAATAGCCATTCCAATTAACAAACCAAGGATAAAATCATATCCACAAGATGCAGATTTCAAATCAATTATTGCCTATTGACTGTAGTCTTCCCACTACTAAGATTCAAAGCGTCTTCCAAAAAAGTAATTATACATATAATAGCCGATTGATTATTGCCTATTAGGAACTTAGACCACCATTCCTTTGCAGATAAGAACTTGCAATCTTTAGTTATCTCCTCCAAGAATTTCGACCTCAGCCCAGTTAGGGACTTACAATCTATGATCAAGTATTCAAGATACTCAAGCCTTGACTTCTGTGCCCAAGATCTGCAGTCAGAGCTAAGCTCACCCAACAACCTCAATCTTAAGAAGAGCTTGCGATACCATAGGCAAGGAAATGTTATCAGGTATCACAGTAATTGATTCAATCCTCTACGTTACATGCCAGGTTCAGTGCTAGCTTGTATGTCAGTCTCTGGGTTAGAGTGGTCTCGATCTCCTAACCAGGAGTTACAGCTCTCTTTCCAAGCAACAAAGTAAGTATCTCTGTCACGGTTGACCCCACGTTTTAGAATATCAAAAGGGAGGGGGTCCTCCTTGTCTGTATATTTAACATACAGAGTCAATGTCTTCCATTTGACTATTGATTGCATAGATTGAAGGCCCACTTTGAACCTGATCATTCCATTTGGTAGAGAGTTGGGGAGTCGTAACACTCTCTTCCAAAAGTAACCCTCAATAAATTCCCAGATGTTTTTCAGCCAAGTTTGTATAGTCTCGGCTCAACAGCTCAAGATGGGAGCCACCTTGGGCCTCATTACGACCCAGACGTTAAGGGTTAACGCCGTCGTAAACCCTTAACGCCTATTCTGATTTTAACGGCTGCTCTTAGCAGCCGTTAAAATCCAATGGCGCTAACATGCCATGATGCTAATTACGCCACCGTAATTTACGGTGGCGTAATTAGCGCCTTCCCCACTCACATTATGCCCTATGGGGCAAAAATGGGAATGGGGAAGGGAAAATGGGAAATGGGGATTTACCGCCCCACTCACCTTGGAATGGGGCGGTAAATCCGCCATCCACCATGGTGTAAACGTAGTTTACACCATGGTGGTAAAGTTGGCGCAATTAGCGCCTGGGTCGTAATGACCCCCCTTCTGTTTAAAGAAGGTAACGACTGTTATCAAGGAAGCTTTTCCAAATCTTTTATGGCGAATCCTCCCATGGGTTTTTAACCACTTGCATTTAGGTTTGATGTTCTCCAACCATTGCTTTTCACAGGCCCTATGGTTTACCAAAACTCCCAAATAGGTTAATGAGTCTACCTGATCCAAGACATCTTTGCCCATACACCATCTAAATGTCTTTGCCCTTTTTATGCTCCAAGATCATTATTTTAGCTGTTTTATCATTTATCTTTAGACCATTCAGTTCATAATATTTGGCCAATTCATGGATATGACCTTGAAGTCCATTTTGGGTCTGGTCTAGGATGACTATATCTTCTGCATAAAACATCAGAGGGAGGGGATGATTGTTTATTAATGGAGGAAAAGCCTTTACAGTGTCCTGTCCCTCCTCAGTGTCTGTCAAGTAGAGGTTGAATATTCCAGGGGCCACAGAACAGCCAGTTACAATCCTCTAGTAGTGGTGATTTTCTCAGAAAATTGGCTTTGGGTAGAAAGTCTAACCCACATCTTCGTATTTGAGTAAAGAGCCATGATTGCCTCACACCAGTCTGTCCGGTAGCCCCAGTCTATGAGCTTCCCCCACAACCTTTCTCTGCTGATACTATCAAAGGCTTGCTTGAGGTCAATAAAGGCCACAGACAGCCTAGATTTTGTCCCAAGTGTTTTGCTCTTTAAGATATTCAGCTGAAAAAAAATAAGATTGGTCCCCACTCCCTTAACAAATCCGGTTTGCCTTGGATGGAGGCACTTGGCCTCTACTGCCCACTTAAGAAGGTGGCGAAACAAACTGGAGGAGAATAGTTTCCCCAAGGTATCCAGAAGGACAATTGGCCGGTAATTGTTAGGATCTTCTCTACAGCCCTTCTTTTATACCGAAATTATAATGGCAGATTTCCAGGATGCAGGGAACTCCATTTGTTCTAGAACTTGGTAGAACAATAAGAGACAAAAGCCTGCCCACAGTGACACGTACTGTTTTAATATTTCATTATTAAGGCCATCTGGGCCAGCTGCCCTAGACATGCTCAATCTTTTAATTGAAACCAATATGAGATCTTTATCGAAATCCATGGCCCTTTTGGAGGATCTCCCCATATTCTTCTAGTGATCTCCACTGTCTTTGAGTCCCCCTGTCAGATTGGAAGAAGTATACCAGATAAAATCAGCCACACTCGATAGCCTTCTGGCAAAGAGCAGAGAAAAATGCTTCATCCAGTTGGCCTCCGAGACTGAGGGCAACATGCTTGCCAATTGAAAAACCTCATTGTGATTTAAGAGGGCACACAAATCTCTGGTATTTCTTTTGGCAATTGCTTTGAGTATTTCTTCAGTGTCTTGCTGGAGGTGTAGGGCTCTCGACGAGAGTAGCCAATTGCGATATTGCTGTTTCCTTTTTTTTTGTCACATCTGATCTCTCGTTCGACCCCACCCGGCTCAACTTTCTTAGATCAGCACTGTAGATGTTCCTTTGTTCAACCAGGTCTTTATTAAAGAAATGGAGTCGGGTTACACCACGTCTCATCCCTAGGTTGTTTTTTACATGAAACTGCAAGTGCATCCCCTCATAATGCAAAAAAGATCCCTCGGCTGTAGACAGATGTTTCAGACCCTCCACTATCACGGGGACTTCCTTATGATGAATTCTAAGTCTAGTACCGATCTGATTTATCTGTAGGTTATCAATAACCAATTTTAGCCTAGAATTTCTTGTCCAGTTCCGAATAAGGATGGCACGTTCTATAAGTTAATTTAGCCATAACCGAGCGTGTTCTCCAGACCTGGCAGAGAAAGCATCTTGTCCATGTCATCAAAGTATCTAATATTAATATCACCACAAATGATGATATGGGAGTTATGGTCTTTCATATACACCTTGTCAATCAGAGCCATGATCATGCCAACAAACGATCTGTCAATCATAAACACTGATTCAAATATATATTGAAAATCACTAGAAACATTTTCATTAAACCCCTCCCAGGATAGGGTAGTCACTTGGATATATGGGTTTGGATTTACAGTTTCCATTATAGTAACACCTCTACCCAGCTTTATCAAGGTGATCAGACCAGACGTCGGGCAACCCACTGTTTTTCTTTTTTTGAATATGACCTCAAATCCATTGCAAATTGGTGGAACAGATAGCCAGGTCTCTTGAAAGCAGATGACATCATACTTCCCAAAGTCCAATCCTTCCATTTGGAACAGATGTTCGTGGGCCTTTGTATTCCAGGAACACCAACATATGGGCGTCCCCGCTTTGTTCTGGGGCATTAATCCTTGGATTTCTGAGCTAGGGCCCCTGCCAAATCTGACCAGTCCTGCCCATTATTTTCTTGCCATTTGTGTCTGTCTTTTGCCCTGGATGGAACAATCTGTAGTAATTTGTAACGATGGAAGATCTCGAGTTCTCCGAGGGATAGATGGATCTTTGAGTATGTCTATCGGGGCAGATGCAAATGTCCTGGGACTATTTGTTTACCTGTTATTGCCTTTTCAGATAACCCTTTAATGTTTTAATTCTGAGGAGATCTAGAAGTATCAAGCCCCATGATTCAGAAGAAGCATTCCCCGAGATTTCAAACCCCAGAGGTAGTAGGTCTCCCTCTGATTCCAGCAGGATACTTCGCACCAATCTGGAGTGAAGGTGGAGTATGATTCAATCCATGTCAGAGTAGTTGACAAATTGCACTATTTTGAGGTCTTGAGATTTGATGTTCCTCAATTTCGGGGCGTGATGCAAGAATCTCAGCACATTTTCACGATTTACAATTAATCTATCCTTGGCGGGAATACGTATTTCAATTGTTACCACCAAGTTGAGTAGACCATCCAGATCCATTGGTTTGGTAAATTTCTCTTTTGCTTCATCTATCAGGTTACGAAGGGAATGTTTCCCACAAGCCCATGTTGAGACTGCTTTGGAACAAGTTGTCACTCTCTTTCTTCTTTCTTCCAGGGTAAAAAAAAAAGGGGGGGACAGGTTGTTGTCCAGTTTTGATTCAGGGGAGTCATTTATGGCTCTAGTGGGAGGAGATGCACTTCCTCTAATAGCTGTCAGAGATTGGTTTGAGTATTAATTGGGCCTCATTACGACCCTGGCGGAACGGGTTAACGGGTGCCGCAAAAGGATGCAGACCCGTGAAACCCTTTCCGCCACATTACGAGGTCCCCTTGAGGGACACGGTAAGCAAGCCTGGTAAAACCAGGCATGCTTACCGTGTCCCGCGAGGGGAAGAGGTAGCAAACAACAGGCCAACTCGTAATGGCCCGTTGTTTGCTCCCTCTCCCATTCAGCCCTATGAGGGCTGAAATGGGAATGGGGAAGGACCGGGTCCGGGTCCTTGGAGGGAGGAATTACCGGGCCTTAAGCACTCGGAATGGCCCGGTAATTCCTCATTCTGTGGACCCGGACGCGATTTCAATACCGCCGAGGTTGTAATGAGGGCCATTGTCTTGTATTGTTTCCTCAGCTGCAACCTCCATGTTAATTGGCTTGTCTGAGTAAGTAGAAAGATCTAGGGCCTTATTATAAGTAATCCGATACGGAAACAATGTTCCGGTATTCTTACCAGTACTGTTGTTTCCGGACCGGCATACTAAAGGTCTGCCTGCCAGAGCCGCCGTGACTGGCTGGTCTGACCCTGCCGGACACAGCGGCCACAGTAGGCAGACATCACGGATGCACCAGCACTGTTAATAACCTTCAAAATACATCTGTTGAAATACCAGACCAAATATGTGTCTGTTGCTGTAGACCGTATTACAAAAAGAGCATAAAAATAGTAGATCTAGCCTACAAAATAGAAGACAATAAAGAATCTCAATGGTTCCAATTAGCTTCATATCTAACAGCAGAAGATAAATACGAAATAACTAACCTCACAAGAGTGTGCACGTACTGCAACACAAAGCTTGACCGTAACCAAATGCCATCACATGCTATGACTAATAACTTAGAAATATTCCCACTTCCAAAAGCTCTCCGAAACTTGTACGAGAGCTTATAATACAAACAGTGCACCCATTTCAAGCTATAATATGTTTTCAAACAAAATCAGCCAAATTACCTCCATCCAAGCTACTAAAGGGCAATTGTGGCATACTAGTGTATTTACACCTACTTAAGGGAGAGGATTTGTTAGTTCCTAAATTACGTACTGCTACAACTGCAGGACAGAACATTCAACCTATCACTAGATATAATGCAGACAGCCATAAAGTATTCAATATTGTAAGAAAACACTGACATCGAGTTCACCTTGATAAAGATATCTCCAATTGGATTGATTTGAATCCAAGTGTCACTTATACTAAGGGCCGGTCACTGAAAAACAAGCTCTGCCCTTCATTCATGAGCAACCCCATCTATAAATCAAGTCAGCTACATTTGACTCAACACAAAGGGTTTCACAAATGTGGTGGCTGATCCATGTGCATAATTGCAAACGCCAATTGTTCAGTTTGGTACTCTGGGCGAACATCGCTTTGAATCATTTATTAATTTTTACACAAAATCTGCGGTGTACTGTGTTATCTGTGTATGTAGGCTCCAATACATAGGCAGTACAATTGGAGCACTCAATATTAGAATAAGAGAACATCTGTCCACTATTGGGAATCATGATGCAAAATATCCATTAGCCAGCCACTGGCAAGCGTGTCATCAATTGGATTGTAAGGATGCCATCAAATTTGTGGGACTAGCTAAAGTCTCTTTACCACAAAGAGGTGGGAATTTGATATTAAAACTTTTTTGGAAGCTAGGCTTATCTGTAAATATAAGACTGTCTTTAGGGGCCTTAATTCAGATCATGAATTTGCAGTATTTTGTGAATTCTTCATTTTATCTGTTCTAACCAATGGGTTTATCTGTTCTAACCAATGGGGAAAAAAGCTTGGATGCTTTTTTTCATTTGTGTCAACATAACATGCATTACACTATTCTGTATGAATTGGCTGTCACGTGACTCTTACATCAAGCTTATTCAAGCAATTTTACATTTTTTAACTATGCTTTGTCAATTAAATGCAAATTGTGAGTTCAACATATTGGTATAGCAACAGGATGTGTTAATCTGCTGTTGCTAGTACTTTATTTTTCATAATATAACTCTTGCTAATTAGTAGGGATATCCCTTGGTCTTCGTGTCCTTTGCTTAGCATTTATTGGGAACTGTCGTTTGCAATCCAAGCTCATTTAGCACCGTTACAAGCCCTCTTCCGATTCTTATTCGGCATTGTGTTCTCATTGGGTACCGCAGCGCCCTTTGGAATCTATTTAGCTTTTTGTCTAATAGTTACATAATATTGTGTTGATCGGCAATCTATTTAGCTTTTTGTCTAATAGTTACATAATATGGTGTTGATCAGCGACTTTATTCCAGATAGATCGCAACTCGAAAGAGGGTGGACACTACATCCACCCACTGCATAGTGCACATTGGTCTCTCACCCAAGATGGCGGACCAGAGCAGTCATTAGGATTGTAAGGAGTGTGGACCCTTACAATGGCTCCCACGCACTTGGGCAAGCTGGCATTCAGGGGCACTGTATTAAGTCCTTGCAACGTATTCAGGTAATATACTTTTTCTATGACCCCTGATACTGAAACATACCAATTAAGGCGTTAGTCTAGTCGTCTACCGCTATGTAATTGACACACACAGCGGGCTGCATACGCCGTAGGCTATTTTACTCTTTGTGTTCTTTAATTTGGAGAGGCGTTTGCATTAGCTGCACAGCGGAGGACTGCCCAACCAGCATTTATTTAAGATTTGGTTACAATAAGATGGTGGTTTCACAATTGTTAGCAATATCAGATGTATGCCTCACAGTATAATTGTGACATGGGGCTTCAGTTGATATTGGATGATTTCAGTGGTTCAGCTGTACCTTTCAACCTTTGTAAAATTGAATAGGATTAATCAAGTAGGAGAAGTTAATTGGATAGCAGCAAGCAGAAGTGGTCCAAAGTGAAGAGGACATCAAAGTGAAACAGAAGTAGAACTGGCCATGGCATGTTTGTAAAAATTGTTTTGTTTTAAAACAATAAACAAAGAAAAATAAAATTGTGCCAATAACAGACAACAACATTTGGCAACACTAGTCAACTTAAACAAAGTTATACGAGCCCTACACTATCTAAAAGAAAATAATGAATACTACAAAGATATAAACGTAGAGGAAACTTATCAGAAACCACCCACATTATTCAACAGTCACGAGAAACTGGACAATTTGAATGTGTAGATCATGTTATAGCAGCCAAAATTTTAGACCAGTATACACATGATTTGTTACTTTAAGCTGTGAAGAGTATGCATCGCTTTACTTGCACTACGAATCGAAATAAAGACGGAATAGACATAAACACACCAGTAGAACTCTGTCTTCTTGAGCCTGTAAATGTATCAAGGTACTTTCATCATTGCTTCATAGCCATGCTGCATTTTATCTGCAATAAAACTATCCCTCTGCTCAGAGAAGTGTGACACTTCTTTTGGGGAAAAGTATATCTATCCAGAGGTGCAACACCTATCCACATGCTATTGTAGATAAAACATACTCCAAAACTAGTTTATGATTTTGACTCCACTGTTATAAAGTTCATTGAAAAATAAATGTATTGAAAAATACATTACCTGCGACATCCCTTCATAAAAACACATATAGTGACTTACATTCACAAATGTTACGCTTCCAAAACATAATGTGGCAAATACTGCCAACGTAGATATAAAAACAAAGGTAAATACTATCCCAAATATCACTTTGGCTTCCCTAGACCAGTGTGCGAAAAAGGACAAGTAAATAGTTTGATGTCTTCTGTTAGACACAGCATAAAAGTCAAATCCCCTAAAAATACATACAAAATTAAAAGGGAAGAAGTATCCAAGTACATCAATGCTTACAATGCACTCATCACCCTCGTGTGGAATGCAAACATAACCATTCAATTCATTGCAGACAATTCTACTGCACGATACATCACAGCCTATACCACCAAATCTGAGAAACATAGCTAAAAGACCTCTGGGATGACATATCATCTGACAGAGCACTATCACATAAATTGTACAGCTTTGGTATAAAAATGCCCTCCCATAGAGAATGCTACAGACCGTTTAACAGGTAGAGCCTTACATGGCAAATCTGAGCACATTGCCTGGTTGAACTTGGACCAGCCTATCCCGAAAAAGAGTATTATAATCATACCAAGAGATAGAAAACATAGCCACAAATGATCCCAACAGCCAGGACATTTTATAAAAATACTTTACTTGACACATACTACCCAAACAGAAGTACTGCTTTGGAAAACATGTGTCTGTGTGACATTGCCCAAAACTACACCAACACAAACAATGTCACACCAAATGAGACAACTGAGAAACATTCAGTTTCAACTTGTGAAGGAAGCCTAGTGAAACTAACCAAACACAGTCTAAAAAATGTTATCATTTAAAATTCCACAACTAAGAGAACCTCATTACATGGCCCTACGCCACTCAGCCAGGAAACTCCAATTTACCTAAGAGACACAATGGATACGACACTTAAGTTTGAAGACCAGCCATTCAACCCCACAGAAGATATGCTGGTGACCATGGATATCACCAGTTTATATATTAGTATACCACAAGACATGGTGGTTGAATGCGTGAGAATGCACTTGACTCACCACATGAAACAAAAAACAGTGCCCCTAATTTCATAGTGGAATTGTTGGAACTAGCTCTAACACACAACTTCTTTGAATTTGGTGAAACTTTCTACATGCAGATATGTGGAACCGCTATGGGTGACACATTTGCACCAAGCATGGCCATCATTTTTATGGTCGAATATGAGCCCAACTTTGTTGTTAACATCATCAACCCCTTTCTGGACAACATCATACTGTGGCACAGATACATAGATGATGTTATATTTATCTGGAAAGGTGAAAGCAACAATCTGACAGAGGTTTTAATTTGGATTTACAACTGCACTGAAGAAATAAAATATACTATGCAGCACAGCAACTCAGATATAAACTTTCTGGACCTCACCAACAAACACCAGAGCAACAAACTGAAGTGGACCCTATTCAGATAAGAGACTGACCGTAACACCATCTTACACTACCAAAGCCACCACCCCCAAAATCTCAGTGATAATCTACCTTACTGACAATTCTTATGGATCCACAGGAACTGCACTGACATCAACAAATTCAAGACAAATGCATCCTTACTGCATAACAAACTATCAACCAGGGGTTACCTCAAGAAACTTTTACGCAATACTCAAAAAAGAGCGCGATTTACTCCCAGAGAATCCTTACTTACCATAAAAGAGAGGGACCACTCTGGAGAGGAAAACATCACCCGTGCTACCACATTATGTCCCAATACAACCAAACTAAAAGGGGTCATAAAGAAATCCTGGCCACTCATTCAGTAAAGCCTACCAGATGAACCACTACCGAGAATGGCTCTTAAAAGATCTAAAAACCTAAAAGACATACTAACCCAGGCTAGACTAAGCAAAACCAGCACCAGATCCTCCCTATGGAACCTTAGAGAGATAGAAGGTCATCATCCATGTGGAAGCTGTACTGCATGCACGTTTACCCACAAAATGACCTAATTTCCCATAGGCACCTGCGTCATTTTTCAAACTGCAAATCCTCAAATGTTATATATGTAATTGAATGCCCAGGCGGCCTGAGATATGTGGGGCAAACCTCCAGGCCAATTCACAAAAGAATCAGTGAACACAGATCCAGAATACGGTGTAAGAGTATGACCGCACCACCAGTATCACACTTTTTAGAACTCCACCATGGCCCAGACAACTTTCTCTGGTGGATAGTGGACAAAGTACCACAAATGAACAATCCAGCGAACTCAATCAACTTTAAAGAAGCTTTTTGGATACTCAAGTTAAAATCCATAACATTGGGACTTAATGAGGCACATCCATTAGGCCCTTATACATGAAACGGTTTCCAGGGTAACATATTCCATCTCCATTACTGCAGTACCCTAAGGGACAATGGCACTGTTCCCTCGTAGTCTCTATTCTTATACTACAATGGCATTCATTAGAGGCCATCCTCTGCAGGTGTTACAATATTGACTTTCCGCACCCGCCAGCAGGCCAGCTGCACCACCTTCTGCATATGCCCTTTACCTGCAACTGTTACCCTAACATATCTACGGGTGCAGGGCTATACTCCACTTGGTGACATATGGAGTCTGTGTCCAACACACCAGTGATGAAGGTACCACCAGCCTATTCCATCAGGGCTCCAATCACCTGGGTTACAGCAGTGGTGTAATGCACGTAGCAACATGCCAGGCACACCAAAGTAAGGGCCTTGAATTCCCTTACCACTACTACCTATAAGTCCACACTATGCATACAAATTGTTCCAGGGCGTACCATCAGTTTCCTTCCATGGCCGTATAACAGTGAGCCAGTTTACCACGGCTACTGCATGCCACCACCCAATCTAATCTTTAATTTTTGACTCTAGTTTAGCTATAGGGACTTCTTACCAACACCAGCACGCATGTGCAGGACTACAATGATTAGTGCCCATAAACTAGAAGAAGGTTGCCACTTCTGTATCCAACCTGGTTCCCCACCTTCCACATCGGGGCATATCAGTACAGTGTTGGGCACTAGTGCCCACCGGCACACTAGCGCTCTGACGCCCGTGCCAATCGGCACCTAGAGACACTACTTCATGACTTGCAGACTGCGCATGCGCCTGGGAGCACCATCCTGTTCCGCGGCGCATGCGCAGTCCTGCACTTGTACACAGCTCTACCGGCAACTGCTCACTACACACAGCAGTCCTTCACCGGTGGGGCTACTGTACGCCGCTGCGGTATTGTGGACCAACTTCTTTGAGTCCCACGAATCTCGTTTTGGTAAGTCTTTTACACACTTACCTATGGCCATCTGACTCAGGCTTTTTGCCGTCTTGCTAGCATAATAGTAAGCAAAGGTTCTGATGGGCTGCCCCCCTTCTTTCTCTTCTCTTTGTTCCCTCATTTATGATCCACAGCAGCATGCATTTACCTATGTGATGAGCCTCGATCACTGAGGAATAAGAATACTTGATCATCACTTACTCACCTTAGGACACCAAGGTACTTGAATTTTAGCCTTTAACTAGATTTGTCTAACTAGAAAATAGTTCCTCTGTCTATGTTTTCTTACAGCATTCTCTGTGCACTATTTTGTCTTTCCATAACACGTTTAGTGCCATAATCCTAAACATTGGATGTTAACCAAGCCTCAGCAGTCTGTCTACAATGGGCTCCCAACACTCCATTCTCAAATCACCAAGCCAGAAAGGCAACTATACCGGTTGCCACTATTGCTAAGGTCAGTGACCAGAGGGAATTGTGCTTTCTTGAGATTAAATAATCTTTTTAAACTCATTGTTTTTAGTCTGTGTACCCAATGTTGTGACACTCTAAAAATCAGTCACACTTATGAGTACGATCATATGTATCACTTCCTTTTATTTACGGTCCCCTCTGCTTTTTGCAGGGGACTCTGCGACTTGGCTTCAGAAGAAGGCTTTTTCCAACACATGCATATACATCAATGAACTGATTGGTGCTGCCTGGGTTCACCCGACTCAGGGTTCTGATTTAATTTCCAGACGTCGACTCATTACAAGGTAACCCTCTAGCCTGGCTTTAAATAGATCTCTTCAAGGTCTAGTCTCCTAGATGCAATATATTGACTACATCTCCATCTAAGGAAGACACAAAAACAATAAAAAAAACTCTATATGGAGCTTCCATGTTTAACTACAAGTTGCAGGATCTTGTGCACCCTGTAGAGTGTGTTATTTGGGATTACCTATCTCTACATATTCATAATGTTTATAACTAAATGACAATATTGCATGAAGTAATGCCTGTGATTTTTCTGGGAACTCCCTTTCACATGTGAAAACAATTAACACTATTGTGACTACATTGGTATTTGTACGATTCTCAAATCATGAGATAATTTGCATTGGCATGAAGCAATGCTTTTGATTGTTATCTGCATTGGCATGAAGTAATGCTTTTGCCTATGTGTTTTACACTGTTGGGATTACACTGATATTTGGACCTGTCTCCAATCATGAGATACTGTGTATAGTGCTCTGTGAACCCTAGTTGTGTTTTTGCTTACACTGTTCACAGTGTGTGTATATATTTCTTTTTACTTATGAATTTATTCCTGAAAAAAAGTGTGCCTGCAATCAGTAAAAAACAGACTTTGCCTTAACAATATTGAGTGCCTAACTGCATTTTTGTACACAGCAATGCATTACATGACAGTAAATAATATGCTACCTTGTTGCTATAAATAGAAGTAGATTTGCATTTAAACAATTTGCAAAGAAATAGTATGCTTACAGACAGGACTAATTTGAAGCTGCATTTAAAGCAACTGAAAGCAGTATAACAAATGATAATGTCAAACAATATAAACAAACGTTGGACAATGAATGCCACTTGGAGAATCACTCATTCTAAATGAGGCAGAAATAGCCAAGACTGAGGTAGAAAATACCATGTATGAATATGAACAATCTGAAGAAGATTTGTCAGTTCTGGGATATCAGCTAAATGATGAACAACTCACCCTTTATCAAAAGTCACTCAAGAAATTCACCATGTTTTTAAACATGAAACTAAAACGTGTAACTGTAGACATTATATACCTCTGCTTTTGTATGTAAGTGGTGAAGCTGGACTGGCAAAACTTTCTTAATTAAAATAATCAGCACATTTATACAAATCATAACAAACAGCAACATTTCGGTTGTAGTTACAGCCCCCACAGGTTAAGCTGCCTATAACATAGGCGGTGTCACTTTACACCGACTACTACTCCATCCAGTAGAACACCAAAACAAATTAGAATACTACAAATTGTCAGTAAAATCGGCTACTGAGGTACGCAGTATTCAGAAACAAATGAAAGTGCTCCTGATAAATGAAGTAAGCATGGTGTCCAAACTCATGTTGGTTTTAATTCATCTCAGATTTGAAGAAGTCCTAAAAACCAATTACAGGGAACTGTTTTGAGGAAAACAAGCTATATTTTTAAAACATTAGGACACTATTGCAACATTTTCACCACAGACTTAACTCAAAACAGGCGCTAGTCAGCAGACCTCACATATGGTAATATTTAAAAAAGCATAGAACTAGGCTGCTAATTTTCGTTTTTCTACTTATCCTCCTTTCTCTGTCCTTGCTTTTGCGTGTCCTGTCTCCCTCCTATCCTTAGCTTTTAAGCAAATTTTCGTTCACCACCCATATATTTTTGTATATATTCTTTTTTGTTTCTCCATCCATTCTTGGATACAATCGTGATGTTATGGATGATGCCTCTGTTCAATTGTCACCCAACATTTAGCCAATACGCCCAGTAACTTCCCAGGCTTTTCTTTCTGGATTTTTCGACGAGAACTTTAAACAGTAATATTGCCCTACACGGCACCGAGACCGGATGAATTGTGAAACAAAACATCCATTATTTTTCCTTACTTACAGAAGCTTGAACAATGACATTGTTCTTTCCAGAGTTCATTCTGCTGTCTCTCTTTGCTTTGAATCAAGCATCCGCAAGGCCCACTGCTGTTCACCTTTCAATTTTCGTATTTATTTCCGAAGTTAACATCTAAGCATGATTGTTCATGCACCTGGAACCTGCAAAACAGCCTATGGCCTAAGCAAACCCACTCTGTCCCAGTCTAATTACTAATGCAGGTAGTATTACAATTAGCTGGTATTGTTAGCAGTGTTAGTAGTTAGTCATGTTAAGTGTGTAAGCACTCTGCATTATGCTATACTATGCTATACATCTGTTACATTTCCCTGCTAGTCTCCCTACATAATCCTACAGTAAAGGGAATCCCAATATGTTGGAGTAAACAGTTATACAGGGTAATAGATACATGTTTTGAACCTGAAACTTGCTTTGTAATGCTACTAACTGCACATGTTTGCAGCTAAATGCAAACTCACACTTGGAAAGAGCCATGTCATTGACTTATGTATGCATGTTGGACATATTCGGAGCTAGCTGTGATGCTTGATGTGTTTCATGAAGGCCACATTGTCAGTGGAGCAGCCTGGGCATTTGTGGAAAACTCAAATACATCATAGATACGCTTGAGAAAATGATCTATTGCCTATCAATTATGACAACCTACTCACCCTCGATCATCCCTTGTGCCTGCATATTTGTCACGTTCTGGGTAGAGTTAGTAATGTAGAAGTCAGGCTACTCTCAATTGTAATGCAATTAATTTAGTTATGATCATAATACACCTTTGTATAAATATTCACAGCTTATTTGTGTGGTGGTACATATATGTTTGTATTGTTGTGCTGTGTACATTGTACAATTCTGATGGAATGAAGTGTAATGTGAACTTCACTTTTAAGGTAAAGAAATTGGGTAATGCTGTAAATGTGATATTTATGAAACAGTATGAACAGTTATTATATGCAAATAATCGAGATGGAACAATTGTTCAGATCTCATTTTCGGGCATGTGTAGAAATGTGCATTCCTAACTCTGAACCAACTCTCATCTAACAAGCATCTCTAATTTTTACTATTAAAGCATGCCCTTTTTCATTTTCTTGAACAGAAGACAAACATGGCTGCCACAGGATGTTCAAAGAATGCAACAAATGTGGACAAATTCTTTCTTGTGGGACTGTACATTCTTCCGGACTTGAAGCAGTTTTTCTTTTTCATATTCCTAATGATTTATGTGCTCACTCTTGCTGGTAACGGCCTCATTGTGGTTACAGTTTTTTCTAGCGATCATCTTCGCTCTCCGATGTTCTTTCTTGTGAGCAATTTCTCCTTCTTGGAAATCTGGTATGCCACTAGTACTGCTCCCAGCAAGCTCTCTGGCATTTTAGCTGATGGCAGTAACATCTCGTTTGCTGGATGCCTCATGCAGTTCTACTTCTTTACGTGTTTTGCCACCATTGAGTGTTTTCTTTTGACAGTGATGGCTTATGACAGATACACCGCCATATGTTTCCCATTGCTATTTGTGTGCATAATCAAATTTGATTTCAGATGCTCCAGTGGAAAAGGAAATAATAGGTTTATTGTGCTTGATACTTAATGTGTGTTTTCTTTTTACTCTAAAAAAATAATTGTTTTCCTCGTCAGTGCCGTATCCATGGAGTGCTGGACCCCTGGAGTATACCCCTGTATTGGAGTCCCCTGGAACCCCCCTGGACTGATGAAGGGGGTGAATATGAGGATCCCAAAAGATATGGAGATGACAACCCCGGAGGAGGTCCCATGGCGTACTGGAATGGAGGTGTTCCACCAATAACGGTTTTCTGTGTGATTGTAACACAAACTCTCATTGATAGGGTCTACTTGAATAACAAACTGTTTTACTATTATTGTCAGGAACTATTTTACTACAGGAGGTATTTATAAAACTCTTATTTTGTCACAAACTGATTTTAATTTTTATTTTTACCGGTTTTCGCATTCGATTAAATGACACAGATTTTTCAAATGTGTTCTGAAAATGTCAATGATTTGATTTTTAATTAAATAAATACATACATTGGATCACCAATTAAAAACTCAAGACTTAAAGGTGATCTAAGGATAAAAATGATAAGATCTCATACAAAAATTCCCAAAATAATTCAAAAGATAAAAATTAAAAAACAGATTACCATTAAAAAAAACAAGAAAAAACAATAGGATCAAGAGATCATAATAAAGGTATTCAAGATCATTGTTTTGTTCCTTTTCAAAGATATTGTTGTTTGTTATTGTGATTAATAGTCATAATTATTTTACTCAAGACTAGAAATATGTACATAATGTTGTAACAGCTGGATTTCAATTTACGTGTTATTTATTTTCAAGTATGGAAAATTCAATTGGAAGCAGCACATGCATTTCAGTACATTTAATTAATTTATTCTCATTTTTTCCTGCAGTGATTTCGGGTGGTATCCAAGCAGTAAATAAAATGGAGGCAGTGTAGGAGTTGCTGGGTGCTCTGTATCAGAGTGGCTTATTAGTTTAGCATGCACATGTAATTTAGTGTGAGCTTTAACGTGGGTTTTAGACAGAAATGCAGAAGTGCAGAAATGCAGAAATGTGCAATGCACATGGTTGCCAATGCATGGGGCGTGAGATGGGGAATGCACAGAGTTCAGAAATGCAAGGCTGGACTGCCCCGCCACTACAACAGGACATCCCCGGGTAGGCCTCTGGCCATAGGGCTTCTTTGGAGCTGAAGGATCGCATGATTGCACCTCTGCTTGGGTGTTTTCCTCGAATTGGCTGCCTGCAGTGCCGACTGACACCACGGGCCGAGGCAGGCACTCCGTTTTTTTTCTTCTTCCCATCAGGGCTGCGTCTGCGCCTGCGCATGAGGGCATCCTGGGCTGACCTGGGAACCGGAACCGCATGTGCCCTGCACAGTGCAGACATTTCCAGCGAGGTCAGCAGGGCAGGCTGGAGCAGCCAGCCCGGACTTCGTCACGTGAGGCCTTCGGCTAGCAACTTCGATGTTGATTAAGGTAAGCTGAACAACGACATCACTATATCTATGAAGGAAGTAAAGGAACGTTTGCTATGAATTAGTTCCTACTGGAAGGAAACCTGGGTGCACCGTGCTGCGAAGGGTGCATGAAGACTTCCACACACCCACATGTTGGCAAGCAAACACACTGGGTGTCAGGGTGACAGACATGCCGGGACGATCCTGCAAATTCTGTCAGCAATTTTCAATGCCATGCCATGCCACCTTTGTACTCACTAAAGCACGTGCGTTTCTGACACTTCTCCTCTATCTCACTTAATCACAGGGTTGACCAGTGCACAGTTGTGCCTTGGTCCTGCCGCTCTAGTACTGGGACACACAACCTGGCATGGCAATGCCTCACAATTATCCTGCCCTACTGTAACCCCTGCTGTTACAGAACTGGCACTGTGGTGTGCAATCTGCAGGCTGTCTCGCACACTGGTGACTGGTCAGCCTAAACCCAAAACTGCTCTGCCATACACTGACCTCAGTAAGGGGAGGGCACACTATTACAGGCCAGGGTTGCACAGGGACACAATCCTGAAATGTAGAATGCGCGGCTCCTGCTCCCCTCACAGAGTGTTACCCATGCACCGACTCTGCTATTCGCGCACTAAGGACTATAATCCCTGGGATTTTTCAGCAGCAGGAATGGTGAAAAGTTGTATTTGGTTGAGCAAAAGTGCCTGCCTTCATGCCTGACGTGAAGAAAGGGACGGGAGAGGTAACACTATAGAAGTGGTGGCATTTTACATGTGTTTTTTGCCATACATTTGGCAGAAATATGCTTGCCCTGTTACAAAATTCTGTTATGGTCATAGTCTATATATGTGACCAGCTGATGAGGTTTGTTTGGCGTTTGCTTGCAAATGCCATTATACTTTTACTTTTAAAACAACAGCAGTATCCGTGTCCGCAAAATGCTCATTGCCTTTCAGATGAGCGAGCCATAGAAACCCAGCATACATGTTTACCGGAGCCATGTAAATGTTCACTGTAGGCTCCAACCTTCCCTGCCTGCGCTATACTGTAAAACAACACCCCATTTATCCGCTTCCTGTGCAGTGGTCCCTCAGTGCCATCCTGCAAATGACCCCCTTGTGCTGAAACATTCCCTCTGTTCTGTAACATTCTCAGTGGGGTAGTGTGCTCTTACAGTGCTGTACTATTCTCACTGTCTGCTGCACAATCCACTTCCTGCTGTAACATGGCCCTCTTCTGCTGCATGGAACGCACACTGCCTGTGATGTGCACTTCTCTTCCTGCACTGTAATGACCTACCCTAAACCACCTGCACTACATCTCTTGTCGTTCAGCTGTTGTAGCACATGCCATGCCCATCCCCCACTCCACACACACACTTCTGACCCCCCCTTATCCTCCAGACCCTGATGATCATTTCTTATTTGCCCTGTCTGTGCAGTTGTGTTTCCTTTGCACTCAGGGCCCCACCCCACAACGTGTACATGTTCTGTAATCATCCAGCCCTCCACTCCTGATGGTTCCCCTGGTGTGTAATACCTCAGCCCCATGCTGTAATATTCCTTCCACATATGCAAAATCGCCTTCCATATTATGTAATCTCTTATCTCTGCGTAATGACAGCCCTGTGTTGTAGCATGACCTACCCATGATGCCATCTGTATTTGTGCCATAATCGCCCAGCCATGTGCTGTAATATGTCACCCTCTGCTTTAACAATCATGTTTGCCATCACACACCACATGCCGTGGGATTCCTGCGCTGTAATATTCACTCCACAGTCTCTATCCTCATCTCTGTGCTTTTAGATTGCTCTATCAGCACCTATACACTGGAATCATTGCATTAAAGTACAGATAGGGAGACATGGGATATTAGGGGGTCCCAGCTTCTAGGTGTTCTTAAGTTATCTGCCCACCCATGCTAATCCCTATGGCCATTCCAACTCAGTTCCTGCCCATGCCCGCCCAAAACACAGCCTCTGAGGACCTGTTTGACTTCACTTTAATCAAGCCTTATCATCAAACATTGCACTCAAAGTGCCTGACAGTGTTTTTCAAAACAGTCTTCTGACAATTTATGACTTAATTGGAGCATTACTACTGGTGGAAAAAAAATGTCAACCAGGTCTGCCTTCAGCCACTCGATTTGTAAGCACTATGTGTGTCCTTCACTGAAGTTCTGTTATAAACAAGCATTGGCAAAGCCAACAGTTTAAGCTTGTGTGTCAATATTAGGCATGCACCAGGCATTGCTATTATATGTCAAGGTACTCTCAGCACTTTTCAGATACTACCATCAATGAACAGTTAATACCACTACGGCAGTGAACTTATTTAGAACATTACTTTTTAATCTGTATATGTTTAAAAAATGCTTTAAACACACTCATTTTGACAAATTGTATTCATCATTTTCTCAATGGATACTCCTAATACCCTCATTGAAGATTTGGGCTCACGCGCTGTGCTCGCTCGTTCAGCGAAATATGCGGCCACACTGAAAACATTTTCGAGGGCCACTTTTGGTTCCCAGATCGGCCCTGCTGAAATGCATAGCATGCTTTAAACTGCATATTAGTTCAGGGTGATATTTCAATTGACTGAATTGCATAAAATACTAATATATTAACATACTAATCCAACCCCAGTAACATGTAATATGTCACTTCATAAAAGTTAGTGCAAATTGGTCTATGTGGAAAGGGCCTGAAAACGATTTTGGAAATTAAATGTTGGTCAGAGTGTCCAGTGTGCCGTGGACCCTGCTTCTGTTCTTTGGTGATAGCTTTGCGAGCAGAACCTAAGAAACCTGGACAATTGCCAGGGAATTGTGAGAGGCACAAAGGACAAGGAGTCTGCCCTCACTTGCTGCCGGATTGCAGCAGAAAGTCTATCATCACTTGCTACTGGTCTGCCACGCCTCTGACTGCCACGCCTCCGCTGACGCCAATGCTTGCCCCAGTTCAAAAAGTGGGTTGGGAGCGAAGCGTAGCAGAGTGTGGTCAGAGTGTCCTTTGTCAGGTGACAGCTGTTGGTGGATAAGCAGTGATTTGTGGTCGGAGAAACAACTTTGGTAAGTATCCATTTATACACGGAAAAGGATACGTGTGGACAGAATCCATCCAACAGACACTACATCCAAGTGGTTACCCAGAAGGGCGTCCAGAAGGGCGTCATATTGAAGAAGCAATTAACTTATATGGAGAGACCTCAGTCGTACGAACATAAACTGTTCCTATGCCTATCGCAGGAAGCGAAAACTCAGGCTTGCTTGAGGACAAACAATAAGAGCGTGGAGCCATTAGATTGTCCCACACTGCGGCAGAGCCAGACATCTTGGGAATATCGACTGAGCCGTGCACAAAAACACATGACCATGTATGCGCAGATACAGTGACAAAGTATCCATTTAACATCACGGTCAACATAGGTGCTAGCACGGCTTCAGTTCAGCCACAACATTACCTCAGATTCCGTCAGGCAATTCTGAGGTCAAAGAGCCAGCCAACTCAATCCCTCATAGCTTGGAATACCCAAATACCGAGGAGGGGCACATGATAAGAGGGTCGGGGGCTCTAACCGGCCTGTCCAAAGGAGTCAGTGAGTTGTAATATAAACCAGTGACGGATAAGAATGGATCAGAAGGAGTTCCAGAGAAGCTCACAGAGGAGAAAAAACGAATATGTAAGTGGGACCAAGGAGAGGGGGGAAACGCATAACGACTGGAGAACAACTGGAAGTGGACCATATCCATACTAAGGCAGGAGAAGCGGACAATATCCTGGACACACAGATAACTAAGAAAATGGATGACAAGTAGGCCATAGAGCGGCGCACCAAAGAAACTAGTTTAACACAGCAGGAGAAAAAAACGACACAAGGGAATTCCATTTTCGCGGGAAAATTGAGGAATAATGACTAGATCCAAACCATGGGATCCCCATTGCAAAACATCAAAACACCAAGAATGTGCTTACCTAAAAGAAGACAACAGAATAGGATTTTGTTAACTCAAACCTTAAACACAAACAAAACGACAGCGGAAAAAAGCATTTGGAAACCTCAAAAGAGACCCTGATGTTTTGTCTTTAACAGATCACCACTGATGGATAGGCAATTCCACTTTAATAGTTATCAAAAACAGCCAGCACAAAGGGTGGCGAACAAGGAACACCCAGAAATCTCAGATGAGGTTCTATTGGAAACCTTGAGAACTATGGAAGACAAAGAAAAGATAACAACGGCGTTAAATGATATTATTAAAAATTTGCAACAGCAAAAGTCAGCTTTCCGAGTAATTAATAGTAAGGCAGTACAGACAATTAACTTTAGTAACGAAACAGAAAACATTTCCCCAAAAAATGTAAAAGACATGGCGTTGCAAACGCAACCCTCACAGAGAAGAAAGCAAATGACTAAGGAGAAAGAAAACATAACTACAGATCGTTAGCTTGAGCGTCCAACTCTGACTGACTTTAACAAAGAAACAACAATGAAGGGCCCAAATGTACAAGGATACCCTGAAGAAAAGTTCCTCTTGTTTTCAACAAGAGCGGCAATTTTAGAGCCTTTTGTGAAACTGTATGAGGACTTAGCAGCCAAACTACAAGTTCAAACTACCTTATTAGCAATGGTTCATTCAAAATCAATCTTTGTGGAAGATTTCATTATGTCAGTGCGAAACAACCTTGACTATAGCAATGCAAAGGTTGCCCAATTATTGCATGACATACTTGACTCAATCGTAAAGGAAAGGAAAGAAAGGAGATAGGTAGAAAGGCGAGAATCATTGACAATGGTACTGGAAAAGAAGACAGACAATCAGGCTGTACATAATATGAACAGGTATAACGGACACGCCAACCAAGAGACCGTTGACGCTGGAGAGTCAAATAAATTAGAAAAGAGCCAGTCATTAACTTACATAACAAAGGAAGACTCCCCAAGGAAGAACAAAGAAAATAAGGAGAAAGTGACTCAGTCCTCCCACCATTCCCCAGGAATCCAACCACTGGACGTGAGTGGAGTTATGGAGCAGACAAAGACTCAACTAAACACACAAAGAATACCAACATTGAACCAGAAAGAAACTCCAAATTGAAAAATCTATCTAGTCAAGGCCCAGGAAAAACAGAAAAACAAAAAAGATTCAATTTAGAAAGTATAATCCCAAGTGGACGGATAACAGTCGAAAATAATGAAAATAACTATAGTTACCCGAATACCAACCCTGAAATAAAAATCTGTGAACTTTTTACAAAACCAGGGTTTAAGGCTAACCAAAAACATTTAGTGGAAAAAACAGGCCAAACAACCTGAACACAAGAACAAGGGGGTAAAAGGGAGTATAACAAGACATAAATTAAAGAATCAACCACCACCTCCCAATCAGAAATCCAATAAGACTTGAGTATTTTTTAAAAACCTCACTGTGTCAACACAAGGGCTCCCTATTACTAAGTTGGGCGTAGGGGTACCTAAGACTGAAGAAAGGAAAAAGAGGAAGAAAAACAAATGTTGCAGACCTCAGAATATTCAGAAGAGGAGGAACTAGAGCAACCTTACAACATACTCGATTTCAGAGGAGAGCGAATTGACGGAAGAACAGGAAACCACAAGATATGAAACTGATCGGGAACACATTTTTGAAATTTCAATAACTAGTGAGATGGACGTAAATGATTCAGAAGAACACGAGGATAAAGAAAATTCCCAAACGAAAGGACAGCAAAGGAACCACTCAACTTGAAACCCGGGTCTGTTTCACTATAGAAATTCAAAAGAAGCCTGGAATTCAGAAACAAGGGACCCTGAAAGGATTCCGAAGGGTCCAACTCAGAAATTAAATTCAGAAAAAAGAGTTGGGAACTCCAAAGACTGGAGTAAGGGAAACCCACAGGAAAAGGGAAGAAGCCAAGTACCATCACCGTTAAGGCACGGGTCCCAAAAAGGAGAAGGAACTTGTCAAATAACTTGTTAAATTCTGAAAACCAAAAAGATGGGCGAACAAAAGGTGCTGAAGTTAAAAAAGCGATTAATGTAGGGTTTAAGAGCCTGGAACAACTAGAAGGTCTTATTCTGGAGAGAATGCTACAGTATAACAATGGTTTGGTCTTGAACTAATCAAACTTGATCAGACTATTGCATCATAGTCCGGCTTTGAGACTGATAACATCAAGTGATATAGCCATAGTAGAATTCCCAGAAGAAGACCGAACAGATGAGGTGTTGCTCCATACAGTCTCGAGACTGGTCAAAAAATTGCTTTTTGAAGAAGTGTGCATTAATAACAGTCAAACCGAGGCATAAAGAAAAGAACAAATGTGTAAAAAAGTTAAAAACTTGACCGCTCAAGGAAAAATTGTACTAAAAAGATCCTGCAGATTCTCAATGACACCTCCAATAAGCTTTGACGGAATTAAAGTGATTCCAATTTTGGCCTACAGAGCGGAAACCACATTTTGTTTACCTGAAAATATCTGGCCACAGTTGAAGGGCATGTTTTGGCGAGCAGTATTGCAACTGCCAAAATCATTGCCAATACAATCAATAAGGAGGGAACTTACTTTGACATCACTGAAAGCGCTAGTGGATTGGAAGATTATATCATTCCACAGAAAATGCCATAACATGCCCCTATCGGGGGATTTTGAGGTAATAAACAAGGTATTCAGTATCAACAACGACCCCCAACTGAAAAAATGGCAACTTAAGTGTGAATCACTTTTAAAAGAAATGAACGAAACAAAGGGGGACCTGTTGAATAATCCCTTGAAATCAAAAGCAAAAAAAGTACACAAAAGACTGGATACAGATGCTAAAGGAGTTAAGACATTATAAGAGTTATGAAGTCTTTTGGTCCACACCGAGGACATTGAATACACTTCCAGGATACCTAAGATTCCAAACTGCTTTTTGGGGTCACAATCTATGAGATTCCGTTTGAATACCCTACCCACTGGGGAAGTAACACAGAGAAGATCGAAACAATGTGATATGCTAAACTGTAGAGTTTGTTCTATGCCAAACACAGTGGAATCACTGAAACATTTAACTTTAGAATGTAAAGGCTTAAAAAATGAAAGAGAAATATGCCTGAGTGAAATTGCTAAACTTACCTTAAATAGAGGTATAGAGACACGGTGGAACGTTTTCATTGAAGAGGAGAAAATAACTATTAACTTGGCGCTGGTCAGACTGATAACCATGATTTTCAAGAAAATCAAAGATCTCCCAAAAAAAAGAGAAACTGAGTAATCAAGAAATGAGGAAAGGTCAAAAGTATGAAAGTCTGAGAAGACGAGTTGTTACACGCAGAATTTACCTTTGTTCGGATCTTTTCAGTTACGTTAAAATATTAAAAAGCTTTTTTTAGGTTAGATTTTGGCTTAAGGTTTTCAATTTGTTAAACCGATTGAGGCAAAATAAAAAAATAAAAAAATAAAAATTAATTCAAACGTTCAGACCGAGCTTGGTGAAGTTGAACAAATATGAAATTCCACTCTGCTGAGGCCAACCATTGTGAGTCAGGAAGCGAAGGAAGAAATTAACATTTATCTTTCAGAAATGCAGTTGCTTCAATGGAGAAAATACACAGGACAGATTGGATGATGTGGGTGGATCTAGATGATGTGGTGTTATATTGATTGGCAGAAGAACTTCTTAAAAGAGCTGTGAGTGTGTGTAGTGAGGGCAGATCTCCTGGGACAATGCACTGAGAGGGACAGTGCATTGCCGAGGGCTGACTGGAGGACAGAGTTCAGTGCTGGCCAGCTGCCTGGTTCTGTAGCAGTTCTTATCTGAGTGGCCGACCCTGAGGGGATTCCCATGTTCAGCTGAGCCAGAAATATTGACAACTTCTGGGTAAATATATGTATAAAGTGAGGGGTGTTGGATTGTCTGTTGGTCAGTTAGTCAGGTAAATAGGTCATTTCATTTTTGGAGTTGTCAATGTTAAAAGTGCATGCAATTTCGAAATGATATGAGTGCCTTTGTTGTTTTGTTCTCTCTCTCTCCAAAGTGCATCTCTTGCCAAATTTCTCGCTTTCAATGACGAAGGATAAGAAAGGTCACAGCTTATTCTATTTTTGAAATGTGCCATTGCTCATTGTAATATATTCGCACTGTTAAACCTGACGCTTGTATAAGTGTTGTCAAGTATAAATGGTAAGTTTGTCTATTACGATAAAACAACACTTCATAAAGCCACTTGGTGTTTTGGTTCATTTTTGTCGCAGTTATTAATTGTATTTAAACTACACCAAGAGGTGGGTGCACAACTAGATATAGCCCAAAGGGAAATTACTGATGTGAACTGTCTAGCTAGAAAATGAATGAGGGTGCAGTATTTCAATGTGCGTGTTTACAATTGTGAAGATCAGCCAAAAGGACATTATTGTGGCATTGTACATAAGATCCTACCAGGAAATCCAAACATTTGGCCTGGGTGTACTAAGCCCAGTATGGTGCTATAGTAAGTGACCCTGGTAAAAACAGTTGTTAGGCAATATTCTGAAGGTAGTCTCTCCACTGTAAAAGGAAATATCCCAATGAATTACCACAAGAGATGCTACCACCATAAAATACCACTCTTTACCACCATGATACAAATAAAACTCAGTTAGCTATAACCCCAAACATATCCCACCGGCAATATGTAGCCAAGATTCTGTGATTGCTGGTAGGTCAATTTATTTGTTGATGATGAGGTCATGAGCATGGGTGCCCAAGGATCTGATGTTGATAAGGGTGCAATTAAGTGGTTTGTTCTGGGCAGTAGGAGGTGATGGATTGGCATGTGGCCTCATGGTAAGGGAAGTTTTTCGGGTGGTGGTGGTTGCAAGGTCTGGCTGGATAGTCTAAACAGTCTGAGGTTGGCTGTTATAGGGTAGGAGGGCTGTTGGAGATCAATGGGGTGCCGAGGCATTCTAGAGCTCCAATTGAATCATCTCAGGGCTTCTGGGGGGGGATGTGATCTTGTGTTTACGTCTGGGGAGTCTTTCAAGGGACAGAGGAGGTGGCAGGGCCCTCACAGACTTGGGTAGCATGGGTGGAAGGACACTCATGGGCTTACGTAGCGCAAGTGGCAGGGCACTCATGAGCCTGGGTAGCGCAGGAGGCAGGACACTCATGGACTTTGGTAGCATGGGTGGCTGGGCACTCATGCCCCTACATAGCACAGGTAGCAGGGCACTCATGGACTTGGGTAGCATTGGTGGCAGGGCACTTATGGGCTTAGGTAGCACAGGAGGCAGGGCACTCATGGACTTGGGTAGCATGGGTGGCAGGCAGTCATTGGCTTAGGTAGAACAGGTGGCAGGGCACTCATGGGCTTAGGTAGCACAGGAGGCAGGACACTCATGGGCTTGGGTAGAGCAGTAGGCAGGGCACACATTGACTTAGGTGCATGGGAGGCAGGGCACTAATGGGCTTAGGTAGCGCAGGCGGCAGGGCACTCTTGGGCTTAGGTAGCATGGATTGCAGGGCACTTATGGGGTTAGGTAGCGTAAGTGGCAGGTCACTCATGTGCTTGGATAGAGCGGGTCACAGGCATGCGTGGCTTCGGAAGCGCAGGTGACTGGGCACCAGAGGTGATTATTGGGCTTGAGTTGCTTGCAACTTGGACAGGAAGTAGCTTGAGCAGAGCGAGATTGCATAAGAGTGGAGATACGAAAGTACGGGATGTTAGACTGAGGGAAGGGTTTAGCACAGAGCAGACGGAGGAGGAGATGATATGTGGGTATGTAGGCATATCTCCTACACCAGTAAAGGTGGTGAGGGCTGCAGGGGGTACAGAGATAAAGTTCCCAGAGGAGATGAGCAAAGCACATGGGTCACAAATAACTGCTAACAGGTTGCCAGGGCACATATTGTCATTTGGTGAAACATCCATTGCAGAATCCTGGGGTGAGGCACACTGGACATTGTAATCAGAAGGGGCATACAGGGCAGTGCCATCAGGCAAAACACTTAATACTTTGTAGTCAGGTAGGGCACATTTCAAGCAAGCATATGGAGCTTATGGAGCGGACACATAGCAGTGTTTAAAGGCGGGGCACACATGGCAGTGTTAACCAGCGAGGCACGCATCACTTTGTAGCGAAGTGGAGCACGCAACAAGCTAACAATTGGAGTGGCATGCATGGCAATTTCTCGCTATGAATACCCGATGTTCAAGAGAATGGGCCTCATTACGACCCTGGCGGTAAGGGGTTTACGCCAGCGTTAGCTGCGCCGACCCCTTACCGCCAATTACGAGGTCCCTTAGCGCCATGGAGGTCTTAACACCCGCTTTCAGCGGGTGTTAAAATCCATGGCGCTAAGGGACCATGGAGTTAATTACGCCACCGTAATTTACGGTGGCGTAATTAACGCCTTCCCCACTCCCATTATGCCCTATGGGGCAAAAATGGGAATGGGGAAGGGTAAATGGGGATTGGGGACTTACCGCCCCGCCGACCTCGGAATGGGGCGGTAAGTCCGCCAACCACCATGGCGTAAACGTAGTTTACGCCATGGTGGTAAAGTCACGGCCCAGGCGGTAACTTACCGCCTGGGTCGTAATGAGGCCCAATATATTTAGCATGCACTCAACTCATTCCCCTGACATTTAGACATGTGCTTCGGTTATATCGTAGTTTGGATTTTTGCCACTCTAATATTATTCTAATATCACTTCCAAAAGACTACCTTGAATGTCACCAATAACCAGTAGCAACTCAACTAAATCAAACATTATATTCACCATGAAGTGTCATATGTGTAGAGCACAGCTAGCATGAGGGCCTTATCTAGCATGAGGGCCTTATCTAGCACCAGGGCCTTATCTAGCACCAGGGCCTTATCTAGCATGAGGGCCTTATCTAGCAAAAGGGCATTTTCCGGCACGAGGACCTTTAAAGCATGAGGGCCTTTTCTAGCACGAGGGTCTTATCTAGCAGAGGGCCTTATCTAGCACGAGGGCCTTTTCTAGCATGAGGGCCTTATCTAGCATGAGGCCTTTATCTAGCACGAGGGCCTTCTCTAGCACGAGAGCCTTATCTAGCATGAGGGCCTTATCTAGCATGAGGGCCTTATCTAGCTTGAGGGCCTAATCTAGCATGAGGGCCTCATCTCGGCCGGCAGGGCTGGATGGAAATTATCATTCCAGGCTGGATGTGGCATTGTCCTACATTGTCCTACATTTCACTAAATGGCTATACTATTAACTGCTATAAACTCCTGCCCAGGGCACAAAAGCATGTAGCCACAGATGAAACATTCCGATTGACATTTGCAGTGATGCATTTCACAAATGTTAATTCATAATCATCGACTTTGCTAAACTTCTCTTCTCCAACACAAATGGAAACATACAGAACAATACTTAAACTTTCAGAGGCATGACAACATTAATGTGTTCACGTAATGCCACAAAAAGTTTGAGGTTATGAAAATGACTTCTTTTATTTCTAGGTAAAAAGCATAAGATAAGAGGTTGGCTAAGCAACAAACTTATCATGTAACATTGACTTGTTTGCATATTGTTTTTCAAAACAAATTAGAGGTCTTTGCTTTGCTTTTATAAGCGTCTATTCTCATTATCGGTATTGTTATTAAAATGTAGCAGGATTGTTATTAAACCTTTCTGTGCAAAGATTTCTTCCAGGGTAAAAAAAAACAGGGGGGGACAGATTGTTGTCCAGTTTCGATTCAGGGGAGTCATTTATGGCTCTAGTGGGAGGAGATGCACTTCCTCTAATGGCTGTCAGTGATTGGTTTGGGTATTAATTGGGCCTCATTACGACCCTGGCCCTATGGGGGCTGAAATGTGAATGGGGAAGGACCGGGTCCGGGTCCTTGGAGGGAGGAATTACCGGGCCTTAAGCACTCGGAATGGCCCGGTAATTCCTCATTCTGTGGACCCGGACGCGATTTCAATACCGCCGAGGTTGTAATGAGGGCCATTGTCTTGTATTGTTTCCTCAGCTGCAACCTCCATGTTAATTGGCTTGTCTGAGTAAGTAGAAAGATCTAGGGCCTTATTATAAGTAATCCGGTACGGAAACAATGTTCCGGTAATCTTACCAGCACCGTTGTTTCCGGACCGGCATACTAAAGGTCTGCCTGCCAGAGCCGCCGTGACTGGCAGGTCTGACCCTGCCGGACACAGCAGCCACAGTAGGCAGACATCACGGATGCACCAGCACTGTTAATAACCTTCAAAATACATCTGTTGAAATACCAGACCAAATATGTGTCTGTTGCTGTAGAACGTTTTACAAAAAGAGCATAAAAATAGTAGATCTAGCCTACAAAATAGAAGACAATAAAGAATCTCAATGGCTCCAATTAGCTTCATATCTAACAGCAGAAGATAAATATGGAATGACTAACCTCACAAGAGTGTGCACGTACTGCAACACAAAGCTTGACCGTAACCAAATGCCATCACATGCTATGACTAATAACTTCCAAAAGCTCTCCGAAACTTGTACGAGAGCGTATAATACAAACAGTGCACCCATTTCAAGCTATAATATGTTTTCAAACAAAATCAGCCAAATTACCTCCATCCAAGCTACTAAAGGGCAATTGTGGCATACTAGTGTATTTACACCTACTTAAGAGAGAGGATTTGTTAGTTCCTAAATTACGTACTGCTACAACTGCAGGACAGAACATTCAACCTATCACTAGATATAATGCAGACAGCCATAAAGTATTCAATATTGTAAGAAAACACTGACATCGAGTTCACCTTGATAAAGATATCTCCAATTGGATTGATTTGAATCCAAGTTTCACTTATACTAAGGGCCGGTCGCTGAAAAACAAGCTCTGCCCTTCATTCATGAGCAACCCCATCTATAAATCAAGTTAGCTACATTTGACTCAACACAAAGGGTTTCACAAATGTGGTGGCTGATCCATGTGCATAATTGCAAACGCCAATTGTTCAGTTTGGTACTCTGGGCGAACATCGCTTTGAATCATTTATTAATTTTTACAAAAAATCTGCGGTGTACTGTGTTATCTGTGTATGTAGGCTCCAATACATAGGCAGTACAATTGGAGCACTCAAAATTAGAATAAGAGAACATCTGTCCACTATTGGGAATCATGATGCAAAATATCCATTAGCCAGCTACTGGCAAGCGTGTCATCAATTGGATTGTAAGGATGCCATCAAATTTGTGGGACTAGCTAAAGTCTCTTTACCACAAAGAGGTGGGAATTTGATATTAAAACTTTTTTGGAAGCTAGGCTTATCTATAAATATAAGACTGTCTTTAGGGGCCTTAATTCAGATCATGAATTTGCAGTCTTTTTGTGAATTGTTCATTTTATCTGTTCTAACCAATGGGGAAAAAAGCTTGGATGCTTGTTTTCATTTGTGTCAACATAACATGCATTACACTATTCTGTATGAATTGGCTGCCACGTGACTCTTACATCAAGCTTATTCAAGCAATTTTACATTTTTTAACTATGCTTTGTCAATTAAATGCAAATTGTGAGTTCAACATATTGGTATAGCAACAGGATTTGTTAATCTGCTGTTTCTAGTACTTTATTTTTCATAATATAACTCTTGCTAATTAGTAGGGATATTCCTTGGTCTTCGTGTCCTTTGCTTAGCATTTATTGGGGACTGTCGTTTGCAATCCAAGCTCATTTAGCACTGTTACAAGCCCTCTTCCGATTCTTATTCGGCATTGTGTTCTCATTGGGTACCGCAGCGCCCTTTGGAATCTATTTAGCTTTTTTCTCTAATAGTTACATAATATTGTGTTGATCGGCAATCTATTTAGTTTTTTGTCTAATAGTTACATAATATGGTGTTGATCAGCGACTTTATTCCAGATAGATCACAACTCGAAAGAGGGTGGACACCACATCCACCCACTGCATAGTGCACATTGGTCTCTCACCCAAGATGGCGGACCAGAGCAGTCATTAGGATTATAAGGAGTGTGGACCCTTACAATGGCTCCCACGCACTTGGGCAAGCTGGCATTCAGGGGCACTGTGTTAAGTCCTTGCAACGTATTCAGGTAATATACTTTTTCTATGACCCCTGATACTGAAACATACCAATTAAGGCCTTAGTCTAGTCGTCTACCGCTATGTAATTGACACACACAGCGGGCTGCATACGCCGTAGGCTATTTTACTCTTTGTGTTCTTTAATTTTGAGAGGCGTTTGCATTAGCTGCACAGCGGAGGACTGCCTAACCAGCATTTATTTAAGATTTGGTTACAATAAGATGGTGGTTTCACAATTGTTAGCAATATCAGATGTATGCCTCACAGTATAATTGTGACATGGGGCTTCAGTTGATATTGGATGATTTCAGTGGTTCAGCTGTGCCTTTCCACCTTTGTAAAATTGAATAGGATTAATCAAGTAGGTGAAGTTAATTGGATAGCAGCAAGCGGAAGTGGTCCAAAGTGAAGAGGACATCAAAGTGAAACAGAAGTAGAACTGGCCATGGCCTGTTTGTAAAAATTGTTTTGTTTTAAAACAATAAACAAAGAAAAATAAAATTGTGCCAATAACAGACAACAACATTTGGCAACACTAGTCAACTTAAACAAAGTTATACGAGCCCTACACTATCTAAAAGAAAATAATGAATACTACAAAGATATAAACGTAGAGGAAACTTAACAGAAAACACCCACATTATTCAACAGTCACCAGAAACTGGACAATTTGAATGTGTAGATCATGTTATTGCAGCCAAAATTTTAGACCAGTATACAATTCACCCACAGCACTCCAAAGGCACACTTAATAATCCATTAGAAACATATCAAATTCATCAAGCAAAAGGTTCCCCAATGAGCATATGGGAAAAAAGGGTAGAAGCACATTCTTTTGCTCTACTCTTTCCTACAGGAAAAGGACGGAGATATGATGAAATTTCCACACAAATTAGTGTATCTGAATATTGGTCTTAACGAATGACACCAGATTCAGGCAAAATGTCGAACACATTTTCCACCTCTTCTTCGAAAGTGAACTAGAAACTCTATGTTATGGAGTTGCACACACATTAAAACAGGCTCTAACTTTTTAAACACACGGATTGCCTCGAGCTTCAAAAAATAAAAGACAAAGATGAAGTTGTGCAGTGAAGTATCACACATCTCTTGGCAAACATACGTGATACAAAAGTATACTGGTTCTAACATCATGCTGATGTACGTTGTATGCTAAGGAACCTAGGCCCAACCACATGATTTGTCACTTTAAACTGTGAAGAGTATGCATCGCTTTACTTGCACTACGAATCAAAATAAAGATGGAATAGACATAAACACACCAAGAGAACTCTGTCTTCTTGAGCCTGTAAATGTATCAAGGTACTTTCATCATTGCTTCATAGCCATGCTGCATTTTATCTGCAATAAAACTATCCCTCTGCTCAGAGAAGTGTGACACTTCTTTTGGGGAAAAGTATATCTATCCAGAGGTGCAACACCTATCCACATGCTATTGTAGATAGAAGATACTCCAAAACTAGTTTATGATTTTGATTCCACGGTTATAAAGTTCATTGAAAAATAAATGTATTGAAAAATACATTACCTGCTACATCCCTTCATAAAAGCACATATAGTGACTTACATTCACAAATGTTACGCTTCCAAAACATAATGTGGCAAATACTGCCAACGTAGATATAAAAACAAAGGTAAATACTATCCCAAATGTCACTTTGGCTTCCCTAGACCAGTGTGCGAAAAAGGACAAGTACATAGTTTGATGTCTTCTGTTAGACACAGCATAAAAGTCACATCTCCTAAAAATACATACAACATTAAAAGGGAATAAGTATCCAAGTACATCAATGCTTACAATGCACTCATCACCCTCGTGTGGAATGCAAACATAACCATTCAATTCATTGCAGACAATTCTACTGCACAATACGTCACAGCCTATACCACCAAATCTGAGAAACATGGCTAAAAGACCTCTGGGATGACATATCATCTGACAAAGCACTATCACATAAATTGTACAGCTTTGGTATAAAAATGCCCACCCATAGAGAATGCTAGAGACCGTTTAACAGGTAGAGCCTTACATGGCAAATCTGAGCACATTGCCTGGTTGAACTTGGACCAGCCTATCCCGAAAAAGAGTATTATAATCATACCAAGAGATAGAAAACATAGCCACAAATGATCCCAACAGCCAGGACATTTTATAAAAAACACTTTACTTGACACATACTACCCAAACAGAAGTACTGCTTTGGAAAACATGTGTCTGTGTGACATTGCCCAAAACTACACCAACACAAACAATGTCCCACCAAATGAGACAACTGAGAAACATTCAGTTTCAACTTGTGAAGGAAGCCTAGTGAAACTAACCAAACACAGTCTAAAAAATGTTATCATTTAAAATTCCACAACCAAGAGAACCGCATTACATGGCCCTATGCCAACTTTTTAAACCTTGGAGAAAAGAAAATGAATTATTAGGTGACTATAACTCAGGCAGGCCCATTGTTTCAGGGTGTGGCTCTATTTTAGAGCCTATTTGTAAATGTATTGACTATTTTCTGAAGCCACTCAGCCAGGAAACTCCAATTTACCTCAGAGACACAATGGATACGACACTTAACTTTGAAGACCAGCCATTCAACCCCACAGAAGATATGCTGGTGACCATGGATATCACCAGTTTATATATTAGTATACCACAAGACATGGTGGTTGAATGCGTGAGAATGCACTTGACTCACCACATGAAACAAAAAACAGTGCCCCTAATTTCATAGTGGAATTGTTGGAACTAGCTCTAACACACAACTTCTTTGAATTTGGTGAAACTTTCTACATGCAGATATGTGGAACCGCTATGGGTGCAACAATTGCACCCAGCATGGCCATCATTTTTATGGTCGAATATGAGCACAACTTTGTTCTTAAGATCATCAACCCCTTTCTGGACAACATCATACTGTGGCACAGATACATAGATGATGTTATCTTTATCTGGAAAGGTGAAAGCAACAATCTGACAGAGGTTTTAATTTGGATTAACAACTGCACTGAAGAAATAAAATGTACTATGCAGCACAGCAACTCAGATATAAACTTTCTGGACCTCACCATCAAACACCAGAACAACAAACTGGAGTGGACCCTATTCAGATAAGAGACTGACCGTAACACCATCTTACACTACCAAAGCCACTACCCCCAAAATCTCAGTGATAATCTACCTTACTGACAATTCTTATGGATCCACAGGAACTGCACTGACATCAACAAATTCAAGACAAATGCATCCTTACTGCATAACAAACTATCAACCAGGGGTTACCTCAAGAAACTTTTACGCAATACTCAAAAAAGAGCGTGATTTACTCCCATAGAATCCTTACTTACCATAAAAGAGAGGGACCACTCTGGAGAGGAACACATCACCTGTGCTACCACATTATGTCCCAATACAACCAAACTAAAAGGGGTCATAAAGAAATCCTGGCCACGCATTCAGTAAAGCCTACCAGATGAACCACTACCGAGAATGGCTCTTAAAAGATCTAAAAACCTAAAAGACATACTAACCCAGGCTAGACTAAGCAAAACCAGCACCAGATCCTCCCTATGGAACCTTAGAGAGATAGTAGGTCATCATCCATGTGGCAGCTGTACTGCATGCAGGTTTACCCACAAAATGACCTAATTTCCCATAGGCAACAAGGAACAACAAGGAACTGCAAATCCTCAAATGTTATATATGTAATTGAATGCCCATGCGGCCTGAGATATGTGGGGAAAACCTCCAGGCCAATTCACAAAAGAATCAGTGAACACAGATCCAGAATACGGTGTAAGAGTATGACCGCACCACCAGTATCACACTTTTTAGAACTCCACCATGGCCCAGACAACTTTCTCTGGTGGATAGTGGACAAAGTACCACAAATGAACAATCCAGCGAACTCACTCAACTTTAAAGAAGCTTTTTGGATACTCAAGTTAAAATCCATAACATTGGGACTCAATGAGGCACATCCATTAGGCCCTTATACATGAAACTGTTTCCAGGGTAACATATTCTATCTCCATTACTGCAGTACCCTAAGGGACAATGGCACTGTTCCCTCGTAGTCTCTATTCTTATACTACAATGGCATTCATTAGAGGCCATCCTCTGCAGGTGTTACAATATTGACTTTCCGCACCCGCCAGCAGGCCAGCTGCACCACCTTCTGCATATGCCCTTTACCTGCAACTGTTACCCTAACATATCTACGGGTGCAGGGCTATACTCCACTTGGCGACATATGGAGTCTGTGTCCAACACACCAGTGATGGAGGTACCACCAGCCTATTCCATCAGGGCTCCAATCACCTGGGTTACAGCAGCGGTGTAATGCATGTAGCAACATGCCAGGCACACCACAGTAAGGGCATTGAATTCCCTTACCACTACTACCTATAAATCCACACTATGCATACAAATTGTTCCAGGGCGTACCATCAGTTTCCTTCCATGGCCGTATAACAGTGAGCCAGTTTACCACGGCTACTGCATGCCACCACCCAATCTAATCTTTAATTTTTGACTCTAGTTTAGCTATAGGGACTTCTTACCAACACCGGCACGCATGTGCAGGACTACAATGATTAGTGCCCATAAACTAGAAGAAGGTTGCCACTTCTGTATCCAACCTGGATCCCCAGCATCCACATCGGGGCATATCAGTACAGTGTTGGGCACTAGTGCCCACCGGCACACTAGCGCTCTGACGCCCGTGCCAATCGGCACCTAGAGACACTACTTCATGACTCGCAGACTGCGCATGCGCCTGGGAGCACCATCCTGTTCCGCGGCGCATGCGCAGTCCCGCACTTGTACACAGCTCCACCGGCAACTGCTCACTACACACAGCAGTCCTTCACCGGTGGGGCTACTGTACGCCGCTGCGGTATTGTGGGCCAACTTCTTTGGGTCCCACGAATCTCGTTTTGGTAAGTCTTTTACACACTTACCTATGGCCATCTGACTCAGGCTTTTTGCCGTCTTGCTAGCATAATAGTAAGCAAAGGTTCTGATGGGCTGCCCCCCTTCTTTCTCTTCTCTTTGTTCCCTCATTTATGATCCACAGCAGCATGCATTTACCTATGTGCTGCGCCTCGATCACTGAGGAATAAGAATACTTGATCATCACTTACTCACCTTAGGACACCAAGGTACTTGAATTTTAGCCTTTAACTAGATTCGTCTAACTAGAAAATAGTTCCTCTGTCTATGTTTTCTTACGGCATTCTCTGTGCACTATTTTGTCTTTCCATAACACTTTTAGGGCCTCATTACGACCCAGGCGGTAAGTTACCGCCTGGGCCGTGACTTTAGCACCATGGCGTAAACTATGTTTACGCCATGGTGGTTGGCGGACTTACCGCCCCATTCCGACCTTGGCGGGGCGGTAAGTCCCCAATCCCCATTTACCCTTCCCCATTCCCATTTTTGCCCCATAGGGCATAATGGGAGTGGGGAAGGCATTAATTACGCCACCGTAAATTACGGTGGCGTAAATAACTCCATGGTCCCTTAGCGCCATGGATTTTAACACCCACTAAAAGCGGGTTTAATCCTAAACATTGGGTGTTAACCAAGCCGCAGCAGTCTGTCTACAATGGGCTCCCAAAACTCCATTCTCAAATCACCAAGCCAGAAAGGCAACTATAACGGTTGCCACTATTGTTAAGGTCAGTGACCGGAGGGAATTGTGCTTTCTTGAGATTAAATAATCTTTTTAAACTCATTGTTTTTAGTCTGTGTACCCAATGTTGTGACACTCTAAAAATCAGTCACACTTATGAGTACGATCATATGTATCACTTCCTTTTATTTACGGTCCCCTCTGCTTTTTGCAGGGGACTCTGTGACTTGGCTTCAGAAGAAGGCTTTTTACAACACATTCATATACATCAATGAACTGATTGGTGCTGCCTGGGTTCACCCGACTCAGGGTTCTGATTTAATTTCCAGACGTCGACTCATTACAAGGTCACCCTCTAGCCTGGCTTTAAATAGATCTCGTCAAGGTCTAGTCTCCTAGATGCAATATATTGACTACATCTCCATCTAAGGAAGACACAAAATCAATAAAAAAACTCTATATGGAGCTTCCATGTTTAACTACAAGTTGCAGGATCTTGTGCACCCTGTAGAGTGTGTTATTTGGGATTACCTATCTCTACATATTCATAATGTTTATAACTAAATGACAATATTGCATGAAGTAATGCCTGTGATTTTTCTGGGAACTCCCTTTCACATGTGAAAACAATTAACACTATTGTGACTACATTGGTATTTGTACGATTCTCAAATCATGAGATAATTTGCATTGGCATGAAGCAATGCTTTTGATTGTTATCTGCATTGGCATGAAGTAATGCTTTTGCCTATGTGTTTTACACTGTTGGGATTACACTGATATTTGGACCTGTCTCCAATCATGAGATACTGTGTATAGTGCTCTGTGAACCCTAGTTGTATTTTTGCTTACGCTGTTCACAGTGTGTGTATATATTTCTTTTTACTTATGAATTTATTCCTGAAAAAAGTGTGCCTGCAATCAGTAAAAAAACATACTTTGCCTTAACAATATTGAGTGCCTAACTGCATTTTTTGTACACAGCAATGCATTACATGACAGTAAATAATTTGCTACCTTGTTGCTATAAATGGAAGTAGATTTGCATTTAAACAATTTGCAAAGAAATAGTATGCTTACAGGCAGGACTAATTTGAAGCTGCATTTAAAGCAACTGAAAGCAGTATAACAAATGATAATGTCAAACAATATAAACAAACGGACAATGAATGCCAACAAGAGGAAGACATTGAAGCTCAACTAGACAAAGACACTCCTGATGGTAGTCAACCTTCCCTTACAGGAAGCCAAGACCTACTTGGAGAATCACTCATTCTAAATGAGGCAGAAATAGCCAAGACTGAGGTAGAAAATACCATGTATGAATATGAACAAACTGAAGAAGACTTGTCAGTTCTGGGATATCAGCTAAATGATGAACAACTCACCCTTTATCAAAAGTCACTCAAGAAATTCACCATGGTTTTAAAAATGAAACTAAAACCTGTAACTGTAGACATTATAAACCTCTGCTTTTGTATGTAAGTGGTGAAGCTGGACTGCCAAAACTTTCTTAATTAAAATAATCAGCACATTTCTACAAATCATAACAAACAGCAACATTTCGGTTGTAGTTACAGCCCCCACAGGTTAAGCTGCCTATAACGTAGGCGGTGTCACTTTACACCGACTACTACTCCATCCAGTAGAACACCAAAACAAATTAGAATACTACAAATTGTCAGTAAAATCGGCTACTGAGGTACGCAGTATTCAGAAACAAATGAAAGTGCTCCTGATAAATGAAGTAAGCATGGTGTCCAAACTCATGTTGGTTTTAATTCATCTCAGATTTGAAGAAGTCCTCCTAAAAACCAATTACAGGGAACTGTAAGGATATTTGGCGTGTTACAGTACAGAGTACAGCAATACTGCACAAGTAGCACAATTTTTTTGCAGCACCACCACCACAAGGGTGCGGTGCATTGCTATATGGGTTAGCAGATTAACAAGGAAAGACAGACTATTCAGTCAAAAACGATTTTAACATATAAGATGCAAATCTATTTTTACAGTTAAAAGCACACGTGTTCATTTAAAAATGCACACTATTTTTCACCTGAAATGCCTATATTGCTAGAGACACATTTGAAAATTAACAGCTAACCTATTAACCATTAACCTGACTAATAAAACCTTATTTTAATATAACCCACTAATAAAATGTGTTCTCCACTGCAGAATTAGGCATACTCTGAAAACCATTTAAATGTGTGTGCAGATTTTTCTCTTCTCTTCTCTGCCTGATTCTCCGTGTTTTTGTGCACAGTAACTGCAGGAAGGAGGAAGTCAGATTTGCAACAATTGCAAATGTATAAGCGAAGCTATTGTTGAAGAGTAGGAGGATGAGAGATGATGGATTTCATTGGGACACGTCATACAGAGGGCTGAGAGGAAAGTTTTAGTGGGCAGTATCAGGGAAAAAGACAGGAGACATCTTTCTGCACTACTGGGGAGAAGACCTGGCTGTGGGGTCCTGACTGAATGCAGATTCCGGTGTTTTGCTGCAGTCGAGACTGGGGAGAGCTGAAAGAAAAACCTTTCCACTGGCTGAGGCATTCCTATCTGAAAAAGCTGAGAATTCCAGGCAATGACCCCGGCTTGAGAAGGCAAGCGTTCCTTTTTGCTGGAGTTAATCCAAGAGAGCCACATTCACAAAGAGAACAACTGAAGAACACTCAGATAAGGTAATTACCTAAGCGTGGGAGCCGGGTGTGTGCACGAAAATATGCAGTCAGTGTAGGATTCCTGTGCGTGTCTTAATCAAATACCAATGTTGCAATTTGAGTTCTGTTCTCCGCCACGCTCTTTGCAGTGTGATATAGAAAATGCTTTTAATGTACCATTTTATTTATTTCTGTAAAGAATGAGATCATGTCTAAATGCAACTTTTATAATACAGAAAATATTTGAAAACAGACGGATGGTTTATTTTCTATTTACCATTACAATGCCAATGATGTGGGGAGATTTTTAAACAGTGCAACGGTCATTTTAAGACAGATGTGTGCATGTCAGAATCAGTATGAATAATTGTGAGTGACTGTAGCATAACTTGTTGGAGGTACATGAGCCAACGGGAAGAGAGACTCTCTGAACATAGCTCCCTACCGTATATAAGGTAGTGGAAATTACCACAAGACTACCACATATAGCTCTCTGTCGTAAATAAGTCAGTGAGTTCGCCCATGGTGGCACACCAACACTATCACTGGAAATGTGGTATTCCTAGAATGCAGGTCTGAGGTCTCTCTAGTGATCACACGAAAAATCTAAGCAAAGATAAGGGATTCTGGACATTGTGGCCACAAATAAAACAAGGGAATTATGCTCACCAAAATACCACCAACCACGTATACCAAATATGCAGGTCTGGGTGCTGAAATAATGCATGTCCATTGTATTATTGTTGCACATGGCCAAATCTGAATACAAAGAGTGATTATTGCTAAGTTATTTTTCGGCGGTAATAAAATACCGTCAGGCCCCAAATCTCCACAAAATACCCTACATATTTATGGTGCGTTGCAGGCCGGGAAAGTGATCATAGAGTACCTACTGGGCGTGGCAAGCGTGTCTCACACTGCCATTTGCACATTAAAGGGAACCCATTTTATAATAGCAGTGTGCCACTAAAAACGAATTTCAGAATGTCACAAAGGGAAACCACATTCTCAGATCTAGTGCAATATTTAGAGGCAAAGTTATTTGCACATGGGAATTGGTCTTCGAACAGTACCTTAGAATGGAGTAACCGCATTCAGGGTGAGGTGCAGAAAGAAAAACTAGACAATATTTTTGCAGAAGGCAGCATAATTCAGGTCTGCCTTACAAGATTATTGAATGCAGCCGATAAAAATGCAGAGAAAGACTGTTTAATACGGCTATGCGGCAAAATATGGTTTATTTTAAACAAGTCCCTGCGAATGCAAGAGAATGATACTCAGCTAATTAACAGGTTAAAGACTGAATTAGATGGGGCAAGTAAAAATCAGGAAATGTTGAGAGCAGAATTGGATGTATGCCAAAAAGACATGCAATTAAAATGCAGAGACTTTGATACTCAGTTATCCAAAAGCAAGAAACAATTTGAAGATAGTGAGCAAGAATTGACACACTTAAAAGCCTTAGTGGATCACATTAGGCAGGATAAAGATGAGGTTGTTTCAGAAATGCAGATTTTACAAAAAGAACATTGCGAAAAAGAAGGTGATCTCCAGAGTGCAGAACAAGAAATGATTAAAATGATCCAAGAAAGAGACAAGAGAAATAAAGAGTTCAATGAATGCCAAATGCAAATGTGCGATATGCAGGAGGCAATTAATAAAATGAGTGATGAAAATAATTATTTGCATGATGAAGCCAACAGACTCCTTAAAAAGTGTAAGGACTTAGAACAGCAAATGTGCATCCCCAGGTCCCAGGAGAGGCGGCAGGGTACCACATTCAATGGAGTGGAGGTGAATTCTAGCTCTGCCCAAAGAGCTAGTGCCCCAGTGACAGGGCCGGTGACTGAACTTGGTTGCAGCGCCCTTGGGGGATTTGATACTCCCATTGGGGGCAGCCACCAATCTCATACACCTGAAAACAGGATTGAATCACAAAATAGTGCAATTCCATGCATTGCAACAAGTAGCCCCATAAAAATAATGAAATCCATTAAAGCCCTGATCAAACCATTTAAAAAGGGAGGTGAATGCTGCATTGAGGATCACTTAGAAGCGGTACATGACATTTTTAAAGCGCTCCAGATACCTAAGGAACAGTACAGACAATATTTTCATTTAACTTTAGATGCCCCGACGGCCAGCATCATAAGGGGATTAAATGAACAGCAGAATATGACATGGCTGGAGTTTGAAAAAGAAATTAGGCGTCATTCTTCTCCTTTTCAGTCATTGCAGGAGGCAAAGAAAGTCGCGTACACTATTACTGCTGGACCTAATACATCCCCTCGCCAATTTTTACAAGACTTAAAAAGAGCATTCTCTCGCTTTGATGTATCTTTTGACTCAAATTCCAATGAGTTTAAAACCGCATACTTCTATGGGCTACAGAAAGACATCATATCCCAATTGGTCCGTGAATTTGACCGTGACAAGTCCCTTGAATGGATTGTACATCAAAGCACAAAGCTATATGAGGTACTCTATTGTCAGGGTAGAGAAAGTGATAAAATGAAAGATACTAGGCCTAAATCTAAAGAACCCTCAGCCACAGTAATGGAAATCAGGTCAGCCAAAATGTCCCTTGAGTCTGCTCAAAGCCAAGGTAAAAATAATGTGACACCTGAACAAAGGGGTAATCAACAAAGATCGCCATTTCCTGTACCAATGTTCCAATCACATGATTCTAGTAATAGAGAGAGCTACATCAGCCCTAGATATTTAGGAGATAGACCCCGGGTAAGATACCGGTCTGATATGGCAGGTATGAACAATAACCAGAGACAAAATCAAGATCAAAGAAACGATGGTCCCTACCAGTCATTGGGGACACAGAGTAGGTTTGATCCCAACACCATGATATATGGTAATCAGGATAGGCCCCGATATGTGGATCGATTTACTGATAATGGAAATCAACATAGGGGCCAGTACCCACAATCTGAGAGACAGGACATGAGGCAAAACGTGAACTACAGTCCACGCCAGTACAATGATTCCCCACCAGGGGACTATAATCAAAGGATGGGTGCAACCCACTCCCCTCCACAAATAAATCAAGAGTTCAGAAACCATCCCAACCGGTATCAATCACCTGAGAGGTATCAGAATAGATCCAATCAGGGGGAAAACAACCAATATCGACCTAGGCCACAGAAAGAGGATCCTAGAGAGATGGAAAGGTTCCAGTGCCTTGAGGCCCAAGTGAAAATGTTAGCTGAGCAAATAGGAAAGCTCTATACAGCGCAAAAACAACCTTCCAAAGAGGGGGCTGATGGCCATAGCAATGACCGGGGGGCTTCCGAAAAGTGACTAAGTACTCATGATAACTGCAGTGCCAAAATGACAGATTGCTCTGATATAATTTTGCATAACGACTCTGAGATGTCTAATGGATTAAAAATGAAAGTACCAGTAAATGAAATTGTGACAGAAAGTGCAAATACTTCTAAAAAAGAGGTACGGTTTAACTTAGAGCTAAATAAAACAGTAAAGATTTGCACAAATGAAAAAGAAACATTAGGAATTCCAAAAGAACAAAGGAACAGATTTAAGAAAAATGACTCATGCATGGGGAATACCAGTGAACAGGGAGTAAGTGGGGATGCCATAGCTCCTTCCCTGGGCAAGCAAAACAATGACCAAACACAGACAGAAAAAGGAAATACTCACAAGGAGGGTACAAGTCAATCACCTGAAAAATTCTTTGAGCCACATATTTTTGAAGAGGCTGAAAGGGCTGGTATTACACTAAATGATCACAAATGCACAGAATTAAAAAATGACAAATTGCTGAATGATGTTGTTACACATGTTCAGTTGGGAGGTTGTAATGTGGTCTCTGATGTTACCCAGATGGATGGGCGAACAGTAGCCACACTCCAAAAAACCTCTGAACATGGAGAAATGAATAAAATATCTCGCACAGAAATGGGTAAAAAGGAGGGAAAAATGTCTTTTCATTTACCAATTTGCTTAGCCAAAAGTGAAAAAGACCTGAGAAAGGTGAGCCCTGAAATCAGTAAGAATTCACATTTCTTATGTGTATTAGAGGAAGTTGAGGACAGATATTATGCACCCATCACTGTAGAAGAAAAATGCCACACCTTCGCTATGATTGACACTGGCGCACAGGCCACAATTATGTCCAAGGAGCTGGTAAAGAGTATCAATGAAGGGAGGCCTCCACAGAGTCAGATCACAGTGAAGGCAAATCAAGGCCCAGTGCATAACTTTAATGGGGAGGAGGTGCACATCATAGGTGTAACTGAGGTTGACATAAAAATAGGAAAGCACAGAATGAAACAAGAGGTATTGATCACATCTATTTGTGAAATTCCATTTCTGATGGGGACAGATTGCCTGAAAAGATTGTCTCCTCTCATAGATGGGGTGAATGGAGTGCTGTGGTCCTTAACCAAAAAACCATTGAGGCCTAAGAAACTAAAATCACAAAACAGCAATATAAAAGAATGTCACACCGTTGCCAAAACAAATGATGCTGTGGAGGTATATCTCCAGAATAGCTGCATACCTAGTGTCACTGTTATATTAATGTGTCAAGACAAAGATCAGAGCGACAATGAAAAACTACCTGTACAAATATACTTGGACCCAAGGAAAGATTGGCAGACTGCTATAGATGAGCACACATTACGTTTTTACTTAAAAGAGAATACATGCAAACAGAATATTGTTCCTAAAACAGATTCAGAAAAACACATTACCACTCTGGCAGAAATACACATGGAAGATGAGCAACCATGGGTTCACGTTGGTATAAATGATTATCTTAAAACAATAAAAGCCACTTTAGCGCTTGAACATGAAAGGAGTTTCATTAATGAGAAATTGTTGCAAAAAATTATGGAGAGGGAAGAAATCCCGAAATTTAGGATTAAAAACCAATATGTTTCTGGGTTGGACAGTCCAGACTTTGAAAACCGAATTACAGGCAGATGCATGCTTAAAATTAGCATTGGGCAGAAAACAATTTACCATAATGTATGGATAGTGAATGGAGCACAAAATGAATTTTACATGGGCAATGACATCATGCACAGAATGTGTATGGTGTTAGATTTCCTTAATCAAAAAATATGGTCACGCCTAGGTGGGCCGGCACCTGAATTTGAAGACAAAAGAAGGGCTTATCATTGTGCACAACTGGTTCCTTATGCCATCGAATTACAAATAAGGAAAGATACTATTATTCCTGCATTTACAAAACAGTTTGCAATAACACTGAAATGCAAAAATGGGCAGCAGATGAAAGGCTCTGATGCATTTGTATGCCTGAATGAATCCATAAAACAGCAAGGCCTGGATTATGAATACATTCCATTGGTAGACATTGGTGAGGGATCTGTAAAAATCATGGTAAATAATAAAGGTTGTCAGGATATTCATTTAGAGGAAAACTCCCCATTAGGAATGGCCATACAAAAATCACATTATACGGCAGATTTAAATAACATGGTGATTGGGAATATTCCTGAAAAATATGTAGATGCCAAGGGCGAGTTGCCAGAACACCTGGACTCTCAGCCCAAAGGAATATTTAAAATTCATTCTGTGTATCCTTATGATTCAAATGAGACAGTGTGCTGCCATCAAGAGGATTGCATAATATTTAATTTAAATGAAAATGAAACAGGAAATCAGCCCATTGAAGTGGAAGCTGATATGCCAAAATATTTGAAAGTGGCAGCTCTACAAAAAGACACAGCCACACAGTTAGAGGAAAGCGCTGAGATTCCTTTACCAGAAGAGTTTCCAGAATTTTCCAGAATGGTAGAAGAGCAGATCTCCTTAGCGGATGCATGTGACAGCGATGAGGATCGAAACGACCTGAGGGAAATATTTATGGAGTTTAAGGATGTATTTGCAAAAGATGCTTATGATTGTGGTTTAACTGATTTACATGTGGCCACACTACCAGAAGGTTGTAGCAGAAATCCAGTGTTTGTACGCCAGTATAGACTACCGCTGGCATGTTTAGAATCATTGGCAGAGATTATTAAAAATTTGGAATCACGGGGAATAATTAGGCCCATTCATAGCACATCCAATACGCCTATTTTAGGTGTGTTAAAGCCAAATGGTCAATGGCGGCTGTGTGCAGACTTAAGAGAGTTAAATAAAAGAGTACCAGTATCTAGATGGCCACTACCATTCATTGATCAGGGCCTAGCTCAGATACATGGTTCAAATGTATTTACCACATTAGATCTCACATCTGGATATTGGTGTGTGCCATTGGCAGAGGAGATACAACACCTATTTTCCTTTACATTTGACAGGACTCAATATGCCTGGCTTAGAGCTCCGTTCGGGTACATCAATAGTGGGAGTGAATTTGGCATATTTTTGAGAAAGGCCATGCCGGATGCAGCGGAAAGAGGAACAATAGTTTATGTGGATGATGTCCTGATAAAAAATGAAAGCCTTAAAAGCCATTTTGATGAAATAAGACATATACTTGGCCAATTGCAGAAAGCAGGCGCCAAAGTATCTTTGCAAAAAGCACAATGGTGCAAGAAAAAAGTGAACTTTCTAGGGCATGAAGTGACTGAACATGGGCTAAATCCACAAAGGAAGAAAATAGAGGCCATACAAAGATTAAAAGATCCTAAAAATGTGAAAGGAGTAAAAAGTTTATTAGGGATGACAGGCTATAACAGAAAGTTCATTGAAAATTATGCAGAAATCACTCAACCATTGACTAAACTGCTTAAACTAAATACTCCCTGGAGATGGGAAAGAGAGCAGTCTGATGCAGTGGCTAGATTGAAGGAATGTCTTGTAAAGGCACCATGTTTAGCATACCCCATAAAGGACAGGGATTTCTTTATAGAAATAGGCTTTTCTGAACATTGTATGTCAGCAGTGTTATCACAAAAACACGATTTGAATCACAAAACCATTGCATATGCAAGTAAGGCATTTTCCCAAGTTGAAATGAAATTTAATGAATGTGAGAAGGCCCTATTAACCACTGTGTGGGCGCTACAACATTTTCGCCCCATTGTTCAGGGAGAAAAGGTGATTATTGAAACAAATCATCAACCTTTGCAATTTTTAGAGAGTAAAAGAATTAGATCAGGCAATCTAGCGCAATCCAGAATCACTTCATGGACGCTGGCATTACAAGGTTTTCCCGTAGAAGTGAGATATGGACAAAATAAAAAGAGCCCAATTGCTCAAGGGTTAGCTGACTTACATGACTGTGCAGCTGAACAAATACCAAATGAAATGGAAGTGGAAGCTAGTTTACAGGAATTTGAACAATCACCACACAAAGCTTTTGATGAAAAAACATGCAAGGATTTGCCAACTGTATATGTGGATGGTTGTGCTTTTCACATTGAAAATGACAGTAATAAACAATTAGTGGCAGGAATAGGAAATGTCTGGTTGAAATGTGAAGGCGTTCCTAGTATAGGGATGAGGATTGGAGATAGGAGCAGTCAGGTGGCGGAATTGGCAGCCATCTATAAAGCAATTGCTACTGCAGTTGATAAAAAGTTCAGTGAAATTGTCCTGGTGACTGATTCTGACTATGCACGGAATAGCTTTGTGGAGTATTTGCCTGGTTGGAAAGCAAGAGGCATGGTTACATACAACAAAAAGCCACTTAAACATGGAAAAATGATACAAGCCATAGACAAATTGGTGTCAGAAAATAATTTAACAATATACTGGAGAAAAATTCGTGGGCATTTAAAAACACCAGGAGAGGATAAGGAGGGAAATGATAAGGCAGACCATCTGGCTAAGATTGGGGCTGTGATGGGAGAATTGCTACCTATTGATTATTTAATGGGTGAAATACAAATTGATGCAGTCACACGTTCTAAAGCACCAAAGGAGGTAGATCAACCGGTGGTGCAGTGGAGTCATGACACGCCAGACCAAGATTTGATTGAGGCACAAAAGAATGATCAAATTTTGGGAATCTATTATAATCATTTGATAGATCCTGAACAAAATCCTTTAACAGAAAATGATTGTATGGGAAAAGAAGAGTTGAGGGTGTTATTAAAGAACAAAACACGAATCAGATTACAGGATGGACTCATGATTAGAGAGTCCATAACAGGACAAATACAGTGGGTAGTACCCCTTTCATTCAGAGGACTAATGCTACACCATGCACATGATGCCATAACTGCAGGCCATAGAGGTTCACAAAAAACATTAGAAATACTAAAAGATTATGCTTACTGGCCTCATATGTCCCAAGATGTGGAATTATATACTAGAGGATGTCTAGTATGCGCCCAATTTAAACCTGCTTCACCAATGCACAGAGCACCATTGATGAAAAGAGGCCTGACTCTCCCATGGTCAGATTTGCAAATAGACTATGTAGGTCCTTTAAAAAGGTCGAGCAGGGGACACCGTTATATTTTGAGTGTGGTATGTTTGATGTCAAAGTGGATTGAGTGCATTCCTGCACCAGATTGTAGTGCGCAAACAGCAGCCACATTACTGGTGAACCATGTGTTCTCAAGGTTTGGGTTGCCACAAAGAATTGAGTCAGACAGAGGAAGTCATTTCACAAGTACTCTAATGAGCAAGGTATGGCAAATACTAGGTGTGAAAAGGAAACTACATATCGCATATCGGGCGGCGTCTTCAGGTACAGTTGAAAGAAGCAATAGGTCTGTTGTGGATATTTTAAAGAAATTTGTGGCAGAAGCAGGTTCCAGCTGGGATTTCCAGAATACCATTGGTTTTAATGGCAATCAGGTCGACTCCTGCCAAAGCAACAGGTGTTAGCCCCCCATGAGGTCTTAACAGGTAGGAAAATGGTGTTACCACAACACCTACTATACAGAACACATGAGCAAACTCTAGTGAGTGCATCCACGGTTCATGAATATATTGATGAACTGAGGAGGCATTTGCAACATGCATTTGCTTTTGTGCAGAGAAATCTGGAAAGAGCTGCTGACAGTGCAAAGTCATATTATAATAAAAAGACATCAGTAAAGGAATACAGTGTAGGGGATCAGGTGTACAAGTTTCATTTTGGAAAAAGTAAACAGAAAAATTCTAAATTTCTAGCAGCCTGGCAGGGGCCATTTCGAATTATAGATAAAGTCTCTCCTGTAGTGTATAAAATTTTGAAAAATGAAGGTGAAACAGCAATAGAGCAGTTTGTCCATGTAAATCAAATCAAACCATGCCATCCCAGGCATGAGATCAGGCAGCTTGAGCATGTAGAAACAGATAGAGTCCCTTGAGAAAATAAATGGGTGTAATCAGGAGGCAGTGACAAAGAAGTTAAAAAAAGTTGATTGTTATGATGGCACATAAACACTGTAATATATGTAAAAATATATAATATAAATAAATAAATAAAGAAATAAATAAATGCACATATAACGGAAGCTCGTGGTTGGTGTGCAGAGAGAAAGTGTATTAAATATTGAATGCTGTTTTATATATGCTTGTTTTCTTTTAACTTGTGTTTAATTTCAGAAAAAAAAAAAAAAGAAAAGAAATATTTTTACCAAGCATGTTTTATTTTTGGCAAAAGGATGAAGTTAGTATTGTGCTATGTACTTAATCTGTTTATTTTCTATTTTGATTTAGACAATTAACATTATTTGGTCGGAGGTTCCGGGATCAGAGGCCACGGGAGATGATGGAGTCCTGGAGTCCCCTGGATGAAAACCAAAAGATGCCTGCCTCCAGGTGGAGGTGAAGACAAAATAACCGGAATGCCAAAAGAGATGACTACTGTGGATTCAAGATTGCCAAGATGAAAGAGTACTCGAATGAACCGAATAACATCGCTGGTCGGGACATACCAAAAGAGACAAAACAAAAGTTCCGGCATATGAAGTTCCACGTATTTATTATTTTAATTATTTATTTTAACTTGTTATATTACTTATTTGTTTTAGTTAGTTGTTTTATTTCATTGTTTTTAATTGACTTGGAAAATTTAAACTTAAAGTAATGCCACTTCCACTGAGAAGGCAAATGTGGAACATTTTATGAACTGATGGACTCAGATGAAATGTTGATTGCAAATTTTCATTGATGCACATGAATATTCATTTTGTTGGATTGCTATATTGTAAAAAAAAATAGAACAAGTTGTTTTTAGGAATTGGCTTGGATTATAGCCAGGTTCTAAAAACAAAAGGAGGGTATATGTAAGGATATTTGGCGTGTTACAGTACAGAGTACAGCAATACTGCACAAGTAGCACAATTTTTTTGCAGCACCACCACCACAAGGGTGCGGTGCATTGCTATATGGGTTAGCAGATTAACAAGGAAAGACAGACTATTCAGTCAAAAACGATTTTAACATATAAGATGCAAATCTATTTTTACAGTTAAAAGCACACGTGTTCATTTAAAAATGCACACTATTTTTCACCTGAAATGCCTATATTGCTAGAGACACATTTGAAAATTAACAGCTAACCTATTAACCATTAACCTGACTAATAAAACCTTATTTTAATATAACCCACTAATAAAATGTGTTCTCCACTGCAGAATTAGGCATACTCTGAAAACCATTTAAATGTGTGTGCAGATTTTTCTCTTCTCTTCTCTGCCTGATTCTCCGTGTTTTTGTGCACAGTAACTGCAGGAAGGAGGAAGTCAGATTTGCAACAATTGCAAATGTATAAGCGAAGCTATTGTTGAAGAGTAGGAGGATGAGAGATGATGGATTTCATTGGGACACGTCATACAGAGGGCTGAGAGGAAAGTTTTAGTGGGCAGTATCAGGGAAAAAGACAGGAGACATCTTTCTGCACTACTGGGGAGAAGACCTGGCTGTGGGGTCTTGACTGAATGCAGATTCCGGTGTTTTGCTGCAGTCGAGACTGGGGAGAGCTGAAAGGAAAACCTTTCCACTGGCTGAGGCATTCCTATCTGAAAAAGCTGAGAATTCCAGGCAATGACCCCGGCTTGAGAAGGCAAGCGTTCCTTTTTGCTGGAGTTAATCCAAGAGAGCCACATTCACAAAGAGAACAACTGAAGAACACTCAGATAAGGTAATTACCTAAGCGTGGGAGCCGGGTGTGTGCACGAAAATATGCAGTCAGTGTAGGATTCCTGTGCGTGTCTTAATCAAATACCAATGTTGCAATTTGAGTTCTGTTCTCCGCCACGCTCTTTGCAGTGTGACATAGAAAATGCTTTTAATGTACCATTTTATTTATTTCTGTAAAGAATGAGATCATGTCTAAATGCAACTTTTATAATACAGAAAATATTTGAAAACAGACGGATGGTTTATTTTCTATTTACCATTACAATGCCAATGATGTGGGGAGATTTTTAAACAGTGCAACGGTCATTTTAAGACAGATGTGTGCATGTCAGAATCAGTATGAATAATTGTGAGTGACTGTAGCATAACTTGTTGGAGGTACATGAGCCAACGGGAAGAGAGACTCTCTGAACATAGCTCCCTACCGTATATAAGGTAGTGGAAATTACCACAAGACTACCACATATAGCTCTCTGTCGTAAATAAGTCAGTGAGTTCGCCCATGGTGGCACACCAACACTATCACTGGAAATGTGGTATTCCTAGAATGCAGGTCTGAGGTCTCTCTAGTGATCACACGAAAAATCTAAGCAAAGATAAGGGATTCTGGACATTGGGGCCACAAATAAAACAAGGGAATTATGCTCACCAAAATACCACCAACCACGTATACCAAATATGCAGGTCTGGGTGCTGAAATAATGCATGTCCATTGTATTATTGTTGCACATGGCCAAATCTGAATACAAAGAGTGATTATTGCTAAGTTATTTTTCGGCGGTAATAAAATACCGTCAGGCCCCAAATCTCCACAAAATACCCTACAGAACTGTTTTGAGGAAAACATGTTAACGCTAGTGAAAGGATAAACTATTTTTAAAACATTAGGACACTATTGCAACATTTTCACCACAGACTTAACTCAAAACATGCGCTAGTCAGCAGACCTCACATATGGTAACATTTAAAAAAGCATAGAACTAGGCTGCTAATTTTCGTTTTTCTACTTATCCTCCTTTCTCTGTCCTTGCTCTTTGCGTGTCCAACCACTGTCTCCCTCCTATCCTTAGCTTTTAAGCAAATTTTCGTTCAACACCCATATATTTTTGTATACATTCTTTTTTGTTTCTCCATCCATTCTTGGATACCATCGTGATGTTATGGATGATGCCTCTGTTCAATTGTCACCCAACATTTAGCCAATACGCCCAGTAACTTCCCAGGCTTTTCTTTCTGGATTTTTCGACGAGAACTTTAAACAGTAATATTGCCCTACACGGCACCGAGACCGGATGAATTGTGAAACAAAACATCCATTCTTTTTCCTTACTTACAGAAGCTTGAACAATTACATTGTTCTTTCCAGAGTTAATTCTGCTGTCTCTCTTTGCTTTGAATCAAGCATCCGCAAGGCCCACTGCTGTTCACCTTTCAATTTTCGTATTTATTTCCGAAGGTAACATCTAAGCGTGATTGTTCATGCACCTGGAACCTGCAAAACAGCCTATGGCCTAAGCAAACCCACTCTGGCCCAGTCTAATTACTAATGCAGGTAGTATTACAATAAGCCGGTATTGTTAGCAGTGTTAGTAGTTAGTCATGTTAAGTGTGTAAGCACTCTGCATTATGCTATACTATGCTATACATCTGTTACATTTCCCTGCTAGTCTCCCTACATAATCCTACAGTAAAGGGCATCCCAATATGTTGGAGTAAACAGTTATACAGGGTAATAGATACATGGCTTGAACCTGAAACTTGCTTTGTAATGCTACTAACTGCACATGTTTGCAGCTAAATGCAAACTCACACTTAGAAAGAGCCATGTCATTGACTTATGTATGCATGTTGGACATATTCGGAGCTAGCTGTGGTGCTTGATGTGTTTCATGAAGGCCACATTGTCAGTGGAGCAGCCTGGGCATTTGTGGAAACCTCAAATACATCATAGATACGCTTGAGAAAATGATCTATTACCTATCAATTATGACAACCCTTCGATCATCCCTTGTGCCTGCATATTTGTCACGTTCTGGGTAGAGTTTGTAATGTAGAATTCAGGCTACTCTCAATTGTAATGCAATTAATTTAGTTATGATCATATTACACCTTTGTATAAATATTCACAGCTTATTTGTGTGGTGGCACATATATGTTTGTATTTTTGTGCTGTGTACATTGTACAATTCTGATGGAATGAAGTGTAATGTGAACTTCACTTTTAAGGTAAAGAAATTGGGTAATGCTGTAAATATGATATTTATGAAACAGTATGAACAGTTATTACATGCAAATAATCGAGATGGAACAATTGTTCAGATCTCATTTTCGGGCATGTGTAGAAATGTGCATTCCTATCTCTGAACCAACTCTCATCTAACAAGCATCTCTAATTTCTACTATTAAAGCATGCCCTTTTTCATTTTCTTGAACAGAAGACAAACATGGCTGCCACAGGATGTTCAAAGAATGCAACAAATGTGGACAAATTCCTTCTCGTGGGACTGCATATTCTTCCGGAGTTGAAGCAGTTTTTCTTTTTCATATTCCTAATGATTTATGTGCTCACTCTTGCTGGTAACAGCCTTATTGTGGTTACAGTTTTTTTCTAGCGATCATCTTCGCTCTCCGATGTTCTTTCTTCTGAGCAATTTCTCCTTCTTGGAAATCTGGAATGCCACTAGTACTGCTCCCAGCATGCTCTCTGGCATTTTAGCTGATGGCAGTAACATCTCGTTTGCTGGATGCCTCATGCAGTTCTACTTCTTTACGTGTTTTGCCACCATTGAGTGTTTTCTTTTGACAGTGATGGCTTATGACAGATACACCGCCATATGTTTCCCATTGCATTACACCACCCTCATGGACCGAAGACAGTGCCTGAAGCTCATGTCCATTGCCTGGGCGGGAGGCTTCACTCTGCCCTTGGTAACACTTATCTTGCTTTGCCAATTAAAATTCTCAGGTGAAAAACTGATCAACCACTTCTTCTGTGAGTTTGCACCCCTCCTCAAAGCTACCTGCTCCAACACCACCTTCATAGAAGTCTATGTTTTTTTCATCTCCTTTGTTATTCTCTTAGTGCAGTTATCCTTATCATCATGTCGTATGCGTACATCATGTCGGCCATCTTGAAAATCCCATCAGCCATTGGGAGACATAAGGCCTTCTCCACCTGCAGTTCTCACCTCACTGTGGTCAGTGCCTACTTTGGACCACTCATTGCCATCCATGCAACTCCAACGACAGAGAGCTCCCGTAACCTGAGCAAAGTCTTATCAGTGGTGTACAAGGAAATCAGAGCGTCCTAGAGGAAGGCTTTCCATAAGACATCTTGATTGGAAGAATGTCAAGAATGCATGAATGCATGAATGCACATTTTCCAGCTGAAAGTATTGCCTTTGAAAATAAAATAAATAATTGTATTAAATTCTGACAACGGTTCTGTCCTATCAAGTGACATTAAATCATGTAATGATCTGATAATAACCGTTTCCTATACATTTCCCATAAGAATGGTGTATTACGGTATATCCCAGATGCTAACACCACTATTGCTATAGAGCAAGGAAAAAAGAGTTCCCTAAAAGGATATGTATCTGCAAACATGAAGTTAAAATAGTTGCATGTGTGGTGCTTAGAAGCTGTAAATAAAGAATACTGAGTATAGCTCCACATAAAATGACTACATAATAAATATGTGTAATTAATTATCTATTTAGATTCCACAACAAATATATTAAATGTGTAACTGCTAGAATGTTTAAATGCTAAAAGGATGTATACATTGAGTTGTTTGTGGATATTTATTTTCTCTACTTCAATTAAAAAGGTTTACAACAAAAATGTGAAAAGTTAGGACTGAGCAAGGCAGTAATCTCCAATCGATGCCATACTGGTCTCTCTTAGTAATAGAGGCACCTTAATACAAACCATACATTCTGACTTTAGGAATTCATAAGTCATAAGTTATATTTTACAATACATAAATGAAGCACTTGAACAAATTCCTTAGGACAGTCATGACTAGAAGGAGTGTTCTGAGAGCATTTTAATGTCAAGGAAAATGTCCTCTTCTTTTTTGTTAACCTCTGGAGTAGTGAGCTGCAGTTGGGGTCCCCAAGGGGGTGACATTACGGATATGGAACTCAGTGACATGCTGTTGAAGTATCGGATTGAGTAAGGCTTGTGACTGCAGGGTGTGATTGGAGTGGAAGGAATATAACGAGATAGAGTTGGCCAGGTAGAGGCAACAGGACAGATTCCAAGAACGGTCTTAAATACTAGGAGGAGGCGTGCAAAGAAAGAAAAGCCCCCCACAGAGATTCAGATGCATGAATCTGGTGGGGAGTTGTAGAAGAGACACAAAGGAGGTTGCAGAAAATGTGAATAGCAAAGAATAAAATTGCATTGAGGGGGAAGCAGGAGAGATGAAGACCCATGAGGAGGCCATAGCCGCAGACACAACACCAAAGGTGTAGATCACTCGTTTAGTAGAGTGGTAAGTGAGGTGAGTACACATCTTGAAGATATACAGCGTATTTAAGTTGGCTGCTACGGAAAAGAAGCTAATGAATTGCTGGAGATTTCAATGGACATCAAAGACAAGCCCATGTTTGGGAACTACTAAGAGCTGCGGTGAGGAGATCAGTGAGAAAGGATAGGGTGAGAGGAAGAAGGGGAGGCATTTCAACCAGTCATGTAGATTACTTCTGTCCTGGAAGAGCTCACAATGAATAACCTACTATATATATCAAGTATTGGATTGTAGAGTTCAATCTGTTATGTTATGTAACTGAGATGTGTACTTGACACCACAGCCATTTGCATGGTCCACAGTCCTTTTTTGCTGGATCTGATGAGTGTGGGGTGAGAGGGAAAAGGCAAGAAAGCTTTTGAGTGGTCTTGATGCAAGCTGACGAGCCCAGTCTGGGGGAGAATTTGTCAAGGTTCTATGTAAGGAGCTTAGAGACATTTGTGTGACAGGAGAACATATGTGCCATAGTGTAAGGCTGCTTTGCCTGGGCTCTCTATCACTGCCTTGGAAAATCTGGCTTGTTTTAGAGGCTTTGTTCTGTAGATATATCGTATCACTGCCAAAATCCACTCCTGTGCAATTATTAGAGGAGAGCTGGGGTTGACATCACTATACGCACAAACAGTCTGGAAAAGCCTCTGCTTTTACCGAAAATGTCTAAAACCACCGACAGAAGGAGGATTCACTTTATTGAACCAGGTCATCTGTGCAGTAACCACGCATTCTCTCGAAGAATGGTGGTCTAAATGCTCAGCCATTCTAAAAAGCATTGAGTGGAACACCAAGTTATTAATGGAAAATCCGGAGAAAGTGAAGCGCTCGCTTCACCAGGACTGGATCAATACATTGGATGCAGTAACTGAGTACAAGTTGAATTGCAAATACTGCACAGACATCCGAAAGCGAGGAACAACTCTGCAATACTTAGTAACATTTCCAACGGCCTCAGCCCGTGCTAAAATTTTGAAAATGAGTCTAAATCTGCTGCCGACAACTGAGATGCTTGAGGCCAGGAAACCAGAGGCTTTTAGGAACTGCCACTTTAGACTCTGTTGTCACCCGTTGGAAAGTCTTCAACATCTGATAATGAACTGTTGGGGATTAAGGATGAGAGATCAAACTTGATGAAGAAATGTTACCTTGAATACAGCACACTAACAGAAAGAGAAACCTGGCTCCAGTTGATTCAAGGATCCAGGATACTTATGACTTTTACCCTACTTGAACTTGTTATGATCACATTAGAAAGAATTGAAGCAATCACTAATGGATAAAACCTGTAAAAATAGAGCTGTATTCATCTTACTCACTTCATCTTTTCTTTTCATTTTCTTCTTTTTCCTTTTCCTGTTTTCTTACAGTTTTTTTCTATTGTTCTCTTTCAAATCTTTGAATTTGCTTTGGTGTTATTCCTTTTTTTTGGGCTGAAATAGCTGAAAGGTTTCAATTTAAAGTGTTTGCTAATAAAAACAAATAACAGAACTCACACAGGATGGAGCAGGTGAGCATGCTGAAGTCCTTATCTCTGCTCGATGCATCTTTTCTGCATTTATTCAGCCTGAAAATAAGGGCATCCAGGTTTTAAACCTCCCTCTTATGCCTGCTTGACAATGAGGCTGAAAATATTTAAAGACAATATTTAAGGGCCATTCCAAGATCAAGACACAGGAAATTAGCCCAATTATTTGAACCAGGAGATCCACAGATCCACATTGGCACATGTATTGATATGGAACAGCTCCTGGGAGAAGTTCAAGTAACACTGGTAAGCCAGTCACAATCTTGTACTGGAAACAAACCTTCAATTGGCCAATGAAGTACAGTTGCTCCCTCCAAGTGCAGATTTGATCAATGCTCAAACGAAAGACCCAATCATTGGCTAATTATAGAAATACCTACACAATCTAGTAACCTTTTCCCTTTCTTATCATGATTCTTTCTGGACAGAAAATTCTAGAGTACTGATCTAATTTCAAAAGATGTTTCTAAATGGATGATTAGCAATTCCCCCAGTTAGGAACCGTTAGTGGTGCCTAATTTCCTAATTAAGTATTGTCCTAAACTGGGACCATAATGCAGCAACAACAGGTCATCAGGTATTCTAAAAGAGTACATCCCAAGTGAGTTTGCTAATTGGCTCCACACTTGTCCATTTTCCAATACCCATTAACGGGATGCATAATTCCAGCTGTATTTTCCTACACACAGTAGTATTTAGATGGAGGAGCGGGAGTGGGGGATATGTACGTTACATTCTACTCCTCCTCTCCTCTGTACAAATATATGAAAATGGGGCGGATATGAATGGTAACACCCGATTTGCTCATTTATTTTTGTTTGTTAGGTCTTTTTGACCTAATCAGAGCTGTATGTTTCACCTCTTCCCTTTTGACCTACTTACCTGAACATGAGGAGCGGGGGCTGCAGGGGTGTCCTCCGCACCCTTAACAATGGAGTTGGGGTACCAAAATTGCTTGGGCCTCCGTTTTCAAATAACAGTCAGTTTTACTGCCGGTAGTCTGCCCGCAAACAAAATGTTCGCGGGCAGATCACATACATCCATATGAATAGAAGGCATAAAAGCCTGACCCAAGGCTTTTACGTCTTCCATTTATGCTACTCCCTCATAGAAAATTAGAAAATTAGCTCCTTCAGTTTGTCTACCTACAAACACTGCAACTGCTCTGTTTATGTTTCTCTGAATGGGTCAGGCATCAGGATATATGGCCTGCACCACTTACTCATTCAATTCCTTCCCTCTCACTCTCACACGCTCTGGCATTAGCTTATCTATGCAGTCATGTCTTGACCATTTCCTCTTCAACCCAGGATTAATAAACTGTGGGACGATCCGTGGGACAAAGGGGGATATATCTAGCCCCATACTCAAAGAAACCTCAGTGCTTCAGGGAAATATTATAGGACATTCTGAGCCTTAATTGTGTAAATCAGGCACTTAGCAACAGTTGTTTCTATCATTTTGAATCGTAGCATTTGAATCTCTCATGGCTCTCTCCAGAACATTTGAGTCAACACGCATCTAGGAATAAAAACAAGCACAACTCAAACTTCCTGCATACCCTATGCTTCATCAAATATGTATGTCTAGGTTGTCTGTAGCTGTTCCCACTTCTCCCTCCTACTTCAGCAGTGTCCACTCCTCTCCTCCTCGGATTCTGGTCTGGATACCTTCATGCAAGGGACCAAGTCACCAACCTGTGGAGAACCCTGCGAGAGAACCACTGTGATAAAAGAAAAAAGTCGAAAAGTCTATTTACAACTACTTGCAAGGTGAAAATAAACATTGCATTAATGCTCTTTATGTAGTGTAAACTAATGTTGTAAACTGTCCAGAATAGTTGTATGCATTAAGGCAACACTATATAAATAAGTTCCAAAATAAACTTACAATATAAAATTGTTTGTACTGTGCAGTAGGTGCTGTCATCTATGTGCATGTGAAAGGTTATTGTAATCACAAGTTTTACACTACGCTGAAAAAGAAGCAGTAGTTTCAAATTCAGAATTTAGGGTTTTGCCAAGACATAGGGCCTCATTACGACCCAGGCGCTAATGGGTTAACAGCGCCGTAAAAGGCTGCGGCGCCGTTAACCTATTAGCGCCTAATTACGAGGTCCCTTTGCGGGACCCAACCTTAATGGCTGGTGTAGACCAGCCGTTAAAATAGGGACCCGCAAAGGGACCTTTGTGCTAATTACGGTACCGCCATTTTGTGGCACCGTACTTAGTGTCTTACCCATTCCCATTGAGCCCTATGGTGCAAAAATAGGAATGGGGAAGGGCCATGGAGGAAGGGGGAATTACCGCCCCGCTAACCTTGGTGGTAATTCCCCCTTTCTCCATGGCGGAGTCGGTAACTTACCGGCATGGACCATGGTGCTAATAGCACCATGGTCTTCCACCAGGTTCGTAATGAGGCCCATAGACATCAGCACTCCATCCACAGACCCATTTTGCGTCCCTCCTCATAAAATCTCCACACCCTGGATAACATTAGTGACACTCTTGATAGAGGACCTGGTAGAAACCCTGGCCACCCTCAAAGCCACATCATATACAGACGACATCCTCCCAGCATCCATCCTTAAGACCCTCCCCGCAGAAGTTCTCCTGACCTACCTGGAGATCATGAACAGCTCCCTAACTCTAGGCACCTTCCCATTGACCCTAAAACAGGACAAATCCTTCCTCTACTAAAGAAACCCACTCTGGATCATGACAACCTATTTAACTATTGCCCCATCACCCATTTACGGCTGGGAGGACAACTCAGGGGCAACACATTTGTCTTGAAAGCAAGACAACGCAGAGCAACACAGGTTCGAATCCTGGTCTTGCGCTTAGAAACCTATCTCAGCTGTTAAGCGCATTGTAAAAAATCTATTAAAATTATTATAATTAGGTAAGATCATTGAGAAAGCGTAGCAGCACAAGTGCAGAAACACCTTGTACTGCGTGTGCAGTGCATATTTACACTCGTGGCTCTGGGAAGACGTGAGTACAGTGTAGTTTACACGGACTCCGCTTCCCAGAAACCCGAGTGCACGTTGCACGCGTTACGTGTTGCAGACACGTAATACAGCCCTTAACTGGCTCGCGTCAGCACAAATCCATTTCAGACTCTCTTCTAGCTGGGGGAAGTGGGAAGTGGCCATGGGCCCAGGGAGTTAGACTGTGCCATTGCTTGTTTTAATTGCACTTTGATCTGATTTTAATATATGTGAATTTTTTAAAACCGAATGCTTAGAAATAGAACGTTCAATTCTATTTAGAGGCAGTGTGCCTTTTGCGTTCTCACTGTGCTCGATGTACTGGTGTGCAGTGCATATTTACACTCGTGGCTCTGGGAGGCGTGAGTACAGTGTAGTTTACACGGACTCCGCTTCCCAGAAACCCGAGTGCACGTTGCACGCGCTACGCGTTACAGACATGTGATACAGCCCTTAACTGGCTTGCATCAGTGCAAAGCCCTTTCAGACTCTCTTCTAGCTGGGGGAAGTGGGAAGTGGCCGTGAGCCCAGGCAGTTAGACTGTGCTATTGCTTGTTTTAATTGCACTTTGATCTGATTTTAATGTATGTGATTTATTTTTAAACCGAATGCTTAGAAATAGAATGTTCAATTCTATTTAGAGGCCGTGTGCCTTTTGCGCTCTCAGTGTGCTCCTTGTACTGCGTGTGCAGTGCATATTTACACTCGTGGCTCTGGGAAGACGTGAGTACAGTGTAGTTTACACTGACTCCTCTTCCCAGAAACCCGAGTGCATGTTGCGCGCGTTACGCGTTGCAGACACATGATACAGCCCTTAACTGGCATGTTTGCGGCCAGGAGCGGCGAGCGGCGGGGAACGCTGCCGGATTCAGTGTGCTGCATTTAACAACGCTTTTTGAAGATAATTATCAGACAATGGTGCATCAAAAAATTAATGTAAATTACTCAGGAAATCAGATGAGACTATGGAATGTCGGACAGGGCCATTTACATGTTAGATGTTTAAACAAAATTCGGCAATTTGGACTTGAAAGGAATACTCAGAAACCAGGGCAAAAAGAGACTTTTACCATAAAAGTGGCATCTTTGAATGCACGCACGGCGGTGGCCCATGCTGTAGAGGTGGGAGAACTTATTTTAAAACTGGACCTGGAGCTTTTATGTTTAACTGAGACATGGTTTACCGAAGGGTCACAAACCATGTTCCACAAACTGGTTCCAGAGATGTATACTATCCAGTTTATCAATAGAGAGGAGAGGAGAGGAGGGGGGATCGCTATAATCTATAAGTCATGTTTGACTATTTCCCATATGGAGAAACTAGACTGGAATGATGATATCCAGTTTGGGGAATTCTCGATTTTGATGTCCCCTACCCAAACAATCAAAGTACTGTTGGCTTATAGGCCATCTTGCCCTCTACTAGATTTTCTGGAAAAATTGGATGCTCACCTCACATTGCTGGGGAGTAAATAAAAAGACATACTATGTATGGAAGACTGGAACATCTGGTTAGAAAGAGACAACCTTCACCCATATTATGTGGCTTTGATGGAACTCCTGGATAATCATGACCTGGAGCTTATTACCAGGGAACCTTCCTATAAGAAAGGACATTGTCTAGACCTCCGTACGGCAAGAGGGGGAACTGTCCAATTCGGCGAGACTGTTCCGCTGTTATGGTCAGATCACTGTCTACAACAAGTAGTAGTCAGGGAAACAGGACACCAGTGGGGAAAAAGACAGGAGAGTATACCTGTGTGGTGCCGGAAGGCGTCTGATCTACAAACAATCCCCGGGGAGGAAGTTGAAAACAGACTGGCATGTATTGACTCAAATCTGACATGTGAGACATTATTTAGCAAAGGGACAGATTTGATAAGGGAAATTTGTGACAAATATGCACCACTTAGACTTAAGGCAGCCAAACATTCTAAAACTTGGTTTAATCCAGCATTGAGCCTAATGTGCAAACAAGTTTGTCAGGCTAACAAACTTTGGAGATCCTCTAAATCAGAGGAAGATGCAGAGAAGGCGAGAATCTGCCTAAGGCAATATAAAAATGCCATCTTCATGGCAAAAAAAGATTTCCTCCAAGAAGAAATTAAGTCAGCAGACAATCCATCTAAGGCTTTATTTGATGTAGATCTAGGTTTAGGCACCCTAAATGTTTGTCAGTGCCGACAGCTGACTCTCAAGAACAGGCCAACAAGTTCAACAATTTTTTCGAGCAAAAAAAAATTGTGGATATTCAGAAGAGTATCAATGAAGTACGGGAGGCAGAAGAATGGGGGGATGTGGGAGAAGAGAAATCAGAGATAGAAAATCAGGAAACTGGGGAGATTTTCAGCTTCCAGCCAATCAAACAAGAAACAATACAGGCTCTAATATTGCAACTAAAACCGACAAAAGATCTAGCCTTCCCTATGCCAGCCTGTACTGCTATCAGAAGGCTATGTTCCCTGTGCACTTAAGAGCGCACTGGTAAAACCCTTACTGAAAAAACCTAATCTAGACCCTATGGTACTTAAAAACTATCGCCCGGTAGTCAATTTATGCTGGCCTACCAAAATCCTAGAGAAAATAGTCTGTAACCAATTTCAGCACTTTGTTGACTGTAAAGACATCCTGGACGAACATCAATCATGATTTCGCCCCAATCATGGGACAGAGTCGGCTTTATTAGCTGTCCAGGATGACCTACTGGAAGCTGCAGCTAGGGGAAGCAATTCAATATTGTTGATGCTCAACCTATCTGCAGCATTTGATACAATCAACCACAAGACTGCTCTTCAATGAATCAGAAACATCGGGAGAGCAGACAAAGTAGTGGTAGACTGGTTCGACTCTTTTTAACAAGATAGAACACAGCAGGTAAGACTGGGAACATTTCTCTCAGAACTAATACAACTGAGGTGCGGAGTCCCACAGGGGTCAGCACTCTCACCTCTGATCTTCAACTTATATATTCAACCACTATTTGATATCTTGAGGGGACACGGCCTACAATTTCACTCATATGCAGATGATACACAGATTTATGTGGAGACAGACAATCTGCCGGAGGCATTTTAGATGATAGACCGTTGTATGCAAGATATAACAAAGTGGATGGCCTGCAACCAATTACAACTTTAATTCTATTTAGATCAGAGAAGGAAAACAGAGAGGAAGACACTAAAGTTACCCCACAGATTTTGGGAGTGAGTATTCCGTTCTCAAGGAAAGTGAAAAACCTCGAGTGCATTTGGCAAGAAAATCTGGACAGTGAAGCACAGGTAGGGGCAACAGTAAAAGCAGTATATTACTCTTTGCGGCTGCTTAGAAATGTGCTCCCCTTCTTAACACCTCAAGACCTTCCTGTAATGGTGGGAGCTTTGGTAAATTCCCACCTTGACTATTGTAATAGTCTTATGACAGGGATCCCGAAGAAACAAATGTTAAGACTGCTGAGGGCCCAGAATGCGGCAGTTAGGTTAACGGCTCATCTGGGTAAAAGAGACATGTGTCTACGGCCAGGAATACGCTGCACTGGCTGATGGTTGAAGATCGCATCAAATTTAAGGTGGCATGTCTGGTGTACAAGTGCTATCATAAACTTGCACCCCAATATCTGAACACCAGAATTTGCCACTACTACCCAGTCAGAGACCTCCGATCAGAAGACAAACTCCTGCTATGTGTCCCGAAGAAAAAACGCATCTCCAAAGGCGACAGAAGGTTCTCTGTGTTTGGCCCGAAGCTTCCAGCTTCCACAGTGATATGTTCAATTCTCTAGTTGACATCTGCACCTGAATGCAGTTATCTGCCTGGTGCGCATAAGAAATGATTCAAAATCAAAATCAAAAAGTCTCCTCCAAACCTACCAATCTGGTTTCAGACCTAGATGCAGCATAGAGACAGCAAACATACAGGTGCTTGACAATGCCCTCAACATCCTTGATAGTGGCTACCCCTGCCTCCTGGTTCTACTAAACTCTCAGCCACTTTTGACACAGTAGACCGCCTGGGGCCAGATTACAGAAACTTTGCACCGGTGCAAGTGCAAAGTTGCACGGTATTAGCACTAGCGCAAAGTTTTCCCTATTTTTAAAAACAGTGGCACACACTAGAATTGCCCTAGTACAAAAAAGATGCATTTCTACTGCATTTTTGCACCAGGGAAAAGTTTGCCCAAGTGCTAATACGGAATGGTATTAGCACTAGGGCAAACTTTGCCCTGATGCAAAACTGCATCAAAAATGTATCTATTTTGCACTAGGGCAATGTTTACCCTGGTGCTTTTAATATGCCACCAACAACACTGACCATAAAGACTTGACTATTAACCATGAACTCTTAGGGCTTCACACCCAAGCTAACCTCCCTTGGGTTCCACATTGAATAACACCTCTCTTTCAAGACACATATAGCTAAGAAAGCTCAGACTGCTTGGTATCAGAGTTCCTTCCCCTTCCTGTGAAAAGTCAAGTCCTTCCTCCTTACAGGCAGTTTTATATCCACCGTTCAAGCACTGGTCCTATCCCACCTGGATTGGGGCAATGCACTCAACAAGGCCTCCTGTCATCCTCCCTTGTGCCCCTGGGAAGTGTTCTACACATGGCTGCATGCCTCATCAAGGGTCTACGGAGATACCACCACATCACCCCGGCACTCATCGATCTTCACTGGCTCCCACTGCATGCACAAATCACCTTCAAGTCTTGCTGCATCACCTATAAGGCAGTCATACTCAAGTCACTGAGCTACCTCACGGAGAAACTCAGCATCTCCAACGGACAGTGCACCACCGGAAGCCAGGACACGTGCAGACTTGAAATCTGCCATTGCAAAAAGGAAAGGACCAGGGAACAAGACTATGGAACCTCCTCCCCAGCAGAATCAGACTCGCCCCACACTCCTACAATTTAGAAAGGAACTCAAGATCCACCTCTTCAAGCAGTCACCCCTTCTCAAGACCTAGGCCATCATGTCACCCCACGCCATCTGCCCCTCACTTCCCCGCCACCTTGTACAGCTGTGCCGCTCCTCTGTGTCCCTCTGTATCCTACCTCTGCTATAAATCTGTTCTGTTGTATACCTCTGGAAAGCGCTCTGTTGCTTCTCAAAGCTAGGACTGTGTTCAATAAATACATAATAAATAATAAAGAGTTTGACCTTGGAGGGCAGCATTTAACACCAACATGATGCTGGAGGTAAATCCTTTACTTTATTGCTAGTAAATTAGTGTATTCACTGTACAGTATTACCACTTGCAGTAAATCAGCCAGACATTCCCCTGAAGTCCTATGGAGTCCAAAAATGGTGAACAACACCATCCTACCACCACTCGTAATCCTGAGGTTATGCCACAGGAACAAATGTGGAACGAGGGACATTAATGGAAAAGATCTACAACAGATTTACCACCAAACTCCTGATTTGGGCCCTTATGTAATTTTCTTTATATTCAAAATGTCCAAACAAAATCCATACTGTGGAAATTTATGTGCCTCTGTGACTGTTTAATTGTCTGCATATCCAGCAAACAAAATGCATAAGCGCCCTATCTGCCAACACAGATAGTTAGAAGAATTTGATATAATTCAATCTCTGTGGAACAGAAACTTTTTAAATACCTAAAGGATTTTGAGACTGCTTAAGCACGGTCTCTGCACGCAGCATGCACTATGCCTCCCTTGGCACCTCATTGAGTTAGTCAAGCTTTGCTTCTGTACTTTGTGGAACATCTCCCAGAGGGCCCACACAAGGTGCCTAAAGGGCCTCCTTCAAAAGTACCAGATCCATTGTTCACTCAGCAAGGTACATATATAGGCAAGCTCAACATAGGTAAACAAGGTTTCTTGAAAGAAGATGGGCCTGTGACATCCTCTTCTATTCTTCCTTTTGAGTTTCTACAGCAAAGCACTACAGTGACTTTCCTTCTAAGCGACCGTAAGTAGCAGGTATGCTAGGCAGCCTATGTCAGAATTGGATCCTAATGTTGGAAGTGTTCGACTAACTGTAGATTTGTTAGTTTAGGGATGTTTTTTTATTGAGCTGTTACAGTAAACGTTGCTGTTATTTTAGTCTCAAAGTATATTGACTGTCCCTCGGATTTAATATTTATTGTAAACAAGTTGGGGGAAGTGACAATTTGAGTTCAGTCACGAATACAGGGAAACCTGGCAATAGATCAAATAAATGAATGTTCACACAGATACACAAATATACTAGTACTAGTATGCATGTTTTTTCTTCAATTTTTCAGCCTCATGTAGTAGTTATACATATGTCTTATGGAAGGCAATCAGTGAAACAATAACATACATGATTAGTTCAGATCATACGAGTTGCAAAACAAAATCACACACTATTATGAGATACAAGATAAAATGATGTCCCACTATATAAGAATATGTTGTAGGCTAAATACACTAAGGCTTAGCAAATAGAAATCACATTCTAGCCACACTTCAATCCTTCAAAGTGAACATGTACTAATATGATGTTGTTGCACTTCGGACAGAGTGGTGTGTTGTGGTTGGATTTCTGTAGATCTGATCCATAAATCATTGTAGGCTCCAACACACCATTTGATGCTTCACAAACATACTATTCATAAACACTGCTCTACATTAAGCAGTGAAATACTGTAATATCCATCATGCCTCACTCACAAAAGAAAAATAAATGAAGGGGCAACTCAATTGAACACTTATCACAAAAGCAGTTTATTCCTTATGATGGTTTACACTTGGGCTTATTTAGGGGCAGAGGAAGTTGGTGGACTCTGTAGTGTCTGGGGGTCTCAAAAGATTGTTTATTGCATGATTTAAGGTTCACATTGTTTAGTAAACAACAGCTGAAAAGGAGGGGGATTAGGTTTGACTGGGGTTCCTAGGTAAAAAGCCACTGGAATGTGTATAAAAGAAACACATTATGGGCCTCATTCCAAGTATGGTGGTAGTCATGGTGCTATTTCCGACATGACTACCTCCCATACCGGTTCCGACTCCGGTTTGGTGAAAGGGGGATTTACCGGTCCAGTCCGACCTTGGCGGGACCAGTAAATCCCCATTCACCAAACCATTCCCCATTCCCATTTGAGCCCCCATACGGCTCAATGGGAATGGGGAAGTAGCTAATAACGGTACCGCAAATTGCGGTACCGTTATTAGCTCTGAAGTCCCTTACTCGGTCCCGTCCACAAAGCCTGGTCAGACCAGGCGTTAAAGGAGGGACCCGCTAAGGGACCTCAGAATAGGGCGCAAAGGGTTTACCGGCACCGGTGTCCTTACCGGTGCCAGTAATCCCTTTGTGCCCAACTCGGAATGAGGCCCATTGTCTTCAAACAGTTGTCCTCCTTTGTTCTCACTCTCCCCTGTAAATGCCAAACCTCCATTGTGCCAGGCAGTGACTGACTGTATTTGGGTTTTAAGTGTCCCTGCACTTATGTCTTGGTGGCTCTGATTTAACACTTTGCAAATCTCCCAAGACCATATCCATGAATCCTTGCAAGCTCTACCCAGCGATTTTGGTGAATATGCAGGAGTCTGTAGGAAAACTGCAGTCTGATTAGGGTTAGCATGTGATGTTGCTTTGAGTTTCCGGTACTTGTGTGAAATTTTTAGCTAGTTCCTAGATGGGAGGGGATGTTGAATGCCTATAAAGGAAAATATAACTTCCTGTTTCTTTTGTGGGTTCAGTTTGAATGCAGGAAGGCGAGACAGGGTGGGTCCACAGGACACACTGGAAGGAGCTACTTTTTTGGGGATGGATATTAAATAGCAATTTATTTATTTGTTCACTAAATTTGTTGTGCACGTGCGCGTTGTATGAAATTGTGGATACTTTTGTAGGGATTGCTGCAGATATATCATTTATCTCGTCAAGTGCACCCTGATTCTGAAACTGACATCTCTTGACACCAGTACACATTCATTTATAATTTTTGTAGCTTAACTGTGCCTGCTCGCCAATATAAGTAGCACTTGGGATCTTATGAAGAAGATTTGACAAGCAAGGCAGCTTTTTGAAAAAAGTGGCATCTTGGTCAAAGTGCTCTGACTAAGATGTCACTAATTTTCATGTCAAGGCAAAATATAGTTTTTGTGTTTCTGATTACGTTAGTACAACTCAGAACCCACCACTGGTGTTGATGGAGCATCCTGCATTTGTTTCTAACCTGCATTTACAACTTTTCTTTTTGAAAACATGAATATTCTTGTCCGAGGCCTCATTGCTCGGTTCACTGTTGAGGACTGATTCTGAAACCAACATCTGTTGACACCAGTACACCTACATTTTGCATATTTGCAGTTTAACTGTGCATGCTAGCCATTATATGTAGCACTTGGGATTTAATGAAGAAGAATTGACAACCAAAGCAGATTTTTGAAAAACATGATATCTTGGTGAAAGCGCTATATGTGGCGCTCTGACCAAGATGTTGCTAATACTCATGTCAAGGCAAAATATAGTTTTTGTGATTCTGATGGGTCAGAACCCACCACGTATGTAATTGGAGTGTCCTGCACATTTACCTTTTTCACTTTTTGTCTAATAGGGCTTCTTTGGTCCGATGCAATGGAATTCTCGGTCGGGTAAAATGTTGAGCTTGTCCCCCTTGGAACCTTAAAAATGTATTACATGTTTGCTGAATTTAAATTAGATGGCAGCAATGGCATGGTGCTAGTGAGCTCACAGATGAGTTTTCAGCACTCTAAGTGTTTCCTTCAACAAGAAAAACACATTGTTATCTCTGTGTCAGCAGTGACGCAAAGTACACACATTTTCAAATTGTTAGTAGAAATGCACAAAAAAAAGACTGTATTCGGTGGAATTAGAGCAAGCTGCATTGAATGTATATCTACAAATGTTAAAAATGTGCAAAGGAAAAAAAACGTTTTTGTCGAAGGGCTTTTTCGTTCTGAAGCCAAGTAACATTTTGAGTTTGTCCCCCTTGGAACTTCAAAAATGTATTACATGTTTCCTGAATTTAAATTGGATGGCTGCAATGGCATGGTAATTTAATTTTCAGCACCCTAAGTATTTCCCTCACAGAGAAAGACACATTTTTCTCTCTGTATCATCAGTGACTCTAAGGGTGAACATGTGTGAGAATGGCATTAGAACAAGCAGCATTGAATGTATATCTACACATGTAAAAAGGGTGCACTGGAATAAAACCATATTTTTTTGATACACGTGTGCATCAGCTCATTTCAGGAAAGTGGCACATGTGTAAAAGAGATGTCACCAGTGCAACCCAAACTACACAACCCAAGGGCAACCTAATAGCCTGACCTTCAACTCAAGCCCAGACAAATAAGTAGTGTTTTTTAATGTTTTAGGACACTCCCGTTCATTTGAACCCCACTTTCTTTGCTCTCCAAAGTAGTGTAGTGATGATAGATAGGAACTCATAAAAACATACTGGCCCAAAGACATATGTAAATGATTTTTCTATTAATTTCTTGATGAATTTCACTCATAGCATCTGAGAGTGCCATGCATGCCCAAGACACAAATGTATGCTAGTGGGCTGGTCAGGGCACCATCTGTGCTGCAGCAAAGCCCCTTGACAAAGTGCAGGCCACCTTTGAGAAAAGGCTGGCCTTCAAATGATGCAAATTAATATAAATAAATAATGCACCCACTGTGCATTTTTATTTGTATTATTATTCTTGTCCGAGGCCTCATTGCTCGGTTCACTGTTGAGGACTGATTCTGAAACCAACATCTGTTGACACCAGTACACCTACATTTTGCATATTTGCAGTTTAACTGTGCATGCTAGCCATTATATGTAGCACTTGGGATTTAATGAAGAAGAATTGACAACCAAAGCAGATTTTTGAAAAACATGATATCTTGGTGAAAGCGCTATATGTGGCGCTCTGACCAAGATGTTGCTAATACTCATGTCAAGGCAAAATATAGTTTTTGTGATTCTGATGGGTCAGAACCCACCACGTATGTAATTGGAGTGTCCTGCACATTTACCTTTTTCACTTTTTGTCTAATAGGGCTTCTTTGGTCCGATGCAATGGAATTCTCGGTCGGGTAAAATGTTGAGCTTGTCCCCCTTGGAACCTTAAAAATGTATTACATGTTTGCTGAATTTAAATTAGATGGCAGCAATGGCATGGTGCTAGTGAGCTCACAGATGAGTTTTCAGCACTCTAAGTGTTTCCTTCAACAAGAAAAACACATTGTTATCTCTGTGTCAGCAGTGACGCAAAGTACACACATTTTCAAATTGTTAGTAGAAATGCACAAAAAAAAGACTGTATTCGGTGGAATTAGAGCAAGCTGCATTGAATGTATATCTACAAATGTTAAAAATGTGCAAAGGAAAAAAAACGTTTTTGTCGAAGGGCTTTTTCGTTCTGAAGCCAAGTAACATTTTGAGTTTGTCCCCCTTGGAACTTCAAAAATGTATTACATGTTTCCTGAATTTAAATTGGATGGCTGCAATGGCATGGTAATTTAATTTTCAGCACCCTAAGTATTTCCCTCACAGAGAAAGACACATTTTTCTCTCTGTATCATCAGTGACTCTAAGGGTGAACATGTGTGAGAATGGCCTTAGAACAAGCAGCATTGAATGTATATCTACACATGTAAAAAGGGTGCACTGGAATAAAACCATATTTTTTTGATACACGTGTGCATCAGCTCATTTCAGGAAAGTGGCACATGTGTAAAAGAGATGTCACCAGTGCAACCCAAACTACACAACCCAAGGGCAACCTAATAGCCTGACCTTCAACTCAAGCCCAGACAAATAAGTAGTGTTTTTTAATGTTTTAGGACACTCCCGTTCATTTGAACCCCACTTTCTTTGCTCTCCAAAGTAGTGTAGTGATGATAGATAGGAACTCATAAAAACATACTGGCCCAAAGACATATGTAAATGATTTTTCTATTAATTTCTTGATGAATTTCACTCATAGCATCTGAGAGTGCCATGCATGCCCAAGACACAAATGTATGCTAGTGGGCTGGTCAGGGCACCATCTGTGCTGCAGCAAAGCCCCTTGACAAAGTGCAGGCCACCTTTGAGAAAAGGCTGGCCTTCAAATGATGCAAATTAATATAAATAAATAATGCACCCACTGTGCATTTTTATTTGTATTATTATTTGCGTCAAAAACTGTTTATGAAAAAACAATTAGAATGAATTGTTAATCCAAAAGCAGAATTCATTTTGTTTTCAATTTCAAAGAAACAGCCAGGTGCAAGCCATTAGTCATTCAGACACTTTGCTTTCTTTGAGCATCCTTATTCCCAGCTATTCCATCAAGTTTATGCTTTGTTTGGTTTGAACATGTGCTGCTAGAAACATGTCTGACCTCTTGTTCCTAGCAACATTTCACCAGCATGTGATTGTCATGAGACTAACTGAATCTGTGACCCACATCTCTTAAAAGCGTGGCCAAGCCCAAATAACATGCAGGCAGTGATAACTAGGTTGATTTGGGGTTTGGCTGAGTTGATTTGCCCAGGCTTACTGCTGGCATCTCAACACACCCCTGCAAACCATGAATGTGTTCTGGTCTGCTGCAACATGTGAAGATGGCATGCATTCCCATGTATGCCTGACTCAGATGTCGGCTTTCGGCTGGCAGTGGTGCAGCCTCAGATGCAGCCAAGCCACTGATGACATTGGAAGCCTTGTAAGCCCTGCAAATATTGTCTCAATATTCGGAGTACTTGCAGCCATGGTTGGCAATGTTGTACTGTGCTGACACCCTTGCTTTGTACATCTCCAACAAATCATAAACCATTTCCAAACCTTCCTTTACCCCACCCCATGTTTAGCTGCTGGTCTTGAGGACATCTTATTTGTTGGTGGTTATTGCTGAACACAATGTAGACAGTGAAAGCCGTGAGTGCAGTAGGTTTCAGAACGTAGTTCTATGACGCAAGATAATGTACCTGGCCTCAGCTGCAAGACCCTGTAAAAATGTTCTTCCCAACAATGTCTCTAATTGCTCCAAGTTTGCTAATATTCTTATCAAGAAAATCAAGTGCTTGTCATTTGTGGCTGCTACTGTGCTTAAACACATTGTGTATAATTTCAATTAAACTGTATCTGTGCAAATGTCTCATCTGTCTGAGCCACACAACCAAGCACACTCCAGCTAATTCCACTTTCGAAAGACCAGCCAGACCCTACAAACAATGTTTTCTGAGCATGCCCCATAGAATTTCCACTTCACCCAAAGTGGCCAATATACTTAAAAAGAAATGCATGTGCTCCTGTATGTCAGCTACTGCACTCAGCCAAGTAAAGTGTGAGTGCATGTTCAATCAGTACGCATGACTCACATACCTTTTCCCTTCACTCAAAGTGTGCTAATAAATTAGACAGGAAATACAGATGATCTTTGGTGGAAGTTATTGTGTTCAAACATATCTGTACACTCGTACTCAAAGAGGATATTATCCCTTCTAAGACATTCTACAATGTTCTTCACTTTCCTGTAATGCAGGAAAACTGGCATTGGCCAGTGCTTGCCATATTCAACATAGCAATCATTTTCTACAGGACCTATTGCAAAACAGACTTTCTGAACTCTATGTGATACAAATAGGTTGTGAGGAGACTTTTCTTTTATCTCTTTAGCACTAGGAAATACAGTCATAATTCACACTGACGAAATGTCACATTACATTGTATTGTAGATTATTGAACTGCAACTGATGAAGGGACCCAGAATCCCGAAACACGTTGCACTGACGTTTTCAAACATAAAGTATATTTTACCTACTAGAACATTGTGGAATTGAATTATTATTACTGTTTTGGCAAAACAATTTTTGTAATACACTTATTTGAAAAAGAGTACACTTTCTACATTTTGGCTGATTTTTCAGTACCAAGCTGTGCAGGGGACGGGGGTATCCAATACTCATGGATACTCTTTGTCTAATTTGGATCTCTAATCTCGTGTCAAGGAAGCATTACCTCCTCTGCACGCAAATTACATGTATTAAACTTGAAGCATTTCTCATGATTACAATTGAAGGTGTGCACCAACACTTTGTTCTCTACACATTAGCCCTCATTAAAAGGTCGGCGGTCCGGTAATAACGATATCAGTAAGGAAATAACGGCATCATTTACCTGTGCATTACGACCCGTGATGCCGGTGCTACCAGCAACCACAGGGACCCATTGTGACTGGGTAGCACCTACCCAGTATGGGCGCGGGCAGGCGGCAGTCGTACCAGTAACACTGGCTTGCTGTAAGGAAGTGAACATTACGAGTTGCACAGCCATGCAATTACCGGCATTAAGATGCCGGTAAGAACGATTACCTACCGGTAACGGTAACGGTTAATACCGGCATCGCGGGTCAGCCATTAATAGCAATCTGCTGTGTTCCAAACTGCCACAGGTGCAAACAATCAGCAGAGGTGGAGTCAATGGAGTCAGGCACAGTACAAAAGGTGCACACCCACACACCTCACCCTTCCAAGTCCAAAATGAGACCACTAACAGTTGCCATACAGGAGCTGGAGGACATGCCTGCATTGCTACTACTCCAGCAGGCATTAAACCAGGGAATGCAGAGGAGGAGCAGGAGGAGAAGGAGGAGAAGAGGGTGAGACTGGGCCAGCACATACCACCAGTGCAGGCAGTGGGACCCCGCAGGCAGCCACCAATCCCTCGCATCACAAGGTCCAGTCCATTTGACTTAACCACTGTACAGATCCACACACTGTACCGCCTGGACAGAGACACAATATGCACAATTGTGGATCTGATTAATCATGACCTGGTCAGCCTGATCAACATCCGTCAACATCCGTACCAACATCCGTACCACCATCCCCCCTCTGCTGAAGGTAGTGTCTGTGCTCCACTTCCTTGTCACAGGCACCTACCAGCACACAGTGGGGCAGCTGCATGCGTCTCACAACCATGTTTCTTACGTGTGCTGAACCGGGTGCTGGATGCACTCCTGAAACATGCAAGGCCCCACATATTGCTACCACGGACTGCAGAGAAGGTGAATGCCACCAAAATTCCATTCTATGGACTGGCAGGCATGCCAAATGTCATTGGTGTCCTCGACTACACCCATGTGGAGCTGGTAGTCCGGCATGCTGTGGAGGTTGTTGTACCGCAACCGGAATGAGTACCACTCCCTTTCCAGGTGCTGTGTGATGCAAGCAAGATAATTACGCATTGCAGTGCTAGATACCCAGGATCCGCACACAATGCAATGGTGCTGCACAACTCCACACTTCCCCGATACATGGAACATCACGCTGCACAACGTGCCTGGCTGCTGGGTAAATCCAACCACCGGGCCATGGGGGTTGTCGTTGTGGGGGCTCCACAAGCATATGCAACCTGTCTGCTGGCTGGGCCATGGTGGTTGTCGTTGGGAGGGGGACCACAATCATATGCAACTTGTTTTCCTGGCTGGGCCACGGGGATTGTCGTTGGAAGGGGGACCACAATCATATGCAACTTGTCTTCTGGCTGGGCCATGGTGGCTGTTTTGGGGGGACACCGTCCTGGGTGCCAAACACTGTGACCCCAATGATCACGACAGGATGCGCAAGACCTACAATGGATGCAGACATGCCATGGCCGCGCAGCTATGTGTAAATGGTAGCTACAAACGCAGGACCCACCCCTGCCCATGCACATATTACATCATCAGACCTGAGACACAGGTACCACAATGCACCAACCTGCACTCACAATGCATAATTCACATAAGCGCAGCAAAGTACATCACAGGTCATGCAGCCATGACTGAGGAAAATCCAATAACCTCTCAGGGAATCCCCTGTCGCTTCCCCTGCCCGACAGGTACACCACAGACCACCATGCCATTCCGTGCACCTGAAGGGACACTCAAAAAACCAATGGAACATGGATGTAGAAAATAGAATTCAGCAAGTAATCAACACCACTGACATGTGTGCGAGTGGTCCAGGACCAATAGACAGTATCTCAGTTCCACCATGCCAGTTGACACCCAGCGCCATCACAGAAATGTCTCCCCACACTGGCAGACCATATCACCAATTCCATTGTGAATTGCTCACATGGGTGTAGGCATTGACGGACATATACATGGCGTCATGAAGTAGTTGAAAGCATGATTGTCAAAAAGCGTTTATCATGTTGCACATCAGGGAAATGCATCTTACAGTGCCCTACATGCATACTGAATCCTCCTCTGCAACAAAGCCACCACATGTGAGTACATCATGGACCTACTGACTGCATCTGTGTGAATGCTGGAATCGGATGTTAAGGTCCCTAATACCTGAACTTTACCCATGCTCCCCGACCATGGATCAAGTACACCAACCTGAGTGTTGCTCTAATGAAATGGCAGTATCTGGCAATGGAAATCTCTTGCATGTGACCAGGAACAATGAACAGACAGCGTACAAAAGGAATGCCTAAAGCCCTCCCAATCAAATTGTCATTTGCTCCCATACAGGTGATGCTGGGTATCCCATGAAGCCGTGGCTCCTCACCACTGTCAGGCATCCACTCAACAGGCATGAAGAGGACTACAACCGTGCACATGAGCAGATTTTTGCGCTGTTGAAGGCACGGTTTTTCTGCCTCTGCAGGTTGGGTGGGGCAAACCTATACGGGCCTGAGAAGGTGGGCACAATTGTTTTGGTATGTGCCATGCTGCACAGCATGTGCATCCGGCGCAATGTACCTTTGCCCCCTGACATGGACCAAATTCCAGCGGAAGATGAGGATGATGATGGGGAAGATGCTGCATACTGGCCACAGCACAATGTACCTGAAGGACGTGCTGTACGCCAATCTTTGATTGCACAGTATTTCTGATGGACTGGATTACAAAAGGCACTGGGAATGGTGAACAATGTGCACGGTTAAGAAATACATTTACACAGACTCAAAAATCAGTGTACAGTCATGTGCTTTTTATATGCACACCAGGTGTATTAATCAAATGTGAACTATGTACAATGAACAGGTATAAATGTGGAACTCAACCCCTTGATGTTCCAAAATGTAGGCAGAATTATATGCAGTACCCTTTGGGAACACCACACACAATGAGGACTATGAGTGACAGTAAAAATTCACCTTTGGTACAAGCCTGTACTACACAGTAAAGTGGTAATGATGGCTGAGCAGCCAGACTTATCTCAAGAGTGAAGTGAGCAGAATCAATAGTTACACAAATGACAGCAAATACTATGATTCAAACAAACACTGACTCACGGTTTCTGAGTAAAAGAATGTACATTTATTTACACATCAGTTATTAAACATTTCACTATTATCAAGCAGTTGAAAAATCATGTACACCTACATTTTGCATATTTGCAGTTTAACTGTGCATGCTAGCCATTATATGTAGCACTTGGGATTTAATGAAGAAGAATTGACAACCAAAGCAGATTTTTGAAAAACATGATATCTTGGTGAAAGCGCTATATGTGGCGCTCTGACCAAGATGTTGCTAATACTCATGTCAAGGCAAAATATAGTTTTTGTGATTCTGATGGGTCAGAACCCACCACGTATGTAATTGGAGTGTCCTGCACATTTACCTTTTTCACTTTTTGTCTAATAGGGCTTCTTTGGTCCGATGCAATGGAATTCTCGGTCGGGTAAAATGTTGAGCTTGTCCCCCTTGGAACCTTAAAAATGTATTACATGTTTGCTGAATTTAAATTAGATGGCAGCAATGGCATGGTGCTAGTGAGCTCACAGATGAGTTTTCAGCACTCTAAGTGTTTCCTTCAACAAGAAAAACACATTGTCATCTCTGTGTCAGCAGTGACGCAAAGTACACACATTTTCAAATTGTTAGTAGAAATGCACAAAAAAAAGACTGTATTCGGTGGAATTAGAGCAAGCTGCATTGAATGTATATCTACAAATGTTAAAAATGTGCAAAGGAAAAAAAACGTTTTTGTCGAAGGGCTTTTTCGTTCTGAAGCCAAGTAACATTTTGAGTTTGTCCCCCTTGGAACTTCAAAAATGTATTACATGTTTCCTGAATTTAAATTGGATGGCTGCAATGGCATGGTAATTTAATTTTCAGCACCCTAAGTATTTCCCTCACAGAGAAAGACACAATTTGCTAATGCTCTACGCTGCACCCAATAGATTCTGGACAAGTAAGGCTCAAAATGAAGTGTGAACAAAATGGCATTCCAGCCATTTAAAAGGGAGAGAAAGACAAAGTTAGACAGAAATTGAGCAGCACCAACACGTAAGTAAGCAGGGCAACCTAGAAAAAGGAAATAGAGTGAGGAAATCAAATTAAAGGGGCCTGGCCTAAAGTCAATGGACCAAAATCTTTGCAGAGGATCACGCAGTTCAGAGTAGTTTGCGGTTAAGTCTTTGACAAGAGTTCAGAACGAAGTTGGTCGGAGTTACTTAAAAGAATGGAGAGGACAAGCCCTCGGATTGGCGAAAGATTTCACACACTTTCACCACGGCTGTACGAAACAAACAACTGGGTTAGCACAGTACCTTTAAAGCAGAAGAATGCTGTGGCTGAGGCAGATGTTCCTGGAAGGTCCTGCAGGCTCACGGTTCCTGAAGCAACTGTTGGACTGACAAGAAGGAGTAAGACTGGATGGCCCTCCACTGCCCACGGAAGGAACAAGCAGCAGAGCAAAGCGAAGAATAAAAGGTGTGCTCCTTAAAACACAAGCAGGGCCCGTTCCTCCTGGCTATCCCATTCACTGTAGCTCTGTATAGCAAATTCGAACAGAGAAGGGAGGCCTGGCGACCAGTTTGGTGAACTGGTTGTTCCCACCAGCTCAAGGGGAGAAGATTGCTTGCAGATCTTCCCTGCCGTCAAAGTTTGAAGATTTAGACCCGCAGCAGGGCTTCACCGGGCGGTAGAGGTCCTCTTCTGTCAGCTTCTCCTCGGCTCTCTAGATCCAGTGGTGACTCTACCTTTCCAGACCCAGAGAACTGCTTTTTATGCAGTTTTCCGCCATTCACACAGCCTAGCTGTCAATCACACAGCAGGGTGGCTGTCCCGCCAGGACAATCACCACAGCCAATCCATATCAGAGTGCAAAATGGGTCTCCAAGGAGACCCTGTGCAGGGACTCCTAAACCTCTCCCTCACATCCTGGCCCCTGAGACATACAGGCACCTAAGGAGGGCTTCTGTGCAGAAGCCCGCGAAAGGACAGCGAACAAAGGAAACAAACCTGGTTTGGCACACAGAGTAAAACACGAGAAAGACTTTTACAAAAAAGAATGCTGAACAAACCCAGCCAGAACCATCGAAAAATGTATATGTTCCAACGGGTTTAGGTTCGAGGCAACCAAGATAGCCTAAAACAATTCCCAGGCTACTTAAGATAACCACGGTAGGAAAAATGGGATAGTTACCACTGCCACCAGCCAAGTCTTAAGGAAAATGGAACAAAACAATGTTCCAAGAGAAACAGACAACAGGGGGAAGTAGCAACCCCTTCAAGAACTCTATGTAAGATAGTTTGTACTGGGTCTGTGAGTTTTAAAAGAGGCTAATAAAGTCATGGCAACTTTACATGTTCTGAGAGAGTAGTCAGTCTCAGAAAATAGAGTCGGAGTTGGGAAGTCTGAAAAAGACAACCCTGTGTCACTGCACTGAAGGTGCTGTGTAACACACAGTAAAAAGTTGATGCCTATGGAGTAGGTGAGGCTCCACAGTCTATGAACACAAGAAAATGTTAAACACACACAGCAAAACACATGTAAGAGTGGGAAAAAAGGCTTACACTCTTACTAGGAGAAAAAAATAAATCCTAGAAATCCAGAAAAGCTGCTGAGGGACTCAGTAGGTAAGGGAAATTAGCCATTCTGGAGAATTCTCCCTAACACTCGCCCCCTCCCAGACTAAGGGACAGGAGGATTTAATCTGCTCCTGGATGAATCTCTTCCTCTAGTCGGTTAAAAACATCCTAGAGAGACCATCAGCATTTTGGTGGTGACATCCTGCTCTGTGCTCAATGGTGAAATCAAACCCTTGCAGGCAGATCGACCATCTTAAAAGTTTTGGGTTTTCCCCTTTTATTTGCATTAACCATCTCAAGGGTTGGTGGTCAGTTTGAATCACAAAAGTAGATCCATACAAGTATGGTCTAAACTTCTTCAAAGACCTCACAATGGCAAAACATTCACACTCTATGGTTGCCCAGCTTGTTTCTGGTTCCGTCAGTTTCCTACTGATGAAGCAAATGGGGTGCTCCCTACCTTTCTCATCCAGTTGACTAAGGACTGCATCTATACCTGTATTGGATGCATCTTTCTGCACAATGAAGGGTTGGTGATAATCAGGAGCTCTTAGGACTGGCGCTTGACAAATGGCTTTCTTCAGGCTTTCAAAGGCTTGAGTGCACTCCTGATTCCATCTTACATTTTTAGGGAATTTTGGAGAGGAGATCACATTCAAGGGAGAGGCTATGGTCCCATAGGTCTCAATGAAATTCCTGTAGTCCCCAGTGAGACCTAGGCAGGCTCTCACTTGGGTTTGAGTAGTAGGGGTGGCCCAGTTGTGTGCAGCTTGTACCTTTCTAGACAATGGCCTTATTTCACCTCCTCCTACCTCATGACCAAGGCAGACCACTTTGCTGTAACCAATTTGACATTTGCTTGCCTTTATGGTCAGATGGGCCTTCCCAAGAGCCTGCAACACATACCCTAAGTGATCAACATGTTCTTTCCATGTAGGGTTGAACACTGCAATGTCATCCAATCATGCCATGCAGAAGTCCTCCATCCCATTCAGAACTTGATTGACGATCCTTTGGAATGTAGCAGGTGCATTCTTTAGTCCAAAAGGCATAACCTTAAACTGGTAGAGGCCTGCTGGGGTTGAGAATGCAGTTTTCTCCTTGGCATGGTCTTTCAGGGCTATTTGCCAATAGCCTTTGTTAGATCAAATGAACTGAGGTAGTTGGCTGAACCAAGTCTATCCATCAGTTCATTTGTTCTTGACAAAGGATGGCCATCAGTCTTTGTGACTGCATTTAGAGCTCTACAGTCCACACCGAATCTCAACTCCTTGGATCCTACTTTTGGTACTAGAACAACTGGACTAGACCACGGACTGGTAGAGGGCTCTAGAACTCTGAGATCAAGCATCTTGTTGAACTCTCTTTTGATGTGGGATCTCACATGTTCTGACATTCTGTAACCTCTGCTTTTCACAGGTAAACAGTCACCAGTGAGAATATCATGCTGGCCCCAAGGGGTCAAGCCTGGTGAAAGTGAAAACAGGGAGGTTAACTGATTTAACAGAATGTTGCACTCCTCCTGTTGTTCAGAAGTCAGTTGAGAAGAGAGATGGCTCCTATGTTCTCATCCAAAGGTTGGCCTCTGAGGAGGCCAGGTAGAGGTTCACTGTCCTCCTCCTCTTGAGCTGAAGCTAGAAGCAAAGCTCCCACTTCTCAACTCAACCTATGCTTTCCAACTTCTTGCTCATCAAGTTGAGAAGCAGCCTGTTGTCGAAGACCTTCGAGAGTAGGACACTCTATTTGTCCTCTGCTGAAGTCTGCCCTGTTGGTCCCACCTTCTGCCAGTGAAGACCGAAGCTCAGGATGGTCAAAAGGGTCAAAATCTCCAACCAAAACAGTGTCTTCCTGCAGATCTGACTCTTCAGAAACTGGATCAGTCACACGGGGTTGTACCTCACACTCTGCCTCAGCTGGTGGAGGAGTCACAGGTGTGACCTTGGACAATCTTGGGGATGTCCTTGTCGGTAGCACAGGGGTGCTGTCTATTTTTCTCCTTGAGATCTTGGGTTTCCCTTTTGCCTCATTCTTTCCACAAATAGCAGTGAGCAACTCCTGTGGAGTGGGAGTGATAGTTTCCTCTACCAACTCCGCTGGAGAGCCTTTCAAGGTCCTCTCCCTCGCAGGCCTAGTGAGCTCCTGTTTCCTTTTATTGGGAGGCCTGGGGGTAGTAGACGCAACTCCAAGAGTTTTCAGGTCATTACGCAACAGGACTCTCCCAGACCCTTCACCCTGCACACTAACAGGTATTATGACAGTCATATCATTACACTGGACGAGAACTTGTAACTGGGGAAGCATTTGCACAGGGCCTCCAGCTAACTTGGGGAGGTGTTTGGGTGCCTTAACAGCATCTTCCACCTTTAAAAATGATTCCTGCACCACAAATATGCTGGCTCCAGTGTCTCTGATGGCAGGAGTCTCCTGGCCGTTCACAAGAAATCTCTCTTTATAATACTCTTTAGTATTATCTGGGATGGAATTATAGACATCTAAATTCCGTTGTTCACACAAGCCCAGGGACACTAAAGAAACACTAGCTTAGACTCTCATGGGTCCATCAGCCAGTAGGTGAAAGTTTCCACTTGCTATAGGTACTTCTTCCTCTGGGAAGAAGGCTAAGGAGACAGCGTGGACCCCTCAAAGTTTACCCTTACGTCTGGAATCCCCTTTCACATGGTTAGTTGACCCACACACATAACATTTCCCAAATGTTTTGATGAATGGGGGTTTGTTTTGACCTCCATCTGGTTTGGGTCCAGATGGTGCACTAGCCTGATTCGGTTTCCCTTGTGCTTTACCCTTATGTTGCTGTTTGGGGCCCTCTTTTGGATTGGAGGTATTTGAATTTTCTTTGTTAAGTTTCTTTGGCTGCTTACCCTCATCCTCCTTCTGAGTTGCCTAGAATCCATGTGAGTAGCCCTGTTGGCAACCCACAAGTCAGCAGCCTTAACTAACTCATTTGGATCTATCTCCTTAGAGTCAGCCAAGTGCTGTCTGAACTCAGGAGAGCAGGCATCATAAATTAACTCCAACATAACAAGATTTCTCATAACTTCATAAGTGTTTACTCATATCCCAACCATCTAAGTTTTTCAAACATTCACATACCCAGGTAGCCCAAGGGGTACCATCATGCTTTTTAAGGGTCGTAAACCTCTTAAGGTACTGGGAAGGGGTCTTCCCAAATCTAGCAATTAAAGCTAGCTTCACACACTCATAATCCATCCTATCCACTTCCCACAACTCCATCACAACATCAGATGCAATAGTGGGTAACCTAGAGAAGAGCCAAGGAAGCTACCGATTCAAAAACAGCAACTAGCATAAATTCTGATTTTTGGTTCATACCATTTTCCCCAAACCAACATACACTCATGCATCTATCCATGCACATTCGTATGGAATTCTTAACTTTGGCTTGCATCGCATCTGGAGAGAAATGTGAATGTTAGCATGCACCACACATAGATGGAATCCTTAACCTGCCCTCCGTCGCATCTGGAGAGAAATGTGAATGTTAGCATGCACCACACATAGATGGAATCCTTAACCTGCCCTCCGTCGCATCTAGATAGAAATGTGAATGTTGGCACATGCCACCCTTGGATGGAATTCTTAGCTTTGGCCTGTGTCACATGCAGATGGAAATGTGAGTGTTGGCACATGCCACACTTGGATGGAATTCTTAGCTTTGGCCTGTGTCACATCCAGATGGAAATGTGAGTGTTGGCACATGCCACACTTGGATGGAATTCTTAGCTTTGGCCTGTGTCACATCCAGATGGAAATGTGAGTGTTGGCACATGCCACACTTGGATGGAATTCTTAGCTTTGGCCTGTGTCACATCCAGATGGAAATGTGAGTGTTGGCACATGCCACACTTGGATGGAATTCTTAGCTTTGGCCTGTGTCACATCCAGATGGAAATGTGAGTGTTGGCACATGCCACTCTTGGATGGAATTCTTAGCTTTGGCCTGTGTCACATCCAGATGGAAATGTGAGTGTTGGCACATGCCACACTTGGATGGAATTCTTAGCTTTGGCCTGTGTCACATCCAGATGGAAATGTGAGTGTTGGCACATGCCACACTTGGATGGAATTCTTAGCTTTGGCCTGTGTCACATCCAGATGGAAATGTGAGTGTTAGCACATGCCACACTTGGATGGAATTCTTAGCTTTGGCCTGTGTCACATCCAGATGGAAATGTGAGTGTTGGCACATGCCACACTTGGATGGAATTCTTAGCTTTGGCCTGTGTCACATCCAGATAGAACTGTGAGTGTTGGCACATGCCACACTTGGATGGAATTCTTAGCTTTGGCCTGTGTCACATCCAGATGGAAACGTGAGTGTTGGCACATGCCACACTTGGATGGAATTCTTAGCTTTGGCCTGTGTCACATCCAGATGGAAACGTGAGTGTTGGCACATGCCACACTTGGATGGAATTCTTAGCTTTGGCCTGTGTCACATCCAGATAGAAATGTGAGTGTTGGCACATTCCACACTTGGATGGAATTCTTAGCTTTGGCCTGTGTCACATCCAGATAGAAATGTGAGTGTTGGCATGCTCCACACTTACATGAAACTGGGAATAATGACAAGTGCCACACTTGGATGGAATCGTGATCACTAGCCTGCCCCACATCTATACTGAATATTGAAAATTTGCAAGGACCACACTCAGATGGAATAGTTAATAATAGCCAACATCACACCGAGACATAATTGCAAGAACAGCAATGCCAACTAACCAATCTACTAACAACTTCATCATCCCTCTGCAAACACCTCTCAAACTCTAACCAAACACAACCACAAGCCTAAAACACAGCAACCCGTACAAACTTCACCACACTGAAACAACAAAACAAACCACACATAGACTTGCACAACAGCACATGACGACTTCCGATCGTAAAACACCCCAAGCCCAGCCAACAGACCCACCGACCTGAGGCTGCCAATAGTACATCTCTGCTCTCTTGCACTTTTCTAGCTTATTCTGACTAACCCAAACCCGCCTCCCTTTTTTCAAAGCTGCCAGAGCACCAGGCGACCACTCTGCTGGTGATAGTGCGCGGAACAAATATCCTTTAACATTAACATTAACGTATTTTCTGGGCTATCTTGTCGAGCTTTCACCCATTTCCTCCTACCATTCACAGATGCATTGGTCTCCCACGTATATTGGGTTTACATTATTCATTAAAGCATCGAAGTACAAGAAATCAGTATGCCTTGTTTCACTTTGGTTTTTTGTTAGAACACATTAGACATTTTTTAGCATGCACTATGCTCATGCCCCGATCAGGCTAAGCATATTTACACATGTACTTTGGTTACATCATATTTCGGATTATTACCACTCTAATATTGGTTCCAAAGGACTGTCTCTTAAAATGTCACTAATAACCAGTAGAAACTCGACTAAATCAAATATTATGTTCAGCATTAAGTGTTGTATGTGTTGAGCACAGTTAGCAGGAGGGCATTATCTTGGCCGGGAAGGCTATTTGGAAATTATCATTCCAGTGTTGATGTGGCATTGTCATACATTTCACTAAATGTCTATAATATTAACTGCTATAAACTCCTAGCCAAGCCACAATAGTCTGTAGACACAAATGAAACATTCCGAGTGATGCATTTCACAAATGTCCTTTCAGAATTAAAGGCTTTCCCACATTTCTCTTCTCAAACACAAATGGAAATATACAGAATAATAGTGAAATGATGGTTAATGTGTTCACTCAAAACCTCACAATGTTTGATGCTTTTAATAATTCCTTTATTTTTTTTCTTTGTGAGAAGGATAAAATAATCTTCCATTGTCCTGTTTGCATACTGTTTTTAAAAACAAATTAGGTCTCTTTGCTTAGCTTTAGTGAGCAGCAATTCACATTATCGGTTTTGCATGTAGGAACTTCCTTGTATTATTATTAAAACAAAGCAGGAGCAAGCACAATAATTCAGAAAAATATGCAAAAATGTTGTGAACATGAAAGTAATGTTGAAAAGATTTGATTGCAAATGAGACAGCAAAAATGTTATGAATAAAGCAATGATGGTTTTGATGGTTTTATCGTTTGGCAAAGGCCAATCTTGTTCAGACATGCTGGTTCTTACGTAAGCGACAAATAAAGACAAGATTGGCTTCCGTTCAAATGCAAACAAACAATATGTTCTGTTCTACTGTTCCTATTGATTATATGAATCATGTGATTATCTGCAATAAGTGGATTGGCTGACAGAGAAACTTGGGTGGGACTTAGCTTTAATAAGCCAGCTGTTCAGACAGTAGGGGGCCTCTCCTGAAATTTCACTGAAGGCTGTGACTCTCTGAAACCTGAAGGAGCAAGGCCTGGAGGACACCACTGACCCAAAAGATATTGAGCTTCTGTCCGGTCCTGACTTCCATGTCTGCAGAAGATGCTGAGCCCCACAGATCCCTCAAGAATGGTGGATCAACAACTGATTTGATACCCAGTTGGAGAACTAACACTCCCAAGGGAAAAGGGGAAGTGGATAAAATAAAAAAATGACAGACGCCTACTTCTGGTTGGCTGCAATTTGTAGAGGAAAACATTAATGTTAGTTAGGAACATAACACTCCTATCACTCTACTTCCTTAGTATCTGACAACAATACAAGACCCATACCTGTCTAACCTCCTTTAATGACTTGGAGGTTGAAAAGTTCATATTCCTCGTTTATGCAAGAGAAATATACTTTGAGAAATACACTTTGTTTAACCAATTGAAGAAAGTAATTAATCTCTCAATATCATTTTCAAGAAAGCCTTGTTGAGCCAACAGAAATAAAAAGAGGAATGATTTGCAGTTATTCCTTTGTCCACAGCACTAGCGATTCTGACGTTAAACCTTGCCATGGTCTTTCCTCTGAAAAGACAGCGGTACGTCTGCATTCCGTTTCACTAATACATTCAGAGCGTTCATACGCGCAGGCACGCTGCACTTATCCTTTTCTGTTCCTGCTGGGCACATGCGCACGGTTATGTAATACGAAACGCTCTGGTGCTCATACGTGCTACTCAGACTCTCCTTAAATTCAAATGACTTGACCAGCAAAGAGTTTCGTTTCTTGATCTTCTCTCATGCGCCCGCTCCGATCTGAAAACTTCAAAAAAATGCATCAGAAGCGTGTCGCGGGAAGGATACGTCTGTTACTACTCCTTTGCGCATGCGCGATTAACACAATATTGAAGCAGTAGTGTTCACTAATCAAATGCAACTGCGCAATGATTGCTGCCCAAAAGAGACGCTAATTCCTTGTGGCAACGGAATCGGAGCGTCTCAGTTTCTGTGTACAGATTAACTAACAGTGAAGACACCAGCAAACTACGCTGCTTTAAAAATCACCATTAACACCAGAAGTTTCTTTGACTTTGACAGTCTCTAGAAAAACAGTTTCAGAATAAATATTGCAGTTTGAAGAACTTGGGCAGGTTTGTTCCTTAAGTCTCCCAAAAATAACCTAAATATCTAACTAACTAAACACCCAATGTTAAACAAGACTTTTAAGTTGAATTAACTCTTCTCCTGCTTGAAAATACGCAGCGCTCCCACCAAATGACCAGCTGAGCTTGTCCCACGCAGAGCAGGACTGCTGGAATTGAACAATTCAATGTTGTCTCCACCTGAACTTCTCACAGAGGGCCTTGAATCAGGAACTTAGCTTAGACACAACCTTCTCTCTTGAAGGTGAACAATGAAAGGCATTTTAGAATTCTGAGAGAGGTCTGAAGTTCATGATGCCTCCAATCAGAGATCAGAACCACCTCCTCCTGTTGGCTTGGGTAGCCCTCACTCTGACGAACAGTAGTTAAGAACATCAAACCAAAAAGGCATTTAAACACTATCATTCAGATCTGATTATTAATCAGATTTGCCATCCCTCCTTTACTCAGAACCATGAAACTTTCCCCAAAATCAAACCCCCTTCCAACCTACCTGCCTACTACCAGACCCATTAGACCTGACAGTTGCTGGGACAAGGGGGCTAGCTGAACATTTGATAACTAAGCCAAGGCTTTAATTATAGTTTTTGGTCTTAAAATTGTCCCTTTGCCAATTTTACCAATTCTGATTGTGAATGATTGCATGAAGAACTGTTTGTCTGCCTTGAAACAAGCACAAAACGGTCAGATGCCGCCTCCCTTAAACAGTAAACTGATCAATGGGTTAATAATTGGCACTTTCCCAATTTTCCAAATTAACATCTTTTCATGGTCTCAATATTTGTGGGGCTGAAATAAGCCATCTTTACTAATTTTTACAATATATGCTTTTGATTCATTGCTGTTGTTTGCTTTTAGGTTGTTCTTAGTGACCTTTGCATACAAGACATCGAATCCGTTTTGTTTTTGGCAGGGCGTTTAACCCTTAATAGTGCCTCTCAATTATGCAGACCTGCCAACACGTTTTCTTCCCTTGTGCCTGCGGATTTGTCCAGGGCATTATGGTGCAGGCAGTGTTTGTAATGGAGGATTCAGGTTACTGTCAATTTGAATGCATGTTATTTAGTTATGATCATAATACACCTGTATATAATCATTTACAGCTAATGCATGTAGATGCACAGATCTGGCAGTATGTTTTTGCTGTGTACGTTGCACATATCTGATGACATGAAGTGTAGTGTAAACATGGCTTTTAAGATGAAGAAAGTGGGTAATGCTGTAAATTTGATATTCAGGAAACAGTATTCAGTTATCAGCTGCAACTAATCCAGATGGAGCAATTGTTCAGGTCTCATTATCAGGCATGTGTAGAAATGTGCATTCCTAACTCTGAACCGACTCTCATCAAACAATCATCTCTAATGTCTATTAATGCATGCCCTTTTTATTTTCTTGAACAGAAGACAAACATGGCTGCCACAGGATGTTCAAAGAATGCAACACATGTGGAAGAATTCCTTCTCGCGGGACTACACATTCTTCCGGAGTTGAAACTGTTTTTCTGTGTCATATTCCTAATGATTTATGTGCTCACTCTTGCTGGTAACAGCCTTATTGTGGTTACAGTTTCTGCTAGCGATCATCTTCGCTCTCCGATGTTCTTTCTTCTGAGCAATTTCTCCTTCTTGGAAATCTGGTATGCTACTAGTACTGCTCCCAGCATGCTCTCAGGCATATTAGCCGACGGCAGTAGCATCTCGTTTGCTGGTTGCCTCATGCAGTTCTACTTCTTTACGTGTTTCGCGACCATCGAGTGTTTTCTTTTGACAGTGATGGCTTATGACAGATACACCGCCATATGTTTCCCATTACATTACACCACCCTCATGGACCGAAGACAATGCCTGAAGCTCATTTCCATTGCCTGGGTGGGAGGCCTTACAAATAACTTGTTAACACTCATCTTGCTTTGCAAATCAAAGTTCTCAGGTGAAAAAATGATCAACCACTTCTTCTGTGAGTTTGCACCCCTCATCAAAGCTGCCTGCTCAGACACCTCCTTCATAGAATTCTATGCCTTTTTCTGCTCCTTTGTAATTCTAATAGCACCGTTTATTCTAATCATCATGTCGTACGCATACATCATGTCAGCCATCTTGAAAATCCCATCAGCCAATGGGAGACATAAGGCCTTCTCCACCTGCAGCTCTCACCTTGCTGTGGTCAGCTCCTACTTTGGACCACTCATTGCTGTCTATGCAACTCCAAGGACAGAGGGCTCCCGTAACCTGAGCAACGCCTTATCCCTGCTCTACTCTGCGATAACACCACTGCTCAACCCTGTCATATACACCCTGAGAAACAAAGAAATCAGGGAGGCCTGGAGGAAGGCTTTCCAGAAGACACCTTGATTGGAAGAATTTCAGGAATGCATGAAAACTTTAAACAATTATTACAATCTGCCAAATGTTCTATCCTATTAAGTGACATTAAATTATATAATCTGATAAAAACATGTTTCCAAAAGTATTGTGTATAATGGTATATCCCAGAAACTAACACCTGTATTGTTATAGAGAAAAGGAAAACTCAATTGCTTAAAATGTTACGGATATGACAACATGAATGTATAGTAGTTGCATGTGTGGTGCTTAGAAACTCCAACAAAAGAATAATGAGAATAGCTACACATAACATGCCAAAATAATATATGTTTGTAAGAAATAAGTACCTGGTGAGGGACAGTCATGTCTCATGCTGCTACATGATTGGCCCTTGATCGGTCCTTAACTGCAAGGTCGCCCGGTTACTACCTGCAAGGGAAAGACGTACTTGCTTCAGTGCTTCCGTCTTGAACTCACACGCAGCTCCAACATTGTTAAGTTCACTGCATACAGCGTTCCTGAGAAGCCGCTGTCATTTCTTGTTGTCTGCTCGCCACTTCTGTCCCTTGCTGATCGAGCGCTATGCGCCGCTTCTTCACAGCGTTGAAGGCCCAACGGGCTCTGTTGCACGTATCCATTATCATTTCCTGCTTACACTCATCACGCTATGCAGTATTACAATCCAATATGGAGGCAACATCTACTAATAACACGTCCTTCAACCAATTCCAGGAACATGTGGACTTCCGGAAAAGTCCATGTCAATCTCATTGTTATTTGATTATTTATTTATTGTTCATTTATTAGGCGCTTATACAGCAAGTAAATTCTGTTGTAAAGCTCCCAATTGACGAAATGACCGTAGAGGAGAGGCTTGAAGGCTGCCTAGTGAAAACCAAAGACATACCTGCATGTTCACCTAGAGTACCAGCCTGCAAATGAACTGTGCTCCATGCTTAAAGTCCACAGACATGCTAACGGCAATGCATGTGAATTGGATGAGCTAGAAATTATTAAAGTTGAAATTAAACCACAATCTACCCGTAAATGGGCAGCTGATACTTGAGAAAGTGCCTAATTCAGAAGGGGTACTCTCCAGTTTTTGAAAATGAATCACTTACAACACTTGGCTCTTATTTACATCATTTGTATGCAGAGGTCCGTTCTGTATCTGGTGTCAATTGGATAATCTCCATTCCCACGTACAATTAACATTATGGGCAATGAACAGTTTATCAGTGCCAGCAATGTTTTCATCAGTGTCATCAAACCTCTCCTCTGTGAAGGTAACCACTTATGTATTCACATGGCACATAGTGACCATCTTCTGATACACGTCTCGGTACCTCTTGACTTCCTGTCTGCCACAGTTGTTTTTGGTTTTATGTTTATTTTTGTGTTGTTGTGCCATGAATCCTCTGTATCAGTGGTGTGCGTTATAAATGTAATAAAGTCAATTTAAAGATGCTTCCTTGCTCCTAGTTTTCTCCTTATTTGTGTGTTAATGTTTACAATTCCTGCAACATCCACATTTACTTTTTAATCTATTTGTGGCCATCCCACCTCATGATCATCTTTGCGTAAGGATATGCTCTTCCACCATGTGTTCATCTTTCGGGTGTGCATACTCACTCTGAGCCACCCGCTATGCTGCCCATGTGCAGGTGGGGTCATGCGAGAGTCTGTCATTTCTTTTGTCTTGCCCATATTGAATGCTTTGTTACAGTCCTTGCTCAGTAAGCTCACTACACTCTTTGATGTGCAACTGTGCTCTCAATTTTCCAGTTTGCATACTAAGTTACCAATCCCAAGTTGTTGTGCAATCTGTACTGCACTTTTATTAAATATTCCTTCTCTATTTTCCTTTCTGTCTTATTAATTAATTATGTTTACTCCTCGTTGCTGCCGCATACGTGTACATGTTTATTTTATCTATATTTCTGTACAATTCCCACACTTGAAGACCAAAGATTAGCATTGCATAGTAATCAGCATTCTCCGATGCAACCAACATGGCCACCAGCCGTCTCCACTCAGAAAAGAATGAGAAATCGAGTCTTCTCATTCCATTCCTACTCATGACAGCTGGTGGCCATTTCGTGTTGGCTAGAACTGAAATGCATATGCCGACACAAAGCAAAGCTCCAAACAAGCTTCTGTTGCTATCTAGACACCTGGTAAATCTTCAGGAGTACCAATTACAATAGAATCCTCAGATGGGGAGATTACCAGTCGGGTAATGCCGCTGGGGCAACGTTAAAGCCCTTGCTTTCTTTGGCTCATAAATCAAGCCCACAGGCCATTACCGGACTGGTAATGCCCCCCTGCTCAGGTTCTATTTCTTCATTCATCATCATCATCATCTTAGTTTATTTCGGAAATATAGCATTTTCCATAAAAATATCATTACATATACAGATTATATCAACAAATTATACAAACAACAAAAGATCAATGAATGACTATAATAGACAAATGAGGTGATCTATCAATTACTGAAGGATTTTCTTTTACATCAAGCATCCCAAACAAATGTTACAAGGACCCACCCCACTCTGGGAAAGTCAGCACACAGAAAAAAACACAGTGAAGGCCTATATTGAGCCATCCAGAATTTACGCAATATCGGTCTCAAGGTCCTGGCTCTAAGCCCATAGTATGCCGGGCAAAACGATAAAAAATGGACTAGGTCTTCCCACGAGGCATTGCAAAGTAGGCATGATTGCAACGTAGGATCTCGTTCCCAGACCGCTGTGATGGCTTTAAGGGAAGGGCAATGAAATGGGCTCTGGTAATCAATACTCTCGGGCTACTGAACTCTGCACACAAAAGATGTGTTGGAATACCTTAGCCTGATACAGGAACGTGTCTTCTATTAAAAGGAATAATGAACTCATTAGATTCACTTTTTCCATTCTAAGGCTTTTTGCTTGTGCTTTCAGCACCTTTAACAATTTTGATGATACAGTTTCAGGTGAATAGAACAATGGATTGAGTATCCCTATTTCAGATTTTATACAGGCAAGCTAGGGAATCCTGACATTAAAATCTTTTGAAATATTGGTACTAATTATGTCATGCGTCAAGCTGGCCTTATCATCGCACTATACTCTAAACCAATAGAATAATGGTTGCAAGGACAAAGTGTCACTAACAGATATGCAGGCAAGTTGAAGATGCATTCCATAATTGGAAGCAGAATGGGACAGGCACATTATATATTTGGAAACATAATTTTCAATTATTTGTACTGGGCCTAAGTTATTAAACCCCCATACCTCCATGCTGTGACTTGCCAATGACACAGCTTTACTATCGTACATTTATAAGGCCAGGTCCATCAGTTTTGCCTTAAACATAGCAAGCAACATTCAGCCCCCCTGAGGTTTCTCTGAACTTGACAGACTGCTTCTCAGCATGTTCATCTGGAGAATAATTTAATGAGAAAGCAATCGGAAATAGTCAAAAGTATTGACTTTTGGGATAATACCACATTTACTAAACATAGGGGGGCATTTCGGTGTCTGTCTCCCTTTAAAACAGGCTCTGATGCCAGTTTTTTAGCATTAATCTTCAGGTCCGAAACATCCATAAAGGCTGGAGTTATCTGTGCATATGTGCTGTCAGAACAGTATCATTTGGGTAGGCCAAGAGAGGCCCATCCTCGGGACATCTGGGGTTGAATTTATCAAATGGCCATTTATGTACAGACAAAAATGTAGGGGTGCCATAATGAAAGCACAGTTTTCATTATTCATCAGTACGTTTACATTTACAGTTATATTGGCATACTTTTAAACACACTTGATTAGGCCCACCCAAGACAGTGATTTCGCTTTCGCTTAAGCAAAAAAAAACTATTAGCAAACTTGGCCGAAGACCTACAATCTGTATGCACAACCTTGGAAGTATAACTGACACATTTTAGCACTCCTGCAACACTCCCACTTTCTCAACAAGTTACCATTTGTACACAGGCAAATACATTTGTCTTTTGGTACCTCAAGAACAAATGAGTCCTTGCCCTTTCGTGCCTAATTTGACACTTGACTAATTAGATTATGGAGCACCCCAATTAATTATGCATTTCTTTTTTATCATCTATACTCACCACAGTTTGGTGTCGGAAGGTTCTGTCTGCACTGGCGAATGATTCTTTTTTTAATGGCTGCTCTCACTCACCTCCACAATCTACTGCCTCCAGGATTACAGCAAGCTCTCAAAGGTCAGGATTTCTGGGAGTCACCTTTAGTTTCTGAGGGATGTTTGTGTATCACAAGTGCCACTTTCCTGTAATGGGCAGTCTCACATACGAGCAGGCCCTGCTGCTGATGTGCAGGGGCTTTATGAGAAATGCACAAAAAAGACTGTATTCAGGGCATTTAGAACAAGTTGCATTGAAGGTATATCTCCAAATGTTAAAAAAAATGCACAGGAATGAAAACAATGGTTCGATACATATGTATATCAGCTCATTTCGGGAAAGAGGCACATGTGTAACAGAGATGTCACGAGTGCAACTCACACTACTCAGCATAGTCTGTCATGCGCTGACTAGAATTCAAAGTCAGATTTTGCAGCAAAGAATCCAAAAGCAAGTTAGGAGAATTGGAGAGACAAGTAATTTCTTTAGTATCTAGGTAGCAACTAGCATCCGTCCATAGAACCTGTGCTTCTAAAATTGTGGTTGAACCATTTACCCCGGGGGAGCAGGGACTACAGCCTCCAATGTTCAATAAAGAATTATTGTTGATACTGTCAAATTATATCAAATCAGTGGTTTGCTCGCACTGGGTAGAAATCTCAAATGTTCCCCCTGTTATTGCTGGTGTTCCCAATAAGTTAATCTTGCTCTGTTCCAACAGGCACGGACGTTGAGGAAGCGGTGCCCTTTTAATATGTTATCTATGATTGTTGCACCACTTGCATTTGTTCAGTCATCCCGTCGCTGCCCAGCCGACAGCTGACAGCGCTCATACCCGCACTCCTCAATGCACGTGCACCAATGCATGCACCAGATTTTATAGTGCTTCCTGTCGTGGGGCAGGAGTACTGCTGGCATCCAATATAATGAATGAAAATCACAGTTCCAGCCAATGGGAATACACCAGAGCTGTTGATGAGTTTTCTCAATTGTTGAAGTTAAAAAGAAAACTGTGAATCAGGCAAGTATGCAACAGCTGATGGCATTCAAACCCGCACTCATCAAGAATTATATTATAAATTAATATTCTAGTTCAATGTTGTTACATAGCTCCTGATGAGGCACTAGTTTTTGGCTGATACTGCACTTGCGACACACCAACATTCTCTGGGCCAATAGAAGGCAATAGGAAGGCCCTGGTCACTATACATTCCAAAATATTGCATTTAATAATCATGATTCCTGTGCAGAGTTTGCTCATTAGTTAAACTAAGACACAGTGGTAGAAAAGAGATTTTTGGGAAAACAGAAAATCAAGAAAGCTTGTATGCTAAGTGTGGAGAAGATTTGGATTCCAAACGGATGGACCGAAGGAGAAATCTCCTGAAAAAGCCTTTTCTTATGTTGAACCAAGGGCATTTCCACGGCAGAACCAACGGATCTAAGAGCAATTGTCAGAGTAGGTGGACAGACTAAAAGGAACCAAAAGTCAGTATTTGACCCCCAGATAATTTACACAATTTACCTGAGAATTAATTTAAACCTAGAATGCAATGGAAAGGATTTTGGAACCCTGATAAATGCTATATCACTTAAAGTGAGAATAATTAATTAAAATAAAACCCTAGTTAAAATCATCATATCAAGCTTTTCCCCTGCAATTTGGGATCTCAGGATGCCTTGTAAAATTGAATGACAAGACCTTTGACTGGTGTCTACCATAGTCAATAAGGATTGGGTCCAGCATTACAGATTTGTGTGAGTTTGCACTGTTGGGCTGAATTAGATGGTGTCTGTCGAATAATACCATAAAGGAGACAGGCTGAAACATCCTGTTTCTTTAACCAGATTGGGGCGTGGGATGTTGCAGTGGAGGGACCAGTACATTAGCTAAATACTATTAGAGTAAATATATTCCATAGATATGTAACATGACAAGCAAAAAGAATGGCAATAATGTATTAGTAGCTGGTTTTAGAAATGCCTGCGTGGATGTCACTACAGAAGCAATGTCCATTTCATAATAGTCAGGTTGCAGAGCAGACCTCACTGTCATAAATCATCAACTCTTTACAGATTCTAATTATTCCTCAATGGATTTGTAAAACAGATGATGTATTTGGAAGCCAGATGCATGATTTGTGTCAATTGAAACCCTTGAAACATGGAAAGTTGATCTACGCAATAGGTGATTATGTGCTGTCTATCAACAATGAATGAATGAAGGTAATGGGAATAAATTGTAAATTTCATTCAGGTGACCAGCAACATTAGCACCTACGTGCAGTGGGTTCCTGCAGGCAATTTTAAACCTTGACAAGGCAGAGGTGCGAAGGAAAGAGTGAAAGCAAGGTGAAACATTAAAAACCACCTGAAAATATGCATTGCGTACAGGGTTTACTAATGGATTCCTATGGAACCTGCCTGGTCTTGATCAAAATCAGGCAGATTGCATAGGAATCTATTTGTTTGACATGCAGGAGAAAAATGAAGAACTCACACAGGATGGAGCAGGTGAGCACTCTGAAGACCTTATCTCTGCTCTATGCATCTTATCTGCATGTATTCAGCCTGAAAATAGAGGCATCCAGGGTTTCACCTCACTTTTATGCCTGTATTGCGTGCTCTACAATCAGGTTGAACATATTGAAAGACATTTAAGGACCATTACACAGGACATTAGCCCAATGTTGTTTTAACCAGGAGATCCACAGTGGCACATGTATTGATATGGAACAGCTCCTGGGAGAAGTTCAAGTAACACTGCTAAGCCAGTCACAATCTTGTACCATAAACAAACCTTCAATTGGCCAATGAAGTACAGTTGCTCCCTCCTGGGGTACATTTGATCAATGCTTACAAGAAAAACCCCATCATTGGGCAATTATATTAATACCTACAAGATCTCGAAACCTTTTCCCTTTCTCATTGTGATTCTTTGGAGACAGAAGATTCTAAAGTACCGATATAATTTCAAAAGATGTTTCTAAATGGATGATTGACAATTCCCCCCAGCTAGGAACAGTTGGTGGTGTCTAATTCTTTCAGAAGTATTGACCTAAACCAGCTCCATAATGCAGCAGCAGCAGGACATCAGGTATTCTAGAAGAGTATGGACATCCCAGTTGAGTTTGCTAATTGGCCAGACAGTATTCCAATACTCATTAACGGGATGCATCATTCCAGCTGTATTTTCCCACATACAGGACACTCCTTCAGAAAAGTGGGATGTTACTATCTAATAATCTGATTTACATACTGATACCATCAGAACAGTGTTTTGTTTTTAAGAAGAAATACAAATGTGCTGACTGCAACATGAAGTGAGTAGACTGCTACCATTTTAATAATCCAGGAGGATATTAATGCGTTTATTTTGAAAGCAATAAAGCACATAGCAACTCAGGCTTGAAGCGCATTATAAAAGAACAATTATAATAATAAACACTACATGCTTTCTCATTTTCTGCTCCTCAAGGTACTGAATAAACCAGGGAAGGAATTTTACCAGTGAGATGCTGACTAAAACGTAGGAAATCATAGACTTGAAAAGGAAAACCCACATTGCATTATGCTGTGTGTTTAGCGGAAGAAATCACATTCTGTATAGGCGCTATATAAATGAACTATCATATCATATCAAGAGTGGGTAGGAGCAATGAAATCATTGTGTGAGTCCTTAAGAAGTCTGTGGTAGGTTCTGAACCCAGCTGCGACTTGTTCTGATGGTTCACAGTTCTACCCCTTCTTTGGCCACCCAGATAATGCCATATGATCAGATGATGGGGAAGAAAGCCAGGCCTTTATCAGGCCACTCCAGACCATAGGTTTCCCAACTACAATCCCAATCATACTTCCTATAAAACTATCAGGAACACAATAGGTGACACACAGAGCGGCCCAAAAGTATAGGCCGGTTTATCAGTGAATGGCATGCCAAAAAGGGCAGGTTAGAGTTTATATGTGCTTCACAACTGGAAATGGCCCACAAGTCATCAGTGTTTACAATTCTAACATCCCTTTTGGCAAAAGGCACACTTGTTGCTCTAGACTACAGGATGTAACATGATTGAAAGTTCTTGCGTGATCCAAAATTCTTGGTGATCATCTTAGTTTCAGAGCCTATGTCAGGGTCTGCTTCTTTTGTGCTTGTGATTGGTGTTAATCCTGGATTGGTTTAACATAATACTTGAACCCATCAGCAGAATTTTCTTGGATCTCTGACAGTGGACCTTTCTTGATTCTTCTTCCTAGGGGAAGCCTTCTTCCAGAATTTCCTGAACTTCACCAAGCTCTTCCTATTCCATCGCTGTGATGCAGGAATGTAATATGATTTCACTGAAGGTTCAGTTGCAAGCCAACTTACAAGGGGATTGAATGAATGTTCAAACAGCACATATACTATATGCTTGGAATCCGTTCAGAGCCCCCAGCATTAGTTTCAGATTTACCTTGCAGAGATCTGTGATAAAAGGTCACACTCACCTAATGTAACAGAATGATTGGTGGCAACAGCCACATGAATCTGGGGAAATGACTACGCAGCATGAAAACAATGGTTTCAATATACCTAACCAGAGGGACATTTCCGCAAGGCTCAGCTGAAAGCCTGCAGGCATCAAGCAACAGCGCAGACCATCAGCCGTTTAAGTAAGTTCAGATCATGATTCTTAATAGTCTCAAGCTGCACACAGGGGGAAGCCAAAGGTAGCCTGAGTTATATGGGAATTTGCAAGTGGGAGGGAACCATGGCAATTACCAAAAGTAACTAATAAATGTTTGCTATCTTGATATTGGGGGATCTAGTCACATGCAAGGGGAAGGCTCATCAATCCCTCACATACAAAGTTGATCAGAATATTCTACCCCCTCAGAGAACCACTCTTAACAACTCTGTGACTGTCAAGGTCTGAAGTGGTTCATAGAAGGGGTTCAAGCAAATAAAGAGCTTGAATATTCACATATTTACAACAGTTCCCAGGAGATCATCTCAGAGACAAAGTAATACATTACAGCTATTTAGTTGTAGAGAGGGTTGCATCCCTTAGGGAGCTGCAGCCAGTAATAACAAGGCAGGTATTGGATACCAGAAGAGTAGGCTTGATTAGAGGTTTACAGAAGTAGAGGCGGTGTCTGGAGAGATGTCCATTCTGTTAGGTATCATTTTTGTCTGTATTCTAAAACCAATGGGTAGCAGGATATTAGCAGAGGCAGTGAAGTGTGGTATGCCCAAGGAAGTAGGAGTCTTGGCACTCAAGCTGATCATGGATGTTATGTGAGTGTTTGTTAATGGATCAGATGTCTGGTTTATGCATATCATTTTGAGGCTACTAATGTACTTGATCTGGCATGAGTTCTTGTTAATGGCAGGTAATTATACTTTAGCCATGTGGCCCTGTTAGAATAGAACAGTGAAGTTATGCAAAGGCATTCATGAGAGGAAATTCAGGAATTATAAACATATAGGTCCATTAGTGACAGTGATGACCCGCAATGTTATAGGTATGAATTGACCAATAAAAAGGAAGCAATTGATGACACCTTTGAAGAGACATAAGGTCCATCTCATGGTGTTAAAAGAGATGTACCTGCTGGGGAAAATCACTGGGTAGATTGGTATGGGGAATACGCCACTATCGCCTAGTATTAAGGCTAGAAGAGTCTTGAAAATAAGAATTAATAGCATGAGATGTGAGGTTCTAAAGGTCTGAAAGGACAGCAAGTCTAGATGTGGTTCTAATAGCGTACATCACGGCTTCTTATAGGTTCAGGGGAGGGCAACTCTATCGTAACATAGCATGTCATCGTGTGCAGTAATTATAAAGTATCTATGGTATCAGGCTAACATGATAGGTCACTGGTGGAGCAAATATATGACCAGAACCTGAGAAATTGGGTCTGGCTGATGTGTGGAATACTCTCCATGCCAAGGAGAGGGAATACGCCTTTGTGTTGGGCATTCCTGTGGTTCATTTCAGATCTGATCATGCCAGTGATCAACACTTGGATGCCTAGTTTAGCCTATATAGTCCTTCACAACACAGACTCACTCTCATTACCTGAAGGACTATCTCCCCCTCTCTCTGCCGAGGTTCCCAATGGCTACCATCTAGTTACATTAAACATTATTTGTATTAATAATTGGAAAAATAAATATGGCAGATTAAAAAAATAATATGAATATAATGAAATGGTTAAAATGTAGGTGGCATGAATTAATCATTTTAATGAATCTTTTATTTTATAAAACGCTCCATACCAGAGACCAGTCTCTGAGAGTGGGACCGGGATTCGGACCTGTGTTGCTCGGCGTTGCCTTAATTCCAAGACAAATGCGTTGGGCCTGAGCTATCCTTCTGGCCCACTTAGTCGGTGTTGACTGAGTTATACATTTTATATCTGATCCAAGTCCAGTCCATTAACGAAAATGCCGGCACGTTTTTGCATTTGCATTCGCTTTTAGCACCTGGAATTAAGGTTTCTGAGCTATGATGTGGCCAGCTCTGAGGAAGACTGGGCTTGGAGTGTAGTAACCATCCACGCTCTGGTGAGGTTCATCCCCTGCTAGAGTACTAGTAAGACCAACTTAGTGTAGCAACGTATTATAATATTGTAGCACATCATCCAATAGCGGAACACAAACAGTAAGTTACCAGAGAAAGAGAGTAATTGACAAAGAAAGAAGACTAAGCCTGCCCCACACTGAGGCCTGATCCTGAGCTCCATGTACAATATCAACAAAGCAATTCTATGATGGATGATCACTTTTCTTATTTGCTCAATATTCTGTATCTATTTAAATATAATATGACCATAGGTACATAATATGGAGTAAATAAGAAATGTTGTTATATCACAAAACTACACTTTTCATACTTGATGTGGAGCTCAGAATCGAGGCCTCAGAAAGAGCTTGTGAGAGAGAGAGAGAAATAGAGAGAGAAGGAGAGGTTCAGTATACATCCAAATACATCTCATTAAGCCACCAGTCTCGCATGTTTGCTCCACTTCCGGCGAGCACACCATTTCTCTCACTTGATACACACATGTACATGCTGTGTGACTGAGGACGCTGTTGCCCCGGTGCGTTGTGGACGGGACAGACATGTGCCAGACTTTTGGCTTCTGTCGAATGATGAGGAGACAGCTGGACGAGAAAATATACACTCCCGCATCTCTATCGAGCGTGAATGCGGGACATTTTGGAGCCATAACTTGTGGTGATGCGCAACAATGGAATAACTTTTTTGGGTGGCGAAAAAAGAGCAATATATTCTCAATTATTATATCTTTTATACCAAATGTTTATTGTACTGTTTTTACTATGGCTGTCTGTTAACGGCATTGTAATGTTGTATTATCCTATTATCTGATGTCATTTCACAGTTTATCTTACTGAACTCTTCACATTATATCTGGTCTCTCACTACTTTGTGTCTCATAATTTGGTGGTGGGGACATGTTACATTAACACTTTAGTCGATAGACCCCTGCTGCTGAATTCGAATGATGTAGTACAAACATATTGTTGAAGAAGTCTGCATACACGCTTGTACGCCACTCTTGTGCACTTCGCAGTTCAAATGAAGTAAAAAATGCCCACCATGTACACTTGGCAGGCGATGTTTGCATTAGATTCCTATGGATTCCATTTGCTTTTTGATGGTGCAAAAAAGCTGGCAGGCTCCATAGGAAACCACAGAATTTGCACTGGCATGAACATCCATGCCTGCGCAAACACTGTAGTATTTGTATGGAGGAGCGGGAGTGGGGGATATGTATGTTACATTCTGCCCCTCCTTTCCTCCATACAAATATGGGGCGTGATATGAATGGTAACACCCGATTTGCTCATTTATTTTTGTTTGTTAGGTCTTTTTGACCTAATTAGAGCTGTATGTTTCACCTTCTTCCCTTTTGACCTACTTACCTGAACATGAGGAGCGGGGGTTGCAGGGGTGTCCTCCGCACCCTTAACAATGGAGTTGGGGTACCAAAATTGCTTGGGCTTCCGTTTTCAAATAACAGTCAGTTTTACTGCCGGTAGTCTGCCCGCAAACAAAATGTTCGTGGGCAGATCACATACATCCATATGAATAGAAGGCATAAAAGCCTTACCCAAGGCTTTTACGTCTTCCATTTACGCTACTCCCTCATAGAAAATGAGCTTCTTACTAACTCTTTCAGTTTTTCTACCTACAAACACTCCGACAGGTGTGTTTATGTTTCCCTGAAGGGGTTAGGCATCAGGATGTATGGCCTGCTCCACTTCCTCATTCAATTCCTTCCCTCTCACTCTCACACGCTCTGGCATTAGCTTATCTATGCAGTCATGTCTTGACCATGTCCTCTTCAGCCCGGGATTAATCAACTGTGGGACGAGCCGGGGGACAAGGGGTATATATCGAGCCCCATACTCAAAGAAACCTCCATGCTTCAGGGAAATATTATAAGACATTCTGAGCCTTAATTGTGTAAATCAGGCACTCAGCTACTTTTGAATCGTAGCATTTGAATCCTGCATGGCTCTCTCCAGAAAATTTGAGTCAACACACATCTAGTAATAAAAACAAGCTAAACTCAAACTTCCTACATACCCTATGCCTCATCAAATATGTATGCATAGGTTGTCTGTAGCTGTTCTCACTTCTCCCTCCTACTTCAACAGTGTCCACTCCTCCTCGGATTCCGGTCTGGATACCCTCATGCAAGGGACCAAGTCACCAACCTGTGAAGAAACCACAACCAAAGTACTTACAATGTGGAAATAGACATTTTCTTTATGTACTGTAAATTAATGTTGTAAACTGTTCAGAATAGTTGTCTACATTATGGCAACACTATATAAATAAGTTCCAAAATACACGTACAATATGTAATTGTTTGTACTGTATTGTAAGTGCTGTCATCTATGTGCATGTGTAAGGATCTTGTAATCACAAGTTTGGTGCTACGCTGAAAAAGCAGCAGTAATTTCAAATTCTGAATTTAGAGTTATACCAACATGTAGATTCTCAGCTGTCCATCCACAGACCGACTTTGCGTCCCTCCTATGAAATCTCAACACCCTGGATAACATTTGTGACACTCTTGATAGAGGACCTGGTAGAAACCCTGGCCACCTTCAAAGCCACATCATATACAGACAACATCCTCCCAGCATCCATCCTCAAGACCCTCACTGCAGAAGCTCTCCTTACCTACCTGGAGATCATGAACAGCTCCCTAACTCGAGGCACCTTCCCATTGACCCTAAAAACAGGACAAATCCTCCCTCTACAAAGAAACCCACTCTGGATCATAACAACCTATGTAACTATTGCCACATCACCCATTTATGGCTGGGAGGACAGCTCAGGGGCAACACTTTTGTCAAGGAAGCAAGACAACACAGAGCAACACAGGTTTGAATCCCGGTCTTGCGCTTGGAAACCGATCTCAGGTGTTAAGCATATTGTAAAAAATATTATAATTATAATAATTAGGTAAGATCATTGAGAAAACAGTAGCCGCACAATTGCAGAAACACATTAACACCAACAATCTCCTCCAAACCTACCAATCTGGGTTCAGACCAAGATGCAGCACAGAGACAGCAAAAATACAGGCGCTTAACAATGCACTCAGCATACTTGATAGTGGCCACCCCTGCCTCCTGGTTCTACTAAACCTCTCAGCCACTTTCAACATAGAAGACCACCAGGTGCTTATGGACACCCTACATTGTCCTACCATGGTTCAAGTCTTACCTCGTCATATCTCACCAACTTCCAGCAGTTTCTTCAGATGGACTCTTCTAGATTGTCAATGCTACCTGTCACTTGTGGAGTCCTGCAGGGATCCATTCTCTCCCCAGTGAAATTCAATCTATACATGGAGCCTAGCCACACCTCACTTCCACATCCACCAATACGCCGATGACACACAGCTATACCTCAAGATCAATTTCATCAAGGACATCCATAGGCTCAAAACCTGCCTCGCGTTGATCTAGTCTAGGATGTCCAGTGAATGCTTGAAGCTCAAACCCTCCAAGAACAAATTGCTACCCCCCACCAACAACACTGAACTTACAGACTTCACTATTAACCATGAACTCTTAGGGCTTCACACCCAAGCTAACCTCCCTCGGTTCCACATTGAATAACACCTCTCTTTCAAGACACATATAGCTAAGAAAGCTCAGACTGCTTGGTATCAGCGTTCCTTCCCCTTCCTGTTAAAAGTCAAGCCCTTCCTGCTTCCAGACAGCTTTATATCCACCGTTCAAGCACTGTTCCTATCCCACCTGGATTGGGGCAATGCACTCAATAAGGCCTCCTGTCATCCTCCCTTGTGCCCCTGAGAAGTGTTCTAAACATGGCTGCATGCCTCATCAAGGGTCTACGCAGATACCACCACATCACCCCGGCCCTCATCGATATTCACTGGCTCCCACTGCATGCACAAATCACCTTCAAGCCTTGATGCATCATCTATAAGGCAGTCACACTCAAGTCACTGAGCTACCTCACGGAGAAACTCAGCATCTACAACGGACAGTGCACCACCGGAAGCCAGGACACGTGCAGACTTGAAATCTGCCATTGCCAAAAGGAAAGGACCAGAGAACTAGACTATGGAACCTCCTCCCCAGCACAATCAGACTCGCCTCACGCTCCTACAATTTAGAAAGGAACTCAAGATCCACCTCTTCAAGCAGTCTCTCCTTCTCAACACCTAGGCCATCATGTCACCCCATGCCATCTGCCCTTACCTCCGCGCCACCTTGTACAGCTGTGCCGCTCCTCTGTGCCTCTCTGTATCCTACCCCTGCTGTAAATCTGTTCTGTTATATACCTCTGTTGCTTCTCTAAGCTCAATAAATACATAATAATACTGATAATAATAATAATAATAATAATAATAATAATAATAATAATAATAATAATAATAATAATAATAATAATAATAAAGAGTTTGACCTTGAAGGGGAACATTTAACACCAGCATGATGCTGGAGGTAAATCCTTTACTTTATTGCTAGTAAATTAGTGTATTCACTGTACAGCATTACCTCTTGCAGTAAATCAGCTAGACATTCCCCGGAAGTCCTATGGAGTCCAAAAATGGGGAGCAACAGCATCCTACCACCACTCGTAATCCTGGGGTCATGCCACAGGAACAAATGTGGAACGAGGGACATTAATGGCAAAAGAGTTGGTGGAAAATTGTAAGATTTACCACCAAACTCCTGATTTGGGCCTTTATGTGATTTTCTTTACATTCAAAATGTCCAAACAAAATCCATACTGTGGACATTTATGTGCCTCTGTGATTGTTTAATTGTCCACGTGTCCAGCAAACACAATGTATAAGCCCCCTATCTGCCAACACAGATAGTAAGAAGAATTTGATATAATTCAGTCTCTGTGGAATAGAAACTTTTAAAATTCCTAAAGGATTTTTAGACTGCATTGGCACAGTCTCTGCACGCAGCATGCACCATGCCTCCCTTGACACCTCATTGAGTTAGTCAAGCTTTGCTTCTGTACTTTGTGGAACATCTCCCAGAGGGCCCACACAAGGTGCATAAAGGGCCTCCTTCAAAAGTACCAGATCCATTGTTCTCTCAGCATGGCACATATATAGGCAAGCTCAACATAGGTAAACAAGGTTTCTTGAAAGAAGATGGGCCCGTGACATCCTCTTCTATTCTTCCTTTTGAGTTTCTATAGAAATGCACTACAGTGACTTTCATTCAAAGTGGCCGTAAGTAGCAGATATCCTAGGCAGCCTATGTCAGAAGTGGATCCTAACGTTGGAAGTGTTCGACTAACTGTAGATTGGTTAGTTTAGAGATTTTTTGTTATTGTGCTGTTACAGTAAATGTTGCTGTTATTTTAGTCTCAAAGTATATTGACTGTCCTTCGGATTGAATATTTAGTGTAAACAAGTTGTGGGAAGTTACAATTTGAGTTCAGTCGCGAATACAGCGAAACCTAGCAATAGATCAAATAAATGAATGTTTACACAGCTACACAAATATACAAGTATAACATACTAGTATGCATGTTTTTTCTTCAATATTTCAGCCTCATGTAGTAGTTATACATATGTCTTATGTAAGACAATCAGTGAAACAATAACATACATGATTAGTTCAGATCATACGAGTTGCAAAACAAAATCACACACTATTATGAGATACAAGATAAAATGATGTCCCACTATATAAGAATATGTCGTAGGCTAAATACACTAAGACTTAGCAAATAGAAATCACATTCTAGCCACACTTCAATCCTTCAAAGTGAACATGTCCTAATATGATGCGGTTGCACTTCAGACAGAGTGCTGTGCTGTGGCTGGATTTCGGTAGACCTGATCCATAAATCATTGTAGGCTCCAACACACCCTTTGATGCTTCTCAAACATACTATACATAAACACTGCTCTACATTAAGCAGGGAGATACTTTAATATCCATGCCTCACTCACAAAAGAAAAAGAAATGAAGGGGCAACTCAATTGAAATCTTATCACAAAAGCAGTTTATTCTTTATGATGGTTCACACTTGGGCTTATTTAGGGGCAGAAGAAGTTGATGGAAACTGCAGTGTCTGGGGGTCTCAAAAGATTTTTTTATTGCATGATTTAAGGTTCACATTGTTTATTAAACAACAGCTGAAAAGTAGGGGGATTAGGTTTGACTGGGGTTCCTAGGTAAGAAGCCACTGGAATGTGTATACAAGAAACACATTGTCTTCAAACAATGGTCCTCCTTTGTTCTCATCTCCCCTGTAAATGCCAAACCTCCATTGCGCCAGGCATACACTCAGGGGCCGATTCATGGAACAAACGTGCGCCGAAAATCTTCGCGCAAGCAGGCGCAAGCGGAAAAAAACAGGCGCACGTGGAAGTCCCTGCGCGTGTACACCTCGGGATGTGCGGCAAACCCGTGCATGGCGCACAAGTCACTGCAACATCCCGAAAGGCGTGCGCGACGCGCACAGTGAAAGCGCACAACCTCGGCGCATACACCAGAAAGTGGGCGGGACACGGGGCGTAACGCGCGGAATGGGGAACAACGCACGAAAATAAGGGCGTAACTGGGGATGTACTGCAGGGAAGCAGCCGGAACGCCCACACGCACTCGAACCACACGTATTCATGGAATCGAATAGGGCAAAGCCACGCACAGCCAAAGACATGCACAAGCTGAAACACGTCCGCCACACGAAGGCAGGCGGTAGAGTCCCAGCGCATCACAAAAGTGGCAACATACAGCAATTGGGCCTGTGCGAGCGGGGTACGTGTATTTCGGGGGCGCGCGGGAAGTTACACACGCGATTGAGCGGGGTACGTGTATTTCGGGGGCGCGCGGGAAGTTACACACACGATTGAGCGGGGTACGTGTATTTCGGGGGCGCGCGGGAAGTTACACACGCGATTGAGCGGGGTACGTGTATTTCGGGGGCGCGCAGGAAGTCACACACGCGATTGAGCGGGGTACGTGTATTTCGGGGGCGCGCGGGAAGTTACACACGCGATTGAGCGGGGTACGTGTATTTCGGGGGCGCGCGGGAAGTTACACACGCGATTGAGCGGGGTACATGTATTTCGGGGGCGCGCGGGAAGTCACACACGCGATTGAGCGGGGTACGTGTATTTCGGGGGCGCGCGGGAAGTCACACACGTGATTGAGCGGGGTACGTGTATTTCGGGGGTGCGCGGGAAGTTACACACGCGATTGAGCGGGGTACGTGTATTCCAGGGGTGCGAGGGAAGATCCACACGCGATCTCATCAGGGTACGTGTATTACAGGGGTGCGCCGGGAGCAGCACACGTGAATTGCACGTGTGGGTCCTCCCAGGTGTTCCCTCTACACCCTCCACGGCCCCTGCAGGTGGCTCACACCACAGGGGCCTATCCAGCTCATTTCCTGCAGGCACCCCATCCACCATGGCCATGCCCACCAGCCAACCCACATGCCAACTTGCACTACTGCCCACCAACGCATGTCCCCCTGCTCCCCCAGCCACCAGGGGCACCCACCACCAGGCCCCCACCCATGTCCAACTCATGTTCCCCACCACCCCCACCCCCCAGCAGTGCAGGGGCACCCACCACCAGGCCCCCACCCATGTCTCCCACCACCCCCACCCCCCAGCAGTGCAGGGGCACCCTCCACCAGGCCCCCACCCATGTCTCCCACCACCCCCACCCCCCAGCCCTGTGGGGCACCAGCCAGCAGGCCCCACCCATGTCCAACTCATGTTCCCCACCACCCCCACCCCCCCGCAGTGCAGGGGCACCCACCACCAGGCCCCCACCCATGTCTCCCAGCACCCCCACCCCCCAGTCACCAGGGGCAGCCTCCACCAGGCCCCCACCCATGTCTCCCACCACCCCCACCCCCCAGCAGTGCAGGGGCAGCCTCCACCAGGCCCCCACCCATGTCTCCCAGCACCCCCACCCCCCAGCCACCAGGGGCAGCCTCCACCAGGCCCCCACCCATGTCTCCCACCACCCCCACCCCCCAGCAGTGCAGGGGCAGCCTCCACCAGGCCCCCACCCATGTCTCCCACCACCCCCACCCCCCAGCACTGTGGGGCACCTGCCAGCAGGCCCCCACCCATGTCCAACTCATGTTCCCCACCACCCCCACCCCCCAGCACTGTGGGGCACCTGCCAGCAGGCCCCCACCCATGTCCAACTCATGTTCCCCACCCCCCCACCCCCCAGCACTGTGGGGCACCTGCCAGCAGGCCCCCACCCATGTCCAACTCATGTTCCCCATCACCCACACCCCCCAGCAGTGCAGGGGCACCCACCACCAGGCCCCCACCCATGTCTCCCAGCACCCCCACCCCCCAGCCACCAGGGGCAGCATCCACCAGGCACCCACCCATGTCGACCACCACCCCCACCCCCCAGCAGTGCCGGGGCAGCCTCCACCAGGCCCCCACCCATGTCTCCCAGCACCCCCACCCACCAGCCACCAGGGGCAGCATCCCCCAGGCCCCCACCCATGTCTCCCACCACCCCCACCCCCCAGCAGTGCAGGAGCAGCCTCCACCAGGCCCCCACCCATGTCTCCCACCACCCCCACCCCCCAGCACTGTGGAGCACCTGCCAGCAGGCCCGCACCCATGTCCAACTCATGTTCCCCACCACCCCCACCCCCCAGCACTGTGGGGCACCTGCCAGCAGGCCCCCACCCATGTCCAACTCATGTTCCTCACCACCCCCACCCCCCAGCAGTGCAGGGGCACCCACCACCAGGCCCCCACCCATGTCTCCCAGAACCCCCACCCCCCAGCCAACAGGGGCAGCCTCCACCAGGCCCCCACCCATGTCTCCCACCACCCCCACCCCCCAGCAGTGCAGGGGCAGCCTCCACCAGGCCCCCACCCATGTCTCCCACCACCCCCATCCCCCAGCAGTGCAGGGGCAGCCTCCACCAGGCCCCCACCCATGTCTCCCACCACCCCCACCCCCCAGCACTGTGGGGCACCTGCCAGCAGGCTCCACCCATGTCCAACGCATGTTCCCCACCACCCCCACCCCCCAGCAGTGCAGGGGCAGCCACCACCAGGACCCCACCCATGTCTCCCAGCACCCCCAACCCCCCAGTCACCAGGGGCAGCCTCCACCAGGCCCCCACCCATGTCTCCCACCACCCCCACCCCCCAGCAGTGCAGGGGCAGCCTCCACCAGGCCCCCACCCATGTCTCACACCAACCCCACCGCCCAGCACTGTGGGGCACCTGCCAGCAGGCCCCCACCCATGTCCAACTCATGTCTCCCACCACCCCCACCCCCCAGCACTGTGGGGCACCTGCCAGCAGGCCCCACCCATGTCCAACGCATGTTCCCCACCACCCCCACCCCCAAGCAGTGCAGGGGCAGCCACCACCAGGCCCCCACCCATGTCTCCCAGCACCCCCACCCCCCAGTCACCAGGGGCAGCCTCCACCAGGCCCCCACCCATGTCTCCCACCACCCCCACCCCCCAGCAGTGCAGGGGCACCCTCCACCAGGCCCCCACCCATGTCTCCCACCACCCCCACCCCCCAGCAGTGCAGGGGCAGCCTCCACCAGGCCCCCACCCATGTCTCACACCACCCCCACCCCCAGCACTGTGGGGCACCTGCCAGCAGGCCCCCACCCATGTCCAACTCATGTTCCCCACCACCCCCACCCCCCAGCAGTGCAGGGGCACCCTCCACCAGGCCCCCACCCATGTCTCCCACCACCCCCACCCCCAGCCACCAGGGGCAGCCTCCACCAGGCCCCCACCCATGTCTCCCACCACCCCCACCCCCCTGCAGTGCAGGGGCAGCCTCCACCAGGCCCCCACCCATGTCTCACACCACCCCCACCCCCCAGCACTGTGGGGCACCTGCCAGCAGGCCCCCACCCATGTCCAACTCATGTTCCCCACCACCCCCACCCCCCAGCACTGTGGGGCACCTGCCAGCAGGCCCCCACCCATGTCCAACTCATGTCCCCCACCACCCCCTCCCCCCAGCAGTGCAGGGGCAGCCTCCACCAGGCCCCCACCCATGTCTTCCACCACCCCCACCCCCCCAGCAATGCAGGGGCAGCCTCCACCAGGCCCCCACCCATGTCTCACACCACCCCCACCCCCCAGCACTGTGGGGCACCTGCCATCAGGCCCCCATCCATCTCCAACTCATGTCTCCCACCACCCCCACCCCCCAGCACTGTGGGGCACCTGCCAGCAGGCCCCACCCATGTCCAACGCATGTTCCCCACCACCTCCACCCCCCAGCAGTGCAGGGGCAGCCACCACCAGGCCCCCACCCATGTCTCCCAGCACCCCCACCCCCCCAGTCACGAGGGGCAGCCTCCACCAGGCCCCCACCCATGTCTCCCACCACCCCCACCCCCCAGCAGTGCAGGGGCAGCCTCCACCAGGCCCCCACCCATGTCTCCCACCACCCCCAGCAGTGCAGGGGCAGCCTCCACCAGGCCCTCACCCATGTCTCACACCACCCCCACCCCCCAGCACTGTGGGGCACCTGCCAGCAGGCCCCCACCCATGTCCAACTCATGTACCCCACCACCCCCACCCCCAGCACTGTGGGGCACCTGCCAGCAGGCCCCCACCCATGTCTCCCACCACCCCCACCCCCCAGCAGTGCAGGGGCAACCACCACCAGGCCCCCACCCATGTCTCCCACCACCCCCACCCCCCAGCACTGTGGGGCACCTGCCAGCAGGCCCCCACCCATGTCCAACACATGTTCCCCACCACCCCCACCCCCCAGCAGTGCAGGGGCAGCCACCACCAGGCCCCCACCCATGTCTCCCACCACCCCCACCCACCAGCAGTGCAGGGGCACCCTCCACCAGGCCCCCACCCATGTCTCCCACCACCCCCACCCCCCAGCAGTGCAGGGGCAGCCTCCACCAGGCCCCCACCCATGTCTCACACCACCCCCACCCCCCAGCACTGTGGGGCACCTGCCAGCAGGCCCCCACCCATGTCCAACTCATGTTCCCCACCACCCCCACCCCCCAGCAGTGCAGGGGCAGCCACCACCAGGCCCCCACCCATGTCTCCCACCACCCCCACCCCCAGCCACCAGGGGCAGCCTCCACCAGGCCCCCACCCATGTCTCCCACCACCCCCACCCCCCTGCAGTGCAGGGGCAGCCTCCACCAGGCCCCCACCCATGTCTCACACCACCCCCACCCCCCAGCACTGTGGGGCAACTGCCAGCAGGCCCCCACCCATGTCCAACTCATGTTCCCCACCACCCCCACCCCCCAGCACTGTGGGGCACCTGCCAGCAGGCCCCCACCCATGTCCAACTCATGTCCCCCACCACCCCCACCCCCCAGCACTGTGGGGCACCTGCCAGCAGGCCCCCACCCATGTGCAACTCATGTTCCCCAGCCAACATGTCATCACAATCTAGATCCCTGGTCCCTATGGTCAGCCTCCAAATGCAAAACACCCACCCGAGTATTGCATCCACCCACTCATAATTTGCAATTACATCACAGAACACCAATTGCAAGTTCCGAAACAAACACATTTCCCTCACATACACCCAATGGGTGTCAGTGAATCTCAAAACACATATCAGGAAATTCATGAAACCAATGAGGTACCACACATTGAAGTTCACCAAAAAAAATATGTATTAAAAGAAACATAAATAGAATAAAAAATGAAGAAACAGAAATGTGAATGTACAAAAATGAAAAGAAGCATGTCCGTTAAAAAAAAGCAAAACCAAAAATAAAATTCCAAAGTAATGTTGTCCAAAGTCAATGTCCACAAAACAAAATCCAATGGGAAATAAAAAAGAAAGCCATTGCTCCATGGTTAAAAAGTGAAAAAAAAATACAATCCAACTGTGAACTATGTACATGGGAACAAGCCAGGGTCCATTATCCCAACAAAATAAAGGAAACCTATCTAACTACACTAACTAATAAAATAAACTATATACAAAAATGTGGCCAATGTCCAAAAAAATAAAAACAAAAATGAAACCTAACACTACCTACATAACTATGTACAAGGGCAGCGGGCTAGTTTCACGGCTCACTTGTGGATGTCCCGGGCCAGGGCATCATCGAACTCATCCTCAATGTTCCGGAGGCGGACATCCTCCATGGCCCCGAGGGTCCGCAGGGCCGTCGACGTCTCCACCTCCAAACCCCGGCGGATTGCCTCGAGGCACTCGTCCCGCATGGAGTTCTCCGCCCTGACCATTGTGAGCCGTGCCTTTTCCGCCCGCTGCCGCTCTGCATCTATGGCGTGGCCCAACCGCTGCCACACGGAAGACACTCTCTGTCCTGGGTCCTTCTGCCCTCCGGCCGATGCCTGCCCCTCTGATGTTGAAGGCCCCGAGCCTTCATGGCTCCCACCACGTTGCTGCTGCTGCTGTGCCTCTGCCCGTGCACTGCCTCCTGCTGCCTGCACATCCTCCGCCGGCTGGGGTGCAGTCGTAGATGTGGCCACCCAAGCTGGACGTCCGACTCCCGACTGTGGCAGGGATGCCTCCTCCACCAGCCTGGCTGCACTGTCAGAGGCAGCTCCACATGGCACCCAGGTGACTGATGGGTGGGAAGATGGCACAGAGGACGACTGGCGCGTAGGGGGTCAAGTTGAGGAGGGGGTCGGCGCAAGCCCCATCAGATGGAGGAATCCGGCCTGGGTGACCTGTCCCAGCAGCCTGACGTGGTCAACGAGCCATTCGAGATGACGTGCAGTCTCTTCATGAAAAGACTGCAGGTCACCTCGCATGGCCCGTTGACGCAACGCCACACCAGCCAGGACAGGCTCAACCCGGACCTGGATAGCCATGTCCGCAGGCAGAGGAAGGCCAGTTGACGTGAGCTCATCCCCTGCCTGAAAACGGGTCTGGACGTAGGCATCCCTGCTGGTGCAAGATGATGCAGGGACAGGATCAGGGACAGGATTGCACACAGGCACCTCCGCGGCGGCCTGTGCTGCCTCCTGTCCCTGGTCCTGCACTGCACCACTAGCACCAGTGGGATCCCCACCTCCAGACCCCATCTCAGGTGCTTGCACGGCCTCCTCCTCCACCAAACCCCCCACCAACCTGGATGACTCCGTGCCATCTTCCCCTGTTGGGCCCGTGGGGTCCCAGCTGCCCCTTCTGCTGCCGAGGAGTCCAACTCCAACCTCCGCCTCTTGGACCTCCCCCCGGCAGCTGCGGCCTGGGACGCGGCACCGGACTCCTCCCTCCCCGACGAGATCACAACATGGGAGGGGAGCCGGGACTTGCGTCTCCGGCTGGCGGTGGGATCCCCGCCGCTGTGCTCCACAGCACCTTCACCGCCCTCTTCATCAGTTGACGCTGCAAACAGGGAGAAACAAAACACAGGCATCAGGGCACTGTACAATGGACACATACACACATGACAGTTGTACATGAGTGGCATTGGCAAACCTCAGACATGTCATCACAATCCCCAACACACATGTCATTACAACTCGCACACATGAGCCATACCACAGCCATATCGCAACTGCCACCACCATCCATACACATACAACAGCATGAGCAGCCAAAGGTGAGCCAGACATCACATGCAACACAGGAAGTGCATCACACATGTACACACACCACCACACTTGCATGCATGTGTACACCTCTGCCAAGTGTCGCAGTGTTCAGACGGGCATCCATGTCACATTTGCCAATCAGGCTTCCACATACCGCTGTCACATGCATCCATGTTGCATCACTGTTGCACTCTTGTCAAATACACACACATGTACATGTACACAGTGCTGATACATGCAGCCAAAAACAACATACATGCGTGACATCACGGACATGTCTACTTACATACACATTCATCCAAACATGTGTGCCCACACAACTGCATTTGGCATGCAAGCCTACACACACAAGCACCATCCATGTCTCACACATTACAGCCCTCGCATGTGTCAGCCCCACGGCCCTGTACACCCCCACCCATACTCGACCACATACAAACAGATGTGCAACCTGCACACTACTGAATAATCACCACACGCACTGCTCACAATCAGGATGCATGTACACTCACCGCTCGACTCCAGACGGGTCTGCTTCTCAAGGACCTGGACGTGGAGCGCTGGGGATATGCGTTCCAGGACCCTCATCTGTTCTTCCGACAAGTGGCCCCGGCGCCCATTGGCATCCGCTGCCTTCAAGAGGCGCCGGGCCTTGTTCAGGGTCCTGGACCTGAAGTCCTCCCAGCGCTTCTTGACATGTTGTAAGTCGCGGACTGCCACCCCCTCCGCGTTGATGGCAGTCACAATGTCAGTGCAGATCCGAGTCCGCCCTTCCTTGTCGGCGCGGGAACTTCCGAAGAGGGCATCATACTGCCCCAGGACTTGCTCCACCAGGACACCAACTTCGGTGGCACTGAAGCTGGTGCCCCTCTGCCTCTCTGGCCGGGGGTTGTCATGGTGTTTGCCCCGACATGACAACCCCAGAGGCAGGAGTGGTTGGGCAACTGGGTCCTGGGGCTGGGCTGTGGAGCGATGGAATCCCAGTCGGGAGTCTTCGGTTCCAGCAGGGGTGGTCACAGCAACAGCACCCCTGGCTGATGTGCAGGCAGCAAATGGCAGGGCACGTGGGCAGCAGGCAGTCAGGCAGCAGCAGATGGCAGGTGGGAGCGTGCTCGGGGCTCTGGGGGGCAGTAGTTCGGCCTTCTGGGCAGGAGCGTGGTCTTCCGTGTGCTTACACGTGGCCAGCTTGATACGGACTGATTTGGCACGTGAAAAATCTGCACGTCAGCGTGTAATTCGAGGAAAGGCCCTTAGCGCGTAAGCCCGTCTGCACGCATACGCATTTTCATTGGACAGAAGGCCCCTCAAGCGCAAGCGCCCCTGTGACGTGACGCGTACAGACGTGCATGGGCATTTCAGCGCGCGTGAAAAACTGCACGTCCGCGTGTAATACAAGGAAAGGGCCCATTGGCGTAAGCGCGCGTGGAAAACTGCACGTCCGCGTGTAATACGAGGAAAGGGCCCATCCGCGTAAGCGTGCGTGGAAAACTGCACGTCCGCGTGTAATACAAGGAAAGGGCCCATGCGCGTAAGCGCGCGTGAAAAACTGCACGTCCGCATGTAATACGAGGAAAGGGCCCATGCGCGTAAGTGACGTGACGCGCGCGTGCGTTTCCCTCAGCACGGGTTAAAGGTGAGCGGGCCCAGCAGTTCGCTGTACGTGCCTTTCGTGGAGACCGACGTGTGTTGCTGCTTCCTGTTGTTTCGCGCGCCATCACAACTTCACAGCTATCAAGGACCTATCTCTTCTTTTGACTGGGGTATTTGCTACGCGTGTTTTTCTGCATCGCGCTAGTCAGACGGTGAGTCGCACACGCTCTTTTTCCCACTGCGTGTGCCCCTGTGTATCGCACCCATTTTCGATGTCATAGTTACCTGCGTGTCCCACGCGTATGCGTTATTCGTGTTACTGGGTGCCACCGCGTACTGCGGGAGGTTGAATCCACGCACGTAGGCTGCAGAGTTGCGTGCACGGTTTTACTGCAGTTTTGGGGTGCCTGAGCGTTGCGTGACCCGTCACCACATCACCGGGGTCACATACAGCCTTGCAGGTGCAGGGGGGCTGTTAACATCTTGCTTCCCACCCCCTTCACCCCAATTGCCCAGGTCAATTGTGGTGTACACCTCCCATTGGCACCACTCCATCTGTGCCAGCACTACTACATCTGTGCCATGGTTGGGAGGCCACCAAAGGTGAGGGGCGCCTCAGCTGGGCGTACTCCTCGTGGCGGGCGTGGTCGGGGACGTGGCTGTGGTGATCAGGGAGTAGGGGGACTCCAGGGTGTCCAGGGCAGCCACAGAGGGGGAAGAGGCAGGGGTGCGCCACTTGAGCACAATGTTGTGCCATGTGTTGGTGCAGCCATGCCACCACCCCCTGTGGTTCCGGGGGATGCAGCTCCTGCATCTGGCACTGGCACCCATATGACCCGGCAGTCCGTTCCATCGACTGCCACGGGCCCAAGGGTAGTGGTAGCTGCAGGTGCAGCTGTGGACACCGCCACCCAGGCTCAGGGTCTGCCAGCGCAGGCTGCGTTGGCACTTGAAGAGCCCTTAGTAGATCTCCAACAGGCCAGGGGGGAAACCATAGGGGCAGGCCGGGCTGCTCAGACCAAGACACGTGTCCCTGGGGCAGTCATGTCATCTGCTGCCCCGAACAGCCGGGTGTTGGCAAGTGCAGGGGCAGATGCACCCAACAGCACCCCGGTTGTGAGTCTGCCAACCAGGACCGTTGCGGTCAATGACCCTGCCACAGCTGATGTTGCTGCGCAGGGTCCATTAGTGGGCACCCAGCTGCCACTGACACAAGTCAGGCCTTTGGACATCCCTCCACCTGCCACTCCCTTGGCTCAATCCACCGAACCCACTGGCCATACTGGTCAGGGCGGCATTAGCCAGCCAGGGTCTGCGCCACAGTCCAAGAGGAGGAAGGTTGCACCTGCAGCACAGGCTGGGACCCCACACACAGCCACGACCTCCTGCACGTCGAGGAAGAAGCCTTTCTGTAAGCAGGAACTGGACTTCCTCGTGGACTACGTGCGGGGCCACAGCCGTGACATGCTAGTGGGTGCCAATAGTCAGACTACGGCTGCCCAGCGTGACACCCACTGGAAGCATGTTGCGGAACATGTCAGTTCATTCGGCCATGAGATGCGCACGGCGCAGGAGTGCAAAAAGCGTTGGAATGACATCAAGCGCAGCACTAAGGCCAAGCGTGCCTCAAATTACAACTTGACTCTGGTGACTGGCGGTGGGCCTGCACCAGAGGAGGAAGAACTCACTCCGCATGAGGCTCTCGTTGCGGAGTTCCTACCACCTGAATTGGTTGAAGGAGTGGGAGAGATGCTGGACTGTGATGCCCAGTCCAGTGAGTGTTGATGCGTGTTTGTTGAGGACGTGTGTGTTTCACTTGTGGGATGTGTTGTGCATGATTGCTGCTACATGTGACGTGTACATGGTTCTGATGTGTAAGTAATGCAATGCTACCGTCATGCATGTCTCCTCTGCCTGCATGCGGGACTCCATGTAGGCATGCTCCCTTGCCCCTCCTCTGCCACTCTGCACCCCAGTTCCACCTTTGCACTGGTCTGCTTCAATCTTGCCAATGTGTACTTTCTTGTTCATGTGTCCTGTGGAGATGCTAACGTCCAGCGTAGAATCTGCCAGACATATGCCGTGTGGTACAGCCTTAGTACTCGATGCAGGGTATCTCACTTGTACTGTGCATGGGTCAGATGTCCCGCAGGGACATGAGTGCCCATTCATGCTCCATGTGCATTGCACGCATGCCCCCATGTGTCCTTGACTGGATGATCACTGTAATATAAGTCCTTGGTTACATACATTGCCTGCCATCTCATCAGCCTTCCCATGTCAACTGTGGCTCAGTCCTGCGTTGCACACATGTTTAGGCTCTGACAATCTGTGTGGCTCACAGGCCTCAGCCTGTTCAATGGCCAATGACTCTGTCCAACTCTTGTTGTGTCTTCTTCACACGTGGGCGGCCTCCGGAGTTTCCATCATGTGTCCTGCCCACTGTCCCAGCATCATTTGCAGTGTTGTAATTTGAATCACATTAAGCTGTTGATGCCAGTCAACACTGCCTGTCAATACACAGGTGTATGGTCAGCCTTTTGATACCATGCTAGGCATCCCTGCTTTGGTACTGGGGTGGAGGGGTGCTTGGCTTCAAGACATGGTACACATTGAATGCACAATGCACGTGATGTCTGAATTTGACATTGCACTGCCTTCACATTTCCTGGCACACACCATGTAGTGCTTGTACATGTAGGTAGTGAGTGGCGTACACATTTTCTGCACTGCATAGACCCACTTCCATGGAAACTGCCACCTTTCAACAGGTCTGATCACAGAAGCTATTCAAAGTAGACCCAGCATGCATGCCAGGTCATATGTTGTGTGTCACATGTCTGCCGGATGCCTTTGCTGTCGGTGTGTGTGTGTGTCGTGTGCTTCTGACATGTGTATTGACCTTTTTCTCTCTATTTTTCAGGTGATGACGCAATGGAGGCGGAGGATGGTGTTGTCATGCCAGACACAGGGTTGGTAACACCACATCAACCCGGCACTAGTGGGGGTCGTGGGGTGGTAGGCCACGAAAACCCCCAAGTGCTGCAGTCCATCTTGTCTCTGGCTGCCTATGAGTCCAGCCTTGATGACGACTCTGACGTCCATGCTGAGTTGGATGAGCATCAAGTCCATGTGTCAGGGGTGAGTGATTCTGATGTGGACACTCCTCTGTCTGCGACACCTGCACTGAGGGATCAGACAGTCTTGGTTCCTCCGCCCATGGTGGATCGGGACGCAGGGTCACCCTCCACACCAGTCACTGATGTGCCTGGGACATCACGTCGACGGGGGCATGTAGTCGTGCAGCCGCAGGCGGTGCCAACACAGCGAGGACCCCCGGTCCTTGGGTCCCGCAGGGGTCAAGCCCGGCAACGCGGTCGCCGCGCACAACCGCTGTATACTGAGTGGGAGCAAGACATGACTGCCAATTCCGAACGGCAGGGGGCAGCAATGGAGAACATCGCTGAGCGCATGGAACGTGTGGCCCGATCTGTGCTCCCCACTGCTAGGCAGGTGCTTCTCTAGCAGCAGGCGGCACGGTCCACGGCCCGCTCGCTCAGGCTGGGCATGGCGGCCTCAGACAGGGCACGCCAGGCTGAAATGTCGTCTCTGCGTCAAGCAATTGCTGCTCACGCAGAGGCGCACATGGATGCCCTGAGGGAGGAGTATGCTTCCCTCAGATCCACTCTAGGTGTCCTTATGATGTCCCAGAGGCAGCAGGCAGAGGAGAGGTTTGCACAGCATGAGCGTACCATCTCGGCTGAGCTACAGGCTTGCCGGGAGGTGCAGCGGTTGGCAATCCAGGCCTTGCAGGAGGAACTCCGTGTTACACGTGCTACCTTGCAAGAGGAAGCACGTGTATCACGTGAGGTTCTGCATGCAGACCTACGTCACATCGCCACACAGAACCAGGCTCACCCGTCCGGCAGACTTGCTGCCGACGAGGGGCAAGCTGCGGCTAGGCGTGGCCAGGCTACTGTGCCACGTCCTCCTTTCCAGGATGAGCCAGACTCGGACGACCATCTATCTCCCACATAGGTCGTGCTGTGCAGGCGTTGAGTCCATGGAGGATTTTTTTTTGGTTCAGCATCATCGCATGTGGATGTTGAGCAGCACCCTGTACCTCCCCCCTCCTGGGTACCTCCCCTCCCCACCGGGTCGTATGTGGCCATTTTTGATTTTTCTTTTAGTTTAGTTAGTTAAGTTTCTGTTCGATAGTTAGTTTAAATAGGTAATGTAGGTTTTCCATAGTCAGTGTAATTAGTTAATAGTTGAGTTAGTTTAAAATTGCTAGTCTATTGTGCTTTCATGTGACGGTGCGGTGCTTTGTGGCTTTTGAAGGCATCCACTGTCTGTTCCAGCTGGGCCCTTCATGGTTGTCTTGTGTATGTGTTTGCTGCTTGGGGTCCTTGACTCACATATGCCACTCCTGCCTCCCTTATCCATGGGCTCGCAAGGATGGTTCGGTGTTACAGCATTTTACACAAGGGCTTTGGACTGTCATATCTGTGGCATGTCTGGTGCTGTGTGACTTGTGTTGACACCCCTAGTGGGGATGATTTAGGTGTCATTGTCCACTGTTCAGCTTTTGCTAGATGGGGTGTGTCATGATTAATGTGGACATTGATTGCTATGCATTGTGTAGTATGTTTCATATCTTTCCTGTACATGTGCTTGTTGCAATTCATGCTGTAGATAGTGTTCCACACTTTGGAGGTGAAAGACGGACTGATGGTGTGATTTGTGATGTGACTCTCTGACATGGTCAAGTATTGTGATGCCTGATGAGACACACACAGATGACTTTGAAGCATTAATCATGTGTTTCATGCCCTTTCTGCAGGGGGATGAGCCTCCAGAGCACCTTTGCCAGCAGACATGGCCCATTGGACGACGGAATTCTGGACCCGTTTGTTGGTGCCCACATGCACATGTGTGCACAAGCAGAGGCACAGTGATTGCAGACCCACATCCTAGAACTGCTGACATGTTCCAAGGAACTCCAGGCAAGGTGAGCATCACAGGGGGGCCACGACACAGCAAAGCTTGCACCAGGCGAGTTGCACATGCAGGCTTAGTCACAGCACTGAGGGTGAGCTTAGACGAATATTGGTGTTGAAGCACACAATGCAGCTCAGATGTGTTTGTGGTCTGATGGCTGTTGATAGTAGGGTTGTCTGGGACACATGCAGGGGCAGTGGCACATACCCTCCGGTACACCAAGGTCCATTGAGGCACTTGTATCAACCATGTAGCCTTCCGAGACATGGAAAGGGGCAGCTCACAGGGACATACAGCAAGGGACATACTCGGGTGCAGTGCATGTCTTTTCCACGTACTTCATGATAAATGCACTGCCAACTTTGTTTCGGTCATGGTGGTACGCAACTTGCTCTGTAGTCATGGCTTGCTATATGGGTCTGTCTGCTTACCCAGGGAACATTGCATGTTGTGTGAATTGTGACACATTGGTGTTCCATTTGCCACGCACCCACCAGCGGCTGACTTACTGCATTGACTGTGTATGACCCGTCACAGGGGTGATGTTATATATGGGTACGAAGCATCAACCACAGATTGTCTGTTTGTAGAGTAGTTTGTTGCTATGGGGCATGTTTGGTGTTGTGTTTTTGTGTAATTGGCACGTACAGGTTGTTGACTGTGGCTCTCTTTGCAGCATTGCAGTGCTCCTGTAACCGGACCTGAGAGTGCGCAGGCAGGAGGCCAGCACTCAAAACCAGAGCTAAGTGTCTTGTTTTTCTTACGAACTGCTCTGCATAGGCTTGCTGGGGAGTGTACTGATGCATGGATGTATGTGTGGTTCAATTTGGTATGTTTTTTTCTCCCTAATCACCCGTGATCCTATGCAATTTTGAAACCTGTACCCTCTACCCGGTGTTCCTGCTTCCCGTGCCTATCCAAGCAACGTTCCCTGACCCTCTTTCCCCACTGGGGTTGCGGATGCCTGTGTAAGCCCCGAACTTGCAGGCGCCAAAACCCTAGAGGGGGTGGTTGGTTCGTACCACTCCTGAGCCTGGACTACAGAAGGCCATGACAATGATGTCCAAGTTTGTTTGGATTGTGTATGTGTTCATGCAGGTTGTACATTTTCATGCATTCCCTAGTTTCATGTGTCATTCCTCCTCCCCTCTCGTGCCACTCATTCCAGTCATCCAGTGTGTCAACACCTGTCCCGAATGCATATCCCTGAACCTCATTCCCCACCAGGGTCTCAGGGGCCTGTGTGAGTTTGACCTTGCAGGCACCCGGGACATGGTGGGGGTGGTTGTTTCGTGACACTCCCGCGCCTGTACAGGGGACCTGTGACAGTACACATCCATTCATGGTGCATCATCCTATGTCATGTGCCACACATGTCTCACATCCTGTCGTGACATTGTTTTGCTGTGCTACCTTGGTTGTTGCATCATTGTGGTAGTACTTGGCCTTTGTGAGGTACTGCTACGTCAAGTCATCTACTGGAGGGGGTTCGGGTTCGTTTTTATGCCTTGGATTTTGTGATTTTGGAAATGAGTGTGGATTCTGAGGGTTCGGGCATCTTTTTACACACAAGGTGGGAGATGGTGACGAAGGGTAAAGGTGATCCTGTGGCCAGGTGGAATTGAGGTTTGGAGGCTCCATGACCCAGGTGCAGTTGTTCAGTGGGCATTGGTCATTTGTGAGGGGGGGGGTTGTTGTTGATAGTTGCCTTGCCCTGCAGTGTGATGGGAACTCTGACATAGTAATGGTGGTATCCTATGTACATGTTGTGTTCTGCTGATCAATGCCTGTTCATGTGTTGTGTTTTCCTTTCAGGTGCGAGGGGATAGTTGTGGTTTGACATGCTGGGGTGTACACATGGTGGATGTTCACATGTGATGTGTAGGGAACACTGATGGTCACTTGAGTGCACATGCATATGTGGAGTGCATGTCCTTGCAGAACCACACACTTGCACTCTGATGCACTACATGTACTCCCACCCTTGCATATCCACGTGTACCCTGTTGTCTTCTGGTGCCCACTGTGTCCCGGCAGCACATGTTCTGTGACCGATCATGGATCCAGTACATGCCTAATTTGATGTTTGACGTGGTCTGTCACTTAGATGTGATGCTCAGGGTGTGCATCACACACAATGGCTGTTCACTGTGCTGTGCGCTGAGCAGTGTGATGCAGGAGTGGGACACTGCACACATGAGCTGCAGTGTTGATTTTGCAATGCATAATGTGCATGTAGACAGGCATTCATTGTGATGTTACGTCTACGACTGTTGTAATGCATTTGGAAATGACTTATTTTGGGTGGGAGATTTTGTTGGTCTGTCATTTCATCTGATTCCGGGTCAGGCAGCAGTGTCCGATGCCACTGTACATTTAGGACATGGCAATGTGTACCTTATCGTTACTGCGTTGGTGTATGGGTATTGCTTGCCATGTCATGTTGATGTTTGGGAGGGTTTGAGTGACATGACAGTGATGGCCATGGCCTGTTTTGCAGGTGTGTGTGATGCACACCTTGCATGTCCGGGTCATCCGCTTCTCAGAGCAACTAGCTGGGGGTAGATTTCTCTCCGCAGCAGGGCCCTCCCCCTGGAACAGACTTCCGGCCTGACTTGAACTTGAGGGGAACCATCTCCAGTTCTGGAAGCACCTCAAGACCTTCCTCTTTGCTTCTGCTTACTGTCTGCCTCTCCCTTGCAGAATTCTCCACTGGAACTGTACAGGAGCTGCAACTGGGCCACTCTCACCAACCTCGGTCCCTGGCCCAGCCACTCTCCACTTGCACTGCCTCCCTGGCAACCCCTGCACTGCAGTACTGTCTTTCTATCCCTACAGCCCTCCCTTCCCAGCACTTGTCTGCACTTACCTTTGTAGTTGCCACCAGGCGACCTATGTATTATTTTTTTGGGCTACTTCCCCTGTACTGGACTCCCCCCCACCCTTCCCCTTGCACTTTTCCCATTCCCCCTACCCCTGCACTTGCACGATCTCAATGACACCTGGCCTAGTAGTACCGTTCTCTATGTTCCCTTGTTCCCCCCTCCCTGCCTCATTGCGCCTTGGAATACCTGTGTATGGCCCATATCATGCCTTTTGGTCACACAGGATAGCTTGTGTTTAAGTAGCTAGGGATGCAGACGATGTGGAACTTCCATGGCAACTATCTCAGGGTGGTAGGGTTGTGACAGTTGACTGTCTCTTTGTCATCATCGATTGTCACCTGGTATGTGCCAGGCCTGTGTGCACTCCACAGGGGTGGGAGTTTAGGTGAAAAATGTGGCCACAAGCTGGGTCCGGGCTTCCTCGCAACGTGCCCTGTCCCCTCCCATGGGAAGCGCCTGTGCCTGTGGTTGGGGATGTGGGGGCACCACCATGTCCACCGGGACGCCCTGCCGTGTTGCAACATTGTGCAGGACACATGCTGCCACAATGATCCTGCACACTACTGGTGGTGCATAGAGTAGTTGCCCACCAGAGGGGTCAAGGGAGCGGAAACGTGACTTGAGCACTCCGAATGTGCGCTCCACTATGCCCCTGGTTGCAATGTGGGCGGCGTTGTATCTTGCCTGGGGTGGTGTGGTGGGGTTCCGGATTGGCGTCATCATGTGGTTGCTCAGAGGGTAGGCACTGTCCCCTGGGGAGGTGATAATAGTTGAGATTATTAGGGTTTGGAAATTTGTCTGTGTGTGACTTGCATGCATGTGCAAGGGCATTTGTACTGACCTAGGAGCCATGTGTCGCCATGCTGCCCAGCTTCCAGGGCCCGGCTCCGGGCGGACATTCTGTATATGAAACTGTCATGGGTGGAGCCAGGGTAGTTTGCATAGACAGAGGTGATGATTCCCTTTGCATCGCATACCACCTGTACATTGATGGAATGCCAGTGCTTGCGGTTTCGGTAGATGTGCTCAATGGCCCTAGGTGGACGTAGGGCCACATGGGTGCAATCTATGGCACTGAGCACTTTGGGGAAGTGTGCCACCCTGAAAAAATCCAGGACAACGGCCTGCCTTTCTGCGGGTGTTCTGGGCATGTATATGTGCCTGCGGACTGAGGGGCGCGCTGTCATGATTGCCAGTACCTGGTGTAGGCAGCGTGACTGCGTGGCCTGTGAGACCCCCCCCACTATGGCAGTGGTCCGCTGAAATGACCCAGTGGCCAAAAAATGCAGGACATTGAGCAGCTTCTCCAAGGGGCTCAATGCTTGGGAGCAAAGGGTGGGGGATGTGAGGTCATCTTCCCACTCCCTGACCAGGTCTAGGATGATATGGGGTGGAAACCTATACCTGCCATGGACCTGGTCGTCAGGCATCCCAAAAAGGCTTGTCCGTGGTGCGAAATTGCGTGCCCTGGCTATTCTCCTCCTCCTGCGGTGTCCCACGATCAGTGCAGCGACAAATGGGGCATTCATTGTAGCTGTATATACGTGTTTGTTGTTTGCGTGCACTTTTATGCTGTGCGCGGGGACGGCTCCGCCTGCCTTCGTGTGGGCGGACGCGTTGACGCATGTGCACGTCTTTTGCCGTGCGCGGGTTTGCCGTATTCGGATACGGTCCGAGTGTCATCGCGTGTGATCGGAGGGGAGTGAGCGTACACGCAACTGGCCTGGGTACGTGTGTTTCGGGGTGCGCGGGAAGTTCCACACGCGATTAGCCTGGGTACGTGTGTTCCGGGGTGCCGGGAACTTTCACACGTGATTGGTGGAAATCCACGTGTGTTCTGTCATCACGTGCAATGAGGTAAACAACTGCGCGCGTGACGCGCTCACGCGCTAAGGGCCTTTCGTCCAATGAAATCGCATATGCCTGCTGCCGTGCATACGCGCTAAGGGCCTTTCCTCGTATTACACGCGGACGTGCAGTTTTCCACGCTCGCTTACGCCCATGGGCCCTTTCCTCGTATTACACACGGACGTGCAGTTTTTCACACGCGCTGAAATGCCCATGCACGTCTGTACGCCTCACGTCACAGGGGCGCTTGCGCTTGAGGGCCTTCTGTCCAATGAAAATGCGTTTGCGTGCAGACGCGCTTACGCGCTAAGGGTATGCCTCGAATTACACGCTGACGTGCAGATTTTTCACGTGCCAAATCACTCCGTATCAAGCTGGCCACGCGTAAGCACACGGAAGACCACGCTCCTGCCCAGAAGGCCGAACTACTGCCCCCCCAGAGCCCCGAGCACGCTCCCACCTGCCATCTGCTGCTGCCTGACTGCCTGCTGCCCACGTGCCCTGCCATTTGCTGCCTGCACATCAGCCAGGGGTGCTGTTGCTATGACCACCCCTGGTGGAACCGAAGACTCCCGACTGGGATTCCATCGCTCCACAGCCCAGCCCCAGGACCCAGTTGCCCACCCACTCCTGCCTCTGGGGTTGTCATGTCGGGGCAAACACCATCTGGGACCACTGACAACCCCCAGCCAGAGAGGCAGAGGGGCACCAGCTTCAGTGCCACCGAAGTTGGTGTCCTGGTGGAGCAAGTCCTGGGGCAGTATGATGCCCTCTTCGGAAGTTCCCGCGCCGACAAGGAAGGACGGACTCGGATCTGGACTGACATCGTGACTGCCATCAACGAGGAGGGGGTGGCAGTCCGCGACTTACAAGATGTCAAGAAGCGCTGGGAGGACTTTAGGTCCAGGACCCTGAACAAGGCCTGGCGCTTTTTGAAGGCAGCGGATGCCAAGGGGCGCCGGGGCCACTTGTCGCAAGAACAGATGAGGGTCCTGGAACGCATATCCCCAGCGCTCCACGTCCAGGTCCTTGAGAAGCAGACCCGTCTGGAGTCGAGCGGTGAGTGTACATGCATCCTGATTGTGAGCAGTGCGTGTGGTGATTATTCAGTAGTGTGCAGGTTGCACATCTGTTTGTATGTGGTTGAGTATGGGTGCGGGTGTACAGGGCCGTGGGGCTGACACATGCGAGGGCTGTAATGTGTGAGACATGGATGGTGCTTGTGTGTGTAGGCTTGCATGCCAAATGCAGTTGTGTGGGCACACATGTTTGGATGAATGTGTATGTAAGTAGACATGTCCGTGATGTCACGCATGTATGTTGTTTTTGGCTGCATGTATCAGCACTGTGTACATGTGTGTGTATTTGACAAGAGTGCAACAGTGATGCAACATGGATGCATGTGACACCGGTATGTGGAAGCCTGATTGGCAGATGTGACATGGATGCCCATCTGAACACTGCGACACTTGGCAGAGGTGTACACATGCATGCAAGTGTGGTGGTGTGTGTACATGTGTGGTGCACTTCCTGTGTTGCATGTGATGTCTGGCTCACCTTTGGCTGCTCATGCTGTTGTATGTGTATGGATGGTGGTGGCAGTTGCGATATGGCTGTGGTATGGCTCATGTGTGCGAGTTGTAATGACATGTGTGTTGGGGATTGTGATGACATGTCTGAGGTTTGCCAATGCCACTCATGTACAACTGTCATGTGTGTATGTGTCCATTGTACAGTGCCCTGATGCCTGTGTTTTGTTACTCCCTGTCTGCAGCGTCAACTGCTGAAGAGGGCAGAGAAGGTGCTGTGGAGCACAGTGGCGGGGATCCCACCGCCAGCCGGAGATGCAAAGCCCGGCTCCCCTCCCATGTTGTGATCTCGTCGGGGAGTGAGGAGTCCGGTGCCGCGTCCCAGGCCGCAGCTGCCGGGGGGAGGTCCAAAAGGCGGAGGTTGGAGTTGGACTCCTCGGCAGCAGAAGGGGCAGCTGGGACCCCACAGGGCCCAACAGGGGAAGATGGCACGGAGTCATCCAGTTTGGTGGGGGGTTTGGTGGAGGAGGAGGCCGTGCAAGCACCAGAGACGGGGTATGGAGGTGGGGATCCCACTGGTGCTAGTGGTGCAGTGCAGGACCAGGGACAGGAGGCAGCACAGGCCGCCGCGGAGGTGCCTGTGTGCAATCCTGTCCCTGATCCTGTCCCTGCATCATCTTGCACCAGCAGGGATGCCTACGTCCAGACCCGATTTCAGGCAGGGGATGAGCTCACGTCAACTGGCCTTCCTCTGCCTGCGGACGTGGCTATCCAGGTCCGGGTTGAGCCTGTCCTGGCTGGTGTGGCGTTGCGTCAACGGGCCATGCGAGGTGACCTGCAGTCTTTTCATGAAGAGACTGCACGTCATCTCGAACGGCTCGTTGACCACGTCAGCCTGCTGGGACAGGTCACCCAGGCCGGATTCCTCCGTCTGATGGGGCTTGCTCCGACCCCCTCCTCAACTGGACCCCCTACGCGCCATTCGTCCTCTGTGCCATCTTCCCACCCATCAGTCACCTGGGTGCCCTGTGGAGCTGCCTCTGACGGTGCGGCCAGGCTGGTGGAGGAGGCATCCCTGCCACAGTTGGGAGTCGGACGTCCAGCAGGGGTGGCCACATCTACGACTGCACCCCAGCCGGCGGAGGATGTGCAGGCAGCAGGAGGCAGTGCACGGGCAGAGGCACAGCAGCACCAGCAACGTGGTGGGAGCCATGAAGGCTCGGGGCCTTCAACATCGGAGGGGCAGGCATCGGCCGGAGGGCAGGAGGACCCAGGACAGAGAGTGTCTTCCGTGTGGCAGCGGTTGGGCCACGCCATAGATGCGGAGCGGCAGCGGGCGGAAGAGGCACGGCTCACAATGGTCAGGGCGGAGAACTCCATGCGGAGGGTCCTGAGGCGGGCCGAGTGCCTCGAGGCAATCCGCAGGGGTTTGGAGGTGGAGACGTCGACGGCCCTGCGGACCCTCGGGGCCATGGAGGTGGACCGCCTCCGGGACATTGAGGAGGAGTTTGATGATGCCCTGGCCCGGGACATCCACAAGTGAGCAGTGAAACTAGCCCGCTGCCCTTGTACATAGTTATGTAGGTAGTGTTAGGTTTCATTTTTGTTTTTATTTTATTTGGACCTTTCGGACATTGGCCACATTTTTGTATATAGTTTATTTTATTAGTTAGTGTAGTTAGATAGGTTTCCTTTATTTTGTTGGGATAATGGACCATGGCTTGTTCCCATGTACATAGTTCACAGTTGGATTGTATTTTTTTTTTCACTTTTTAACCATGGAGCAATGGCTTTCTTTTTTATTTCCCATTGGATTTTGTTTTGTGGACATTGACTTTGGACAACATTACTTTGGAATTTTATTTTTGGTTTTGCTTTTTTTAACGGACATGCTTCTTTTCATTTTTGTACATTCACATTTCTGTTTCTTCATTTTTTATTCTATTTATGTTTCCTTTAATACATATTTTTTTTGGTGAACTTCAATGTGTGGTATCTCATTGGTTTCATGAATTTCATGATATGTGTTTTGAGATTCACTGACACCCATTGGGTGTATGTGAGGGAAATGTGTTTGTTTCGGAACTTGCAATTGGTGTTCTGTGATGTAATTGCAAATTATGAGTGGGTGGATGCAATACTCGGGTGGGTGTTTTGCATTTGGAGGCTGACCATAGGGACCAGGGATCTAGATTGTGATGACATGTTGGCTGGGGAAAATGAGGTGCACATGGGTGGGGGCCTGCTGGCAGGTGCCCCACAGTGCTGGGGGGTGGGGGTGGTGGGAAACATGAGTTGGACATGGGTGGGGGCCTGCTGGCAGGTGCCCCACAGTGCTGGGGGGTGGGGGTGGTGGGGAACATGAGTTGGACATGGGTGGGGGCCTGCTGGCAGGTGCCCCACAGTGCTGGGGGGTGGGGGTGGTGTGAGACATGGGTGGGGGCCTGGTGGAGGCTGCCCCTGCACTGCTGGGGGGTGGGGGTGGTGGGAGACATGGGTGGGGGCCTGGTGGAGGCTGCCCCTGCACTGCTGGGGGGTGGGGGTGGTGGGAGACATGGGTGGGGGCCTGGTGGAGGCTGCCCCTGGTGACTGGGGGGTGGGGGTGCTGGGAGACATGGGTGGGGGCCTGGTGGAGGCTGCCCCTGGTGGCTGGGGGGTGGGGGTGGTGGGAGACATGGGTGGGGGCCTGGTGGTGGCTGCCCCTGCACTGCTGGGGGGTGGGGGTGGTGGGGAACATGCGTTGGACATGGGTGGGCCTGCTGGTAGGTGCCCCACAGTGCTGGGGGGTGGGGTGGTGGGAGACATGAGTTGGACATGGGTGGGGGCCTGCTGGCAGGTGTCCCACAGTGCTGGGGGTGGTATGAGACATGGGTGGGGGCCTGGTGGAGACTGCCCCTGCACTGCTGGGGGGTGGGGGTGGTGGGAGACATGGGTGGGGGCCTGGTGGAGGCTGCCCCTGCACTGCTGGGGGGTGGGGGTGGTGGGAGACATGGGTGGGGGCCTGGTGGAGGCTGCCCCGGGTGACTGGGGGTGGGGGTGCTGGGAGACATGGGTGGGGGCCTGGTGGTGGCTGCCCCTGCACTGCTGGGGGGTGGGGGTGGTGGGGAACATGCGTTAGACATGGGTGGGGCCTGCTGGCAGGTGCCCCACAGTGCTGGGGGGTGGGGGTGGTGGGAGACATGGGTGGGGGCCTTGTGGAGGGTGTCCCAGCACTGCTGGGGGGTGGGGGTGGTGGGAGACATGGGTGGGGGCCTGGTGGAGGCTGCCCCTGCACTGCAGGAGGGTGGGGTGGTGGGAGACATGGGTGGGGGCCTGGTGGAGGCTGCCCCTGGTGGCTGGGGGTTGGGGGTGCTGGGAGACATGGGTGGGGGCCTGGTGGAGGCAGCCCCTGCACTGCTGGGGGTTGGGGGTGCTGGGAGACATGGGTGGGGGCCTGGTGGTGGCTGCCCCTGCACTGCTGGGGGGTGGGGGTGGTGGGGAACATGCGTTGGACATGGGTGGGGGCCTGCTGGCAGGTGCCCCACAGTGCTGGGGGGTGGGGGTGGTGTGAGACATGGGTGGGGGCCTGGTGGAGGCTGCCCCTGCACTGCTGGGGGGTGGGGGCGGTGGGAGACATGGGTGGGGGTCTGGTGGAGGCTGCCCCTGCACTGCTGGGGGGTGGGGGTGGTGGGAGACATGGGTGGGGGCCTGGTGGAGGCTGCCCCTGGTGACTGGGGGGGTGGGGGTGCTGGGAGACATGGGTGGGGGCCTGGTGGAGGCTGCCCCTGGTGGCTGGGGGTTGGGGGTGGTGGGAGACATGGGTGGGGGCCTGGTGGTGGCTGCCCCTGCACTGCTGGGGGGTGGGGGTGGTGGGGAACATGCGTTGGACATGGGTGGGGGCCTGCTGGCAGGTGCCCCACAGTGCTGGGGGGTGGGGGTGGTGGGAGACATGGGTGGGGGCCTGGTGGAGGCTGCCCCTGCACTGCTGGGGGGTGGGGGTGGTGGGAGACATGGGTGGGGGCCTGGTGGAGGCTGCCCCTGCACTGCTGGGGGGTGGGGGTGGTGGGAGACATGGGTGGGGGCCTGGTGGAGGCTGCCCCTGGTGACTGGGGGGTGGGGGTGCTGGGAGACATGGGTGGAGGCCTGGTGGTGGGTGCCCATGCACTGCTGGGGGGTGGGGGTGGTGGGGAACATGCGTTGGACATGGGTGGGGCCTGCTGGCAGGTGCCCCACAGTGCTGGGGGGTGGGGGTGGTGGGAGACATGAGTTGGACATGGGTGGGGGCCTGCTGGCAGGTGCCCCACAGTGCTGGGGGGTGGGGGTGGTGGGAGACATGGGTGGGGGTCTGGTGGTGGGTGCCCCTGCACTGCTGGGGGGTGGGGGTGGTGGGAGACATGGGTGGGGGCCTGGTGGAGGCTGCCCCTGGTGACTGGGGGGGTGGGGGGGTGGTAGACATGGGTGGGGGCCTGGTGGAGGCTGCCCTGGTGGCTGGGGGGTGGGGGTGGTGTGAGACATGGGTGGGGGCCTGGTGGAGGCTGCCCCTGGTGACTGGGGGGGTGGGGGTGGTGGGAGACATGGGTGGGGGCCTGGTGGAGGCTGCCCCTGGTGACTGGGGGGTGGGGGTGCTGGGAGACATGGGTGGGGGCCTGGTGGAGGCTGCCCCTGGTGACTGGGGGGGTGGGGGTGGTGGGAGACATGGGTGGGGGCCTGGTGGAGGCTGCCCCTGGTGACTGGGGGGTGGGGGTGGTGGGAGACATGGGTGGGGCCTGGTGGAGGCAGCCCCTGCACTGCTGGGGGGTGGGGGTGCTGGGAGACATGGGTGGGGGCCTGGTGGTGGCTGCCCCTGCACTGCTGGGGGGTGGGGGTGGTGGGGAACATGCGTTGGACATGGGTGGGGGCCTGCTGGCAGGTGCCCCACAGTGCTGGGGGGTGGGGGTGGTGGGGAACATGAGTTGGACATGGGTGGGGGCCTGCTGGCAGGTGCCCCACAGTGCTGGGGGGTGGGGGTGGTGGGAGACATGAGTTGGACATGGGTGGGGGCCTGGTGGAGGCTGCCCCTGCACTGCTGGGGGGTGGGGGTGCTGGGAGACATGGGTGGGGCCTGGTAGTGGGTACCCCTGGTGGCTGGGGGGTGGGGGTGGTGGGAGACATGGGTGGGGGCCTGGTGGAGGCTGCCCCTGGTGACTGGGGGGGTGGGGGTGCTGGGAGACATGGGTGGGGGCCTGGTGGAGGCTGCCCCTGGTGGCTGGGGGGTGGGGGGTGGTGGGAGACATGGGTGGGGCCTGGTGTTGGCTGCCCCTGCACTGCTGGGGGGTAGGGGTGGTGGGGAACATGCGTTGGACATGGGTGGGGGCCTGCTGGCAGGTGCCCCACAGTGCTGGGGGGTGGGGGTGGTGGGAGACATGAGTTGGAAATGGGTGGGGGCCTGCTGGCAGGTGCCCCACAGTGCTGGGGGGTGGGGGTGGTGTGAGACATGGGTGGGGGCCTGGTGGAGGCTGCCCCTGCACTGCTGGGGGGTGGGGGGGTGGGAGACATGGGTGGGGGCCTGGTGGAGGCTGCCCCTGCACTGCTGGGGGGTGGGGGTGGTGGGAGACATGGGTGGGGGCCTGGTGGAGGCTGCCCCTGGTGACTGGGGGGGTGCGGGTGCTGGGAGACATGGGTGGGGGCCTGGTGGAGGCTGCTCCTGGTGACTGGGGGGGTGGGGGTGGTGGGAGACATGGGTGGGGGCCTGGTGGAGGCTGCCCCTGGTGACTGGGTGGGTGGGGGTGGTGGGAGACATGGGTGGGGGCCTGGTGGAGGCTGCCCCTGGTGGCTGGGAGGTGGGGGTGCTGGGAGACATGGGTGGGGGCCTGGTGGTGGCTGCCCCTTCACTGCTGGGGGGTGGGGGTGGTGGGGAACATGTGTTGGACATGGGTGGGGGCCTGCTGGCAGGTGCCCCACAGTGCTGGGGGGTGGGGGTGGTGGGGAACATGAGTTGGACATGGGTGGGGGCCTGCTGGCAGGTGCCCCACAGTGCTGGGGGGTGGGGGTGGTGGGAGACATGAGTTGGACATGGGTGGGGGCCTGGTGGAGGCTGCCCCTGCACTGCTGGGGGGTGGGGGTGCTGGGAGACATGGGTGGGGGCCTGGTAGTGGGTGCCCCTGGTGGCTGGGGGGTGGGGGTGGTGGGAGACATGGGTGGGGGCCTGGTGGTGGGTGCCCCTGCACTGCTGGGGGTGGGGGTGCTGGGAGACATGGGTGGGGGCCTGGTAGTGGGTGCCCCTGGTGGCTGGGGGGTGGGGGTGCTGGGAGACATGGGTGGGGCCTGGTGGAGGGTGCCCCTGGTGACTGGGGGTGCAGGGGGACATGCGTTGGTGGGCAGTAGTGCAAGGTGACATGTGGGTTGGCTGGGGGTCATGGCCATGGTGGATGGTGTGCCTGCAGGACATGTGCAGGGTAGGCCCCTGTGGTGTGAGCCACCTGCAGGGGCCGTGGAGGGTGTAGAGGGAACACCTGGGAGGACCCACACGTGCAATTCACGTGTGGTGCTCCCCGCGCACCCCTGTAATACACGTACCCTGATGGAATCGCGTGTGGAACTTCCCGCCCTCCCCTGGAATACACGTACCCTGCTGAAATCGCGTGTGGCACTTCCTGCGCACCCCTGAGATACGCGTACCCTGCTCGCACGGGCCCAATCGCGTGTGGAAATTCCCGCACACCCCTGAGATACGCGTACCCTGCGGAAATCGCGTGTGGCACTTACCGCGCACCCCTGAGATACGCGTACCCCCAATCGCGTGTGGAAATTCCTGCGCACCCCTGAAATACACGTACCCTGCTGAAATCGCGTGTGGCACTTCCTGCGCACCCCTGAGATACGCGTACCCCCAATCGCGTGTGGAAATTCCCGCGCACCCCTGAAATACACATACCCTGCTGAAATCGCGTGTGGCACTTCCTGCGCACCCCTGAGATATGCGTATCCTACGGAAATCGCGTGTGGAACTTCCCGCGCACCCCTGAAATACGCGTACCCTGCTCGCACGGGGCCAATCGCGTGAGGTACTTCCCGCGCACCCCTGGAATACACGTACCCTGCTGATTTCGCGTGTGAAACTTCCCCCGCACCCTGAAATACACGTACCCTGATGGAATCGCGTGTGGAACTTCCCGCGCACCCCTGAGATACGTGTACCCTGCTCGCACGGGCCCAATCGCGTGTGGAAATTCCCGCGCACCCCTGAAATACACGTACCCTGCTGAAATCACGTGTGTAACTTCCCCTGCACCCTGAAATACACGTACCCTGCTGATATCGCGTGTGGAACTTCACGCGCACCCCGAAATACACGTACCCTGATGGAATCGCGTGTGGAACTTCCCGCGCACCCCTGAGATACGCGTACCCTGCTCGCACGGGCCCAATCGCGTGTGGAAATTCCCGCGCAGCCCTGTAATACACGTACCCTGATGGAATCGCGTGTGGAACTTTCTGCGCACCCCTGGAATACACGTACCCTGCTGATTTCGCGTGTGAAACTTCCACCGCACCCCGAAATACACGTACCCTGATGGAATCGCGTGTGGAACTTCCCGCGCACCCCTGAGATACGCGTACCCTGCTCGCACGGGCCCAATCGCGTGTGGAAATTCCTGCGCACCCCCGAAATACACGTACCCTGCTGAAATCGCGTGTGTAACTTCCCCTGCACCCTGAAATACATGTACCCTGCTGATATCGCGTGTGGAACTTCACGCGCACCCCTGAAATACACGTACCCTGCGGAAATCGCGTGTGTAACTTCCCCTGCACCCTGAAATACACGTACCCTGCTGATATCGCGTGTGGAACTTCACCCGCACCCTGAAATACACGTACCCTGATGGAATCGCGTGTGGAACTTCCCGCGCACCCCTGAGATACGCGTACCCTGCTCGCACGGGCCCAATCGCGTGTGGAAATTCCCGCGCACCCCTGAAATACACGTACCATGATGAAATCGCGTGTGGAACTTCCCGCGCACCCCTGAAATACGCGTACCCTGCTCGCACGGGGCCAATCGCGTGAGGTACTTCCCGCGCACCCCAGTGATACACGTAGCCCGCTTGCTGTGCTGGTACAGGGTTAGCGCAGCCCTTTGCGCTGGATTGGGTATATTGATGGCTTTTCCCTGCGCGAGAGGCGTTCTTGGGGGCGTAACTGGCGCTGCTGCAGGGTCGCTGCGCCACTGTGCGCCACGGCTGGTTTTGGTGGCTGGAATCCATGAATACGCTGTGCGCGGAAATGGATTTTAGCGCACGCGGCTGGCGCAGGGATTCGCACGCGCACACTGTGCGCCAGCCGCGTGCGCCACTTGTGCGCTGAATTCTATGAATTACCCCCTCAATGTCTTTGAGTTTTAAGTGGCCCCGCACTTATGTCTTGGTGGCTCTGATTTAACACTTTGCAAATCTCCCAAGACCCCATCCATGAATCCTTGCAGGCTCTACCCACAGTTTTGGGTGAATATGCAGGAGTCTGCAGGAAAACTGCAGTCTGATTAGGGTTAGCACATGAGGTTGCTTTGAGTTTCCGGTACTTGCACAACATTTTGAGCTCGTTCCTAGATGGAAAGGGATGTTGAATGCCTATAAAGGAAAATGTAACTTCCTGTTTCTTTTGTGGGTTCAGTTTGAATGCAAGAAGGCAAGACAGGGTGGGTCCACACCAAACACTGGAAGGAGTTACCATTTTTGGATGGATATTAAATATATATATATTTATTTGTTCACTAAATTTGTTGTGCATGTGTGTGTTGTATGAAATTGCGGATACTTTTGTAGGGATTGCGGCAGTGATATAATTTGTCTCGTCAAGTGCACCCTGATTCTGAAACTGACATTTCTTGACACCAGTCTACCTTAATTTAGCATATATTTGTAGCTGAACTCGGCCTGCCTGCCAACATATTTAGCACTTGGGATCTTATGAAGAAGATTTGACAAGCAAGGCAGCTTTTTGAAAAACATGACATCTTGGTCACAGTGCCATATATGACGCTCTGACCAAGTTGTGACTCATTTTCATATCAAGGCAAAATATAGTTTTTGTGTTTCTGATGGCGTTAGTACAACTCAGAACCCACCACTGGTGTAGATTGAGTGTCCTGCACATGTATTGTTTTCACTTTTTGTGTAATAGGGCTTCTTTGGTCCAATGCCATGTAATTCTCTGTCGGGTAACATTTTGAGCTTGTCCCATTGGAGCCTCAAAAATGCATTACATGTTTGCTGAATTTAAGTTAGATGGCTGCAATGGCACAGTGCTAGTGAGCTCACAGAGTTTGTTTGCCAAGAAAAACACATTTTTATCTATGTGTCAGCAGTGACGCAAAGTGCAAAAATGTTCAACATTTTTAAGAGAAAATATCTGTTATTACTGTCAGAGGAGACAGTTCTAGCACACTACAAAATACAACCCACCTTGTAAAGGAGTGCAAAGGACAGACAGTTTTCAACAAGGAAAAGGGATGCACTCTGGATACTGATAGGAGGGCATTTTTGGCACTCCGAACATAGGCTTGCTCGTCATGAATTATAATTGGGAAATATGGAATGGCGGCATTGTTATAACTGTTAAATTTGATCTCTGACAAGTTTGGCGATTTTACAGGGATGGTTTTCGAAGACATGTTTGTGGTGGTTGGGGAAGTAGGAGCTTTAAGAGAAATGCACAAAAAAGACTGTATTCAGGGGAAGTATGGCAAGCTGCATTGAATGTATATCTAAAAATATGAAAAAAATGTGCTCAAAAAATGAAATCAAACTTTTTTGTCTAAGGGCTATTTTGGTCTTATGCCATGGAACTCTGTGTCATGTAAAAGTTTGAGTTTGTCCCCTTTAGTGCTTCAAACATGTATTGCATGTTTGCAGAGTTTAAATTAGATGGCTGCAATGGCATGTTACTAGTGAGCTCACAATACCATTTTCAGCACTCTAAGTGTTTTCTTCACAGAGAAAAACACATTTTCTCTCTGTCATTAGTGAGGCAAAATGTGACCATGCTCGAAATATTTGTGAGAAATGCACTAAATGCAAACAAAAGATTGTATTCAGTGGCTTTAGGACAAGCTGCATTGAATGTATATCCCCAAATGTAAAAAAGTACAGAGGAATAAAACAATATTTTTGTTGATACACATGTGTATCAGCTCATTTCGGGAAAGCGGCACATGTGTAAAAGAGATGTCACCAGTGCAACTCAAACTACACATATGTCCCCCTGTGCCTCCCTCCTATCTGCCCCCCACTCTGTGCGACATCCCCTTTATCCTCCCCTGCCGGTGCTCCCCTCATCCTACCTCCCTATTTCCTCCCCACATCCCCTATGGTGCTCTCTGTCTCATCTATCTTTTGTAACTGCTTTTCTATAGACTATCCTATCCGTCTCACTAATTCTGGCAGGAGGAAGCTCAAAAGGGATATCCTGTTCTCCAACCGAGGCTTCCCTATTGCTGAACCTATACCAGTGCTTCCTGCAGACAGTCACTTACTCCTCTGCCACCCCTCTGGCACTCTCCTCTCCCTCTCTGACTACACTGCAATCTCACCAGGAAGTCCTTCAAATGCGGCGACCTGCTCCACATTGCTACTCTCAACTCTTGGTCATCTGTCAAACATTCCTCTGTTATCTGCCGTCATTTGGAAGAGCTTGATTTGGATGTACTTGTTTCATGGCATGTTTCAAAGCTCTCTCTCCTTCCCGATGGCTACAAGAGCGTCTCAGAACACAGAACCAACTGTCCTGGTGGGGGTTTAGCCTTGATTTTTCTGGATTGTATCCCTGCTTTCATCATTCCAATGAAGCACTACCACTCCTTTGAATGCCTGGTATGCATGCTCTCTTTCTATCCTGCCCTCTTTCTCTCATTGTGGCCACTATCTGCAGGCCTACATCCAAGCCCGCATCTCTGCAGCATCTAACAACTCAGCCGAACTTTTCAAAATCTGCAAGGAGCTGTCCAATCCTGCTGCAGTCTGCACCTCTCCTGTTCCCTCCCAGGCCCTCTGACGTTCTTGGCCTTTCATTTCACTACTAAATCTCAGGACATCCTGTCCACCCTCTCTTCCTCTAACTCCTCTTCCTCCTCCTCTACCACTCCTGGACCGTTTGAGGCCGTCTCCCCTCCTCCTTTCGCCTTCTTTCCCCTGTTCACCCCTGATGATGTTTCTAGACAAGTTCGATGTATGAAAGTATCTTCAAAGCAGTTTCTCCCCTGCTCATCCAGAACCATCAAGGACCACATCGACACCCTTGCTCCAGCCTTTGCCGGTTTCTGCAATCACTCCTTCACCACTGGAACATTCCCTCCCCCTAAACTTGCTCTCCTGAACACCTGTAAGACTTCCTCTCCAATCTTGACTCTAATCTCCCTTCCGTCCTCATTCTCCTTGATATACCCTCTGCTTTTGACACAGTCAACCATGCCAAACTGCTCAATGGGCTACTGGTGGCAACAACTTGGTATTATTAATCAGGCCCTGGCCTGGTTGACCTCCTTTCCTACCGACCGCCCCTCTCAGGTCCAATCGTGGTCTTTCCTCTCTTCTGTCTCTCTCTCTCTCTCTGCTTGTGGTGTTACCCAAGGACCTAACCTCCCTCCCTGGCTCTTCAACCACCACCTGCACCTCTTTCCAACTGTATCATTTCTTACTGCTCCAATTTTCAATGTTATGCGGATGACACTCAACTGTTTGTCAAGCTCCTCTCAGGCATGTCTTCTTCTCTCATATCAGACTGTCTGGTCGCAATTCGGGTATGGTGTGCCACCAATGATCTCTGCCTTAATGTCAGAAAGACTGAGATCCTCCTCATTGGGACACCTGATCCCTCCTTTCCTCTCTCTCTAGCCGCCCACTCTGTGCCCGCTTCCTGCTCCTTCCTGTGAGGCTAAGAAACTTGGTGTCATTTTCGACTCCACCCTCTCCTTCTCTCCTCACATCTCTTACGTCTCTAAGAAGACACACTATCAGCTACACCTCCTCTGAGGCATTCTTTCTTTTCTCACTTTCTCCCAGAAGCTCACTGCCTCCAGAGCTCTGGTCCTCTCTAGGCTGGACTATTGCAACAGCCTCTTTCTAAATCTTCCTGCTGCTGCGCTTTGACCTTTACAACTTATCCAGAACAGGACAGAAAAGACAGAAAGACTTGTCCTTGGCCTCAAGCCCAAGGAGCTTATCTCTCCAGCACTGAAATCTCTTCACTGGCTCCCCATGGCTGCAAGGATCAAGTTCAAAACCCTATACATTATCCACAAGGCTTTCTGGGGCCTGGGACCGCTCTACCTCCAACTTTCTCTTCCAAAACATTTTCCTTCTCTGGCTCTCAGCTCATCCACCTTCAACTCTCTGAGGGTCAGACGCTTCGTCAAGCAGAGTGTTGGGGCCAGATTTATCTCCTCGGCTGGGGCCTCCCTCTAGAACAGCCTCCCTGCATATCTCAAATGTGAGCAGAACCACCTCTGATTCTGGAAGAAACTCAAACATTCTTTTTTGCTTCTGCTTTCTCTCTTCCTCTCCCCTGCTGATGCACCTGACTACTCCAAGCACTGATCACATGATCACCCTCTCAACTGGACACCCTCATGCTCCTGCATGTCCAGTTGCCATTGCACTGCTTCCGGGCTCACCAGCACTTAAGGGTCTGTATTTGCAACCCTTTAGTCTCTTCTTTCTGCTCTTATGAGCCACCCGCTGGCTGCACTTGTGAGTTAACTGCACTTCCCCTTTCAGACTACAACTACCAGAATGCAAAGAAAAAAACAGAACTGGACTGCTGGAAGATTGGAAAGTGTGACATTTATATTGAATGAAAAATATAAAATGCTGTGCGTATCAAAATGTTGCTTTTAAGTAGCATTTTGATGAAAGTAAAAACATGCATATGCGCATTTATAGCAGCACTGTGTAAAACCTTTTTTTCGAAAGGAAGACAGAGCAGATTTTTAATTGGCACCTGGTGTGTGGAAGTTTAATATGTTTTCAATACATACACATTCGCTAGCACAACCCATTCCAATTTGTAGGCGCTTATCCAGTCCTGTTTTTTTCTCTGCAATGTACTACAAGTTTTATAATGGGAAAAGTGGAGCTACAAGTCCCAGATCACAAACAAAAAAACAAGGACTACATAAGCACCTACAGATTCAAATGGATCATGTTGGCAAGTTTGCATGTACTGCCAACATGTTAAACTTACACACACTGAGTGTCACTTAAAAATGTTCTACAAATCATTTCCATGTGCTTGTCTTTTCTTTTACAAAAAAGTTACACACAGAGCTCGTATAAATGCACACTGCTCCTAAAACGAAATGTTTTTCAACAGTCAGCATTTTCCATTTTTCATTGAAAATAAATGTATCCCTCCAACCTCACCCATTAAATCCCTTACACTGCCACCATTCTCCACGTGCGCACACATATCTGTATTCCACCAAAGTATTTATATACAACACTTCACCTTACATTTAAAGTACTCATCTTTCCCATCCTCAACTATAAGACACCAAACACTGATGCAGCAACAATGCAGCATTGCATTACCACCAGGCCACAGTATCCCTGATCTTTAAAAAAAACTGCAACACATTAAAAATACATGTATTTATTTTTATTTTCACATTTGTGTAACGTCCAGACCCACAGCTATCACATCATTTGTTCATAGTAAACACTTTATCAGATCATTGTGTCAGTAGGAAGTAGTACAGGCAAAGTAGAAGACAGTTCATGCATAAAGTGTTAGTCAAACTTATTGAACAGTCACGTTTAACAGTCGCTTGAATGCTGGGTCGGAGGGCTAAGTTCTTAAGGTTGGAGGTAAGGAGTTCCGCAGGGTGGGGGCTGTGATGCTGAAACTAACCCCTCCTGCTTGGGCTAGTTTAAAGCGTGGAACAGCTAGGGTGATCTGGTCAGAGGAGCGGAGTGAGCAACAGTTTTGTTTCAAAGTGGTGCAATGGTTTAAGTACATGGGGGCTTCGTTGTAGATGCATCAGTGTCCTATAGTCGAGGTTTTGAAGTCAAACCATGCATTTATTGGTAGCCAATGGACTTTTCACTGATTAGCATAAATGTGGGCCATTTTGCAGAGGCCCAGATTTGCCAAGAGGGCTTTGTTTTGATGCAGCTGTACTTTAGCTATATTGGATGCGGGTATGACCTTGAACAGGGCATTACAACAGTCTAGCTTGCTCAGGATAATGGCTATGGAGACCGTGAGGCAGTTAGTGGGGCTCAGGAATTGTCTGCTTAATAAAATAAGTTTAGCAGTGTGGGAGGTTCAGGATGCCAGAGCATTGACATGCCTAGTCATGGGTAATTCCACATCCGTGTTTGAGGAAAGTCATGGTAGAGCCGTTAATGGTGAAGGAGGCATAAGAGGGGTCAAGAGCTATGAGGCAAGCGGGTGAGCCTACAATGAGTAACTCTGTCTTCTCATCATTGAAGCAAAGGTTATGGGTAGCCATCCAAGACTGAATGATGCAGAAGACTTTGTTATTGGTGTTAGAGTCATAAGTGTATTTATGGGAAGGGAGGATGAGAATTTGCGTGTCATCCGCAAAGTTGGTGATGCCCAGGGCGTCAAGTATCTCAAAGAGGGATTTAGTGTAGGTGTTGTAGAGGGTCTGGGAAAGGCAAGAGCATTGTGGGACACCAAGAGGGACAGCGATGGGGTCAGCCGAGTGTGTGTCAATGAATCCTCTGGAGGTACAGTCACTTAGGAAGGATTTGAACTAGCAGACTGCCTCAGGGGAGAAGTGGATGATCCCAGAAAGGTTATGGCAGAGTAGGTCATGGTCCACAAGATCAAATGCAACAGAGAGGTCTAGGAAGAGTAGATGTCAGCATTGCCCGCATCTGTAATGCTGTCAAGTCACATTTTTAGATTGATAAGGGCAGTTTCAGTACTGTTTTTCAGTAGGAAACCAGATTGTCTGATGCCAAGAAGAGAGTGTTGTTCTACGAATTGCTGTGGTGACGGGCCTGTAGTTGGTAGGTACTGTTGGGACCAGGGAGTTTTTTAGTAGAGGAGTGACCCAGGCTGCTTTAATAGTAGTGGGCATTTCACATGAATTGAATGAGGAGTTAACACATTTGGTAATAATGAGGGTAAGGCTGGTCGCACAGAGCTTTATGATGTTGGTAGGGCAGGTATCTCCTTTGCAGTTGGAGGATTTTAGGACCTGGATTATATTCAGAACAGACACTTGGGATACAGTTTGAAAGGAGAAGCTAGGTACTGGCTGCGGAGGGGAGGTGGAGAGGTGCTAGGCTTGGGTGCTATAATGATGGACCGGTGCATAGGTTTGGTAGTAAGTAGGGCTTTCTTAGTTATTATTTTGTTACAGAGTATATTGATTTTGGTCGTTAGAGCAGTTTGAATAGTGGTGCACCACGCTGTGTTTTGCTGAACTAAGGTGGTTTGTGCACTAGGGTTTTATAATTTGTGCAAAATGGCAAAGAGTTCCTTGGTATTGGAACTTGCCGTGCTAATCCTGTTGTCATAGGAGGCAGCTTTAGTCGCAAAATAAGTGGCATTGTAGGTCTTGAAAGTGGTGGCAAGTAGGGAAGCATTTTTGGGATTAGGGTGTTTCTTATGTAGATGCTCAATGGCTCTTTTCTGTCTGAGGAGCAGGACTAGTTAATCTATGAACCCGGTGTTAGTGGTTTTAAAAGGTTTCAGAGATTTGTTTTTGAAGGGACCAGGTTGTTTGAGCCTGACTAGGTGTCTATCGTGGTCGTGGTTGGCGAGAGCTGCGGGGCTCTTGCAGTTGGGAGGATGTGTTTCAATGAGATTGACCAAGGTGGGTTTAAGAGTTTCATGTGTGAGCTTACGAGTGCTTCTCGCTAGGATTTGGATGTGTTGTGGTTCGGTGTTGTTGTGCGGGGGTTCGAGTGATGTAGTTTAAATTCAATCAGATGGTGATCAGTCCATGGGACTCGGCTGATGAGAGATATGTCGATGGCTGAGTTAGTTGTAAGTATCCAGTCGAGGGTGCGTCCTTTCAAGTTGTGAGAAGTTCCTGTTGTGGAGGGCTTGGACCCCATAAATGAAGGTAATCAGCTTAACCGGCAGAACGTTTCTCCACCTATTTGCACCAGGAATAAATGCAACATAACAGTTGAGAATTTACTGCCCCAACTACAGCCAATTACCAACACCTTGAGTACACTCACAGACCCAACTGTTTTAGTTGACTTATACAACCACACACTACTCAATGCCATTAACACAATAGCACCATTAAAACTGTGCAAAGCGAAACCACGCGCGCATCTAAACTCATGGTTCACCACTCACCTCAGATCCCTATGGAAACTCGAAAGAAATGCAGAAGCTCGCTGGAAAAGTCTCCCGTTTGGCTGTAATAAGGAGAATCTCCTACTAACATCCCTCAACTACAAAGAGGCTATTTTCCAGGCCAGAAAAGACATGTTTAACGACCGCATCACTGAAGCAAAATCTAGTACTGAACAATGTTTTAACATACTCAGCAAGTTAGAATACCCTGCCCCACCACTGGACTCCTGCATATCACCTGGTGCACCAATATCCAGAAAGCACTACAGAATAAAATATTGATGCTACAAAGCAAAATAGAATAAAATAAAAACTCAGTCTTACCACTGTCGCATCCCAACCAATTCTGCCTACCCCTGGCTTGAACACCCTCAAACTATTTAACTCCTCTCCCCTCTCTATTAAAGAGGTGGAGGACATTATCACTAAACCAAAGCCCTCCAAATGCCAGGGAAACATCTGTCCTGCTCCTATCAAAGAGGAAGGCAAGGAATTGGCTCCATTCATCACAATCCTCATCAACGCCTCATTTGAATCTAGCATTGTCCCCAACAACCTAAAGGATGCCTGGGTACTTCTGCTACTAAAAAAGCCAACGCTAGACCCAAACATCCCCTCCAATGACAGACCCATCACCACAGTACCCTTTCTACTGAAAATACTGGACCGAGGAGCATACCTGCAGATTCAACAACTAGAAACAAATAACCTTCATTGTCTCAAACAATCAGGTTTCAGACCCAGACACGGTACGGAAACAGCTCTGATCGACCATAAGACTGAAATTGAAGTACTAAAAGATAAAGGCAAACTTGCCCTCCTCCTTCCACTAGACCTGTCGGCAGCTTTCGACTTAGTGAAGCATAAAGTCCTATGTAATCATCTAAAGTCAGCAGCACAGTTCTCTGATAAAGCCAATGCCAGGATCCAGTCATTCCTTGACAACAGACCAATGAGGGTCTTTGCACCATCGGCCTCTGCAGAGCCAGCACCTGTCACTCGTGGAGTCCCCCAAGGATCCTGCATGTCCCCAACACCATATAATGTGTTCACAAAGCCACTGTTTGCTGACCTTAACTATTTGGGTGTCACCTATACTAATAATGCTGATGACACCTAAATACTTATCCCTATCACTGGCAACTGATGGTGACACCCAAAGCACTTAATGACATCTATATCATCATACAAGCCTGGATGGATAAGCATGGACTCTGTCTAAATGCTGCTAATACAGAGTTACTCCTCCTAGGATCCACAGCTGAACTCAACAAATTAGATGGACAGTTTACCTCCTATCGACTCTGCTCTAAATCTAACAAGACAAACCAATGCGCTTGCCTCCTCTACGGCCTACACCTGCAAATTGATTACCGCCTGCAGATCATTCCTTACCACTCCGAACTGCATCGCCTTAGCGAGAGCTCTAGTCCTTTCAAAACTTGATTATTGTAACACGCTTTATCTAGGAACCAACCAATGGAACCTAAATAAGATGCAAATAATACAAAATAATGCCAGCTTTGAACATCCCATGATCACAACACATCTCCGAACCTAGACACAATCTGGCTATCTGTCAATCAAAGGGTTGTTTCAAAACCCTGTCACTTACACGCAACACATCAGATCGACCTACCAGAACTGCTCAGGCACACTGCCTCAAGATCCCTAGGTTCAAATTACAGAAGGCAGGAGGTAGCAGCTTTCCTGTATTAGCAGCTAAAATGTGGAACGCTCTTCCTATAATTATAAGAACCGAACCAACCTACCATATATTCAGGAAAAATGTAGAGATGTGGCTTCTTGAGCAAGGACATTAGAAATTTCTCTCTGCACTGACTATTTCTTGAACCCTTTTCTTGCACTGTTACTGTACCTGTTGTAATATACGATTCTGCATGTAACAAATCTGGATGTAACTATGTAACTATGTAAATAACGTGCCCAGATGCCCAAGGGCTTGGTGTGCTATACAAATAAACAAAATACAAATACATAAACAAACACATTCTCCCTAAACCCACTCTTTACCTCAACCCAGTCACTCATTTCACTCCACTCTCCCTGATCCCACGGTTCATCTCCCCAATCACCCCACTCTAGCTCACCTCCATTACCAACTCTTCCCAATATCACTCACCCAAATCAACCTCAACCCAGTCACCCACTCTCTAACCCCACTCCACCTCACCCTCTCATCACAATCTACCTCACCCCACTGTCCCTGATACCACTCTTCCACATCCCACTGACTCGCATGTTACGGTCCTCATTCTTCCTCACCTAACTCACCCCACTCTTCCTGACCCCACTGTTGCTCACCACACTCGTTCACTTTCCATACCCCACCAATTCACCCTATACTGACCCCTATCAATCTCACCCCATTCTTCCTGACTCCACTCTTCCTGGCCCAACTGAACCGTGCCTAATAATACTCACACCACCCTACCTCACCACATGCTACCTCACCTGCCTCAGCCACTCTACCGAAACATACTCATACAGCCTTCTTCACCCCATTCTTATTGACCCTATTCATCTTATGCTCCCTCATCTCACTCTACTGCACCCCTCTCTACCTGACTCATTTCACTCCACTCTTCCTTACCCCATACTTCCTCACCCCACTCTACCTGACCCTACTCTTCCTTATCACTTCCTCACCCCCACTCTACCAAGTCACTTGTTGCTTGACCACACTCATCTACCCACTCCCCACTCTACCTCACCCCACCCACACTAAGCTTCCACTCTACCGGTCCTTATTCTACCTCATCTGATTCACGCTACTCTTTTTGAACCCACTCTTTTTTGCCCCACGCATCCCACTCTACCTCATCTCTCTCACTCATTCTTTCTCATTACACTCTTCTAAACTCCACTCTTACTGGACACACTATACCTCACCCCAGTCAACCATTGTTTCTCACCCAGCTTGTTAAGTTGGATTTCTAAACTCTGACCTGGTGGGTAGAAGTTTAGGAGGCCACCCAAGCCAGACCAATCAAGGTAGTTTAGCAGGCGATCAAGACTAGGGGCCTCATTACGAGGTGGGCGGTAAGGGGTTAACAGTGCTGGTAAAGGTGCCAGAGCCGTTAATCCCTTACCGCCCTATTATGAGGTCCGCTCGCGGGACCCGCTCTGGACACCTGGTTTTACCAGACGTCCTTAGCGGGTCCCGCGAGCGGCCCAGCATGCTAACAACAGGCACGTCATTAACGGGCCCGTTGTTAGCATGCTCCCCATTCTCATTGAGCCCTATGGGGGCTCCCATGGGAATGGGGACAGTCTGGGTTCAGGTTCAATGAATGGGGAAATACCAGGCCCTCCAAGATCGGAATGGCCCGGTATTTCCCCATTCAGGGAACCCGGACCCGAATTTGGAGGAAGCCATGGCCTTATTTAGGGCATGACTACCTCCAAACTCGTAATGATGCCCTAGGTCTAAGAACGGGTGAGTGTGATCAGAAGCCCAGAATGAGCACACACTGCAACAACAGAACACAAGCAACAGAATACTCTTAAACAGTTGTATATAAAATAAGCCTTATAATCGAACACAAATAACCACAGTAACAGAGAAACAGCTACCACACATGCGTTTCATTATGTAACATATCTGCAATCACTTTTAGCCTAATGCAAGATGGGGGAACACACATCCACAACCTGTTACAGAAGGGGGGTTAACACAATTACTGTATTGGGTGATCTTCAGTATCCAACCCTACGAAGTGGTGGACCTTGCCCTAATAAATACAGCAGCGTGTTTACTGTCCTGCATAGGAGCGACAATGGTACCTTTTTAGGGGGCTGTAGCAGTTCAGGAAGGGGCTTGTGGTGATGAAGATTAAAGTCCTAGGCCCTCATTACGTGTTTGGAGGCAACCATGCACCTAAATAAGGGCATGGCTACCCCAAACGTGGGTCCGGGTTCCCTGAATGGGGAAATACCAGGCCATTCCGACCTTGGAGGGCCCGGTATTTCCCCATTCAGGGAACCCTGACCCGGTCCATCCCCATTCCCTTTAGGGAATGGGAGCATGCTAACAATGGGCCCGTTAATGACAGGCCCGTTGTTATAATGCTGGACCACTCGCGGGTCCCGCTAAGGACGTCTGGTAAAACCAGGTAGACCTCGTAATAGGGCGGTAAGGGGTTAACGGCCCCAGCACCTTTACCGGTGCCATTAACCCCTTACCGCCCTCTTCGTAATGAGGACCCTATTATTCGAGGAGGGTATGACCTAGCAGGTGGAGTGACTTTCAAGGTTCGGGAATAGTTAGGGATCGCAGGCTGTCCCAGCCAAAGTGAGGATGTTAAGCAATCCTCGTGTGTAAAAGAACAATGGATGTGCCAGGGGCTACCGGTTAGTTAAGCAAGTACTCACCACCCCTTGGCACACTCCAGACCAAACTTTGCCAGTTCAGTCGAAGTCACTGGTAGATTCAAACCCTGCCTTTACTCGTGTTCTGGCCCTCGGAGGTATGGGGGCAGTCCATGTCTACATTTGAAAAAATGGAGAGGAAGTGATAGAAGAGACAAGATGAAAAAGGAAGCAATGAAATAGAAAGTAAGTATTGATAATGATATTGATATTCTATTTCTATTGCGCTCGTACACAAGTGTTTCAGAGAGCGACACGGCAAGGGAGGGGAACAGGGGAGAACAAAACAACGATCTTACTAGACCCAGTGACACTGAGAATGCGCAAGTGCATGGGAGGGGGGGAGAGTATGATAGAAGACCAATTGGGTAAGGAAAAGATGTGACAAATCGAGGAATTTTAGACTGAACGAAGAGGGAGAAGATGGGAGGCAGGAAGACCGAGCAATAGGGATGAGCCGTAATCAATACGGGAAAAGACAAGAAAATAAAGAAGATTTTTTTGTAGCTTGAAAAGAGAGATGGGGTGAGTATGATGGATGTTGAAAAGCGCGTAATGACAAGAGCGCGCAATAGAAGAAATGTGAAGGGAAAATGAGAGAACGGGATGAAAGAGAATGCCCAGGTTACGCACAGATGGTGAGAAAGAGAGAGAAAACTGAGGAAAAGAGGGAGACATAGAATCACTTGATCATCTGGTATAATTTGATTAGTTAACACAGAAACACAGGTTGGACTTAGCCTTTACAAGCTATCTGTTTCAGAAAGTTGGGTCTCTTCTGAAATGTCACTGAAGGCTGTGGCTCTCTGAATCCTGAAGGAGCAGGGCCTGGAGGATACTTCTGACCCAGAAGATATTGAGCTGCCTGGGTAAGGAAGCTAGCAGGTACTTTGAAGACTAAACAAGGCTTTAAATCTGGTTTTCGGTCCTAGAAATTGGCACGTTGTTCATTTTCAACATTCTGATTGTCAATGATTGCTTGAAGAACTGCCAGTCTGCCTTGAAACACGCAGTAAACAACTGTCAGATACCTTCTCCCTGAAAGAGTTAACTGCTCATTGTGCTTTTGATGGTTTCAATATTTGGGGGGCTAAAATAAGCCATCTATACCCATGTTTACAATATTTGCCTGTGATACATTGATGTTGATTGCTTTTAGGTTGTCCTTAGTCAACTGTTCATACAAGCCATGGATTTTGTTTTGTTTTTGCCAGAATGTTTAACCCTTAATAGAGGTGGTCCATATAACCTCATCTGTCCCCTGGGTTGCGTATCCACAGCATTATGATTGTGAGTATGTTTTTTTTTATTTTACTGGGCAACAATATCTACATGCACATTTCCTTTTGGTAGTAGGTAACTGTAAAATTTTAGAAATAATAATACGAGTAGATTGCAGGGTATCTACTCAGCTACTTTATTTCAAATTTTATAAACTGTATGTTGTTTGACGATTCTATACTATAGTCTCTGTAGGGAGAGACCACCAGACAACCAGACAACCAGACAAAAAAACACTCCACTTCAGGAAAAAGGATTGGTGCACCAATTTTCTAGGAAAACAAGGATTATTTTGTATTCGAAAAGGAATAAGGTATCAGAGCGTCCGGTGGAACCCAATTGACAGTGAGCTCTCTGTTAGTTCAACACATGTACAGTAATTTTAAAGATGGAGAGCGTCACTCAAGATGGAAGCTATAAACAGTGTTATCTGACCATTCTCATTGGCTAACACCTATATACACATTAATGACCCCCTATAGACCCTTAACACATTGGCCATATTCTAATCTATCCAGCCCCTTAACACATGGTTCCGCTACTCTGTCACTTTGGTTCCCAGTTACCTAGGATGTTACCCACCTCATTGGCCAGGTCACATGGTGCCCAGTGTATCTCTCAGAGGCAAAATTGGCCATTTGAAGTAACATTAGTCTATTCCTGATACCAGACATATAGGCACCCAAGGACTGCCTCCCCATCTATGAACTATATGTGTTGGCATCACCTCTTGCTCCTTGTATCATAAATGACAGGATGTTCTGGTCCTTCCCACCCCCTTTATCTGCTTCCAACCCCAGGTATCCACCCCTGTCTTCTAGAGGACCACATTAATCAGCCTTTTTCTTATAAATGTATGTACTATGTTCCCCAGCGATCTGGTAAATCAAATGAGGCGGCCATCTACTCAGCCCTAACTCCTATGGATTTGTCCTTCGGGAAGGCCACAGCCCCACCCTCGTTCTGCCATTCACAGTCCAGTCTTTGTATGCCAAGGGCTGGTAGTTGAATACAATTAGACCTTTGAAAGGTTAAGCTCGGATGCCACTATTTGATGCTTCTTTACTGAGGAGTGGGCTACTTTCAGATCTTTGTTACACCACACCACTGCACTGCTAGGCCTCACTTCCAATATGGTGGTGTTTAAGTCTTCCCCCCACCCCGGCCCTGTGTCTGCACAACCCTTTCCACACAATGTCAACTCAAATACAATTATTGTTTCACGACCACTACTCACTATGTCTATACTTGGGCCTACATGGAAACCTCTGCAACTACCTTGAAGATACATTTGTTGCCTACACGTCTATCATATGTTTTGCTTCCAACTGCAATCCCTGCACGCCTACTGCTGTGCACCTTCAATTTATCATATGCTAATATATTTTCCTTAGTCTGTACCTCTTAGCCATGCTGGGACATCCCAAAATCTCATATATATTATCTCTAGAAGAGAATGCATATACATAAGAGCTACACAAGCGAGCGAGAGCATGTGTAATGTTTTTCTATTCATGATTATGCAGTGCAATGCAAACCCATGTTGAGTTAGTTATACAACCGTGTAGGGAAGATATTGTTAGCATCTAATACTTGTCATATGCACAATTGTAATAAGCATTGACACATAGATTCTGCCAAACGTAGATGCACAACAATATCTTTGAACAATATTAAGCCTGTCAGGTGCTTAGATAGCAGTTTCTCTTGAATTAAAGTGCCTTGCTTCGGGTGCAGCACTATTCCCTGCTGCAAAGCCTGACCCAGCTGTTCAATTAGATGTTGTTCTGGTTGGAAGTTAGGCTCTGAGATTCAGGGTCTGATGTAACTCATGACAGCATCTTCCATCTTAGTTCTCAGCTCACACCTCTTTTCTGACACAAAATGTATATTGTAGGGTTGGTGCCAGCTGGGGATAGAATTGCAAGAAAACCCTAGATTACAATAGAAGGTTTATGGAGAAAAAATCATGGTGGTTTGGGCTGGCTCCCTTAAATATTGCAGCCCTGCCCATGCGTGTTTCTCTCCAGGTTGCTGGAGCCCTGTCAAAGCGTTTTTCTCTACAGGTTACTGTTTCCTGACATTCTTCGGATGCAGCCCCATTGAATATAGGCAATGAGATAGCACTGTGAGCTGAGCACTTTCCCCTGATATCTGTGTACAGCCTGCTGTGGCTTTGAAACCTGGCAGGGTCAACTCAGCCTTCCCTCCTTCTGAGGTCAATAAATTGAGTACCACTCCATGGGATAATATCTTCTGTTATTTCAGCACTCTGAGACCTATGGGTGTTTAGAACTGTATAAGAAATATCTTATTATGCTGCTGTGACTTTTGCTGCTAGTTGATTGTTTTCTCTCCTTTTCCTCCCTGGACAGAGGCATCACCAACCTCCACCAACCCTCCCAAATACACAGCTCTCCCAGGGTGGACTTTGTAAGAAAGGTTTGTTTGCCAAAATGCAGAGAATTAGTTTATAACCACTTCTCTTTTGCTATACTTTTTATTTCAGGATCTTTGGCTAGTGAACTACCAGACTTTATACTGCACTATGCAAACTAGATTTCCACAGTGAAAGTTGTAAACTGAATAAGCCATGTAACAACAGACCAACACACAAGCATTCTGAATTATGCCCTCAGGAACTTTAATATTAATTCAGCAAACCAAAGAAAAAATATGCAGCAAAGAGTTATATTCTCAGCGAACACATACAAAAAACAGGAAGAAAAAAATATAAACACAGCTTTGCAAACACACAGTTTTAATTATTCATCAGTACATTTATATTCACAGTTATATTGGCATACTTATAAACACACTTGATAACCTCCACCCAAGACAGTGATTTAGCTTTCCATTAAGTGAAAAAAGCTACATATTAGAAAACTTGGCAGAAGACCTGCAACCTGTATGCACAACCTTGGAAGTATAACTGACACATTTTAACACTCCTGCAACACTCCCCCTTTCTCAACAAGTTACCATTTGCGCATGGCCAAACACATGTGTCTTTCGGTACCTCAAGAACAAATGCGTCCTTGACCTTTTGTGCCTAATTTGACACTTCACTAATTAGACTATGGGGATCCCTAATTAATTGTTTTTACAATTTTTATCACCTTTACTCACCAAGAGTTTGGTGTCTGAAGGTTCTGTCTACACTGGCGAACAATCATTTTTTTCACGGCTGCTCTCTCTGGCCTCCACAATCTCCTGCCTCCAGTATTACAGCAAGCTCTCAGCCATCTCCCATTTCCTACCTGTAGCGTCACAGCTAAAACCAGCTAGCCAGGGACTGAGCCAACTTCCTTAATTTTTCTACTTTTCCTTCTCTCTGTCTTTGCTCTTTCCATATCTACCCAACGTCTCCCTCCTTTCCTCAGCTTTTAAGCTAATTTTCTTTCATCACCGTTCTGCATATAGTTTAGCATCTATGCTTTTTCATTTCTCCATCCATTCTTAGATAACATTGTGATGTCGCTGTTCAATTGCCACCCAACATTTAGCCAACACCCCTAGTAGTTGACTTACAGCAGCTTGAACAGTGACATTGTTCTTTCCAGAGTTCATTCTGCTGCCTCACTGTGCTTTGAATCCAGCATCCGCAAGGCCCACTGCTGTACAGCATTCAAATGTTGCATTTATTTCCTAAGGTAACATCTCAACATGACTGTTCATGCACTGGGAGCCAGCGTATGGCCTGAGCAAACCTACTCTGGCCCAGTCTAATTACTAATGCAGGTAGTATTACAATTAGTTGGTATTGTTAGCAGTGTTAGTAGTTAGTCATGTTAACGTTGTAAGCACCCTGTTTTATGCTATACTATGCTATACATCTGTTACATTTCCCTGGTTGGTCTCCCTACATAATCCTACAGTAAAGGGCATCCCGATATATGGGAGTAAACAGTTATACAGGGCAATAGATACATGGCTTGAACCTGAAACTTGCTTTGTAATGTTACTAACTGCACATGTGTCCAGCTAAATGCAAACTCACACTTGGAAAGAGCCATGTCTTTGACTTATTTATGCATGTTGGACATATTCGGAGCTAGCTGTGGTGCTTGATGTGTTTCATCAAGGCCACATTGTCAGTGGAATAGCCTGGACGTTTGTGGAAACCTCAAATTCATCATAGATCCTTGAGGAAATTATATATTGCCTATAAAGTATGCAGACATGATAACCCATGTTCTTCCATTGTGCCTGCATATTTGTCTAGGGCATAATGTTCCAGGTAGTGTTTGCAATGTAGAATTCAGGCTACTGTCAATGTTAATGCAATTAATTTAGTTATGATCATAAAACACCTTTGTAGAATCATTAATTGCTGATTTGTGTGGTGGAACATATCTGTTAGTCTTTTTGGGCTGTGTACGTTAGCACAATTCTGATGGCATGAAGTGTAGTGTGAACTTGACTTTTAAGATAAAGAAAGTGTGGAATGCTGTAAATGTGATGTTCATAAAACAGTATGCACAGTTGTTAGCTGCAGCTAATCCAGATGGAGCAATTGTTCAGATCTCATTATCTACTACTGAAAATTCACATTCTGCAAAGTGAACTCGTTTACTAGCCACCAACTCTCATCTAACACGCATCTCTAATTTATACTATTAATGCATGCCTTTTTTAATTTTCTTAAACAGAAGACAAACATGGCTGCCACAAGATGTGCAGAGAATGCAACAAATGTGGACGAATTCCTTCTTGTGGGACTGCACATTCTTCCAGAGTTGAAGCAGTTTTTCTTTGTCATATTCCTAATGATTTATGTGCTCACTCTTGCTGGTAATAGCCTTATTGTGGTTACAGTTTTTGCTAGCGATCATCTTCACTCTCCGATGTTCTTTCTTCTGAGCAATTTCTCCTTCTTGGAAATCTGGTACTCCACTAGTACTGCTCCCAGCATGCTCTCAGGAATTTTAGCAGACGGCAATAGCATCTCGTTTGCTGGATGCCTCATGCAGTTCTACTTCTTTACGTGTTTCGCTGCTATTGAGTGTTTTCTTTTGACAGTGATGGCTTATGACAGATACACCGCTATATGTTTCCCTTTACATTACACCACCCTCATGGACCGAAGACAGTGCCTGAAGCTCACGTCCATTGCCTGGGCAGGAGGCTTCACGTTGCCCTTTGTAACACTCATCTTGCTTTGCAGATTAAAATTCTCAGGTGAAAAACTGATCAACCACTTCTTCTGTGAGTTTTCACCTCTCCTCAAAGCTACCTGCTCCGACACCTCCTTCTTAGAAGTCTATGTTTTTTTCATCTACTTTGTTATTCTTTTAGTGCCGTTTATCCTTATCGTCATGTCGTATGCGTACATCATGTCGGCCATCTTTAAAATCTCATCAGCCACTGGGAGACATAAGGCCTTCTCCACCTGCAGTTCCCACCTCACTGTGGTCAGTGCCTACTTTGGACCACTCATTGCCATCTATGCAACACCAACGTCAGAGAGCTCCCGTAACCTGAGCAAAGGCTTATCAGTACTGTACTCTGCGATAACACCACTGCTCAACCCTATCATATACACCCTCAGAAACAAGGAAATCAGGGAGGCCTGGAGGAAGTCTTTCCATAAGACATCTTGATTGGAAGAATGTCAAGAATGCATGAATGCACATTTTCCAGCTGAAAGTATTGCCTTTCAAAATGAAAGAAATAATTGTATTAAAATCTGCCAAATGTTCTGTCGTATCAAGTGACATTAAATCATGTAATGATCTGATATCAGTTTCCTATAGTTTTCCTATAAGTATGGTGTATTATATTCAAGACACTAACACCATGATTGTTGTAGAGCAAGGAAAAGAATAGTTCCCTAAAACATTATGTATATGCAAACATGAACTTAAAATAGGTGCATATGTGGTGAGTAGAAGCTGTAAATAAACAATACTGAAAATAGCTACACATAAAATGACTACATAATAAATATGTGTAATTAATTCTCTATTTAGACCCCATAAATCAAATATATAAACATGTGTTACTGGTAGAATGTTTAAATGCTGAACGGATATATACATTGAGTTGTTTGTAGATATTGTTTCTACTTCAATTAAAAAGGTTTACAACAAAAACCATGCATTCTGATATTTGGAATTCATAAGTCATACTTTATATTTTACGATATATAAATGAAGCACTAGAACACATTCTTTAAGGCCAGTCATGACTAGAAAGAGTGTTCTGAGTGCAGGTTTGAAGTCAGGGAAAATGTCCCTTTTTGTTTAACCTCTGGTTTAGTGAGCTGCAACTGTGGGGCTTAAGGAGGGTGGAATTAGGGATATGAAAATCAGTGCAGAGGTGTTGAAGTGTCGGATGGAGTAGGGCTTCTGACTGCAGGGTGTGAGTGGAGTGGAAGGGATACAACGAGATAGGGTTGGCCATGTAGAGGAAACAGGACAGATTGCAAGAAAGGTCTTAAAGACTAGGAGGAGGTGTGTAAAGAGGAAATTGCCCCCATAGAGATTCAGATGCATGAATATGGTGGGAGGTGTAGAAGAGACACAAAGGAGGCTACAGAAAATGTGAATGGCAAAGAATAAAATTGCATTGAGGGGGAAGCCGGAAAGAGAAAGTCCCATGAGGAGGCCATAGCCATAGGCACAACAGCAAAGGTCCAGAGTGTAGATCACTGGTTTAGTAGAGTGTAAGTGAGGTGAGTATGAGTCTTGAGGATATACTGAGTATTTAGGCTGGCTACTGTGGAAAAGAAGCTAATGAAATTCTGGAGAATTTGATGGATATCAAAGACAACCTAGAGTTTTGGAACAACTAAGAGCTGCAGTGAGGAGATCATCAAGAATGGATAGGGTGAGAGAAAGCAGGGGAGGTATTTCTGTACTGATTTATACCGTCCTGCATTGAGAAGTTCCCAACACTTGAATCAGCCTTCACTCGCACGCAGCATCCACCATTAAGCGTTATTACATATCCACCTCCTAATCTTACCAGAACCAGTACTTATCTTGCATTGTTACTGTAACATCTGTATTGTAATAGCCACTATTGTAAGATGCTGCTCCATTGTCTTGTATGACAACTGGCTTAGCACACCGACTACTGAGTGGTGCCACGGTTGTGATTATTATGTCCACGCACTCACCTGACCTGATGTCCCCAGTACTGTAAGTGTTATCCTATGATTTATACTTGTAAGCGATATTCAATCAGCACTACAGCTACGTCAATGCCTAGTCTGGGATGCTGAGGAAAACCCTTATTGATGTATTTTTATGTCCAGTTCAGTACTCTGGATGACAACCGTTGTATAACACCCCCCTCTTAGAATCCCCCTGACCCCACTGAGCCAAGAAGTAGGTTTGTTTTGCAAATTAAAAGGTTTATTTGGACAATTCAACAATATATATCTATCACACTTTTATAATATATTAATATCTGGTAGTACACTAAGACATATGATGTGGATCCACAATGGGTAATGTTACAGTGGTACACTTGATTACTTAGGAGTAGTATAGAGGATGGGGTAGCTGAAAATGCTTTATGGTTTCAAGGAAATGCAATGATGAATGAAATGCAGTACAGAAATAACTATGATTTTAGCAAAAGGCAATATGATCACTGTTTCTTTTGACAATTCACTCCTCCCCCTATGCAATACAAGAAATGGAAGGAGAGCACACAGTCTTCAAGAATCCCACAAATCACACTTTATAATGCAATACACAGTTCCAGTTCCCCCAGCAAGCTTAGAGAAAACAGGGATGAGTTTTAAGCACACGCGAATTACTTTAATGTGGATTGCAAGGAAGTGAAAAGGTGCTAAAATTGCTTTTAATTCCCTCTAGAGGTTCAGGGTGAGTGAGAGATGCTTGTTGGTATTAGTTCAGGCTCACTTTAGCAATGCCCTATGAGTTACCAGGTTCCAAACGGATTTTAACAAAGAGAAGCAAAAAGCTGCTGATTTCTACAGATGAAGAAATCGGGCGAAATCGCAAATTGCGGTAAATTTCGCAAGTGCGTGTCTCGCGATTATGGAAAAAGTATAGGGAGTAGGAAGTCGGTTCTAGGTTCATTGGAAAGCCTAGATTCTAAGCTTTCAGATGAAAGTTAAATTTCGTTCCTAAAACGCTCCAAACGGTTCAAGAGATACGGACGATTTAATAAAGGTAGATTTTCGGATTTAAAGTAAAACTCAAAATGACAGGTGACAGCTTGCAGCTGCAGAATTGACAGGTGACAGTTGTGCAGCTTTAAAAATGACAGATGACAGGATTTCTAGGAGGCTGTTCTAATTAGGTTAAAATAGCTTGAATTAGATTATTTTAACTAAGAGATTGGGTTCTGCACAGTTCTGGTGGATACTCACTCCTAATTTTGAAATGAATGGGCCTCGTCACGGATCTGGTTAACTGGACTGGACTCTGGTTCTGGTCTCGGCACTTCACAGCAATCTGGGTCAGCTCTCTGGATATAGCGGCCTGTGGTTCTCTGGATCTCTGGTCTGCTTCCGGTCCGGATCAAGTGGATTCTGGATGTAACACTGCTTTCTGGGTACTGGCAAATGTTCTTGGCAAAAGTTCAAACAGCTCGCCCGGCTGTTGAATAGTTTGGTTGGTTTTGAGGCCTGCTGAAGAGGATTCAGCTGGTGGATTCAGGCCTCTCTGCTACAAATTCTGGAGTTAATTTCTGCTACAGGTTCTGGAGATTGATGGATTTGAAGTCTGGGTCTCTGGATGTGAAGTCGTCGGTCAGCATGCTCCGCAGCAAATGGAATTGAATGTCCCTACCTGTCCCAGCAGTCTCTTTTTATGTGTTTTGAAAATGGGTGTGTGCCTGGGCCTAGCTAAGCCTGCCCCTCTCTACTTGCCATTGGCCCAATTCTCCCCTCTCCCATGATTGGGGGAAGGAAATGGATTGTCATCATGATGAGGTCTGTTTATTGGTCAGAGGATCCTCCCCTGGTCAATTTGCTCACAAATCTATTTCTGACCTAAATACACATTTATCTATGTACCATTTTTCTATTATTATAGGTCTAGTTAACATATTTTCTGTAGCACCAAACCATCCGATCCCTGTCTTTGTACGATGTCGTGTCCACTGATGACAGAATTCTCCCCTTTTCATCCAGATAACGACCTCTAAACCCTTCCAGATTTTACACAAATGTGCACCGGGGATATGGGTTACAGATGATAAAGTGTCAGATTTTTAACATGCATACATTTGGAGTAACAACCTTTTTTCCGCTACTATCCCCAGGAACATACCACAGGGTCCTAACACCTCTTAAAATGTGCACAGAAAAATCACAAGAATAATGATATTATTTATATAATTTTGACAGGTCTGTACTATGAATTATCCATCGTTTTAAAAGTATGCCCCGGTCAAAAAGGGATGTGGCTTCCCACATCACATGGTGGAATAACTGGTTTATCCACTTCCCTCAAGCTCAGCTGCTAGCAGAGGCACTGCCCCTCCCAGTTTTCCCAAGAGGAAGCCACTTTACGGCCCCCCCAATATAACATTTGCCTGAGTCCAGGGCAAGGCTTTGTTCAACCTCCTGCAGTCTGCAGGTCCCCTCTCTTAATTCAATCAGGGAGGTGTGAGCTCCTTTTGGCAGGGGCAGCAGGATGCAGCCAGGCCTGGGAAGAGTGGCTGAGCAGGTTTCTCCTGTCGGAGGTAGTTGTCAGGCAGAATTCAGCTAAATGTCACTTTAGTTCCCAGTTTAAATCAAACTTACACTTTTTACATATACATTAAATAATTACTTCCTTCAAATCATTTCAGAATATAGTTTTACATTGTATCCACCTCTTAGCAAGTCTTTCCTTGGCCTAGTTTCGGTTCATTTGTTCAGTTTTACACAAAAGTCTGGTGGTTTTAAAACGCCGGCTTTCTGATAGTGGTGAGTACCGGTATTGCAACCATTTTTGGGATTAAGAAAATGAATTCCCCACAGTTCTGAGTTGCTTTTTGGCAATCAGCATTGCCATTCCCAATGGTTTCAGGCTACTTTGTGTGTAGCCCAATGGTGGTTTTAGGCAGTGCCCTCCTGTGCTCACAACATAGGCAAAAATGGGTGGCAGCCTATTCTTCATGTTTTTCCTGTGCACTCTCTGGGGAGTTCTGGCCATCATGATGTTTTCCATGCTAGTACTGCACAGTTTTATGGTAGGTAGGGCTTGGATGCATGGGTAAAACATTCCACAAGCCCCCCCTCTTGCGATGGCCATTCTGTCCTTTCGCTGATGGAACTCTCAAGATCTGGGATGTTCGTCTCCTCTTCTTCCAATTCCATGAATGGCACAGTTCAGCATATTTTCCTCCCTCCGGTCGATCAATCAGTTCTCCTTGCTCGTCCTGATGGGAGGATTGGACGGTACCCCGGGCCCCTCGGGTCTCTGCTCCCGGTCCCCGGTCGTCCTCCTTGGCCAGTCTCCAGTTTTTCTTTCTGCTAGGATGACAAAGGAAAGCGGCAACACCTATTCGTAGACATTTCTTCCCCACCATTGATATGGTGGGGTGGCCTATACATTTTATAGTCAAAACATTTGCGTTCTTATTTTAACAAAAAAACAAGATACACTTATAAGAAATTTTTTTTTTACAAATCATAATATTTTAGAGACTATATGTGGGATATTTTAGGGTTGGGATTGAATTACTCTGGAGCGGTCCCCTCTGGTATTGCATAGGACTCCTCCAGTTGTTGCAGAGTGTGCCTGGGATGGCAACACTTTAGCTGATTTATATGTACCCACTTGTCTTCCCCTTCCGGCAAACTGCCTTTGGGGATGCGGATCTTGTATGCAACAGGGGAGATCTTGTCTATAATTTCAAACGGTCCCTTCCATGTAGGTAAGAATTTTTGCTGTTTGGCCTGGTTCCTTTGGACATTGTATAGATGGACCCGATCACCCACCTTATATTCCTTTCGGGTAGTTTTTAAATCATAGTGGGTCTTCATTCTCTCGCTGATCTTTCTAGATTCCGCTGAGCATAGGCAAAAGCATGTTGAAGGTGTTTCCTTAAATTCTCCACATAATCATGAGTTGTGGAAGCATTTATCAGTGTCTGCTCTTGGGTCCTGTAGAGCAAATGCTGGGGAAGCACCATCTTGCGCCCCGTCATCAACTCAAATGGTGACATTTTGGTTGCAGATGAAGGGGTAGATCTGATAGCAATTAGGACCAGAGGTAGTCGGATATCCCAACTTGGCCCAGAATCTGCCACAAACTTTTTTAATATGCTCACAATTGTCCGGTTGTAGCATTCCACTGCTCCAGAAGAAGCTGGCCTGTAAGCAATATGTAGCTTCCTTTTGACCCCCAGTATCTCCCACATCTTTATCATTACTTCACTGGTGAAGTGGCTACCTCTGTCTGACTCAATCCTTTGAGGTAGACCAAAACGGGAAAAGATGTGGTTAATCATCAGGGCAGCTGCTGTTTCTGCCTTGCAGTTTGGGGCTGGGAGACATTCCACCCACTTGGTAAACAAGCATGTAACGGTCAACATGTACTTGTTTCCTCTAGACGAGCGGATTACAGGGCCTACAAAGTCGATTTGCAAATCTGACCATGGCAGTGTCATCCCCCTCTTTTGGAGAGGCGCGCGGTGTGAGAGGGATGATGGCTGAAATTGTGCACACACAAGACACCCCTTCAAGTATTGGTCGAGGTCCTGCCCCATGTGTGGCCAGTGTGCAACCTCTCTTAAGATTTCCAGTGTTGTGTGAACCCCCTAGGACTGGCGGTGGCCGCATCATGGGCGTGACTTAACATCAGGCTTCAGAATGAGGTAGGGACCACCCACTAATCATGGCCAGCTTGGGATTTCCTTACCAACAAACCGTCTTGGATTCAGAACCTTTTTGGACATTTCATCAACACTCTTAGGTCCTCTTTCCCAATGTAATCGGTATCCGTCAGGGGAAAGTTCTCAGGGTCCTCAATGTGTTGGTAAAACTTACCAATTATTGGATCCCCCTTCTGAGCTGTAATCAAATCAGCATCAGGGGTCCCCTTACTCCATTGTGCAATTGAAAGATCATTGTGAGCATTGGTCTGGGACCTAGTGATAGCAGTGACCTGGATTTCCCCCAATAGGGACTCTATTTCTATAAGATCCCCTTGGATGGCCCCGGTTTTGGCCAGCTAGTCAGTTAAGTCATTTCCACTTTTGTCTGGTCCCTCTACTTTGGAATGACCCTTGATCTTTTTCCAGTAGATGGTCATCCCATTCAATGTGACCAGATCATCAATGTTTTGAATTAACTTCCCATGTTTCAAGGGTTTGTTATTAGCACATAACATGTCTCTGGTTTTCCAATTAACCAGGTGCTCCACGAACCTGTTCCGTACATAATCCGAATTTGTGATTATGACCAGTTCGTGGATTTGATGTTGGACAGTAGTGAGGATGGCCTGATGCACAGCCATCAATTCTGCCACCTGACTACTTCGGGGACCAATTTTGTATCCAGCGGAGGGTTCTGGTGACTCATTCACCCATGCATTCCCTACACCGGCCACCAGTTCTTTCTCCCCGTTGTCGTCAACATGGTACGAGCATCCATCCACATAGACAGTGGGCATTCCCTCACACTTGTCTTCTTCAAAGACTTTGTGTGGGGAATTAAGGTATGCCTCCATGTTGTCCTTGATTTTTAGACTTCCGTCCTCGAGACAGTTTTCTCTGGCACAATCATGCAAGTCAGCTAGACCTTGCACGAGGGGACTCTTCTTGTTTTGGCCATATCTGACCTCCACAGGAAAGCCTTGCATTGACAGAATCCAGGAAGTAATCCGGGAATTACTCACATTTCCGGTCCGGATTCTGTCACTTTGGAGATATTGCAGAGGCTGGTGTGGGGTCTCCACTATCATGTGTTCCCCCTGGATAAACGGGCGGTAATTCTTCAATGCCCACACCGTTGCCAGGAGTGCCTTCTCACAATCGTTGAATTTTTCCTCCACAGAGGATAAAGTTTTGCTCGCATAGGAGATTACTTTATTGACCTTGTCATGCTTTTGGTATAATACTGCCGTCAAGCACGTATTAGAGAACCCTGTCTCCAGGAAGAACTCCTTGTTTCTGACAGGGTAAGCTAGGCAAGGCGCTTGTGAGAGGCTTCTCTTGGGTTATCTTACTGCCTCGGATTGTTCTGGACCCCATTCCCACTTGAACCCCACCTTCAAGAGAAGAATCAGGGGTCTAGTGATCTCTGCATAGCCTTCAATGAACTTTCTGCTGTAATTAGTCAGTCCAAGGAGGCTCCTTAGTTCCCGCAGAGTTGTAGGATCCTTCAGTTTCTGGAGTACTTCCACTTTCTTTTCTTGGGTACAGAGACCCTGAGGAGTAATCTCATGCCCCAAGAAATTAACACGGGTTCTACACCACTGTGCTCTCTTGAAGGAAAGTTTTGCTCCGGCGGCCCTCAACTGGGTCAGAACATAACAGATCTCTGCTATGTGTTCTTCCACAGATGAACTTTTGATGAGGACATCATCTACATAAACCAGGTTACCCCTCGCACCCAGGTCGGGCATGGCCTTATGTAGGAAAATGTTGAATTCATTGCCGGAGTTGAGGTATCCGAAGGGAGTCCGGGTCCATGTGTACTGCTGGCCCCCAAAGGTAAAAGCCAGTTTGAATCGGTCCTCCCTACTGACAGGCACGGTCCAGTACCCATTGGTCAGGTCTATTGCAGTGAATACCTGTGACCCCTGGATCTGGGCCAGCCCTTGGTCAATGTAGGGAAGAGGCCATCGGGAAGTATGGACCCGTTTGTTGAGCTCCCTAAGGTCGGCGCATGGTCTCCACTGGCCGTTTGGCTTCAATATTCCCAGCACCGGATTATTGAAGGTGCTGTGAACTGGACGGATTATTCCCCGGGACTCAAGGTTCTTAATTATTTCAGTAAGAGACTCCATGGATGTGAGAGGCAAACAATATTGCTTCACAAACACTGGAGTCATTCCAGGGTCTGTGGGAATTGTGGTGTGGATGTCGGTGCGACCACAGTCATATGAGTCTACCGCAAAGAGATCTTGGAAATCCAAGAAAACTTGTTTCAACTTTTGCTTCTGTTCCAGAGTCACACAGGCATCAGCTAGGTTGACTCTCTCTTCCACCATCTGCCTGAAGCCTGGAAAGACTTCTGGTTTGGCTATCTCAGCAGCCTCCTCCAGCTGGATGGAGAAGTCCCTGGTCAGAGTGCTGATTTGGACTGGAGGCTTCAGGTGGAAAAGGCAGCCCTCATGGACCTGGAAAATCACCTCAACCCTCCGGAAGTCACACGTCACATCTTCCTTACCATAAGGGCAAGAAGTGTACACCAGGAAGTTCCCCCCATGCCGGGTGAAAATCCTGTCTGGTGTTGTATTGTCCTCACTGTCACTGTCAAAACAGTCCTTGTGGATTGGTCCTAACAGTTCATTTCCTAAGTCAATGGAGAAATGTCGGTCATCAACTGCCATTCCAATAATGGTGCCTGCGGCTAGAGTAATACTCTTTAAGTCGCTGTTATCCACCTCTATTGGAATGGTGTCATGTTCTATGTTGACTAATGGTGTTGGGTTTACCCCCAACCCTTGCTGTTGGAGAGAAGCATTTAGATGTATATAAGCATCGGGGTTTTTCAATTTTTGTCCTCTTTTAACTTTCACTTCCAGGGAGAATTGTCAGGTCCTTTCTGGGATGGTGACTTCCTCTTTGATCTGAATTTCAACTGCATAAGGTAGCAATTGAGCTGACCTAAATGCTTTTTCTGGATCATCAAAGCCCATGGGATTATCCGCTAATCGGGACCAAGCTTTGAAGTTTATTAGGGCCAAACTAATGGCAAAGCGATTGAGAATGTCACTGCCTAAGTAAAAGGCGGCAGTGACGTCTCGCACGACCCAACAATTATGGACTATGCTCTTGTTGCCAATGGAGATTTTGAGCATACACCTGCTTGGCAGGAGATGTTTGGAATTAGGTGCTTCCAGGTCCATTTCCCATTTGTCTAGGAGTTTGAATGTGGGAATGCTGGATCTTTTGGGAGTTGGCGGAACATGGCTTCGCTGATAAAGCTCTTACCGTTGTTCACATACACTCGAGCGAGAACAGTGTCCTTCCCATCATTTAACTGAACAGGGATGAACAACTGATCTCCAATTTGCTGAATATCAGCCAGGCTCTGAGCTGATTTCACATCTTTCTGGACTATAGGAGTGGGAGTTTCTGATTGTGGATTAGTAAAGAATTTCAGAATGTTTCCTTGCATTGCGGAATACCACCTTAAACTGGAAGGAAGCTTGATTTTCAGAAATAGAGAGGACCCCCATCACCAGTCTGTAGTCCTACTGCTATTACTGTCACGTCTGGAATTTGGTTGTTCTGGAAGTGAAATTCTACTTGGTCAGATTTTTGTTCAAAAATGTGGCAGGTGCCATTTAAACTAACATGGTTGACACTCTGTTTTAATTTTATTGGTCGGCTAGTCTGGGTCCAGAGGACCTTTTTTACGCAATCTATTAGGGGTGACAACCTTCTCAAGAGGTCATACCCTAGTAAACAAGGGGTGCCCTCTGGAGTCACTACTATGACCGGGTGTTTCACCTTGTGTCGCCCAATTTTAATGTCCAAATCTGCAGTCCCCTCGACAGGAATTTCCTTCCCGTCAAAGTTCTGCAGTTGTCCAGGAAGAGAGGTGAGAGGAATACGGTAATTATCCCCCTTTCCTGCATTTAGTTCCTCAAAGGCCCTTTTGGACAGAAGGTTAGCTTGGGATCCAGTGTCCACCAGTGCCAAAATTGTACCCTGCCCCTGTACTTGTACCGGGGCATAGTATCTTCCCTCCTTCTCCTCAAGGGGGTTACAGATAATGCACATTTTAGTACAACTGGTGGGCTAACTTTCTGGTTTTGGACATTGCTAGCGAAGAGATTTGGGCAGAATTCTGTGGAGAGCCTTGGGAATCTGAAAGAAAAAGTTGGCAACTGGAGATCAGAGCCATTGTGGGTTCCCCTGGTTCCGGTTCTGGGCCGACCCCCCCTTTTTGGAGGCAGTCACCAGGGTGGGTTTGAACCAGGGGATTTTGGTATTGTTGGTTCTGGGATGAGATAATGGGCGGCGGTAGCTCAGTCTCCACATCTCCCCAGTCTGAATTGCATCCCTTGGGACCCATTTTTCCTTGGGTGGAGTTCCCCCATCTCTGAAGTAGAAATCCTTTTCCCAGGATCTTCTGAGGATCCCTCTCCCTCAAATTGGAAGACCTGTACCTCCTCCACGAAGTGGGTCTGTTTGGGTCCTTTGTTCCTCCTACCCCCCCTCTGCTCCTTGGGAGGCAGGCTTTCAGGTGCAGGAGATTTTGTTTCCAGTTCCTGGTTTTCCAGGGGCTGTTTACAAGTTGGGAAGGAAGCTTCCTCCAAGGCTTTACACCCCCCTTCCCCTTGTGCCTCCTCCCTGGGAACCAGTTGGTTATCGGGGTGCTACCCCCGTCATTGTTCTGAAGCACCAGGTCCAGAGTTTGGGGAATTCTGTGGTGGCATGCTCATCTGAGGGTTCTGTTGAGCCCTCAGTATGTGACCCAGATCCCGTGCCATATTTTGGACCTGGCGCTCAAGTTGTGAAACCCGCTCAGGCTGATACGGGGCTCTATTTTCTCCCCTGGGCTGATCCCGGGAAGGGTAGCTATCCCTTCTCTGGTAGTACCCCTGGTTGGGAAGATTTTGGTACCCCTCCACCCTTGGCCTCCCCTCTCCCGGATTAGGTTGTCTGGGCTCAGAGAATTGGGGAAAGAAGGATGGATGATTTTGGGGCTGGAAATTGGGTGGATACCTGGGGAAAAAGTTCTGCCCAGGATTTGGAGAATTTCTGCCCTCCTGGGGGAAGTTAGGAGGGAAGTTCCCCGGGTCAGGTGCTTGGCTGGATCCCCCCCCTTGGGCTGAGGAGTCCACACATAACCCAGGATTGGTCGGTTTCCCTTGTAGCGGGGACTTACATAGTCAGGGGAGCGGGGGACCCCATTTGTGGGACTACCTCCTCGACTCCCTGTCTGTGACTGGCCCGAGGGCCTTCTGGGCTGTGAATTATTTGGTGCAGGCAGGTTTTTAGGCCCCCCATCTCCAAATCTAAAACAGGGGCAACCTTTTCCTCTGCCACCTTGGCAGCAGCAGGGGTGCTGTTGGTTTTGGGGTTTTTCGGCGCCTTATTTTTATTTTTGATGGGCTTCTGCACCTCATAGATCCGGGTAGCCTGTTCAATGACCCAGTCTAAAGATCTTTTCTCATGAAAATCTCTCACGAGCTGTGTCATTATGTATTTGGGTAAGGCATCGAAAAACGTATTGATAAATTCTCTGCTATCCGTGCGCACCCTTCTGGTTGTCTGCGCAAAAGCATGCTTTAATTCTTGCACAAACTCTTGTGGGGCCTGATCCTCCCCACATTGCAAATTGTAGGCTGCCTTGCGAGCCACTTGAGGATTTCTGTGCACAGAAAAATATTTCAAGATGGCCGCCCTGTATGTGGACCACCTTGAATGGTTTTGATCCTCCAGCCCTGCAAAGAAACTGGAGTATTCTGGTGAGAAGGTCCATTTGACGTACTGGATGCAGCTACTGCTGTCCTTCAAATGGAAAGTCTCCATCATTTGTTCACAGAGCTCCAAGTGTTCCCAAACAGAATACTTGGCGTTCTTATGATAAGGCGTGATGACACTCCTTATTGCCTTTATTTGTTTCAATGGGTCCTTAAGCAAGGCACTTTTTGCCTTATTGTCCTTTTTGGTTCAGGTAACCCTGGTCCATTCATCCTCTGACTCAGAAGCCCTGCTCCCAGAGGTGCCTGTCTGATCTTCCAAGTTTTCCCGGATTCTGCGAGCCTGGGAATGGCTGGCAGAATGTGGGGACCTGGTCTCCTGTGTCCTGTAATGCTCAGGGGTGTCTTCAGATCCCTCCTTGCTGCCAGGATTTGATGGGTACCCCCCCACTGACCTAACTGGGCAGAGGTTTTCAGGATGCCCTTAATGGGCCTACTTTCCCGGGGTTCCCCACTAAATTGCACTGTGCTTGGGTGCCCATACCGGATGCCCGCCCATCCATTCCTGGGGGGTACTGGCCTATGAGCCCCATACTTCTAGCTGGATAGTAATCTGCTATCCCCGTGGCCCTGGGCTCATGTGCGCGAGGGGACATGGGGGTGGAGTCCAGGGACTGGGAGAGATGAAGGCCTCTGGTACTAGGGCTCCTGAGGTTATGCTCAGGAGTTTCTTTTTCCCAGCGAACCTCATCTCTATCCGCCCCTGCTTCCTGTTGCAAAGCAAGAGCCTGCGCTTTCAGTTCCTCAGTTAAGGCCTTACTAGACTCTATCAGTCTCTCCTGCATCGCTACCTGTTGCTGGAGCCTATCATTGTGCTGGCAGAGAGCCTCATTCTCTCTCTGTGCCTCCTGATTGGTCCTGGAGTACTGGGCCAGTCTTTGCTGCAGGAGGGTTACCTCCTGAGCTGTGTCCCTATTGGCCTGCTCCTTTCTTGCCAGAGCGTCCTCCACCCTCCTGGTGTGCTCTAACAAGTTCTGGTGTTCTTTTTGGAGGTCACCCAGTCCCTGGAGGGCCAGGTGATCTTCTTCCATTTTCCTTTTTAAGTGGCAGACTTCCTGGCCTAAGGTTTCCCTTTCCTGACCAAGAGCCTGCATTTGTGACACCAGGTCATCCCTCTGCCTTTGAAAGGCACCAGCTTTCTGGCGTTCTTCATCAAACTCTGCCTGGGTACCAGGTCTTTCAAAATCAATTTATTGCTTTCCTCTTTCTCTCTGTCTAGTTGGATTTGCAGGGTGGCTACCTGCTCTGTGCATGCCCTGTTGAAATTGATCTGTTTCTCCAGCTTTTTCTGGCTCTGCAGTAAGGAGTCCAAACTGTCTTGGTGCTCCTTCTGCTAAGCCAGAATTCTGGTATCCTGGTCTGTCTTTTCCTGTTGCAGTATATCCTCTTTTATTTTAATGATATACCGCCTACTATCATTTTCTGACTCCTGGCTCCTCTGCAGCCTCTGCTCAGAAGAGACCAGGTCAGATTGGGCCTTTTCTAATGCCTTCTGTTGCCTATTTGCCAGGTCTTGGCCTTCAGCACATTTGTCCTGCATGGCTCCCATATATAGATACAAATATGCCGCTATCCTGGCAATCTTATTGTGTTCATCTTTTGCCTTAGAAGCCATATATAATTCACTCAGGGCCACATGTAATGGACCCTGATCTCTCCATCTATCTGACCTGTTTCAATGACCTGTTGCGCGATTGCCTGCAACTAGACCGTTTGGTCCTGATGAGTCCACTCACCTCTCACAAATAGCTTATGTAAGAAGTGCTCTCTGGCTATTTTCATATCTACCAAGGTCGTCATTCTGGAATTTGAGTTCCTTCCTGACTTACAGAAGTTTGTATTTTATTTTGCAAAACAGACCGTTTCCTTAGAGTGTTCCTTTTAGGGATGCTTTCACAGTGTAAAACAGCGTAGTGATCTAACCGGATATGTGCATCTGGTCAGTTGGCACACTGTATTAATCTGCACTCTAACCCAGAATATCCCGGCTCCGAGCCCCCACTTTTGTAAGCGATATTCAATCAACACTACAGCTAAGTCAATGCCTAGTCTGGGATGCTGAGGAAAACCCTTATTGATGTATTTTTATGTCCAATTCAGTACTCTGGATGACAACCCTTGTATAACACCCCCCTCTTAGAATCCCCCTGACCCCACTGAGCCAAGAAGTAGGTTTGTTTTGCAAATTAAAAGGTTTATTTGGACAATTCAACAATATATATCTATCACACTTTTATAATATATTAATATCTGGTAGTACACTGAGACATATGATGTGGATCCACAATGGGTAATGTTACAGTGGTACACTTGATTACTTAGGAGTAGTATAGAGTAGTATAGAGGATGAGGTAGCTGAAAATGTTTTATGGTTTCAAGGAAATGCAATGATGAATGAAATGCAGTACAGAAATAACTTGTTATGATTTTAGCAAAAGGCAATATGATCACTTTTTCTTTTGACAATTCACTCCCCCCCTATGCAATACAAGAAATGGAAGGAGAGCACACAGTCTTCAAGAATCCCACAAATCACAGTTTATAATGCAATACACAGTTCCAGTTCCCCAAGCAAGCTTAGAGAAAACAGGGATGAGTTTTAAACACAGGCAAATTACTTTAATGTGGTTTGCAAGGAAGTGAAAAGGTGCTAAAATTGCTTTTAATTCCCTCTAGAGGTTCAGGGTGAGTGAGAGACGCTTGTTGATATTAGTTCAGGCTCACTTTAGCAATGCCCTATGAGTTATTACCAGGTTGCAAACAGATTTTAACAAAGAGAAGCAAAAAGCTGCTGATTTCTACAGATGAAGAAATCGGGCCAAATCGCAAATCGTGGTAAATTTCGCGAGTGCGTGTCTCGCGATTACAGAAAAAGTATAGGGAGTCGCCTAGATTCTAAGCTTTCAGATGAAAGATGAAATTTCGTTCCTAGCCCAAACGGTTCAAGAGATACGGACAATTTAATAAAGGTAGATTTTCGGATTTAAAGTAAAACTCAAAATGACAGGTGACAGCTTGCAGCTGCAGAATTGACAGGTGACAGTTGTGCAGCTTTAAAAATGACAGATGACACGATTTCTAGGAGGCTGCTCTAATTAGGTTAAAATAGCTTGAATTAGATTATTTTAACTAAGAGATTGGGTTCTGCACAGTTCTGGCGGATACTCACTCCTAATTTTGAAATGAATGGGCCTCGTCACGGATCTGGTCAACTGGACTGGACTCTGGTTCTGGTCTCGGCACTTCACAGCAATCTGGGTCAGCTCTCTGGATACAGCGGCCTGTGATTCTCTGGATCTCTGGTCTGCTTCCGGTCCGGATCAAGTGGATTCTGGATGTAACACTACTTTCTGGGTACTGGCAAATGTTCTTGGCAAAAGTTCAAACAGCTCGCCTGGCTGTTGAATAGTTTGGTTGGTTTTGAGGCCTGCTGAAGAGGATTCAGCTGGTGGATTCAGGCCTCTCTGCTACAATTCTGGAGTTAATTTCTGCTACAGGTTCTGGAGATTGATGGATTTGAAGTCTGGATCTCTGGATGTGAAGTCGTCGGTCGGCATGCTCCACAGCAAATGAAGTTTAATGTCCCTACCTGTCCCAGCAGTCTCTTTTTATGTGTTTTGAAAATGGGTGTGTGTCTGGGCCTAGCTAAGCCTGCCCCTCTCTACTTGTCATTGGCCCAATTCTCCCCTCTCCCATGATTGGGGAAGGAAATGGATTGCCATCATGATGAGGTCTGTTTATGGGTCAGAGGATCCTCCCCTGGTCAATTTGCACACAAATCTATTTCTGACCCAAATACATATTTATCTATGTACCATTTTTCTAATATTATAGGTCCAGTTAACATATTTTCTGTAGCACCAAACCATCCGATCCCTGTCTTTGTACGATGTCGTGTCCACTGATGACAGAATTCTCCCCTTTTCATCCAGATAACGACCTCTAAACCTTTCCATATTTTACACAAATGTGCACCAGGGATATGGGTTACAGATGATAAAGTGTCAGATTTTTAACATGCATACATTTGGAGGAACAACCTTTTTTCTGCTACTATCCCCAGGAACATACCACAGGGTCCTAACACCTCTTAAAATGTGCACAGAAAAATCACAAGAATAATGATATTATTTATATAATTTTGACAGGTCCGTACTATGAATTATCCATCTTTTTAAAAGTATGCCCTGGTCAAAAAGGGGTGTGGCTTCCCACATCACATGGTAGAATAACTGGTTTATCCACTTCCCCCAAGCTCAGCTGCTAGCAGAGGCACTGCCCCTCCCAGTTTTCCCAAGAGGAAGCCACTTTACAGCCCCCCCCAATATAACATTTGCCTGAGTCCAGGACAAGGCTTTGTTCAACCTCCTGCAGTCTGCAGGTCCCCTCCCTTAATTCAATCAGGGAGGTGTGCGCTCCTTTTGGCAGGGGCAGCAGGATGCAGCCAGGCCTGAGAAGAGTGGCTGAGCAGGTTTCTCCTGTCGGGGGTAGTTGTCAGGCAGAATTCAGCTAAATGTCACTTTAGTTCCCAGTTTAAATCAAACTTACACTTTTTACATATACATTAAATAATTACTTCCTTCAAGTCATTTCAGAATATAGTTTTACATTGTATCCACCTCTTAGCAATTCTTTCCTTGGCCTGGTTTCGGTTCATTTGTTCAGTTTTACACAAAAGTCTGGTGGTTTTAAAACGCCGGCTTTCTGATAGTGGTGAGTACCGGTATTGCAACCATTTTTGGGATTACGAAAATTAATTCCCCACAGTTCTGAGTTGCTTTTTGGCAATCAACATTGCCATTCCCAATGGTTTCAGGCTACTGTGTGTGTAGCCCAATGGTGGTTTTAGGCAGTGCCCTCCTGTGCTCACAACATAGGCAAAAATGGGTGGCAGCCTATTCTTCATGTTTTCCCTGTGCACTCTCTGGGGAGTTCTGGCCATCATGATGTTTTCCATGCCAGTACTGTACAGTTTTATGGTAGGTAGGGCTTGGATGCATGGGTAAAACATCCCACATACTTGTTACTCCATGATTTTTAACTAACCCATAACACTTATCATCGCATTGCCCAGTTGTTCATTGCCATTCTTCCTCTGTTCTAATGTTGTAGGGTATCACTTTGTCTGTATCTAGAACATGCTGAACTCACATTAGGATTACTGATTATGCTGCTCCACTGCGCCACTGTAACTACTAGTACTATTGGTATGTTAGCTCTCTTACGATGTGGATGTTATTAATGATACAATTGTTAGCCCAAACTGCCTATTGTCAGGAGAAACTCACTCATTGAAACCCCTAACGCTATGCCCTGCACGGCAGGCACTTACATCCAGATAGGAATGGGCCTAGCCCACCTACAATGTGCCGTCACCACCCTATCCCTTGTCCCACCCCCTTCCTTGACACAATTGTGCTTTTCCCTGCCCTCTGCCCTGCACTCAACTACTCCTCTCCCTCCCAGGATAAGGAAAGGCCTTACCCACACACCAATACCTGCATTCCAACCACACATCCCCCAGACGGTCCTACAAGAACCCACTGCATGTATGCATGGGCATCCCAGAAACACTCTCATGCCACATCCCCTCTACCACCTGCCCTCTCCTCTCGGATTCCTTTGATACTAGACTCATAAACTACTACCCCATCACTGCCTTCACGACCTATTATTGGTCTCACCAGAAAACTCAGACTATCCTCTCGCTCCTACCATAGCCACGCCCTACGGTATGACAAGCTAGGCATCATTAATGCACAAGAACCTAAAACTCTCAAGAATCTAGCTAAATAACTGTCCAGGTACCACAAAAGGGTCAACCACTCTTACCTCAAATCAACAAAAGGCACAGAGGCCAGATGTTTCCACTAAATGCCACTATATTGTTACTAAGACCCTAGACTTATGACCCTAGACAACAGCAATGCGACCTTACACTTGGCCCTCTTCCTGCTCCCACCTGAATGGCTAAAAACCTCAGGGTCATCTTCGATTCCACACTCTCCTTCTCCCCTCACATCTCTGACATCTCTAAGAAGTCACACTACCAGCTGCACCTCCTCAGAGGTATTCTTCCTTTCCTCTCCTTACCCCAGAAGCTCACTGTCTCCAGAGCCCTGGTTCTCTCTAGGCTGGACTATTGTAACAGCCTCTATCTAAATCGGCCTGCCTCTAGTCTCCGCCCTCTGCAACTTATCCAGAAAAGGACTGCAAGACTTGTCCTTGGCCTCAAGACCAGGAATAGTATCTCTCCAGGACTGAAATCTCTGCACTGGCTCCAAGTGGCTGCAATGATTACGTTCAAAACCCTCTGCATTGTCCACAAGGCCTTCTGGGGCCTTGGGCCGCAATACCTTCAACTCTCTCTTTCAAAATATCTTCCTTCTCTAGCTCTTCGCTCATCAGCCTCCAACTCCCTCAGGGTCAGTCGCTTCTCCAAGCAACGAGTTGGTGGTAGATCTCTCTCTTCGGCAGGGGCCTCCATTTGGAACAGCCTTCCTTCCTTCCGGAAGCACCTCAAAACCTTCCTTTTTGCTTCTGCTTTCTCTCCCCCACTCTCCCCTGCTGAATTCCTGACAGAAACTGTAGTGGTTACCTGGCCACTCTTTTGATCTCGGGCCCAGGCCACACCAGTTGCCCACCTGCACTTCCTACCTGGCAACCCCTGCACCTGGGGACTGTGTTCTGTATCCCTACAGTCCCGCTACCAGCACTTATGTCTGCATTTACCTTGCTCTTGCCACCAGCTGGCCGCCTTTTTTATCTTATCTTATTTATTCTACTATACCATGTACTGCACTTTCCCCTCTCCCCCCCCGCACTTTTCCCTTTCCTCCTTCCCACACACTTGCACAATCTGATTGACACCTGGCCTAGTAAGATTGTTGTCTGTCTTCCCTTTGTTCCCTCTCCCTTCCCTTGTCGCGCCTTGAAACACTTGCGTATAGGTGCGTTATAAATGCCATATCATATATCATATACACCTAAAAGGTGCTCTCATCAATGCCAGATCCATTACTGCTCATGCCCTTGAAATTGCAGACGTTATCAAAACCAATGACCTAGATTTCATAGCAGTCACTGAAACGTGGCTTCACACAGCCTCAGGCCCCGAACTTTCCTTTGCTATTCCAGAAGGAATAGAGGAATAGCAAAGGAAAGTCTTTAGGAAGTCTAGAATAACAACAAAAGAAGGCAGAGTAGCCTTATTAGCCAAAAAAGCCTTGAATATAAGAATCTCCACTGAATCCCCCCTCACTGCAGTTGAAGTTATCACTCTAAAAATCTCTCTTACCCATACCAGCACTCTCACACTACATATCGTGCCGAGGACCCCAGGTGCTATCTCCACTTTCGAAGACGACATCGCCTCACTTCTGGCATATAATATGAAACCCCTCTCTAAAGTCAACATTCTGGGCGATTTCAACTTAGGCCTCAATGACCCAGGGGATACTCATGCAAACCTCAGGGCTAACTCTATGAAAGCTCAAGGGTACACAAAGAATCTGTTCCCCTACCAATGAAAAAGGACGCACCCTTGATTGGTTAGTTGACATTAATTGTGTCGCTGGCATCCTCTCCAACACCCCTACACCTTTGTCAGATCACAACACCATAATCTTCTCTACCCCTTTCACCACCAAAACTGCGAAACATCTACCAGTAGTACCTACGGCCCCATCCAGAAGTATGAAAAATATTGACGAGACAACATGCTACCACTACTAACACTATTATTGGATTTAACATACTCTGACAACGGCCCATCTGCCCTGGTGAGCCAATACAATAAAGTTATTCTTGCAGCTATTTAAAAAGTAGCCTCTTTGAAAACTAAAAAAGCGAAATGAATTGCACATATTAACTTGTGGTTTACTCCAGAGCTACACACTATGCATGCAACCAAAAGGTCAGCTGAAATAAATTGGCTAAAGTCACCAACACCAGAGAACAATATCCTATTCCAGTCACTAGCCAATAATTACAAACAAGACATTATTAAAGCTACAAATTAAGTCTATAACCAAAGAAACCTGAACATCCAGAGAATTATTTACCATTCTCCGTGAACTGGAATCACCAGCCAGCACCCACCTCTGACCACACCATCAAAGACGAACAATGGCGTACTAATATTCAAAATGCCTTAGCAGACAGAATCTCACTACCACAACACAAAATAGTAATAAAAAAATCTAAACTTAACATCAACCCTACCATGCCAACTACACTCCAATCAAAGGAATTATTCAAGGATGGCAAATGTGCCTTTTCACCTTTGTCTGTTTCAGACACCATCAATATTATGAGAGGCCTAAAACCTTCAAGATGCAAGGGTGATACCTGTCCGGCAACCTTGGTAAAAGAATGTGCGTCTGAAGTTGCAGCCTTCTTAACGAGCCTCATCAATAGTTCATTTGCAACTATCACAGTACCAAAAGACCTCAAATCAGCCTGGGTGATATCCCTACAAATAAAAACCACATTAGACCCCAACATCCCTACCAACCACCGTCCCATCACCACAGTACAATTTTTACTTAAGATCATTGATCACGCAGGCTACCTGCAGATCCAGAAAATCCTGGAACGTAATAATCCCTTGAGTCTAAGACAATCACGATTTAGACATGTCCATGGAACTGAAAATAGCCCTTCTAGATTTGAAAACGCAAATGGACCGATATAAGGATAAAGGCGACCTATGCATCCTCCTCTTGCTAGACCTCTTGGCAGCTTTTGATTTGGTCAGTCATGATATTCTGTGCCAACACCTCGAAACAGCAGCCCACTTCTTTCCCGAAGCCATTAACTGGATCAAATCCTTTCTTTCTAACCGGACCACGAGGGTCTTCTATCCACTGAACTAGTAACCTGTGGTGTACCGCAAGGATCTTGTGTGTCGCCTACCCTATACAATGCTTTTACTAAGCTCCTATTCGACAGGCTTGATAAAATGGGTATCACGTATACAAACTATGCAGATGATATACAAATACTTATACCGATTACTGGATGCTATGACACAGACTCCAAACACCTGACCAAAATCTACCTTGCAATCCAGGCTTGGATGGCTCTTAACAAATTGTGTCTCTATGATGACAAGACTGAGTTAAGGCTAATCGGAAACAAGTCTAAACTAAATAATCTCCCACAAGACTACAAGTCCTTCAACATAGACGGCAACACTATCACGGTTGCCAATGAAATGAAAACTCTCAGTGTCTACATTGACTCCTCCCTCACCCTAAATAGACAGGTCAATGCCATAGTCTCCTCTGCTGCCTACACGTCTAAATTTATAAGAGCCAGTAGACCCTTCCTTTCTACGGACAACTCCATCATTCTGGCTAGAGCCTTGATACTCTCCAGGATTGATTATTGTCACTCTCTATTTGCTGTAACTAGTATCAGAGACATCCAAAAATTACAAACTGTACAAAATAATGCCATTAGAGCAGCACTGAATATTCCCAGTAACAAACACCTGTCGTCTACCAGGAGGAATATCCACAGGCTTCCAGTCCACGATAGGATCAAATTTAAAATTCGTACACACACATAAATGTCTGACAAATAATGCGCCAGCTTATTTTAGAAACCAGATTCGCAAAACCCAATCTAATAGACCTACTCGCTCATCATACACCAACATACTCATCACACCTAGATATAGAAGACAGGAAGCGGGAAGCTGAAGCTTTCCAGTGGTAGCAGCTAAACTGTGGATGTCCCTTCCCACACAACTAAGAAATGACACTTCACTCTGGTCATTCAGAAAAAATCTAAAAACCCTAATGTTTAGGCTTGACCTGACAAAACAGACATCCTGCCTCTCAGCTCACAGCCTTTCCTCTGATTTCTCCACCAACACCAGGACTAACACTGTGCCCACCCAGCCTCTAGCATTGCAGCTATTGGGCCTCATTACGACCCAGGCGGTAAGTTACCGCCTGGGCCGTGACTTTACCACCATGGCGTAAACTATGTTTACGCCATGGTGGTTGGCGGACTTACCGCCCCATTCCGACCTTGGCGGGCGGTAAGTCCCCAATCCCCATTTACCCTTCCCCATTCCCATTTTTGCCCCATAGGGCATAATGGGAGTGGGGAAGGCGTTAATTACGCCACCGTAAATTACGGTGGCGTAATTAACTCCATGGTCCCTTAGCGCCATGGATTTTAACACCTGCTAAAAGCAGGTGTTAAATCCGCCATGGCGCTAAGGGACCTCGTACTCAGGCGGTAAGGGTCGGCGCTGTTTACGCTGCCGTAAACCCCTTACCGCCTGGGTCGTAATGAGGCCCATTGTTATCCCTGGTGCCTAAATCAGCATGACATGCTTGAATGTAACTCTTCTGTGTGCCTACTGTGTAAATGTATTTTTTTGAAGCTTCAGAAAACTTGTGATTCAGCACCTTGATGCCTATGGCCTTTGTGCGCTTTACAAATGTACAAATAAATAAATAAATACATTTCAACCAGTGAGGTAGATGATTTTCCGTCCTGGAAGAGCTCATAATGAGTCACCTAAATACATCAAGTGTTGGATGGTAATATGTTATGTTACTGGGATTTCTGTTTCACAGCACTGCCATGTGCATGGTCTCCAGTCCTTTTGCTGGATCTGATGAGTGTGGGGTGAGAGGGAAAAGGCAAGAAAACTTCTCAGTTGTCTTGATGCAAGATGACGAGAAGTACCCTGATCCCAGTCTGGGGGAGAATTTCTCAGGGTTCTATGTAAGGTGCTCAGTGACATTTGTGTTCAGACAGGAGGACATGTGTGCCATAGTGTAAGGTTGCTTTGCCTGGGCTCTTGTATGGAGGTTGTTGTGTAGGTGTAGTGTTTTCTTGTTTGGAGTCTTTTGGGACTGATGTTGAAAAGCTGTGTACGAGTCACCTAGTTGGTCTGCGTGTAGTGTGTTTGAGTGCTGAAGTGGAAATGTGAGTAGGAAGGCGTAGCATCATTTGCCAGAAGACATCACAAAGAGGAAAATTTGAATTGCCCATTTTGTATAGATGTTTGAATACACAGAACACTATTAATTTTTATTTTATTTATTTTTAGATTTGTAAAGCGCACTAGTATCCCAGGTGCATCTATGCGCTGTTGCAAGAAAGTGTCTTAGTTACAAGGACGAGTGCTTTGCTCAAGGTTACAGTGAGCGTATAACCTTAGAGTGTGAAGCGAAGATGGTCAAATAGGCACTTAGAGGTTACATTTATAACACAGTAGCAGTGAAGGTTACATCGCATGGTGACAAGAAGCGTACAGCACAACCATAGCAGTGAGGTCGGCCGGGTCCCGTTTATACAAACATCGAATCATAGTTGCAGCCACATCATAGGTTTGTAAATAATTCTGCAATCAAATGATGGAAAATCCTCTACCCACCCAAAGGAAATGCTGCCTCCAGCACTAGGAGCCACGCTTCACCATGCAAATAGTGAGTTGGCATGGCAAGGTTGTGGCCACATACAGCACGATCAAACTTAAAAGGCAGACCCTAAGGCAGCTGTACAATTTTTACCAGACTATGGGCTGCGCGTGCCTTGAATTAATTGAGTGGTTCGACGAGTTGTGAGTTGTGAGAGTATTGTGTCTAAGGATGTCCCTCCTGCTTCGTCTTCAATTCCCTCTGCTTTTCATTTTTGTGCTTCTCTTTCTTAATCTCTTTCTCTTACTCCGCAACTGTTCTTTGAACAACCCACTGAGAATACTCCTCCTCTTCAAATTTCCTTCCAACCACCTCCTTAATATCCTCCTCAACAAACTTCTGTTTTTGCCTCCAACTCTTTCCTGAAATCAGCTTTTCTTTTCTCATCTCATATGGGACCAGACTACTGCATGACCAGTTGCCCAACCATTATGGGCTGTATCTGCAACCCTACAGTCCCCTGACAGTCCCCTGACTCTCTGCACTTATGAGCCACCTCCCGGCAGCACTTATGAGTACCCTTGCACTCCACCCCCCCACCTCCTAGCTAGCACTTCTCCCCCGCAATCCCCCCACACTTTCACGATCTGAATGACACAAGGCCTAGTAAGATTGTTGTTTTTGTCCTCCTTCCCTTCCATGGCTTGTCGTGTTTAGAAACACTTGTGTACAGGCACGTTATAAATGACTTATCATATCATATGACCGTCAACCCCCTTCTTAATATACTGCTTCACCTCTCTGGAACTGAACATCTCCTCTTCACTTCTTCCTTCCTAGGCCACCTCTCTCCAGCCTCCTTCCTCCTGCTCTGACACAATTTCCTTCTGGCTCCATCTCCTGCTAAAGCTCCTCCTTTGGACTGGTGAACTTTAACCATGAAGGACAGTGGGAAGTTAAGCAAGACAGATTGGTGGCCATTTATTAAGAGGGATGGGGAGATCCAAAACCAGAGACAAGTAGGTGCTAAACGTGTGTGTTTATTGTATAATCACACAGAAAGTGGTACGTGACTGCACAATTTATTTTACATTACTTCCGATAAGCACGAAAGGTGTTTTAGAGAGGACGGACAGAGTGGGTCACGCAGTGGTGACACAGGTGGGTGCAAACCTCTGGAATATCGAGGTCAGCATTACATTGAAAATACAAGTTTCCTCGCATATCGAGGAACAAAAACACAAGGTGCACACAACAATCTTGAAAGTGAACAGGTACAGGTAGTGATGCAGTTGTGATGAATGGTTCGACACAGGGGGTGACACAGGGTGTGTTTCGGCCAAAAAAGTGGCTGGGAAGTCGCCGTCTTTGTGCTGGCCTTCGTCAGGAAAGAGGCACCAGTGGTGGTGCTGTCCGTGGTGTCTGTGGGTAGAACAGAGCTATTAGGATCTCGGGTGGTGATTCAATAAGTACTTAGAGTATTTAATACGGGCCGAATAAATGCCCAAGTGATACACCATATGGAGTATCTTAAAAAACAGCTTACCTGCCGCCGGAGGGGAGCAGGTGGGTGCTGTCGGGGAAGCCGCGAGGAGTGCGGGTTGACCGGTGCGGTGTATGGCACAAGGTGGAGGGCTATGATTGCCTTCGAGCCAACGTGGTCAAGAGTCTCACGAAGCAGGAGTGGGGCGTAAATATACCCAAGTCTAGAAGGAAAATTAAAATGGTTTTAGTAACCTGTGTGAGTCGAGTGTTTCGGGAAACATGGGCTAGCCCGCGTTTGGGTGGGGGGACTTACTGTGGTCTGGGTGGTACGCTGCCGTGCTGGACGTAGACTGGTGGGAGCCGGATGAGTCGGACACCGAGGGTGCCGTGGAGGACAGTATAAATAGCAGCCTGTGGCTAAAGGCAGACGAATGGGATCCCGCGGTCCCGGGGCGGCAGTCTGCTTGGGCCAATCCAACGGCTGTGCGCCGTGTTCCAATGGAAAGGCGGTACTACGTGTGTGATGTTGGGTAATGTAGTCCAGTGGGGGCAGGAAGGACATCGGCAATAGGAAGTTCGCACAGTAAGACGGGCATGCCACATGGAGGCTGAGACGGTCATGTGATGGCATAGTTACCGCCAAACACTGTGGATGGTACAACACAATGACTCTGGTGTGCAATAATCATCACAAGGAGAAACCATTATATCTCGAAGATGCACAGAGGGATGGTAACAGTGCACAAGCAATTCTCAAGGTAGAAAAAACATAGGTGTAAAATGTACACATTTAGATCAATCTAGTGTAATGGACACTAGTCCGTTGCCAGAGAGGGGACGTCGGTGACTGATGGCTAATGGCAGTTCTAAAAATGTTTCCATTCAACGGTTATATTGAGGCCGTCTTGGACGGAGTTCAATCTGTGGACCCACTTTTGCTCGAGTCTAGTGAGGGCAATGTTGATGTCGCCTCCTCGTCTTTGAGGCTGAAGTTGTTGGATCACGGTCCACGTGAATTCTTCATGGGTATGTTTCTTCTGGCTAAAGTGTTCGACCAGAGGTTTGTCCTCAACTTTGTTTTTGATGCAGGATCTGTGTTCGTTGATCCTTTGTTTGACTGGTCTGATGGTTTTGCCGATGTAAATCAGGTCGCAGGGACACTTGATAGCGTAGATCACGTGCTTACTTTCGCAGTTGGTGTGACTGTTCTGTTTCCATACTAGGTTCTTATGGATGAACGTTTTGCTGTTCGTGGTAAAACGACAGGCGACGCAATGTCCACAGCTGAAGTGACCCACCACTGGTGGAAGATTCCACAGCGTGGTGACTGGTTTGGTGGGTTCTAGGAAGGTGTGGACTAATGAGTCTCTAAGATTTCTGTTTTTCTTGAAGGCGAACAGTGGTTTCTTCGCCAGGGTACCTTCATTTTTTACCAGATGCCAGTGTTTGTTGATGGTATTTTTGATGAGGTTACTGACTGGGTTGTACGTGGTGACGCAGACAGTTCTATCGTTAGGGAGTCTTTCTTTAGTGGTTAAGCAGAGGGAGCGGTCGGTGTTGGCCGCTCTTTTCTTGGCTGTCTTGATGGACTTCCTGGGGTATCCTCTCTCTCCAAGACGTGTTTGCAGTTGTTGTGCATGGTAGTTGAATCTTTCTTTGTCAGAGCAGTTTCTCCGGATGCGCAGAAACTGACCGTAGGGGAGATTGTATTTTAAACCTTGTGGATGGTAACTGGTGAAGTGGAGAAGGGTGTTCCTGTCGGTAGGTTTTCTGAAGAGTTCCGTCTTCAGCGCATCTCCGGACCGGTAAATGTGTAGGTCGAGGAAATTGATCTCTTGGTAGTCCCATTCAATGGTGAACTTGATGTAATCGTTCCGTGCATTGAGCCATTGGTGGAAAGCTAGTAGTTCTTCAGAGCTTCCTTCCCAAATGAGTAAAATGTCATCGATGTATCGACGCCAGACCTTGATGTTTGGTCTGTGAGGATTGTTGTCAGAGTAGATGTGATCTTCTTCGTATTGTGCCATGTACAGATTGGCGACGTCCGGGGCAAAAGTGGCGCCCATGCTCACTCCTTTAATTTGTTGGTACATTTGATGGCCGAATAGAAAGAAATTCTCACCCATGGCGATCCGAATGCACTCCACCAAAAAGTTAGTTAATGCAACAGAGAGGTCTAGGAAGAGTAGATGTCAGCATTGCCCGCATCTGTAATGCTGTCAAGTCACATTTTTAGATTGATAAGGGCAGTTTCAGTACTGTTTTTCAGTAGGAAACCAGATTGTCTGATGCCAAGAAGAGAGTGTTGTTCTACGAATTGCTGTGGTGACGGGCCTGTAGTTGGTAGGTACTGTTGGGACCAGGGAATTTTTCAGTAGGGGAGTGACCCAGGCTGCTTTAATAGTAGTGGGCATTTCACATGAATTGAATGAGGAGTTAACAAAGTTGGTAATAATGAGGGTAAGGCTGGTCGCACAGAGCTTTATGATGTTGGTAGGGCAGGTATCTCCTTTGCAGTTGGAGGATTTTAGGACCTGGATTATATTCAGAACAGACACTTGGGATACAGGTTGAAAGGAGAAGCTAGGTACTGGCTGCGGAGGGGAGGTGGAGAGGTGCTAGGCTTGGGTGCTATAATGATGGACCGGTGCATAGGTTTGGTAGTAAGTAGGGCTTTCTTAGTTATTATTTTGTTACAGAGTATATTGATTTTGGTCGTTAGAGCAGTTTGAATAGTGGTGCACCACGCTGTGTTTTGCTGAACTAAGGTGGTTTGTGCACTAGGGTTTTATAATTTGTGCAAAATGGCAAAGAGTTCCTTGCTATTGGAACTTGCCATGCTAATCCTGTTGTCATAGGAGGAAGCTTTAGTTGCAAAATAAGTGGCATTGTAGGTCTTGAAAGTGGTGGCAAGTAGGGAACCATTTTTGGGATTAGGGTGTTTCTTATGTAGATGCTCAATGGCTCTTTTCTGAAAGAGGAGCAGGACTAGTTAATATATGAACCCGGTGTTAGTGGTTTTGAAAGGTTTCAAAGATTTGTTTTCGAAGGGAGCATGTTGTTCTAGCATGACTAGGTGTCTATCCTGGTCGTGGTTGGCGAGAGCTACGGGGCTCTTGCAGTTAGGAGGAGGTGTTTCAATGAGATTGACCAAGGTGGGTTTAAGAGTTTCATGTGTGAGCTTCCAAGTGCTTCTCGCTAGGATTTGGATGTGTTGTGGTTCGGTGTTGTTGTTCGGGGGTTCGAGTGATGTAGTTTAAATTCAATCAGATGGTGATCAGTCCATGGGACTCGGCTGATGAGAGATATGTCGATGGCTGAGTTAGTGTAAGTATCCAGTCAAGGGTGCGTCCTTTCAAGTTGTGAGAAGTTCCTGTTGTGGAGGGCTTGGACCCCATAAAGGAAGGTAATCAGCTTAACCGGCAGAACGTTTCTCCACCTATTTGCACCAGGAATAAATGCAACATAACAGTTGAGGATGTACTGCCCCAACTACAGCCAATTACCAACACCTTGACTACACTCACAGACCCAACTGTCTTAGTTGACTCATACAACCACACACTGCTCAATGCCATTAACATAATAGCACCATTAAAAATGTGCAAAGCGAAACCACGCGCGCATCCAAACTCATGGTTCACCACTCACCTCAGATCCCTGTGGAAACTCAAAAGACATGCAGAAGCTCTCTGGAAAAGTCTTCCATCTGCCTGTAATAAGGAGAATCTCCTACTGTCATCCCTCAACTACAAAGAGGCCATTCTCCAGGCCAGAAAAGACATGTTTAACGACCGCATCACTGAAGCCAAATATAGTACTGAACAATGTTTTAACATACTCAGCAAGTTAGAATACCCAGCCCCACCACTGGACTCCTGCACTAAAGATATCACCTGGTGCACCAATATCCAGAAAGCACTACAGAATAACATATTGATGCTACAAAGCAAAATAGAATGAAAGAAAAACTCAGTCTTATCACTGTCGCATCCCAACCAATTCTGCCACCCTTGGCTTGAACACCCACAAACTATTTAACTTCTCTCCCCTCTCTATTAAAGAGGTGGAGGACATTATCACTAAACCAAAGCCCTCCAAATGCCAGGGAAACATCTGTCCTGCTCCTATCATCAAAGAGGCAGGCAAGGAATTGGCTCAATTCATCACAATCCTCATCAACGCCTCATTTGAATCTAGCATTGTCCCCAACAACCTAAAGGATGCCTGGGTACTTCTGCTACTAAAAAAGCCAACGCTAGACCCAAACATCCCCTCCAATTACAGACCCATCACCACAGTACCCTTTCTACCGAAAATACTGGACCGAGCAGCATACCTGCAGATTCAACAACTAGAAACAAATAACCTTCATTGGGCCTCATTACGACCTCGGCGGTAGCCATGCCGCTGTTGGCGGCATGGCTGCCGCCGAAATCGCATCCGGGTCCGGGTCCACAGAATGAGGAATTACCGGCCATTCCGATTTCGGAAGGCCCGGTAATTCCTCCCTCCAAGGACCCGGACCCGGTCCTTCCCCATTCCCATTTCAGACCCCATAGGGATGAATGGGAATGGGAGAGGGAGCAAACAACGGGCCATTACGAGTTGGCCCGTTGTTTGCTCCCTCTTCCCCTCGCGGGACCGGTAAGCATGCCTGGTTTGACCAGGCATTACTTCCTGGGTCCCGCAAGGGGACCTCGTAATGAGACGGTATGGGGTAAAAGGCGCTGGCACCTTTTACGGCGCCGTTTACCCCATACCGCCAGGGTCGTAATGAGGCCCATTGTCTCAGACAATCAGGTTTCAGACCGGACACGGTACAGAAAAAGCTCTGATCGACCATAAGACTGAAATTGAAGTACTAAAAGATAAAGGCAAACTTGCCCTCCTCCTTCCACTAGACCTGTCGGCGGCTTTCGACTTAGTGAAGCATAAAGTCCTATGTAATCATCTAAAGTCAGCAGCACAGTTCTCTGATAAAGCCAATGCCAGGATCCAGTCATTCCTTGACAACAGACCAATGAGGGTCTTTGCACCATCGGCCTCTGCAGAGCCAGCACCTGTCACTCGTGGAGTCCCCCAAGGATCCTGCATGTCCCCAACACTATATAATGTGTTCACAAAGCCACTGTTTGCTGACCTTAACTATTTGGGTGTCACCTATACTAATAATGCTGATGACACCTAAATACTCATCCCTATCACTGGCAACTGATGGTGACACCCAAAGCACTTAATGACATCTATATCATCATACAAGCCTGGATGGATAAGCATGGACTCTGTCTAAATGCTGCTAATACAGAGTTACTCCTCCTAGGATCCACAGCTGAACTCAACAAATTAGATAGACAGTTTACCTCCTATCGACTCTGCTCTAAATCTAACAAGACAAACCAATGCGCTTGCCTCCTCTACGGCCTGCACCTGCAAATTGATTACTGCCTGCAGATCTTTCTTACCACTCCGAACTGCATCGCCTTAGCGAGAGCTCTAGTCCTTTCAAAACTTGATTATTGTAACACGCTTTATCTAGGAACCAACCAATGGAACCTAAATAAGATGCAAATAATACAAAATAATGCCATTAGATCAGCTTTGAACAAGGAAATTAGAAGTTTCTCTCTGCACTGCCTATTGCTTGTACCCTTTTCTTGCACTGTTACTGTACCTGTTGTAATATACAATTCTGCATGTAACAAATCTGCATGTAACTATGTAAATAACGTACCCAGATGCCCAAGGGCTTGGTGCGCTACACAAATAAACAAAATACAAATACATTTACAAACACATTCTCCCTAAACCCACTCTTTACCTCAACCCACTCACTCATTTCACTCCATTCTCCCTGATCCCACGGTTCATCTCCCCAGTCACCCCACTCTAGCTACCTCCATTACCAACTCTTCCCAATATCACTCACCCAAATCTACCTCAACCCAGTCACCCACTCTCTAACCCCACTCCACCTCACCATCTCACCACAATCTACCTCACCCCACTGTCCCTGATACCACTCTTCCACATCCCACTGACTCCCATGTTACGGTCCTCATTCTTCCTCACCTAACTCACCCCCCTCTTCCTGACCCCACTGTACCTCACCACACTCGTTCACTCTTCCTTACCTCACCACTTCACCCTATACTGACCCCTATCAATCTCACCCCACTCTTCCTGACTCCACTCTTCCTGGCCCAACTGAACCTTGCCCACTAATACTCACACCACTCTACCTCACCACATGCTACCTCACCTGCCTCAGCCACTCTACTGAACCATACTCATACTGCCTTTTTCACCCCACTCTTGTTGACCCTATTAATCTTATGCTCCCTCATCTCACTCTACTGCACCCCTCTCTACCTGACTCATCTCACTCCACTCTTCCTTACCCCACACTTCCTAACCCCACTCTACCTGACCCTACTCTTCCTTATCACTTCCTCACTCCCTCTACCAAGCCACTTGTTGCTTGACCACACTCATCTACCCTACCTTACCCACTCCCCACTCTACCTCACCCACACTAAGCTTCCACTCTACCAGTCCTTATTCTACCTCATCCGATTCACGCTACTCTTTTTGAACCCACTCTTTTTGCCCCACGCATCCCACTCTACCTCATCTCTCTCACTCATTCTTTCTCATTACACTCTTCTAAACTCCACTCTAACTGGACACACTATACCTCACTCCCAGTCACCCATTATATACCAGGTCATTCCGACCTTGGAGGGCCCGGTATTTCCCCATTCAGGGTTCCTGACCCGCTCCATCCCCATTCCCATTTGAGCCCTCATAGGACTCAACGGGAATGGGGAGCATGCTAACAACGGCCCCGTTAATGACGGGGCCGTTGTTAGCATGCTGGACCGCTTGCGGGTCCCTCTAAGGACGTCTGGTAAAACCAGGCGTCCTTAGTGGGTCCCGCGAGCAGACCTCGTAATAGGGCGGTAAGGGCTTAACGGCTCCAGCACCTTTACCGGTGCCGTTAACCCCTTACCGTCCTCCTCGTAATGAGGCCCCTAGTATTCGAGGAGGGTATGACCTAGCAGGTGGAGTGACTTTCAAGGTTCGGGAATAGTTGGGGAGCGCAGGCTGACCCAGCCAAAGTGAGGATGTTTAAGCAATCCTCGTGTGTAAAAGAACAATGGATGTGCCAGGGGCTACCGGTTAGTTAAGCAAGTGCTCACCACCCCTTGGCACACCCCAGACCAAACTTTGCCAGTTCAGTTGAAGTCACCGGTAGATTCAAACCCTGCCCTTGCTCGTGTTCTAGCCCTCGGAGGTATGGGGGGCAGGCCATGTGTACATTTGAAAAAATTGAGAGGAAGTGATAGAAAAGACAAGATGAAAAAGGAAGCAATGAAATAGAAAGTAAGTATTGATATTGATATTTGTATTGTATTTCTATTGCGCTCATACACAAGTGTTTCAGAGAGCGACAAGGCAAGGGAGGGGAACAGGGGAGAACAAAAGAACGATCATACTAGACCCATTGACATTGAGAACGCGCAAGTGCATGGGAGAGGGGGATGGGGAAGGAGAGTGTGATAGAAGACCAATTGGGTAAGGAAAAGAGAGACAAATCAAGGAATTTTAGACTGAACGAAGAGGGAGAAGATGGGAGGCAGGAAGACCGAGCAATAGGGATGAGCCGTAATCAATACGGGAAAAGACAAGAAAATAAAGAAGATTTTTTGTGGCTTGAAAAGAGAGATGGGGTGAGTATGATGGATGTTGAAAAGCGCGTAATGACAAGAGCGCGCAATAGAAGAAATGTGAAGGGAAAATGAGAGAAAGGGATGAAAGAGAATGCCCAGGTTACGCGCAGATGGTGAGAAAGAGAGAGAAAACTGAGGAAAAGAGGGAGACATAGAATCACGTGATCATCTGGTATAATTTGATTGGTTAACACAGAAACACAGGTTGGACTTAGCCTTTATAAACTAGCTCTTTCAGCAAGTTGGGTCTATTCTGAAATTTCGCTGAAGGCTGTGGCTCTCTGAATCCTGAAAGATCAAGGCCTGGAGGATACTTCTGACCCAGAAGATATTGAGCTGCCTGGGTAAGGAAGCTAGCAGGAACTTTGAAGACTAAACAAGGCTTTAAATCTGGTTTTCAGTCCTAGAAATTGGCACTTTGTTAATGTTCGACATTCTGATTGTCAATGATTGCTTGAAGAACTGCTAGTCTGCCTTGAAACATGCAGCAACCAACTGTCAGATGTCTTCTCCCTGAAAGAGTGAACTTCTCATTGTGCTTTTGATGGTTTCAATATTTGGGAGGCTAAAATAATCCATCTATTCCCATTTTTACAATATTTGTTTGTGATACATTGCTGTTGATTGCTTTTAGGTTGTTCTTAGTCAACTGTTCATACAAGCCATGGATTTTGTTTTGTTTTTGGCGGAATGTTTAACCCTTAATAGAGGTTGGTCTATTTAACCTCACCTGTCTCCTGGCTTGCTTATCGACAGCATTATGATTGTGAGTATGTTTTTTTATTTTACTGGGCAACAATATCTAAATGCACATTTTTTATTGGCAGTAGGTAACTAACATTTTAGAAATAATAACCCAATTGACAGTGAGTTCTCTGTTAGTTCAACACATGTGCAGTCATTTTAAAGATGGAGAGTGTCACTTAAGATGGAAGCAATAAACAGTGTTATCTGACCACCCTCATTGGCTAACACCTATATAAACATTAATGACCCCCTATAGTCCCTTCACAAATTGGCCATATTGTAATCTATCCAGCCCCGTAACACATGGTTCCGCTGCTCTGTCACTTTGGTTCCCAGTTACCTAGGATGTTACCCACCTCATTGGCCAGGTCCCATGGTGCCCAGTGTATATCTCAGAGGCCAAATTGGCCATTTGAAGTAACAGTAGGCTATTCTTGATACCAGACATATAGGTGCCCAAGGACTGCCTCCCCATCTATGAACTATATGTGTTGGCATCACCTCTTGCTCCTTGTATCATAAATGGCAGGATGTTCTGGTCCTTCCCACCCCCCTTATCTGCTTCCAACTCCAAGTATCTGCCACAGTCTTCTAGAGGACCACATTAATCAGCCTTTTTCTTATAAATGTATGTACTATGTTCCCCAGCGATCTGGTAAATCAAATGAGGCGGCCATCTACTCAGCCCTAACTCCTATGGATTTGTCCTTCGGGAAGGCCACAGCCCCACCCTCGTTCTGCCATTCACAGTCCAGTCTTTGTATGCCAAGGGCTGGTAGTTGAATACAATTAGACCTTTGAAAGGTTAAGCTCGGATGCCACTATTTGATGCTTCTTTACTGAGGAGTGGGCTACTTTCAGATCTTTGTTACACCACACCACTGCACTGCTAGGCCTCACTTCCAATATGGTGGTGTTTAAGTCTTCCCCCCACCCCGGCCCTGTGTCTGCACAACCCTTTCCACACAATGTCAACTCAAATACAATTATTGTTTCGCTACCACTACTCTATACTTGGGCCTACATAGAAACCTCTGCAACTACCTTGAAGATACATTTGTTGCCTACACGTCTATCATATGTTTTGCTTCCAACTGCAATCCCTGCACGCCTACTGCTGTGCACCTTCAATTTATCATATGCTAATATATTTTCCTTATTCTGTACCTCTTAGCCATGCTGGGACATCCCAAAATCTCATATATATTATCTCTAGAAGAGAATGCATATACATAAGAGCTACACAAGCGAGCGAGAGCATGATTAATGTTTTTCTATTCATGATTATGCAGTGCAATGCAAACTCATGTTGAGTTAGTTATACAACCGTGTAGGGAAGATATTGTTAGCATCTAATACTTATCATATGCACAATTGTAATAAGCATTGACACATAGATTCTGCCAAACGTAGACGCACAACAATATCTTTGAACAATATTAAGCCTGTCAGGTGCTTAGATAGCAGTTTCTCTTGCATTAAAGTGCATCGACCCAACTGTCTCCAGTGCTTTGCTTCGGGTGCAGCACTATTCCCTGCTGCAAAGTCTGACCCAGCTGTTCAATTAGTTGTTTTGGGTGGAAGTTAGGCTCTGAGATTCAGTGTCTGATGTAACTCATGACAGTATCTTCCATCTTAGTGCTCAGCTCACACCTCTTTTCTGACACAAAGTGTTTATTGTAGGGTTGGTGCCAGCTGGGCATAGAATTGCAAGAAAACCCTAGATTGTGAATGTTCACAATAGAAGGTTTATTGAGAAAAAGCATGGTGGTTTGGGCTGGCTCCCTTAAATATTGCAGCCCTGCCCATGTGTGTTTCTCTCAAGGTTGCTGGTGCCCTGTCAAAGCATTTTTTTCTTCAGGTTACTGTTTCCTTGCTTCTTTGGATGCAGCGCCATTGAATATAGGCAATGAGATAGCACTGTGAGCTGAGCACTTTCCCCTGATATCTGTGTACAGCCTGCTGTGGCTTTGAAACCTGGCAGGGTCAACTCAGCCTTCCCTCCTTCCGAGGTCAATAAATTGAGTACTGAAGTGGGAGAATGGAACAACAGGCTCCCGCCAATCCCCTCTCGCGCTTGGCCTAAAGGATCACGGCCCAGGCACCCGCCACGAGAAGAGTTTGCCCATCTACCAGACGACCAAATACCCTGGTACAAGAACATACGGATGTGCTCACCCACCTGCCCGGCAGCCCGCCCTGCCCATGCCGACACCTGCGACATGGACCAACTCGACTAAACCAACACATCGTTAGAGATGCCATGACGACCTAGTCAACAGTCAGCGCACCTGTACAAACATGCACACTGGACACTCCCACACCAATCCACACGAAGAACATACTCAGTGCTATGACATAGGTGACGAACACACCCACGGACGTGCATCTTTATTATTTTTTACATAGGCCTTTTCAAAACGCAGAAACGCAAGACGCACAATGAACTCATCTAAAGAGCTTGCTTACGTTTCTCCTAAAACCAGGTGCCATAATGAGAAATATAACGAAGACACGATATTGGGGATAAGGCAATATGATACTATAACCTAAAGCGCCTGTGCACCAAACGGTTCCACCTATACACCAGGCCCAAGTAGGCCGCAAGCAAGAGCTTCCATGGACGTTAAAAGAACAAGAGTCAGGTTGCTGATCCTGCATAATGAGCCCGGCGAAAGCAGACAGCCAAGGTCGCAATGTTGCAAACCCACATTCCGAAAGCAGACAATCAAGGGCACGATGTTGCAACCTCGCACGCCGCAAACCAACGTCAAAGTCACACCTGCAAATTAAACCAGGCACACAGTGGAAAAACAATATTAATTGTGCAGAATTCTGCCTCAAACACGGTCCCACCTCACGTGACCAAGCCGAACCTGACAGGATGCCAAGGCCAGAAGAACGGAGAAGCCTGGATCGCTCGTTACAAGACACAGGCAGATACAATTAAAAGGCTCAATGGACATCTGCGACAGTGGGAGTAGTCGGCCTTCCAGCTTATGAATAAGTCCTCACATTGTCTGCACGTACTCATAGTGAAACATTGTTGCAAATGACAGGTGCACCGCCAGCTGGGAACAGCGATGGTCCCAGACTGGGAGGCTCGCGAGCGCACCAATCAGAACATGGGGCTCTTATCACTGACGCCATTAACATTAACCAATCATCAGGGGTCTTCATGTAGCAATTCTCATGTATCTAATTGTAGGGACAACCCAGGTATATCACCTGACTTACCCTTGACCACTAACACTGTTCTCTATACGTATGCTATACTAACCCTACCACTCGAGCAACCAATTAAGAGTGGCGATAGGTTTTTGTCTAACTTTCCAAGGTGACGCAAGTAGCGCGTCATCCTAAGGTAAAAAGGGCCTGCGAGCCCCACGATTGTGTGTGTGTCAGGACGGACGCGTACGCTCCTTGACCCATCCCTGCCGTTTGTATAATAAACAGCAGAACCACCTTGCTTCTTGCGTGTGTCTCATACTCTGTGGTTTTTGGGATATACGGGAGGAGTTGGGGCCTCCCTGCCCGGAGGTCCGCGGACGGCTCAGCCGACCCCGGCAGAATTTCCCCCCGACAAGTTGGAGGCACTGCTGAGATCTGTTTAAAATCTGCTTTTATTTTTATTTTTCCGAGTACTCTAGTTGCGAGGAGGCCCGGCGGCGCGGCCCCCTCTGCCGCTGCCCCCTTCTGAGGACTACAGGACCATCGCGGAACTGCGAGAAGACCGGCCAGCGCAATCCGGATATTGGCCTTCGGGAGCCGGTTGAGAAGTATCCCGCCCGCGGTTGGCGAGTGTCCAGACGTGGTCCAGACGAAGGGAGGTGGTGAGCCGCTTGGAGGGGTGCACGCAGTCGAGCGGCCGCGCATAAGGAGAACTTGGTGAGTATGCCACGCCCAACAAGCAACGTGAAATTGTGAGGGAGGGGAGAGGAACTAAATAAGGGAGGTGGGAGGTGTTGCACAGGTGCGCGGCGAAGGTTTGACAATTTAGTGTTGGCAATGAAATGAATGGTAGCCGAACGAGTGGGAGAGGAGTCGGCTACGTTACGCGAGAGAGGGGGGCGGAGCACGAAAACATCACGTGCGACCGCTCGTAGACACTGATTGGCCTAAGTCGCGACTACGTGTAAGGGTGTGTGTGTGTGTGGTTTCCTACGATTTGGTACTTATCGATCAATGAGTAGATGAGGATCCCTATTGTTCGAGCAAGAAACTCGATAGGTAGATGACGTTTCCCTGTAGGCGGTAGCTAGTTGGTTGCCCAATACGGAAGATAATTGGCTGGTTAAGCCCTCCTGTCGAGGGGCGTATTACACGCGAGGCGACGCAGCGTGCGCAGTCTGATTATATATATATATTGTTGATTACCTTGTTCCAGGCGTGACAGGAAGACAGCTGTGGGGTTAACGGGGGTAGATTGCAAGTGTATTAAGAACTTATCAGTAATTTGAAGAGATCGGTGACGTCACCAGTAGGGCTCTCATAGGATATCTCGAGCACAAGTATCTTTCGTTTTGAGCGCGGTGGGAAAGAGAGTTGTGGTAAGGGAGTGGAAACGGAGATAAACGGTAATGAGTTGATCGAGGGAAGGCGAAACGGGGGACGTGGCTGCGCACGGAGAACGCCGGCCACGGCCAGTGCCGAAGAGGGAGGAGGAGCAACTGAAAATAGGACGACTGTATAAGAACGTCACAAGGGGTACGCAGCCGCAGGGGGCTACGTGCGCCTCGGCCGCAGGGTGCCGTAAGGGTGTTCTGTAAAGGAAGAAAAGAAAGAAGAGAATATACAAATGTAAATACTATATTTTAATAATTTTTGTTAGTGGACTATCGTAAGTCCCCAAATTCACGGGGCCAGGTAAAGGTATAAGGCTGCGTACTGTAAGAGTTAGCAAGATAATAACTACCACATAGGGGGAGGATAACAATTGGAGCGCTACTATGTCAGACGGGGCAGGATCGGGAGGGTGGGGGAACACCCTCACTACCCCACTGTAACACATATGTAAAACACTATCACCCATAGGGAGAAACTGATCAAGTATAGCATAGAATGGACACAGGGGACGGACAACAAAATGACAATACCATGGCTGCCTAATGGTAGCTTCGATCCATATACCCAACAGGCACTATTAAATCATTTGCATAGCACATACAAGGGGAAGAAGTTGACACACCACGTGGAGGCGTTTAACTTATGGAGGATGTTCCAAGGGTCCCGACCAGGACCAAATGGAATGTTCACTGTGGGGGAAACACCGGAAGAGAAAGAGATTAAAAAGGAAGGAGATAATGGGGAAAAGGAGAGTGAAGGCCCAAAGAACACGGGGAACGGACGAGAGGGAGGAGAAAAGAGTAACAACTTAAAAGAAAATGAAATAAAAAAGGAACAGAGCGACGATATACCCCTAGTGTCACGGCTAATCGCGTTACCCACAGTGCGATGCCTGACTTCAACATGGCGGGTTGCACTGACATGCCTGATTCCAACATGGCGGGCCTCGCGGACCGCTACCGTGAGTGTAGCGGTCTAGTCGTTGCGCCCCATCATGCTTTGCGATGTTTCCGGGATGGAGCGCCGACGGCTTATCAACCTGCACATCCCGAACGAGGACGCGTTGCTACTCTCCAAGGAGCTGGCGAACGCTACGTGAGTTCGTGTTAGGGAATCTCTTACTCCCTCTCTTCAGACTTGCCTTTGTTAATTACTAAATGACTGTGCTCCTGTTGATCCTTACAGACCTTTGTTTTTGATGTGTGTTTGTTGTTTAGGACGTCTCGGTGCCTTTCGTTCTCGTGAGTTCTCTGAGCTTTTCTAAGCTACTCATCTTTGAAGACTTTGTTTCCTGCCACCGTCTCCTACCACCTTGGTTCCCTTGTGGTAGGCACTTGTTTGGTTTGGAGCATTAAGAAGGTTTTGGTCTCTTTACCTGTGGATTCTTAGTATAGTTTTTGTTTATAACTCAGATCTACCACCCTTTGACTTCATTCCTTCTGGACATCTGTTACCCCTAAATGTTGAGAGGGTTTCTGGTCATTCTCGGTAAGATTGCCTTCAGGTCTTATCCTTGAGTATAGGAGGCTCCTAGTTTTCATTTCATTTGTGTGTTTACCATTCCTGTGCCTTGCTCTGCTTTGTTTAGCGTGCCCAGTCTCTTGGTCCATCCCTGGTCATCAACTATTCTCATTTCGAGGCCGAGTTACCAACTTATCCTTTGGTAAGATTCCTGCTTCAGGGGTAATCCATCTTACTTCTAGGCAACTTAAGACTAATCACTCTGTCTCTCTGTCTTTCATCAGCCGGCCTGGCATTACTGCTCTGGCCCCGATCTTCTAAAGACACGACCAGTCATCTCCAACTCCCGGGATAGCGTAACCTACATCCACGGGACTTCTCAAGGAGTCTACGTTCCCTAGCAGCTCCACAGGGTTTTATTCCCCAAGAGGGTTTCCCTGGGAACCTTCCTCTGCCCTGGCCTTTGTGCCGGTTCACTGGGAGTTTCTCGGGGGGAACTCTAATTGTCATCGATCCTCATCGCTCTTTGTTTCATTTCCCAGGTGAGAGACCTTTATGTTTCTATGTAATCCTCACACGGGGTCTCTCTGAATGATATACAGTGAAGTGTTGTATACAGTCATAACAGTTAGCAATGCCCAAAATAGGAAGTGTCGCTGTTTTCACTTTCAGTTGCCCCTGGTGAGGAGTACATTTTGACTATAAGGCTAGGATGGATCCACAGCAGCAACAGATTCAACAATTGATTGCTGCAGTGCAATCCCTAACTAATGAAGTTCAGCAATTGCAACAAGACAACACCTCCTTGAGACAGCAGCAGCAGCATGCGTCTCAACAGATTGCACAACAAGCTAATCTTTCTCGCATCCCCCATTGTTCCGAGGTTCCTCCCGGACCTCTTCCGGGTGGGCAATTCGATGGGAACCCGCATAGGGTTAAGGAGTTCCTTGAGGCATGTGCTGTGCAATTCGCATTTAAAGAACTTTATTTTCATACGGACCGGGATCGGGTTGGCTACATGGTATCTCAGATGGTAGGACTCGCATTGTCCTGGGTTACTCCTTTAGTTACAAATAATAACCTCTTATTGGACTCCTACACAGCCTTCTGCAATAGCATTCGTACTATGTTTGGGCGACAGGAGATCAGGGTTGCTTCACAAGAACATCTCTTGGATCTCAAGCAGGGCAATCTAGACATACTGGCATATATCACAAAATTTAAACAAATGGCCAGTGAGACCACATGGTCAGATGATGCGCAGGTCACAATATTCAGGAGGGGTTTGACAGAGGATCTCAAGGACGAGGTCTCCAGAGTTCCACGTCCCACCACTCTCACAGAGTTCATCGCCCTAGTAATGCAGATCGATTATCGTATGAAGGAGAGGATGACTGAAAGGAGGAAGGGTAGGTTCGCAAGGACATCCTTTGTCCCCTCAACCTCTAAACCTCCGCCAACAGAGGAACCTATGCAACTGGGATCTGCGTCTCGTGGACCTTTGAGTCCCGAGGAGAGAAATCGCAGACGAAGCCTGGGACTGTGTATGTACTGTGGCGCTAACTCCCACTCTGTCCAAGAATGTCCTATTGCTCCTGTTCGGCGGTCGGGAAACGCCAACGCCCGGTCATAAGAGGAACCACGATCCGGGAACCTAAGTCTGATCAAGGTTCCTCACATACTTCACATTCTTTCTACTGCACCAACCTTTCTACCACCAATATGTTGGTATTAAAGGTTTCCTTCACGATAGGAAGTCTCATCGTACAAGACGTTCTGGCCCTAATTGATAGTGGGGCTGCGGGTAATTTCGTGGATGACCACTGGGCTGCTTCTTTAAAGATTCCACGTTCCTCTAAAGAGGAACCGATTCCTGTTGAAAGTGTGGATGGAAGCCCTCTGATCTCGGGTCCCATCAAAGATCAGACCGCAGCAATCCGAATGTCCATCTCTACCCATCAGGAGATTCTAACTCTAGATATAATACGAACAGCTCATCATCCAGTAATCCTAGGATTACCTTGGCTCAGGAAACACAATCCGTTTATCAACTGGACCGCTGGCTCCTTCTTTCTTGGTTCAGAATTCTGTCTGACACACTGCATAGGAGATCACCAAAGGGTCGCCATAGAATCTTCTCCTTCCTCAAGTAATACAAAAGGGGTACATTCTCTCAATCAGATCGCGGGCCTCCCTGAAGTTTACGAGAGTTTTCAGGACGTATTTCTGTCCTCGGAGTTTAACCAGTTGCCTCCCCACAGGAGAGACGACTGTGCTATAGATTTGATACCTGATCAACCGCTTCCCTTTGGACGTAGGTACATTCTGTCTAACATGGAAAAAGAGGTGCTGCGTGAATACCTTCGCTCCAATTTGATGAATGGACTGATAACAGAATCTACATCCCCAGCTGCCGCCTCTTTGTTCTTTATAGCCAAGAAGAATTCTAAGGAATTACGTCCCTGTATAGACTTCCGCGGTTTGAACAAGATCACTGTGCCCGACAAATACCCCATGCCACTTATCCCTGACATCCTTGAAGCAGTTAAAGGGGCTACTATATATACAAAGTTGGACTTAAAAGGAGCATACCACCTGATACGGATAAAGCCCGGGGACGAATGGAAGACGGCTTTTAGAACACCGTTTGGGCATTATCAGTACAGGGTCATGCCTTTTGGGCTATCTAACGCCCCTGCTGTTTTCCAACGTTTTATGGATCATCTTTTTTCTGACCTTCTCTTACACAATATGGTGGTGTACCTAGACGACATTTTGATTTTTTCCTCCTCTCTACAAGACCACATACCACACGTTCAAGAGGTGCTTCGACGTCTACAACAAAATCATTTGTTCTGCAACCCCGAGAAGTGTTCATTTCATCAACCCAAAGTTACTTACTTGGGATACGTTTTATCCGCCAAGGGGATAGCAATGGACCCAGAAAAGGTCTTGGCTGTACGAGACTGGCCTACACCCACGTCTGTTAACGAAATTCAACGCTTTATAGGGTTCGCGAATTTCTATCGGAGATTCATACCTGAATTCTCAAAACTTACTCAGCCACTTACCAATCTTCTTAAAAAAGGAGTCATGTTTGTCTGGTCGGCAGCTACTGATCAAGCCTTTGACAGACTTAAGATGTTATTCACCTCAGCACCGATTCTTCTAACGCCAAATCAAAACCGAAGATTCATCGTGGAGACTGATGCCTCCCAACATGCTTTAGGCGCCGTCCTACTACAACCGGACGACCTTGATCAGGAGAGACCTGTTGCATTTCTTTCTAAAACTCTTTTGCCCTCTGAGATCAACTACACGGTCCTGGAGAAGGAACTTCTCGCCATCAAGCGTGCCTTCGAGGAATAGCGCCATTTACTTTTAGGAGCCAAATTCTCGGTCGAAGTAAGGACAGACCATTATAACCTCTGGATTCTTCAATATGCTCAAACTTGTAACAGCCGTCAGGCAAGATGGGCTCACTTTTTCTCTCCTTTCAGGATTACGTTTTCATTTATTCCTGGAAGGGAGAATCTAAGAGCAGATGCCCTGTCTCGCAAGGACCATCCTATTGACAGTCCTTTCAGATCAGAACCCATATTTCCACCATTAACCATGGGATTGGTGGCAGCTCCATATTTCCTGTCTCGCCTTAGAGCCCAATCTGATTCCATTGCAAAGAAATCACTTTCATTATCTAACCGATCAGTTCTGGTAGAGGAGGATGGATGTTATTTCATGGAACAAAAGGCATACATTTCGACTCGTCCTCTTCAGAAGGAGGTTTTGGACATGTGCCATAAATCCAAGATAGCAGGACATCGAGGCTTCACCTCCACATTGGATCTTGTTTCACGTTTCTTTTGGTGGCCTGCTGTTCGAAGTGACACCAAGGAATATGTGAGCTCATGTCCCACGTGCTTACAAAATAAGACACCCAGACAAGCACCCTTGGGAGAACTGGTCAGAATGCCCTTGCCTTCCCGTCCTTGGCAAATAATAACCACAGACTTCATCGTAGATCTGCCCCAATCTCAAGGCTATACTACAATTATGGTCAGTATTGACACCTTGACAAAACAGGCACATTTTGTCCCTTTGGTTGGGATACCCTCTGCATCTCAAATGGCACGTATTTTCATCAGACACGTTTTTACCCTTCATGGCTTACCTGAAACAATCATATCGGACCGAGGTCCACAGTACACGTCCCAATATTGGAAACTCGTTTGTCGATTTCTGGGGGTATCCAGGGCTCTTAGTTCTGGCTACCACCCCCAATCAAACGGTCAAACAGAAAGGCTAAATCAAACATTAGAAGGATACCTCAGAAGTTACATCTCGGCGGCTCTGGACGATTGGAACGACCTCCTACCCCTAGCTGAGTTTGCGTATAATAACTCTTACCATTCGGCCATTCATACTTCTCCTTTTCAGTGCTCTTTTGGGTTCAGTCCAACATCTTTTCCCACTATGAAGAGGTCTGACACTAAATTCCCAGACCTAAATAAACTAACGGAACAAATCCGTCAAGGACACCGATCCGCGGTTATCGCTCTACGACATTCCCAGGACAGGAGAAAACACTTCGCTGATCGTCATCGCACACCAGCACCTGTCATCAAACCCGGAGATCGGGTATGGCTTTCTTCAAAGTTTCTACCTAGAAATCTTGTTCCGTCTAAACTCTCGCCTCGATATTTTGGTCCCTTCCGAGTAATCGCCGCCATAGGTTCCGCGGCTTTCAAACTCGTTTACCTAATTCCTGGTCAAGAATACACCCAGTTTTTCATGTGTCGCAACTGAAGCCCGATAATCGCAGTACTTTCCATCCCACGGTTACAGACCGTCCTGCGCCCATAATTCCCAATTCAGGGCCTGAATTTGAAGTCAAAGAAATTTGCGACTCCCGATATCACCGGGGTCGTCTTCAGTACCTAATTGATTGGAAGGGGTACTCGCCTGCTGATCGTACCTGGGAACCCGTATCTGCCATCCACGCTCCTCGGCTGATTAAAAGATTCCATACGAGACATCCAGGCAAGCCGGGAGGTGCCAACCCTAAGGGGGGGCATACTGTCACGGCTAATCGCGTTACCCACAGTGCGATGCCTGACTTCAACATGGCGGGTTGCACTGACATGCCTGATTCCAACATGGCGGGCCTCGCGGACCGCTACCATGAGTGTAGCGGTCTAGTCGTTGCACCCCATCATGCTTTGCGATGTTTCCGGGATGGAGCGCCGACGGCTTATCAACCTGCACATCCCGAACGAGGACGCGTTGCTACTCTCCAAGGAGCTGGCGAACGCTACGTGAGTTCGTGTTAGGGAATCTCTTACTCCCTCTCTTCAGACTTGCCTTTGTTAATTACTAAATGACTGTGCTCCTGTTGATCCTTACAGACCTTTGTTTTTGATGTGTGTTTGTTGTTTAGGACGTCTCGGTGCCTTTCGTTCTCGTGAGTTCTCTGAGCTTTTCTAAGCTACTCATCTTTGAAGACTTTGTTTCCTGCCACCGTCTCCTACCACCTTGGTTCCCTTGTGGTAGGCACTTGTTTGGTTTGGAGCATTAAGAAGGGTTTTGGTCTCTTTACCTGTGGATTCTTAGTATAGTTTTTGTTTATAACTCAGATCTACCACCCTTTGACTTCATTCCTTCTGGACATCTGTTACCCCTAAATGTTGAGAGGGTTTCTGGTCATTCTCGGTAAGATTGCCTTCAGGTCTTATCCTTGAGTATAGGAGGCTCCTAGTTTTCATTTCATTTGTGTGTTTACCATTCCTGTGCCTTGCTCTGCTTTGTTTAGCGTGCCCAGTCTCTTGGTCCATCCCTGGTCATCAACTATTCTCATTTCGAGGCCGAGTTACCAACTTATCCTTTGGTAAGATTCCTGCTTCAGGGGTAATCCATCTTACTTCTAGGCAACTTAAGACTAATCACTCTGTCTCTCTGTCTTTCATCAGCCGGCCTGGCATTACTGCTCTGGCCCCGATCTTCTAAAGACACGACCAGTCATCTCCAACTCCCGGGATAGCGTAACCTACATCCACGGGACTTCTCAAGGAGTCTACGTTCCCTAGCAGCTCCCTGGGAACCTTCCTCTGCCCTGGCCTTTGTGCCGGTTCACTGGGAGTTTCTCGGGGGGAACTCTAATTGTCATCGATCCTCATCGCTCTTTGTTTCATTTCCCAGGTGAGAGACCTTTATGTTTCTATTTAATCCTCACACGGGGTCTCTCTGAATGATACACAGTGAAGTGTTGTATACAGTCATAACACCTAGTGAAGGTAGTGGAAACAGAGGGAGAGGGACTGTACCCTTTAAGAGAACTAGGAGAAATAGAAAGAGGACAGTTAAGGGCGGCTGAGGGGTACTCGAACCCAGCATACAGCCCACCACCATATGCAGCCCATAGGAAGATGACAGCAGGGAAGGGGAGGACTGGAGAAGAGCAAACTGCGGAAATAGGACAGGATGAGTGGGTAGCTGCACAGATACTATTGAAATTACGAGGCTCATTAACAGGAGAAGAGAAGGAGGTAGAAGGAAAACGGACGAGGATAATACCAGGGAGAGTGAAATGACCGGGGAAGAGCCGTTAAGAGAAAGGGAAGGGACTTTGGAGGAACGACTAGCGGAGTTAAGGGATGAGCAAAATGAACTGATCAAATGGCTCGAGAGGGAGGAGACAGAGAGAGCAAGGGAAAGGAAAGAAGGTAAGAACAAGGTGGAGAAAATAAGGGAACGAACTGAGGAGCAAAGGAGAGAAGCCGAAAGGGTAAAAGCAGCGGCAGAAAGAGTATCAAGAGCAGTACTAAGAGAGAGAAAAAAGGAAGAAGAAGAGAAGGAAAAGGAAATGGCAATGTGGAAGAAGAGGTTACTATCAGAAACGACTAGGAAATATGAAGAAGGGAGAACGATAGAGAGTATATTAGAACGGGAAAGGGTGAGATGGGAGAGGAAGAAAGAGGATGAAAGGATATTGGAAAAAATGAGTAGTGAAGTAATGGAGGAATTCAAAAGGAAAAGGGAGGAAATTGGTAGAGAGATGGAGGAGAGAAATGAGCGGTTAGTAAAGAAGAAAAGGGAGAACCGGATCTAATAGAGTTAAAAACAGTAACGATCAAGGGGCAAAAGACAGAGTGGGGACTGCCATTTATACATGACTTTTGTAGTGAGGAAGACGAAGGAATGGAGAAGGATGGAAGAAATAGTGAAAGGGAAAGTTTAGATAAACTATACGCCACCCGGACCAATGCAGACTCACCATGGATATGTAGGAGAAAGGATGAACTGGAGAAAAGTGAGGAGGAAGAGCGAGGAATAGCGCAAAGACAGATACATGAAGCCACACCGTCACCATCCTACCCCACATGGTCAACCACCTCACGCTCATCACGTACAATCAAGCTAGCGCCCTTCCCAAACAAAGTGACACCCTATGTAGGTAGGCTTAGAGACCTCCCTAGACGTAGGCAGGAAGGACGAATACACACGCCCACATTAAATACAGGAAATGATGAAAGAAGGGGAAAAGATGGAGAAGAAAGAGTTACGAGCAGGAGAACTACGGACGGAATTGACAATATAAGAGAGACGGAAGAAGAAGAGGGGTGTGGGGACTCAATTTTATGGAACCCAAGGGATATAACAAGACACAACTTAATGCCACTTCTGGAGAGGGGAGGGGTTAGACCGCAATACGTCCCTTGGAAGCATGTAGACAAAGAAAATATAAAGTGCAGGCTCCCATCATTAAGTGGAGGTGCAGGTAAATGGATATATGAAATGGAAAAACACACCGCAGGACAGAAACTGGCAGTGGGGGATGTGAAGGGCCTTCTGATATCTATATTAGGGGATGCAGCGGATGACATTTGGAAGAGAGCGGGATTCACTGGGGTAACGATAACGAACACATCGCACGATGGGGCACCATTCGCAAACTGCAGACATGCATTATGGCAGGCACTGAGGGTACAGTAGCCAGACACATCAGACATAGGAGCAATTACCTCACGCAAGATGCGTGAGAACGAAGATCCTGTTGATTATATCCAGGAAATCCAAGAAAAGTGGCGCATGGAAACTAGAGAACAATGGGACAAAACACCAGCAATATTCTATCATATACTAGTACAAGGCCTCCCAGAAGGAGTTCAGAAACAACTGAAGAAAGTGGTGGGAATGGAAGCAAAAGCATGGCCAGAAATACAACTGACAATAGTACATCATTGTAGGACATGGCAAGGTAAAATGAAATAAAAAGAAGAGGACAGGAAAACGGAAGAGGCTAAACTAGTACAGAAAAAGCTTACTAAATACACAATGGAAGGGGAACTAATAACTACACCTGCAACAACGACCCAAAGCCCCACACAAGTAGTGGCTGCACAAGATCCCTCCCAAATACCATCATCACAGACTGTAACACAACAGGTGCTGCCACTCCAACCATACACGACCAACATGGGAGGAGGATACTCAATGCCAGGAGCTGGGTATTATAATTACAACAGGGGAAGAGGAGGGATAATGAGAGGGAGAGGATATGGATATAACACACAACAGCAGGTGGGAGGACTTAGAAATTCCTACCCCACCGGTCAACCAGTATACCAGGACAACACAGGAAACTTCCCATGGCAGAGTAGGGAACCACCGGTGTGTTGGATTTGTGGATTAGTGGGGCACATGTCACGAACGTGTAGAGTGAGACCAGGAACACCATCATGGGGCGAACAGGGACAACTAGGGCCCACACAGGACATACAACAACAGCAGACGTTGCAACAGAGAAATGAACAGCAACAACTAGTAACACAACAACAGCCACAGACATACTCACTGCCACAACAACAGGTAGCAACAACACAACAACCCCAAACACAACTGGGTAGGGTAACGGTCCTGGGACACAACCCTTACACAGGAAACAGTCAATCGTTGTACCCTCAACAGGACAGCCCACAGACGGCCTTGGTGTGTCCCATCCTGTCAGTAACACCTAATAGTGCGGAGGAGCCACGCATAGAGGTAACGATAGGTGACAAAAAATTATCATTCCTTGTTGACACCGGGGCGACCCGGTCTTGCATAAGGGAAGGTAAGTTTAAGATGTCAGGCGTAGCCATGAACACCCAAGGATTCTCTGGGGCTAGGGGGTTGGTTCCCTTTACTGATAACATTCCCTTATCAATAGGGGATCATGACATGTCAGTTCCACTTTTATATTCTAGGGCCTCACCAGTAAATATACTGGGAAGAGACATCATGAACAGGTTGAACATGATGATCTCCTTTACGGAGGACGGCATAATTTGCTCTACCCCAGGAATTAACATGCTCACAGCGCGACAAATTATGCAAGCATACTGCGGACAGACAGCGATTAGGGCTGAGCCAGTAGATGGTGAACTATTCCAGTATGGGACAGACATGGCATTTGCATGGATGCCTGGGATAGAAGGAAAGATCTGGAGGAGGCCAACAGCTTATTTGTTCAGGCCGGAGACACCAGCCAATGAACAAGAAGGAAAGGTGATTTCAGTGGACATAGAGAGCATTATAGCCACTGCTGATTATATCGCAGTACATGCCCAAGACAGAGAAGGAAGAGCATGGAGGGCAGTGATAGCGCTAGCAGAGGGATGTAGACTCACCCAGGTGTCAGATGAGGAGCTCTTCTCAGAAGAAAAGGAGGAAGGTGAAATGGTGTTTATGATGAGTGTAGAAATATGGCTAAGAGTAACGTACAAACAAGTGGCACAGAAAATTGCAATGGCAAGCTTTGACAAACGAGTGACCATATATTCTGACAGCGCATATGTTACGTCCACTGTCCACTCAGGGCTGTCAAAATGGAGGAGGAGAGGGTTTAGGAGAGCTGACGGCACTCCAGTGCAACATGCTCTCCTATTAGCTGAACTAATTGAAGTAATAAATGACCCCCAAGAACTAGCTTTGGTCAAATGTACCGCACATACTAATGGAGAAGATCATGTTTCAAGAGGGAATGCAGCAGCAGACGCACACGCAAAGTATGCTGCATATTTTGGCGAGATATGGAACCCCCCAGAGTCAGAAAGAGGGAGAGGGAGGGGAACAGCGAGGGAGATGTTGATAAGAGAAGGATATACCCATCTCCCAGCTACACAGATAATGGAGCTACAAGCGGCTGCACCTATGGCAGAAAAAGAAACATGGGTAAAAAGAGGATGCAAAATGTCACCAACTGACGCACTATGGCGCCAAGGTAACACTGGAAAGATTGTAATGCCACTGGCACTATTGACCACTGCCCTGAGCCAACTACACCACCCAGCCCACACAGGCAAGGAAGTAATTGCAGCACGAATTAGGGAAGACTGGTTCTGCCCCGAGTTAAATTCTCATGTGTCAAATTTTATCAGCAATTGTCTCACATGTCAACAGTTTACGGCCGGTCACACTCTGAAGGTGATAAAAGGTACTATACCCCGGCCAGAGGGACCCTTCCTACATCTCCATATTGACTATGTTGATATGATCAACGTATGTCAAGGAAATAGGTATATGATTGTAGTAGTATGCCCATTCTCGAGGTGGATTGAAGCAGGACCCTGCTCACACCCAGATGCATTCAGAGCAGCTAAATTCCTAGTGAGGGAGGTCTTCCCCAGGTGGGGAGTGTGCGAGGTACTGCGGTCAGATAATGGCCCACATTTCGCAAACGAAATGTTCCAGCACATCACATCCTTACTGAACATCAAGCATAAATTTGCATGTGCATACCACCCACAGGCCAACGGTGTATGCGAATGCCTGAATGGCCTACTAAAGGAGGCAATTGCAAAAATACAGCAAACAACAAAGAAGAGTTGGTTGTATTGCCTCCTGCTAGCCCTATTTGAGCTAAGAAATAGACCAGGGTCCGACCACCACCTCACCCCTCATGAGGTGGTTACCGGACGCCAAATGCGCCTCCCTCTAACGCCAACATCAAGAGCCTTCACGGACCACAAAAGTACTGCAATTGTTTTTGGTGATGAAATGTACCAATATGTGTCTTCTTTGATTACTAGTGTAGTGTTTGTGTCTCAACAGCTCGAGCGCACACGGGGCGGGTCTAACAGCGATCAACAAGAAGACTCGGATAAAGAATTGGAAAAGGAAAGACTGTGCAAATTTGCTAAAGGTGACCACATACTACTCCGCAATTTCAATAGAAAGTGGAACAGCCCACGCTTCACTGGCCCCCATCTGGTAGAAGAGGTATCAACGAGAGCAGTAAAGCTACAAGACAAACGTGCTTGGAATCACCTACACGACGTAAAGATCTACAAACTCCAGACCCGCCCCAGCACCACCGACAGGTCCATTGGGAGAACAACAACAACATCACCAACGGAGGAAGAGAGTTCTACCACAGCTAACGGCCTAAGTGTTTCCATACCCTGTCACTCCCCAGATTCCCCAGAGACAATAACTGAAGAAGAAAGGGGTGATCCCTATACTGCCCACCCCATGGTCACACGCTCAAAGAGTAAAAAGACTTCCGCCAGTTGAGCCCCAAACCCCCTGCCCATTGACCCCTACCCCCACTGCAGTAATAACTGAACTAAATGACATTGTCTTGCACACGTACACATGTAAACACGTGAATGCTCTCTTTTCTTTTCTCTCGCACATGCAGGAACTGCGTATTATTGTACTGCTAAGAAAATAGATAACTAACAAATTCACTGCCCAGGAGTAGATGGTACCCTCAGACGATAACTACCCGAAGAATTGTCACACCAATTTGTATATGAAATAAAAAGGCCAACGTACCTGAAAAGAAGGAGGGTACGTGTCTACTACACAGCATTCCTCTTGGCCATAGAATATTCAATGCCCCACCTCCACCCATACTTGCCTGTCCTAAGAGATAGATTGCTTAGATTAGCGTGGGAACAGCTCTTCGCCTGGGCACTGAATGACTATTTGATAGGGAGAGCTTAAAAAACCACAACTAATATAAATAACCAGCATATTGAGAATTTTCAGGCGGGCAACTTTAACGTCGCAAGAATACGCTGCCGAACTGCAGCAAGGTAAGAGCAAAATGCTGGTGAAATTAGCATTTGTAATAAAAATGATAGGGATTTTGATGATCACCGGGTTCTTGGCTGCCTCTGTATGGCAGTACAGCTATGCTATCAATATTATTGCTGTACCCAAACCTAATACACCCCCACCCCCAGCTGCAACAGGTGTTACGTCAGGTGATACTAGTAAAATTGCACACAAGCAAAATAGAGTTCAACGCAGCACATACTCAGATAATAAAGATATTGACAATTATATACAAGATTCAGCACACATCTCAAACAACATATGGTACCAACACATGACCCGCATCGGTAAGCAGACAACAGAAGACAGCTGCTACGTTTGCTGATTAATACCATACGCCATGAGCGCTTCTCGAACATTCGTTGCCACAGAAATAGATGAAAAGACAGCACGATGCATAATATACTTGGCACTGTTCCAAACGAAAGGAAGATTTCAAGGGACAGTGGTGCAACTGGTGTGGAAAACACGAGACACATATCCATATGAAAACAACTTCCTCAAGACTTATTTGAGTTACCACAAGAGCAGTTTACATGCTGAAGCATTCAGATACATAACAAGTGGTCCTGAAAAAGGGGAAACAAAGAAAGTAACACTGCAGTATTTACCATGTGATTGGTACGCCACTGAAGTTCCTGGGAGAGGCCACTGGTGACGATAACAGGGAAGGTGGACATGGACAACAAATGGGAGATAGGAGTGGTTGGCAGCAACATGGTAACAAAAGAAACTATTTCAACTATCGATGCACACAACCACAGATGTTGGACGACTTGGATCAAGTACGTACCCATGCTCACGTGGATAGAGAAGGATGAAGACCCAATAACAATACTGCCGCTGACTGCACCTAAGGTATGCTACCAGCATAAAGGGGAGGTGGACGTAGGATACAACACCAACTGTGCAAGCGTGATGGAGTTACCTGAGGGGGGAGCAGGAACAGCAGTGATAATGGACCATTACTGGGCCTGTGGAGAAAAGGCATACCACACACTGCCCCCTCTGTGGAATGGTGTATGCACGATGGTGCACGTCAATGTACCATCACTAGTGGTACCCCAGAAACATGTGAATGTGGCGAACTTCCCCAAAATGGATGAAGGGGACAAGAGGAAGAAGAGATCTGTACAACCTCAGAAGGGGCCAGGGAACAGGAACAACGGCAATAATACTGTCCTAAATAGAAGGAAAAGACAAGGAGAACCTCTTACAGGAAATTACCTATGGGGAAGGTCGGAAACGGCACTCACTTCAATTCCGCCAGAACACAGACTATTCAGCAGAGCAGCAATGTTCTTCTCCTCAATAATACATCCGGGACTGCAGGCTTACGCAAACGCAAAATGGCACCAGATAACTAGATGGGAACTAATGATGACCATCAATTCTACAGTAAATGGATTTAACGCAATAAAAGAGGAGCTGCGAGCTGTAAGGATGGTAGCACTTCAGAACAGATATGTATTGGACCTCCTCACAGCCATGGAAGGAGGAGTCTGCGCAAAGATAGGACAATCATGCTGCACGTTCATTCCTGCCAACGATGCTGACAATGGTACACTGACAGAAGCAGTTTCACAATTGGCCCAGATGCACTCCAAAATGATGGATGAAAGTAAAGGTGTGAAAAAGGATGAGAGCTGGTTTTCAATATTATTGTCATGGATGCCATCTTGGCTGTCAGATGGACTGAAAATTATAGTTGGTTGTACTATTTTGGCTGGAGCTACACTGATCATAATAAGATTTTGGAAGGCCCGGAAGGCACGCACAACAGACGAGTTGATCGAAATGGCCGGTATGCACCCCTTGATGCCAGCGGATGACGGCCAACACACAGGTACAATAATAAAGGAGAGAGAGAAGTTGCGGAACCAGATCATCATCAACCACCTGGACCCACCATCTGTGAAGGTCGAGAACCCAAGAAACCCAAGAAGCTACATAGGGAAATGGGTATACTGCACTCCTGGAGGAACCTGTGCATATATGTATTGGTCATTTGAAGACCATGTTAACCAGTATGGACATTTGGGAGGAATAACTAAAATATGGAGAGTGAGAGGAGATAAAGAAAAGGATATGTTTGTGGTCGACAAGTTGACCAGAGGGGGGACTGAAGTGGGAGAATGGAACAACAGGCTCCCGCCAATCCCCTCTCGCGCTTGGCCTAAAGGATCACGGCCCAGGCACCCGCCACGAGAAGAGTTTGCCCATCTACCAGACGACCAAATACCCTGGTACAAGAACATACGATGTGCCCACCCACCTGCCCGGCAGCCCGCCCTGCCCATGCCGACACCTGCGACATGGACCAACTCGACTAAACCAACACATCGTTAGAGATGCCATGACGACCTAGTCAACAGTCAGCGCACCTGTACAAACATGCACACTGGACACTCCCACACCAATCCACACGAAGAACATACTCAGTGCTATGACATAGGTGACGAACACACCCACGGACGTGCATCTTTATTGTTTTTTACATAGGCCTTTTCAAAACGCAGAAACGCAAGACGCACAATGAACTCATCTAAAGAGCTTGCTTACGCTTCTCCTAAAACCAGGTGCCATAATGAGAAATATAACGAAGACACGATATTGGGGATAAGGCAATATGATACTATAACCTAAAGCGCCTGTGCACCAAACGGTTCCACCTATACACCAGGCCCAAGTAGGCCGCAAACAAGAGCTTCCATGGACGTTAAAAGAACAAGAGTCAGGTTGCTGATCCTGCAGAATGAGCCCGGCGAAAGCAGACAGCCAAGGTCGCAATGTTGCAAACCCACATTCCGAAAGCAGACAATCAAGGGCACGATGTTGTAACCTCGCACGCCGCAAACCAACGTCAAAGTCACACCTGCAAATTAAACCAGGCACACAGTGGAAAAACAATATTAATTGTGCAGAATTCTGCCTCAAACACGGTCCCACCTCACGTGACCAAGCCGAACCTGACAGGATGCCAAGGCCAGAAGAACGGAGGCACCTGGATCCCTCGTTACAAGACACAGGCAGATACAATTAAAAGGCTCAATGGACATCTGCGACAGTGGGAGTAGTCGGCCTTCCAGCTTATGAATAAGTCCTCACATTGTCTGCACGTACTCATAGTGAAACATTGTTGCAAATGACAGGTGCACCGCGAGCTGGGAACAGCGATGGTCCCAGACTGGGAGGCTCGCGAGCGCACCAATCAGAACATGGGGCTCTTATCACTGACGCCATTAACATTAACCAATCATCAGGGGTCTTCATGTAACAATTCTCATGTATCTAATTGTAGAGACAACCCAGGTATATCACCTGACTAACCCTTGACCACTAACACTGTTTTCTATACGTATGCTATACTAACCCTACCACTCGAGCAACCAATTAAGAGTGGCGATAGGTTTTTGTCTAACTTTCCAAGGTGACGCAAGTAGCGCGTCATCCTAAGGTAAAAAGGGCCTGCGAGCCCCACGATTGTGTGTGTGTCAGGACGGACGCGTACGCTCCTTGACCCATCCCTGCCGTTTGTATAATAAACAGCAGAACCACCTTGCTTCTTGCGTGTGTCTCATACTCTGTGGTTTTTGGGATATACGGGAGGAGTTGGGGCCTCCCTGCCCGGAGGTCCGCGGACGGCTCAGCCGACCCCGGCAGAATTTCCCCCCGACAGTACCACTCCATGGGATAATATCTTCTGTTATTTCAGCACTCTGAGACCTATGGGTGTGTAGAACTGTATAAGAAATATCTTATTATGCTGCTGTGACTGTTGCTGCTAGTTGATTGTTTTCTCTCCTTTTCCTCCCAGGACAGAGGCATCACCAATATCCAGCAACCCTCCCAAATACACAGCTCTTCCAGGGGGGGCATTGTAAGAAATGTTTGTTTGCCAAAATGGAGAGAATTAGTTTATTACCACTTCTCTTTTGCTATACTTTTTATTTCAGGATCCTTGGCTAGTTAATTACCAGACTTTATACAGCACTATGCAAACTAGTTTTCCACACTAAAAGTTGCAAACTGAGTAAGCCATGTAACAACAGACCAACACACAAGCATTCACAATTATGCCCTCAGGCACTTTTATATTAATTCAGCAAACCAAAGAAAAAATATATTAGAGTTATTAGAGTTACATTCTCGGTGAACACATACAAGAAACAGGAAGAAAAACATATAAATACAGCTTTGCAAACACACAGTTTTCATTATTCACCAGTACATTTATATTCACAGTTATATTGGCATACTTATAAACACACTTGATAACCCCCACCTAAGACAGTTATTTCGCTTTCCATTAAGCGAAAAAAGCTACTTATTAGCAAACTTGGAAGAAGACCTACAATCTTTATGCACAACCTTGGAAGTATAACTGACACATTTTAACACTCCTGCAACACTCTCCCTTTCTCAACAAGTTACCATTTGCACACAGGCAAGCACTTTTGTCTTTCGGTACCTCAAGAACAAATGCGTCCATGACACTTCACTAATAAGACTATTGGGTTCCCTAATTAATTGTTTTTACATGTTTTTATCACCTTTACTCACCAAGAGTTTGGTGTCTGAAGGTTCTGCCTGCACTCATTTTTTTCACGGCTGCTCTCTCACCTCCACAATCTGCTGCCTCCAGTATTACAGCAAGCTCTCAGCCATCTCCCGTTTCCCACCTGTAGCCTCACAGCTCAAACCAGCCAGCCAGTGACCGAGACAACTTCCTTTATTTTAGTTTTTCTACTTTTCCTCCTCTCTCTGTCCGTGTTCTTTCCACGTCTAACCAACGTCTCCCTCCTTTCCTCGGCTTTTAAGCTAATTTTCGTTCAACATCCATTTGCATATATTTTTGTATCTATTCTTTTTCGTTTCTCCATCCATTATTGGAGACCTTTGTGATGCCTCTATTCAATTGCCACCCAGCATTTAGCCAACACCCCTAGGAGTTCCCCAGGCTTTTCTGGATTTTTTTTACAAGACCTTTACACAGTAATGTTGCCCTACATGGCACCGAGCCTGGATGAATTGTGAAACAAAACATCCTTTCTGTTTCCTGACTTGCGCCAGCTTGAACACTGACATTGTTCTTTCCACTGTGCTTTGAATCCAGCATCCGCTAGGCCCACTGCTGTCCAGCTTTCAATGTTCGTATTTATTTCCTAAGCTAACATCTCAGCGTGATTGTTCATGCACCAGGAGCTTGCAAAACAGCCTATGGCCTAAGCAAACCCACTGTGGCCCAGTCTAATTACTATTGCAGGTAGTATTAAAATTAGTTGGTATTTTTAGCAATGTTAGTAGTCAGTCATGTTAAGGTTGCATGCACCCTGCACTATGCTATTCTATGCTATACATATGTTACATTTCGCTGCTTGCTCTCCCTACATAATCCTACAGTAAAGGGAATCCCAATAGTAGTGTTATCCAATATGTTGGAGTAAACAAGTTATACAGGGTAATAGATAGATGGCTTGAAGCTGAAGCTTGCTTTGTAATGTCACTAACTGCACATATATGCAGCTAAATGCAAACTCACTTTGGAAGAGCCATGTCTTTGCCTTATGTATGCATGTTGGACATTTTCAGGGCTAGCTGTGGTGCTTAATGTGTTTCATCAAGACTACATTGTCAGTGGAGCAGGCTGGACGTCTGTAGAAACCTCAAATTCATCATAGATACCCTTGAGGAAATTATCTATTGCCTATAAATTATGCAGACCTGTTAACCCATGTTCTTCCATTGTGCCTGCATATTTGACTAGGGCATTATGGTCAGGGTGTGTTTGTAATGTAGAATTCAGGTTACTCTCAATGTTAATGCAATTCATTTAGTTATGATCATAATAGACGTTTGTATAATCATTCACAGCTGATTTGTGTGGTGGCACATATCTGTTAGTATTTGGGTGCTGTGTACATTGCACAATTCTGATGGCATGAAGTGTAATGTGTACTTGACTTTTAAGATAAAGCAAGAGTGTAATGCTGTAAATGTGATGTTCATGAAACAGTATTCACAGTTATCAACTGCAGCTAATCCAGATGGAGCAATTGTTCAGATCTCATTATCGGGCATGTGGAGAAATGTGCCCTTCCTAACTCTGCACCGACTCTCATCAAACAATCATCTCTAATGTCTACTATTAATGCATGCCATTTTTTATGTTCTTGAACAGAAGACAAACATGGCTGCCACAGGATGTTCAAAGAATGCAACGAATGTCAAAGAATTCCTTCTCGTGGGACTGCACATTCTTCCGGAGTTGAAGCAGTTTTTCTTTGTCATATTCCTAATGATTTATGTGCTCACTCTTGCTGGTAACAGCCTTATTGTGGTTACAGTTTCTGCTAGCGATCATCTTCGCTCTCCGATGTTCTTTCTTATGAGCAATTTCTCCTTCTTGGAAATCTGGTATGCCACTAGTACTGCTCCCAGCATGCTCTCATGCATATTAGCCGACGGCAGTAGCATCTCGTATGCTGGTTGCCTCATGCAGTTCTACTTCTTTACGTGTTTTGCGACCATCGAGTGTTTTCTTTTGACAGTGATGGCTTATAACAGATACACCGCCATATGTTTCCCATTACATTACACCACCCTCATGGACCGAAAACAATGCCTGAAGCTCGCATCCATTGCCTGGGCGGGAGGCTTCACGTTGCCCTTGGTAACACTCATCTTGCTTTGCAGATTAAAATTCTCAGGTGAAAAACTGATCAACCATTTCTTCTGTGAGTTTGCACCCCTCCTCAAAGCTACCTACTCTGACACCTCCTTTCTAGAAGTTTATGTTTTTTTCATCTACTTTGTTATTCTTTTAGTGCCGTTTATCCTTATCGTCATGTCGTATGCGTACATCATGTCGGCCATCTTTAAAATCTCATCAGCCACTGGGAGACATAAGGCCTTCTCCACCTGCAGTTCTCAACTCACTGTGGTCAGTGCCTACTTTGGACCACTCATTGCCATCTACGCAACACCAACGTCAGAGAGTTCCCGTAACCTGAGCAAAGGCTTATCAGTGCTGTACTCTGCGATAACACCACTGCTCAACCCTATCATATACACCCTAAGAAACAGGGAAATCAGGGAGGCCTGGAGGAAGCCTTTCCATAAGACACCTTGATTGGATGAATGTCAGGAATGCATGAATACACATTTTACAGCTGAAAGTATTGCTTTTCAAAATGAAAGAAATAATTGTATTAAAATCTGCCAAATGTTCTGTCCTAGCAAGTGACATTAAATCATGTAATTATCTGATAATATCAGTTTCCTGTAAGTTTCCTATAAGTATGGTGTATTACGGTATATCCCAGACGCTAAAACCACAATTGGTAGTTCCCTAAAACAATATATATACGCAAACATGAACTTAAAATAGTTGCATGTGTGGCGCGTAGAAGCTGTAAATAAAGAATACTGAGAATAGCTACACATAAAATGACTACATAATAAATATGTGTAAGTAATTCTCTATTAACACTCCACAAATAAAATATATTAACATGTGTTACTGGCAGAATGTTTAAATGCTGAAAGGATTTATACATTGAGTGGTTTGTGGTTATTGTTTCTACTTCAATTAAAAAGGTTTACAACAAAAACCATGCGTTCTGATAATAGAATTCATAAATCATACTTTATATTTTGCAATATATAAATGAAGCAATGGAACAAATTCCTTAATCACAGTCATGAATAGAAGGAGTGTTCTGAGTGCAGGTTGGAAGTCAGGGAAAAGGTCAATTTTTGTTTAACCTCTGGATTAGTGAGCTGGAATTGTGGGACATAAGGAGGGTGGAATTAGGGAAATGGAAATCAGCGCAGAGGTATTGAAGTGTTCAATTGTGTAGGCTTGTGACTGCAGGGTGTGAGTGGAGAGGTAGAAATACAACGAGATAGAATTGGCCATGTAGAGGAAACAGGACATATTCCAAGAACGGTCTTAAAGACTAGGAGGAGGCGTGTAAAGAAGAAACTGCCCCCACAGAGATTCAGATGCATGAATTTGGTGGGGAGGTGTAGAAGAGACACAAAGGAGGTTGCAGAAAATGTGAATGGCAAAGAATAAAATTGCATTGAGGGAGAAGCAGGAGAGAGGAAGACCCATGAGGAGGCCATAGCAATAGACATAACAGCAAAGGCCCAGAGTGTAGATCACTGGTTTAGTAGAGTGTAAGTGAGGTATGAGTCTTGAGGATATACTGAGTATTTAGGCTGGCTACTGTGGAAAAGAAGCTAATGAAATTCTGGAGAATTTGGTGGATATCAAAGACAACCCCAAGTTTTGGAACAACTAAGAGCTGCAGTGAGGAGATCAGCAAGAATGGATAGGGTGAGAGACAGCAGGGGATGTATTTCTGTACTGATTTATGCTGTCCTGTACCGAGAAGTTCCCATCACTTGAATCAGCCTTCACTCACATTCAGCATCCACCATAAAGCGTTATTACATATCCACCTCCTAATCTTACCAGAACCAGTACTTATCTTGCATTGTTACTGCAACGTCTGTATTGTAATAGCCACTATTGTAAGATGCTGCTCCATTGTCTTGTATGACAACTGGCTTAGCACACCCACTACTGAGTGGTGCCACTGTTGTGATTATTATGTCCACGCACTCACCTGACCTGATGTCCCCACTACTATAAGTGTTATCCTAAGATTTATACTTGTTACTCCATGATTTTGCTTTTAACTCAACCATAACACTTACCATCGTGTTGCCCTGCTGTTCATTGCCATGCTTCCTCAGTTCTAATGTTTCTGTGTATCACTTTGTCTATATCTAGAACACGTTGAACTCGCTCACATTAGGATTACTGATTATGATGCTCCACTGCGCCACTGTAGCTACTAGTACTATTGATATGTTAGCTCTCTTTCCGATGTGGAGGTTACTAATGCTACAATTGTCGCCCAGCCTGCCTATTGTCAGGAGAAACTCCCACACTAGTTCCCTCATGGAAACCCCTAAAGCTATTCCCTGCACGGCAGGCACTTACATCCAGGTAGGGATGGGCCTAGCCCACCTGCATTGTGCCCATCACCACCCTAAACCTTGTCCCACCCCCTTCCTTGACACAATTGCGCCTTTCCCTGCCCTCTCCCCTGCACTCAACTACTCCTCTCCCTCCCAGGATAAGGCTAGGCCTTACCTCCACAACAATACCTGCACTCTAACCACACTTCCCGTGGATGGTCCTACAAGAACACACTGCTTGTCTGCGCGGACAGCCCAGAAACACTCTCATGCCACAGCCCCTCTACCACCTGCCCTCTCCTCTCGGATTCCTTTGATACTTTACTTATAAACTACTACCCCATCACTGCCTTCATGACATATTATTGGTCTCACCAGAAAACTCAGACTATCCTCTCGCTCCAACCATAGCCATACCCCACGGTATAACAAGCTTAGCATCGTTAATGCACAAGAAACAAAGACTCTCAAGAATCTAGCTGCAGAACTAGTTCCACTCCTGAATTACTGTCCAAGTACTGCAAAAGGGTCCATCACTCTTACCTCAAATCAACTAAAGGCACAGAGGCCAGATGTTACCACTAAATGCCACAATATTGCTGTCCCACTTACTAAGACCCTATACAACAGCAATGACACCTTACACGTAAAATGTGCTCTCTTCAATGCCAGATCCGTTACTGCTCATGCCCTTGAAACTGCAGACGTCATCAAAACCAATGACCTAGAATTCATAACACAGCCTCAGACCCCCAACTTTCCTTAGCTATTCCAGAAGGTTACTCTATCTTTAGGAAGGATAGAATAACAACAAAAGGAGGCGGACTAGCCTTATTAGCCAAACAAGCCTTGAATATAAGAATCTCCACTGAACCTGCCCCTCACTGCAGTTGAAGTTAGCACTCTAAAATCTCTCTTACCCATACCTGCACTCTCAGACTGCACAATGTCTACAGGCCCCCAGGTGCTATCTTCACCTTCGAAGACAACATCACTGTCATGATGCCTACTCCCGGGCATCCGGACCAAGCCCATCAGCCCCAGGAGCAGGCATCCAGATATTTATTAAAACACCAGCAGCCCTGGCTAGGGGCTGTCTGGGTTCAGTCCTGGCGCCTTAGGCACCAGACTCATAATAGTAATCAGTCCTGGCGCCATAGGCGCCAGGCTCATACACATTACTTACTTCATGTAGACCATGTTGCAACTGAATCCAAGCCAACATGAGGCTAAGATGGGACTATTTTGTTACAGGGACTATTATTTACTCGGGTGTAGTTCTGGGGAACTTCTTACCTGCAACTACTTTGGAGGCTATTTAAACCACGCCCGATCAGCAACACACGCTTCGGGTTATTCTGCATCCAGCAGCGTAACGCTCACCGTGCCTGCAGTCAGCAACCAGTCTTCAGCCACGCCCGTCTCGAATCCAGAGCTCCTAGCAAAAGAGAAAAACAAGAAGGACAGGTTAGAACACCGACCTTATTTCAATCCTTACCTGATGCCGGATCCATCACGTCTTCGAACTTGAAAAGGACATTGTTTCTGCATGCGTCGCATCGCCAGCTGCAGCGCCACGCCATACTCACCAGTCCTCACAGCATTTTTTCGATCCGGCGCTGCCTCCATCATTTTCTTCGCTGAACTGCAGCTCCTGGGGGAAAACAGAAGAGACAACAAGGTGAGCTAAGAGAGCCGACAAATACAATCTCTTACCACCATAGGCTTACCTGATGTACCATCGGGGGCATTACCCTATAATTCGCCTCATCTTCATTTGCTGCACCTAGAAAGGGAGAAAACAGTTAAACTCATGCAACTTTTACCGGACAGTGTTGGGTAATACAGACTGTTACCTGAACGCCATCAGCTGCCTCCAGGCAATATTCTTTTGAACCAGTTGCAATTCAACAAGGGAATGGAATAAGAGTGATCATCGGACATATTGAACTCTTTGAACTTTATAAACCCCGGAGTCAATATTCCTCCTGAACTCCTCCAGCACCTTCAAACCAGTGAAGTAACTGGTATCTACGCGCCCCTGCATGCCATGCAGATGGAGAGCTCATCATTTAAAAACATAAGGTGAGATTACTAAAAGGGGATATCGGAGGTGATAAGAGGGGAGAACGAGAACAGTGGGAGGGGGCCATCACTAAAATCCACGGGTGGCTAAATCCCTTTCTCCACCTGCAGGAGAATACTTCTATGGATCAAGCAGACGAGATTAGGCGGGCCAGTCCAGACAGTCATCTCGGCACTACACATCACGTTGGTGGAGACCGCAGCTGTCCGGGTCCGATCGACGCCCCTGTGGGAACCAGGTGAGCGTAACAGACCTCCTTTCTGGCATATAATATGAAACCCCTCTCAGAAGGTCATCATTCGGGTGATTTCAACTTAGGCCTCAACGACCCAAGGGATAGTCATGCAAACCTAACTCTATGAAAGCCCAAGGGTACACGAAGAGTATGTTCCCCTACTCACGAAAAAGGATGCACCCTTGATTGGTTAGGTGACATTAATAGTGTCACTGGCATCCTCTCCGATACCCCTACTCCTTGGTCAGATCATAACACCATAATCTTCTCTACCATTTTTACCACCAAAACTGCGAAGAAATCTACCAGTAGTACCTATGGCCCCATCCAGAAGTATGAAACATATAGACCGAGACAACATGCTACCACTACTAACACTGTTATTGGATTTAACATACTCTGACAACGACCCATCTGGCCTGGTGAGCCAATACAATAAAATTATGCTTGCAGCTATGGAAAAAGTATCCCCTTTGAAAACTAAAACAGCTAAAGCTATTGCATATTTTAATTTGTGGTTTACCACTGAGCTACACAATATGCGTGCAACCAAAAGGTCAGCTGAAAAAGATTGGCTAAAGTCACCAACACCAGATAACAAAATCCTCTTCCAGTTACTAGCCGATAATTACAAAAAAGAAATTATTAAAGCTAAAATGATTAAAGCTAAAAGCTAAAATTTCTATAACCAAAGAAACCTGAATGCCAGAGAATTATTTACCATTCTCTGTGAACTGGAATCACCAGCCAGCACCCACCTCTGACCACACCATCAAAGACGAACAGTGGTGTACTAATATTCAAAATAAAAAGGGTTGGGATAAAGTGTTTTCGCACCAGCGTTAGTTATTTCAACTCCTTTGCCTGCAATTTTTTGAAATCTGGAAATAAGGAAGTCCAAATCTTATTTGGTTATGCTGTCAAACATACATTTATTTCCGTCTCACAAAGTCTCTCATTTTGTTCTCTCTACACGTGTTTCACCATTCATTTCCATTGTTGAATGGATCATTGGAGGGATTTGTTGTTATTCAATTCGATTCATATACTTTGCCCTAATTAGGCTGGTTGATCCTTACGCTTTTTGAAAAAGTATACATGGCTCAAATTAACTTCAATAATTACAGTTCATATTATTACTTAAAAGAGTTTGTTTCTGCTCTTTTCAAAAATATGCACTTGGATATGTCTGACAAACTGTTTGTTAAGAAAAGTGATAAGTATAAGCCTTTTGGTCTACCTAAGATAAATAATTTTTGCTTCTAAGGCTCTGGAGTTTCCTTCAATGCTTCCAGTCTATCACATTTGTACATTGAAAATACCTTAGCAGACAAAATCTCACTACTACAACACAAAATAGTACTAAAAAAATCTAAACTTAACATCCACCCTACCATGCCAACTACACTCCAATCAAAGGAATGATTCAAGGATGGCAAATTTGCCTTCTCAGCTTTGCCCGTTTCAGACACCATCAATACTATTAGAGGCCTAAAATCTTCAAGATGCAAGGGTGATACCTGTCCGGCAACCTTGGTAAAAGAATGTGCGTCTGAACTTGCAGCCTTCATAACAAGCCTCATCAACAGTTCATCTGCCACTAACACAGTACCAAAAGACCTAGAATTAGCCTGGGTTCACATTAGACCCCAACATCCCCACCAACCTCCGCCCCATCACGTCGTCCCATCACCACAGTACCATTTTTACTTAGTTCATTGATCAAACAGCCTACCGGCAGATCCAAAAATTCCTGGGACGTAATAATTGCTTGGGTCTAAGATAATCACGATTTAGACATGTTCATGGAACCGAAAGAGCCTTCCAACATTTGAAAACGCAAATGGACCAATATAAGGATAAAGGCGACCTAGGCATCTTCCTCTTGCTAGACCTCTCAGCAGCTTTTGATTTGGTCTGTCATGATAGCTGTGCCAACACCTCGAAACCGCGGCCCACTTCTTTCCTGAAGCCATTAACTGGATCAAATCCTTTCTTTCTAACCGGACCATGAGGGCCTTCTCTGCAATGAACTAGTAACCTGTGGTGTACCGCAAGGATCCTGTGCGTCGCCTACCCTATACAATGCTTTTACTAAGCTTCTATTCGACAGGCTGGATAAAATGGGTATCACGTATACAAACTATGCGGATGATACACAAATACTCATACCGATTACGGGATGCTATGACACAGACTCCAAAAACCTGACCAACATCTACCTTGCAATCCAGGCTTGGATGGCTCTTAACACAAGACTACAAGTCGTTCAACATAGACAGCAACACTATCACGGTTGCCAATTAAATAAAAACTCTAAGTGTCTACATTGACTCCTCCCTCACCCTAAATAGACAGGTAAATGCCATAGTCTCCTCTGCTGCCTACACGTCTAAATTGATAAGAGTCAGTAGACCCTTCCTTTCTACGGACAACTCCATAATTCTGGCTAGTGCCTTGATACTCTCGAGGATTGATTATTGTCACTCTCTATTTGCTGGAACTAGTATCAGAGACATCCAAAAATTACGAACTGTACAAAATAATGCCATTAGAACAGCACTGATTATTCCCAGTAACAAACACATTTCGTCTACCAGGAGGAATATCCACAGGCTTCCAGTCCACGATAGGATCAAATTTAAAATTTGTACACTCACACATAAATGTCTGACAAATAATGCGCCAGCTTATTTTAGAAATCAGATTCGCAAAACCCAATCTAATAGACCTACTCGCTCATCATACACCAACTTACTCATCACACCTAGATATAGAAGACAGGAAGCGGGAAGCTCAAGCTTTCCAGTGATAGCAGCTAAACTGGGGATGTCCCTTCCCACACAACTAAGAAATGACACTTCACTCAAGTCATTCAGAAAAAATCTAAAAACCCTAATGTTTAGGCTTGACCTGACACAACAGACACCCAGCCTCTAAGCTCACAGCCTTTCCTCTGATTTCTCCACCAACACCAGGACTAACATTGTGCCCACCCAGCCTCTAGCCATGCAGCTATTATTATCCCTGGTGCCTAAATCAGCATGACATGCTTGAATGTAACTCTTCTGTGTGCCTACTGTGTAAATGTATTTTTTTGAAGCTTCAGAAAACTTGTGATTCAGCACCTTGATGCCTATGGCCTTCGTGCGCTTTACAAATGTACAAATAAATAAATAAATAAATACATTTCAACCAGTGAGGTAGATGATTTTCCGTCCTGGAAGAGCTCAGAATGAGTCACCTAAATACATCAAGTGTTGGATGGTCGAGTTCAATATGTTATGTTACTGGGATTTCTGTTTCACAGCACTGCCATGTGCATGGTCTCCAGTCCTTTTGCTGGATCTGATGAGTGTGGGGTGAGAGGGAAAAGGCAAGAAAACTTCTCAGTTGTCTTGATGCAAGATGACGAGAAGTACCCTGATCCCAGTCTGGGGGAGAATTTCTCAGGGTTCTATGTAAGGTGCTCAGTGACATTTGTGTTCAGACAGGAGGACATGTATGCCATAGTGTAAGGTTGCTTTGCCTGGGCTCTTGTATGGAGGTTGTTGTGTAGGTGTAGTGTTTTTTTGTTTGGAGTCTTTTGGGACTGATGTTGAAAAGCTGTGTACGAGTCACCTAGTCGGTCTGCGTGTAGTGTGTTTGAGTGCTGAAGTGGAAATGTGAGTAGGAAGGCGTAGCATCATTTGCCAGAAGACATCACAAAGAGGAATATTTGAATTGCCCATTTTGTATAGATGTTTAAATACACAGAACACTATTTATTTTTATTTTATTTATTTTTAGATTTGTAAAGCGCACTAGTATCCCAGGTGCATCTAGGCGCTGTTGCAAGAAAGTGTCTTAGTTACAAGGACGAGTGCTTTGCTCAAGGTTACAGTGAGCGTATAACCTTAGAGTGTGAAGCGAAGATGGTCAAAGAGGCACTTAGAGGTTACATTTATAACACAGTAGCAGTGAAGGTTACATCGCATGGTGACAAGAAGCGTACAGCACAACCATAGCAGGGAGGTCGGCCGGGTCCCGTTTATACAAACATCGAATCATAGTTGCAGCCACATCATAGGTTTGATTATATTGCGGTGCAGGAAGCCAGAATCGCGTTCCCGGCTTCTTATGCCGTAGCTCAATCGGTGAACATAAATCATGAATGTGGACCGAGTTACAATTTAGGGCATAATGCTGGGGAACCTCTGGTACTTAATGGTGCCTTCAAAAGGCACCATTGAAAGGACATGGTTTGTATTATTTCCTTGAAGATGAGGTGATTCTGCCTGGATTGTTTAGAATCCCTCCGGCAGCCATCTTTTCTGGTGTAGTGCGTAACTCTCTGAAATGTTCAAAGAGAAGTAGCTAAACGTTGGGAACATTTGCCCACTTGTCATTGAGTGAATGGGCGTTTGATATCGTTTTCTTTCAAGGCACATATAACCTGGATGCCACAGAGCATATACAAATATATACCAACTTTTAGTTAACACGATTATAGCAAACCCAGGAAATTTGATAGGGCGACTGAGCGGTACATGAGCATTTCTTCAATTCGGGTCGAGAAGAAAACAAGTTGTGTACACCCAAGCCAGAAGGGCAGTAATAAAAGCAAAGTGAGAAAGGACAATGGTACACACATATATTTGTAAATAATTCTGCAATCAAATGATGGAAAATCCCTGATACATAGTACTAGTACGGGTGCCTCTACCCACCCAAAGGAAATGCTGCCTCCAGCACTAGGAGCCACGCTTCACCATGCAAATAGTGAGTTGGCATGGCAAGGTTGTGGCCACATACAGCACGATCAAACTTAAAAGGCAGACCCTAAGGCAGCTGTACAATTTTTACCAGACTATGGGCTGCGCGTGCCTTGAATTAATTGAGTGGTTCGACGAGTTGTGAGTTGTGAGAGTATTGTGTCTAAGGATGTCCCACCTGCTTCGTCTTCAATTCCCTCTGCTTTTCATTTTTGTGCTTCTCTTTCTTAATCTATTTCTCTTACTCCACAACTGTTCTTTGAACAACCCACTGAGAATACTCCTCCTCTTCAAATTTCCTTCCAACCACCTCCTTAATATCCTCCTCAACAAACTTCTGTTTTTGCCTCCAACTCTTTCCTGAAATCAGCCTTTCTTTTCTCGTCTGTTATGGGACCAGACTACTGCATGACCAGTTGCCCTTGCACTGCCTCCCAACCATTATGGGCTGTATCTGCAACCCTACAGTCCCCTGACTCTCTGCACTTATGAGCCACCTCCCGGCAGCACTTATGAGTACCCTTGCACTCCAACCCACCTCCTCCTAGCTAGCACTTCTCCTCCTCGCCCCCCTACCACACTTTCACGATCTGGATGACACAAGGCCTAGTAAGATTGCTGTTTTTGTCCTTCTTCCCTCCCATGGCTTGTCGTGCTTAGAAACACTTGTGTACAGGCACGTTATAAATGACTTATCATATCATATGACCGTCAACCCCCTTCTTAATATACTGCTTCACCTCTCTGAAACTGAACATCTCCTCTTCACTTCTTCCTTCCTAGGCCACCTCTCTCCAGCCTCCTTGCTCCTGCTCTGACACAATTTCCTTCTGGCTCCATCTCCTGCTAAAGCTCCTCCTTTGGACTGGTGAACTTTAACCACGAAGGACAGTGGGAAGTTAAGCAAGAGAGATTGGTGGCCATTTCTTAAGAGGGACTGCAAATCACATCTGTACCCTCTCCAGACAGCTCCTGACCTAGGTGATGAGCATCCCTGGTCCACTGAGACCACTAGACCCCTGATGAGAGACATTCATTGTGACTATATCACAGGTCATGCCGCAGAAATTCTAGCGGTGGTCGCAGGATCTCTGCACAAAACCAAAGAAGATATTCTTGAGTTCACGAACCAAGAGACGATTCCTGCTAGAAATCACAAGAGACTGGACACATCTGAGGCTGAACCACATGTACCAGAAGTTGGACGGTCCTTGGGCTCAAATTCTCAAACCTTTCTGCTAAAAAAGCTATAATTGGTTCTGAAGGGGCACTGTCAAACGCGGCCACATGCTCGAAAAACATCACTCTTGCTCATGAGGAGTGAAGTAGAGTCCAAGTCCAGGTCATAGTGGCCGGCCTCTGACCTGGATTGAATAGTGTTCAATGGACCCCCTTTGCCCTCTAGGACACCTCTATTACAGTACCTGAGGGTATCCAAGAGTTTCTCTATGAGTGGCATGGGATGTTAACATGTTTACATTTCTTAACCCTGTGCTTGTATGAGTCATCAGCTTAGATTCTATGTGAAATGCTGTAGCATTAAGAACCATGCAGACCTGACCTCCGCTGAAGGAAAGAACCAGAAGACAGGCCTTCTCTATCTATGACCCCGACTCTGGAACCTCCTCTTCATCAACACTAGACACGCCCCCTTGCTTCTATATTTCAGGGCAGAGCTCCAGACCCTCCTCTTGAAGAATTTACTTCTCCATAATGCCTAGGTCCACACAACGTCCACACTCCACCGAAGACTAGGTGATCTTCTGGTCCCTGTTCCTTCCTCTGTTTACTTGAGTTTCACTTGGTGCCGAATTGACCACTCTCTCCTGCCGCCATTGTTAGTTCCCCGCTGCCTACCAATATTAGGCAAGATGCCTAGTAATCGAAATAGGAGTAGGAGCATGCGTGGTGAGGGAAACTTCAGTAAACTTTAATGACTTGATTTTTGCTATAGGCGATAATTCGCTTTCAATTGACTGTGGATTCAGCTTCTCCATTGAAAATACACAGGAGCACACATGCTTATTTTTGAATCATCAGTTGTCTGGTTCTGCAGTGGGGAACGAAGCTGAGGAAATGGGTCTAGAATGAATCATGACATCACCAGACCTGGAGGCAAGGAGCTCCTCTGCAACTATGTTCTCAATCCTAGAAGCACTTCTGACGGATCTGCCAAGTAAATATGAGGCCACATCTGTGAAATAAGAATACACTTACGAGAAGTTCAAGAAATTAGCACATTCTCTCAACAAACTTCTCAAAGTCTCCTATCTAGTAACATGAGGTGTGGCTTCAATCAGCAAATCAGTCAGGAACATACTAGTCCTGTTGCAAAAATATCAGGTTGGGGCACAAGGCATGAAGGGAGCAACTACAGAGGTGGAAGCAACAACAGTAGTAGCTGCCATAGCCATCAGCAAGACAGACCCTGCATCTGGGCATAAATGGCCCCGGAAAAGGGTCATTTAAAAACCTGTGGGACAGGCTATGATGTACAAGCAGTTAGCTAACAATAATGATCAAAAATTGGGGGGTCAGGTGGCCAAGGCGAATCAGGGTCTTGGTACGTGCTCTGGAAAGGCCTCCAATGGCTGCACAGCATGTACAAACTTTGTAGCTATAGCTGGGGCAAAGGACATTGGGGAACATCAAGCCCACAAACCCTCTAATTGTGCTACTAATATAGCATCAAGGGCAGAGTTGATAGATGCTGATGAGGCACCTAGCGGAGCAAGCCAGCTGTGTGCCAAGGTCCAGCATAGGTGCCTGGGGGGGTGAGGCACAATCTGACGCATTGGAGATTGCTACTCGCCTCACTCACGGTGCGGTAGCTGTGGGTGGGGCAAAGGACGATCTGATATGCAACTTGGAAGGTATATTTGAACCTATCTGGGTTGCGGAGAAGGGAGTGGTATTTGGTGATGTGGCGAAGGTGGACTTGGACATGACTGAAGGGAGACAGTCGGCTGTAAATAAACAGCCTCCAGCATCTATAATTAATGCCTTGCAGCTCAAGTGTTTATTCTGTTGGTTTATGACAATTTTATTCTGAACCGTCAATGCTATAGTGCATGCCGTTTGCCCCTTCGCTGAATAAATAGTGTAGACATCAGGACTGCAGACATGTGTGAGGACTCTGCGTATGATACATCCATTGTCCATTTCTTTGATGAGAACATCCTGCCCTATATTATGGAATCTCAGGAGGCAATGCGCAAATTGGCCTATGATTGTTCCATTATACATATGAGGGGCACACTGGGCTCAAAATATACTAAGGCTGTGGATGGGAATGTCCATTTACCATTTCAGCGGGGTGGGCAGAAGATGAAGCAGGGGGCTTGCCACCCAGATCAGTCAGCCTGGCACAGCTAAAAAAGGGCGTCCTGAAATTGTGGACCTGGGAATTTTGGGTGATGAATCTCACTGCACATGGCTGGAGTTTTTGGTAAAATCAATGGAGATGCCATACTCCTAGCCAGGGCTTTGGACCTATTCACCTGATGAGTTGGAATACCAGGGGCAATAATCATATGTTTCAGGGAGATGGTCTTTTAAACTATCTAGACAGTTTTAATGTGGTACTACTCCATGAAACTTGGTTAATAGACCCACTAGTGGTAGATGGTTGGAACTTCACCACAAGAGCTGCAAGTAAGGGTTCACCTGGGTGACCTAAAGGAGGGGTGACATTAGGAGTGAAGAGTCAATTTGGGATTGTGGAAATACCTGTACCAACCCCTAATATTTGTGTGGCTGGGGTGACTTTGATGCAGAGCACAGCCATGTTTGACATACGGGTAAATGTTTATGTACCTCCTATATACATGGAGTTGTAGCCACTATGTGTTAAATTAAGGCTTTCTTGGGTGGCTTGGTTGAGGTGGGACCGGTAATACTATGTGGCTATTTCAATGCCAGGATTCCCTTGCCATTAAGACAGGTTATAGATGACGCAGATCCGATTATCTCATGGGATGGGTGGGAAGCCCTGAAAGGGCCACTCAATGGGGAATGTGTTGGGCCTGTCTATTATCCTCCTTTGGGTTTAGCGATCCACCTAATTTAACCAGGGTGGGTAAAGGGGGTAGCAGTACCTTGGATTACATGTTTGTTGCCAACCTCCCCACTATCGTGGAGGATATGTGTGTTTATCAGTGTGCGGAGAGCAATCACTCTCCAATTCTTGCACACCTTAGGCGGAAGGCAGTGTTCATAGACAAAAGAGAGTCTGGGCAACTCAATGTTGATCCTGGACGAAGTCACATCGCATGAAGCGACTCTAACCTGGATTGAGCTCTAAATTGTGCATCTTTGACATGTTGTCAGAGGTAGCTGTCGTCAAATGTCTGCTCTGCACTATGTCCATTTGAGGGGGCAACTAATGTGTTTATTTATAATAACGTACTATTGAATGAAGTTCTCGATATACTCTACCTGATTGCACGCTACTGGTCCTACATAGCAATTACTTAGAGATCACGGAGTCCTTCCTCCCTTTATTGAAGGCAGGGGTGAAGTGGGAGTGGTAAAATTCACAAACAACAGCTATGAAGCAATTGAGGGTAATTATCTCTGAAACTCTTTGCTTGGCTTGGCCTGCCCTGTTAAAAACAAGGAGTTCCTCATAGAAATAAGATTTCCCAACACTGGTTTAACTGTGTTCTTGCATCAGAAGCATTGTCAGTTTAGTAAAACTTTTTCATAAGCAGATATTACATTATCACATCTCAATGTTACATTAAATAAATGTTAAAAATCCTTCCTTACAATCTGCTGATCTATGGGGAACATATTATAGTTGAGATGACCCACCAGCCTCTGCAATATTTGCACAAAGTGACGGAATACGGCTGTTAATATCTCTAACTCTAGGATTACTTCCTAGACTATTTCTATACAAAGCTACACTACATAGACCAGATATAGCACAACAAAAAAAGAGTACAATGGATGAATGATTATCAGACCTACATGACTATGTAAAAATAAATATTACAAGAACAACTGACAAAATGGAGGGTTATCAAATGACTCCTACCAAAGGTGCATGATGAGTACACCTGCATAACATATATGGATGGATGTTCTTATCACAGGAAATGTAATTAAGGATGTAGTAGCTTATCTTATGCTTGGATGAATTGAACCACTGGACACACACAGAGTCATTAACTATGAGAGTTGCAGGCATTTATCAAGCCATCATTACTGCCATAAATCTTCAACTCCAGGAACAGGTGATATCCAGAAAAAATGTAATTGAAGCCCGAAGTGGATGTATAGAACACTTGTCAAACTTAAAGTCAAGAGATGCTGTAAATAAGAAACAAACTCATACTAAATTCAGAAGATGATCAAGATACTATGGGCCTCATCACGACTTCGGCGGTAACCCTTAAATCTGGCGGTAGCGCTATTACCGCCGGATTTAAGGGTCTGCCGAATCAGGGCTTCGGAGGATTTCGCCCCAGCTCTGAGCTGGGGGGAAATCCACCGAAAATTTGCGCTATTACCGCCGGCGGTATTAGCGCGAAGATTCCCCATTGAGCCCAATGGGGAATGGGGCATTCCCGAATGGGCTCAGTGGGGAATGGGGACTTACATTACCGCCGAACTCGTGATCTGGCGCTATTAGCGCCGGGGAGTTCAGCGGTAGGGCTAATACCGCCCACGCTAATAGCGTTACCGTTGCCGCCCAAGTCATGATGAGGCCCATAAAGATATAATTACAAGAGTCCCTGGTAGGTTCTCAATTCCAACAGAGTTCTCCTACTCTTCATTCTGTCAGCAGCGGCAGTGAAGTGTGGTATGCCCAAGGAAGTAGAAGTCTTGGCACTGAAGCTGATCATGGATGTTATGTGAGTGTTTGTTAGTGGACCAGATGTCTGAGTCTACTAATGCAATTGAGCTGCCATGATTTTTTGTTAATGCAGGTAATTATACTTTAGCTGTGTGCCCGTTAGAATAGAAGAGTCAAGTTGTGCAAATCCTTTCATTAGAGGAAATACAGAAATTGTAAACATATTTGTCCATTAGTGACAGTGATGACCAGCAATGTCATTGGTCTGAATGATTCAATTAAAAGGAAGCAATTGGTGACACCTTTGAAGAGACATAAGGCCAATCTGGTGGTATTACAGGAGATGTACCTGCTGTAGAAGGTCATGGGGTAAATTGTTATGGGGAATACTCCAGTACCTCCTACTGTTAAGACTGGAAGGGACTTGAAAATAAGAATTAAGAACTTGAGATGTGAGGTTATAAAGGTCTAGAAGGACAGCGAGTGTAGATATGGATCTAATCGCGTACATCACGGCTTCTTACAGGTTCAGGGGAGGGCACCTCTATCATGACATAGCATGTCATTGTGTGCACTAATTATAAAGTATCTACGGTATCAGGCTCACACGATAGATCACTGGTGGAGCAAATATATGACCAGAACCTGAGAAATTGGATCTGGCTCATGTGTGGAATACGCTCCATGCCAAGGAGGGGGAATACACCTTTGTGTTGGGGGTTTGTGTGGTTCATTTCAGATCTGATCTTGGCAGTGGTCAACACTTGGATGCCTAGTGTAGCCTACATAGTCCTTCACAACACAGACTCACTGTCACTACCTGAAGGACTATCTCCCCTCTCTCTGCAGAGGTTCCCAATGGCTACCACCTACTTACATTAAGAAAAATTTCTGTTAATAATTGGAAAAGTAAATATGGCAGATTAAACAAATAATATGAATATAATGAAATGGTTAAAATGTAGGTGGAGGTAATGAATCTTTTTAATGAATCTTTTATTTTATAAAATGCTCCATGCCAGAGACCAGTCTCAGAGAGGGACGGGATTTGGACCTGTGTTGCTCGGCGTTGCCTTACTTCCAAGACAAATGTGTTGGGCCTGATCTATCCTCTTTGCCCACTCAGTCGTTGTTGACTGAGTTATACATTTTATATCTGATCCAAGGCCAGTCCATTAACTAAAATGCCTGCAAGTTTTTGCATTTGCATTAGTTTTTAGCACCTGGAATTAAGGTTTCTGAGCTGTGATGTGGCCAGCTCCAAGGAAGACTGGGTTTGGAGTGTGGTAACCACTCTCTGGTGAGGCCCCTCCCATGCTAGAGTACTAGTAAGAAAAACATAGTGTAGCAATGTATCATAATAGTGTAGCACATCATTCAGTAGCAGACCACAAGCAGTAAGTTACCGGAGAAAGAGCCAATGACAAAGAAAGAAGACTAAGCCTGCAACACACTGAGGACTGATTCTGAACTGCATGTACAAGACCAACACGGTAATTCTATGATGGATGATCACTTTTCTTATTTGCTCAATAGTCTGTATCTATGTAAACATAATATGAGCATAGGCACATAATATGGAGTAAATAAGAAATGATGTTACATCTCGAAACTACGTCATACTTGACGTGGAGCTCAGAATCGAAGCCTAAGAAAGAGCGAGTGAGAGAAATAGAGAGAGAGGGAGAGATTCAGTTTATATCCAAATACATCTCATTAAGCCAACAGTCTCAAATGCTTGCTTCACTTCCGGCGACCACTCCAACATTGTGCGAGAAACTATACACTCACGCAGCTCTTTCGAGCGTGAATGCAGGACATTTTGGAGCCATAACTTGTGGTGATGTGCAACAATGGAATAACATTTTTTGGGTGGTGACTAAATAATAATAATAATAATGTCTTTCTCAATTATTATATCTTTTAAGTCAAATGCTTATTGGACTGTTGTTTTTAATATGGCTGTCTTTTAATGGCATTATAATGTTGTATTATCCTATTATCTGATGTAATTTGCCAGTTTATCTTACTGAACTCTTCACATTATATCTGGTCTCTCACTACTTTGTGTTTCATAATTTGGTGGTGGTGACATGTTACATTAACACTTTATTGTCGATATACCCCTACTGCAGAATTTTAATGATGTAGTGCAAAAATGGTGTTGAAAAAGACAGCATACGCGCTTGTACGCCACTCTTTTGCACTCTGCAGTTCAAATGAAGTAAAAAATGCCAACCATGTACCCTTCACAGGCGACGTTTGCAATAGATTCCTATGGATTCAATGTGCTTTTTGCTGGTGCAAAAATCTGACGGAATCCATAGGAAACCACAGCATTTGCACTGGCATGAAAATCCATGCCTGCAGAAATATTGTAGTATTTATATGCAGGAGCGGGAGTGGAGGCTATGCACGTTACATTTTGCCCCTCCTCTCCTCCATACAAATGTATGAAAATGGGGTGTGATATGAATGGTATTACCCGATTTACTCGTTTATTGACCTAGTTATAGCTGTATGTTTTACCTTCTTCCCTTTTGACCTACTTACCTGAACATGAGGAGCATGTGTCCCCCCGCACCCTTTAAAATGGAGTTGGGGTACCAATATTGCTCGGGGTTCCGTTTTCAATGAACAGTCAAAACGGGAGGCTTAAGCAGTTTTACTGCCAGCAGTCTGCCTGCAAACAAAATGTTTGTGGGTAGATCACATACATTCATATGAATAGAAGATGAAAAAGCCTTACCCAAGGCTAGTACATCTTCCATTCATGCTATTCCCTCATAGAAAATGTGGTCCTTACTAGGCCTTTCAGTTTTTCTATATACAAACACTCCAAAAGGTCTGTTTATGTTTCTCTGAATGGGTCAGGCATCAGGATATATGGCCTGCACCACTTCCTCATGTAAATCCTTCCCTCTCACTCTCACACACTTTGGCATTAGCTTATCTATGCAGTCATGTCTTGACCATGTCCTCTTCAGCCCGGGATTAATCAACTGTGCGACCATCCGGGGGATAAGGGGCATATATCTAGCCCCATACTCAAAGAAACCTCAGTGCTTCAGGGAAATATTATAGGACATACTGAGCCTTAATTATGTAAATCAGGGACTCAGCTACAGTTGTTTCTAACATTTTAAACCATAGCATTTGAATCCTGCATGTCTCTCTCCAGAACATTTGAGTGAACACACATCTAGGAACAAAAACAAGCAAAACTCAAACTTCCTACATACCCTATGCCTCATCAAATATGTATGTCTAGGTTGTCTGTAGCTGTTCCTACTGTCCACTCCTCTCCTCCTCGGATCCTGAACTGGATACCTTCATGCAAGGGACCAAGTCACCAACATGTTGAGAAACCACAACCATGCAAGAGAACCACTGTGGTAAAAAGGCAAAGTAGAAAAGTCTATTTACAAGTACATACCATGTGGAAATAAACATAGCATTAATGCTCTTTATGTATTGTGAATTAATGTTGTAAACTGTCGAGAATAGTTGTCTGCATTATGGCAACACTATATAAATAAGTTCAAATTACACTTACAATCTTTCATTGTTTGTACTGTATGGTATGAGCTGACATCTATGTGCATGAGAAAGGTTCTCGTGATCAATAGTTTGGTGCTACGCTGAAAAAGAAGCAGTCATTTAAAATTCTGAATTTAGAGTTTTGCCAACACATAGACATCAGCTCTCCATCCACAGACCCACTTGGTGTCTCCACGCCATGGATAACATTTGTGACACTCTTGATAGAGGACCTAGTAGAAACACTGGCCACCCTCAAAGCCACATCATATACAGATGACATCCTCCCAGCATCCATCCTCAAGACCCTCCCTGCAGAAGTTCTCCTTACCTACCTGGAGATCATGAACAGCTCCCTAACTCGAGGCAACTTCCCATTGACCCTAAAAACAGGACAAATCCTCCCTCTACTAAAGAAACCCTCTCTGGATTGCAACAACCTATGTAACTATTTCCCCATCACCCATCTTCCCTTCCGAGGTAGGGACAGGAGGATAGCTCAGGGGCAACACATTTGTCTTGGAAACAAGACAATACAGAGCAAAACAGGGTTGAATCCCGATCTTGCGATTAGAAACCGATCTCAGATATTAAGAGAATTGTAAAGAATGCAGTAGGCACACAAGTGCAGAAATGCATTGACACCAAGAATCTCCTCCAAACCTACCAATCTGTGTTCAGACTCAGATGCAGCACAGAGACAGCAAACATACAGGTGCTTGACAATGCCCTCAACATCCTTGATGATGGCCACACCTACCTCCTGGTTCTACTAAACCTCTCAGCCACTTTCGTCACAGAAGACCACCAGGTGCTTATGGACACCCTACAAAGGCGCATGGGGATCAGGCCACCTTGTCCTACCATGCTTCAAGTCCTACCTCGTCCTATCTCGCCAACTGCCAGCAGTTTCTACAGACAGACTCTTCTAGATTGCCAATGCTACCTGTCACATGTGGAGTTCTTCATGGTTCCATCCTCTCCCCAGTGAAATTCAATCTATACATGGAGCCTAGCCACACCTAACATTCACATCCACCAACATGCCGATGACATACAACTATACCTCCAGATCATTTTCATCGAGGACATCCATAGGCTCAAAACCTGCCTCTCGCTGATCAAGTCTACGATGTCCAGTGAATACTTGAAGCTCAACCCCTCGAAGACCAAGTTTCTACCCACCCGCCAACAACACCGAACATACAGACATGACTATTAACCATGAACTCTTATTACTTAACACCCAAGCTTACTGCCTGCAGCGAGTCCCTCGGGTTCCACATTGAGCATTGAATAACATCTCTCTTTAAAACCACACAGAGCTAAGAAAACTCTGATGAGGCAACTAGCGGAGCAAGCCAGGTGTGTGTCAAGGTCCACACACCACACAGAGCTAAGAAAACTCTGATGAGGCAACTAGCGGAGCAAGCCAGGTGTGTGTCAAGGTCCAGCATAGGTGCCTGGGTGATGCTTGGTGTCAGCACTCCTTCCCCTTCCTGTGAAAAGTCAAGCCCTTCCTCCTTCCAGACAAATTTATATCCACCATTCAAGCACTGGTCCTATCCCACCTGGATTTGGGCAATGCACTCAATAATTCCTCCTATCATCCACCTTGTGGCCCTGAGAAGTGTTCTACACATGGCTGCATGCCTCATCAAGGGTCTATGCAGATACCACCACATCACCCCGGCCCTCATTGATCTTCACTGGCTCCCCCGGCACGCACAAATCACCTTCAAGTCTTGCTGCATCATCTATAAGGTAGTCACACTCAAGTCACTGAGCTACCTCACGGAGAAACTCAGCATCTCTAATGAACAGCGCACCACCAGAAGTCAGGACACATGCAGACTTGAAATCTGCAATTACAAAACAGAAAGGAATAGAGAGCAAGCCTTCTCTGCCTATGCCCAAGACTATGGAACCTCCTCCCCAGCAGCATCAGACTCGCTCCACACCCCAATAATTCAGAAAATATCTCAAGACCCACCTCTTTAAAGAGTGTCTCCTTCTCAAAACCTAGGCCATCATGTTGCCCCATTACATCTTCGCCTCAGCTCCCTGACACCTTGTACAGATGTAGCACTCCTCTGTGCCCCTCTGTATCCTACCGCTGCTGTAAAGTACCTCGGTAAAATGCTGTATGGCTTCTCGAAGCTAGGAAGCTAGGTCAGTGCTCAGTAAATACCAAAATGATAATAATAATAATAATAATAATAATAATAATAATAATAATAATAATAATAATAATAATAATAAACAGTTTGACCTTGAAGGGGAACATTTAACACCAGCATGATGCTGGAGGTAAATCCTTTACTTTATTGCTAGTAAATTAGTGGATTCACTGGCAGTATTACCACTTACAGTAAATCATCCAGAAATTCCCCGGAAGTCCTATGGAATCCAAAAATGGGGAGCAACAGCATCCTACCACCACTCATAATCCGGGGGTCATGCCACAGGAATGAGTGTGGAACGAGTGACAATAATGGAAAAAGAGCTGGAGGAAAATTGGTAGATTTACAATAGATTTACCACCAAACTCCTGATTTGGCCTATTGCGTTGTTTACTTTATATTCAAATTGTCAAAACAAAATCCATGCTGTAGACATTTATTTGCCACTGTGACTGTTTAATTTTCCACTTATCCAGCAAACAAAATGTATAAGCGCTCTATCTGCCAACACTGATAGTAAGACAAATTTGACAGAATTCAGTCCCTGTGAAATAGAAACATTTTAAATTCCCAAAGGATTTTGAGACTGCTTCGGCACAGTCTCTGCACGCGGCATGCACTATGCCTCCCTTGACACCTCATTGAGTTAGTCAAGCTTTGCTTCTGTACTTTGGGGAACATCTCCCAAAGGCCAACACAAGGTGCATAAAGGGCCTCCTTCAAAAGTACCAGATCCATTGTTCACTCAGCAGGGCACATATATAGGAAAGCTCAACATAGGTAAACAAGGTTTCTTGAAAGAAGATGGGCCCGTGACATCCTCTTCTATTCTTCCTTTTGAGTTTCTACAGAAATGCACTACAGTGACTTTCATTCAAAGTGGCCGTAAGTAGCAGATATCCTAGGCAGCCTATGTCAGAAGTGGATCCTAACGTTGGAAGTGTTCGACTAACTGTAGATTGGTTAGTTTAGAGATGTTTTGTTATTGTGCTGTTACAGTAAATGTTGCTGTTATTTTAGTCTCAAAGTATATTGACTGTCCTTCGGATTGAATATTTAGTGTAAACAAGTTGTGGGAAGTGACAATTTGAGTTCAGTCACGAATACAGGGACACCTTGCAATAGATCAAATAAATGAATGTTCACACAGATACACAAATATACTAGTACTAGTATGCATGTTTTTTCTTCAATATTTCAGCCTCATGTAGTAGTTATACATATGTCTTATGGAAGGCAATCAGTGAAACAATAACATACATGATTAGTTCAGATCATACGAGTTGTAAAACAACATCATAAAAGATTATGAGATACACAATAAAATGCTGTCCCACTATATAAGAATATGTTGTAGGCTAAATACACTAAGGCTTAGCAAATAGAAATTCCATCCTAGCCACACTTTAATCCTTCAAGCGAAACATGTTCTAATATGATGTGGTTGCACTTCGGACAGAGCGGTGTTTTGTTGATGGATTTCTGTAGATCTGATCCATAAAACATTGTAGGCTTCAACACACCCTTTGTTCCTTCACAAACCTGTTATACAAATACACTGCTCTACATCAAGCAATGAGATACTTTAATCTCCATGCCTCACTCACAAAAGAAAAATAAATGGAGTGTAGACTGAATTGAATACTTATCACAAAATAAGTTCATTCCTTATGAAGGTTCACACTTGGGCTTATTTATGGGCAGAGGTAGTTGGTGGACAATGCAGTGTCTGGGGGCTCAAAAGATTGTTTTATTGCATGGTTTAAGGTTCACATTGTTTATTAAACTACAGCTGAAAAGTAGGGGGATTAGGTTTGACTGGGGTTCCTAGGTAAAAAGTCACTGGAATGTGTATAAAAGAAACACATTGGGGCTCATTACGAGTCCGGCAGTAACCGAGGTGGTAAAACCGCCTGGGTACCGCCCGACTCGTATTACCATTCTGCCTCTGTGATTCCCGGAATTACCGTGGCATTACAACCCCAGTTTTCCGGGAATCACGGAGGCGGAATGGTGTTAATACCCATTCCCATTGAGTCCCACAACCGTCACTGTTGTTTCCATACCGGGCGATTTGGTATGAAGCCGATTGTCTTCAAACAGTGGTCCTCCTTTGTTCTCACTCTCCCCTTTGAATGCCAACCCTCCATTGTGGCAGCCAGTGACACACTGGGCCTCATTACAAATCACCCGGTATGGAAACAACGGTGGTGGTAAACCCGCCGCCACCGTTGTTTCAATGCCAGGCAATCACAACTCATGCAGGCGGTAGGTGATGTACCCGCCAGGTCTGACCTGGCGGGTTTAACACCGCCCGCCTGCAGGCAGACGAGGAAACACCGGCAGCATTACGAGATGCTGCTGGTGTTTCCATGATCCCCATTCCCACTGAGTCGCATAGGACTCAATGGGAATGGGGATTAACACCATTCCGCCTCTGTGATTTCCAGAAAACCGCGGTTGTAATGCCCCGGTAATTCCCGGAATCACGGAGGCGGAATGGTAATACGAGTCCGGCGGTAACTAGGCGGTTTTACCGCCGCGGTTACCGCAGGACTCGTAATAAGGCCCACTGTCTTTGGGTTTTTAGTGTCCCCCCACTTATGTCTTGGTGGCTCTGATTTAATAATTTGCAAATCTCCCAAGACCCCATCCATGAATCCTTGCAGGCTCTACCCACAGTTTTGGGTGAATATGCAGGAGTCTGCAGGAAAACTGCAGTCTGATTAGGGTTAGCATGTGATGTTGCTTTGATTTTCCGGTACTTGTGCGACATTTTGAGCTAGTTCCTAGATGGGAGGGGATGTTGAATGCCTATAAAGGAAAATGTAACTTCCTGTTTCTTTTATGGGTTCAGTTTGAATTTTGTGATGGATATTAAATAGCAATTTATTTATCAGTTCACTAAATTTGTTGTGCACATGTGTGTTGTATGAAATTGTAGATACATTTGTACGGATTGCGGCAGTGATATCATTTGTCTTATCAAGTGCACCCTGATTCTGAAACCAACATCTGTTGACACCAGTACACCTTAACTTTGCATATTTGCAGTTTAACTGTGAATGCTAGCCAATATATGTAGCACTTGGGATTTAATGAAGAAGAATTGACAACCAAAGCAGATTTTTGAAAAACATGATATCTTGGTGAAAGCGCTATATGTGGCGCTCTGACCAAGATGTCGCTAATATTCATGTCAAGGCAAAATATAGTTTTTGTGATTCTGATGGCTCAGAACCCACCACGTATGTAATTGGAGTGTCCTGCACATTTATCTTTTTCACTTTTTGTCTAATAGGGCTTCTGTGGTCCGATGCAATGGAATTCTCAGTCGGGTAACATTTTGAGCTTGTCTCCCTTGGAGCCTTAAAAATGTATTACATGTTTGCTGAATTTAAATTAGATGGCAGCAATGGCATGGTGCTAGTGAGCTCACAGAAGAGTTTGCAGCACTCTAAGTGTTTCCTTCACCAAGAAAAACACATTGTTATCTATGTGTCAGCAGTGACGCAACGTGCACACATTTTCAAATTGTTAGGAGAAATGCACAACAAAAAGACTGTATTTGGTGGAATTAGAGCAAGCTGCATTGAATGTATATCTACAAATGTTAAAATGTGCAAAGGAAAAAAAACTTTTTTGTCTAAGAGCTTTTTCTTTCTGAAGCCAAGTAACATTTTGAGTTTGTCCCCCTTGGAGCTTCAAAAATGTATTACATGTTTCCTGAATTTAAATTGGATGGCTGCAATGGCATGGCAATTTAATGTTCAGCACCCTAAGTATTTCCCTCACAGAGAAAGACACATGTTTCTCTCTGTGTCATCAGTGACTCTAAGTGCAAACATGTTCAAAATATGTGTGAGAATGGCATTAGAACAAGCAGCATTGAATGTATATCTACACATGTAAAAAGGGTGCACTGGAATAAAACCATATTTTTTTGATACACATGTGTGTCAGCTCATTTCAGGATAGCGGCACATGTGTAAAAGAGATGTCACGAGTGCAACCCAAACTACACATATGAACCCAAGGGCAACATAATAGCCAGACCTTCAACTCAAGCCGAGACAAATAAGTAGTGTTTTTTAATGTTTTAGGACACTCCCGTTCATTTGAACCCCACTTTGTTTGCCCTCCAAAGTAGTGTAGTGATGATAGATAGGAACTTATAAAAACATACTGGCCCAAACACATATGTAAATGATGTTTCTATTAATTTCTTGATGAATTTCACTCATAGCATCTGAGAGTGCCATGCATGCCCAAGACACAAATGTATGCTAGTGGGCTGGTCAGGGAACCATCTGTGCTGCAGCAAAGCCCCTTGGCAAAGTACAGGCCACCTTTGAGAAAAGGCTGGCCTTCAAATGATGCAAATTAATATAAATAAATAAATAATGCACCCACTGTGCATTTTTATTTGTATTATTATTTGCGTCAAAAACTGTTTATGAAAAAACAATTAGAATGAATTGTTAATGCAAAAGCAGAATTCATTTTGTTTTCAATTTCAAAGAAACAGCCAGGTGCAAGCCATTAGTCATTCAGACACTTTGCTTTCTTTGAGCATCCTTATTCCCAGCTATTCCATCAAGTTTATGCTTTGTTTGGTTTGAACATGTGCTGCTAGAAACATGTCTGACCTCTTGTTCTTAGCAACATTTCGCCAGCATGTGATTGTCATGAGATCAACTGAATATGTGACCCACATCTCTTAAAAGCGTGACCAAGCCCAAATAACATGCAGGCAGTGATAACTAGGTTGATTTGGGGTTTGGCTGAGTTGATTTGCCCAGGCTTACTGCTGGCATCTCAACACACCCCTGCAAACCATGAATGTGTTCTGGTCTGTTGCAACATGGGAAGATGGCATGCATTCCCATGTATGCCTGACTCAGATGTCGGCTTTCGGCTGGCAGTGGTGCAGCCTTCGATGCAGCCCAGCCACTGATGACATTGGAAGCCTTGTAAGCCTTGCAAATATTGTCTCAATATTCGGAGTACTTGCAGCCATGGTTGGCACTACTGTACTGTGCTGACACCCTTGCTTTGTACATCTCCAACAAATCATAAACCATTTCCAAACCTTCCTTTACCCCACCCCATGTTTAGCTGCTGGTCTTGAGGACATCTTATTTGTTGGTGGTTATTGCTGAACACAATTTAGACAGTGAAAGCCGTGAGTGCAATAGGTTTCAAAACGTAGTTCTATGAAAATCAAGTGCTTGTCATTTGTGGCTGCTACCGTGCTTAAACACATTGTGTATAATTTCAATTAAACTGTATCTGTGCAAATGTCTCATCTGTCTGAGCCACACAACCAAGCCACTCCAGCTAATTCCACTTTCGAAAGATCAGCCAGACCCTACAAACAATGTTTTCTGAGCATGCCCCATAGAATTTCCACTTCACCCAAAGTATGCCAATATACTTAAAAAGAAATGCATGTGCTCATGTATGTCAGCTACTGCACTCAGCCAAGTAAAGTGTGAGTGCATGTTCAATCAGTACGCATGACTCACATACCTTTTCCCTTCACTCAAAGTGTGCTAATAAATTAGGAAATACAGATGATCTTTGGTGGAAGTTATTGTGTTCAAACATATCTGTACACTCGTACTCAAAGAGGATATTATCCCTTCTAAGACATTCTACAATGTTCTTCACTTTCCTGTAATGCAGGAAAACTGGCATTGGCCAGTGCTTGCCATATTCAACATAGCAATCATTTTCTACAGGACCTATTGCAAAACAGACTTTCTGAACTCTATGTGATACAAATAGCTTGTGAGGAGACTTTTCTTTTATCTCTTTAGCACTAGGAAATACAGTCATAATTCACACTGACGAAATGTCACATTACATTGTATTGTAGATTATTGAACTGCAACTGATGAAGGGACCCAGAATCCCGAAACACGTTGCACTGACGTTTTCAAACATAAAGAATATTTTACCTACTAGAACATTGTGGAATTTAATTATTATTACTGTTTTGGCAAAACAATTTTTGTAATACACTTATTTGAAAAAGAGTACACTTTCTACATTTTGGCTGATTTTTCAGTACCAAGGTGTGCAGGGGATGGGGGTATCCAATACTCATGGATACTCTTTGTATAATTTGTATCTCTATTCTCGTGTCAAGGATGCATTACCTTCTCTGCACCCAAATTACATGTATTAAACTTGAAGCAATTCTCATGATTACAATTGAAGGTGTGCACCAACACTTTGTTCTCTACACATTAGCCCTCATTAAAAGGTTGGTGGTCCGGTAATAACGATATCAGTAAGGAAATAACGGCATCATTTACCTGTGCATTACGACCCGTGATGCCGGTGCTACCAGCAACCACAGGGACCCATTGTGACTGGGTAGCACCTACCCAGTATGGGCGCGGGCAGGCGGCAGTCGTACCAGTAACACTGGCTTGCTGTAAGGAAGTGAACATTACGAGTTGCACAGCCATGCACTTACCGGCATTAAGATGCCGGTAAGAACGGTTACCATGATGCCGGTAATACCGGCATCGCGGGGCAGCCATTAATAGCAATCTGCTGTGTTCCAAACTGCCACAGGTGCAAACAATCAGCAGAGGTGGAGTCAATGGAGTAAGGCACAGTACAAAAGGTGCACACCCACACACCTCACCCTTCCAAGTCCAAAATGATACCACTAACAGTTGCCATACAGGAGCTGGAGGACATGCCTGCATTGCTACTACTCCAGCAGGCATTAAACCAGGGAATGCAGAGGAGGAGCAGGAGGAGAAGGAGGGTGAGACTGGGCCAGCACATACCACCAGTGCAGACAGTGGGACCCCGCAGGGAGCCACCAATCCCTCGCATCACAAGGTCCAGTCCATTTGACTTAACCACTGTACAGATCCACACCCTGTACCGCCTGGACAGAGACACAATATGCACAATTGTGGATCTGATTAATCATGACCTGGTCAGCCTGATCAACATCCGTCAACATCCGTACCAACATCCGTACCACCATCCCCCCTCTGCTGAAGGTAGTGTCTGTGCTCCACTTCCTTGTCACAGGCACCTACCAGCACACAGTGGGGCAGCTGCATGCTTCTCACAACCATGTTTCTTACGTGTGCTGAACCGGGTGCTGGATGCACTCCTGAAACATGCAAGGCCCCACATATTGCTACCACGGACTGCAGAGGAGGTGAATGCCACCAAAATTCCATTCTATGCACTGGCAGGCATGCCAAATGTCATTGGTGTCCTCGACTACACCCATGTGGAGCTGGTAGTCCGGCATGCTGTGGAGGTAGTGTACCGCAACCGGAAGCAGTACCACTCCCTGTCCAGGTGCTGTGTGATGCAAGCAAGATAATTACGCATTGCAGTGCTAGATACCCAGGATCCGCACATGATGCAATGGTGCTGCACAACTCCACACTTCCCCGATACATGGAACATCACGCTGCACAACGTGCCTGGCTGCTGGGTAAGTCCAACCACCGGGCCATGGGGGTTGTTGTTGGGGGGGCACCACAAGCATATGCAACCTGTCTGCTGGCTGGGCCATGGTGGTTGTCGTTGGGAGGGGGACCACGATCATATGCAACTTGTTTTCCTGGCTGGGCCACGGGGGTTGTTTTGGGGGGACACCGTCCTGGGTGCCAAACACTGTGACCGCAATGATCACAACAGGATGCGCAAGACCTACAATGGATGCAGACATGCCATGGCCGCACAGCTATGTGTAAATGGTAGCTACAAACACAGGACCCACCCCTGCCCATGCAGATATTACATCATCAGACCTGAGCCACAGGTACCACAATGCACCAACCTGCAGTCACAATGCATAATTCACATAAGTGCAGCAAAGTACATCACAGGTCATGCAGCCATGACTGAGGAAAATCCAACAACCTCTCAGGGAATCCCCTGTCGCTTCCCCTGCCTGACAGGTGCACCGCAGACCACCATGCCATTCCGTGCACCCGAAGGGACACTCAAAAAACCAATGGAACATGGATGTAAAAAATAGAATTCAGCAAGTAGTCAACACCACTGACATGTGCGCGAGTGGTCCAGGACCAATAGACAGTATCTCAGTTCCACCATGCCAGTTGACACCCAGCGCCATCACAGAAACGTCTCCCCACACTGGCAGACCATATCACCAATTCCATTGTGAATTGCTCACATGGGTGTAGGCATTGACGGACATATACATGGTGTCATGAAGTAGTTGAAAGCATGATTGTCAAAAAGCGTTTATCATTTTGCACATCAGGGAAATGCATTTTACAGTGCCCTACATGCATACTGAATCCTCCTCTGCAACACAGCCATCACATGTGAGTACATCATGGACCTACTGACTTCATCTGTGTGAATGCAGGAATCGGATGTTAAGGTCCCTAATACCTGAACTTTACCCATGCTCCCCGACCATGGATCAAGTACACCAACCTGAGTGTTGCTCTAATGAAATGGCAGTATCTGGCAATGGAAATCTCTTGCATTTGACCAGGAACAATGAACAGACAGCGTCAGGGGCGTTGCTAGGGGGGGGGCTAAGGGGGCTATAGCCCCTGATCTTTTGGTTGTAGCCCCGGATAGAATCTCAGGAGCTACAGCCAAAAGACAAGCTAGCCCCCAGTCCCAACAGTTCTGACATCTGCTTAGCCCCGGGTCTTTTCCAGACCTAGCAACTCCCCTGGACAGCGTACAAAAGGAATGCCTAAAGCCCTCCCAATCAAATTGTCATTTGCTCCCATACAGGTGATGCTGGGTATCCCATGAAGCTGTGGCTCCTCACCACTGTCAGGCATCCACTCAACAGGCATGAAGAGGACTACAACTGTGCACATGCACACACCCGTGTGATGATTGAGCAGATTTTGGGGCTGTTGAAGGCACGGTTTTGCTGCCTCTGCAGGTTGGGTGGGGCAAACATATACAGGCCTGAGAAGGTGGGCACAATTGTTTTGGTATGTGCCATGCTGCACAGCATGGGCATCCGACACAATGTACCTTTGCCCCCTGACATGGACCAAATTCCAGCGGAAGATGAGGATGATGATGGGGAAGATGCTGCATACTGGCCACAGCACAATGTGCCTGAAGGACGTGCTGTACGCCAATCTTTGATTGCACAGTATTTCTGATGGACTGGGTTACAAAAGGCACTGGGAATGGTGAACAATGTGCACTGTTAAGAAATACATTTACACAGACTCAAAAATCAGTGTACAGTCATGTGCTTTTTATATGCACACCAGGTGTATTAATCAAATGTGAACTATGTACAATGAACAGGTATAAATGTGGAACTCAACCCCTTGATGTTCTAAAATGTAGGCAGAATTATATGCAGTACCCTTTGGGAACACCACACACAATTAGGACTACAAGTTACAGTACAAATTCACATTTAGTACAAGCCTGTACTACACAGTAAAGTGGTAGCGATGGCTGAGCAGCCAGACTTATCTCAAGAGTGAAGTGAGCAGTATCAATAGTTACACAAATGACAGCAATTGCTATGATTCAAACAAACACTGACTCACGGTTTACGAGTAAAAGAATGTACATTTATTTACACATCAGTTATTAAACATTTCACTATTATCAAGCAGTTGAAAAATCATGTTGCTAATGCTCTACGCTGCACCCAATAGATTCTGGACAAGTAAGGCTCAAAATGAAGTGTGAACAAAATGGCATTCCAGCCATTTAAAAGGGAGAGAAAGACAAAGTTAGACAGAAATTGAGCAGCACCAACACGTAAGTAAGCAGGGCAACCTAGAAAAAGGAAATACAGTGAGGAAATCAAATTAAAAGGGCCTGGCCCAAAGTCAATGGACCAAAATCTTTGCAGAGGATCACACAGTTCAGAGTAGTTTGCGGTTAAGTCTTTGACAAGAGTTCAGAACGAAGTTGGTCGGACGAAAAGTTACTTAAAAGAATGGAGAGGACAAGCCCTCGGATTGGTGAAAGATTTCACACACTTTCACCGCGGCTGTACAAAACGAACAACTGGGTTAGCACAGTACCTTTAAAGCAGAAGAATGCTGTGGCTGAGGCAGATGTTCCTGGCAGGTGTTAGGAAAGATTTCGTAATTGTAGGTAATTTTCCTTCCATGTGGCAACCCCTAAACTTTTTGCTGTTGTTTTTCACCTTGTTCTTGACTTTGCCAGAGAAGTGCAGCCTTCTGCCGCACTCCTCTGGGCTTTCGCTCCTTTCTTACGGGGAAACTGACATGCCCTTAAGACAGTCAGTACCGGGGAACGTTGTTTCCCGTAGTTTCTTTTATCGTGTCGCAGCTTTAGTGCAACACGACACAAGAGGGCACTGTAGGCTAAGTTACAGCTCTCTTGGGTCTCTAGCCTTCTACAGGCCCTAGATACTCTTTTAGGATGGTATTTGATCGGTGCAAGTCATTCAGGCACTGGAATGGTGGCAGCGATCGTTTTGTGTATTTTGAGCTCCTTTTGGCGTTCTGAGCGCATTTTTCGCGCTGAACCCAAAATGGTGGCCTGGCTCCCAAAATGGCCAGACGACGAGGCTCCTTTGTCCTGTCCACTGACCGTCTTGCTCCCTTCACCTTCCCCAGGTCGGGCGACCCGGGGCCTTCCTTATTTGGGCATGTACTTTCCCGCGAAACGCAGATGCTTTCGCGGGCTTCTACATGTCGTTTGTGTGCCTCCAGGGTGTGGGCTGGGATGTCTGGTCCCAATACACATCCTGGGTGCCAGAGAGTCTAGGGCGGTGTGAATGCCTGGGACCACCGTGGTCCGTGATTGGTCCACGTATGGTATGTGTGTTGATGAGCGGATCTCCCATTGGCTCCCCTCCGTTTTGGCGCGAAGGGAACCGTGGATAAGAGGGGGCTGGAAACACCACTACCATGTCGATCTCCTGAGTTCTCACGAACGAAGGAATACAGGAGCCAAGTATCCTGCAACCACGAGGCTGGACCGAGGAATCGCTGGTGACCCGCTGAAGGAATCCTCCTTTGCACTGCTGTCGTCCTGTGAAACCCTTTCCTCCTTTGATCGAACCAGAAGGCCTGTACTGGTGCTTCGACCTTTGGAATAGCAGGAACAGCTATTCCTGGCGACTTCATCCTCTCCTGCCAAGTAAGCCTTCGGAAGTGTCTCTGGGCCATCCAGTTGACTGACCAGCTTACAAGGGAGTCCTGCTCTGTAACCGCCGCCAGGTTGTGTTGTATCTTGAGTCCTTGTCACTCTCCCACGCTTCGTGCACTTGGCGTTCCCAGGTCTGAAGGGAGGAGTGTACATTTGGCTCAGATACACACGGCCGCTCCGTTGTCCTGCTGCGGCAACAAACTGTGCCGGTTTCGTCGATTGGGACGCCTTTTTGCTCTACACGACTACGAGGCGTTCCCTGCTCTTCTGAACCTGCCAGCTGCTGAAACTAACGTGGAGAAGCCTTGGTCTGCTTGCTTCGGGGACCGGTGAGTAGTATAGCTAGGATCTGGTCGCCCTCCTGCAGTATCCCATTGCTTTTCCCTGCTGTGTAAAAACAGCACCCTTTTGCCGTACTCGCGCTCTGCTTCTGCCCGCTGTGGAGGCTGCGCTTGAGTTGCGGAACCTGTTCTTCTTCTGCTGTGTACTAACCCGAACTGCCTGACTTCCTTCGAAGAGCTTCTCCTTTTGCCCGTTGGCACCGGCGTGGCAGGTACTTTGAGCACAAGGCTCCACTCTTCGCAGGGCTCGGACTTCCATTTAGCCTCTGAAGACGAACTGAGTCTAAAGCATTATCGCACTGCCTGTTTTCCTTCCCTTTCAGGTGGACTACACATTTTGTGCGTGTAACGCTTATGACTATCGTATTTGTATATATATTGTGTTGATATGGTATGTGTTGGCTTAGTATTGTGATATTGTGATTTTCTCGCTACGGTCATTATTTTAAAGGCCTTAAAATAAATGTGTATCTATTTTTGATATAACAACTGTTTGGAGTAGTTTGTAAGCGCTCTTGCTTTGCGTGCTCATTGCGAGCTTTCAGTCACCCTCACCCCTCTTGAGACCTAGTCTTGACCGCCGCGATCGCTACCTTGATTGGTCTGGCTTGTCCAGAGGTTACCCTGTTCCAAGTAATTAGGTTGGCCTTCTGAACTTCTGCGCCACCAGGACAGAGTTCAGAAATCCGTCTTAACAAATTGGTGTACAGCGGTGGGATACGACTGAAGGTATCCAGTGTTGCGCTCGAACTAAGGCATTTCAGGTTATTCCAACCAGTACACGTAGTGAATTGTTGTAGTATAACTTTAAAAAGGCCATAGTCCTATCAAACAGTATGGAAACAAGTACCTTGTTAACTTTAAATGCTTCTAAATCAGAAACACTAAAAAATATGTGTGCGGAGAGAGGTGTTTCCTCTCAAGGCACGAAATTGGAAATGATCCAAAGAATCGTGGCGTGGCAAGAAGCGCAGCTTGACGCTATAACTTCTGAGGACAGTGCGGAAGGTGGTGGGGCTGCTCTCACTGGTAGAACCGACGGTTCTGCCGCCGCACTGATCCACCGCGACCACGAGGACAGGGAGGACGAGATGTCTAATGTTTCCTCTGCCAGTGCTGATGGGGAGGCTATGCTTGAATTCAAGAAGCAAGAGCTGCGGTTTAGGCAGCAGGAGCTTGAATTCAGCATAGCCAAACTAAAAATCGAACAGGCAGAAAAACAAAAAGACAGGGATCACCAGTTGGAACTGGCCAAGCTTCAGGTTGCAAATGGGTCCAGGGGTCCTGGACATGGGTCTGGGGCCTCCTCTCATCCACGATTTCCGAAAGATCTGCTCAGTGTGTATGAAGAAAGGAATGACATTATGGACTGGCTGAATGCGTTTGAGTATGCATGCGAGGTTCAGGAAGTTGACAATGCTGATAAGATTGCGTGGTTACTCAGTAGACTGCCCCATTCTGACTGTAGTGCCATTATGGAAATGTCGAAGGCTGAGCGAGCTGATTTCGCAATGTTAAAGCAAACTCTCATTTTAAAGTTTGGGAAGACTCCGGCCCAATATTTAAAGCGTTTTCGAGAGTATAAGAAAAAGGAAGGTGGTACTTGGGTATCTTATGTCGCTGAATCCTTGAAAAACTTAACTGGCTGGGTCGAAGGTTATAAGGTTTCTACCTTCGAAGGCATGATAAATCTTGTCATGCTGGAACACATTTTTGCTTCTTCTTCCCCGGAGCTTAAGCAGCATTTGGCCGATTCGAAGGAGATAGATCCTAAGAAGCTGGCCATTGCAGCAGACTTATGGGTGTCACATCGAGTGTCCCATAAGGACAAAACTCATCCTGGTAAGCAGGAGGAAGGGAAAAAGTCCAAAGATATGGAGGGTGGGGAATCTGCTAAATCTTCTTCCCATAAGGGCCACAAAAAGAAAAACAAGGGTAAGACACAAGAGAACTCACAGGGTAGTGGAGGTCAGCCTCCGAAACTGAACTCTGGTTACAATAAGCCTCCCTATGTAAACAGACCCATTGGAACCTGTTTTGCTTGTGGAGCAACTGACCATGTGAAGGGGGATCCCCGTTGTAAGGTTAGACCTTTGGGGGTCCACTCCGCTAATCTGGCCTTCTCCTCCTACGAGGAAGAAGAGATTACAGGAGCATCCTTCTCCTCAGACTCATTTCCCAGCGGAATAGAGGCTGAGGTAGTTTTAGTGTCCCTGGGTTCCTGGGAGCCTAAAGTCGCAGAGGCTTATGCTAGGATTCCGGATAATACCAAGCACTACTTTAAAGACAGTGTGCTGATCAATGGAGTAGATACTCCAGCTCTTAGGGATAGTGGGTGCAGTCGCACTGTAGTGGATTCTACCTTGGTAGACTCAGAAGAAGTTGCCAGAGCTACTCTGATGCCCACTAAGTTGGCTGACGGCCCCCTCCGTATGTTTCCCGTGATCCCTGTAAATCTTACTTTAAATGGTACAGCAGTCAGGATTCCAGTGAGCATTCAGAGAAACGTCCCGGGAAAGGTCTTGTTAGGCAATGATCTTAGAGCTTTAGGGCTCGTAGGAGACACTGCCGAACGACCCTACACACGGTCTCAAGCACGGGCAGCATTGGCCAAGTCCAATACGCCGCCCCAGCCGAAGGGGAAACCCAAGGCGAAAGGAGTCAACAAGTCACGACGAGGGAAAGAGAATATTCCCCCGAGCTAGCCTACCGCTGCGGTGGAGGAAGTTGGTCAATCGCCCGGGCCTAACGAGGAGGTGGCGATGCCTGAAGTATTCGACCCCAACGATCATCCTGAACTAAAAGACTTGTTAGTTGAAGGAGGTCCTGATAGGGACGAATTCAGTAAAGGCCAACGTGAGTGCCCATCTCTGGAAGGCCTAAGGAGACAGGCCTAATCCCAGCTTGAGGGTGAACCTCCTGGGACGCATAGGATTTATTGGGAAGGTGGACTCCTGTATAGTGAGCCCACAGAGTCTACAGAAGGAGACCATAGGAGGTTGGTGGTTCCCCTTGCTGTTAGGCCCTTCCTCCTGCAGTTGGCGCATGAAGTTCCCTTTGCTGGTCACCTTGGTATGAAGAGGACCAAGCAAAGGTTATCCATGCACTTCTACTGGCCCAAGATGGGGGTGCAAGTAGAAAGTCACTGCAGGAGTTGTGCCTCCTGCCAGTTGTCTGGTAAGGTTGGCGCGACAATCCAAGCTCCGTTGGTACCGCTCCCAGTTGTGGGGGTACCATTTGAAAGGGTAGGGATCGACATCGTTGGTCCCCTTGACCCGCAAACATCCTCGGGCAATAGGTTTATCCTGGTGCTGGTCGACCATGCAACCAGGTATCCTGAGGCCATCCCATTGAAAACTGTAACTGCCAAGTCAGTTGCAAAAGCTTTACTCGGCATATTTACTAGGGTTGGCTTCCCTAAAGAAGTTGTGTCAGATCGTGACAGCAACTTTATGTCGAAGTATATGCAGGCTATGTGGAAAGAATGTGGGGTCACCTACAAGTTCTCTTCTGCATACCACCCCCAGACCAATGGTCTGGTGGAACGTTTCAACAGAACGTTAAAGAGCATTATTGGGGCTCTGGAGGAGCCCCAGAGAAGAAAATGGGATCTTCTTTTACCATGCTTACTGTTTGCCTACCGAGAGGTACCACAGGAGGGTGTTGGCTTCAGCCCCTTCGAACTTCTGTTCGGTCATCCCGTACGGGGACCCTTAGCTATCGTCAAAGAGGGATGGGAGATGCCCACTCCCCCTGTTACTACCAATGTAGTTGATTATGTGCTAGGGCTCAGAAAACGGATGGTACTTCTGATGGGCTTGGCTAGTGATAAATTGAAGGCAGGGCGAGCGCTGGTGAAACATTGGTACGACCAGAAAGCTTCCCTCATCAACTTTACACCTGGTCAGCAAGTCCTGATCATGAATCCCATAAGGCCTCGAGCTTTACAGGACAAATGGTCAGGCCCTTACACAGTGGTGGAGCCCCTGGGTGAGGTTAACTATTTAGTGGACCTTGGAAGGCCTGGACAGGCTCCAAAAGTGTTCCACGTGAATAGGCTGAAGGCTTTCGTCCCAAGAGTCGAAATCGCAGCACTGCTACTGGCGTCAGACGTTGAGGAAGAGGAGTCTGAACCTCTCCCCGACCTGTTCCAGAGCGGTCCTTCAGATAGCTCCATTGAGAGTGTCCGAGTGGCCCCTCACCTGACTTCTGATCAACAGGCTGAGGTGAAAAGTTTGCTTAGGCAGTTTTCCCCCCTGTTCTCACAGTCGCCTGGTTTGACACCTTGGTGCAAACATAACATTGACACAGGAGACAGTGTACCTACCAAAAGTAGGGGATACAGGATGTCAGATAAAGTACGGTCTTATATTAAGACCGAGGTCAACAAAATGTTAGACCTTGGGGTGATTGAACCCTCTAGTAGTCCTTGGTCCAGTCCTGTGGTCTTGGTTCCAAAGGCAGGCACTTCTGAATTGAGGTTCTGCGTGGATTACAGGGCTCTGAATGCTGTCACCAAGACAGATGCACACCCCTTGCCTCGAACAGATGATCTGGTGGATACTTTGGGTGCCTCCAAGTACCTCAGCACGTTTGACCTCACTGCTGGCTATTGGCAAATAGCTTTAGCAGAACATGCCAGGGAGAAGACAGCATTTTCTACTCCAGACGGCCTTTACCAATTCCGGGTAATGCCGTTCGGGTTGAAGAATGCACCTGCCACTTTCCAGAGGCTTGTGAATCATGTGTTGAATGGGTTGGACGAATTCTGTCTTGCATATCTGGACGATATAGCAGTTTTCAGTGCCACCTGGGAAGACCATGTGAAACACTTCGGGATTGTGCTCCAGGCTCTTCAGAAAGCCCACTTGACCATAAAGGCTAGTAAATGCCAGATTGGACAAGGCTCAGTGGTTTACCTTGGACATGAAGTAGGTGGAGGGAGGATACAGCCTCTACCCAGTAAAGTACAAGCAGTACAAGACTGGCCTACCCCCACTATGCAAACCCAAGTGAGAGCCTTCTTGGGACTCACGGGGTATTACCGCAATTTTGTGGCAGACTATGGCACCATAGCTGCCCCTCTGACTGCCCTCACAACTCCGAAGAAACCCAAGAAGGTAACTTGGACCGACGAGTGTGAGAAGGCCTTCAATGGCTTAAAAGACTCCTTGTTCCAGGCCCCTGTGCTCAGGGCCCCTGATTATCAAAGACCTTTTATCGTGCAGACGGACGCCTCTGACACTGGGATAGGAGCTGTACTATCACAAGTAGATGAGAAGGGTAAGGAACACCCTATCGGTTTTATTAGTCGCCAGCTTAAGGACAGAGAGCTCAGATGGTCCACGGTAGAGAAAGAATGTTTCTCTGTTGTGTGGGCCCTAAGGAAGCTGAGGCCCTACCTCTATCGGACCCACTTCACTGTGCAAACTGACCATAAGCCGTTAAAGTGGCTAATGAACATGAAGGGGGAGAATCCAAAGTTGCTTAGGTGGTCCATAAGTCTACAAGGCTTCGACTTCACTATTGAGCATAGGCCAGGTGTCCAACATAGCAATGCTGATGGGTTGTCCAGAATGTTTAACCGACCTGAACAAGAGACTCATCCAGGGGTGGATTAGTTCCCCCTGTCCATAGTCTGGGAGGGGCGAGTGTTAGGAAAGATTTCGTAATTGTAGGTAATTTTCCTTCCATGTGGCAACCCCTAAACTTTTTGCTGTTGTTTTTCACCTTGTTCTTGAATTTGCCAGAGAAGCAGCCTTCTGCCGCACTCCTCTGGGCTTTCGCTCCTTTCTTACGGGGAAACTGACATGCCCTTAAGACAGTCAGTACCGGGGAACGCTGTTTCCCGTAGTTTCTTTTATCGTGTCGCAGCTTTAGTGCAACACGACACAAGAGGGCACTGTAAGCTAAGTTACAGCTCTCTTGGGTCTCTAGCCTTCTACAGGCCCTAGATACTCTTTTAGGATGGTATTTGATCGGTGCAAGTCATTCAGGGACTGGAATGGTGGCAGCGATCGTTTTGTGTATTTTGAGCTCCTTTTGGCGTTCTGAGCGCATTTTTCGCGCTGAACCCAAAATGGTGGCCTGGCTCCCAAAATGGCCAGACCACGAGGCTCCTTTGTCCTGTCCACTGACCGTCTTGCTCCCTTCACCTTCCCCAGGTCGGGCGACCCGGGGCCTTCCTTATTTGGGCATGTACTTTCCCGCGAAACGCAGATGCTTTCGCTGGCTTCTACATGTCGTTTGTGTGCCTCCAGGGTGTGGGCTGGGATGTCTGGTCCCAATACACATCCTGGGTGCCAGAGAGTCTAGGGTGGTGTGAATGCCTGGGACCACCGTGGTCCGTGATTGGTCCACGTATGGTATGTGTGTTGATGAGCGGATCTCCCGTTGGCTCCCCTCCGTTTTGGCGCGAAGGGAACCGTGGATAAGAGGGGGCTGGAAACACCACTACCATGTCGATCTCCTGAGTTCTCACGAACGAAGGAATACAGGAGCCAAGTATCCTGCAACCACGAGGCTGGACCGAGGAATCGCTGGTGACCCGCTGAAGGAATCCTCCTTTGCACTGCTGTCGTCCTGTGAAACCCTTTCCTCCTTTGATCGAACCAGAAGGCCTGTACTGGTGCTTCTACCTTTGGAATAGCAGGAACAGCTATTCCCGGCGACTTCATCCTCTCCTGCCAAGTAAGCCTTCGGAAGTGTCTCTGGGCCATCCAGTTGACTGACCAGCTTACAAGGGAGTCCTGCTCTGTAACCGCCGCCAGGTTGTGTTGTATCTTGAGTCCTTGTCACTCTCCCACGCTTCGTGCACTTGGCGTTCCCAGGTCTGAAGGGAGGAGTGTACATTTGGCTCAGATACACACGGCCGCTCCTGCTGCGGCAGCAAACTGTGCCGGTTTAGTCGATTGGGACGCCTTTTTGCTCTACACGACTACGAGGCGTTCCCTGCTCTTCTGAACCTGCCAGCTGCTGAAACTAACGTGGAGAAGCCTGGGTCTGCTTGCTTCGGGGACCGGTGAGTAGTATAGCTAGGATCTGGTCGCCCTCCTGCAGTATCCCATTGCTTTTCCCTGCTGTGTAAAAACAGCACCCTTTTGCCGTACTCGCGCTCTGCTTCTGCCCGCTGTGGAGGCTGCGCTTGAGTTGCGGAACCTGTTCTTCTTCTGCTGTGCACTAACCCGAACTGCCTGACTTCCTTCGAAGAGCTTCTCCTTTTGCCCGTTGGCACCGGCGTGGCAGGTACTTTGAGCACAAGGCTCCACTCTTCGCAGGGCTCGGACTTCCATCTAGTTAGGTGCCTCTGAAGGCGAACTGAGTCTAAAGCATTATCGCACTTCCTGTTTTCCTTCCCTTTCAGGTGGACTACACATTTCATGCGTGTAACGCTTATGACTATCGTATTTGTATTTATATTTTGTGGATATGGTATGTGTTGGCTTAGTATTGTGATATTGTGATTTTCTCGCTACGGTCATTATTTTAAAGGCCTTAAAATAAATGTGTATCTATTTTTGATATAACAACTGTTTGTTGTAGTTTGTAAGCGCTCTTGCTTTGCGTGCTCATTGCGAGCTTTCAGTCACCCTCACCCCTCTTGAGACCTAGTCTTGACTGCCGCGATCGCTACCTTGATTGGTCTGGATTGTCCAGAGGTTACCCTGTTCCAAGTAATTAGGTTGGCCTTCTGAACTTCTGCGCCACCAGGACAGAGTTCAGAAATCCGTCTTAACAGCAGGTCCTGCAGGCTCACGGTTCCTGAAGCGACTGTTGGACTGACAAGAAGGAGTAAGTCTGGATGGCCCTGCACTGCCCAGGGAAGGAACAAGCAGCAGAGCAAAGCGAAGAATAAAAGGTGTGCTCCTTAAAACACAAGCCGGGCCCGTTCCTCCTGGCTATCCCGTTCACTGTAGCTCTGTATAGCAAATTCGACCAGAGAAGGGAGGCCTGGCGACCAGTTTGGTGAACTGGTTGTTCCCACCAGCTCAAGGGGAGAAGATTGCTTGCAGATCTTCCCTGCCGTCAAAGTTTGAAGATTTAGACCCGCAGCAGGGCTTCACCGGGCGGTAGAGGTCCTCTTCTGTCAGCTTCTCCTCGGCTCTCTAGATCCAGTGGTGACTCTACCTTTCCAGACCCAGAGAACTGCTTTTTATGCAGTTTTCCGCCATTCACACTGCCTAGCTGTCAATCACACAGCAGGGTGGCTGTCCCGCCAGGACAATCACCACAGCCAATCCATATCAGAGTGCAAAATGGGTCTCCAAGGAGACCCTGTGCAGGGACTCCTAAACCTCTCCCTCACATCCTGGCCCCTGAGACATACAGGCACCTAAGGAGGGCTTCTGTGCAGAAGCCCGCGAAAGGACAGCGAACAAAGCAAACAAACCTGGTTTGGCACACAGAGTAAAACACGAGAAAGACTTTTACAAAAAAAAATGCTGAACAAACCCAGTCAGAACCATCGAAAAATGTATATGTTCCAACGGGTTTAGGTTCGAGGCAACCAAGATAGCCTAAAACAATTCCCAGGCTACTTAAGATAACCACGGTAGGAAAAATGGGGTAGTTACCACTGCCACCAGCCAAGTCTTAAGGAAAATGGAACAAAACAATGTTCCAAGAGAAACAGACAACAGGGGGAAGTATCAACCCCTTCAAGAACTCTATGTAAGATAGTTTGTACTGGGTCTGTGAGTTTTAAAAGAGGCTAATAAAGTCATGGCAACTTTACATGTTCTGAGAGAGTAGTCAGTCTCAGAAAATAGAGTCGGAGTTGGGAAGTCTGAAAAAGACAACCCTGTGTCACTGCACTGAAGGTGCTGTGTAACACACAGTAAAAAGTTGATGCCTATGGAGTATTTGAGGCTCCACAGTCTATGAACACAAGAAAATGTTAAACACACACAGCAAAACACATGCAAGAGTGGGAAAAAAGGCTTACAATCTTACTAGGTGAAAAAAATAAATCCTAGAAATCCAGAAAAGCTGCTGAAGGACTCAGTAGGTAAGGGAAATTAGCCATTCTGGAGAATTCTCCCTAACACTCGCCCCCTCCCAGACTAAGGGACAGGAGGATTTAATCTACTCCTGGATGAATCTCTTCCTCTAGTCGGTGAAACACATCCTAGAGAGACCATCAGCATTTTGGTGGTGACATCCTGCTCTGTGCTCAATGGTGAAATCAAACCCTTGCAGGCAGATCGACCATCTTAAAAGTTTTGGGTTTTCCCCTTTTATTTGCATTAACCATCTCAAGGGTTGGTGGTCAGTTTGAATCACAAAAGTAGATCCATACAAGTATGGTCTAAACTTCTTCAAAGACCTCACAATGGCAAAACATTCACACTCTATGGTTGCCCAGCTTGTTTCTGGTTCCGTCAGTTTCCTACTGATGAAGCAAATGGGGTGCTCCCTACCTTTCTCATCCAGTTGACTAAGGACTGCATCTATACCTGTATTGGATGCATCTTTCTGCACAATGAAGGGTTGGTGATAATCAGGAGCTCTTAGGACTGGCGCTTGACAAATGGCTTTCTTCAGGCTTTCAAAGGCTTGAGTGCACTCCTGATTCCATCTTACATTTTTAGGGAATTTTGGAGAGGAGATCACATTCAAGGGAGAGGCTATGGTCCCATAGGTCTCAATGAAATTCCTGTAGTCCCCAGTGAGACCTAGGCAGGCTCTCACTTGGGTTTGAGTAGTAGGGGTGGCCCAGTTGTGTGCAGCTTGTACCTTTCTAGACAATGGCCTTATTTCACCTCCTCCTACCTCATGACCAAGGCAGACCACTTTGCTGTAACCAATTTGACATTTGCATGCCTTTATGGTCAGATGGGCCTTCCCAAGAGCCTGCAACACATACCCTAAGTGATCAACATGTTCTTTCCATGTAGGGTTGAACACTGCAATGTCATCCAATCATGCCATGCAGAAGTCCTCCATCCCATTCAGAACTTGATTGACGATCCTTTGGAATGTAGCAGGTGCATTCTTTAGTCCAAAAGGCATAACCTTAAACTGGTAGAGGCCTGCTGGGGTTGAGAATGCAGTTTTCTCCTTGGCATGGTCTTTCAGGGCTATTTGCCAATAGCCTTCGTTAGATCAAATGAACTGAGGTAGTTGGCTGAACCAAGTCTATCCATCAGTTCATTTGTTCTTGACAAAGGATGGCCATCAGTCTTTGTGACTGCATTTAGAGCTCTACAGTCCACACCGAATCTCAACTCCTTGGATCCTACTTTTGGTACTAGAACAACTGGACTAGACCACGGACTGGTAGAGGGCTCTAGAAGTCTGAGATCAAGCATCTTGTTGAACTCTCTTTTGATGTGGGATCTCACATGTTCTGACATTCTGTAACCTCTGCTTTTCACAGGTAAACAGTCACCAGTGAGAATATCATGCTGGCCCCAAGGGGTCAAGCCTGGTGAAAGTGAAAACAGGGAGGTTAACTGATTTAACAGAATGTTGCACTCCTCCTGTTGTTCAGAAGTCAGTTGAGAAGAGAGATGGCTCCTATGTTCTCATCCAAAGGTTGGCCTCTGAGGAGGCCAGGTAGAGGTTCACTGTCCTCCTCCTCTTGAGCTGAAGCTAGAAGCAAAGCTCCCACTTCTCAGCTCAACCTATGCTTTCCAACTTCTTGCTCATCAAGTTGAGAAGCAGCCTGTTGTCGAAGACCTTCGAGAGTAGGACACTCTCTTTGTCCTCTGCTGAAGTCTGCCCTGTTGGTCCCACCTTCTGCCAGTGAAGACCGAAGTTCAGGATGGTCAAAAGGGTCAAAATCTCCAACCAAAACAGTGTCTTCCTGCAGATCTGACTCTTCAGAAACTGTATCAGTCACACGGGGTTGTACCTCACACTCTGCCTCAGCTGGTGGAGGAGTCACAGGTGTGACCTTGGACAATCTTGGGGATGTCCTTGTCGGTAGCACAGGGGTGCTGTCTATTTTTCTCCTTGAGATCTTGGGTTTCCCTTTTGCCTCATTCTTTCCACAAATAGCAGTGAGCAACTCCTGTGGAGTGGGAGTGATAGTTTCCTCTACCAACTCCGCTGGAGAGCCTTTCAAGGTCCTCTCCCTTGCAGGCCTAGTGAGCTCCTGTTTCCTTTTATTGGGAGGCCTGGGGGTAGTAGACGCAACTCCAAGAGTTTTCAGGTCATTACCCAACAGGACTCTCCCAGACCCTTCACCCTGCACACTAACAGGTATTATGACAGTCATATCATTACACTGGACGAGAGCTTGTAACTGGGGAAGCATTTGCACAGGGCCTCCAGCTAACTTGGGGAGGTGTTTGGGTGCCTTAACAGCATCTTCCACCTTTAAAAATGATTCCTGCACCACAAATATGCTGGCTCCAGTGTCTCTGATGGCAGGAGTCTCCTGGCCGTTCACAAGAAATCTCTCTTTATAATACTCTTTAGTATTATCTGGGATGGAATTATAGACATCTAAATTCCGTTGTTCACACAAGCCCAGGGACACTAAAGAAACACTAGCTTAGACTCTCATGGGTCCATCAGCCAGTAGGTGAAAGTTTCCACTTGCTATAGGTACTTCTTCCTCTGGGAAGAAGGCTAAGGAGACAGCGTGGACCCCTCAAAGTTTACCCTTACGTCTGGAATCCCCTTTCACATGGTTAGTTGACCCACACACATAACATTTCCCAAATGTTTTGATGAATGGGGGTTTGTTTTGACCTCCATCTGGTTTGGGTCCAGATGGTGCACTAGCCTGATTCGGTTTCCCTTGTGCTTTACCCTTATGTTGCTGTTTGGGGCCCTCTTTTGGATTGGAGGTATTTGAATTTTCTTTGTTAAGTTTCTTTGGCTGCTTACCCTCATCCTCCTTCTGAGTTGCCTAGAATCCATGTGAGTAGCCCTGTTGGCAACCCACAAGTCAGCAGCCTTAACTAACTCATTTGGATCTATCTCCTTAGAGTCAGCCAAGTGCTGTCTGAACTCAGGAGAGCAGGCATCATAAATTAACTCCAACATAACAAGATTTCTCATACCTTCATAAGTGTTTACTCATAACCCAACCATCTAAGTTTTTCAAACATTCACATACCCAGGTAGCCCAAGGGGTACCATCATGCTTTTTAAGGGTCGTAAACCTCTTAAGGTACTGGGAAGAGGTCTTCCCAAATCTAGCAATTAAAGCTAGCTTCACACACTCATAATCCATCCTATCCACTTCCCACAACTCCATCACAACATCAGATGCAATAGTGAGTAACCTAGAGAAGAGCCAAGGAAGCTACCGATTCAAAAACAGCAACTAGCATAAATTCTGATTTTTGGTTCATACCATTTTCCCCAAACCAACATACACTCATGCATCTATCCATGCACATTCGTATGGAATTCTTAACTTTGGCTTGCATCGCATCTGGAGAGAAATGTGAATGTTAGCATGCACCACACATAGATGGAATCCTTAACCTGCCCTCCGTCGCATCTGGAGAGAAATGTGAATGTTAGCATGCACCACACATAGATGGAATCCTTAACCTGCCCTCCGGCGCATCTAGATAGAAATGTGAATGTTGGCACATGCCACCCTTGGATGGAATTCTTAGCTTTGGCCTGTGTCACATCCAGATGGAAATGTGAGTGTTGGCACATGCCACACTTGGATGGAATTCTTAGCTTTGGCCTGTGTCACATCCAGATGGAAATGTGAGTGTTGGCACATGCCACACTTGGATGGAATTCTTAGCTTTGGCCTGTGTCACATCCAGATGGAAATGTGAGTGTTGGCACATGCCACACTTGGATGGAATTCTTAGCTTTGGCCTGTGTCACATCCAGATGGAAATGTGAGTGTTGGCGCATGCCACTCTTGGATGGAATTCTTAGCTTTGGCCTGTGTCACATCCAGATGGAAATGTGAGTGTTGGCGCATGCCACACTTGGATGGAATTCTTAGCTTTGGCCTGTGTCACATCCAGATGGAAATGTGAGTGTTGGCGCATGCCACACTTGGATGGAATTCTTAGCTTTGGCCTGTGTCACATCCAGATGGAAATGTGAGTGTTGGCACATGCCACACTTGGATGGAATTCTTAGCTTTGGCCTGTGTCACATCCAGATGGAAATGTGAGTGTTGGCACATGCCACACTTGGATGGAATTCTTAGCTTTGGCCTGTGTCACATCCAGATGGAACTGTGAGTGTTGGCACATGCCACACTTGGATGGAATTCTTAGCTTTGGCCTGTGTCACATCCAGATGGAAATGTGAGTGTTGGCACATGCCACACTTGGATGGAATTCTTAGCTTTGGCCTGTGTCACATCCAGATGGAAATGTGAGTGTTGGCACATGCCACACTTGGATGGAATTCTTAGCTTTGGCCTGTGTCACATCCAGATAGAAATGTGAGTGTTGGCACATTCCACACTTGGATGGAATTCTTAGCTTTGGCCTGTGTCACATCCAGATAGAAATGTGAGTGTTGGCATGCTCCACACTTACATGAAACTGGGAATAATGACAAGTGCCACACTTGGATGGAATCGTGATCACTAGCCTGCCCCACATCTATACTGAATATTGAAAATTTGCAAGGACCACACTCAGATGGAATAGTTAATAATAGCCAACATCACACCGAGACATAATTGCAAGAACAGCAATGCCAACTAACCAATCTACTAACAACTTCATCATCCCTCTGCAAACACCTCTCAAACTCTAACCAAACACAACCACAAGCCTAAAACACAGCAACCCGTACAAACTTCACCACACTGAAACAACAAAACAAACCACACATAGACTTGCACAACAGCACATGACGACTTCCGATCGTAAAACACCCCAAGCCCAGCCAACAGACCCACCGACCTGAGGCTGCCAATAGTACATCTCTGCTCTCTTGCACTTTTCTAGCTTATTCTGACTAACCCAAACCCGCCTCCCTTTTTTCAAAGCTGCCAGAGCACCAGGCGACCACTCTGCTGGTGATAGTGCGCGGAACAAATATCCTTTAACATTAACATTAACGTATTTTCTGGGCTATCTTGTCGAGCTTTCACAGATGCATTGGTCTCCCACGTATATTGGGTTTACATTATTCATTAAAGCATCGAAGTACAAGAAATCAGTATGCCTTGTTTCACTTTGGTTTTTTGTTAGAACACATTAGACATTTTTTAGCATGCACTATGCTCATGCCCCGATCAGGCTAAGCATATTTACACATGTACTTTGGTTACATCATATTTCGGATTATTACCACTCTAATATTGGTTCCAAAGGACTGTCTCTTAAAATGTCACTAATAACCAGTAGAAACTCGACTAAATCAAATATTATGTTCAGCATTAAGTGTTGTATGTGTTGAGCACAGTTAGCAGGAGGGCATTATCTTGGCCGGGAAGGCTATTTGGAAATTATCATTCCAGTGTTGATGTGGCATTGTCATACATTTCACTAAATGTCTATAATATTAACTGCTATAAACTCCTAGCCAAGCCACAATAGTCTGTAGACACAAATGAAACATTCCGAGTGATGCATTTCACAAATGGCCTTTCAGAATTAAAGGCTTTCCCACATTTCTCTTCTCAAACACAAATGGAAATATACAGAATAATAGTGAAATGATGGTTAATGTGTTCACTCAAAACCTCACAATGTTTGATGCTTTTAATAATTCCTTTATTTTTTTTCTTTGTGAGAAGGATAAAATAATCTTCCATTGTCCTGTTTGCATACTGTTTTTAAAAACAAATTAGGTCTCTTTGCTTAGCTTTAGTGAGCAGCAATTCACATTATCGGTTTTGCATGTAGGAACTTCCTTGTATTATTATTAAAACAAAGCAGGAGCAAGCACAATAATTCAGAAAAATATGCAAAAATGTTGTGAACATGAAAGTAATGTTGAAAAGATTTGATTGCAAATGAGACAGCAAAAATGTTATGAATAAAGCAATGATGGTTTTGATGGTTTTATCGTTTGGCAAAGGCCAATCTTGTTCAGACATGCTGGTTCTTACGTAAGCGACAAATAAAGACAAGATTGGCTTCCGTTCAAATGCAAACAAACAATATGTTCTGTTCTACTGTTCCTATTGATTATATGAATCATGTGATTATCTGCTATAAGTGGATTGGCTGACAGAGAAACTTGGGTGGGACTTAGCTTTAATAAGCCAGCTGTTCAGACAGTAGGGGGCCTCTCCTGAAATTTCACTGAAGGCTGTGACTCTCTGAAACCTGAAGGAGCAAGGCCTGGAGGACACCACTGACCCAAAAGATATTGAGCTTCTGTCCGGTCCTGACTTCCATGTCTGCAGAAGATGCTGAGCCCCACAGATCCCTCAAGAATGGTGGATCAACAACTGATTTGATACCCAGTTGGAGAACTAACACTCCCAAGGGAAAAGGGGAAGTGGATAAAATAAAAAAATGACAGACGCCTACTTCTGGTTGGCTGCAATTTGTAGAGGAAAACATTAATGTTAGTTAGGAACATAACACTCCTATCACTCTACTTCCTTAGTATCTGACAACAATACAAGACCCATACCTGTCTAACCTCCTTTAATGACTTGGAGGTTGAAAAGTTCATATTCCTCGTTTATGCAAGAGAAATATACTTTGAGAAATACACTTTGTTTAACCAATTGAAGAAAGTAATTAATCTCTCAATATCATTTTCAAGAAAGCCTTGTTGAGCCAACAGAAATAAAAAGAGGAATGATTTGCAGTTATTCCTTTGTCCACAGCACTAGCGATTCTGACGTTAAACCTTGCCATGGTCTTTCCTCTGAAAAGACAGCGGTACGTCTGCATTCCGTTTCACTAATACATTCAGAGCGTTCATACGCGCAGGCACGCTGCACTTATCCTTTTCTGTTCCTGCTGGGCACATGCGCACGGTTATGTAATACGAAACGCTCTGGTGCTCATACGTGCTACTCAGACTCTCCTTAAATTCAAATGACTTGACCAGCAAAGAGTTTCGTTTCTTGATCTTCTCTCATGCGCCCGCTCCGATCTGAAAACTTCAAAAAAATGCATCAGAAGCGTGTCGCGGGAAGGATACGTCTGTTACTACTCCTTTGCGCATGCGCGATTAACACAATATTGAAGCAGTAGTGTTCACTAATCAAATGCAACTGCGCAATGATTGCTGCCCAAAAGAGACGCTAATTCCTTGTGGCAACGGAATCGGAGCGTCTCAGTTTCTGTGTACAGATTAACTAACAGTGAAGACACCAGCAAACTACGCTGCTTTAAAAATCACCATTAACACCAGAAGTTTCTTTGACTTTGACAGTCTCTAGAAAAACAGTTTCAGAATAAATATTGCAGTTTGAAGAACTTGGGCAGGTTTGTTCCTTAAGTCTCCCAAAAATAACCTACATATCTAACTAACTAAACACCCAATGTTAAACAAGACTTTTAAGTTGAATTAACTCTTCTCCTGCTTGAAAATACGCAGCGCTCCCACCAAATGACCAGCTGAGCTTGTCCCACGCAGAGCAGGACTGCTGGAATTGAACAATTCAATGTTGTCTCCACCTGAACTTCTCACAGAGGGCCTTGAATCAGGAACTTAGCTTAGACACAACCTTCTCTCTTGAAGGTGAACAATGAAAGGCATTTTAGAATTCTGAGAGAGGTCTGAAGTTCATGATGCCTCTAATCAGAGATCAGAACCACCTCCTCCTGTTGGCTTGGGTAGCCCTCACTCTGACGAACAGTAGTTAAGAACATCAAACCAAAAAGGCATTTAAACACTATCATTCAGATCTGATTATTAATCAGATTTGCCATCCCTCCTTTACTCAGAACCATGAAACTTTCCCCAAAATCAAACCCCCTTCCAACCTACCTGCCTACTACCAGACCCATTAGACCTGACAGTTGCTGGGACAAGGGGGCTAGCAGAACATTTGATAACTAAGCCAAGGCTTTAATTATAGTTTTTGGTCTTAAAATTGTCCCTTTGCCAATTTTACCAATTCTGATTGTGAATGATTGCATGAAGAACTGTTTGTCTGCCTTGAAACAAGCACAAAACGGTCAGATGCCGCCTCCCTTAAACAGTAAACTGATCAATGGGTTAATAATTGGCACTTTCCCAATTTTCCAAATTAACATCTTTTCATGGTCTCAATATTTGTGGGGCTGAAATAAGCCATCTTTACTAATTTTTACAATATATGCTTTTGATTCATTGCTGTTGTTTGCTTTTAGGTTGTTCTTAGTGACCTTTGCATACAAGACATCGAATCCGTTTTGTTTTTGGCAGGGCGTTTAACCCTTAATAGTGCCTCTCAATTATGCAGACCTGCCAACACGTTTTCTTCCCTTGTGCCTGCGGATTTGTCCAGGGCATTATGGTGCAGGCAGTGTTTGTAATGGAGGATTCAGGTTACTGTCAATTTGAATGCATGTTATTTAGTTATGATCATAATACACCTGTATATAATCATTTACAGCTAATGCATGTAGATGCACAGATCTGGCAGTATGTTTTTGCTGTGTACGTTGCACATATCTGATGACATGAAGTGTAGTGTAAACATGGCTTTTAAGATGAAGAAAGTGGGTAATGCTGTAAATTTGATATTCAGGAAACAGTATTCACAGTTATCAGCTGCAACTAATCCAGATGGAGCAATTGTTCAGGTCTCATTATCAGGCATGTGTAGAAATGTGCATTCCTAACTCTGAACCGACTCTCATCAAACAATCATCTTTAATGTCTACTATTAATGCATGCCCTTTTTATTTTCTTGAACAGAAGACAAACATGGCTGCCACAGGATGTTCAAAGAATGCAACACATGTGGAAGAATTCCTTCTCGCGGGACTACACATTCTTCCGGAGTTGAAACTGTTTTTCTTTGTCATATTCCTAATGATTTATGTGCTCACTCTTGCTGGTAACAGCCTTATTGTGGTTACAGTTTCTGCTAGCGATCATCTTCGCTCTCCGATGTTCTTTCTTCTGAGCAATTTCTCCTTCTTGGAAATCTGGTATGCTACTAGTACTGCTCCCAGCATGCTCTCAGGCATATTAGCCGACGGCAGTAGCATCTCGTTTGCTGGTTGCCTCATGCAGTTCTACTTCTTTACGTGTTTCGCGACCATCGAGTGTTTTCTTTTGACAGTGATGGCTTATGACAGATACACCGCCATATGTTTCCCATTACATTACACCACCCTCATGGACCGAAGACAATGCCTGAAGCTCATTTCCATTGCTTGGGTGGGAGGCCTTACAAATAACTTGTTAACACTCATCTTGCTTTGCAAATCAAAGTTCTCAGGTGAAAAAATGATCAACCACTTCTTCTGTGAGTTTGCACCCCTCATCAAAGCTGCCTGCTCAGACACCTCCTTCATAGAATTCTATGCCTTTTTCTGCTCCTTTGTAATTCTAATAGCACCGTTTATTCTAATCATCATGTCGTACGCATACATCATGTCAGCCATCTTGAAAATCCCATCAGCCAATGGGAGACATAAGGCCTTCTCCACCTGCAGCTCTCACCTTGCTGTGGTCAGCTCCTACTTTGGACCACTCATTGCTGTCTATGCAACTCCAAGGACAGAGGGCTCCCGTAACCTGAGCAACGCCTTATCCCTGCTCTACTCTGCGATAACACCACTGCTCAACCCTGTCATATACACCCTGAGAAACAAAGAAATCAGGGAGGCCTGGAGGAAGGCTTTCCAGAAGACACCTTGATTGGAAGAATTTCAGGAATGCATGAAAACTTTAAACAATTATTACAATCTGCCAAATGTTCTATCCTATTAAGTGACATTAAATTATATAATCTGATAAAAACAGGTTTCCAAAAGTATTGTGTATAATGGTATATCCCAGAAACTAACACCTGTATTGTTATAGAGAAAAGGAAAACTCAATTGCTTAAAATGGTACGGATATGACAACATGAATGTATAGTAGTTGCATGTGTGGTGCTTAGAAACTCCAACAAAAGAATAATGAGAATAGCTACACATAACATGCCAAAATAATATATGTTTGTAAGAAATAAGTACCTGGTGAGGGACAGTCATGTCTCATGCTGCTACATGATTGGCCCTTGCTCGGTCCTTAACTGCAAGGTCGCCCGGTTACTACCTGCAAGGGAAAGACGTACTTGCTTCAGTGCTTCCGTCTTGAACTCACACGCAGCTCCAACATTGTTAAGTTCACTGCATACAGCGTTCCTGAGAAGCCGCTGTCATTTCTTGTTGTCTGCTCGCCACTTCTGTCCCTTGCTGATCGAGCGCTATGCGCCGCTTCTTCACAGCGTTGAAGGCCCAACGGACTCTGTTGCACGTATCCATTATCATTTCCTGCTTACACTCATCACGCTATGCAGTATTACAATCCAATATGGAGGCAACATCTACTAATAACACGTCCTTCAACCAATTCCAGGAACATGTGGACTTCCGGAAAAGTCCTTGTCAATCTCATTGTTATTTGTTTATTTATTTATTGTTCATTTCTTAGGCGCTTATACAGCAAGTAAATTCTGTTGTAAAGCTCCCAATTGACGAAATGACCGTAGAGGAGAGGCTTGAAGGATGCCTAGTGAAAACCAAAGACATACCTGCATGTTCACCTAGAGTACCAGCCTGCAAATGAACTGTGCTCCATGCTTAAAGTCCACAGACATGCTAACGGCAATGCATGTGCATTGGATGAGCTAGAAATTATTAAAGTTGAAATTAAACCACAATCTACCCGTAAATGGGCAGCTGATACTTGAGAAAGTGCCTAATTCAGAAGGGGTACTCTCCAGTTTTTGAAAATGAATCACTTACAACACTTGGCTCTTATTTACATCATTTGTATGCAGAGGTCCGTTCTGTATCTGGTGTCAATTGGATAATCTCCATTCCCACGTACAATTAACATTATGGGCAATGAACAGTTTATCAGTGCCAGCAATGTTTTCATCAGTGTCATCAAACCTCTCCTCTGTGAAGGTAACCACTTAGGTATTCACATGGCACATAGTGACCATCTTCTGATACACGTCTCGGTACCTCTTGACTTCCTGTCTGCCACAGTTGTTTTTGGTTTTATGTTTATTTTTGTGTTGTTGTGCCATGAATCCTCTGTATCAGTGGTGTGCGTTATAAATGTAATAAAGTCAATTTAAAGATGCTTCCTTGCTCCTAGTTTTCTCCTTATTTGTGTGTTCATGTTTACAATTCCTGCAACATCCACATTTACTTTTTAATCTATTTGTGGCCATCCCACCTCATGATCATCTTTGCGTAAGAATATGCTCTTCCACCATGTGTTCATCTTTCGGGTGTGCATACTCACTCTGAGCCACCCGCTATGCTGCCCATGTGCAGGTGGGGTCATGCGAGAGTCTGTCATTTCTTTTGTCTTGCCCATATTGAATGCTTTGTTACAGTCCTTGCTCAGTAAGCTCACTACACTCTTTGATGTGCAACTGTGCTCTCAATTTTCCAGTTTGCATAATCTGTCTTATTAATTAATTATGTTTACTCCTCGTTGCTGCCGCATACGTGTACATGTTTATTTTATCTATATTTCTGTACAATTCCCACACTTGAAGACCAAAGATTAGCATTGCATAGTAATCAGCATTCTCCGATGCAACCAACATGGCCACCAGCCGTCTCCACTCAGAAAAGAATGAGAAATCGAGTCTTCTCATTCCATTCCTACTCATGACAGCTGGTGGCCATTTCGTGTTGGCTAGAACTGAAATGCAGATGCCGACACAAAGCAAAGCTCCAAACGAGCTTCTGTTGCTATCTAGACACCTGGTAAATCTTCAGGAGTACCAATTACAATAGAATCCTCAGATGGGGAGATTACCAGTTGGGTAATGCCGCTGGGGCAACGTTAAAGCCCTTGCTTTCTTTGGCTCATAAATCAAGCCCACAGGCCATTACCGGACTGGTAATGCCCCCCTGCTCAGGTTCTATTTCTTCATTCATCATCATCATCATCTTAGTTTATTTCGGAAATATAGCATTTTCCATAAAAATATCATTACATATACAGATTATATCAACAAATTATACAAACAACAAAAGATCAATGAATGACTATAATAGACAAATGAGGTGATCTATCAATTACTGAAGGATTTTCTTTTACATCAAGCATCCCAAACAAATGTTACAAGGACCCACCCCACTCTGGGAAAGTCAGCACACAGAAAAAAACACAGTGAAGGCCTATATTGAGCCATCCAGAATTTACGCAATATCGGTCTCAAGGTCCTGGCTCTAAGCCCATAGTATGCCGGGCAAAACGATAAAAAATGGACTAGGTCTTCCCACGAGGCATTGCAAAGTAGGCATGATTGCAACGTAGGATCTCGTTCCCAGACCGCTGTGATGGCTCTAAGGGAAGGGCAATGAAATGGGCTCTGGTAATCAATACTCTCGGGCTACTGAACTCTGCACACAAAAGATGTGTTGGAATACGTTAGCCTGATACAAGAACGTGTCGTCTATTAAAAGGAATAATGAACTCATTAGATTCACTTTTTCCATTCTAAGGCTTTTTGCTTGTGCTTTCAGCACCTTTACCAATTTTGATGATACAGTTTCAGGTGAATAGAACAATGGATTGAGTATCCCTATTTCAGATTTTATACAGGCAAGCTAGGGAATCCTGACATTAAAATCTTTTGAAATATTGGTACTAATTATGTCATGCGTCAAGCTGGCCTTATCATTGCACTATACTCTAAACCAATAGAATAATGGTTGCAAGGACAAAGTGTCACTAACAGATATGCAGGCAAGTTGAAGATGCATTCCATAATTGGAAGCAGAATGGGACAGGCACATTATATATTTGGAAACATAGTTTTCAATTATTTGTACTGGGCCTAAGTTATTAAACCCCCATACCTCCATGCTGTGACTTGCCAATGACACAGCTTTACTATCGTACATTTATAAGGCCAGGTCCATCAGTTTTGCCTTAAACATAGCAAGCAACATTCAGCCCCCCTGAGGTTTCTCTGAACTTGACAGACTGCTTCTCAGCATGTTCATCTGCAGAATAATTTAATGAGAAAGCAATCGGAAATAGTCAAAAGTATTGACTTTTGGGATAATACCACATTTACTAAACATAGGGGGGCATTTCGGTGTCTGTCTCCCTTTAAAACAGGCTCTGATGCCATTTTTTTAGCATTAATCTTCAGGTCCGAAACATCCATAAAGGCTGGAGTTATCTGTGCATATGTGCTGTCAGAACAGTATCATTTGGGTAGGCCAAGAGAGGCCCATCCTCGGGACATCTGGGGTTGAATTTATCAAATCGCCATTTATGTACAGACTAAAATGTAGGGGTGCCATAATGAAAGCACAGTTTTCATTATTCATCAGTACGTTTACATTTACAGTTATATTGGCATACTTTTAAACTCACTTGATTAGGCCCACCCAAGACAGTGATTTCGCTTTCCCTTAAGCAAAAAAAAACTATTAGCAAACTTGGCCGAAGACCTACAATCTGTATGCACAACCTTGGAAGTATAACTGACACATTTTAGCACTCCTGCAACACTCCCACTTTCTCAACAAGTTACCATTTGTACACAGGCAAATACATTTGTCTTTTGGTACCTCAAGAACAAATGAGTCCTTGCCCTTTCGTGCCTAATTTGACACTTGACTAATTAGATTATGGAGCACCCCAATTAATTATGCATTTCTTTTTTATCATCTATACTCACCACAGTTTGGTGTCGGAAGGTTCTGTCTGCACTGGCGAATGATTCTTTTTATAATGGCTGCTCTCACTCACCTCCACAATCTACTGCCTCCAGGATTACAGCAAGCTCTCAAAGGTCAGGATTTCTGGGAGTCACCTTTAGTTTCTGAGGGATGTTTGTGTATCACAAGTGTCACTTTCCTGTAATGGGCAGTCTCACATACGATCAGGCCCTGCTGCTGATGTGCAGGAGCTTTATGAGAAATGCACAAAAAAGACTGTATTCAGGGCATTTAGAACAAGTTGCATTGAAGGTATATCTCCAAATGTTAAAAAAAATGCACAGGAATGAAAACAATGGTTCGATACATATGTATATCAGCTCATTTCGGGAAAGAGGCACATGTGTAACAGAGATGTCACAAGTGCAACTCACACTACTCAGCATAGTCTGTCATGCGCTGACTAGAATTCAAAGTCAGATTTTGCAGCAAAGAATCCAAAAGCAAGTTAGGAGAATTGGAGAGACAAGTCATTTCTTTAGTATCTAGGTAGCAACTAGCATCCGTCCATAGAACCTGTGCTTCTAAAATTGTGGTTGAACCATTTACCCCGGGGGAGCAGGGACTACAGCCTCCAATGTTCAATAAAGAATTATTGTTGATACTGTCAAATTATATCAAATCAGTGGTTTGCTCGCACCGGGTAGAAATCTCAAATGTTCCCCCTGTTATTGCTGGTGTTCCCAATAAGTTAATCTTGCTCTGTTCCAACAGGCACGGACGTTGAGGAAGCGGTGCCCTTTTAATATGTTATCTATGATTGTTGCACCACTTGCATTTGTTCAGTCATCCCCTTGCTGCCCAGCCGACAGCTGACAGCGCTCATACCCGCACTCCTCAATGCACGTGCACCAATGCATGCACCAGATTTTATAGTGCTTCCTGTCGTGGGGCAGGAGTACTGCTGGCATCCAATATAATGAATGAAAATCACAGTTCCAGCCAATGGGAATACACCAGAGCTGTTGATGAGTTTTCTCAATTGTTGAAGTTAAAAAGAAAACTGTGAATCAGGCAAGTATGCAACAGCTGATGGCATTCAAACCCGCACTCATCAAGAATTATATTATAAATTAATATTCTAGTTCAATGTTGTTACATAGCTCCTGATGAGGCACTAGTTTTTGGCTGATACTGCACTTGCGACACACCAACATTCTCTGGGCCAATAGAAGGCAATAGGAAGGCCCTGGTCACTATACATTCCAAAATATTGCATTTAATAATCATTATTCCTGTGCAGAGTTTGCTCATTAGTTAAACTAAGACACAGTGGTAGAAAAGAGATTTTTGGGAAAACAGAAAATCAAGAAAGCTTGTATGCTAAGTGTGGAGAAGATTTGGATTCCAAACGGATGGACCGAAGGAGAAATCTCCTGAAAAAGCCTTTTCTTATGTTGAACCAAGGGCATTTCCACGGCAGAACCAACGGATCTAAGAGCAATTGTCAGAGTAGGTGGACAGACTAAAAGGAAGCAAAAGTCAGTATTTGACCCCCAGATAATTTACACAATTTACCTGAGAATTAATTTAAACCTAGAATGCAATGGAAAGGATTTTGGAACCCTGATAAATGCTATATCACTTAAAGTGAGAATAATTAATTAAAATAAAACCCTAGTTAAGATCATCATATCAGGCTTTTCCCCTGCAATTTGGGATCTCAGGATGCCTTGTAAAATTGAATGACAAGACCTTTGACTGGTGTCTGCTATAGTCAATAAAGATTGGGTCCACCACCACAGATTTGTGTGAGTTTGGGCTGAATTAGATGGTGTCTGTCGAATAATATCATAAAGGAGACAGGCTGAAACATCCTGTTTCTTTGACCAGATTGGGGCGTGGGATGTTGCAGTGGAGGGACCAGTACATTAGCTAAATACTATTAGAGTAAATATATTCCATAGATATTTAACATGACAAGCAAAAAGAATGGCAATAATGTATTAGTAGCTGGTTTTAGAAATGCCTGCGTGGATGTCACTACAGAAGCAATGTCCATTTCATAATAGTCAGGTTGCAGATCAGACCTCACTGTCATAAATCATCAACTCTTTACAGATTCTAATTATTCCTCAAATGGATTTGTAAAACAGATGATGTATATGGAAGCCAAATGCATGATTTGTGTCAAATGAAACCCTTGAAACATGGAAAGTTGATCTACGCAATAGGTGATTATGTGCTGTCTATCAACACGAGAATGAAGGTAATGTTATTAAAATGTAAATTTCATTCAGGTGACCAGCAACATTAGCACCTACGTGCAGTGGGTTCCTGCAGGCAATTTTAAACCTTGACAAGGCAGAGGTGCGAAGGAAAGTGTGAAAGCAAGGTGAAACATTAAAAACCAACTGAAAATATGCATTGCGTACAGGGTTTACTAATGGATTCCTATGGAACCTGCCTGGTCTTGATCAGGTTGAAAAATCAGGCAGATTGCATAGGAATCTATTAGTTTGACATGCAGGATTAAAATGAAGAACTCACACAGGATGGAGCAGGTGAGCACTCTGAAGACCTTACGTCTGCTCTATGCATCTTTTCTGCATTTATTCAGCCTGAAAATAAGGGCATCCAGGTTTTAAACCTCCCTCTTATGCCTGCTTGACAATGAGGCTGAAAATATTTAAAGACAATATTTAAGGGCCATTCCAAGATCAAGACACAGGAAATTAGCCCAATTATTTAAACCAGGAGATCCACAGATCCACAGTGGCACATGTATTGATATGGAACAGCTCCTGGGAGAAGTTCAAGTAAAACTGGTAAGCCAGTCACAATCTTGTACTGGAAACAAACCTTCAATTGGCCAATGAAGTACAGTTGCTCCCTCCAAGTGCAGATTTGATCAATGCTCAAACGAAAGACCCAATCATTGGCTAATTATAGAAATACCTACACAATCTAGTAACCTTTTCCCTTTCTTATCATGATTCTTTCTGGACAGAAAATTCTAGAGTACTGATCTAATTTCAAAAGATGTTTCTAAATGGATGATTAGCAATTCCCCCAGTTAGGAACAGTTAGTGGTGCCTAATTTCCTAATTAAGTATTGTCCTAAACTGGGACCATAATGCAGCAACAACAGGTCATCAGGTATTCTAAAAGAGTACATCCCAAGTGAGTTTGCTAATTGGCTCCACACTTGTCCATTTTCCAATACCCATTAACGGGATGCATAATTCCAGCTGTATTTTCCTACACACAGTAGTATTTAGATGGAGGAGCGGGAGTGGGGGATATGTACGTTACATTCTACTCCTCCTCTCCTCTGTACAAATATATGAAAATGGGGCGGGATATGAATGGTAACACCCGATTTGCTCATTTATTTTTGTTTGTTAGGTCTTTTTGACCTAATTAGAGCTGTATGTTTCACCTCTTCCCTTTTGACCTACTTACCTGAACATGAGGAGCGGGGGCTGCAGGGGTGTCCTCCGCACCCTTAACAATGGAGTTGGGGTACCAAAATTGCTTGGGCCTCCGTTTTCAAATAACAGTCAGTTTTACTGCCGGTAGTCTGCCCGCAAACAAAATGTTTGCGGGCAGATCACATACATCCATATGAATAGAAGGCATAAAAGCCTTACCCAAGGCTTTTACGTCTTCCATTTACGCTACTCCCTCATAGAAAATTAGAAAATTAGCTCCTTCAGTTTGTCTACCTACAAACACTGCAACTGCTCTGTTTATGTTTCTCTGAATGGGTCAGGCATCAGGATATATGGCCTGCACCACTTACTCATTCAATTCCTTCCCTCTCACTCTCACACGCTCTGGCATTAGCTTATCTATGCAGTCATGTCTTGACCATTTCCTCTTCAACCCAGGATTAATAAACTGTGGGACGATCCGTGGGACAAAGGGGGATATATCTAGCCCCATACTCAAAGAAACCTCAGTGCTTCAGGGAAATATTATAGGACATTCTGAGCCTTAATTGTGTAAATCAGGCACTTAGCAACAGTTGTTTCTATCATTTTGAATCGTAGCATTTGAATCTCGCATGGCTCTCTCCAGAACATTTGAGTCAACACGCATCTAGGAATAAAAATAAGCACAACTCAAACTTCCTGCATACCCTATGCTTCATCAAATATGTATGTCTAGGTTGTCTGTAGCTGTTCCCACTTCTCCCTCCTACTTCAGCAGTGTCCACTCCTCTCCTCCTCGGATTCTGGTCTGGATACCTTCATGCAAGGGACCAAGTCACCAACCTGTGGAGAACCCTGCGAGAGAACCACTGTGGTAAAAGAAAAAAGTCGAAAAGTCTATTTACAACTACTTGCAAGGTGAAAATAAACATTGCATTAATGCTCTTTATGTAGTGTAAACTAATGTTGTAAACTGTCCAGAATAGTTGTATGCATTAAGGCAACACTATATAAATAAGTTCCAAAATAAACTTACAGTATAAAATTGTTTGTACTGTGCAGTAGGTGCTGTCATCTATGTGCATGTGAAAGGTTATTGTAATCACAAGTTTTGCACTACGCTGAAAAAGAAGCAGTAGTTTCAAATTCAGAATTTAGGGTTTTGCCAAGACATAGGGCCTCATTACGACCCAGGCGCTAATGGGTTAACAGCGCCGTAAAAGGCTGCGGCGCCATTAACCTATTAGCGCCTAATTACGAGGTCCCTTTGCGGGACCCAACCTTAATGGCTGGTGTAGACCAGCCGTTAAAATAGGGACCCGCAAAGGGACCTTTGTGCTAATTACGGTACCGCCATTTTGTGGCACCGTACTTAGTGCCTTACCCATTCCCATTGAGCCCTATGGGGCAAAAATAGGAATGGGGAAGGGCCATGGAGGAAGGGGGAATTACCGCCCCGCTAACCTTGGTGGTAATTCCCCCTTTCTCCATGGCGGAGTCGGTAACTTACCGGCATGGACCATGGTGCTAATAGCACCATGGTCTTCCACCAGGTTCGTAATGAGGCCCATAGACATCAGCACTCCATCCACAGACCCATTTTGCGTCCCTCCTCATAAAATCTCCACACCCTGGATAACATTAGTGACACTCTTGATAGAGGACCTGGTAGAAACCCTGGCCACCCTCAAAGCCACATCATATACAGACGACATCCTCCCAGCATCCATCCTTAAGACCCTCCCCGCAGAAGTTCTCCTGACCTATCTGGAGATCATGAACAGCTCCCTAACTCTAGGCACCTTCCCATTGACCCTAAAACAGGACAAATCCTTCCTCTACTAAAGAAACCCACTCTGGATCATGACAACCTATTTAACTATTGCCCCATCACCCATTTACGGCTGGGAGGACATCTCAGGGGCAACACATTTGTCTTGAAAGCAAGACAACGCAGAGCAACACAGGTTCGAATCCTGGTCTTGCGCTTAGAAACCTATCTCAGCTGTTAAGCGCATTGTAAAAAATCTATTAAAATTATTATAATTAGGTAAGATCATTGAGAAAGCGTAGCAGCACAAGTGCAGAAACACCTTGTACTGCGTGTGCAGTGCATATTTACACTCGTGGCTCTGGGAAGACGTGAGTACAGTGTAGTTTACACAGACTCCGCTTCCCAGAAACCCGAGTGCACGTTGCACGCGTTACGTGTTGCAGACACGTAATACAGCCCTTAACTGGCTCGCGTCAGCACAAATCCATTTCAGACTCTCTTCTAGCTGGGGGAAGTGGGAAGTGGCCATGGGCCCAGGGAGTTAGACTGTGCCATTGCTTGTTTTAATTGCACTTTGATCTCATTTTAATATATGTGAATTTTTTAAAACCGAATGCTTAGAAATAGAACGTTCAATTCTATTTAGAGGCAGTGTGCCTTTTGCGTTCTCACTGTGCTCCATGTACTGGTGTGCAGTGCATATTTACACTCGTGGCTCTGGGAGGCGTGAGTACAGTGTAGTTTACACGGACTCCGCTTCCCAGAAACCCGAGTGCACGTTGCACGCGCTACGCGTTACAGACATGTGATACAGCCCTTAACTGGCTTGCGTCAGTGCAAAGCCCTTTCAGACTCTCTTCTAGCTGGGGGAAGTGGGAAGTGGCCGTGAGCCCAGGCAGTTAGACTGTGCCATTGCTTGTTTTAATTGCACTTTGATCTGATTTTAATGTATGTGATTTATTTTTAAACCGAATGCTTAGAAATAGAATGTTCAATTCTATTTAGAGGCCGTGTGCCTTTTGCGCTCTCAGTGTGCTCCTTGTACTGCGTGTGCAGTGCATATTTACACTCGTGGCTCTGGGAAGACGTGAGTACAGTGTAGTTTACACTGGCTCCTCTTCCCAGAAACCCGAGTGCATGTTGCGCGCGTTACGCGTTGCAGACACATGATACAGCCCTTAACTGGCATGTTTGCGGCCAGGAGCGGCGAGCGGCGGGGAACGCTGCCGGATTCAGTGTGCTGCATTTAACAACGCTTTTTGAAGATAATTATCAGACAATGGTGCATCAAAAAATTAATGTAAATTACTCAGGAAATCAGATGAGACTATGGAATGTCGGACAGGGCCATTTACATGTTAGATGTTTAAACAAAATTCGGCAATTTGGACTTGAAAGGAATACTCAGAAACCAGGGCAAAAAGAGACTTTTACCATAAAAGTGGCATCTTTGAATGCACGCTCGGCGGTGGCCCATGCTGTAGAGGTGGGAGAACTTATTTTAGAACTGGACCTGGAGCTTTTATGTTTAACTGAGACATGGTTTACCGAAGGGTCACAAACCATGTTCCACAAACTGGTTCCAGAGATGTATACTATCGAGTTTATCAATAGAGAGGAGAGGAGAGGAGAGGAGGGGGGATCGCTATAATCTATAAGTCATGTTTGACTATTTCCCATATGGAGAAACTAGACTGGAATGATGATATCCAGTTTGGGGAATTCTCGATTTTGATGTCCCCTACCCAAACAATCAAAGTACTGTTGGGCTATAGGCCATCTTGCCCTCTACTAGATTTTCTGGAAAAATTGGATGCTCACCTCACATTGCTGGGGAGTAAATAAAAAGACATACTATGTATGGAAGACTGGAACATCTGGTTAGAAAGAGACAACCTTCACCCATATTATGTGGCTTTGATGGAACTCCTGGATAATCATGACCTGGAGCTTATTACCAGGGAACCTTCCTATAAGAAAGGACATTGTCTAGACCTCCGTACGGCAAGAGGGGGAACTGTCCAATTCGGCGAGACTGTTCCGCTGTTATGGTCAGATCACTGTCTACAACAAGTAGTAGTCAGGGAAACAGGACACCAGCGGGGAAAAAGACAGGAGAGTATACCTGTGTGGTGCCGGAAGGCGTCTGATCTACAAACAATCCCCGGGAAGGAAGTTGAAAACAGACTGGCATGTATTGACTCTAATCTGACATGTGAGACATTATTTAGCAAAGGGACAGATTTGATAAGGGAAATTTGTGACAAATATGCACCACTTAGACTTAAGGCAGCCAAACATTCTAAAACTTGGTTTAATCCAGCATTGAGCCTAATGTGCAAACAAGTTTGTCCGGCTAACAAACTTTGGAGATCCTCTAAATCAGAGGAAGATGCAGAGAAGGCGAGAATCTGCCTAAGGCAATATGAAAATGCCATCTTCATGGCAAAAAAAGATTTCCTCCAAGAAGAAATTAAGTCAGCAGACAATCCATCTACGGCTTTATTTGATGTAGATCTAGGTTTAGGCACCCTAAATGTTTGTCAGTGCCGACAGCTGACTCTCAAGAACAGGCCAACAAGTTCAACAATTTTTTCGAGCAAAAAAAAATTGTGGATATTCAGAAGAGTATCAATGAAGTACGGGAGGCAGAAGAATGGGGGGATGTGGGAGAAGAGAAATCAGAGATAGAAAATCAGGAAACTGGGGAGATTTTCAGCTTCCAGCCAATCAAACAAGAAACAATACAGGCTCTAATATTGCAACTAAAACCGACAAAAGATCTAGCCTTCCCTATGCCAGCCTGTACTGCTATCAGTCTGGCACCCAATCTTACCCCATTTATATCAACTTTTGTGAACAAATCACTCGCAGAAGGCTATGTTCCCTGTGCACTTAAGAGCGCACTGGTAAAACCCTTACTGAAAAAACCTAATCTAGACCCTATGGTACTTAAAAACTATCGCCCGGTAGTCAATTTATGCTGGCCTACCAAAATCCTAGAGAAAATAGTCTGTAACCAATTTCAGCACTTTGTTGACTGTAAAGACATCCTGGACGAACATCAATCATGATTTCGCCCCAATCATGGGACAGAGTCGGCTTTATTAGCTGTCCAGGATGACCTACTGGAAGCCGCAGCTAGGGGAAGCAATTCAATATTGTTGATGCTCGACCTATCTGCAGCATTTGATACAATCAACCACAAGACTGCTCTTCAATGAATCAGAAACATCGGGAGAGCAGACAAAGTAGTGGTAGACTGGTTCGACTCTTTTTAACAGGATAGAACACAGCGGGTAAGACTGGGAACATTTCTCTCAGAACTAATACAACTGAGGTGCGGAGTCCCACAGGGGTCAGCACTCTCACCTCTGATCCTCAACTTATATATTCAACCACTATTTGATATCTTGAGGAGACACGGCCTACGATTTCACTCATATGCAGATGGTACACAGATTTATGTGGAGACAGACAATCTGCCGGAGGCTATTTGATTATAGACCGTTGTATGCAAGATATAAAAAAGTGGATGGCCTGCAACCAATTACAACTTTAATTCTATTTAGATCAGAGAAGGAAAAAAAGAGGAAGACACTAAAGTTACCCCACAGATTTTGGGAGTGAGTATTCCGTTCTCAAGGAAAGTGAAAAACCTTGGGCCTCATTACGACCCAGGCGGTAAGTTACCGCCTGGGTTGTGACTTTACCGCCATGGCGTAAACTATGTTTACGCCATGGCGGAATGGGGATTTACCGCCCCATTCCGACCTTGGCGGGGCGGTAAATCCCCATGTCCCATTTACCCTTCCCCATTCCCATTTTTGCCCCATAGGGCATAATGGGAGTGGGGAAGGCGTTAATTACGCCACCGTAAATTACGGTGGTGTAATTAACTCCATGGTCCCTTAGCGCCATGGATTTTAACACCTGCTAAAAGCAGGTGTTAAAAGCGCCATGGCGCTAAGGGACCTCGTAATTGGCGGTAAGGGGTCGGCGCAGCTAACGCTGGCGTAAGCCCCTTACCGCCAGGGTCGTAATGAGGCCCCTTGAGTGCATTTGGCAAGAAAATCTGGACAGTGAAGCACAGGTAGGGGCAACAGTAAAAGCAGTATATTACTGTTTGCGGCTGCTTAGAAATGTGCTCCCCTTCTTAACACCTCAGGACCTTCCTGTAATGGTGGGAGCTTTGGTAAATTCCCACCTTGACTATTGTAATAGTCTTATGACAGGGATCCCGAGGAAACAAATGTTAAGACTGCTGAGGGCCCAGAATGCGGCAGTTAGGTTAACGGCTCATCTGGGTAAAAGAGACCATGGGCCTCATTAGGACCCAGGCGGTAAGGGGTTTATTGCGGCGTAAACAGCCCCGACCCTTACCGCCTGATTCCGAGGTCCCTTAGCGCCATGGAGGTTTTAACACCTGCTTTTAGCGGGTGTTAAAATCCATGGCGCTAAGGGACCTTGTTGTTAATTACGCCACCGTAATTTACGGTGGCGTAATTAACGCCTTCCCCACTCCCATTATGCCCTATGGGGCAAAAATGGGAATGGGGAAGGGTAAATGGGTTAATGGGGACTTACCGCCCCACTCACCTCGGAATGGGGCGGTAAGTCCGCCAACCACCATGGCGTAAACGCGGTTTACGCCATGGTGGTAAAGGTACGACCCAGGCGGTAACTTACCGCCTGGGTCGTAATGAGGCCCCATGTGTCTACAGCCAGGAAAACGCTGCACTGGCTGATGGTTGAAGATCGCATCAAATTTAAGGTGGCATGTCTGGTGTACAAGTGCTATCATAAACTTGCACCCCGATATCTGAACACCAGAATTTGCCACTACTACCCAGTCAGAGACCTCCGATCAGAAGACAAACTCCTGCTATGTGTCCCGAAGAAAAAACGCATCTCCAAAGGCGACAGAAGGTTCTCTGTGTTTGGCCCGAAGCTTCCAGCTTCCACAGTGATATGTTCAATTCTCTAGTTGACATCTGCGCCTGAATGCAGTTATCTGCCTGGTGCGCATAAGAAATGATTCAAAATCAAAATCAAAAAGTCTCCTCCAAACCTACCAATCTGGTTTCAGACCTAGATGCAGCATAGAGACAGCAAACATACAGGTGCTTGACAATGCCCTCAACATCCTTGATAGTGGCTACCCCTGCCTCCTGGTTCTACTAAACTCTCAGCCACTTTTGACACAGTAGACCGCCTGGGGCCAGATTACAGAAACTTTGCACCGGTGCAAGTGCAAAGTTGCACGGTATTAGCACTAGCGCAAAGTTTTCCCTATTTTTAAAAACAGTGGCACACACTAGAATTGCCCTAGTACAAAAAAGATGCATTTCTACTGCATTTTTGCACCAGGGAAAAGTTTGCCCAAGTGCTAATACGGAATGGTATTAGCACTAGGGCAAACTTTGCCCTGATGCAAAACTGCATCAAAAATATATCTATTTTGCACTAGGGCAATGTTTACCCTGGTGCTTTTAATATGCCACCAACAACACTGACCATACAGACTTGACTATTAACCATGAACTCTTAGGGCTTCACACCCAAGCTAACCTCCCTTGGGTTCCACATTGAATAACACCTCTCTTTCAAGACACATATAGCTAAGAAAGCTCAGACTGCTTGGTATCAGAGTTCCTTCCCCTTCCTGTGAAAAGTCAAGTCCTTCCTCCTTACAGGCAGTTTTATATCCACCGTTCAAGCACTGGTCCTATCCCACCTGGATTGGGGCAATGCACTCAACAAGGCCTCCTGTCATCCTCCCTTGTGCCGCTGAGAAGTGTTCTACACATGGCTGCATGCCTCATCAAGGGTCTACGGAGATACCACCACATCACCCCGGCACTCATCGATCTTCACTGGCTCCCACTGCATGCACAAATCACCTTCAAGTCTTGCTGCATCACCTATAAGGCAGTCATACTCAAGTCACTGAGCTACCTCACAGAGAAACTCAGCATCTCCAACGGACAGTGCACCACCGGAAGCCAGGACACGTGCAGACTTGAAATCTGCCATTGCAAAAAGGAAAGGACCAGGGAACAAGACTATGGAACCTCCTACCCAGCAGAATCAGACTCGCCCCACACTCCTACAATTTAGAAAGGAACTCAAGATCCACCTCTTCAAGCAGTCACCCCTTCTCAAGACCTAGGCCATCATGTCACCCCACGCCATCTGCCCCTCACTTCCCCGCCACCTTGTACAGCTGTGCCGCTCCTCTGTGTCCCTCTGTATCCTACCTCTGCTATAAATCTGTTCTGTTGTATACCTCTGGAAAGCGCTCTGTTGCTTCTCAAAGCTAGGACTGTGTTCAATAAATACATAATAAATAATAAAGAGTTTGACCTTGGAGGGCAGCATTTAACACCAACATGATGCTGGAGGTAAATCCTCTACTTTATTGCTAGTAAATTAGTGTATTCACTGTACAGTATTACCACTTGCAGTAAATCAGCCAGACATTCCCCTGAAGTCCTATGGAGTCCAAAAATGGTGAACAACACCATCCTACCACCACTCGTAATCCTGAGGTCATGCCACAGGAACAAATGTGGAACGAGGGACATTAATGGAAAAGAGTTGGTGGAAAATTGGCAGATCTACAACAGATTTACCACCAAACTCCTGATTTGGGCCCTTATGTAATTTTCTTTATATTCAAAATGTCCAAACAAAATCCATACTGTGGAAATTTATGTGCCTCTGTGACTGTTTAATTGTCTGCATATCCAGCAAACAAAATGCATAAGCGCCCTATCTGCCAACACAGATAGTTAGAAGAATTTGATATAATTCAATCTCTGTGGAACAGAAACTTTTTAAATACCTAAAGGATTTTGAGACTGCTTAAGCACGGTCTCTGCATGCAGCATGCACTATGCCTCCCTTGACACCTCATTGAATTAGTCAAGTTTTGCTTCTGTACTTTGTGGAATATCTCCCAAAGGCCCACACAAGGTGCATAAAGGGCCTCCTTCAAAAATACCAAATCCATTGTTCACTCAGCAAGGTACATATATAGGCAAGCTCAACATAGGTAAACAAGGTTTCTTGAAAGAAGATGGGCCTGTGACATCCTCTTCTGTTCTTCCTTTTGAGTTTCTACAGAAATGCACTACAGTGACTTTCATTCAAAGTGACCGTAAGTAGCAGGTATCCTAGGCAGCCTATGTCAGAAGTGGATCCTAACGTTGGAAGTGTTCGACTAACTGTAGATTGGTTAGTTTAGGGATGTTTTGTTATTGTGCTGTTACAGTAAATGTTGCTGTTATTTTAGTCTCAAAGTACATTGACTGTCCCTCGGATTGAATATTTAGTGTAAACAAGTTGTGGGAAGTGACAATTTGAGTTCAGTCACGAATACAGGGACACCTTGCAATAGATCAAATAAGTGAATGTTCACACAGATACACAAATATACTAGTACTAGTATGCATGTTTTTTCTTCAATTTTTCAGCCTCATGTAGTAGTTATACATATGTCTTATGGAAGGCAATCAGTGAAACAATAACATACATGATTAGTTCAGATCATACGAGTTGCAAAACAAAATCACAAAAGATTATGAGATACACAATAAAATGCTGTCCCACTATATAAGAATATGTTGTAGGCTAAATACACTAAGGCTTAGCAAATAGAAATTCCATCCTAGCCACACTTTAATCCTTCAAGCGAAACATGTTCTAATATGATGTGGTTGCACTTCGGACAGAGCGGTGTTTTGTTGATGGATTTCTGTAGATCTGATCCATAAAACATTGTAGGCTTCAACACACCCTTTGTTCCTTCACAAACCTGTTATACAAATACACTGCTCTACATCAAGCAATGAGATACTTTAATCTCCATGCCTCACTCACAAAAGAAAAATAAATGGAGTGTAGACTGAATTGAATACTTATCACAAAATAAGTTCATTCCTTATGAAGGTTCACACTTGGGCTTATTTATGGGCAGAGGTAGTTGGTGGACAATGCAGTGTCTGGGGGCTCAAAAGATTGTTTTATTGCATGGTTTAAGGTTCACATTGTTTATTAAACTACAGCTGAAAAGTAGGGGGATTAGGTTTGACTGGGGTTCCTAGGTAAAAAGTCACTGGAATGTGTATAAAAGAAACACATTGGGGCTCATTACGAGTCCGGCAGTAACCGAGGTGGTAAAACCGCCTGGGTACCGCCGGACTCGTATTACCATTCTGCCTCTGTGATTCCCGGAATTACCGTGGCATTACAACCCCAGTTTTCCGGGAATCACGGAGGCGGAATGGTGTTAATACCCATTCCCATTGAGTCCCACAACCGTCACTGTTGTTTCCATACCGGGCGATTTGGTATGAAGCCGATTGTCTTCAAACAGTGGTCCTCCTTTGTTCTCACTCTCCCCTTTGAATGCCAACCCTCCATTGTGGCAGCCAGTGACACACTGGGCCTCATTACAAATCACCCGGTATGGAAACAACGGTGGTGGTAAACCCGCCGCCACCGTTGTTTCAATGCCGGGCAATCACAACTCATGCAGGCGGTAGGTGATGTACCCGCCAGGTCTGACCTCGCGGGTTTAACACCGCCCGCCTGCAGGCAGACGAGGAAACACCGGCAGCATTACGAGATGCTGCTGGTGTTTCCATGATCCCCATTCCCACTGAGTCCCATAGGACTCAATGGGAATGGGGATTAACACCATTCCGCCTCTGTGATTCCCAGAAAACCGGGGTTGTAATGCCCTGGTAATTCCCGGAATCACGGAGGCGGAATGGTAATACGAGTCCGGCGGTAACTAGGCGGTTTTACCGCCGCGGTTACCGCAGGACTCGTAATAAGGCCCACTGTCTTTGGGTTTTTAGTGTCCCCCCACTTATGTCTTGGTGGCTCTGATTTAATAATTTGCAAATCTCCCAAGACCCCATCCATGAATCCTTGCAGGCTCTACCCACAGTTTTGGGTGAATATGCAGGAGTCTGCAGGAAAACTGCAGTCTGATTAGGGTTAGCATGTGATGTTGCTTTGATTTTCCGGTACTTGTGCGACATTTTGAGCTAGTTCCTAGATGGGAGGGGATGTTGAATGCCTATAAAGGAAAATGTAACTTCCTGTTTCTTTTATGGGTTCAGTTTGAATTTTGTGATGGATATTAAATAGCAATTTATTTATCAGTTCACTAAATTTGTTGTGCACATGTGTGTTGTATGAAATTGTAGATACTTTTGTACGGATTGCGGCAGTGATATCATTTGTCTTATCAAGTGCACCCTGATTCTGAAACCAACATCTGTTGACACCAGTACACCTTAACTTTGCATATTTGCAGTTTAACTGTGAATGCTAGCCAATATATGTAGCGCTTGGGATTTAATGAAGAAGAATTGACAACCAAAGCAGATTTTTGAAAAACATGATATCTTGGTGAAAGCGCTATATGTGGCGCTCTGACCAAGATGTCGCTAATATTCATGTCAAGGCAAAATATAGTTTTTGTGATTCTGATGGCTCAGAACCCAACACGTATGTAATTGGAGTGTCCTGCACATTTATCTTTTTCACTTTTTGTCTAATAGGGCTTCTGTGGTCCGATGCAATGGAATTCTCAGTCGGGTAACATTTTGAGCTTGTCTCCCTTGGAGCCTTAAAAATGTATTACATGTTTGCTGAATTTAAATTAGATGGCAGCAATGGCATGGTGCTAGTGAGCTCACAGATGAGTTTTCAGCACTCTAAGTGTTTCCTTCACCAAGAAAAACACATTGTTATCTCTGTGTCAGCAGTGACGCAACGTGCACACATTTTCAAATTGTTAGGAGAAATGCACAACAAAAAGACTGTATTTGGTGGAATTAGAGCAAGCTGCATTGAATGTATATCTACACATGTTAAAATGTGCAAAGGAAAAAAAACTTTTTTGTCTAAGAGCTTTTTCTTTCTGAAGCCAAGTAACATTTTGAGTTTGTCCCCCTTGGAACTTCCAAAATGTATTACATGTTTCCTGAATTTAAATTGGATGGCTGCAATGGCATGGTAATTTAATGTTCAGCACCCTAAGTATTTCCCTCACAGAGAAAGACACATTTTTCTCTCTGTGTCATCAGTGACTCTAAGTGCAAACATGTTCAAAATATGTGTGAGAATGGCATTAGAACAAGCAGCATTGAATGTATATCTACACATGTAAAAAGGGTGCACTTGAATAAAATCATATTTTTTTGATACACATGTGTGTCAGCTCATTTCAGGAAAGTGGCACATGTGTAAAAGAGATGTCACCAGTGCAACCCAAACTACACATCTGAACCCAAGGGCAACCTAATAGCCTGACCTTCAACTCAAGCCCAGACAAATAAGTAGTGTTTTTTAATGTTTTAGGACACTCCCGTTCATTTGAACCCCACTTTGTTTGCCCTCCAAAGTAGTGTAGTGATGATAGATAGGAACTTATAAAAACATACTGGCCCAAACACATATGTAAATGATGTTTCTATTAATTTCTTGATGAATTTCACTCATAGCATCTGAGAGTGCCATGCATGCCCAAGACACAAATGTATGCTAGTGGGCTGGTCAGGGCACCATCTGTGCTGCAGCAAAGCCCCTTGGCAAAGTACAGGCCACCTTTGAGAAAAGGCTGGCCTTCAAATGATGCAAATTAATATAAATAAATAAATAATGCACCCACTGTGCATTTTTATTTGTATTATTATTTGCGTCAAAAACTGTTTATGAAAAAACAATTAGAATGAATTGTTAATGCAAAAGCAGAATTCATTTTGTTTTCAATTTCAAAGAAACAGCCAGGTGCAAGCCATTAGTCATTCAGACACTTTGCTTTCTTTGAGCCTCCTTATTCCCAGCTATTCCATCAAGTTTATGCTTTGTCTGCTTTAAACATGTGCTGCTAGAAACATGTCTGACCTCTTGTTCCTAGCAACATTTCACCAGCATGTGATTGTCATGAGACTAACTGAATCTGTGACCCACATCTCTTAAAAGCGTGACCAAGCCCAAATAACATGCAGGCAGTGATAACTAGGTTGATTTGGGGTTTGGCTGTGTTGATTTGCCAAGGCTTACTGCTGGCATCTCAATACACCCCTGCAAACCATGAATGTGTTCTGGTCTGTTGCAACATGGGAAGATGGCATACATTCCCATGTATGCCTGACTCAGATGTCGGCTTTCGGCTGGCAGTGGTGCAGCCTCAGATGCAGCCCAGCCACTGATGACATTGGAAGCCTTTTAAGCCTTCCAAATATTGTCTCAATATTCGGAGTACTTGCAGCCATGGTTGGCAATGTTGTACTGTGCTGACACCCTTGCTTTGTACATCTCCAACAAATCATAAACCATTTCCAAACCTTCCTTTACCCCACCCCATGTTTAGCTGCTGGTCTTGAGGACATCTTATTTGCTGGTGGTTATTGCTGAACACAATTTAGACAGTGAAAGCCGTGAGTGCAATAGGTTTCAAAACGTAGTTCTATGAAAATCAAGTGCTTGTCATTTGTGGCTGCTACTGTGCTTAAACACATTGTGTATAATTTCAATTAAACTGTATCTGTGCAAATGTCTCATCTGTCTGAGTCACACAACCAAGCACACTCCAGCTAATTCCACTTTCGAAAGATCAGCCAGACCCTACAAACAATGTTTTCTGAGCATGCCCCATAGAATTTCCACTTCACCCAAAGTGTGCCAATATACTTAAAAAGAAATGCATGTGCTCCTGTATGTCAGCTACTGCACTCAGCCAAGTAAAGTGTGAGTGCATGTTCAATCAGTACGCATGACTCACATACCTTTTCCCTTCACTCAAAGTGTGCTAATAAATTAGACAGGAAATACAGATGATCTTTGGTGGAAGTTATTGTGTTCAAACATATCTGTACACTCGTACTCAAAGAGGATATTATCCCTTCTAAGACATTCTACAATGTTCTTCACTTTCCTGTAATGCAGGAAAACTGGCATTGGCCAGTGCTTGCCATATTCAACATAGCAATCATTTTCTACAGGACCTATTGCAAAACAGACTTTCTGAACTCTATGTGATACAAATAGCTTGTGAGGAGACTTTTCTTTTATCTCTTTAGCACTAGGAAATACAGTCATAATTCACACTGACGAAATGTCACATTACATTGTATTGTAGATTATTGAACTGCAACTGATGAAGGGACCCAGAATCCCGAAACACGTTGCACTGACGTTTTCAAACATAAAGAATATTTTACCTACTAGAACATTGTGGAATTGAATTATTATTACTGTTTTGGCAAAACAATTTTTGTAATACACTTATTTGAAAAAGAGTACACTTTCTACATTTTGGCTGATTTTTCAGTACCAAGGTGTGCAGGGGATGGGGGTATCCAATACTCATGGATACTCTTTGTCTAATTTGTATCTCTATTCTCGTGTCAAGGATGCATTACCTTCTCTGCACCCAAATTACATGTATTAAACTTGAAGCAATTCTCATGATTACAATTGAAGGTGTGCACCAACACTTTGTTCTCTACACATTAGCCCTCATTAAAAGGTTGGTGGTCCGGTAATAAAGATATCAGTAAGGAAATAACGGCATCATTTACCTGTGCATTACGACTCGTGATGCCGGTGCTACCAGCAACCACAGGGACCCATTGTGACTGGGTAGCACCTACCCAGTATGGGCGCGGGCAGGCGGCAGTCGTACCAGTAACACTGGCTTGCTGTAAGGAAGTGAACATTACGAGTTGCACAGCCATGCACTTACCGGCATTAAGATGCCGGTAAGAACGATTACCTACCGGTAACGGTAACGGTTAATACCGGCATCGCGGGTCAGCCATTAATAGCAATCTGCTGTGTTCCAAACTGCCACAGGTGCAAACAATCAGCAGAGGTGGAGTCAATGGAGTCAGGCACAGTACAAAAGGTGCACACCCACACACCTCACCCTTCCAAGTCCAAAATGAGACCACTAACAGTTGCCATACAGGAGCTGGAGGACATGCCTGCATTGCTACTACTCCAGCAGGCATTAAACCAGGGAATGCAGAGGAGGAGCAGGAGGAGAAGGAGGGTGAGACTGGGCCAGCACATACCACCAGTGCAGACAGTGGGACCCCGCAGGGAGCCACCAATCCCTCGCATCACAAGGTCCAGTCCATTTGACTTAACCACTGTGCAGATCCACACCCTGTACCGCCTGGACAGAGACACAATATGCACAATTGTGGATCTGATTAATCATGACCTGGTCAGCCTGATCAACATCCGTCAACATCCGTACCAACATCCGTACCACCATCCCCCCTCTGCTGAAGGTAGTGTCTGTGCTCCACTTCCTTGTCACAGGCACCTACCAGCACACAGTGGGGCAGCTGCATGCTTCTCACAACCATGTTTCTTACGTGTGCTGAACCGGGTGCTGGATGCACTCCTGAAACATGCAAGGCCCCACATATTGCTACCACGGACTGCAGAGGAGGTGAATGCCACCAAAATTCCATTCTATGCACTGGCAGGCATGCCAAATGTCATTGGTGTCCTCGACTACACCCATGTGGAGCTGGTAGTCCGGCATGCTGTGGAGGTAGTGTACCGCAACCGGAAGCAGTACCACTCCCTGTCCAGGTGCTGTGTGATGCAAGCAAGATAATTACGCATTGCAGTGCTAGATACCCAGGATCCGCACATGATGCAATGGTGCTGCACAACTCCACACTTCCCCGATACATGGAACATCACGCTGCACAACGTGCCTGGCTGCTGGGTAAGTCCAACCACCGGGCCATGGGGGTTGTTGTTGGGGGGGCACCACAAGCATATGCAACCTGTCTGCTGGCTGGGCCATGGTGGTTGTCGTTGGGAGGGGGACCACGATCATATGCAACTTGTTTTCCTGGCTGGGCCACGGGGGTTGTTTTGGGGGGACACCGTCCTGGGTGCCAAACACTGTGACCGCAATGATCACAACAGGATGCGCAAGACCTACAATGGATGCAGACATGCCATGGCCGCACAGCTATGTGTAAATGGTAGCTACAAACACAGGACCCACCCCTGCCCATGCACATATTACATCATCAGACCTGAGCCACAGGTACCACAATGCACCAACCTGCAGTCACAATGCATAATTCACATAAGTGCAGCAAAGTACATCACAGGTCATGCAGCCATGACTGAGGAAAATCCAACAACCTCTCAGGGAATCCCCTGTCGCTTCCCCTGCCTGACAGGTGCACCGCAGACCACCATGCCATTCCGTGCACCCGAAGGGACACTCAAAAAACCAATGGAACATGGATGTAAAAAATAGAATTCAGCAAGTAGTCAACACCACTGACATGTGCGCGAGTGGTCCAGGACCAATAGACAGTATCTCAGTTCCACCATGCCAGTTGACACCCAGCGCCATCACAGAAACGTCTCCCCACACTGGCAGACCATATCACCAATTCCATTGTGAATTGCTCACATGGGTGTAGGCATTGACGGACATATACATGGCGTCATGAAGTAGTTGAAAGCATGATTGTCAAAAAGCGTTTATCATTTTGCACATCAGGGAAATGCATCTTACAGTGCCCTACATGCAAACTGAATCCTCCTCTGCAACACAGCCATCACATGTGAGTACATCATGGACCTACTGACTTCATCTGTGTGAATGCAGGAATCGGATGTTAAGGTCCCTAATACCTGAACTTTACCCATGCTCCCCGACCATGGATCAAGTACACCAACCAGAGTGTTGCTCTAATGAAATGGCAGTATCTGGCAATGGAAATCTCTTGCATTTGACCAGGAACAATGAACAGACAGCGTCAGGGGCGTTGCTAGGGGGGGGGCTAAGGGGGCTATAGCCCCTGATCTTTTGGTTGTAGCCCCGGATAGAATCTCAGGAGCTACAGCCAAAAGACAAGCTAGCCCCCAGTCCCAACAGTTCTGACATCTGCTTAGCCCCGGGTCTTTTCCAGACCTAGCAACTCCCCTGGACAGCGTACAAAAGGAATGCCTAAAGCCCTCCCAATCAAATTGTCATTTGCTCCCATACAGGTGATGCTGGGTATCCCATGAAGCTGTGGCTCCTCACCACTGTCAGGCATCCACTCAACAGGCATGAAGAGGACTACAACTGTGCACATGCACACACCCGTGTGATGATTGAGCAGATTTTGGGGCTGTTGAAGGCACGGTTTTGCTGCCTCTGCAGGTTGGGTGGGGCAAACATATACAGGCCTGAGAAGGTGGGCACAATTGTTTTGGTATGTGCCATTCTGCACAGCATGGGCATCCGACACAATGTACCTTTGCCCCCTGACATGGACCAAATTCCAGCGGAAGATGAGGATGATGATGGGGAAGATGCTGCATACTGGCCACAGCACAATGTGCCTGAAGGACGTGCTGTACGCCAATCTTTGATTGCACAGTATTTCTGATGGACTGGGTTACAAAAGGCACTGGGAATGGTGAACAATGTGCACTGTTAAGAAATACATTTACACAGACTCAAAAATCAGTGTACAGTCATGTGCTTTTTATATGCACACCAGGTGTATTAATCAAATGTGAACTATGTACAATGAACAGGTATAAATGTGGAACTCAACCCCCTGATGTTCTAAAATGTAGGCAGAATTATATGCAGTACCCTTTGGGAACACCACACACAATTAGGACTACAAGTTACAGTACAAATTCACATTTAGTACAAGCCTGTACTACACAGTAAAGTGGTAGCGATGGCTGAGCAGCCAGACTTATCTCAAGAGTGAAGTGAGCAGTATCAATAGTTACACAAATGACAGCAATTGCTATGATTCAAACAAACACTGACTCGCGGTTTACGAGTAAAAGAATGTACATTTATTTACACATCAGTTATTAAACATTTCACTATTATCAAGCAGTTGAAAAATCATGTTGCTAATGCTCTACGCTGCACCCAATAGATTCTGGACAAGTAAGGCTCAAAATGAAGTGTGAACAAAATGGCATTCCAGCCATTTAAAAGGGAGAGAAAGACAAAGTTAGACAGAAATTGAGCAGCACCAACACGTAAGTAAGCAGGGCAACCTAGAAAAAGGAAATACAGTGAGGAAATCAAATTAAAGGGGCCTGGCCCAAAGTCAATGGACCAAAATCTTTGCAGAGGATCACACAGTTCAGAGTAGTTTGCGGTTAAGTCTTTGACAAGAGTTCAGAACGAAGTTGGTCGGACGAAAAGTTACTTAAAAGAATGGAGAGGACAAGCCCTCGGATTGGTGAAAGATTTCACACACTTTCACCGCGGCTGTACAAAACGAACAACTGGGTTAGCACAGTACCTTTAAAGCAGAAGAATGCTGTGGCTGAGGCAGATGTTCCTGGCAGGTGTTAGGAAAGATTTCGTAATTGTAGGTAATTTTCCTTCCATGTGGCAACCCCTAAACTTTTTGCTGTTGTTTTTCACCTTGTTCTTGACTTTGCCAGAGAAGTGCAGCCTTCTGCCGCACTCCTCTGGGCTTTCGCTCCTTTCTTACGGGGAAACTGACATGCCCTTAAGACAGTCAGTACCGGGGAACGTTGTTTCCCGTAGTTTCTTTTATCGTGTCGCAGCTTTAGTGCAACACGACACAAGAGGGCACTGTAGGCTAAGTTACAGCTCTCTTGGGTCTCTAGCCTTCTACAGGCCCTAGATACTCTTTTAGGATGGTATTTGATCGGTGCAAGTCATTCAGGCACTGGAATGGTGGCAGCGATCGTTTTGTGTATTTTGAGCTCCTTTTGGCGTTCTGAGCGCATTTTTCGCGCTGAACCCAAAATGGTGGCCTGGCTCCCAAAATGGCCAGACCACGAGGCTCCTTTGTCCTGTCCACTGACCGTCTTGCTCCCTTCACCTTCCCCAGGTCGGGCGACCCGGGGCCTTCCTTATTTGGGCATGTACTTTCCCGCGAAACGCAGATGCTTTCGCGGGCTTCTACATGTCGTTTGTGTGCCTCCAGGGTGTGGGCTGGGATGTCTGGTCCCAATACACATCCTGGGTGCCAGAGAGTCTAGGGCGGTGTGAATGCCTGGGACCACCGTGGTCCGTGATTGGTCCACGTATGGTATGTGTGTTGATGAGCGGATCTCCCATTGGCTCCCCTCCGTTTTGGCGCGAAGGGAACCGTGGATAAGAGGGGGCTGGAAACACCACTACCATGTCGATCTCCTGAGTTCTCACGAACGAAGGAATACAGGAGCCAAGTATCCTGCAACCACGAGGCTGGACCGAGGAATCGCTGGTGACCCGCTGAAGGAATCCTCCTTTGCACTGCTGTCGTCCTGTGAAACCCTTTCCTCCTTTGATCGAACCAGAAGGCCTGTACTGGTGCTTCGACCTTTGGAATAGCAGGAACAGCTATTCCTGGCGACTTCATCCTCTCCTGCCAAGTAAGCCTTCGGAAGTGTCTCTGGGCCATCCAGTTGACTGACCAGCTTACAAGGGAGTCCTGCTCTGTAACCGCCGCCAGGTTGTGTTGTATCTTGAGTCCTTGTCACTCTCCCACGCTTCGTGCACTTGGCGTTCCCAGGTCTGAAGGGAGGAGTGTACATTTGGCTCAGATACACACGGCCGCTCCGTTGTCCTGCTGCAGCAACAAACTGTGCCGCTTTCGTCGATTGGGACGCCTTTTTGCTCTACACGACTACGAGGCGTTCCCTGCTCTTCTGAACCTGCCAGCTGCTGAAACTAACGTGGAGAAGCCTTGGTCTGCTTGCTTCGGGGACCGGTGAGTAGCATAGCTAGGATCTGGTCGCCCTCCTGCAGTATCCCATTGCTTTTCCCTGCTGTGTAAAAACAGCACCCTTTTGCCGTACTCGCGCTCTGCTTCTGCCCGCTGTGGAGGCTGTGCTTGAGTTGCGGAACCTGTTCTTCTTCTGCTGTGTACTAACCCGAACTGCCTGACTTCCTTCGAAGAGCTTCTCCTTTTGCCCGTTGGCACCGGCGTGGCAGGTACTTTGAGCACAAGGCTCCACTCTTCGCAGGGCTCGGACTTCCATTTAGCCTCTGAAGACGAACTGAGTCTAAAGCATTATCGCACTGCCTGTTTTCCTTCCCTTTCAGGTGGACTACACATTTCGTGCGTGTAACGCTTATGACTATCGTATTTGTATATATATTGTGTTGATATGGTATGTGTTGGCTTAGTATTGTGATATTGTGATTTTCTCGCTACGGTCATTATTTTAAAGGCCTTAAAATAAATGTGTATCTATTTTTGATATAACAACTGTTTGGAGTAGTTTGTAAGTGCTCTTGCTTTGCGTGCTCATTGCGAGCTTTCAGTCACCCTCACCCCTCTTGAGACCTAGTCTTGACCGCCGCGATCGCTACCTTGATTGGTCTGGCTTGTCCAGAGGTTACCCTGTTCCAAGTAATTAGGTTGGCCTTCTGAACTTCTGCGCCACCAGGACAGAGTTCAGAAATCCGTCTTAACAAATTGGTGTACAGCGGTGGGATACGACTGAAGGTATCCAGTGTTGCGCTCGAACTAAGGCATTTCAGGTTATTCCAACCAGTACACGTAGTGAATTGTTGTAGTATAACTTTAAAAAGGCCATAGTCCTATCAAACAGTATGGAAACAAGTACCTTGTTAACTTTAAATGCTTCTAAATCAGAAACACTAAAAAATATGTGTGCGGAGAGAGGTGTTTCCTCTCAAGGCACGAAATTGGAAATGATCCAAAGAATCGTGGCGTGGCAAGAAGCGCAGCTTGACGCTATAACTTCTGAGGACAGTGCGGAAGGTGGTGGGGCTGCTCTCACTGGTAGAACCGACGGTTCTGCCGCCGCACTGATCCACCGCGACGACGAGGACAGGGAGGACGAGATGTCTAATGTTTCCTCTGCCAGTGCTGATGGGGAGGCTATGCTTGAATTCAAGAAGCAAGAGCTGCGGTTTAGGCAGCAGGAGCTTGAATTCAGCATAGCCAAACTAAAAATCGAACAGGCAGAAAAACAAAAAGACAGGGATCACCAGTTGGAACTGGCCAAGCTTCAGGTTGCAAATGGGTCCAAGGGTCCTGGACATGGGTCTGGGGCCTCCTCTCATCCACGATTTCCGAAAGATCTGCTCAGTGTGTATGAAGAAAGGAATGACATTATGGACTGGCTGAATGCGTTTGAGTATGCATGCGAGGTTCAGGAAGTTGACAATGCTGATAAGATTGCGTGGTTACTCAGTAGACTGCCCCATTCTGGCTGTAGTGCCATTATGGAAATGTCGAAGGCTGAGCGAGCTGATTTCGCAATGTTAAAGCAAACTCTCATTTTAAAGTTTGGGAAGACTCCGGCCCAATATTTAAAGCGTTTTCGAGAGTATAAGAAAAAGGAAGGTGGTACTTGGGTATCTTATGTCGCTGAATCCGTGAAAAACTTAACTGGCTGGGTCGAAGGTTATAAGGTTTCTACCTTCGAAGGCATGATAAATCTTGTCATGCTGGAACACATTTTTGCTTCTTCTTCCCCGGAGCTTAAGCAGCATTTGGCCGATTCGAAGGAGATAGATCCTAAGAAGCTGGCCATTGCAGCAGACTTATGGGTGTCACATCGAGTGTCCCATAAGGAAAAAACTCATCCTGGTAAGCAGGAGGAAGGGAAAAAGTCCAAAGATATGGAGGGTGGGGAATCTGCTAAATCTTCTTCCCATAAGGGCCACAAAAAGAAAAACAAGGGTAAGACACAAGAGAACTCACAGGGTAGTGGAGGTCAGCCTCCGAAACTGAACTCTGGTTACAATAAGCCTCCCTATGTAAACAGACCTATTGGAACCTGTTTTGCTTGTGGAGCAACTGACCATGTGAAGGGGGATCCCCGTTGTAAGGTTAGACCTTTGGGGGTCCACTCCGCTAATCTGGCCTTCTCCTCCTACGAGGAAGAAGAGATTACAGGAGCATCCTTCTCCTCAGACTCATTTCCCAGCGGAATAGAGGCTGAGGTAGTTTTAGTGTCCCTGGGTTCCTGGGAGCCTAAAGTCGCAGAGGCTTATGCTAGGATTCCGGATAATACCAAGCACTACTTTAAAGACAGTGTGCTGATCAATGGAGTAGATACTCCAGCTCTTAGGGATAGTGGGTGCAGTCGCACTGTAGTGGATTCTACCTTGGTAGACTCAGAAGAAGTTGCCAGAGCTACTCTGATGCCCACTAAGTTGGCTGACGGCCCCCTCCGTATGTTTCCCGTGATCCCTGTAAATTTTACTTTAAATGGTACAGCAGTCAGGATTCCAGTGAGCATTCAGAGAAACGTCCCGGGAAAGGTCTTGTTAGGCAATGATCTTAGAGCTTTAGGGCTCGTAGGAGACACTGCCGAACGACCCTACACACGGTCTCAAGCACGGGCAGCATTGGCCAAGTCCAATACGCCGCCCCAGCCGAAGGGGAAACCCAAGGCGAAAGGAGTCAACAAGTCACGACGAGGGAAAGAGAATATTCCCCCGAGCTCGCCTACCGCTGCGGTGGAGGAAGTTGGTCAATCGCCCGGGCCTAACGAGGAGGTGGCGATGCCTGAAGTATTCGACCCCAACGATCATCCTGAACTAAAAGACTTGTTAGTTGAAGGAGGTCCTGATAGGGACGAATTCAGTAAAGGCCAACGTGAGTGCCCATCTCTGGAAGGCCTAAGGAGACAGGCCTAATCCCAGCTTGAGGGTGAACCTCCTGGGACGCATAGGATTTATTGGGAAGGTGGACTCCTGTATAGTGAGCCCACAGAGTCTACAGAAGGAGACCATAGGAGGTTGGTGGTTCCCCTTGCTGTTAGGCCCTTCCTCCTGCAGTTGGCGCATGAAGTTCCCTTTGCTGGTCACCTTGGTATGAAGAGGACCAAGCAAAGGTTATCCATGCACTTCTACTGGCCCAAGATGGGGGTGCAAGTAGAAAGTCACTGCAGGAGTTGTGCCTCCTGCCAGTTGTCTGGTAAGGTTGGCGCGACAATCCAAGCTCCGTTGGTACCGCTCCCAGTTGTGGGGGTACCATTTGAAAGGGTAGGGATCGACATCGTTGGTCCCCTTGACCCGCAAACATCCTCGGGCAATAGGTTTATCCTGGTGCTGGTCGACCATGCAACCAGGTATCCTGATGCCATCCCATTGAAAACTGTAACTGCCAAGTCAGTTGCAAAAGCTTTACTCGGCATATTTACTAGGGTTGGCTTCCTTAAAGAAGTTGTGTCAGATCGTGACAGCAACTTTATGTCGAAGTATATGCAGGCTATGTGGAAAGAATGTGGGGTCACCTACAAGTTCTCTTCTGCATACCACCCCCAGACCAATGGTCTGGTGGAACGTTTCAACAGAACGTTAAAGAGCATTATTGGGGCTCTGGAGGAGCCCCAGAGAAGAAAATGGGATCTTCTTTTACCATGCTTACTGTTTGCCTACCGAGAGGTACCACAGGAGGGTGTTGGCTTCAGCCCCTTCGAACTTCTGTTCGGTCATCCCGTACGGGGACCCTTAGCTATCGTCAAAGAGGGATGGGAGATGCCCACTCCCCCTGTTACTACCAATGTAGTTGATTATGTGCTAGGGCTCAGAAAACGGATGGTACTTCTGATGGGCTTGGCTAGTGATAAATTGAAGGCAGGGCGAGCGCTGGTGAAACATTGGTACGACCAGAAAGCTTCCCTCATCAACTTTACACCTGGTCAGCAAGTCCTGATCATGAATCCCATAAGGCCTCGAGCTTTACAGGACAAATGGTCAGGCCCTTACACAGTGGTGGAGCCCCTGGGTGAGGTTAACTATTTAGTGGACCTTGGAAGGCCTGGACAGGCTCCAAAAGTGTTCCACGTGAATAGGCTGAAGGCTTTCGTCCCAAGAGTCGAAATCGCAGCACTGCTACTGGCGTCAGACGTTGAGGAAGAGGAGTCTGAACCTCTCCCCGACCTGTTCCAGAGCGGTCCTTCAGATAGCTCCATTGAGGGTGTCCGAGTGGCCCCTCACCTGACTTCTGATCAACAGGCTGAGGTGAAAAGTTTGCTTAGGCAGTTTTCCCCCCTGTTCTCACAGTCGCCTGGTTTGACACCTTGGTGCAAACATAACATTGACACAGGAGACAGTGTACCTACCAAAAGTAGGGGATACAGGATGTCAGATAAAGTACGGTCTTATATTAAGACCGAGGTCAACAAAATGTTAGACCTTGGGGTGATTGAACCCTCTAGTAGTCCTTGGTCCAGTCCTGTGGTCTTGGTTCCAAAGGCAGGCACTTCTGAATTGAGGTTCTGCGTGGATTACAGGGCTCTGAATGCTGTCACCAAGACAGATGCACACCCCTTGCCTCGAACAGATGATCTGGTGGATACTTTGGGTGCCTCCAAGTACCTCAGCACGTTTGACCTCACTGCTGGCTATTGGCAAATAGCTTTAGCAGAACATGCCAGGGAGAAGACAGCATTTTCTACTCCAGACGGCCTTTACCAATTCCGGGTAATGCCGTTCGGGTTGAAGAATGCACCTGCCACTTTCCAGAGGCTTGTGAATCATGTGTTGAATGGGTTGGACGAATTCTGTCTTGCATATCTGGACGATATAGCAGTTTTCAGTGCCACCTGGGAAGACCATGTGAAACACTTCGGGATTGTGCTCCAGGCTCTTCAGAAAGCCCACTTGACCATAAAGGCTAGTAAATGCCAGATTGGACAAGGCTCAGTGGTTTACCTTGGACATGAAGTAGGTGGAGGGAGGATAAGCCTCTACCCAGTAAAGTACAAGCAGTACAAGACTGGCCTACCCCCACTACGCAAACCCAAGTGAGAGCCTTCTTGGGACTCACGGGGTATTACCGCAATTTTGTGGCAGACTATGGCACCATAGCTGCCCCTCTGACTGCCCTCACAACTCCGAAGAAACCCAAGAAGGTAACTTGGACCGACGAGTGTGAGAAGGCCTTCAATGGCTTAAAAGACTCCTTGTTCCAGGCCCCTGTGCTCAGGGCCCCTGATTATCAAAGACCTTTTATCGTGCAGACGGACGCCTCTGACACTGGGATAGGAGCTGTACTATCACAAGTAGATGAGAAGGGTAAGGAACACCCTATCGGTTTTATTAGTCGCCAGCTTAAGGACAGAGAGCTCAGATGGTCCACGGTAGAGAAAGAATGTTTCTCTGTTGTGTGGGCCCTAAGGAAGCTGAGGCCCTACCTCTATGGGACCCACTTCACTGTGCAAACTGACCATAAGCCGTTAAAGTGGCTAATGAACATGAAGGGGGAGAATCCAAAGTTGCTTAGGTGGTCCATAAGTCTACAAGGCTTCGACTTCACTATTGAGCATAGGCCAGGTGTCCAACATAGCAATGCTGATGGGTTGTCCAGAATGTTTAACCGACCTGAACAAGAGACTCATCCAGGGGTGGATTAGTTCCCCCTGTCCATAGTCTGGGAGTGGCGAGTGTTAGGAAAGATTTCGTAATTGTAGGTAATTTTCCTTCCATGTGGCAACCCCTAAACTTTTTGCTGTTGTTTTTCACCTTGTTCTTGAATTTGCCAGAGAAGCAGCCTTCTGCCGCACTCCTCTGGGCTTTCGCTCCTTTCTTACGGGGAAACTGACATGCCCTTAAGACAGTCAGTACCGGGGAACGCTGTTTCCCGTAGTCTCTTTTATCGTGTCGCAGCTTTAGTGCAACACGGCACAAGAGGGCACTGTAAGCTAAGTTACAGCTCTCTTGGGTCTCTAGCCTTCTACAGGCCCTAGATACTCTTTTAGGATGGTATTTGATCGGTGCAAGTCATTCAGGGACTGGAATGGTGGCAGCGATTGTTTTGTGTATTTCGCGCTGAACCCAAAATGGTGGCCTGGCTCCCAAAATGGCCAGACCACGAGGCTCCTTTGTCCTGTCCACTGACCGTCTTGCTCCCTTCACCTTCCCCAGGTCGGGCGACCCGGGGCCTTCCTTATTTGGGCATGTACTTTCCCGCGAAACGCAGATGCTTTCGCGGGCTTCTACATGTCGTTTGTGTGCCTCCAGGGTGTGGGCTGGGATGTCTGGTCCCAATACACATCCTGGGTGCCAGAGAGTCTAGGGTGGTGTGAATGCCTGGGACCACCGTGGTCCGTGATTGGTCCACGTATGGTATGTGTGTTGATGAGCGGATCTCCCGTTGGCTCCCCTCCGTTTTGGCGCGAAGGGAACCGTGGATAAGAGGGGGCTGGAAACACCACTACCATGTCGATCTCCTGAGTTCTCACGAACGAAGGAATACAGGAGCCAAGTATCCTGCAACCACGAGGCTGGACCGAGGAATCGCTGGTGACCCGCTGAAGGAATCCTCCTTTGCACTGCTGTCGTCCTGTGAAACCCTTTCCTCCTTTGATCGAACCAGAAGGCCTGTACTGGTGCTTCGACCTTTGGAATAGCAGGAACAGCTATTCCCGGCGACTTCATCCTCTCCTGCCAAGTAAGCCTTCGGAAGTGTCTCTGGGCCATCCAGTTGACTGACCAGCTTACAAGGGAGTCCTGCTCTGTAACCGCCGCCAGGTTGTGTTGTATCTTGAGTCCTTGTCACTCTCCCACGCTTCGTGCACTTGGCGTTCCCAGGTCTGAAGGGAGGAGTGTACATTTGGCTCAGATACACACGGCCGCTCCTGCTGCGGCAACAAACTGTGCCGGTTTCGTCGATTGGGACGCCTTTTTGCTCTACACGACTATGAGGCGTTCCCTGCTCTTCTGAACCTGCCAGCTGCTGAAACTAACGTGGAGAAGCCTGGGTCTGCTTGCTTTGGGGACCGGTGAGTAGTATAGCTAGGATCTGGACGCCCTCCTGCAGTATCCCATTGCTTTTCCCTGCTGTGTAAAAACAGCACCCTTTTGCCGTACTCGCGCTCTGCTTCTGCCCGCTGTGGAGGTTGCGCTTGAGTTGCGGAACCTGTTCTTCTTCTGCTGTGCACTAACCCGAACTGCCTGACTTCCTTCGAAGAGCTTCTCCTTTTGCCCGTTGGCACCGGCGTGGCAGGTACTTTGAGCACAAGGCTCCACTCTTCGCAGGGCTCGGACTTCCATCTAGTTAGGTGCCTCTGAAGGCGAACTGAGTCTAAAGCATTATCGCACTGCCTGTTTTCCTTCCCTTTCAGGTGGACTACACATTTCGTGCGTGTGACGCTTATGACTATCGTATTTGTATTTATATTTTGTGGATATGGTATGTGTTGGCTTAGTATTGTGATATTGTGATTTTCTCGCTACGGTCATTATTTTAAAGGCCTTAAAATAAATGTGTATCTATTTTTGATATAACAACTGTTTGTTGTAGTTTGTAAGCGCTCTTGCTTTGCGTGCTCATTGCGAGCTTTCAGTCACCCTCACCCCTCTTGAGACCTAGTCTTGACCGCCGCGATCGCTACCTTGATTGGTCTGGCTTGTCCAGAGGTTACCCTGTTCCAAGTAATTAGGTTGGCCTTCTGAACTTCTGCGCCACCAGGACAGAGTTCAGAAATCCGTCTTAACAGCAGGTCCTGCAGGCTCACGGTTCCTGAAGCGACTGTTGGACTGACAAGAAGGAGTAAGTCTGGATGGCCCTGCACTGCCCAGGGAAGGAACAAGCAGCAGAGCAAAGCGAAGAATAAAAGGTGTGCTCCTTAAAATACAAGCCGGGCCCGTTCCTCCTGGCTATCCCGTTCACTGTAGCTCTGTATAGCAAATTCGACCAGAGAAGGGAGGCCTGGCGACCAGTTTGGTGAACTGGTTGTTCCCACCAGCTCAAGGGGAGAAGATTGCTTGCAGATCTTCCCTGCCGTCAAAGTTTGAAGATTTAGACCCGCAGCAGGGCTTCACCGGGCGGTAGAGGTCCTCTTCTGTCAGCTTCTCCTCGGCTCTCTAGATCCAGTGGTGACTCTACCTTTCCAGACCCAGAGAACTGCTTTTTATGCAGTTTTCCGCCATTCACACAGCCTAGCTGTCAATCACACAGCAGGGTGGCTGTCCCACCAGGACAATCACCACAGCCAATCCATATCAGAGTGCAAAATGGGTCTCCAAGGAGACCCTGTGCAGGGACTCCTAAACCTCTCCCTCACATCCTGGCCCCTGAGACATACAGGCACCTAAGGAGGGCTTCTGTGCAGAAGCCCGCGAAAGGACAGCGAACAAAGCAAACAAACCTGGTTTGGCACACAGAGTAAAACACGAGAAAGACTTTTACAAAAAAAAATGCTGAACAAACCCAGTCAGAACCATCGAAAAATGTATATGTTCCAACGGGTTTAGGTTCGAGGCAACCAAGATAGCCTAAAACAATTCCCGGGCTACTTAAGATAACCACGGTAGGAAAAATGGGATAGTTACCACTGCCACCAGCCAAGTCTTAAGGAAAATGGAACAAAACAATGTTCCAAGAGAAACAGACAACAGGGGGAAGTATCAACCCCTTCAAGAACTCTATGTAAGATAGTTTGTACTGGGTCTGTGAGTTTTAAAAGAGGCTAATAAAGTCAATGGCAACTTTACATGGTCTGAGAGAGTAGTCAGTCTCAGAAAATAGAGTCGGAGTTGGGAAGTCTGAAAAAGACAACCCTGTGTCACTGCACTGAAGGTGCTGTGTAACACACAGTAAAAAGGTGATGCCTATGGAGTAGGTGAGGCTCCACAGTCTATGAACACAAGAAAATGTTAAACACACACAGCAAAACACATGTAAGAGTGGGAAAAAAGGCTTACACTCTTACCAGGTGAAAAAAATAAATCCTAGAAATCCAGAAAAGCTGCTGAAGGACTCAGTAGGTAAGGGAAATTAGCCATTCTGGAGAATTCTCCCTAACACTCGCCCCCTCCCAGACTAAGGGACAGGAGGATTTAATCTGCTCCTGGATGAATCTCTTCCTCTAGTCGGTTAAAAACATCCTAGAGAGACCATCAGCATTTTGGTGGTGACATCCTGCTCTGTGCTCAATGGTGAAATCAAACCCTTGCAGGCAGATCGACCATCTTAAAAGTTTTGGGTTTTCCCCTTTTATTTGCATTAACCATCTCAAGGGTTGGTGGTCAGTTTGAATCACAAAAGTAGATCCATACAAGTATGGTCTAAACTTCTTCAAAGACCTCACAATGGCAAAACATTCACACTCTATGGTTGCCCAGCTTGTTTCTGGTTCCGTCAGTTTCCTACTGATGAAGCAAATGGGGTGCTCCCTACCTTTCTCATCCAGTTGACTAAGGACTGCATCTATACCTGTATTGGATGCATCTTTCTGCACAATGAAGGGTTGGTGATAATCAGGAGCTCTTAGGACTGGCGCTTGACAAATGGCTTTCTTCAGGCTTTCAAAGGCTTGAGTGCACTCCTGATTCCATCTTACATTTTTAGGGAATTTTGGAGAGGAGATCACATTCAAGGGAGAAGCTATGGTCCCATAGGTCTCAATGAAATTCCTGTAGTCACCAGTGAGACCTAGGCAGGCTCTCACTTGGGTTTGAGTAGTAGGGGTGGCCCAGTTGTGTGCAGCTTGTACCTTTCTAGACAATGGCCTTATTTCACCTCCTCCTACCTCATGACCAAGGCAGACCACTTTGCTGTAACCAATTTGACATTTGCTTGCCTTTATGGTCAGATGGGCCTTCCCAAGAGCCTGCAACACATACCCTAAGTGATCAACATGTTCTTTCCATGTAGGGTTGAACACTGCAATGTCATCCAATCATGCCATGCAGAAGTCCTCCATCCCATTCAGAACTTGATTGACGATCCTTTGGAATGTAGCAGGTGCATTCTTTAGTCCAAAAGGCATAACCTTAAACTGGTAGAGGCCTGCTGGGGTTGAGAATGCAGTTTTCTCCTTGGCATGGTCTTTCAGGGCTATTTGCCAATAGCCTTCGTTAGATCAAATGAACTGAGGTAGTTGGCTGAACCAAGTCTATCCATCAGTTCATTTGTTCTTGACAAAGGATGGCCATCAGTCTTTGTGACTGCATTTAGAGCTCTACAGTCCACACCGAATCTCAACTCCTTGGATCCTACTTTTGGTACTAGAACAACTGGACTAGACCACGGACTGGTAGAGGGCTCTAGAACTCTGAGATCAAGCATCTTGTTGAACTCTCTTTTGATGTGGGATCTCACATGTTCTGACATTCTGTAACCTCTGCTTTTCACAGGTAAACAGTCACCAGTGAGAATATCATGCTGGCCCCAAGGGGTCAAGCCTGGTGAAAGTGAAAACAGGGAGGTTAACTGATTTAACAGAATGTTGCACTCCTCCTGTTGTTCAGAAGTCAGTTGAGAAGAGAGATGGCTCCTATGTTCTCATCCAAAGGTTGGCCTCTGAGGAGGCCAGGTAGAGGTTCACTGTCCTCCTCCTCTTGAGCTGAAGCTAGAAGCAAAGCTCCCACTTCTCAGCTCAACCTATGCTTTCCAACTTCTTGCTCATCAAGTTGAGAAGCAGCCTGTTGTCGAAGACCTTCGAGAGTAGGACACTCTCTTTGTCCTCTGCTGAAGTCTGCCCTGTTGGTCCCACCTTCTGCCAGTGAAGACCGAAGCTCAGGATGGTCAAAAGGGTCAAAATCTCCAACCAAAACAGTGTCTTCCTGCAGATCTGACTCTTCAGAAACTGGATCAGTCACACGGGGTTGTACCTCACACTCTGCCTCAGCTGGTGGAGGAGTCACAGGTGTGACCTTGGACAATCTTGGGGATGTCCTTGTCGGTAGCACAGGGGTGCTGTCTATTTTTCTCCTTGAGATCTTGGGTTTCCCTTTTGCCTCTTTCTTTCCACAAATAGCAGGTAGCAACTCCTGTGGAGTGGGAGTGATAGTTTCCTCTACCAACTCCGCTGGAGAGCCTTTCAAGGTCCTCTCCCTTGCAGGCCTAGTGAGCTCCTGTTTCCTTTTATTGGGAGGCCTGGGGGTAGTAGACACAACTCCAAGAGTTTTCAGGTCATTACCCAACAGGACTCTCCCATACCCTTCACCCTGCACACTAACAGGTATTATGACAGTCATATCATTACACTGGACGAGAGCTTGTAACTGGGGAAGCATTTGCACAGGGCCTCCAGCTAACTTGGGGAGGTGTTTGGGTGCCTTAACAGCATCTTCCACCTTTAAAAATGATTCCTGCACCACAAATATGCTGGCTCCAGTGTCTCTGATGGCAGGAGTCTCCTGGCCGTTCACAAGAAATCTCTCTTTATAATACTCTTTAGTATTATCTGGGATGGAATTATAGACATCTAAATTCCGTTGTTCACACAAGCCCAGGGACACTAAAGAAACACTAACTTAGACTCTCATGGGTCCATCAGCCAGTAGGTGAAAGTTTCCACTTGCTATAGGTACTTCTTCCTCTGAGAAGAAGGCTAAGGAGACAGCGTGGACCCCTCAAAGTTTACCCTTACGTCTGGAATCCCCTTTCACATGGTCAGTTGACCCACACACATAACATTTCCCAAATTTTTTGATGAATGGGGGTTTGTTTTGACCTCCATCTGGTTTGGGTCCAGATGGTGCACTAGCCTGATTCGGTTTCCCTTGTGCTTTACCCTTATGTTGCTGTTAGGGGCCCTCTTTTGGATTGGAGGTATTTGAATTTTCTTTGTTAAGTTTCTTTGGCTGCTTACCCTCATCCTCCTTCTGAGTTGCCTAGAATCCATGTGAGTAGCCCTGTTGGCAACCCACAAGTCAGCAGCCTTAACTAACTCATTTGGATCTATCTCCTTAGAGTCAGCCAAGTGCTGTCTGAACTCAGGAGAGCAGGCATCATAAATTAACTCCAACATAACAAGATTTCTCATACCTTCATAAGTGTTTACTCATAACCCAACCATCTAAGTTTTTCAAACATTCACATACCCAGGTAGCCCAAGGGGTACCATCATGCTTTTTAAGGGTCGTAAACCTCTTAAGGTACTGGGAAGGGGTCTTCCCAAATCTAGCAATTAAAGCTAGCTTCACACACTCATAATCCATCCTATCCACTTCCCCCAACTCCATCACAACATCAGATGCAATAGTGGGTAGCCTAGAGAAGAGCCAAGGAAGCTACCGATTCAAAAACAGCAACTAGCATAAATTCTGATTTTTGGTTCATACCATTTTCCCCAAACCAACATACACTCATGCATCTATCCATGCACATTCGTATGGAATTCTTAACTTTGGCTTGCATCGCATCTGGATAGAAATGTGAATGTTAGCATGCACCACACATAGATGGAATCCTTAACCTGCCCTCCGTCGCATCTAGATAGAAATGTGAATGTTGGCACATGCCACACTTGGATGGAATTCTTAGCTTTGGCCTGTGTCACATCCAGATGGAAATGTGAGTGTTGGCACATGCCACACTTGGATGGAATTCTTAGCTTTGGCCTGTGTCACATCCAGATGGAAATGTGAGTGTTGGCACATGCCACACTTGGATGGAATTCTTAGCTTTGGCCTGTGTCACATCCAGATGGAAATATGAGTGTTGGCACATGCCACACTTGGATGGAATTCTTAGCTTTGGCCTGTGTCACATCCAGATGGAAATGTGAGTGCTGGCACATGCCACACTTGGATGGAATTCTTAGCTTTGGCCTGTGTCACATCCAGATGGAAATGTGAGTGCTGGCACATGCCACACTTGGATGGAATTCTTAGCTTTGGCCTGTGTCACATCCAGATGGAAATGTGAGTGCTGGCACATGCCACACTTGGATGGAATTCTTAGCTTTGGCCTGTGTCACATCCAGATGGAAATGTGAGTGCTGGCACATGCCACACTTGGATGGAATTCTTAGCTTTGGCCTGTGTCACATCCAGATGGAAATGTGAGTGCTGGCACATGCCACACTTGGATGGAATTCTTAGCTTTGGCCTGTGTCACATCCAGATGGAAATGTGAGTGCTGGCACATGCCACACTTGGATGGAATTCTTAGCTTTGGCCTGTGTCACATCCAGATGGAAATGTGAGTGCTGGCACATGCCACACTTGGATAGAATTCTTAGCTTTGGCCTGTGTCACATCCAGATGGAAATGTGAGTGCTGGCACATGCCACACTTGGATGAAATTCTTAGCTTTGGCCTGTGTCACATCCAGATGGAAATGTGAGTGTTGGCACATGCCACACTTGGATGGAATTCTTAGCTTTGGCCTGTGTCACATCCAGATAGAAATGTGAGTGTTGGCACATGCCACACTTGGATGGAATTCTTAGCTTTGGCCTGTGTCACATCCAGATGGAAATGTGAGTGTTGGCACATGTCACACTTGGATGGAATTCTTACCTTTGGCCTGTGTCACATCCAGATGGAAATGTGAGTGTTGGCATGCTCCACACTTACATGAAACTGGGAATAATGACAAGTGCCACACTTGGATGGAATCGTGATCACTAGCCTGCCCCACATCTATACTGAATATTGAAAATTTGTAAGGACCACACTCAGATGGAATAGTTAATGATAGCCAACATCACACCGAGACATAATTGCAAGAACAGCAATGCCAACTAACCAATCTACTAACAACTTCATCATCCGTCTGCAAACACCTCTCAAACTCTAACCAAACACAACCACAAGCCTAAAACACAGCAACCCGTACAAACTTCACCACACTGCAACAACAAAACAAACCACACATAGACTTGCACAACAGCACATGACGACTTCCGATCGTAAAACACCCCAAGCCCAGCCAACAGACCCACCGACCTGAGGCTGCCAATAGTACATTTCTGCTCTCTTGCACTTTTCTAGCTTATTCTGACTAACCCACACCCCCCTCCCTTTTTTCAAAGCTGCCAGATCACCAGGCGACCACTCTGCTGGTGATAGTGCGCGGAACAAATATCCTTTAACATTAACATTAACGTATTTTCTGGGCTATCTTGTCGAGCTTTCACAGATGCATTGGTCTCCCACGTATATTGGGTTTACATTATTCATTAAAGCATCGAAGTACAAGAAATCAGTATGCCTTGTTTCACTTTGGTTTTTTGTTAGAACACATTAGACATTGTTTAGCATGCACTATGCTCATGCCCCGATCAGGCTAAGCATATTTACACATGTACTTTGGTTACATCATATTTCGGATTATTGCCACTCTAATATCGGTTCCAAAGGACTATCTCTTAAAATGTCACTAATAACCAGTAGAAACTCGACTAAATCAAATATTATGTTCAGCATTAAGTGTTGTATGTGTTGAGCACAGTTAGCAGGAGGGCATTATCTTGGCCGGGAAGGCTATTTGGAAATTATCATTCCAGTGTTGATGTGGCATTGTCATACATTTCACTAAATGTCTATAATATTAACTGCTATAAACTCCTAGCCAAGCCACAATAGTCTGTAGACACAAATGAAACATTCTGAGTGATGCATTTCACAAATGTCCTTTCAGAATTAAAGGCTTTTCCACATTTCTCTTCTGAAACACAAATGGAAATATACAGAATAATAGTGAAATGATGGTTAATGTGTTCACTCAAAACCACACAATGTTTGATGCTTTTAATAATTCCTTTATTTTTTTTCTTTGTGAGAAGGATAAAATAATCTTCCATTGTCCTGTTTGCATACTGTTTTTCAAAACAAATGAGGTCTCTTTGCTTGGCTTTAGTGAGCAGCAATTCACATTATCGGTTTTGCATGTAGGAACTTTCTTGTATTATTATTAAAACAAAGCAGGAGCAAGCACAATAATTCAGAAAAATATGCAAAAATGTTGTGAACATGAAAGTAATGTTGAAAAGATTTGATTGCAAATGAGACAGCAAAAATGTTATGAATAAAGCAATGATGGTTTTGATGGTTTTATCGTTTGGCAAAGGCCAATCTTGTTCAGACATGCTGGTTCTTACGTAAGAGACAAATAAAGACAAGATTGGCTTCCGTTCAAATGCAAACAAACAATATGTTGTGTTCTATTGTTCCTATTGATTATATGAATCATGTGATTATCTGCTATAAGTGGATTGGCTGACAGAGAAACTTGGGTGGGACTTTAATAAGCCAGCTGTTTCAGACAGTAGGGGGCCTCTCCTGAAATTTCACTGAAGGCTGTGACTCTCTGAAACCTGAAGGAGCAAGGCCTGGAGGACACCACTGACCCAAAAGATATTGAGCTTCTGTCCGGTCCTGACTTCCATGTCTGCAGAAGATGCTGAGCCCCACATATCCCTCAAGAATGGTGGATCAACAACTGATTTGATACCCAGTTGGAGAACTAACACTCCCAAGGGAAAAGGGGAAGTGGATAAAATAAGAAAATGACAGACACCTACTTCTGGTTGGCTGCAGTTTGTAGAGGAAAACATTAAGGTTAGTTAGGAACATAACACTCCTATCACTCTACTTCCTTAGTATCTGACAACAATACAAGACCCATACCTGTCTAACCTCCTTTAATGATTTGGAGGTTGAAAAGTTCATATTCCTCGTTTATGCAAGAGAAATATACTTTGAGAAATACACTTTGTTTAACCAATTGAAGAAAGTAATTAATCTCTCAATATCATTTTCAAGAAAGCCTTGTTGAGCCAACAAAAATAAAAACAGGAATGATTTGCAGTTATTCCTTTGTCCACAGCACTAGCGATTCTGACGTTAAACCTTGCCATGGTCTTTCCTCTGAAAAGACAGCGGTACGTCTGCATTCCGTCTCACTAATACATTCAGAGCGTTCATACGCGCAGGCACGCTGCACTTATCCTTTTCTGTTCCTGCTGGGCACATGCGCACGGTTCTGTAATACGAAACGCTCTGGTGCTCATACGTTCTACTCAGACTCTCCTTAAATTCAAATGACTTGACCAGCAAAGGGTTTCGTTTCTTGACCTTCTCTCATGCGCCCGCTCCGATCTGAAAACTTCAAAGAAACGCATCAGAAGCGTGTTGCGGGAAGGATACGTCTGTCACTACTCCTTTGCGCATGCGCGATTAACACAGTATTGAAGCAGTAGTGTTCACTAATCAAATGCAACTGCGCAATGATCGCTGCCCAAAAGAGACGCTAATTCCTTGTGGCAACGGAATCGGAGCGTCTCAGTTTCTGTGTACAGATTAACTAACAGTGAAGACACCAGCAAACTACGCTGCTTTAAAAATCACCATTAACACCAGAAGTTTCTTTGACTTTGACAGTCTCTAGAAAAACAGTTTTAGAATAAATATTGCAGTTTGAAGAACTTGGGCAGGTTTGTTCCTTAAGTCTCCCAAAAATAACCTAAATACCTAACTAACTAAACACCCAATGTTAAACAAGACTTTTAAATTGAATTAACTCTTCTCCTGCTTGAAAATATGCAGCGCTCCCACCAAATGACCAGCTGAGCTTGTCCCACGCAGATCAGGACTGCTGGAATTGAACAATTCAATGTTGTCTCCACCTGAACTTCTCACAAAGGGCCTTGAATCAGGAACTTAGCTTAGACACAACCTTCTCTCTTGAAGGTGAACAATGAAAGGCAGTTTAGAATTCTGAGAGAGGTCTGAAGTTCATGATGCCTCCAATCAGAGATCAGAACCACCTCCTCCATGTTGGCTTGGGTAGCCCTCACTCTGATAAGAACAGCAAACCAAAAATGCATTTAAACACTATCATTCAGATCTGATTATTAATCAGATTTGCCATCCCTCCTTTACTCAGAACCATGAAACTTCCCCCAAAATCAAACCCACTTCCAACCTACCTGCCTACTACCAGACCCAGTAGACCTGACAGTTGCTGGGACAATGGGGCAAGCTGAACATTTGATAACTAAACCAAGGCTTTAATTATAGTTTTTGGTCTTAAAATTGTCCCTTTGCCAATTTTACCATTTCTGAATGTGAATGATTGCATGAAGAACTGCTAGTCCGCCTTGAAACAAGCACAAAACGGTCAGATGCCTCCTCCCTTAAACAGTAAACTGATCAATGGGTAAATAATTGGCACTCTCCCAATTTTCCAAATTAACATCTTTTGATGGTTTCAATATTTGTGGGGCTGAAATAAGCCATCTTTACTCATTTTTACAATATATGTTTGTGATTCATTGCTGTTGTTTGCTTTTAGGTTGTTCTTAGTGACCTTTGCATACAAGACATCGAATCCGTTTTGTTTTTGGCAGGGCGTTTAACCCTTAATAGTGCCTCTCAATTATGCAGACCTGCCAACACGTTTTCTTCCCTTGTGCCTGCGGATTTGTCCAGGGCATTATGGTGCAGGCAGTGTTTGTAATGGAGGATTCAGGCTACTGTCAATTTGAATGCATGTTATTTAGTTATGATCATAATACACCTGTATATAATCATTTACAGCTAATGCATGTAGATGCACAGATCTGGCAGTATGTTTTTGCTGTGTACGTTGCACATATCTGATGACATGAAGTGTAGTGTAAACATGGCTTTTAAGATGAAGAAAGTGGGTAATGCTGTAAATTTGATATTCAGGAAACAGTATTCACAGTTATCAGCTGCAACTAATCCAGATGGAGCAATTGTTCAGATCTCATTATCAGGCATGTGTAGAAATGTGCATTCCTAACTCTGAACCGACTCTCATCAAACAATCATCTCTAATGTCTACTATTAATGCATGCCCTTTTTATTTTCTTGAACAGCAGACAAACATGGCTGCCACTGGATGTTCAAAGAATGCAACACATGTGGAAGAATTCCTTCTCGCGGGACTACACATTCTTCCGGAGTTGAAGCTGTTCTTCTTTGTCATATTCCTAATGATTTATGTGCTCACTCTTGCTGGTAACAGCCTTATTGTGGTTACAGTTTCTGCTAGCGATCATCTTCGCTCTCCGATGTTCTTTCTTCTGAGCAATTTCTCCTTCTTGGAAATCTGGTATGCTACTAGTACTGCTCCCAGCATGCTCTCAGGCATATTAGCCGACGGCAGTAGCATCTCGTATGCTGGTTGCCTCATGCAGTTCTACTTCTTTACGTGTTTTGCGACCATCGAGTGTTTTCTTTTGACAGTGATGGCTTATGACAGATACACCGCTATATGTTTCCCTTTACATTACACCACCCTCATGGACCGAAGACAGTGCCTGAAGCTCATTTCCATTGCATGGGCGGGAGGCCTTACAATGAACTTGTTAACACTCATCTTGCTTTGCAAATCAAAGTTCTCAGGTGAAAAAATGATCAACCACTTCTTCTGTGAGTTTGCACCCCTCATCAAAGCTGCCTGCTCAGACACCTCCTTCATAGAAGTCTATGCCTTTTTCTGCTCCTTTGTAATTCTAATAGCACCGTTTATTCTAATCATCCTGTCGTACGCATACATCATGTCAGCCATCTTGAAAATCCCATCAGCCAATGGGAGACATAAGGCCTTCTCCACCTGCAGCTCTCACCTTGCTGTGGTCAGCTCCTACTTTGGACCACTCATTGCTGTCTATGCAACTCCAAGGACAGAGGGCTCCCGTAACCTGAGCAACGCCTTATCCCTGCTCTACTCTGCGATAACACCACTGCTCAACCCTGTCATATACACCCTGAGAAACAAAGAAATCAAGGAGGCCTGGAGGAAGGCTATCCAGAAGACACCTTGATTGGAAGAATTTCAGGAATGCATGACAACTTTAAACAATTATTACAATCTGCCAAATGTTCTATCCTATTAAGTGACATTAAATTATATAATCTGATAAAAACAGGTTTCCAAAAGTATTGTGTATAATGGTATATCCCAGAAACTAACACCTGTATTGTTATAGAGAAAAGGAAAACTCAATTGCTTAAAATGGTACGGATATGACAACATGAATGTATAGTAGTTGCATGTGTGGTGCTTAGAAACTCCAACAAAAGAATAATGAGAATAGCTACACATAACATGCCAAAATAATATATGTTTGTAAGAAATAAGTACCTGGTGAGGGACAGTCATGTCTCATGCTGCTACATGATTGGCCCTTGCTCGGTCCTTAACTGCAAGGACGCCCGGTTACTACCTGCAAGGGAAAGACGTACTTGCTTCAGTGCTTCCGTCTTGAACTCACACGCAGCTCCAACATTATTTACAACACGCAAGGTTCTTTATTCTTCTTCATCATCCTCCATTTTATGATCATGGCATACCATAAACATTGTTAAGTTCACTGCATACAGCGTTCCTGAGAAGCCGCTGTCATTTCTTGTTGTCTGCTCACCACTTCTATCCCTTGCTGATCAAGCGCTATGCGCCGCTTCGTCACAGCGTTGAAGGCCCAACGGGCTCTGTTGCACGTATCCATTATCATTTCCTGCTTACACTCATCACGCTATGCAGTATTACAATCCAATATGGAGGCAACATCTACTAATAACACGTCCTTCAACCAATTCCAGGAACATGTGGACTTCCGGAAAAGTCCTTGTCAATCTCATTGTTATTTGTTTATTTATTTATTGTTCATTTATTAGGCGCTTATACAGCAAGTAAATTCTGTTGTAAAGCTCCCAATTGACGAAATGACCGTAGAGGAGAGGCTTGAAGGCTGCCTAGTGAAAACCAAAGACATACCTGCATGTTCACCTAGAGTACTAGCCTGCAAATGAACTGTGCTCCATGCTTAAATTCCACAGACATGCTAACGGCAATGCATGTGAATTGGATGAGCTAGAAATTATTAAAGTTGAAATTAAACCACAATCTACCCGTAAATGGGCAGCTGATACTTGAGAAAGTGCCTAATTCAGAAGGGGTACTCTCCAGTTTTTGAAAATGAATCACTTACAACACTTGGCTCTTATTTACATCATTGGTCCGTTCTGTATCTGGTGTCAATTGGATAATCTCCATTCCCACGTACAATTAACATTATGGGCAATGAACAGTTTATCACTGCCAGCAATGTTTTCATCAGTGTCATCAAACCTCTCCTCTGTGAAGGTAACCACTTATGTATTCACATGGCACATAGTGACCATCTTCTGATACACGTCTCGGTACCTCTTGACTTCCTGTCTGCCACAGTTGTTTTTGGTTTTATGTTTATTTTTGTGTTGTTGTGCCATGAATCCTCTGTATCAGTGGTGTGCGTTATAAATGTAATAAAGTAAATTTAAAGATGCTTCCTTGCTCCTAGTTTTCTCCTTATTTGTGTGTTCATGTTTACAATTCCTGCAACATCCACATTTACTTTTTAATCTATTTGTGGCCATCCCACCTCATGATCATCTTTGCGTAAGAATATGCTCTTCCACCATGTGTTCATCTTTCGGGTGTGCATACTCACTCTGAGCCACCCGCTGTGCTGCCCATGTGCAGGTGGGGTCATGCGAGAGTCTGTCATTTCTTTTGTCTTGCCCATATTGAATGCTTTGTTACAGTCCTTGCTCAGTAAGCTCACTACACTCTTTGATGTGCAACTGTGCTCTCAATTTTCCTGTTTGCATACTATGTTACCAATCCCAAGTTGTTGTGCAATCTGTACTGCACTTTTATTAAATATTCCTTCTCTATTTTCCTTTCTGTCTTATTAATTAATTATGTTTACTCCTCGTTGCTGCCGCATACGTGTACATGTTTATTTTATCTATATTTCTGTACAATTCCCACACTTGAAGACCAAAGATTAGCATTGCATAGTAATCAGCATTCTCCGATGCAACCAACATGGCCACCAGCCGTCTCCACTCAGAAAAGAATGAGAAATCGAGTCTTCTCATTCCATTCCTACTCATGACAGCTGGTGGCCATTTCGTGTTGGCTAGAACTGAAATGCAGATGCCGACACAAAGCAAAGCTCCAAACGAGCTTCTGTTGCTATCTAGACACCTGGTAAATCTTCAGGAGTACTAATTACAATAGAATCCTCAGATGGGGAGATTACCAGTCGGGTAATGCCGCTGGGGCAACGTTAAAGCCCTTGCTTTCTTTGGCTCATAAATCAAGCCCACAGGCCATTACCGGACTGGTAATGCCCCCCTGCTCAGGTTCTATTTCTTCATTCATCATCATCATCATCTTAGTTAATTTCGGAAATATAGCATTTTCCATAAAAATATCATTACATATACAGATTATATCAACAAATTATACAAACAACAAAAGATCAATGAATGACTATAATACACAAATGAGGTGATCTATCAATTACTGAAGGATTTTCTTTTACATCAAGCATCCCAAACAAATGTTACAAGGACCCACCCCACTCTGGGAAAGTCAGCACACAGAAAAAAACACAGTGAAGGCCTATATTGAGCCATCCAGAATTTACGCAATATCGGTCTCAAGGTCCTGGCTCTAAGCCCAGAGTATGCCGGGCAAAACGATAAAAAATGGACTAGGTCTTCCCACGAGGCATTGCAAAGTAGGCATGATTGCAACGTAGGATCTCGTTCCCAGACCTCTGTGATGGCTCTAAGGGAAGGGCAATGAAATGGGCTCTGGTAATCAATACTCTCGGGCTACTGAACTCTGCACACAAAAGATGTGTTGGAATACCTTAGCCTGATACAAGAACGTGTCTTCTATTAAAAGGAATAATTAACTCATTAGATTCACTTTTTCCATTCTAAGGCTTTTTGCTTGTGCTTTCAGCACCTTTACCAATTTTGATGATACAGTTTCAGGTGAATAGAACAATGGATTGAGTATCCCTATTTCAGATTTTATACAGGCAAGCTAGGGAATCCTGACCTTAAAATCTTTTGAAATATTGGTACTAATTATGTCATGCGTCAAGCTGGCCTTATCATTGCACTATACTCTAAAGCAATAGAATAATGGTTGCAAGGACAAAGTGTCGCTAACAGATATGCAGGCAAGTTGAAGATGCATTCCATAATTGGAAGCAGAATGGGACAGGCACATTATATATTTGGAAACATAATTTTCAATTATCTGTACTGGGCCTAAGTTATTAAACCCCCATACCTCCATGCTGTGACTTGCCAATGACATAGCTTTACTATCGTACATTTATAAGGCCAGGTCCATCAGTTTTGCCTTAAACATAGCAAGCAACATTCAGCCCCCCTGAGGTTTCTCTGAACTTGACAGACTGCTTCTCAGCATGTTCATCTGGAGAATAATTTAATGAGAAAGCAATCGGAAATAGTCAAAAGTATTGACTTTTGGGATAACACCACATTTACTAAACATAGAGGGGCATTTCGGTGTCTGTCTCCCTTTAAAACAGGCTCTGATGCCAGTTTTTTAGCATTAATCTTCAGGTCCGAAACATCCATAAAGGCTGGAGTTATCTGTGCATATGTGCTGTCAGAACAGTATCATTTGGGTAGGCCAAGAGAGGCCCATCCTCGGGACATCTGGGGTTGAATTTATCAAATGGCCATTTATGTACAGACTAAAATGTAGGGGTGCCATAATGAAAGCACAGTTTTCATTATTCATCAGTACGTTTACATTTACAGTTATATTGGCATACTTTTAAACACACTTGATTAGGCCGACACAAGACAGTGATTTCGCTTTCCCTTAAGCAAAAAAAAACTATTAGCAAACTTGGCCGAAGACCTACAATCTGTATGCACAACCTTGGAAGTATAACTGACACATTTTAGCACTCCTGCAACACTCCCACTTTCTCAACAAGTTACCATTTGTACACAGGCAAATACATTTGTCTTTTGGTACCTCAAGAACAAATGAGTCCTTGCCCTTTCGTGCCTAATTTGACACTTGACTAATTAGATTATGGAGCACCCCAATTAATTATGCATTTCTTTTTTATCATCTATACTCACCACAGTTTGGTGTCGGAAGGTTCTGTCTGCACTGGCAAATGATTCTTTTTTTAATGGCTGCTCTCACTCACCTCCACAATCTACTGCCTCCAGGATTACAGCAAGCTCTCAAAGGTCAGGATTTCTGGGAGTCACCTTTAGTTTCTGAGGGATGTTTGTGTATCACAAGTGCCACTTTCCTGTAATGGGCAGTCTCACATACGATCAGGCCCTGCTGCTGATGTGCAGGGGCTTTATGAGAAATGCACAAAAAAGACTGTATTCAGGGCATTTAGAACAAGTTGCATTGAAGGTATATCTCCAAATGTTAAAAAAAATGCACAGGAATGAAAACAATGGTTCGATACATATGTATATCAGCTCATTTCGGGAAAGAGGCACATGTGTAACAGAGATGTCACGAGTGCAACTCACACTACTCAGCATAGTCTGTCATGCGCTGACTAGAATTCAAAGTCAGATATTGCGGCAAAGAATCCAATAGCAAGTTAGGAGAATTGGAGAGACAAGTAATTTCTTTAGTATCTAGGTAGCAACTAGCATCCGTCCACAGAACCTGTGCTTCCAAAATTGTGGTTGAACCATTTACCCCGGGGGAGCAGGGACTATAGCCTCCAATGTTCAATAAAGAATTATTGTTGATACTGTCAAATTATATCAAATCAGTGGTTTGCTTGCACTGGGTAGAAATCTCAAATGTTCCCCCTGTTATTGCTGGTGTTCCCAATAAGTTAATCTTGCTCTGTTCCAACAGGCACGGACGTTGAGGAAGCGGTGCCCTTTTAATATGTTATCTATGATTGTTGCACCACTTGCATTTGTTCAGTCATCCCCTTGCTGCCCAGCCGACAGCTGACAGCGCTCATACCCGCACTCCTCAATGCACGTGCACCAATGCATGCACCAGATTTTATAGTGCTTCCTGTCGTGGGGCAGGAGTACTGCTGGCATCCAATATAATGAATGAAAATCACAGTTCCAGCCAATGGGAATACACCAGAGCTGTTGATGAGTTTTCTCAATTGTTGAAGTTAAAAAGAAAACTGTGAATCAGGCAAGTATGCAACAGCTGATGGCATTCAAACCCGCACTCATCAAGAATTATATTATAAATTAATATTCTAGTTCAATGTTGTTACATAGCTCCTGATGAGGCACTAGTTTTTGGCTGATACTGCACTTGCGACACACCAACATTCTCTGGGCCAATAGAAGGCAATAGGAAGGCCCTGGTCACTATACATTACAAAATATTGCATTTAATGATCATGATTCCTGTGCAGAGGTTGCTCATTAGTTAAACTAAGAAAAGAGATTTTTGGGAAAACAGAAAATCAAGAAAGCTTGTATGCTAAGTGTGGAGAAGATTTGGATTCCAAACGGATGGACCGAAGGAGAAATCTCCTGAAAAAGCCTTTTCTTATGTTGAACTAAGGGCATTTCCACGGCAGAACCAACGGATCGAAGAGCAATTGTCAGAGTAGGTGGACAGACTAAAAGGAACCAAAAGTCAGTATTTGACCCCCAGATAATTTACACAATTTACCTGAGAATTAATTTAAACCTAGAATGCAATGGAAAGGATTTTGGAACCCTGATAAATGCTATATCACTTAAAGTGAGAATAATTAATTAAAATAAAACCCTAGTTAAGATCATCATATCAGGCTTTTCCCCTGCAATTTGGGATCTCAGGATGCCTTGTAAAATTGAATGACAAGACCTTTGACTGGTGTCTGCTATAGTCAATAAAGATTGGGTCCACCACCACAGATTTGTGTGAGTTTGGGCTGAATTAGATGGTGTCTGTCGAATAATATCATAAAGGAGACAGGCTGAAACATCCTGTTTCTTTGACCAGATTGGGGCGTGGGATGTTGCAGTGGAGGGACCAGTACATTAGCTAAATACTATTAGAGTAAATATATTCCATAGATATTTAACATGACAAGCAAAAAGAATGGCAATAATGTATTAGTAGCTGGTTTTAGAAATGCCTGCGTGGATGTCACTACAGAAGCAATGTCCATTTCATAATAGTCAGGTTGCAGATCAGACCTCACTGTCATAAATCATCAACTCTTTACAGATTCTAATTATTCCTCAAATGGATTTGTAAAACAGATGATGTATTTGGAAGCCAGATGCATGATTTGTGTCAAATGAAACCCTTGAAACATGGAAAGTTGATCTACGCAATAGGTGATTATGTGCTGTCTATCAACACGAGAATGAAGGTAATGTTATTAAAATGTAAATTTCATTCAGGTTACCAGCAACATTAGCACCTACGTGCAGTGGGTTCCTGCAGGCAATTTTAAACCTTGACAAGGCAGAGGTGCGAAGGAAAGTGTGAAAGCAAGGTGAAACATTAAAAACCAACTGAAAATATGCATTGCGTATAAGGTTTACTAATGGATTCCTATGGAACCTGCCTGGTCTTGATCAGGTTGAAAAATCAGGCAGATTGCATAGGAATCTATTAGTTTGACATGCAGGATTAAAATGAAGAACTCACACAGGATGGAGCAGGTGAGCACTCTGAAGACCTTACCTCTGCTCTATGCATCTTATCTGTATTTATTCAGCCTGAAAATAGAGGCATTCAGGGTTTCACCTCACTTTTATGCCTGTATTACGTGCTCTACAATCAGGTTGAAAATATTGAAAGACATTTAAGGACCATTACACAGGAAATTAGCCCAATTTTGTTTTAACCAGGAGATCCATAGTGGCACATGGATTGATATGGAACAGCTCCTGGGAGAAGTTCAAGTAACACTGGTAAGCCAGTCACAATCTTGTACCATAAACAAACCTTCAATTGGCCAATGAAGTACAGTTGCTCCCTCCTGGGGTACATTTGATCAATGCTCACAATAAAAACCCCATCATTGGGCAATTATATTAATACCTACAAGATCTCATAACCTTTTCCCTTCCTCATTGTGATTCTTTGGAGACAGAAGATTCTAAAGTACCGATATAATTTCAAAAGATGTTTCTAAATGGATGATTGACAATTCCCCCAGCTAGGAACAGTTGGTGGTGCTTAATTCTTTCAGAAGTATTGACCTAAACCGGCTCCATAATGCAGCAGCAGCAGGACATCAGGTATTCTAAAAGAGTATGGACATCCCAGTTGAGTTTGCTAATTGGCCAGACAGTATTCCAATACTCATTAAAGGGATGCATAATTCCAGCTGTATTTTCCCACATATGGGATACTCCTTCAGAAAAGTGGGATGTTACTATCTAATAATCTGATTTACATACTGATGCCATCGGAACAGTGTTTTGTTTTTAAGAAGAAATACTGACTGCAACATGAAGTGAGTAGACTGCTACCATTTTAATAATCCAGGAGGATATTAATGCGTTTATTTTGAAAGCAATAACGCACATAGCAACTCAGGCTTGAAGCGCATTATAAAAGAATAATTATAATACAATTATAAAAATAAACACTACATGCTTTCTCATTTTCTGCTCCTCAAGTTACTGAATAAACCAGGGAAGGAATTTTACCAGTGAGATGCTGACTAAAACGTAGGAAATCATAGACTTGAAAAGAAAAACCCACATTGCATTATGCTATATGTTTAGCGGAAGAAATCACATTCTGTATAGGCGCTATATAAATGAACTATCATATCATATCAAGAGTGGGTAGGAGCAATGAAATCATTGTGTGAGTCCTTAAGAAGTCTGTGGTAGGTTCTAAACCCAGCTGCGACTTGTTCTGATGGTTCACAGTTCTACCCCTTCTTTGGCCACCCAGATAATGCCATATGATCAGATGATGGGGAAGAAAGCCAGGCCTTTATCAGGCCACTCCAGACCATAGGTTTCCCAACTACAATCCCAATCATACTTCCTATAAAACTATCAGGAACACAATAGGTGACACACAGAGCGGCCCAAAAGTATAGGCCGGTTTATCAGTGAATGGCATGCCAAAAAGGGCAGGTTAGAGTTTGTATGTGCTTCACAACTGGAAATGGCCCACAAGTCATCAGTGTTTACAATTCTAACATCCCTTTTGGCAAAAGGCACACTTGTTGCTCTAGACTACAGGATGTAACATGATTGAAAGTTCTTGCGTGATCCAAAATTCTTGGTGATAATCTTAGTTTCAGAGCCTATGTCAGGGCCTGCTTCTTTTGTGCTTGTGATTGGTGTTAATCCTGGATTGGTTTAACATAATACTTGAACCCATCAGCAGAATTTTCTTGGATCTCTGACAGTGGACCTTTCTCGATTCTTCTTCCTAGGGGAAGCCTTCTTCCAGAATTTCCTGAACTTCACCAAGCTCTTCCTATTCCATCGCTGTGATGCAGGAATGTAATATGATTTCACTGAAGGTTCAGTTGCAAGCCAACTTACAAGGGGATTGAATGAATGTTCAAACAGCACATATACTATATGCTTGGAATCCGTTCAGAGCCCCCAGCATTAGTTTCAGATTTACCTTGCAGAGATCTGTGATAAAAGGTCACACTCACCTAATGTAACAGAATGATTGGTGGCAACAGCCACATGAATCTGGGGAAATGACTACGCAGCATGAAAACAATGGTTTCAATATACCTAACCAGAGGGACATTTCCGCAAGGCTCAGCTGAAAGCCTGTAGGCATCAAGCAACAGCGCAGACCATCAGCCGTTTAAGTAAGTGCAGATCATGATTCTTAATAGTCTCAAGCTGCACACAGGGGGAAGACAAAGGTAGCCTGAGTTATGTGGGAATTTGCAAGTGGGAGGGAAACATGGTAATTACCAAAAGTAACTAATAAATGTTTGCTATCTTGATATTGGGGGATCTAGTCACATGCAAGGGGAAGACTCATCAATCCCTCACATACAAAGTTGATCAGAATATTCTACCCCCTCAGAGAACCACTCTTAACAACTCTGTGACTGTCAAGGTCTGAAGTGGTTCATAGAAGGGGTCCGAGCAAATAAAGAGCTTGAATATTCACATATTTACAACAGTTCCCAGGAGATCATCTCAGAGACAAAGTAATACATTACAGCTATTTAGTTGTAGAGAGGGTTGCATCCCTTAGGGAGCTGCAGCCAGTAATAACAAGGCAGGTATTGGATACCAGAAGAGTAGGCTTGATTAGAGGTTTACAGAAGTAGAGGCGGTGTCTGGAGAGATGTCCATTCTGTTAGGTATCATTTTTGTCTGTATTCTAAAACCAATGGGTAGCAGGATATTAGCAGAGGCAGTGAAGTGTGGTATGCCCAAGGAAGTAGGAGTCTTGGCACTCAAGCTGATCATGGATGTTATGTGAGTGTTTGTTAATGGATCAGATGTCTGGTTTATGCATATCATTTTGAGGCTACTAATGTACTTGATCTGGCATGAGTTCTTGTTAATGGCAGGTAATTATACTTTAGCCGTGTGGCCCTGTTAGAATAGAACAGTGAAGTTATGCAAAGGCATTCATGAGAGGAAATTCAGGAATTATAAACATATAGGTCCATTCGTGACAGTGATGACCCGCAATGTTATAGGTATGAATTGACCAATAAAAAGGAAGCAATTGATGACACCTTTGAAGAGACATAAGGTCCATCTCATGGTGTTAAAAGAGATGTACCTGCTGGGGAAAATCACTGGGTAGATTGGTATGGGGAATACGCCACTATCGCCTAGTATTAAGGCTAGAAGAGTCTTGAAAATAAGAATTAAGAGCATGAGATGTGAGGTTCTAAAGGTCTGAAAGGACAGCAAGTCTAGATGTGGTTCTAATAGCGTACATCACGGCTTCTTATAGGTTCAGGGGAGGGCAACTCTATCGTAACATAGCATGTCATCGTGTGCAGTAATTATAAAGTATCTACGGTATCAGGCTAACATGATAGATCACTGGTGGAGCAAATATATTACCAGAACCTGAGAAATTGGGTCTGGCTGATGTGTGGAATACTCTCCATGCCAAGGAGAGGGAATACGCCTTTGTGTTGTGCATTCGTGTGGTTCATTTCAGATCTGATCATGCCAGTGATCAACACTTGGATGCCTAGTTTAGTCTATATAGTCCTTCACAACACAGACTCACTCTCATTACCTGAAGGACTATCTCCCCCTCTCTCTGCCGAGGTTCCCAATGGCTACCATCTAGTTACATTAAACATTATTTGTATTAATAATTGGAAAAATAAATATGGCAGATTAAAAAAATAATATGAATATAATGAAATGGTTAAAATGTAGGTGGCATGAATTAATCATTTTAATGAATCTTTTATTTTATAAAACGCTCCATACCAGAGACCAGTCTCTGAGAGTGGGACCGGGATTTGGACCTGTGTTGCTCGGCGTTGCCTTAATTCCAAGACAAATGCGTTGGGCCTGAGCTATCCTTCTGGCCCACTTAGTCGGTGTTGACTGAGTTATACATTTTATATCTGATCCAAGTCCAGTCCATTAACGAAAATGCCGGCACGTTTTTGCATTTGCATTCGTTTTTAGCACCTGGAATTAAGGTTTCTGAGCTATGATGTGGCCAGCTCTGAGGAATACTGGTCTTGGAGTGTAGTAACCATCCACGCTCTGGTGAGGTTCATCCCCTGCTAGAGTACTAGTAAGACCAACTTAGTGTAGCAACGTATTATAATATTGTAGCACATCATCCAATAGCGGAACACAAACAGTAAGTTACCAGAGAAAGAGACTGATTGACAAAGAAAGAAGACTAAGCCTGCCCCACATTGAGGCCTGATCCTGAGCTCCATGTACAATATCAACAAAGCAATTCTATGATGGATGATCACTTTTCTTATTTGCTCAATATTCTGTATCTATTTAAATATAATATGAGCATAGGTACATAATATGGAGTAAATAAGAAATGTTGTTATATCACAAAACTACACTTTTCATACTTGATGTGGAGCTCAGAATCGAGGCCTCAGAAAGAGCTTGTGAGAGAGAGAAATAGAGAGAGAAGGAGAGGTTCAGTATACATCCAAATACATCTCATTAAGCCACCAGTCTCGCATGTTTGCTCCACTTCCGGCGGGCACACCATTTCTCTCACTTGATACACACATGTACATGTTGTGTGACTGAGGACGCTGTTGCCCCGGTGCGTTGTGGACGGGACAGACATGTGCCAGACCTTTGGCTTCTGTCGAATGATGAGGAGACAGCTGGATGAGAAACTATACACTCCCGCAGCTCTATCGAGCGTGAATGCGGTACATTTTGGAGCCATAACTTGTGGTGATGCGCAACAATGGAATAACTTTTTGGGTGGCGAAAAAAGAGCAATATATTCTCAATTATTATATCTTTTATACCAAATGTTTATTGTACTGTTTTTACTATGGCTGTCTGTTAATGGCATTGTAATGTTGTATTATCCTATTATCTGATGTCATTTCCCAGTTTATCTTACTGAACTCTTCACATTATATCTGGTCTCTCACTACTTTCTGTCTCATAATTTGGTGGTGGGGACATGTTACATTAACACTTTAGTCGATAGACCCCTGCTGCTGAATTCGAATGATGTAGTACAAAAATATTGTTGAAAAAGACAGCATACGCACTTGTACGCCACTCTTGTGCACTTCGCAGTTCAAATGAAGTAAAAAATGCCCGCCATGTACACTTGGCAGGCAATGTTTGCAATAGATTCCTATGGATTCCATTTGCTTTTTGATGGTGCAAAAAAGCTGGCAGAATCCATAGGAAACCACAGAATTTGCACTGGCATGAACATCCATGCCTGCGCAAACACTGTAGTATTTGTATGGAGGAGCGGGAGTGGGGGATATGTATGTTACATTCTGCCCCTCCTTTCCTCCATACAAATATGGGGCGTGATATGAATGGTAATACCTGATTTGCTCATTTATCTTTGTTTGTTAGGTCTTTTTGACCTAATTAGAGCTGTATGTTTTACCTTCTTCCCTTTTGACCTACTTACCTGAACATGAGGAGCGGGGGCTGTAGGGGTGTCCTGCGCACCCTTAACAATGGAGTTGGGGTACCAAAATTGATCAGGGTTCCGTTTTCAATGAACAGTCAAAACGGGAGGCATGAGCAGTTTTACTGCCGGCAGTCTGCCCGCAAACAAAATGTTTGCGGGCAGATCACATACATCCATATGAATAGAAGGCGTAAAAACCTTACCCAAGGCTTTTATGTCTTCCATTTATGCTACTCCCTCATAGAAAATGAGCTTCTTACTAGCTCTTTCAGTTTTTCTACCTACAAACACTCAGACAGGTGTGTTTATGTTTCCCTGAAGGGGTTAGGCATCAGGATGTATGGCCTGCTCCACTTCCTCATTCAATTCCTTCCCTCTCACTCTCACACGCTCTGGCATTAGCTTATCTATGCAGTCATGTCTTGACTATGTCCTCTTCAGCCCGGGATTAATCAACTGGGAGACGGGGGCTGGGGGACAAGGGGTATATATCTAGCCCCATACTCAAAGAAACCTCAATGCTTCAGGGAAATATTATAGGACATTCTGAGCCTTAATTGTGTAAATCAGGCACTCAGCTACTTTTGAACCGTAGCATTTGAATCCTGCATGGCTCTCTCCAGAACATTTGACTCAACACACATCTAGGAACAAAAACAAGGAAAAAAACTTCCTGCATACCCTATGCCTCATCAAACATGTATGTCTAGGTTGTCTGTAGCTGTTCCCACTTCTCCCTCCTACTTCAACAGTGTCCACTCCTCTCCTCCTCAGATTCTGGTCTGGATACCCTGATGCAAGGGACCAGGTCACCAACCTGTGAAGAAACCATAACCATGCGAGAGAACGACTGCGGTACAAGGAAAAGTAGAAAAGTCTATTTACAAGTACTTACAATGTGGAAAGAAACGTAGCACTAATGTTCTTTATGTACTGTAAATTAATGTTGTAAACTGTCCAGAATAGTTGTGAACATTACGGCAACACTATATAAATAAGTTCCAAAATACACTTACAGTATGTAATTGTTTTTACTGTATGGTAAGTGCTGACATCTATGGGCATGTGAAAGGTTCTTGTAATTACAAGTTTGATGCTACGGTGAAAAAGAAGCAGTAATTTCAAATTCTGAATTTAGAGTTTTGCCAACACATAGACATCAGCTCTCCATCCACAGACCCGTTTTGTGTCACTTGTCATAAAAATCTCCACATCCTGGAAAACTTTTGTGACACTCTTGAGAGGACCTGGTAGAAACCCTGGCCTCCCTCAGAGCCACATCATATACAGACAACATCCTCCCAGCATCCATCTGCAAGACCCTCCCTGCAGAAGCTCTCCTTACCTACCTGGAGATCATGAACAGCTTCCTAACTCGAGGCACCTTCCCATTGATCATAAAAACAGGACACGATTCCAAGATGGCCACGGGGGCGAAGTGACGTGCCTGAGACGGCTCTCCACCCGGGCAGCAGAAAATGAGCACAACGAGCCCAGCAGCAGAGCACAGTTCGGGTTAAAAAACCCTCCGGCAAACAGATAACCCCCCTCGGCAGATCCCCACGGCCCGTCCCGCTGCAAAGGCTCACTTGGAGACGGTGCAGCGAGCGGCCCCTCCCCCATTGGGAGGGACAGAGTTTCAGCGCGGAATCGGGAAGGGGGAAGCAGCCAGAGGTGGACCCGAGGCCCTGCATCGGACAGAGGGGCCTTGTGGTCCACCCCACACAGTGCGAGACTCCGGGCCCCCCCTGCTCCCGGGCATCGGAGACATCGACTTCATGGGGTGGTCCTCCCCCCACGGCCCTGGGACAGCGCTGCACCACGGTGGGCACCAGAGACGGGCCGGGAGGCGTGCCCACTTCGGAGCATAAGTGGAGAGCTGAGGAGAGACACAGCGGGCTGGGCTGGTGACGCCGGTGCGGGCGTATCGCGGCCCGGAGGAAAAGATGCCTGAGACGCGGGCGGACCGCTCCATGGAGGGGAAGGGGGCCGCCCGGAGGTTCTGGCAGTGAAGAACAGAGGCTGACCCGCTGAGGGGAGGCCCCGAGAGGTAAGTTAACAAAGCGGCCCCGGGATTTAGATGCAGTGAGAAGCGGAGCGGAGAGCGGAGGTTGAGGAGGGCCTCTGGTACTCTCCATTGCATTGAGAACAGAGGGAGACACCCCGCCGGGGGGGGGGGTCATATATTTCACAGCACATAACCCTGTAAGGGAAGCCTACTCAGGAGGAAAGCACTGAAGGGGGGGGGGGAAATTCAGCTCCCCCAGAAGGACTTAAGGACACAGAAGTGGGGTGGCTCCCTCAAACCCCCCAGTCTCACAATATAAGAGATTGCAGATGGCACAGGGGCGCAGGAAAGCAGCAAGGACACTCACAAGCAGGCATTAAGGAGGGGGTGAAAGATCTCCAGCCCCAAGATCACCATACCACGACGGGCCAGCAGCCACCAGCTGCCCGGCAAACCAGCAATCCCAAGAGGCCGGCCCCCCGCAAAGCTATAAAACCAAGTACAGCGAGCCCCGAATAAGGGGTTGGTGTGTACAAAAAGAACACCCCTCTGGAGAATCTGCCCAAATAAAAGCGGGAAGGAGGGTCCGGGAACAGATTGGCATACAATAGCTCCAAGGAAGCGGGCCACAGGGAAGGTCACGTGAGAACTAAAGCGTACAAGTACGGACCCAACTAAGGGAAAGTCCCTGCAAATACATAAAAGAGTAAAGCACCCCAAGAAAGACATTACACCATGTCAAGAACCAAAGGGAAAGGTAACGCAGCGCCACAGACACCACAGACCTCAAAACAGGACGCAACCATCCTACACATGTGGTCATCGGACAACTCGTCACAACCTAAAGGGATAACCCAGGAAGACAGCAAGTGGAGGATGACTCCCGCACACATCATCAGCAACCACCCTTGAGAGAGGACATGCAAGCTTGGTTTCAGGACTTACAAGACAAATTTATATCCACTGTACAGGATCAATTCACAACCATGAAAAACAACATGAAGCAGGCAGTACAGGACATCAAAGTAGACTTGGCCAAATTTGAGGAAAGAACGGACATAATTGAAAGAACACTTCAGACTGTTGAAGAAGAAACGCAACAGGTTAGCGAAACGCACAAACACTTGGTGAGACTCACCCACAATTTGGAAATTCAATGCGAGGACCTGGAGAACCGCTCCAGATGGTCCAACATACGCATCAAAAACATGGCAGAATCTGTCCTGGATAAGGACCTTAAATTGGCAGTAAAGGAGGTGTTTAGAGATGTTCTGGATGCCCAGGAGGCAGAGGTAATTGGTGTGGACCGCGTACATAGGGTGGGGCCAAAGAGATTGGGTGCACCGGGAGAAAGACCTAGGGACGTTCTGGTGGCTCTCTCATCATATCCACAAAAAGAACAGATATTGAGGAAAGCAAGAGAAATGGAGCATATCAGAATGAACGGACAAGAAATACAATTATATCAGGACTTAGCTCTGGTGACCCTGCAAAAAAGAAGGGCAATGGGCCCGCTCATCAAGGCACTGGTGGCAAAAGAAATCTGCTACAAATGGACCTTCCCGTTTGGACTGATGTTCACATGGGATGGGATACAGAGAAGAGCGACCACCTGGGAAGAAGGCCTTGGCATAATGGACATCCAGGAAGGGAAAGAGGAATCGGAAGTGCCCAAACGAAGGGCAGAACAAGCGAGACAACCGAGAGGCTGGGAAACGATCAAGCAGAGGAAGTCATATACAGGAGGGGAACGGCGCAAGAAGCTACCATGAAAGAACCGGAAAAGGGGAACGACCTGGGCACATGAAAAGCGACAAATAAATGAGGATCCCGCTGGGGGCGGAAAGAATGAAATGATCTGCGATAATCTACATGGAGAAGGCGGCCCGGGAGGGACCATCCGTCTTGTAATTTGGTAAGGACAGAGGAGAATGTGGGGTTTAGGATCCCCCACAAAAAGTTTCCCCGAGGGTAAGGAGGGCAGGGAGCGAAGGGCGCAACGCCCTAGCATCAGTAGGAACCCTCGCCCTACTCTGGGGCAAGTTGATTGGTTTTTGGTTATTAGTTGGGGGGGAAAGTTAAGGGGAAGGGGCGGAGGGGTCTGGAGCATGGAACAGGAGAAATGGGCAAGTCCGGGGATCAAAGGACAATGGACAAATACATAACAAAATGGGGAAGATACAGATCTTAACATTCAACATTAGGGGCATGAACCACCCAACGAAACTGGCAAAATTGGATAAAAAGTTCACAAGGGAAAGAGCGGACATACTTATGATCCAAGAGACACATATCAGAACGAAAAATAAGCAGAAAAACTGTATAAGGGGTTACAAGATATGGGCGCAAGCCACCTCTACCGAAAAAAGAGCGGGGGTGCTGATAGCGATAAGGGAAGGGGGGACGCCAAACTAGAAGATACTCTCATAGATAGAGAAGGGAGGTATGCCTTTGCTAATGTGGTGATAGAAGGTCATTGCATCACCCTAGCATCGGCATACGCGCCAAATACGGGGCAGGATGGCTTCCTTAGGGATCTCCTGGGGAGACTAGAAGGCTGTGCAAGGGGGGAAGTGATCCTGGGAGGGGATCTCAATATGGCATGGAATCCTCAATTAGACAGGAGCACAGGAAAGGGGCAGGGCCAAGGAGCACCCTCAAAACGCCTCAAACCACAGATAGACCAAATGGCCCTAAGCGATGTGTGGAGGGAACTGAAGGGAGAGCAAAGGGGGTATACATACTTCTATCATGTACACAACTCTATGTCTAGGATTGATTACTTTTGGGTTTCGATGGGGCTCATGGTAAAGATTCAGGGTATGGAACTGGGAGCAATATCATTTTCAGACCATGCCCCGCTGTGGCTCGAGTTGGACCTCCCGGGGAAATCAAATGGGCTCTGGAGGTGGAGGCTACCTCAAGATTTAATTCAAGATCCGATAGCAGGGGAATCCATAAGGGAAATGATAGAAGAATACTTCATCCAAAACGATACGGGTGAAGTTTCTTTAGGCACGGTATGGGAAGCGTTTAAAGCAGTCATCAGGTGGAAAATGGTGGCGATGAAAATCACGAAAGAGAAACAGAGGTACCAATGGGAAAAGGAACTAGAGACCTCAATAGCAGAACTACAAAAGAAACTATTGTCCCACCCCACTAGAGCATTAAAGAAAGCATTGAGACACACGCAGGGCCAACTAGACATGCTACGCACAAAAGGAGCAGCGAGGAAACTTCTCTATCTAAGACAAAGATATTACATAAAAGCGAACAAAGCAGACAGACTCCTAGCAAGGCAACTCTGCGCAAAACAGAAAGACATTACGATCATGAACATACAAAACACAAAAGGGGAACTTCTGTCGCACACACAAGACATTGGGGAGGCACTCAGGGAATTCTATCAGAAGCTATACTCCACAGACCTCCCAGATGAAGAAGCACAGGACGCATACCTGGAATCTCTCCCCATCCCCCAAATATCAGAGGAGGATAGGCAGGCCCTAGAGAGCCCGATTAGAGAAGAGGAAGTCAAGAAAGCAATATTAGATCTCCCAATGAACAAGGCACCGGGCTCGATGGCTTCACGGCCCTGTTCTATAAAAAATATGCGGATCAGCTAATCCCGGTCTTAACAAGACTCCTAAACTCATTCAAAGAAAGTGGCAACATGACCCCCACAATGAATGAATCGAAGGTGCAAGTCTTCCACAAAAATGGGAAAGACCCTACTAACCCCGCCTCGTATAGACCAATTTCCCTTATAAATCTAGATGCAAAAAATACACACAAAAATTCTCGCCGCAAGGCTATCCCCGCTTCTCCCTAAACTAATCAGCCTAGATCACTCGGGTTTTATCCAGGGCAGACAAACCCATGACAATCTCAGGCGGCTCAACCACCTAGTAGAAAAAATAGGCATAACCCACACCTCGGCGATACTACTCGTTGTAGATGCTGAAAAGACCTTTGACAGGGTGGAATGGTCAATGCTGTTTAAAGTTTTAAAACGCATGGGATTCGGGGAACAATACTTGGCAGGTATAAAAGCAAACTATAACTCCCCAATAAGTAGAGTCGCCATCAACGGGGAGGTAATAGAAAGGGTAAAAATCACAAGGGGAACTGAACAAGGCTGCCCGCTCTCCCCGTTGTTGTACGCAAACCTTCTGGAACCCCTTCTCATGAAAATAAGGGAATCAACTCACATTAGGGGGATCGAAATGGCAGGAATGCAACACAAAGTCATATCATATGCAGATGACATGTTAATAGCCATAGAAGACCTGGAGAGAACGTTAGCGGTGGTGGTGAGGGAGCTGGAAGACTTTGGGGCTATCTCAGGACTAAAGATCAACAGGAAAAAATCGGAAATCTTAATACTGGCGGGAGATAGGGGGAAAATAAAAAGAGAAGCCAAACTATTGGATCTGAAGATTACAGCAGAGGGCATAAAATACCTGGGGGTAACCATTACGCGTAAGGTAGACCAACTGTACGGGAAAAACTATCCGCATCTGCTAGCAAACATACCCAGAGACCATCCTCCCTAAGCAACTATATTACTTTCAGGCCTTACCAGTGGGAGTCCCCAGCACCTTTTTCAAAACACTGTCCAAGGTGATCTCATCCTTTATATGGAAAGGGAAAACCCTGAGGATAGCTAGAACGATCCTGTCAGCACCAACCAGGGAGGGGGTTTGGCGCACCCCCATTTTAAAAAATATTACCATTTTAAAGGTGCTTCGGGAATGGATGGGGGATAACCCTCATCAGATATGGGCGAAACAAGACAGGGAAGTAGCGAGAACACCGTTGGTAGAATTACTCTGGAAACAGAGACACCACAGACATCCCAACATAGGGATAAGTGAGATAATGAAGACAACAATGGAGGCGTGGGATAGCCAAACTAGTAAAGGCATAATGACCACTGTGCTTGGCCCGTTCATGCCGATATGTGGGAATCCCCAATTCCCTCTGGGGATGGAGCAAGGGTATATGAAAGTTGGGAGGAGGCAGGAATCACAAAAATAGGGGAAATGTTCTGGGACAATGAAATTAGGCCACACAAATCTTGCTACCATAGCGCGTCACTCTCCAAGCGGGATAAATACAGATACGAGCAAGTCAAGCACTGGCTAAAATCCACAGAAATAACCACAGCAGCAACCAGAAACCTCACAGCGTTCCAGAAATATGTCATATCTAATACAGGGGCGAAAAAATGGATATCAACACTTTACTCTTTCATAAACACGCAGGGTGAAGAAATTAAATGGTCATATATGATCAAGTGGGGAAGGACATTGGGGGAGGAACCAACAAAAAAACAGTGGGAGGAACTGTGGAATCTGATTCCCAAGATGACACGCTCAGCACAGACAAGGGAAATGTGGATCAAAACAGTAACACAATGGCACTATACCCCAGAAACACTGCACGCGATGTTCCCCAAAACATCTAGTCAATGCTGGTTGTGGTGAAGGGGGAACGTGGAAACACACCTGGTGGTAATGTAAAAAGGTACAACTCTTCTGGGAAGAGGTGAGGGGAGAGATGGGGAAGATGTTCCCAGAGGTAGACCAAATGGGAGAGGGTGTTTGGATGTTGGGAATGAGAGATGATATAGCAAGGAAGTACCAAAGGACACAATGGAGAAGCTTTATGAGTCTGCTCATCGTGGCATGGACAACGATTGCCCAAAATTGGAAAAAGAAAGATACCCCACTGACATTTACGTGGCTCCAACAGGTATGGGCCCAAATGGCGATGGAAAAAGTCACCCACACAATTCAAGGTACAACGGACATGTTTATAAAGGAATGGGAGGGGTTCAAGAATGCCTTCAATCAGACTTCATGGAACAATGGTGCCCACATAACATTAAAGTTTCGGACATCTTCAGCGCTTAAGTAGATCCCCGAAAAGATGGACAATCATGCCCCAAGGGGAGGAAGAGGGAGTTGGGGGGGGAGTTTCAACTGCATGTTGCAGTGATGTTTGTGAAAATGTAATAAAGACAAGTTTAAAATAAAAACAGGACAAATCCTCCCTCTACTAAAAAAACCTTCCCTGGATCGCGACAACCCACGTAACTATTGCCCCATCACCCATCTTCCCTTCCTAGGTAGGGCTGGAAGGACAGTTCAGGGGCAATGCATTTACCTTGGAAGCAAGAGAAAGCAGAGCAACATGGGAAGAATCCCGGTCTCGCGCTTAGTAACCATTCTCAGGTATTAAGCGCATTGTAAAAAATCAATTATAATTATAATAATTAGGTAATATCATTGAGAAAGCAGCAGCAGCACAAGTGCAGAAACCCATTGACACCAACAATCTCCTCCAAACCTACCCATCTGGGTTCAGACCCAGATACAGCACAGAGACAACAAACATACAGGTGCTTGACAATACCATCAACATCAATGATGGTGGACACCCCAGCCTCCTGGTTCTACTAAAGCTCTCAGCCACTTTTGAAACAGTAGACCACCAGATGCTTATCAACACCCTACATTGGTGCATGGGGATCAGCCACCTTGTCCTACCATGGTTCAAGTCCTACCTCGTCCTACCTCACCAACTTCCAGAAGTTTCTTCAGATGTACTCTTCTTATACCTGTCATATGTGGAGTCCTGCAGGGTTGCATTCTCTCCCCAGTGAAATTCAATCTATACATGGAGCCTAGCCACATCTAACATCCACATCCACCAACATGCTGATGACACACAGCTATACCTCAAGATCAATTTCATCAAGGACACCCATAGGCTGAAAACCTGACTCTCGCTTATCTAGTCTAGTATGTCCAGTGAATACTTGAACCTCAACCCCTCCAAGACCAAATTGTTACCCCCACCAATAACACCAAACATACAGACTTGACTATTAACCATGAACTCTTAGGGCTTCACACCCAAGCTGACCTCCTGCGCCAAGTCCCTCGGGTTCCACATTGAACATTGAATAAAATCTCTCTTTAAAGACACACGTAGCTAAGACAACTCAGACTGCTTGGTATCAGCACTCCTGCTCCTTCCTGTGAAAAGCCAAGCCCTTCCTCCTTCCAGACAGCTTTATATCTACCGTTCAAGCACTGGTCCTATCACACCTGGATTTGGGCAATGCACTCATAAAGGCCTCCTGTCATCCTCTCTTGTGCCCCTGAGAGGTGTTCTACACATGGCTGCATGCCTCATCATCAAGAGTTAATACACAGATACCACCACATCATCCCGGCCCTCATCGATCTTCACTGGCTCCCACAGCTTGCACAAATCACCTTCAAGTCTTGCTGCATCATCTATAAGGCAGTCGCACTCAAGTTAACGAGCTACCTCACGGAGAAACTAAGCATCTTTAAAGAACAGCGCACCACGGGAAGCCAGGACACGTGCAGACTTGAAATCTGCCATTACAAAAAGGAAAGCACCCGAGAGCAAGCCTTCTCTGCCTATGTCCATGACTATGGAACCTCCTCGCCAGCAGCATCAGATTCGCCCCACACCCAGGCCATCATGTTGCCCCATTCCATCTGCCCCTCAGCTCCCTGACACCTTGTACAGCTGTACCCCTCCTCTGTACCCCTCTGTATCCTACTGCTGCTGTATATCTGGTCTGTTGTATACCTCTGTAAAGCGTTACATTATTATCTGTATTGTTGTGTATCTGTGTAAAATGCTGTATTGCTTCTCAAAGCTAGGTCTGTGCTCAATAAATAACAAAATAAGATTGATAAGTATGATAATAATAATAATAAAGAGTTTGACCTTGAAGGGTAGTATTTGCCACCAACATGATGCTGGAGGTAAATCCTTTACTTTATTGCTAGTAAATCAGTGGATTCAATGTGCAGTATTACCACTTTTAGTAAATCAGCCAGAAATTCACCTGAAGTCCTATGGAATCTAAAAATGGTGAGCATCCTACCAACACTCGTAATCCTGGGGTCATGCCACAGGAATGAATCTGGAACGAGTGACATTAATGGCAAAAGAATTGGTGGAAAATTGGTAGATTTAAAATAGATTTACCATCAAGCTCTTGATTTGGCCCCTTGCATTGTTTACTTTATATTCAAAATGTCAAAACAAAATCCATGTTGTGGACATTTATTTGCCACTGTGACTGTTTAATTTTCCACTTATCCAACAAACAAAATGTATAAGCGCTCTATCTGCCAACACAGATTGTAAGACAAATTTGACGGAATTCAGTCCCTGTGAAATAGAAACATTTTAAATTCCTAAAGGATTTTGAGACTGCTTTGGCACAGTCTCTGCACGCGGCATGCACTATGCCTCCCTTGACACATCATTGAGTTAGTCAAGCTTTGCTTCTGTACTTTGGGGAACATCTCCCAAAGGCCAACACAAGGTGCATAAAGGGCCTCCTTCAAAAGTACCAGATCACTTGTTCACTCAGCAGGCCACATATATAGGCAAGCTCCACATAGGTAAACAAGGTTTCTTGAAAAAAGATGGGCCTGTGACATTCTCTTCTGTTCTTCATTTTGAGTTTCTACAGAAATGCGCTACAGTGACTTTCCTTCTAAGCGACCGTAAGTAGCAGATATCCTAGGCAGCCTATGTCAGAAGTGGATCCTAACGTTGGAAGTGTTCGACTAAATGTAGATTTGTTAGTTTAGAGTTCTTTTGTTATTGTGCTGTTACAATAAATGTTGATGTTATTTTAGTCTCATAGTATCTTTACTGTCCCTCAGATTGAATATTTAGTGTAAACAATTTGTGGGAAGTTACAATTTGAGTTTAGTCAAGAATACAGGGAAACCTAGCAATGAATCAAATAAATGAATGATCACACCGATACACACATATACATGTATAACATACTAGTATGTACATTTTTTTCTCCAATATTTCAGACTCATGTAGTAGGTATACATATGCCTGTCTTATGAAATGCAATCAGTGAAACAATAACATACCTAATAAGTACAGATCTGACGATCTACAAAACAAAATAATAAAATATTACGAGATTCAAGAAAAAATGCTCTCCCACTATATAAGAATATTTTGATAGGCTAAATACTCTAAGGCTTAGCAAATAGAAATTCCATCCTAGCCACACATTAATCCTTCAAACTAAACATGTCCTAATATGATGTGTTTGCACTTCAGACAGAGTGGTGTGTTGTGGTTGGATTTCTTTAGATCTGATCAAAATGCTCTTCATTAAGCAACAAGATACTTTAAGCTCCATGCCTTAATCACAAAAGAAAAAGAAATAGAGGGTAGACTCAATTGAATACTTATCACAAAAGCAGTTTATTCCTTATGATGGTTTAGACTTATTTAGGGGTAGATGAAGTTGGTGGAAACTACAGTGTCTCGGGGGCTCTTAAAAGTTTGCTATTGCATGATTTAAGGTTCAAAATGTTTATTAAACAGCTGAAAAGTAGGGGATTTAGGTTTGACTGCAGTTCCTAGGTAAACAGCCACTGGAATGTGTATAAAAGAAACACATTGGGCCTCATTACGAGGTGGGCGGTAAGGGATACCGGGCACCAGTAAGGAGAACGCGCGGTTGGGCCACACGTTCTTTACGGGTCCCGCTAAGGGACTAGGGCGCTAATTACGGGCCTGCTATTAGCAGGCCCATAATTAGCACCTTCCCCATTGAGCCCTATGGGGGCTCAAATGGGAATGGGGAATGGTTGGGTGAATGAGGACTTACCGATGTCCGCACAGGTTGGAATGTCCCGGTAAGTCCTCATTCACCCAGACCGGACACAGACCCGGGTTTTGAGGCAGCCATGGTGCAAATTGGTCTTCCAAACCTCCAAACTCGGAATGATGCCCATTGTCTTCAAACAGTGGTCCTCCTTTGATCCCACTGTCCCCTGTAAATGCCAGCCCTCCATTGTGCCAGGTAGTCACTCACTGTCTTTGGCTTTTAAATGTCCCTGCACTTATGTCTTGGTGGCTCTGATTTAACACTTTGTAAATCTCCCAAGACCCCATCCATGAATCCTTGCAGGCTCAACCCACCATTTTGGGTGAATATACAGGAGTCTGCAGGAAAATTGCAGTCTGATTAGGGTTAGCACATGAGGTTGCTTGAGTTTCCGGTACTTGTGTGACATTTTGAGCTCGTTCCTAGATGGGAAGATATGTTGAATGCCTATAAAGGAATATATAACTTCCTGTTTGTTTTGTGGGTTCAGTTTGAATGCAGGTAGGCGAAACAGGGTGGGTCCACAGCCTTCACTGGAAGGAGCTACAATTTTTTGATGGATATTAAACAGCAATTTATTTATTAGTTCACTAAATTTGCTGTGCACGTCTGTGTTGTATGAAATTGTGGATAATTTTGTAGGGATTGTGGCAGTGATATCATTTGTCTCGTCAAGTGCACCCTGATTGAAACCGACATCTGTTGACACCAGTACACCTTAATTTTGCATATTTGCAGTTTAACTGTGCCTGCTAGCCAATATATGTAGCACTTGGGATTTTATTATGAAGAATTGTCAAGCGAAGCAGCTTTTTGAAAAACATTGGATCTTGGTCAGAGCACCCACTGATGTAATTGGAGTGTCCTGCACATGTATATTTTTCACATTTTGTTTCATAGGGCTTCTTTTGTCCGATGTAATGGAATTCTCGGTCGAGAAACATTTTGAGCTTATCCCCCTTGTAGCCTCAAAAATGTATTACATGTTTGCTGAATTTAAATTAGATGGGTGCAATGGCATGGTACTAGTGAGCTCACAAATGATTTTTCAGCACTTTAAGTGTTTTGTTTGCCAAGAAAAACACATTCTTATCCATGTGTCAGCAGTGACGCAAAGTGCGAAAATATTCAACATTTTTAAGAGAAATTAACAAAAAGACTGTATTGAGGGGAATTAGAGCACGGTGCAATGAAGGTATATCTACAAATGTAAAAAATGTACACACAAAAAAATCAACTTTTTTTGTTGAAGGGCTTTTTTTGTCTGATGCCATGGAACTCTGTGTTGTGTTAAAGTTTGAGTTTGTCCCCCTTTGTGCTTCAAAAATGTATTACATGTTTGCTAAATTTAAATTAGATGGCTACAATGGCATGTTACTCGTGAGCTCACTCCCCTCGCGAGACCCGGAAAGGATGTCTGGTTTTACCAGACGTCTGTTCCGGGTCCCGCAAACGGAACCTCGTAATTGGCGCTCCCGTAATGAAGGGTGCTGATCCCGTACTGGCACCCTTCATTACGTGAGCGCCAGGGTCGTAATGAGGCCCTAAGTATTTCCAATACAATTTTATGCCACAAAACACTATGGGGCATGTGCCTGGTCACTCTAATTGAGAAAAAATCTCTTCAAGACATTTCAATCAGTTTGAAAAATGTATTACCTCTTTTAAATCTAAGTTTCAAAAAACATAAAAAAACACATACACCGTAAATGTCTTTTAGTAGGTAATTATGTTCATCATTCCTACAATGTTTTTCACCAATCTGAATTTCAAAATGTCAACAAGTACAACAAAAATATTTCATCAAACAAGAGCAAAAAGAATGTTTTCTTCTTTATAACAGGCAAAGTTTTTATTTAAGAAAACATTTTTTTATCCCAAGAAAGGTTCAGCAAAATGTACTAAGTTTATGCTTTCTAGAATGAATTTCGCAACAAGAAGGGGGTTTTTATTTCCCCAAACAATCACAATCACATGATGTTTGTCCACTACGCGGGGTAATCCTCACCCCTTCTTCAGGTGTTGATGTGATATTTATAACAATATTCTTGTATCCTAACAATAATTTGACAATTCGATAAGTGTTTCCCTCACAGAGAAAAACAAATGTTCTCTCTGTCATCAGTGACGCAAAGTGTGAAAATGTTCAGAATATGTTTGAAAAATGCACTAAATGCAAACAAAAGACTGTATTCGGTGGTTTTAGCACAAGCTGCATTGAATGTATATATCCAAATGTAAAAAAAAGTACACAGGAATAAAACAATATTTTTTTGATACACATGTCTATGAGCTCATTTCGGGAAGGTGGCACATGTGTAAAAGATGTCAAGAGTACAACCCAAGCAACACATATGAACCCAAGGTCAACCTAATAGCCTGACCATCCACTCAAGACCACAAAAATAAGTAGTGTTTTTTATGTTTTAGGACACCCCCATTCATTTGAACCCCACTTTCTTTGTAAAAGAAATATTGACAGTGTATTTTTTCAGAGAGCATCATTTGATGTTCTCCTGGGAGGATAGCTCAGTGGCAACATGCTCGCAATGCAAGCAAGATGACACAAAGCAACACAGGTTTGATCCCCGTACCTGCACTTAGAAACCTCTAGGTATTAAGCGCATTATAAATAACCGATCATGTCATATCATGCTTGCATCCTCCGAAGTATTTTGTTGATGATAGATAGAAAATCATAAAAACACAACTGGCCCAAAGCCTAACATAATTTTGAGAAAAAATACTTAGTCTGGAAAAGAACTATGTAAAATCATTTTTTTACACAACACTCACCTTTTATCACTTTTATGGACAATAAAAGTTTGCAGTACATTCATACGTTTGACGATTTTTACAAACAAGGTTTTGTTTAAACGCACCAGACCTGAGGCCAGAGAAACAATGATGCTCTCTGAAAAAATCCACCTCCCAATATTTTTAAACCAAGTGAGGTTCAAATGAACGGGGGTGTCCTACGACAAAGCACAACTTTCTTTCTGGATGCGAGTCGAAGGTCAGGATTTTTGGGAGTCACCTTTTGTTTCTGAGTGATGTTTGTGCATCACATGTGCTGCTTTCCCGTAATGGGAAGTCTCACATACGATAAGGCCCTGCTGATGATGTGCAGGGGATTTATAAGAAATGTACAAAAAAAACTGTATTCACAGGATTTAGAACAAGCTGCATTGAATGTTTATAAGTGCTCATGAAAAAAATCAACTTTTTGTGTCAAAGAGCTTTTTCAGTCCGATGCCATGGAACTCTGTGTCGAGTAAAATCCTGAGTTCGACCTCCTGGGAGCCTCAAACATGTATTACATGTTTGCTGCAATTAAATTAGATGGCTGCAATGGCACGGTACCAGTGACCTCACAGATGAGATTTCAACACTCTAAGTGTTTTCTTCACCAGGAAAAACACATCTTTATCTATGTGTCAGCAGTGACGCAAAGTGCAAAAAAGTTCAAAATTGTTATGAGAAATGCACAACAAAAAGACTGTATTCGGGTGAATTAGAGCGAGCTGCATTGAATGTATATTTACAAATGTAAAAAAAATACTTTTTTTGTCGAAGGGTTTTTTCGTTCTGAAGCCATGGAACACTGTGTCAAGTATCATTTTGAGTTTGTCCCCCTTGGAGCTTCAAAAATGTATTACATGTTTGCTGAATTTAAATTAGATGCCTGCAATGGCACGGGTACTAGTGAGCTCACAATTGAATTTTCAGCACTCTAAATATTTCCCTTACAGAGAAAAACACATTTTGCTCTCTGTGTCATCAGTGACTCTAAGTGCGAACATTTTCAAAATATGTGTGAGAAATGCACTAAATGCAAACAAAAGACTGTATTCAGTGGCATTAGAACAAGCCGCATTGAATGTATATCTACAAATGTAAAAAGGGTGCACTGGAATAAAACCATATTTTTTTGATACACATGTGTGTCAGCTCATTTCAGGAAAGTGGCACATGTGTAAAAGAGATGTCACCAGTGCAACCCAAACTACACATATGAACCCAAGGGCAACCTAATAGCCTGACCTGAACTCAAGCCCAGAAAAATAAGTAGTGTTTTTTAATGATTTAGGACACCCCCGTTTATTTGAATCCCACTTTGTTTGCCCTCCAAAGTAGTTTGGTGATGATAGATGGAAAACCATAAAAACATACTGGCCCAAACACATATGTAAATGATTTTTCTATTCATTTCTTGATGAATTTCACTCATAGCAAACGAGAGTGCCATGCATGCCCAAGACAAAAATGTATGCTAGTGGGCTGGTCAGGGCACCATCTGTGCTGCAGCAAAGCCCCTTGGCAAAGTACAGGCCACCTTTGAGAAAAGGGTGGCCTGCAAATGACGCAAAGGGATATAAATAAATAATGCACCTACTGTGCATTTTTATTTGCATTATTATTTGTGTCAAAAACTGTTTATGAAAAAACAATTAGAATGTATTGTTCTCAATTTCAAAGAAACAGCCAGGTGCAAGCCATTAGTCATTCAGACACTTTGCTTTCTTTGAGCATCCTTATTCTCAGCTATTCCATTAAGTTTATGCTTTATTTGGTTTGAACATGTGCTGCTAGAAACATGTCTGACCTCTTGTTCCTAGCAACATTTCGTCAGCGTGTGATTGTCATGAGATCAACTGAATCTGTGACCCACATCTCTTAAAAGCGTGGCCAAGCCCAAATAACATGCAGGCAGTGATAACTAGGTTGATTTGGGGTTTGGCTGAGTTGATTTGCCCAGGCTTACTTCTGGCATCTCAACACACCCCTGCAAACCATGAATGTGTTCTGATGTGTTGCAACATGGGAAGATGGCATACATTCCCATTTATGCCTGACTCAGATGTCAGGGAAAGTCAGCTTTTGGCTGGCAGTGGTGCAGCCTCAGATGCAGCCAAGCCCCTGATGACATTGGAAGCTGGGTTAGCCTTGCAACAATTTTTTCAATAATCAGAGTACTTGCAGCCATGGTTGCACCCAGGGGCATGAAGAACAGAAACATGTCAGGAAGATGTTTTTAAGACACATTTAGAGTGTTTAATGTTGTAATGTATTGTCATCTGTGTCTATAAGTGATTGATAGTTTGTTTTAGATGAATTTTTATGTATAGTACATTTTCACTATGTATGATGTTAGGGTCTAAGTTTTAAGTTTTTTGAATAATCTGAATAAATTAATTTGAATTTTTTTGAACAATAAGTGCACTCAGTCTATTTTTTCAGGACTGTGTTTGCCGGAATATCAACGGTCTTTGTTTTGGTCTGGATGATGAGAGTACAAATATAATGTATTACATGATCGTGTTCACCCTGTTGGTGGAGATAGGTGTTTTTAGATTAGGGGTATGGGTGTGCAAACCTTTTTGAATACAGTGTACTACATTACAACATTACAAGCAATGGAATCTATTGCAAATAGTAAATTTACTAGGATGAGCTTAGATGCTATCCAGAGAGTTAGACTTTGAAGATAATTCTAGGGCTGATCTGATAGCTGCCCTGGTGGACTACCAGACTCATTGTGAAGCTCTTGAAGGGGGGGTGAAACTAATGAGGACTTTGCCCCTGTGATTCTGGGAGCACCACCATTCCTGCTGCCTCTATTCCAAATTCCAGCACTGCTGTTCAGGGGGAAAGCCCTGAAGATTGAACTTTTAAAATTGGAGCTACAGCGGGAACAGTTAGCCTTTCAATATAAAAAGTCGGCCACAGAAGCTGAATTGAAAAAAGAGGAGTTGGCACAACAAGCAATCCTCAAAGATAGGCACACTGAGTAACAGAAAATGCAGCTGGAGAGAGCTAGAGTGTAGACTTCAGCTAAACCAGTTGATAGTGTCAAGTCCCCAGCCAACAAGTTTATGAAAGGTTTGGTCGGTGTGTATCCGGAGGGTAATGATATCCTCCAATGGATTGAAGCATTTGAGATGACTTGTGGAATCCATGATGTTCATAAAAGAGATTGGGCTAAGTGCTTGTTAATCAGAGTGCCTCAAACTGTGTATGACTGTATTCTGAAACTGAGTGTGCAAGAAAGGGGGCATTATGAGTGCATGAAGTCTGCTTTGATTGCCAAGCAAGATATCTACCCAATACCTTAAAAAGGTTCATGGAATTAAAGAAAAGAGAGAATGTGTCTTGGGTTGATTCGGTGAGTGCTGCACATATGAACATGATGGAATGGATTGATGTTACAAGGTGAAAACATTTGTTGAATTGGCCCACCCTTTGTTTTGTGAGCATTTAACTTAAGCCTGTTCACCAGAGCTACATCAGTATGTTGCTGACCAGAACATTTTAGATCCCTCTAAGTGGCCAGTCTGGCTGTCAAGTGAGTCCCCCATCGGATGTCCCCAAGGAACTCCAGTGGGAAGGACAAGGACAAAGAAAATGGGACCTCTCAGAAGGCTGAGGAGTCCCAGAAGCGATCACAGCTAGACCAAAACCTTCCTCTCCTAAGACCCAAAAATCCAGTGGGGATTAATCTTATGTGGGTAGGAGTAAGAGTAGTTGTCCACCTGCTGCAAAGCAGGCTCCCAGCGGTACCAGTAATGTAACCTGCATCCCTAGCACTTGTTGGCACTGTTGGGCTCTGGACCACAGAAGGTTGACCCCAAGTGTAAAGGTAGGGCAATAGGAGTTCAGGCTGTCAGCCTGACCTACCCTTACCCCATGTCTGAGGTGGAGGTCACTGTCCTCCTCTCCTCTACAGAAATCACATTTGGTGCTCCCGTAGAGATTTCCTTAGTGTCCCTTGGGGCCTGGGACCAGTACGTAGAAGTACTGGTGACAATCCCAGAGAACACCCGCAGGTTTTTGAGAAGTGTCCTCTTGAATGGCCAACCTTCTACTGGCTTGTGAGACACTGGGGCAAACATGACAGTGGTTGACAGGACCCTGCTTAAGTCAGAGGACTATGTAGGTGCTCCTCTGAGAACCACCAGGTTAGCTAGTGGGCCTCCCAAATTATCACCTGTATCCTTAGTCAACATTATGATTGGAGACAAGACAGCAAAGCTTCCTGTCCTGGCTCAGGACAATGTACCTGCTAATATTTTATTAGGCAAAGATTTGGTGGAAATGGGGATGATCACGGATGGTTAACCATGGCTGCTGCGACGGTCATCCGATCTTTGGACATCCCGTGAGGGGGCCCCTTGCCTTGATCAGAGAAGGTTTGGAAGCCACCCCTCCAGGTCCCACTAAGCAAGTGGGGGACTATTTGTTAGGCCGCAGACAGAGGATGACAGAGATGATGGGTCAGGCGACAGCAAATTTTAAGGTCAGCCAGGAGTTGAACAAAGACTGGCATGACCTTAAATATCACAAGTGGACTGGACTGCAGGATGAGAGATCCTTGTGATGTAGCCTACCACGCCTCAAGCTTTGGCAGATAAGTGGACTGGACCCTTCAGGATCATCTCCAAGATGGGCAAGGTCAATTATCTGGTTGACATGGCAGTCCCTGGGGTAGCCCCTCAGATATTCCATGTCAACAGGCTCAAGCCTTTCTATAGGCAAGCAGAAGTCTCATGTCTCTTGCTGGCTACAGAGCAGGAAGAGGATGAGAGTGAGCCCCTTCCTGATTTACTGCATAGCAACCCTCAGGATGGCACAGTGAAGGGAGTACATCTCATCCAAATCTGACACCAGAGCAGCAGAGGGCCTGCAGGTCTTTGCTCCGGCAGTATGCCCCTTTGTTCTCACTGACACCAGGCCTCACTCCATGGTGCAGTCACGAAATTGACATTAGTGACAGCATACCTGTCAAAAGCAGGTGCTACATTATTTCAGACACTGTTAAGAACCACATCCAGGCTGAGGTCAACAAGATGTGGGATCTGGGTCTTATTGAACCCTCAACCAGTCCCTGGTCCAGTCCAGTGGTCCTTGTCCCCAAGGCAAGTTCCCAGGCAGGTAACAAGTATTGGAGGTTCTGTGTGGACTACCAAGGAGTCAAAGCCGTCACCAAAACTGACGCGCACCGATTGCCCCGGGCTGATGAACAAGTGAACACCATATGTGCTGCCAAATTTGTGAGCACCTTTGACCTCACCTCAGTCTATTGGCAAATAGCTCTGACGGACCATGCCAAGGAAAATACTGCATTCTCAACACCTGTTCGATTCTACCAGTTTAGAGTCATGCCTTTTGGGTTGAAAAATTCACCTGCCACCTTCCAGAGATTGGTCAGTCATGCGCTCAGTGGGCTGGATGCCATTTGTGTGGCCTACCTAGAAGACATTGCCACCTACAGTTCCACATGAGAAGAACATTTGATTCACCTGGATAAGGTGTTGCTGGTCTTGCAAAGGGCTAACCTCTCTATCAAGGCTGCCAAGTTCCAGATAGCTCAGGGGAATGCCACTTATCTTGGTCATGAGGTAGGAGGGGTTTGAATCCAACCTCTCCCCAGTAATGTACAGGATGTACATGATTAGGCGACTCCCAGTACTCAAACCCAGGTCATAGCTTTTTAGGGCCTCACTGGTTATTATCATAACTTCATGGTGCACTATGGAACCGTAGCTGCCCTTCTGACTTCCCACAAACAACCAAGGAAGGTTAATTGGAGAGAAGACTGTCAGAGGGACTTTACTGGTTTGAAAGAAAGTCTGTGTAGAGCACCTGCGTTGTGTGCACATGATTCCGGCTAGCCCTTTATCGTCAAGAAGGATGCTTGCGCACAGGGATTGGAGCCGTCTTGTCCCACTTAGATGACAAAGGGAGGGAACACCCAATTATATTCATCAGTAGACAACTGAAGGGTAGATTTCTTAGGTTGGCTACTGTTGAAAAGGAATGTTTCAGTATAGTTTGGAGCCTTAGACATTTTAGACCCTACCTTATGGGCTCTACCTTCAACATCCAAACAGACCATAAGCCCCTTAAGTGTCTTGTGCAGATGAAGGGTGACAACCTGAAACTGCTCATGTGGTCCAATAGCTTGCAAGGGCTAGACTTCACCATAGAGAATAGACCAGGGAAGAGTCATGATAATGGCCTTTCCAGAAGCTACGTTGACCGTCTGGATGAGTGTGTCAGTCTTGTGGGAGATTAGACACCCTAACCTCAGTCTGGGGGGGGGGGGGCAAATGTGATGCTGGAAATGCATTGGAAGGACAGGGACTCCATATCCTTGTCCTTGATTGCTTTATCATGTAGGTTCTGTCTTGTTTTCCACGCAGGAGTTCATGTGGACCTCCTGGCGGTGCAGCACTTCCTCTTTTTGGTTTGATGAACAGACCTGTGGGATACCCTTATGGTACCCATGGGTGGGAGTACGACACTGTACTTCTAGCGTATGTTTTTGGGCCCCTGTGTGTAGCCCACAGAGCACAGTATGGGCTGGTGGCAGCTCCATGCTTAATTTGACAGGTGCTCTGAGTATTTTCCATTTTGGGATACCCAGGCCCTGCCATTGGAATCAGTTGATTCCTGATAGAAGACAAGATTGCCCCTGTGGCCTCTTGCTTTCTATTGCCTGTTACCATGTATTCCCAAAGTCCTGGGAAGCCCTGACTCTGTCCCTTCCCACTAAATGGCTATTGGGTGGAAGTTCCATATATGGTATTGTGTTTAAGTCCAGACCAGACTGGCTGGAGCCTTCCCAGAGGCTATATGTTGTGGGTACACCCTTGGGGTGGGACCTGGGTGAATGGAGTGTGTGACCAATATGCACTTCATGTTATGGGTGTCTGGTTTCTGGTATATGACACAATGACTGAGACAGCCCTGCCAAAAACTGGTATGAATGCAGTGTGGAGTGCTGAATGGCTGCGTACTTGCCCCAATACACATTCCTTGTTGTGAGTGTCTGGAGGGTGGAGAATGGCCTGACTGCACTCTGAGTCTGATTGGCTTCCTACCTGCATGAATGCCCTTCTGAATGATTGGTTGCCTGAGTGTGACCCAGCAGAATGAATGAGAGACCAAACGGTATATCTGGGGACCTCTCACTGATGGAAATCATTAAGAAGCTGAAGTTGATACTTGATGCTTAACCTTGAAGCCCACTGGAAGAAGAAAAATTGCTGCTGCTGTCCTGAAAGCTGCGTGACTGTCAAGGAACTGATCCAAGAGAGAACCTGGCTAGGGGACCTCTCCCTGAGCTAAGAGGGACCATCGTGCACCAGCTGATCTTTGCCAAAGCTCCCTGGACGTCAGATCTTCGAAAGGCTGCCTACCGGAGATGGGGACCACTGCAGAATCACGAAGTGAAGCGCCTGACATTGAAGTCCATCACTGTTGACTACCGCCATCACCGACTGGAGCTGCAGTGCTCCTTTGCCTAAGATATTTGATCCAAGGACTCCCTTGCTCATCAGCGTCAACCACTTTCGTCCTGCTGGAGAAAGTCAAGGTTGCCGATGACCAAGGGGTATCCACCGGTGGGTTTTCCGCCACACGAAAACCACAAAGACGCAGACCACTCGACGCCCTTGCTGGGCCAAAGTTCTTCATCAACTCTTTGCGGCAACCAACACTTGTCGTCGAGGTGCACCACATGCCTCAGCTTGCATGATGGTTTCGACCAATAGTTAACAAGCACTGAAAGAACCGCAGCTGCTGTTGCAACAACAGTCTTCACCCTTTTCTTCACTGACTCGCAACGACCCGTGGCTCCTACCTTAAAGGGAGTGCACTCAAAAAGGGCCTGTCGACGACTCACCGAAGAACTCTACGAAACCAGGTATTTTGGGGTCATAGAACCTTTAGGAGGAATCAAGACTATATTAAGCATAATTGGACTGGGCTTGTCAATAAGCTTTATTTAAAGGTTGCCCAGGTGGGGGGATCCTCACACAGAACTGTGTCTAGGTAACGGGGCCAGCATTATGCCTATTCTTTATCCAACCTGCTTTCCTCCTATGTATATTGTTGGTTCACATTATTAACTGATTTGTATGTCATTTGAACTGAGTACAGTTAATGCATTTTAATAGAATCAAAGAGTAATTGTGGTACCACATAGAAACTCAATATATTTACCATTTTAGATTATCTTGAGCACAAAGTGTGTTATTGTGATTGTGTATATAACTTGAGAATATTTATATAAAGAGCTGTGTTTTCACCAACATAGTGTGTGGGAATTCCTTTGAGGGTGCTTGGGGACTACTACCCTGTACGTAAGAACCAGGCTGCATCACCTTCTGCGAGTTTAAGCCTTGATTGCTTGTCCAGGATACCAAATAGAGAATCTTGGCTGGGGTGATCTGTGCCTCTACTCTGCCAAACAGAGAGCAGGAGTACAGACACCCCCTCCAGTCCTCAAATGGTGCTGGTAATTGTGGTGCCAGTTGATTTTGTTTCTTTCCTTTTCCTCCCGGGACACAGGCATCACAATCCTCAAGAAACCCTCCAAATGACACAGCTCTTCGAGGATGAGTATAGGGCATCCCAATAGTAGTGTCACCCTGATATGTTGGAGTAAACAGTTAATCATGGTTATAGATGCATGGCTTGAACCTCAAACTGTGTACCACATTGCTGCAATTCCACTTTGAAATGGCAGATTACATGTCCACTGCTTGCATACTGCTTCTTCCTACATCTGGAATGGCGTTCTCTTGCTTTGCATTGTTACTAACTGTACATGGGTGCAATTAAATGTGAACTCACACTTGGGAAGAGCCATGTATTTGCCTTGTGTGTGCGTGTTGGATGTTGTGGGAGCTAGCTGTGATACTTGATGTGTTTCATCGAGGCCACATTGACAGTGGAGCAGCCGGGATGTTTGTGGAATCCTCAGATTCTTCATGGATCCCTTTGAGGAAATTATATATTGCCTGTCAATTATGCAGTCCTGCTAACCCGCTCTCTTCCCTTGTGCCTGCATATCTGTCCAGGGCATGCGGCTCCAGGTGGTAATCTTAATGGAGATTTCAGGCTACTATCAATTTGAATGCACGTTATTTAGTTATGATCATAATACACCTTTATATAATCATTCACATCTAGCGTATGTAGAGGCACAGATTTAGTAGTAAGTTCATGCTGTGTACGTTGCTCATTTATGGTGGCATGAAGTGTAGTATGAACTTGGCAACCAAGCGAGCAATTCTGGAAAACTGCTGTAAATGTGATGTTCTCAAAACAGTATGCACAGTCATTAGCTGCAGCTAATCCAGATGGCAATATTTGTTCAGATCTCATTATTGATCAAGTGGAGAAATGTACATTTCTAACTCTGCACCGACTCTCATCTAACAAGCAGCTCTAATTTCTACTATTAATGCATGCCCTTTTTATTTTCTTGAACAGCAGACAAACATGGCTGCCACTGGATGTTCAAAGAATGCAACACATGTGGAAGAATTCCTTCTCGCGGGACTACACATTCTTCCGGAGTTGAAGCAGTTTTTCTTTGTCATATTCCTAATGATTTATGTGCTCACTCTTGCTGGTAACAGCCTTATCGTGGTTACAGTTTCTGCTAGCGATCATCTTCGCTCTCCGATGTTCTTTTTTCTGAGCAATTTCTCCTTCTTGGAAATCTGGTACTCCACTAGTACTGCTCCCAGCATGCTCTCTTGCATATTAGCCGATGGCAGTAGCATCTCGTTTGCTGGTTGCCTCATGCAGTTTTACTTCTTTACGTGTTTCGCGATCATTGAGTGTTTCCTGTTGACAGTGATGGCTTATGACAGATACACTGCAATATGTTTCCCATTGCATTACACCACCCTCATGGACCGAAGACAATGCCTGAAGCTCATGTCCAGTGCCTGGACGGGAGGCTTCACGCTGCCCCTGGTAACACTCATCTTGCTTTGCAGATTAAAGTTCTCAGGTGAAAAAGCAATCAACCACTTCTTCTGTGAGTTTGCACCCCTCATCAAAGCTGCCTGCTCAGACACCTCCTTCATAGAAGTCTATGTTTTTTTCTTCTCTTTTGTAATTCTAATAGTGCCGTTTATCCTAATCATCATGTCATACGCGTACATCATGTCGGCCATCTTGAAAATCCCATCAGCCAATGGGAGACATAAGGCCTTCTCCACCTGCAGCTCTCACCTTGCTGTGGTTAGCACCTACTTTGGACCACTCATTGCCATCTATGCAACACCAAGGACAGATGGCTCCCGTAACCTGAGCAACGTCTTATCCCTGCTCTACTCTGCGATAACACCACTGCTCAACCCTGTCATATATACCCTGAGAAACAAGGAAATCAGGGAGGCCTGGAGGAAGACTTTCCAGAAGACACCTTGATTGGAAGAATGTCAGGAATGCATGAATGCACTCTAGTTCTTTAGAGAAAACTTGAAACAATTATTACAATCTGCCAAACAGTCAGTCCTATCAAGTGACACTAAACCATATAATAATCTGATAAGAACAGGTTTCTATAAGTATTGTGTATTATGGTGTATCCCAGAAACTGACACCACTATTGTTATAGAGAAAAGGAAAAATCTGTTACCTAAACTCCTATGGATATGAAAACATGAATGTATAGTAGTTGCATAGTTGCATTTGTGGTGCTTAGAAGCTGTGACAAAAGAATAATGAGTAAAGCTACACATAACATGCCTAAATAATATATGTTTGAATGTAATTAGTACCTGGCGAGGGACAATCATGTTGCATGCTGTGACATGAATGGCCCTCTCTCGGTCTTTAACTGCAAAGTTGCCCGGTCCCTACCTGCAAGGGAAAGACGTACTCGCTTCAGTGCTTCCGTCTTGAACTCACACGCAGCTCCAACATTCTTTGTAACAAGCAAGGTTCTTTATTCGTCTCCCTCATCCTCCATTTTATGATCACGGCATACCGTAAACATTGTCAAGTTCACTGCATACAGCGTTCCTGAGAAGCCGCTGTCATTTCTTGTTGTCTGCTCGCCACTTCTGTCCCTTGCTGATCGAGCGCTATGCGCCGTTTCTTCACAGCGTTGAAGGCCCAACGGGCTCCGTCGCACTTATCCATTATCATTTCCTGCTTACACTCTCACGCTATGCAGTGTTACAATCCAATATGGAGGTGGCATCTACATCTACTATCACATCCTTCAACCAGTTCCAAGAAAATGTGGACTTCCGGAAAAGTCAATTTCAATCTCATTTTTATTTATTTATTTATTGTGCATATGTTAGGCGCTTAAACAGTAAATAAATTCTATTGTAAAGCGCCCAATTGGTGAAATGACCACTTACTCCAACGTTCAGACCTCATGCATGAGGCGTGGCAGCAGGCAGCAATGGTTGGAGGCGCTCTACTGACAGTGCAGTCGAGTTCCACAGCCACTTCCAGCATTTCAGGCATATACACTGGGCCTTGCCAGTGAGTAAAACAGATAGTGGCGGTGGGTGGCTGATTATTTAGGGTGCAAATAATTATAGCAGAAGCATTTTGGTGTGAAATGGGACATACCCCTCTGACTGTGACAGGAAGAGCGGCTGGTCCGATTTCACACCGTTTTCTCTTTTAACGTACTGCACGGAGCTCCTTGGCTCCACACAGTTAGGGTAATGTATTGCATTAGGATGCCGGCGGGCCGCTACAGGCTTGGCCCCGCCACGTGTTTCACTAAGTGTGTGTGGGGTAGGTGCACAAGGGCCTGAGTGCCAAGCTGCCTGAGTAGTCAGGACTTGAGAGGGCCCGGCTGGGCCAAAGGCTAGCGTAGTGAGATAGAGTCAGGCCGAGGCCTGTAAATCGATGCAAGAGCTGTTTAGTAGTGTGTTTCTACGAGACCAGTTGCACTAACACATTTTGTAGTCATGTCTGCTTATTAACTAATAAGAAAGAGTTTCTTTCTTTCAGTTTATACTTTCAGTTATAACTGCACAAAAGAAACACCCTTTTCTTATATGACAGACCAACCAAAGCACATATCCCATGGAAAACTGCTAAAATAAATAATTAATTTCCACATTTAAGTCAAATATGGATATGAATGACGTATTATCGTTGCCGTCATGAGCTCTGCCTGGGAGACGTGCATGCACCTGCAGAGCCTCATTGCTTCTTTAAGTAGACTGGCTAGGATGGCTTCCTTCTGTGCATCAGTGCACTCTGCAGCCAAACCCTTCCCATGTAGGCTTGATGTTTATGTATCTAATGGCAAGTTTTGAAAAACTAAAGCAAGCAGGAAGAAGTGCTTGTGGTTTATTGGATGTTTTGGACGTCAGCAGGTAAGACCTGCGAGAGGTAAACAGAAGTTTGCAGTTGGCCATCTTGGAATTCTTGAGCCAAAATGCAACGTCCCTGGGCGGGCTTGAAAAAGTAACATTTCGGTTAACCGAACGCTCAAACTGATTGCGCCAGAGAGACTCATGCAATGCTTACACTGGAGCCTGACTGGTGTGCTGTTTGCTTATGCTTCCCAGGCAACCTGAAAATCTTTCTAAAATAGCTCTGTTTGACAAAGCAAATGAGGGCATCAGAGCACTAATCCACAAACACAGAGGACTTAGTAGAGAACACAGCCCATCAACAGTGCACCACATTTCCTCTCTAGGCATAACTTGCTATGAGGAAAGAGCCACAGTTGCATATTTGTGTTAAAAGGGGGCAGCAGGCAGAACTCAGAACACGGGAGAAATGACACAGGTTTACTGAGTGGCCACTCATTGTCTTTGTGGCAAAAACAATAGCGCCCCTGGGTGGACTTGACCCACCAACCTTTAGGGTAACCACCAAACAGGCTAATTGATTACGCCACAGAGACTCGCTGGCACGCACATTCTTCCTGTGGCCTGATTGCATTGCTATTTTTTCTGATTTGCAGAAAACCTGTTCTTTTTTCTGAAAAAAGGCATGCCTCCCATTAGCACTGCAGTGCTTTAGACCTCTCCCTTGCTTCCATGTGTCCCCAAATACACAACCACTTTAGGCATAGTAGAAGACACAGTCCAGAAGATTTAGCAACAGTGCACCAAGGTTTCTCTATGTAGGTACCTTGTCGAGAAGCAAGACCTGCAGCAGGTGCATAGTACTGCTAAAAGAGGGCAGCAGAGTGCACCCAGAGAACCTGGGGGAAGTAGCTCAGGTTAACTACATTCCATGCTTGTATAGTGCCCTCTGTTTGACCGGGTGAATTCTAGCCTCTGGGGTAGAGCAAGAAATGATACTCTGGGCCTAGTTCTGGCATTTCCTATGCAAGATTTGCAGCATGGAAGTAACACATTGACAGACACCCTTCTAGGACATTGGCCTCATTACGGCTTTGGCGGTAGCCATGCCGCTATTGGCGGCATGGCTGCCTCCAAAACCGGGTCGGGGTTCCCTGAATGGGGAATTACCGTGTCATTCTGAGTATGGAGGGCCCGGTAATTCCTCCATCAGGGAACCCAGGTCCAGACTTTCCCCATTCCCATTCAAGCCCCCATAAAGCTCAATTAAAATGGGTGCAGGGAGCTAACAACGGGCCGATTACGATCGGCCCGTTGTTAGATCCCTGGTTCCCTCGTGGGACCCGGTAATGATGCCTGGTTTTACCAGGCATCCTTACCGGGTCCCACGAGGGGACCTCGTAATCAGGTGGAATTGGTTTAACGGGTCCGCATCCATTTGCAGCACCCGTGAACCCATTCCGCCAGGGTGATAATGAGGCCCATGGTCAACCTTTAAATCAGGCCAACCTCAGTTTTTCTGCATGCAGCAGAAGTATTTCCTCTTTACCATCTCTTCAAGTGGGCTGCCTGACTGATGTGCTGTTTTGTCTTGGCAGGCACCAATGCAAAAGTGGTCCACAGTTGCGCATGGTCATTCATTCCTTTTGTGCCAGAATATTTGAGTAGTATCTACCCTGATTTATTGGTGAAAGAAAGTGTGTGTGTGTGTGTGTGTTGTTTGTGTGAGCAAGAAGAATTGATATGTATGGCATTCACATTTCAAATCATTTAAATGAACATGTGTAGATTTGTATTTTTTCTTGATTTAACATCTCATCAGCTTAGTAACAACATATGGCAAAACTGTTGGTCCTCTCTGTTCTGTTGTTTTTCTATCTGATGAGGAATGTTTGTTTTCTGTATTAATTAAATACTAGTTCAATTTATTTTCTTAATTGATTGTAAAACAATGTATTTTTTAACCTGCTACCTGGCTGCTACTATACCAGTCCCATACCACCTCTCCAAGTTCCTTCATCTTCATATGCGGAGTTGGAAGCTGAGGTGGAAGCAGTCTGGTGCAGTCCCCCTGTGCTGTGCTGTGCTGTGCAGTCTGTTGTCCATTACTATTGGTGCCTGGAGGAGGAGCCCACCCATGAAAAACCACCACACACCGCGGAGCGGGCGGAGAGTTGGAAGCTGAGGTGGAAGCAGTCTGGTGCAGTCCCCCTGTGCTGTGCTGTATAGTCTGTTGTCCATTGCTATTGGTGCCTAGAGGAGGAGCCCACCCATGAAAAACCACCACACACCGCGGAGCAGGCGCGGAGTTGGAAGCTGAGGTGGAAGCAGTCTGGTGCAGTCCTCCTATGCTGTGCTGTGCAGTCTGTTGTCCATTGCTATTGGTGCCTGGAGGAGGAGCCCACCCTTGAAAAACCACCACACACCGCGGATCTGGCGCGGAGTTGGAAGCTGAGGTGGAAGCAGTCTGGTGCAGTCCCCCTGTGCTGTGCAGTCTGTTGTCCATTGCTATTGGTGCCTGGAGGAGGAACCCACCCTTGAAAAACCACCACACACCGCGGAGCGGGCGCAGAGTTGGAAGCTGAGGTGGAAGCAGTCTGGTGCAGTCCGGGGTTGCACGGGGCAACCTGCCCATCTGTCTGTGTCCAAAATATGGAGGACACAGGCCGCAGTATGCGGAGCAAACAACCTAGTCGTGAGGACTCTGGGTTGGACAAGAGAAGCCCGTTGAAGCAGTTACCCCGACTGCGCCAACGACGATTGGTATCGGCCTCACCTATAAGCATACAGGTGGAGACAGGTACGCAATAAAACATTTTTCTCTTTCCAAAATCGACTTTTCACAATCCAGGCCTTTCTGTTTCCCCACCACATTTAGATGAAATATTTGAAACATTTAAAACACTTGAAAGACCCGTGATTGGGAACGAGGAGGAGGAGAAGGAGAATATGGACCATGCTCACGAGCCAGTCTCTCCCTCCTCCCCTGCCTTTCCCTCCTTCCTCCTCCCCTGCGAAAACACAAACATCACCCCAAACATCCCCAAACATCCCCTCAACACTCCCTCCCAACCCTAGAGTCCCTCCTACCTAGTGGTGGGCCCGGAGAGGAGGCGTGGGGTGTGGGTGTCGTGGGGCCCGGTGTTCTCCCTGCTGGAGCGGGAAACAGAACTCCGGAGCTCCCTGATGTGGGTGAGCAGTCGTTTTCATCCTCGCCACGGGAGCTGTTGCCAGAGCTGCGGTTTCTGATGGGAGGAGTCACGGAGGGAGAGAGGAGCCCAGAACAAACAGCGGGCGATGTGGAGCTGCCCGACGAGGTGGGAGGGGCAGAGCTCCAGGGACCGATGTCGTTGGGAGTCGGGGGGCATGGCCCAGGAGACGACTTTGCTGGGCCAGCCCGTGGAGGGGGTGGCAACAGACTTAGGCATGACAACACCTAAGAGAGTCCAAAGTGCCAGTGCAGTCAAAGTGAATTCGAATAACGTGACAAACGTCATTATTCAGATCCACCATCCAACGACAGGGCCAGATTTAATCAGCCCATGTGAAGAATCCAGAAAAGAAAATCTAACACACCAGGGGACATTCAAGTCCCAAAGTTCATTGACGAGAAGGGACTAAATATAGACAAAGAAAATGGACTAGGAGACCGCAACAGGGGTGAAATCAAAGAATTAGACCAAAGTAACAACCCCCTTCCATCAGAGGATAAACCAATGACTTTGGATCCTAAAGATAAACACATCAGGGAAAACTCTGCCAGAAAAGGCAGTATAAAAAGACCAACTAAATTGCTGAACAAAATGTCCCTTCATGAATCTTCCAAGCTAAGTAATAGGAGCGTAATCCGCCTAAACCACCTTGGGACGGAGAACAAAGATTGCAGCCTGAAATCCAATGGCAAGAGTTTTCCAAAAAACGTTAAGGAAAGACCAAACGATGACGGAGGAAGTGTCTGACGCGGATTTACTAGATGGGACCAGCATGTCCATAAATGAAACTCCACTTGGGGGGACTTTGTTTGGCCAGGAACTACAGTGTACCTCCCCTGTACATCCTTAAAAACAGGAATTCAGTATTTTAAGGACCCCGAATCACAACTGGAAGGGAACCAACAATCTAATGGTCAATAACTAAGCAATTACAGGAGGAATCAATGAAGTTCCGGACAGTCAGCTCAGGGACGAGTAAAAATCACACGGCAAATGGCCGTGTTTTGGGCCTGTGCAAACTACTAAGGCAAACATAGATAAGAGCTTGGAGTCAACCCCTAGAAAAGAAGCAACTCACACAATGATATCTGATAAAGATCCCCTTTTAAGAGAAACAAACTCGAGGCCCAGCTCGAATGAAACGCCAAGGACAGGCGAGGAACGAAGGATGGATCCACCAAGAGTCCCATGGGGCGTGACCAGTGATGCTGAGAAGTACACAAACAACACAGAACAGGGGTCAAACATCCTGCCCAATATCCATCTATAATCCCCGTCGAGAAATAGGAGATCTTCAACTATGGACTCTAACAATGAGAAAGAAACTTCCACAAAACAAGTAGACATCTTAACAGTAATGTCAGCAATAACTATTGCTTTGACACTGTATTGCAAATTATATGAATCCATCCACGAGGCATTAAAGGGTCAGACAACTTTGGTGGCAATGCTCTATACAAAAATGACATATATCGAAGGGTACATTACGGCACTAGAAACACGAGACGGGAGGCATATGCCATCTAATAAACCACAGGGTGATACTATAGGAAAACCGGAGAACCTAGCTGTGGTAGCGGAGAACGAGATGACATCAGAGAACGCCCCGCCTGCTGTACAAATGGAGACACTCACAAAAGTAGTCTCAGACATAATTGTGGCAGAAGACGCATAGCTACTGAGTGAACATCAGAACGTCTGTAGAAAACAGCACATTTACTGTAGATGAGATTGTGGAGGAGCCGGAAATAGAGCCACAAAGTAAATCCTGGAGATCAAATATTCCCGGATCCAGTGAACAAAAAGAACTTGACAATCGAGGGAAGGCCGCGAAACTATACCCGCTTTTTTCAAAGGGAAACAGATCGGTGAACAAGAGAGGGGAAAATGTAGCAACTGAGGAATTCCAACCCTCTAAGTCAGTAGCAGGAAAGGAATAAAGAGAAAACCAGAAAATAAAAGCCCAGGAAAACAAAGAGGAAAAAAATAGATAGGTGGTGTTCCAGGCCACGGAACCATCTAATATAGAAGAAATGAGACTGGCCGATAACCCAGTTAAGAAGTACCAGATCATCGACAAGTCTGAAGAGAGTATCGACTTATTGGATCTGTCGGTATACTCGGTTGAAAGCTCGGAATTAGAATCCCCATCAGAGAGTCAACAAGGGAGAGTTTCGGGAAAAGACTGCAGAAATGAAGTAAACGTAGATGCTCAACAATTGAGCCCTTTCCTTACTCTGGCAGAAAAAGCAGTTAAGGCCTATGGAGGAAAACAACTTTCAAATCTGCATCCTCTAGAATTTGTGAACTCAGAGAACGATCACAAAAGGAGCACTAGAACAGCCGTAGCAGTAAATCCAAAGCCTGCAGCCTTATATACCAAGGGAGAGACGAATGCCCGGACAGGGGAGAAGCTGCGCCCTGCAACTAATAATAACAAAGAGGAAAAGAGTAGATTCATATCAGATCAAATTAAGGGACGCAATGTAAGAGCTGACAGAAAACAAGCTCTAGTTAAAGAACAAGATACCCACATTCCGTACAGCCAAAAGTTAGGCAGTGAAAGAACTTTTAAACTGGAATGGGTAGGGAAGAACAGAGATAATCTGATCCTGAATCGGAAAAACTTCATGGCCCTAATGGACTGCATTCCAAAATTAAGGCAGATCAACACGGAAGATATAAAGATTGTGGAGTTTAGTACACGGGTAAAAGAGATTGTATCTACTTACATATTTCCTCCCCGGTAATCAGACTAATGCTGATTTCGGAACAAGAAAGCTTCCAAATGTTGGGCTGTCGAACAACTGGTGCGAAACTACAACAGTCACAAAATGATAATCTGAGATCAAGTCAAAAGGATTCATCTAGCTGTCAGGATGAGACTACTTTCCGTCCAATTAATGAGCAGACACAGAGAAAGGAAGGAACTAAGATCGAGAAGCAGTCAAACATCCTAGATAGAGATGATCAAAGAGTAAAATCAAATAATGGGAATGAAGACGGAAATATTTACCAGGATGCTGTGAACAATGATAGATATCCAAAAGGTCCATTGCGGAAGATAAAAATCACATTTGTTCAAGAAGTTAGTGAAATGGTCAACGATGAATTAGTAGCAAGTAACAATTCTGGAGATGGAGAAGATCTGGAGCTTAAGAAGGCCGCCACAAAAGCACCAGGAAAAAGAAGTTAGCCACGCAAGATATGGAAGTACAGCAAGGCAGGACCCGGGACTGATGTTGAGAGGCCCTTGGGAGAGGATAACATCATTATGGCATGTTGGAACGCTCGGGGGTTTAGCCACCTCTTGCCAGAGAGTGACGTCAACTTGGGAGAGTTTGACGTCATTTGTCTGCAGGAGACGTGGCTAACTAAGAAGCCATTTTTGGAGGGTTATGAAACCTACCTAGCACCCGCGGATCGTTCGAATAAAGGACGCCCCTCTTCAGGCCTGCTGACTGCCATTAGATCTGGATCGGGATTACATTATGTCGAATCAGTGATCTCAAATAACCATTTCCAGGGGTCTCTTTTGATTTGGTCGGACCAACTGTCAGTAAACAGTCAAAACACTGCAAAGGACGAAGAAATAACTGTGTTGAACACATATTGGAATCCCGCAGTGATAAAAAAAAACGAGGACTACCTGGAAATGGCAGACAATATCGTGGAAAGAATACATCTTGAATGGACACCGAAATTTGTCATTTTATGTGGAGACCTTAACGCGATCTGCCCAAAACCCAACTGGAAATACGGGACTGGTAAGAAGGTGCCATTGAACATGGTACGCGGGCATCTCTGGATTAAGGCAATGTCCTCTTGGGATTTGCAGAGCTTAGAACATCAATACACAGAGACAATCCGAGAATACCGACATGGGAGAGAGATAACTCTGCAGCAAACTTAGACCATATTTTTGTTTCTAATGAGTTACTTAAAATCATAACTGAGTACGAGGTAGTGAGAACGGCCAACAGTGACCACAACCTATTAAAGGTAAAATGGGCCTGCATAAGAAAAACAAAACCAAACATGGAAGCAAAAATTGAAGCCTGTAGTAGTGGCACAAAGTTAAGATTGTCGGCCAGTGCAGTTGTGGAGCTAACAGATTTATACATAAACATCAGCAGAGCAAATAAGTGAGTAACCATGGAAAATAATATGATTACTGACCTTTGTTAAGTCTATGAAGTTAAAAGAAAGTTTAGGCCAAACGATAAATCAAAAATCCATCAACATGAATTCAACAAAAGAAATGTTGAAGAAAGGAAAAAACTGAGGAAACTAAAGCGACAAGTAAAGAAATCACCTACTCCTGAATTAGTTACTGAATTGAAAATAGTAACAAGGATCTATAAAAATTGGCTAGGACAACACAGAGAAAGCATGAACCAAGCCGACGCAGTAGGTATGCCGAAGACAATATGTAGCAGGAAAACCAGAGATTTTTGGACCCTAATTAGAACTACGTCAGACTCACAAAATAATTTGATAAATAATTTTGTGGGAGAAGAAGCATGGTCAACCTACTTCACAAAAGTATTCCGGAAAACCCAACAAAGAACAAGGATTTTTGTGTTACAATCAAGAACTGTCAAATTCATCATGGGAAAACGCATGGGATTTGGAGGACATAAGAAGAAAACTTATTCAACTGAACAACTGAAGAGCCCCCGGGCCCGATGGCATTACTAATGCAGACCTGAAGGAACATGCTGTAGAATGTTCAAACTTTATATATGAGGTAATTAAAAACTGCAACGAAACAAGATCGATACCCGTGTCATGGACTACAGCAACAAGTGTTCCAATTTACAAGTCGGGCCTAGAGACCAACCTAAGAACTACCGACCGATTGCATTATTAGATGTCGTTGGCAAAGTGTTTGGCTCACTGCTGTTAGAACATTTTCAAAAATGGTCCAGGAAATCAGGACATGAGGACCCCCTACAATCAGGGTTCGTGAAAGATGGGGGAACGGCACCTAATATTATCCTATTAACCACCCTAAAAAGCAAGATTCAAGAAGGAAATCAAAAGATCTACCTTGCTTTTATTGACCTGGTCCAGGCTTTCGACCAGGTCAATCGTGAAATACTTTGGAGAAAATGAACAGCGAGAAACTGTCCGGAAAACATCTTAGGGCCTATTAGAGCCCTACATCAGAACACCTCTATTAGAGTGTGTCTAAACTAAGGAGGGATGTTATCTGAGTTAATTCCTACGGCGAGAGGAGTGAAGCAAGGGTGCCCTCTTGCACCAACACTGTTCAATTCTTATCTTTGGGATATCGAAGAAAGCGGCCAGGAGATACGGTCCTTTCCCCCTACAGTAGGGAAGGTTAAGATCCCACGATTACTCTATGCGGATGATCTTACCTTAATGGACTACACTCTGATTGATCTTCAGCGCCAATTAAATGCATTGGCGCTATATATAGAGAAGAATAACTTAGAGATCAACAAGGCCAAAACCAAAGTTATGATCATAGAACAAGTGGTACAATTCAAATATCTGGGGGTAATCGTCAGCAATAACAAACAAGAGCACCCCATGCAACGCCACCTTTTAGAGAAGGCAAACAAAATTGGCATGTCAAGCAAAAATAATCGACAGAAGATTTGGCCGATTTACAGCAATTTCCTTGATTACATTTTACAAAGGGAAGGTGGCCCGTCTTTGATCTACGGTGCAGATGCACTACTGGTGATTCCCCCAGATTTTTGGAAACGACTAGAAGGTTTGTTTTGGAAAACATACTCTGAACCTACCGCAATGTACACCGGCAAAGACCATACGCCAGGAACTCTGTTTGAAGTCCCTGACTAGCACCTGCCCGGATGTAATGTCCATCATACACACGGAAATTGAAGAACAGAAAAGTAAAATTCGGATGTGTTGGATGAAAGAACACGAAAAAACCCTTGTGGAAATAAACAGCTCTGAGGAAGAACTCATTTGGAACCCGAATAAAGTAAAACTAAAACTACAGGAATACGACTGGATACAGACTACATCTCTGGATCAAAGAATTAAATTGATAAGCCACTTGCCACCAATAACAAGAGGCTTAAATGACCTACCGAACTATTTTAAAAAAATTCCAAGTAAAACACTACGTGAAACCTTCCTAAGAGTGCGAATGAATCTCTTGCCAACAATCAGGAAATTAACATCTGACAATAGTTGCCAATTTTGTAAAAATAAGAAGCAACCACACTTCGGCATTTACTTTTAGTGTGTGGTGCTCTAGTAAGGCTGAGAACGGCACACTTGGGACATTTACTCAAGGAGTCAAGAACGTGTAATGAGGAGGACTGGTGGAACCGCTTAATTGAGGGAGATAACATCAGTCACTTAATAGCGGTCTCCCAGTTCTTCATGAACTTGAAACTCTAAGTACAAGGCGGAATTATTTGGGGGTTGGGACTTGAAAAAGACCTGTCTATAGACTATTTGAAACAATTGATGTAATTTGACAGATGAAGTGATGGGATAGCTGGAGTTGAGAATTGTACTATATTCTCTTTTTCTTTTTCTTTTCTTGTAAAATGCTTTTATAAATTAAAAAAGATAAAAATATGTATTGTTCATGTTGAATAAAATAATAAACATAATATACTAAACCCTTCCTTGTTAGAGTGATGCCTCTTGCTGGACCTCTAATTTGGTTGCACAACACTAAGAGTCCTCTTATGATGCTGTACTAGTAGTCTAGTCACCCTCTTCTTGGCAGACTGTCGGGTTAAATTCCAAGACAATCTGATATTACATGATTCAGTGCTTTTTATATAACTGTCCAGTGTCCATCCATCCCACCTCCCTCCTTCTATTAGATCATCTTTGTCATTAATCATCATGTTTTGCTTATTTCATTAAACCAATAGAACGCATTTCTTTTATATTCCATACATTTAGTGAACTGAGAATGCAGGAGCTACTGCTGTGCTACTAATATTAATTTGTGAGGCCGAATCTGTGTTCCACTAGAGGAACCCCTCTGTTCTCGTACCAATCCATAATAAAACAAAAGATCTTGCTAGTGTTTAGAGATGTTAAAGGACACAATTTCAGATGAGCTAAAGTCTTAGAGAATAAAGCACCCAAATGTCCCTTGAAGTAGAGCTTGTTGTGCCAGAAATTTGCATTCCTCGCTGGCACACAGTGGAATCAGATCAGATCTCTAAGCACTTGCTCTCTGGTGGGACTCCGGGCCGTTCCCACCACCACCGATCTGGTGGTGCAACACTCACTTGCGCAAATGACTGAAAAATAGCCCGCACACAACTATTCTTCGGCGCACACAGCCCAAAATAATTAGAGGGAACATTGCTTGCGAGATCGAACATTCGAAGCGCCCAATGATCCTGACTGTCCTGTCACGTCTCTCCTCTATTATATTTCTAAACTATCACCAGATGCTACATGCTTCTTTGTCATGCCCCATTTCTTTAAATGTAAAGAATATACTACTGAAAATACTTGGTACATCAAACATCCTCTTGGGAAAAATAATCTTGGTAATTTCATGCTGAAAATCTGCAAACACACAAACCTGCTAACTATTTGTACTAACCATTCTATTCGGGCCACATCTGTCCATCTTTTGGCTAACACTGGACTGGAAGCACGTCAAACGATGACTGTCACCGAACACAGAAGTGCCCCTTGCAACTGAATGTGGTAATAGTCTTCTATCCTACATCATACTGGTACACCTTTTCCTACTTATGAGTGTCATTCCATTTATCCTCCATGTAACTTTACTCTTCCTTCGAATTCTACCTTTGTTACTACTGCCTCTAATAATTTCTCCAATACTCAAATGTTTTTCTTTTGTTTTCTCTCTGTATTTCTGCGTAACTTCGGATGACCTCGGGTTTGAACAATTTGTAAAAACCCCTACCCATAATAAAGGGAATATACTGGACTGGATATCCTCTCGTAATATGATTCAGACTATTTCTTTATTCCTTTTAAAGTTGTCTGTGAGAAGATAGCCACTTCTAGGGAGGAACCTAAAGTAACAGTGGCCTTGATAAACTTTAAGAATCACACACCAAATGCCTTATGCCCGTGGCTTCTACCCCTAGCCCAGGATATAAATGACCTCATACTGGTGCAGACATCATTGAAAAATACCAAAGCATGGGGCCACATCACTGGAGACCCCTGGGGGCAGATGATCACTGCCCCCAGGGGTGAACATGAAAAAAATAAAATATATAATAAAATGGAGGGAAAGGGGGGAGGTGGGAGGGGGCTTGGGGCCCTGGGGCCCACTAGCCACCAGGGATATTGGCGAATGTGGTGTTGTTGGAAAGGGGAGGTACTCCCCTTTCCAACGATACCATGTATATGAGGTATTGCTGGTCACGGATCGGTGCAGAGGGCTCGATCCGTGACCAGCAACCCACTGGATCACCAGGGATATGTTTGTGATGGTTGCCAGTCAATTCGTCGAAAAAAATTGGTCGACCAGACAAATGGTCGAAGCAAATTGGTCGAAAACCATTTTGTCTAAATTTTTTTTCTTCTATTTTAACCCTTTATTTATTTATTTTTTGGGGGGTCCCCCCCCAACCCCCCTTTTTTGCCTTAAAAAACCTTTTTTTGCCTAAACGAACACCCAAAAAAAAATATATAATTTTTAAAAAAAATTCGACGAAATGGTTTTCGACGAAATTGCGTCGACCAAATGTCATTCGACCAATTTGAGGTCGACGAATTGACTGGACACCGTTTGTGATGTGGGGGAGCGGGGCTGCTTACAGTAAGCAGTCCTCCCACCCTGGCCCCCAAAAAAGGGGGTACATACGTGCACCACCCTGGGGGCATATGGCTGATCATCTGCCCCAAGGGAAGGGGCAAAAAAATAAATGGATGGGGGGGGCTTTGCCCCCTGAAATGGTGGTGGCCCTCCCCTTCCCAAACCAAGTGGAAAGGGGGGCCACCCCTTGTAGCCCTCCCTGGGGTCAGATTTATACTGCGTGAGGTACACCCCCCTCCATTTGAGTTGGGGGGGAGAGGGCCCCCAAAAATGGTGGGACAGGCCCCCCAGTGTGCCAATCTGACCCCGGGTTGCCCAAACTCTACTGCCCCACCCACTGGGGGGGCCTGTCCCACCTTTTTTGGGGGCCCTCTTCCCCCCACCCCAAATGGAGGGGGGGTGTACTTCACGCAGCCGTTTGTAGGAGGCCCAGGGGGGCCTGCATGAGGTGCCCCCGCCAACCATTTATGGTGAAGAGGGAGAGGGCCCCCAAAAATTGTGGCACAGGCCCCCCAGTGGGTGGGGCAGTAAGGTTTGGGCACCCTAGGCCCTGATTGGCACACCAATGTGCCCCTCTGTGCCAAGGGGAGTTGGGTTACCAAAGGAAAAAAGGGAAAATGGTGGAACGCATTTTAGGGGGGCTGTGGGGCACCCAAAAGGGACAGGGAATTTTCTAATGGGATGTGGCGTTGACCTCCCCACCCCCACCCGCAATTGAGTGGGTGCCATGTTATGCAGCCCTCCTTGGGAGCAGATATCTGCTCCTAGGAAGGGAAACCTGAGGCCAGGGAGGAGTGCAGGAAAGCCCCCCCCCCTTATCTGCCCCCAGGGAGGGCTACATTTTGCTGGTGTGACTGTAGGTAATACATGTTTTTGTTTTGTTTACAGCTTTTTCTACCCGAGCAGCTGCAATGTTATGTGAGTACTGTTTTTTATGATTCTATGGTTAGGGCCTACTGTACGTGGGGTGTGTGAGACTGGGGCTGGATTGTTGGTGGTATGGGTGGGAATGGCCCGTCTGAGCAGATCACCTCCAACTGTCCTGGAGTTGCGGCTGCGCTGCATTACAGCTTTCCCTTCGGGGATGTATTGGCACACTACCGAGTCTCCTTGGTGGGTAGAAGCTGTAACACAGGGCAGCCAGGGCTCCAGCAAAGTCAGCGGTAATATCCCTGGCCTTGGGCACCCTTCTCCCATGTGGGACGTTGCCGGAGGTTCTGGGTAGGGCTGTACCGAATAGCATATTTAGTATTCGGCTGAAAACCGAATAATTTATCAACTATTCGGCCGAAGAAGAATATGAAACCGAATAGTTGCTTTATTGAATAAATCATGTTCCAAACTTCCAAAAACACTTATAAAAAAAACAAATAAAGCACCATTTTAAATGCATTCTATACTTTTATTTCTCTATATTGTAATTCATGTAGCATCTTTATTTAATGTATAAAAGCCAGACATAAAGGACCAAATGTACAGAAGATTGTTGCATATTTAGTGCCAGTTAAAGTAGGAGGCTCCACAAATGCAAAAGGACTGCCTTTGTGAATCAGATGCATTACATTCTCGATCCATTTGCAAAGTCAATGTGTTGGAGTTTCGAAACTTCTTTGCAGCTCACATAGAAATGTATAAAATGGTTCATGTCGGCTCATGCAGGACACAAGTCAAGAGGAAATCTGAAATGCGTGAACTATATCTCACAACTGTTCACCCGACCCAAACAAATGCTGCTCACATTTCACTTATCCTAGCCACTTTTTCTCATCAATACACAAATATATGCAACTTATAATTTCCTGATAAAATGTCAGATTATGTTAAACTCAGGACTCAAGTACTTAAAAAAAGAAAAGGGGGGACTATGACGTACGCAATGGGAAGTGACATGACAGGAACTGAAAGTATCTATGCACATTTCTTTGTTTGTTTTTTCCTACTGAAAAAAGTGCACATTGCATATAAATATTTGTCAAAAGAAAGACGTTCCTGTATTGTTGCAGGCTAAGTATAAAAGATGAGCATCTTTTTTCTAAGAATCTGTAACAAAACATGCCCTAAAGAGCAGATTACAATATAAGATATTTTTCAGATGTGTGATAGCAATTTGTCTGGTCTATTCTATTCAGTTTTGCAAACTGAAGTCTATATTTGCCTTTCTGGTTTCATGTTGCATTGTATTCATATGAGAATGCCAAAGTATTCGGCAGGGGCCGAATAGCTTTTTTTCAGCCGAATACTTACTCGAAGCCGAAGTTTGGTACACCCATAGTTCTGGGTAATAAATTCTGGGCCGATTTGCGTAAGTCAGACATCTGTGGATTCCCACGGGGTTCCTCTTTTTGGAAATGCATGGGGTTCCCGGTTTTCCTTGGTGGTTTGGACACCCTAGGCCCAAATCTGTATGGTGTGTCCGTCTGCCGAAAGTGTGAAATTCACGTGTCAAAACAGACTTGGGGTTACCTGTGTTTTAGGCTTTCCCATTGGCACCCAGGTAGGCACACCCACACATGTGAGGTACCGTTTTCTTCGGGACACCTGTGGGAATGTGGGAAGGTAGGCCATGTGTTGTTGGCAGCATGTTTCGGTGGGTAAGCGGAGTGAAACGTGCGGAAATGGTGTATTTTTTGCCACATTTTCGACTTTGCCAGGGCTTATGGGTAATACGTTCTGGGCCAATTTGCGCAAGTCAGCTCGCTGTGGATTCCCACGGTTGTCCTCTTTTTGGAAATGCATGGGGTTCCCAGTTTTCCTTCGTGGCTTAGACACCCTAGGCCCAAATCTGTATGGTGTGCCCATCTGCGGAAAGAGTGAAATTCACGTGTCAAAAGAGACTTGGGGTTACCTGTGTTTTAGGCTTTCCCCTTGGCACCCAGGTAGGTGCACCCACACATGTGAGGCACCGTTTTCGTTGGGACACCTGTAGGAATGCGGGAAGGTAGGCCATGTGTTATTGGCGCATGTTTTGGTGTGTGAGTGGAGTGAAATGTGCGGAAATAGTGTATTTTTTCACCACATTTTGGACTTTGCCAGGGCTTCTGGGTAATACATTCTGGGTCAATTTGCGCAAGTCAGCTCTCTGTGGATTCCCACGGTTGTCCTCTTTTCGGAAATGCATGGGGTTCCCAGTTTTCCTTAGTGGCTTTGACACCCGAGGCCCAAATCTGTATGGTGTGCCCGTCTGCCGAAAGAGTGAAATTCACGTGTCAAAAGAGACTTGGGGTTACCTGTGTTTTAGGCTTTCAACTTGGTGCCCAGGTAGGTGCATCCACACATGTGAGGTACCGTTTTTGTCGGGACACCTGTGGAAATGCGGGAAGGTAGGCCATGTGTTGTTGGCAGCATCTTTCGGTGGGTAAGCGGAGTTAAATGTGCGGAAATGATGTGTTTTTTGCCACATTTTGGACTTTGCCAGGGCTTATGGGTAAAACATTTTGGGCCAATTTGCGCAAGTCAGCCCTTTGTGGATTCCCACGGTTGTCCTCTTTTCGGAAATGCATGGGGTTCCCAGTTTTTCTTGTTGGCTTGGACAACATAGGCCCAAATCTGTATGGTGTGCCTGTCTGCCGAAAGTGTGAAATTCACGTGTCAAAACAGACTTGGGGTTACCTGTGTTTTAGGCTTTCCCGTTGGCGCCCAGGTAGGTGCACCCACACATGTGAGGTACTGTTTTCATCGGAACACCCGTGGGAACGCAGCAAGGTATCACATTTGTTGTGTTTGTGTGGTTTTCATAATGTTTTGACCTATTTGCCGGTGCCCTTTGTCACATAACCCTTTCATTTCCCAAATGTGTCCTACATTTAGTTGCTGCTTTAGGCACCATACAGTTTTGTAACCTGCACAAGTTACCTACCCTTCCAAAACGTCTGCCTGTGCTCTTTCAAAAAATGTATGCTTGCCGTTCCTCACCACATTGGTTTTCCCGATTTACACATGCTAAATGCTTCTGTTCAGGCCGTGAGCATAAAACTCCTGTGTACCATGGCTCAGTATTTGGCTTGTGGTATTGCTTGTTTAGTTAAACACTACAAAATGTGTGCTTTCCTAACTGTAAGAGTAGGGGGAATGTAGCAGAGCACTGCTTTTCTCAAAATTCATAGAAGCCATTGCCGTACCAAGCCAACCATGTCCAACACATACCTTTTTTCGGTCATTTTCCCGCTTTTCCCCCAATCCATGGCATTTTCCCCTACCTAGTTGTTACCCGACCTATGCAAATCACCCCTTTCTAAACTTGGAATTTTGTCTACTTTTCAGAAATATATACCTTTCTGTCCTCCAATTCGCCTTTCATACCATTTTCTTCCATTCCATCCATGCATGTCCAATTGGCAAAAATGGCCAAAATGGCCAAAATTGCCTACCTCTCACAAAACGGTTGATAACCACATCAAATGAATATTTTTTTTTCGACTCAACCTGTTCTTGAAAGCCAGGAAATTGGGGAATTCAGAACAGCAAACCATTTGTTCCTACCACTTACAAGGTAAAAACCACAGGCTTCTTTGTACATCATTTTATTCTCATTTTTTTTTAAAAAACACAACATTTTCACCCTTTTTGGTTATTTTTTCTCACCCCACTACTGCAACCTAGGATTTCCAGGTGGCGTTATGACCGCCTACATGTGGGAAAAAAAGGAGTCAAATTTGTCCGAGATATCTCATGTAACAAAAAAGGTATGAGGCTTTGATTGGCCACATACCGAAATCACTAAAAAAAGGTTTGGCACTGGGGGAAAATACCCATGGCAGTTAAAGGGTTAATGAAAACTACCTTGAAATTCAAGCACGGATGGCCACCCAGAGCCCCTGCTTGAATGACAAGACGGAACTACTCGTAGTAGGTTTCCAGGTCAAACTTAACAACTTGGACCTTAGGTACCAATAATTCACCATTGATGGAAATATTAAAGTATCAAAAGAAATTAAAATGCTGGGCATGTATCTTGACTCGACACAATCACTCAAAAAACAAATAAACACCACTATCTCATCCACAGACTACACTTAGAAACTAATTAATGCCTGTAAGCCGTTTCTCATAACCACCAGCTGCCTTACACTATCCAGAGCATTGATATTGTGAAGACTTAACTACTTTAACACTCTCTTCCTGGGTTCCACTGATCACAATCTGAACAGACTGCACCTCCTTCAGAAAAATGCCCTTAGATGTGCCCTTAATCTTCCTCGCAAGGCCCACATCTCCACCATTAGCAAGGAAGTCCGTTGGCTCCCCATCCAAGATAGAATCAAACTTAGATTGCCTGTTATTACACATAAATGCCTCTTGCTGACTGCCCCCGCTACTTCTCTGACAAATTCTTCAGACACAGTTCTACCAGACCCACCAGAACACCTTACATGCACCAATTGAACATTCCCAAATTCAATCTGAAAACAGCAGGTGGATCCAGCTTCCCTGTGCTAGCAGCGAAATGCTGGAACGCACTACCCATGATAATCAGGGCCGAAGAATAGTTTTGGGCTTTCAGAGCTAAAGTAAAAACATGGCTCTCTTTGCAGTAAGAATACTAGTCCTATATACATATAATGTACTTTGTAACGCATTCTGTAACCTTTTCATGGACCACTGTGTAACCCGGTTCTCTTGCTACCTACTGTATCTCGCACTTGCAACCTCTATGTAACTTGCTGTTCACTGCGTCTATGCGCCCAGTTACCCTAGGGGTTGGCTGCGCTCTACAAATAAACTAAACCACATTTCACTCACTCCCTTCCATACCATCCGGCTCCAAGGTCTCCACCCTCATTTTGAACTATAATGTATCCCTCCCAGCACCTCACAATACAAATCACATGATTTTCATGTCAACGATGTGCCCTGTCATCCTCTTTGAACATCTCGGGACTTGTTACTTTGGGGTTGGTGGTCAAAGGGCACCTGGTGCCATGGAATTCAGAGGCCTTATGATTTTGGCAGTTATAGGGGCTAAAACTCGTGGTCGCCCGGGGGATGGGCCTGGTCTTGCTTTGGCCAGTGTGAGATAACATACACACCAGGCGCCGGTCTGTGATCGCTGCCTTGCACATTCCTCTCGAAACATCTTTGCAACACTGTTAGAACAAATAGTTGTTCTGGCAGTTGGCGGTGTGGGCTGTTCTCATGGGAGCTTGGGCATGGCTGGGAATTTCACTCGTCCTGCAAGTTGGGCCCAGTGTATTTACCGTGCAGGCCTTCCCTTCTACCTGTAGTAACTAATATCTATAAAATAAAAGAGCAATGGTGCTGTCCTATGTCACTATACTATATTTGGTTATATTGGAGTAGAGTCCCTTTGCATTGGGAGGTGGTCCTCTCACCATCCTCATCCCTCTGGCCCATCACAGTGCTTCGAATGCATCTCACCTTACTGTAAAGTGCCTAGAGGGGCAGGGCGGGGCTGACCCCTCCCCAATATTCCCCCCTTTCGTTACTTCTACAGTAAAAAACTCTGAAATACTGTTGCGCTCCTGTTCCCTCCTCATCTTCCACCGATGGTTGAGTTCCCATTATTGGCACCAAGCCTACACACTGACCGCACACTCTCCCCCTGCGTGCATACTCTTGTGAGCAAGTCCTTGTATGCATCCCCCCTCCCGCGCCAGGTCCCCTCAAACTTCTGTGTAATTGTCTAGATCAGGGGGTGGAGATATGATAGTGTGGTATAGATGATCAAATATATGGGATGGGGAGCATTTCATATTTAGTGCCATCCTTTGGGATATCAGTTTTTACTTCAATGTTTTTTGTCCTGCGAGGTGATTTCAGAACCCCAATCAATAGCATCATTCTTGCAGTATTAGGTGCCACATTAGCACAACATCAAAGGGCCAACTGACAGGTGCAAAATAAACAGGATAAACACAATGATAGGCATTAACATCTTCATGATCGCTCCAAGCCACAATGGGGCCCAACTAAATGCCAAGGTAAAACAATCAGTGTGCTTTACTCCTCCCTCATTCATCATGCAAACACCCAGGCCATGGACAGCGGTGACGATGTGAGATAATGATGTATTCTAGGCATACTCTGGAGGCACAAATGTGCAGCAGGAACAGTCAAACTTTTTGCAAATCCCACCTTCCATTGCTGTTGTTAAGATGGATTTCTGAACTCTGACATGGAGGGGCAGAGGTTCAGAAGGCCAACCTAGTTTCTTGGAACAGGGTAACCTCTGGACAAGCCAGACCAATCAGGGTAGCTATGGCAGGCGGTCAAGGCTAAGGGCCTCATTACTTGGTATTGTTACGAACCGTTCCCAACGGTGGTCTTTTCTGCGCCGGTGGCGCTTCATGCCATCTATTCACGCCGTCACTCCCAAGATGGCATCGCAGAATCGAATTGACGGTCTAGAACCCATTCCATCCATTGAGGAAACTCCGCCCGGTGATTTGATCACGTTACTTAAACCGCCGGAATGGAAGACTCAGCGCGTTGCTACTGTTGTTAGTGGTCACGCTCCGTAAGTCTTCGCTTAGGAGAAATACTGGAATTTCGTTTCCGAATTGGTTCCAACCTTCCACCTCCTCCCTTTATTGAAACCTGCTTGTCTATCCTCTTTTCTCTTTCCCAGGCTGACCGCGACCAATCACTGTCACTTCATAGCGTTCAAGAGCTCGTTACCGGTGAAGTCGCCTTCAGACCTGCTCACAGTCCGTAGGTTACCTCCCCTATCCCTTCGATTCACATTTCATCACACAGGAAGCCCCGTTCTATACTTACCTCTCATTGTTTCCCCCTCGTGTCTATTCATTAGGAATCTCCGGACTACATCTCCCATCATTCATCCCGGGATTCTCCATTCACATCCCCCTTCGTACTCAGACTGGGTAGGTGGAGCCAAATCCCTTACATATTCCTACAACCTGTCTTCTCTTAACACATCACTGACCTTGTTTTCTTCCTCTCCCAAAGTTCCTGCCGGTCCCGAACCTCTCAACAAACCCACCTCCGAGAATCGGCATAGCAATCGGCGAACTATTGGAGAACCTTCGGGAGAAACCCGCACGCTGAAACATTTCCACCTCGAGGCTGCAGCAGAAGTCTTGTCAAATCTCATTAACTCAACGCTCTCAAGCGGCACAGGGTTTTTTCCCCTTTACAAAGGATTTCCCTGCCGCATCCTTCATTTGCCGAGTTAGAGGCGAAGGGAGGGTGTAACAGGTGAACTCCTGATAGCCTCATCTCACTATTGAAGACAAGGTAGTAAATCTCCAGTTGTTGTGTGGTGTTGGGGGGAAACTGAGTGAGCCATTACGTTCCCACAGTTACAACTAACTCTAAAGTTAACAGATAGCAACGCCCGTGGGTGGTAGCTGGGTAGCGTTTTGACTCTCTTGGTGCTCCCTACCTCACCGCAAATTAGTATGGAGCAGCAGGTCCAACAGTTGATGTCGGCTTTACAAGCCCTCTCAGGGGAGGTCCAACAGCTTAAACAGGAAAACCAAATATTGCGACAACAGGTGGGTCGCTCAGCCCATAGCTCAGAGGTTCCCCCGGGTCCACTTCCATTCGAAAAATTTGATGGAAATCCACATTCCGTTAAGGAATACCTAGAGGCTTGCACAGTTCAGTTTGCTTTTAAAGTGGGCCATATGATCGCCCAAATGACGGGCGCAGCATTAGCATGGGCTACCCCACTTGTCACTAATAATAACCCGATTCTGGACTCCTACCCCGCCTTTTGCAACAGTGTCAAAAGCATGTTTGGTAGGCAAGAAATCACGATAGCCTCACAAGAGAGGCTGTTGGACCTTAAGCAGGGAAGTCAGGACCTCTTGACATACATTACTAGGTTTAAGCAGATGTCCGCCGACACCTCCTGGACGGACGACTCTCTAGTTACTATATTTCAACGAGGGCTATCTGAAGACCTAAAGGACGAAGTTTCACGAGTCCCCCGTCCTCACAACTTAACGGAATTTATTGCATTAACAATGCAACTAGACTATCGCCTCCAGGAAAGACAGCGAGAACAACGCAAGGGTCGTTCACAAAAAGCCTTTTCTGCAGGGACAGTCCCTCTACACAAGACTTCAGTAACAGAAGAACCGATGCAATTAGGTTCCACTAGAGGCCCTCTTTCTCCAGATGAAAGGTCCAGAAGAAAATCGTTAAGTTTGTGCATGTATTGTGGGGCTAGTACACATACGGTAAAGGAGTGTCCCCTTACTCCCAAAAGGAAATCAGGAAACGGCAGCGCCCGGCCGTGTGGGGAACAACGGTCCAGGGCTCTTTGACAGTTACCGGTTCCCTATTGGCCATACACTCGGATCCCGACCCTGTCCCAGAAAGCGCCATGATTGTGCTAGAAGTGACCCTATCCTGGGACAACATACAGCTTCAAAGAGTGTCTGCTCTCATAGATAGTGGAGCTGCAGGGAACTCTATTGACGATGTCTGGGCAGCACGACATGGTATTCCGAGAAGAGCAAAACCCATAGCAATCCCAGTGGAAAGCGTGGATGGTAGCCCCTTAACCTCAGGACCCATTACTAATCATACTGGCCCTTTAAATTTGAGCATTTCTAATCACCATGAATCACTGGTATTAGACATTATCAAAACAGCCCATTACCCGTTAATCTTAGGGTTACCTTGGTTGAGGAAACACAATCCTTACATAAATTGGGCTGCCGGCACTTTGTTCCTAGGCTCGGAACACTGTGTTCAACACTGCTTAAGATCAAACAACCCGTCCCTAAACCAATACACAACCAACCAGGGGCTCCACCAGGTGAAGATTCTTCCCCCTGTCTATCAACAATATCAGGAAGTCTTTGCACAGACAGAGTACTCCTCTCTTCCACCACACCGCAGAGATGACTGCGCTATCGATCTAATCCCTGACAGTCCTCTCCCCTTTGGGAGAATGTATATACTATCTGCCAAGGAAAAGGAAGTACTGAAAGATTACTTACACACACATGTACAGAACGGGTTGATTACTGAGTCTAATTCCCTGGCAGCAGCTTCTTTGTTTTTTATCCCGAAAAAAGACTCTGCCGAACTTCGCCCATGTATAGATTATCGAGGGTTGAACAAAATTACAGTCCCAGACAGGTACCCTATGCCCTTAATACCTGACATATTGGAGGCGGTCAGGGGTGCACAGATATACACCAAGCTAGATCTCAGGGGAGCGTACCACTTGATAAGCATAAAATCTGGGGATGAGTGGAAAACAGCCTTCCGCACCCCTTTTGGTCACTACCAGTACCAAGTTATGCCCTTTGGTCTTACCAACGCTCCCGCAGTGTTCCAAAGGTTCATGGACCACTTGTTCGCAGATATATTGCTACATTATGTTATCATCTATCTGGACGATATCCTGGTCTTTTCTCCCAATGAAACTACACACGTTCAACATGTCAAAAGTGTCCTTTCCCGTCTGCAATATAACCATCTATTTTGTAAAATAGAAAAGTGCGAATTTTATCAAACTTCTGTCACTTACTTGGGGTATGTCCTTTCACAGCAAGGAATTTCTATGGACCCGACAAAGATCTCCGCCATTAGGGACTGGCCATCCCCCAAGTCCATCAAAGACATACAGAGGTTTTTGGGATTCGCCAACATTTATAGACGGTTTATTCCACACTTCTCTTCTCTTTCTCAATCACTTACACATTTGCTCAAAAAAGGGGTCCCATTTGTTTGGACTCCCGAAACCCAGACCTCCTTTAACGCTTTGAAATCCGTGTTCACTAGAGCACCCATTTTGGCGGTTCCAGATCAAAACCGACCATTTATAGTGGAATCAGACGCTTCCCATTCGGCACTTGGAGCGGTCGTATTACAGCTGGATGCACAGAATATGGAAAGACCAGTAGCATATTTGTCAAAAACCCTCACTCAAGCGGAGCTCAACTACACAGTCTTGGAGAAGGAGCTCCTGGCTATAAAAAGAGCTTTTGAGGAATGGCGACATGTGCTGTTGGGAGCGCAACACCCTATAGAAGTGAGGACGGATCACCAAAATCTACGAACCCTGCAGTATGCACAGACATGCAATAGTCGCCAAGCTCGATGGGCACATTTCTTTTCACCATTCCGAATCACTTTTACCTTCATTCCAGGTAGAGTTAATTTAAAGGCGGATGCTCTATCTCGACGGGAGGGCAAGGACCATAAGAGCTTTAAACCGGAGCCCTTATTCCCCGTTGCTAAGTTCATTCCATTCATACATCTCTTCATACAGAAAATCCGAGATCATACTCAGAGGATGTTGACGGTCAATCCAGACATTACCACTCAGCAAGAGTTATCAGTTGACAACGGACTCCTATTTAAAGGAGATAGGCTGTTCATCCCTAATGAAACCCTTCAATTGGAGGTACTGCGACTATGCTACGATTCACGGATCGCTGGGCATAGAGGAATCTCCAATACCGTAGAACTGATCCTCAGGCATTTTTGGTGGGCCACGGTTAAGGAGGATGTACGGGAATACATAGCTTACTGTGCAATTTGTCTACAGACTAAAGTTCCTCGCAGACCACCTGTGGGGACATTGGTGCAAATGCCACTACCCAATAGACCCTGGCAAATTATATCCACTGACTTTATTGTGGACCTTCCAGACTCGGACCATTGTTCCACCAATATGGTCACCGTGGATTTGCTAACTAAAATGGCACATTTCATCCCCCTTCCATCTGTACCTTCTGCCCCACGTATGGCCCAAGTCTTTTTGGATCGTATCTTCTCTTTACATGGTCTTCCCGACACGATTATCGCTGATCGGGGTCCCCAGTTCACCTCCCGGTTCTGGAAACATTTGTGTAACACCTTAGGAATCTCACGTGCTCTGAGTTCGGGCTTCCACCCTCAATCTAACGGACAAACGGAACACCTAAATCAGACGCTAGAGGGATACCTCTGATGCTATATTTCGGCAGCACAAGACAATTGGAAAGACCTACTACCTCTTGCAGAATTTGCGTATAATAATGCTGTGCATTCGGCCACAAAAGTCAGCCCTTTCTACTGTACCTATGGCTTTCATCCTTCCGTATTTCCATCAGTCTCCCCTTCTTCCTCAATCTTCCCGAGCTTGGAGAAGCTTTCGGACTCCGTTCGACAAGGACACCAAAGGGCATTGGAAGCCTTGATGGTGGCACAGGATAGAAGCAAGGCGCAGACGGACAAACACAGATCCCCAGATCCTCCTCTTGCTGTAGGGGATCGTGTATGGTTGGCCAGGACGTTTTTGCCCCGGAGACTCTTCCCTTCTAAACTGTCCCCTAAGTACTTTGGACCTTTTAAAGTGCTTGAGCGGAAGGGATTGGCGGCCTTCAAATTGGAGCTACCCAGGTCATGGAGCAGGATCCACCCTACTTTCCATGTCTCTCAGCTGAAACCGGATATTCGGAACCATTTTCATCTTGTCCCTACTGGTACACCCCCTCCGATACTTCGGAGTTCTGGCCCCGAATACGAGGTATCAGATATCTGTGATGCACGTTTTCACAGGGGGTCTCTGCAGTTTTTGGTCGATTGGAAGGGCTATTCACCGGCTGAGAGATCCTGGGAGCCCGCCTCTGCGGTACATGCTCCGCGCTTGATTCGCGCCTTCTATCGTCGACATCCGGGTAAACCGGGTGCCGCCTCCTTTGACAGGGGGCATACTGTTACGAACCATTCCCAACGGTGGTCTTTTCTGCGCCGGTGGCGCTTCATGCCATCTATTCACGCCGTCACTCCCAAGATGGCGTCGCTGAATCGAATGGACGGTCTAGAACCCATTCCATCCATTGAGGAAACTCTGCCCGGTGATTTGATCACGTTACTTAAACCGCCGGAATGGAAGACTCAGCGCGTTACTACTGTTGTTAGTGGTCACGCTCCGTAAGTCTTCGCTTAGGAGAAATACTGGAATTTCATTTCCGAATTGGTTCCAACCTTCCACCTCCTCCCTTTATTGAAACCTGCTTGTCTATCCTCTTTTCTCTTTCCCAGGCTGACCGCAACCAATCACTGTCACTTCATAGCGTTCAAGAGCTCGTTACCGGTGAAGTCGCCTTCAGACCTGCTCACAGTCCGTAGGTTACCTCCCCTCTCCCTTCGATTCACATTTCATCACACAGGAAGCCCCGTTCTATACTTACCTCTCATTGTTTCCCCCTCGTGTCTATTCATTAGGAATCTCCGGACTACATCTCCCATCATTCATCCCGGGATTCTCCATTCACAACCCCCTTCGCACTCAGACTGGGTAGGTGGAGCCAAATCCCTTACATATTCCTACAACCTGTCTTCTCTTAACACATCACTGACCTTGTTTTCTTCCTCTCCCAAAGTTCCCACCGGTCCCGAACCTCTCAACAAACCCACCTCCGAGAATCAGCATAGCAATCGGCGAACTATAGGAGAACCTTCGGGAGAAACCTGCACGCTGAAACATTTCCACCTCAAGGCTGCAGCAGAAGTCTTGTCAAATCCCATTAACTCAACGCTCTCAAGCGGCACAGGGTTTTTTCCCCTTTACAAAGGGTTTCCCTGCCGCATCCTTCATTTGCCGAGTTAGAGGTGAAGAGAGGGTGTAACAGGTGAACTCCTGATAGCCTCATCTCACTATTGAAGACAAGGTAGGTAATCTCCAGTTGTTGTGTGGTATTGGGGGGAAACTGAGTGAGCCATTACGTTCCCACAGTTACAACTAACTCTAAAGTTAACAGGTATGCCGGTAAGGCAAAAACGATGCCGGTGTGGTAATACCGGCATTGTTTACCGTCCCGTTGCATTCCGACCCGCAAACCCGGTATTAGCGGCACACTAGGGAGCAAATACTGGCATGCATGCATAATTCCAACCCATGCATACATGCAAATACCGGCATCGCAAAGCCGGTAATCATGGCCTGCATGATGCCGGCCCTACAGGCCTCTGAGACCACCCGCAAACAGCAAGCAGGATACAAGGCAGCTGCCACAGGTGCACACAATCCCTACAGGTGGAGTCAATGGAGGCTGTGCAAGTATAAACTGAGCACACACACACACCACAACCCCCCCCCACAGGTGTAGGCAATGTAGAGTGGCCCAGTACAAAAGGAGCACACCTACACACCACACCCCTTCCTAAACCAAAATGCTACCACTAGCAGTTGCAATCATGGCACTGGAGGACATGCCTATACTGCTACTACTACAGCAACAACAGCAACAACAGCAACAACTACAGCATCAAGAACAGGCTGCACAGAGGAGATGCAGGAGGAGAAGGGGGTGAGACAGGCCCAGCAATTACCACCAGCAAAGCCACCAGTGCCTCGTAGGCAGCCACCAATCCCTTGCACCAGACCCAGCCCATACAACCTAACCCCTGAGCAGATCCACACCCTGTACCGGTTGGACCGTGACACCATCACCACCATAGTGGACATGATACAGAACGACATTGCCAGCCACATAGGAATACGCTCTGCCATCCCCCCACTACTAAAGGTAGTGTCTGTGCTACACTTCCTGGCCACAGGCACCTACCAACACACAGTGGGCCAGCTGCATGGCATTTCACAACCACTATTTTCACGCATGCTATACCAAGTGCTGGATGCCCTCCAGAAGCACGCAAGCACTCACATATCCCTACCACAGACTGCCCAGGAGATAGCCGAAACCAAAGTATGCTTCCATGCACTGGCAGGCATGCCCAATTGTGTCGGTGCCATCGACTGCACCCATGTGGAATTGGTAGTCCCCCATTCCATAGAGGCAGTGTACCGCAATCGCAAGCAATACCACTCCATCAATGTGCAAATGGTATGTGATTCCAGGAAGATCATCACCCATTGCTGCGCCCGATTTCCTGGATCAACACATGATGCCATGTTACTGGGTAATTCCATGTTACCCAATCACATGGAGCGACATGCCGGACCACGTGCCTGGCTGCTTGGTGAGTTGCACAACCGTCCCATGGCAGTGCTTTGGGGTACTGATGTGTGGGGATGCATAAGGGGGGGGATACTGCACCTGGGTGGGAAAGGGGGGGAATACTGCACCTGGGTGGGAATAGCCGGTGATTGGAGAATGCATGCAGAGCCAAACACTCCTGACCTGAACCAGTCAATCGGTACATGACACTTCACTGGGCCAGATATCACAAATAATGCATATCGATGAGAACAAGTAAGAGGCACAACCAGGCCACCATGGTGATGGCAAGCAATGCATGAATGAACAGGATGGCAAGTGTGGCAATGTGGGCAGTGTGACCATGCAGAGTAAATAATGAACAGCATGAATTGGAGTCAAAACATTGTTGCACTTCCACAGCATATCTGCCTCAGCATGCATGATTACACCCTGCATCATCTATTGAACGCCATCCAGACTACCACACCTCATGACAGTATAGATTGCACCTAGATAACGTGTTTTCATGCTTACAGGGACATGTGCATGGCCACACCAAATAGCTGCCGCCATGACTGTGCTCCCTGAATGCAGCAGTTCAGAGTGACACACACCTATTTGAATCTGCTTGCAGGTGATGGAGGATATCCCTTGAGGCCGTGGCTACTCACCCCTGTGCGTAACCCGCAGAACATCCATGAGGAGGAGTACAATCGTGTGCACACCCGTACCCGTGTTGTGATTGAGCAGACCTTTGGCCTGTTGAAGGGGCGGTTCCGCTGCCTCAGCAGGTCTGGTGGGGCACTCCTATATAGGCCTGAGAAGGTGGCAAAGATCACCATGGCCTGTGTCATGCTGCACAACATGTGCGTCCGGAGAAATGTACCACTGTCACCTGACATTGACATGCATGGGCCGGTTGAGGATGATGAGGATGGAGACGGAGGTGAAGTAGCCCCCCTGCCAGTACGTAATGCACGGGATAGCCATGCTGTACGCCAAGCACTAATTCACAAATACTTCTGAACCACAGTCAGACACAGGGCCAATGTGGACATGCACACAGGGAATGTTGGGAGTTGGGCACTGAACACCGTACCACATTAAATGGATGCACACAAAAATAACAATGTCCAGCCATGGATTTTTTTTATCACAATGTGTGTATTATTTACAGCAGCAAAAATGTGCCCACTCCCCCCTCCCAAACTCCCCAACAAACTCCCTGGCCCCCCAACAAACTCCCTGACCCCCCCAACAAACTCCCAGTCCCCCCGACAAACTCCCTGACCCCCCCAACAAACACCAACACCCCCAATAGACTCCATAAGATGCACCCCTTCACCCCCAACCTTGTGTTCCAATACCATTGTCCCCCCACACTACTTCCAGGACTTCTTCCTGTCCAGAGGCAGCATTTCAGTGTGCCTTGCACTCCTACGTGTGTGGCGCACTGGGCTGGTGGGGACAGATGAAGCTGGTGTGGAGGTAGTAGGTGATTCGCTGGCAGGTTCCACACCTCCTTCAAGCCGTGGCCACTGTATATGAAGCAGCATTGAGGTCAGCACCTGTGTCACCGCCCCCAGGCAGTCCCTCATTAGCCGAGCCGATGCATTGACAGCGGCTGTGTTTGCTTCGATGGCCGCTGTGGTCCCTGCAATTGCTGTGGCAATACCTTGCCTGGTTTCCTCCCCGTCCTCTATGTACTGGCGGAGTAGGTCTAACATGGCCTCCTGTTGGGCCTCCACCATCGACAATAGTGTCTCCAGGGTTCTGGAGGGGGCTGGAGTGGTGGGTTATGCAGTCACGTGGATGGCATTTTCAGGACTGGACTCCTCAGAGGTGGGTAGGTCACAGCCATGGAGGCAGGGATCAACTTCACTGCAGGTGTTGGGGAGAGGGGGTGGGCACAGGGTTTGGGGTGGCTGGCCATGTCACCTCATTGTCTCCCTCAGGCTCCACACTGGCATCAAGTTCTTCCCCAGTGGAGGCGGGTGCTTCCAGGGACTCCCCTTGGAGAGGTGTGGGTGTGGCCTGCTTGTCTCCAGCAGAGGTGGTGGTGGTTGCCCTCTTCTTACGGTGTGAGGTGGATGCCCTCGCAGTTGTCTCCTGGGTTGCTTCTTCCTCATCAGTGCCTGGGGGGTAGAAGAGATGCAGGGCATTAGTGATGGTGTGACATGGCAGTGGCGGTGCTGTTCATTATTCATTTGATCATGCTTTCATGTCTTACAGGTGTGTCACACAGGGTATTCAGAGGGGTCATGTAAGCATTCACTGAATAGCAGGTGGCATGCCGTTGATTTTGGGTTTGTGTGAAGTATCACATGGGCAAGCTCCAGGTGTGTTGGCTGTGTTTTGGTTAAGGGATGGGCACTCAGCATGCATTTCAGTGTGGCAGCCTTTGGCCCGCCATTTGTATTTGGGTATGGTCATGTGGGTGTTGGGACATGCAATGCCTTGCCTAGACTCTCTACCACTTCACTTGTGCTACTTCATGGTCTCCCCTACAGGGATCTGCAGGGTCACTCACCTCCTTCCGCGGTTGATGCCGCACCCGTCTCCATCTTGCATAATACTTTGATGGACACAGGACTGATGAATCTGCTGGACGTCTCCTCCCAGGGCATCAATTTGGCAGGGGGGTTGGCATTCCCGCCTGTGGCCATGGCCTCCCTCCGATTGGTGGCCATGATATTGCGTACCCTCAACCGGAGGTCATCCCACCGCTTCCTGCAGTCCCTCACACTGCGTGGGGTGGGACCTACGGCTGATACCTTGCGGGCTACCTCCTGCCAGATTTGCCTCTTTTGTTGCTGCACCTCCCGCTTCTTGTCATGGGATTGTATTGTGTCTGCATGTGCAGCTAGAGTGTCCGCTAATATGGCGAGCTTTGCATCTGAGTAACGATGTTTACGCAGCCGGGGGGTGGGCTTCCTGGTAGCCTTTGACATCCTCTATGGATTTCCACTGTGCTCTCCGAGTATCGGCTGGTGGTTATGGAGGATGGCAATGGATTGTGCTTTCAAAGATGGCCGCCAGTCCATTTCCCGTTGCTGCGCGATGACGTAATTTCCGGGTCCGTTTTTTGGCGAACATGGTATTAGCATGCCGGTATTACCATGCCGGTATTTAGGGTTTGTTATGAGGCGGTACCGCTATGGGCGGGTCCCGCGATGCCGGTATAGGGGAGTTGGAGGCCCTTTAGCGGCATGGCGGTATTGCCACTACCGGCATGGGGGGACGTGCGTGCTCGCGCACTCGTAATCATCCGCTATTAGGGGGTTCATACGAGCACGGACCCACTCATTCCGGCATGCCGGTAATGAAGCCGGTTTTACCGGGCAACTCGTAATGAGGCCCTAAGTCTCAAGAGGGGTGAGGGTGACTGAAAGACCTCAATGAGCACTCAAAACAAGGACACTTACAAATTACTCCAGACAGGTGTTATATTAAAAATATAGGCACATTTATTACAAGGCCTTTGTAACATAGACCATAGCAACAAATCACAATAATACTGAAGTAAACCAACACATCACAATCAACACAATATATATACAAGACCAGAGGGGTTTAACGGATTAAGAAGCACAAAATATGTAGACCCACCTAGATGGGGAGGAAAACAGGCAGTGCAAGTAATATTTAGACCCAGTTCCACATCAAGAATGCACCTAACTAAGAGGCAGTCCAAGCCCTACGAAGAGAGGAGCCTTATGCTCAATAGTACATGCACACTATTGCACTGTGCCACTGGTCAAAATAGGGTCTCTTCAAGGGTCACTAGCAGCTCAGGAGGGTGGATGCGGTTGATGAAGAACAAGTCCCCACTATTCAAGCAGGACCTCCACTTGCGGGCAGAGGCAGGTTGAGAGTGCGGGATAGAGTCGCTATTTCGCAACAGCGGTAGAAAAGAAATGGGCTCCTGCGCTAGGGGCCACCGGTTGGGGTATGGACTATTCACCGGTTCCCGACACAGGCAGACCCAGACTTCGCCAGTTCCGTTCACTTCCCTGGCAGGTTTGTATGCGACAATCAGGACGTCTCGACACAGTGCAGTTCCAGCAAGATAGCTCAATGGGCTAATGTGTCTCCCACAGACAGGTGGTTCCAGTTTTAGTAAATTAGGCCAGGGGTATCTGGACGGTGCATGTAACGTACAGATTAGGTGTTTTAAACCTTGCAGGGCCAAGCGCCTCTTACTGCAGTACTTGGATGCCCCATGTACAAGCATGTTTTGTAAATGCAAGCTAGCTGTAGTCTTTTCTTAAAGATGCCACCTTTAAGAAGGCCATACTTTGTTTCTCTGTTGCTTTCCCCACAAGAGGCAAACGGCATGAGAGGGTTTGAAAAACGGGCAGTAAAGAGCAACATGTTCCAATTCGCAATTGAAATAATTTGGGCAGGCATATTGTTGAGTGTGAAAACAAAGTTATCTCCTTAAAATGTTCAAATGTGCCTAATGGTGCATAATGGTGGAATGAAAAGCAGAACAAACCCAGCCAAAAAACAGGTAACATGTGAAATACAGTACATGAAGAGCCATCAGTTCTCACCCACTGTAAAACTAAAATCTCTCCCTGTGATGGCTGGACAGAGGACGACAGCATCTATTTACAAAACATGTGGTGTCTTTTCACATCTTCCATACGTGTGTGAAAAAAGAGAACATGCTTTAACTTCGAAAATGAGACTGCTTCATACGGTCTGTGGAGAGGTAAGTAAACACACTGGTGGCAAGGTTTCTCTTCAATTGAAAAGACAGTCCTGAGAGGCAACATAAATCTTTTGCAGGAATCTTGTCAAGGGGGATTTATTATTTCAGTTTAACAGGGGCATGATCGCTAGAATTTCAGCTACAGCAGTGGCTGATAGTCTAGCAACTGCCATCAATCACACTGATGTGACCACATGTGGGTGGCCTGGCCTGAGCCTTCCGTGGTTCTGTTGAAAACAGTGCCTGTGGGTGGCCCGAGGGCCTACGGATGATTGAAGATGCTGATATTCATCATTCAGTTTTAGAAGTTGTAAAGTGGAATGAATATCTGCAGCTTTAAGCAGCTACCGGCCACCGTAGGCCCAGGCTGCTGTGTGGGAGTGAGGGGTTGTTTGGGCCCCCCTCATACATTCAGTACAATGTGCATCACTTGCTCGACCAATAGTGGGGGACGCCTCCATTGCCCTTATGCTCATGACCAGCCCTCATGCTGACAATGGCGTAGGTGGGACGGTTGCAGAGACACTTGGCATCCATTTTGTGCACCCTCAACTCCATTTTGGACTCGACCTCACTGCGATAATACGAAAAGGCTTCTCTCCCCTTTGCAGCGCCGTGCACACCGTGCTCATGGCCCCCACCTTTTCCCACTGTCTGAATGCTTCACGGCTCCATTCTCACGCCTGAGCCGGAGGTAATTGCAACAGAACAAATGTAACATCTCACTCTTCCTCTGAGATCACTGCCCCATGTGTGAACCGGCCGGATCCATGCCTTGCAGCTCATCCATCTCCACAAACCTGCCTGTCCGCTCCTATCCCTGCTGTTAGAAAATTACTGCCAGTGTAACCCTGTGTCCCTGCAAGGTATTCTCTTGATGTACCAGATACGTGACCCTGCCATGAAGCCCACCTCAGTGTGCCCCCAACTACAATCAGACCTCTGTCACAGTATATTCCACTCTAGAACTAACAAACGTCAGAATGCCCCCTAGTTGCTTTGATGCGCTCAGACCCAGCCCACGATCAATGTTATCTTACTTGCCAAGACTCCTAAGCGCGGTACTCCAGTCTTAATGAGTGATGGTGTAATCGTATATATACAATGTATAGGTTTGTGATGATTTGCTCATAGGAATTGTAGTGACTATTATTTAGTGCATGCCTAATGATAGTATCTGGTGTTACCTCAGGTAGTGGCCACCGTGCTTCACACCGACCTGACCCTCACCCCGCCTGGACACTGGCAGCTGGACCACGTAATGCTCACCCTCCCACCACTGGAGCGACCAATCCGGATGGTGCAGTACCAATTGCAATATATGTGTCAATGTTATTTACCCAATCCCAAGCATTTGTAGTCCCATATAGTATGAAGGCAGTGATGACGCCTTTTCTCTTTATAAGCTAATATCTTTGTATTGTTTGCCAGAGCGCTCTCGGGCAGCAGAGTTCTCTGGATGTCAATTTTACATAAAAGACAACTAACTCTCGCAGCCTGTTCTCTTAGTCTCATTCCCCGTTGAGGTGTGTCTTATTTCTTTGCATTGCACGTTTAAGACGGGGATGGGCCTTTACACTGCTTAAAGATGCTGATATTTGTCCCGTTTTAGCTTTAATGCGGAACGAATATCAGAATCTTTAAGAAGACGTGACACCGTCACTCCATCAGTATTGCATACTAACTCGATTATTTTCAGATCAAGGGGCGGCCAAGTGACCAGTGCCACCAACTATTTGGTCTTCCCTTGATCTGAAAATAATCGAGTTAGCCTGCACTAGCAGAAGGCCAGGCGGGTAGGCCCCGCATCAACGCTCCACTAGGCTGTCTCACCCAAGGGCTAGGATACTGCGACCTCCAACATCTAGGCCCGAATTCCCCAGGGCGGGCAGGAAAGATTTAAAGGCCAGGCTACGCTGCAAGTTAAATATGTTTACTGTAACTTAACTTTACGTACCAGCGGTTTGGAGTAGTTTGCCAGGTAGGCCCGTGCATGCCTTGACCTCTGCTGTTTGCATGTCTCTGCTGGGCAGCTCTTACACTCAACTGAACACCAGCACGATTCAAGACGAAGTGAAGGTGGCACGCACCGTGCTCCCATCACCCCTCCCACACTCAGTGTCATTGGCTGGCAAACAGCCAGTGAGGTAGATGACTTCCGTCCTGGAAGAGCTCACAATGGGTCACCTAATACATCAAGTGACAGATGGCAGAGAGACAGTTCTAATTGTTATGTTATGGTACTGGGAATACTCCAGTACCTCCTACTGTTAAGACTAGAAAAGTCTTGAAAATATGAAAATAAGAATTAAGAACTTGAGATGTGATTCTCTAAAGGTCTGAAAGGACAGTGAGTCTAGATATGGATCTAATAGCGTACATCACGGCTTCTTACAGGTTCTGGGGAGGGCAACTCTATCATGACAGCATGTAATCTGGTGCCGTAATTGTAGAGTATCTACGTTATCATGCTAACATGATAGATCACTGGTGAAGCAAATATATTACCAGAACCTGAGAAATTGGGTCTGGCTCTTGTGTGGAATATGCTCCATGCCAAGGAGAGAGAAAACGCCTTTGTGTTGGGCGTTCATGTGATTCATTTCAGATCTGATCTTGGCAGTGGTCAACACTTGGATGCCTAGTGTAGCCTATATAGTCCTCCACAACACGGACTCACTGTCACTACCTGAAGGACTATCTCCCCCTCTCTATACAGAGGTTCCCAATGGCTGCCACCTAGTTACATAAAAAATTATTAATAATTGGAAAAATAAATATGGTAGAGTAAACAAATAATATGAATATAATGACATGGTTAAATTGTAGGTGGCGTTAATTAATAGTTTTAATGAAACTTTTATTTTATTAAATGCTCCATACCAGAGCCCAGTCTCTGAGAGTGGGACTGGGATTCGGACCTTTGTTGCTCGCTGTTGCTTTACTTCCAAGACAAATGCCTTGGGCTTGAGCTCTCCTCCTGGCCCACTCAGTCGGTGTTGACTGAGTTATACATTTTATATCTGATCCAAATGCAGTCCATTAACTAAAAAGCCTGCTAGCTTTTGCATTTGCATTCGTTTTTAGCACCTGGAGTTAAGGTTTCTGAGCTATGATGTGGCCAGCTCTGAGGAAGACTGGGCTTGGAGTGTAGTAACCATCCACGCTCTGGTGAGGTTCATCCCCTGCTAGAGTACTAGTAAGTAGCAACGTATTATAATATTGTAGCACATCATCCAATAACAGAACACAGGCAGTAAGTTACCAGAGAAAGAGAGCGAGTGATAAAGAAAGAAGACTAAGCCTGCCCCACACTGAGGCCTGATCCTGAGCTCCATGTAGAGTATCAACACGGCAATTCTATGATAGATGATCACTTTTCTTATTTGCTCAATCGTCTGTATCTATTTAAATATAATATGAACATAGGCACATAATATGGAGTAAAAAGGAAATGTTGTTACATCACGAAACTACACTTTTCATACTTGACGTGGAGCTCGGAATCGAGGCCTCAGAAAGAGCGAGAGAGAGACAGAAAGGTTCAGTATAAATCCGCACCGCCTAGAACGGCCGCCTACAACAGGATTTCTGATGAAGGCCAAAGTCCTATATAGTGTAATGGCATTATAATGTTGAATGCAGTATTGGTGGGTACCTAGTTTTTAGGTGCTCTAAGGCTTTAACTAACTACGTACTGAATATTTTAACTGACAAGAAAAAAAAATGGGTGTAAGGAAATTGAGTGTTGGCTGTGGTTAAGGTAGAATGGATGGGCTACCCCAGCCCACCTCTAAGAAAAACAAATGGACTAGTTATTCACCTCCTCCGCACTAAACACTCCACATTGAGATAGTTAAAGAAAAAATATTCTGTCACTGTAAATTGATATGCCTGAGAGCAGTAAATATTTATTGGCATTAATGCCAGTGTCAACAAATTAACTCTTCACAGCTGTTGCAAAATCAAAGAATACAGAAGATTGATATCAATTCATGTGTGATTGTGCATTTCACCATTTAAATTGCTTGTATAAAGTTTGCCTAATATACAGATTGCCAATAAACAGATTGCCAACACATGTTTCGACCTGCTGGGTCCTCAGCAGGGAACACTCTAAGTATACAACTCTTGGGTCTGATTAATTAACTATCCATGTAGTCCTTAACACAATTTTGTCATCTTAACATAAATCATATTATCCAAATGTGTGTATTGCACACAAGAACCCTGTGAGGGAAAAGGGGGAGGAAAAACAGAGGGAAAACAGCTAGTAGAATACTTCAAAACATTTGAATTCAATGTATGCACTGCAATTATCTGGTGAGTTATTTAACTGCCCAGAAACTATCACTGTTTTTGTATCCATCATCTGCATCCTCTTGAAATTATTCCAAATTATTGAAAAACAATTGCGGAAATTAAAGTAATACTAACACCAGACGGATGTACAAGGTAGTCCCCGTGCACCCCGTGATTTCTTAAAATAGCCTGTGTTGATTGCTGTTATGTTGTAGACATATAATTAGTGCAAATTAAGTAAACTGGGTGTTTACCTGTCCCTCCTATGTTAGTTGTTCACTAATTTGGACTGGTCACTCTTCAGTTTAAGGCGATGTTACGGCTTAATATTAACTTGCCCACACTGCTCGTTTCCCTGTTATGTGAATAAAATGTTCCACTATTTGTGAATTCTTAGTTGAAAATGATAGCCAGCACACTGCTTACCTATTTTTAGGCTAGTCCATCGTTCTAATGTTTGCGAAATTAACTTCTCTAGTGGTTGGCACTTGAAACGCGCTTGCCAGATTCAAAACCTTATACAGTATGCCTCGTATTGTTCATCCTATTCACTGTTGCAACAATGTTAAAGAACATTCTAGTTACAAATTGGAATCTTTTGCTATTTGCTGTTCCCTAAAATGCTCTACTGTGCTTCTCACAGCGCTGACCTGGATTCTGTTAACTATTTGAAGACCATCAAAGTCCTCCGCTAAAATGCGAGATCTCTACCACTGCTCCAAAGGCCGGTATGCTGTGTGAACGCTCTTTTTAAACGTTTGGTATTGTGTAATGTGAACAGTCACATGATACTTCACTTGTGTGGATTCGGTGTCTCCCGTCTCTTTTGAATGGCGATTGTCTTTTGCACACATTTTGTATCTGAATAGATGTAAAGCGCACCTGTCAATTTGCATTGTGTTTGTGTACACAGGACGGAAATGAATCGCCATCTCTTAATGTTCATGCTTGTACTATGCTCAATATTGTATTTTCTTTTATTTTAGCGATCTTCATTAAAATCGGCTGTTCTCACATTTTCTAGTATTATGTTTATTAATTTGGTGTACTGATACATTTGAATATTATCATTCTTAGCTGCCTAATGGTGTTAGAGCCTCTGTTGTACTCCCCCCCCTATATTGGTATGGTATCAGAGGGGAATACAGGGTAGGGCCTGAGCGGGCATGGCCAACCCAAATCTGTAAATGCCCACTCTGCAGTGCTGTGTGGGCATTTACAGATGTTAATGTCACTGTAGTGGACCCAACTACATTGGCTTCAGTCCCCACTAGTTAGACAATCCTGGCTACGCTTCTGTATGCTAGTGACTGTTCGATGAAGTTACTTTTAACTTTTTAACAAATCGGGTTTGTTCCCATTCTCACGTATTGCACTTGTATTGGTTGTTACAATTATTTGACGTATCACATTAGGGACCACCTTGCCATTTAAGGCATCCCGGATGCCACAATCTTCTGATCCTATAGCATGCTTGCATTAATAGCGACAAATTCTGGTTACACTCTGAAAGACAATACGTTATCGTTACATTTACCAATTTGATATGGATTGATACATGCACCAGGGATATAATCATGCATTATAATGTGAAGGGGTATGAGCCATGTTGAAGGAAGACATTAAGCTCATGCTCCTTGTTGGCTCCACGTTTTAGACATCTGAGCGTACAGATAGGCCGAGCTTCCAACTGCTGTAAATATAATAAATAGTTGGTCTCCTCCTCTGACATGTGGCTTTGCTTGCTGTAGTCACAGACAGTGGATGTCTTTGCAGTTGTCCTTTTTCTGTTTGTATTTGTATTTTTGTATTTGTTTTATTTATAACACACAGACCATCAGGCCCGTTGCCTTTGCCAATGAAGAGCCAAGGGCAGATTTGGATCTTGGCTGTTCAAATTGGCTAGGTGTTCTCGAATTCTGATTCTGTGATCCTGAATGGTACACCCTATGTACATTTTTTATAGAACATACCCATATACTACAAATTTGGTTTTGCAATTTGTAAAATCGGTGATTTCCACCTGCCGTCCTCCGTGACAGGTAAAATATCTTTGTGGGTGATAAGGCAAATTTACAAAAATTACAGGTACCACACTTTTGGAACCCAGAGGCAACTTGCTGTTGGGTTCAGATTTAAGGGAGGAGGGACTGAGTTTCACAGTGAAATGCACATTCACACATGAATTGATATCAATGTTGTTTATTCTTTGATCTTGCAACAGCTGTGAAGAGTTTAATTTGTTGACACTGGCATTAATGCCAATAAATATTCACTGCTCTCAGGCATATCAATTTACAGTGATAGAATAGTTTTTTATTTTATCTCAATGTGGAGTGTTTAGAGCGGAGGCAGTGAATAACTGGAGCAGACATTATAATGTTGTATTATCCTATTATTTAATGTTTGCCTCATTTCCCAGCTTCTCTTACTGAATTATTCACATTGTATCTGGTCTCTCACTGTTTTGTGACTCATATTTAACTACGCCATCATTTGGTGGTGGGGACATGTTGCATTAACACTTTAGCGTCGATAGACCCCTGCTGCCAAATTTGCAAAAATGGAGTTGAAAAAGACAGCATACACGCTTGTACGCCGCTTTTTTGCACTCTGCAATTTAAATAAAGTAAAAATGCCAGCCATGTACCCTTGGCAGGCAACGTTTGCAATAGATTCCTATGGATTCCATCTGCTTTTTGATTGTGCAAAAAGCTGGAGGAATCCCTAGGAAACCACAGCATTTGCGCTGGCATGAAAATCCATGCCTGCTCAAATATTCTAGTATTTATATTGAGGAGCGGGAGAGGTGGACATGTAAATTAAATTCTGCCCCTTCTCTCCTCCATACAAATATATAAAAATGGGCCGTCATATGAATGGTATTACATGATTTGCATGTTTATCTTTGTTTGTTAGGTCTTTTTGACCTAATAATAGCTGTATGTTTTACCTTCTTTCCTTTTGACCGACTTACCTGACCATGATGAGCGGGGATGCAGGGGTGCCCCCCGCTCCTCATATTCAGGTATATGCAGCCTCTGGGTTTGCAGATGTGTCGCCTGCACCCTTAACAATGGAGACAGTGACAAAAATTGCACAGGCCCCCTTTTCAATGAACCGTCAAAACGGGGGCCTGAGCAGTTTTACTGTGGGCAGTCTGCTTGCGAACAAAACGTTCACGGGTAGATCACATACATTCATCTGAATAGAAGGCATAAAAGCCTTACACAAGGCTTTTACGTCTTCCATTTATGCAACGCCTATATAGAAAATGAGCGCAAGTTTTACTACCTACAAACACTCTGAATGGTCTGTTTATGTTTCCCTGAAGGGGTTAGGAATCAGAATATATGGCCTGCACCCCTTCCTCATTCAAATCCTTCCCTCTCACTCTCACACACTCTTGCATTAGCTTATCTATGCAGTCATGTCTTGACCATGTCCTTTTCAGCCCCAGGATTAATCAACTGTGGTAGGATCTGGGGCACAAGGGGGCATAGAACTAGTCCCACACCCAAAGAAACCTCAATGCTTCAGGAAAATATGTCAGCACATTTTGAGCCCTAATTGAGTAAATCATGCACTCATCAACAATTGTCCCTAACATTTTTAACCATAGCACTTGAAGCCCACATGGCTCTCTCCAGAACATTTGAGTCAACAAGAATCTAGGACTAAAAAGAAGCCCATCTCAAAAGTCCTGCATAGGTTGTCTGTAGCTGTTCCCACTTCTCCCTCCTACTTCAACAGTGTCCACTCCTCTCCTCCTCGAATTCCGGTCTAGATACCCTCATGCAAGGGACGAAGTCACCAACCTGTGGAGAAACCACAACCCTGCGAGAGAACCACTGCAGTAAAAGGCAAAGCAGAAAAGTACAATGTGGAAATAAACACAGCATTAATGCACTTTATGTAATGTGGTAAACTGACCAGTACAGTTGTATGCATTATGGAAACTCTATACAAATAGATTCTGATGTACAGTAAGTGCTGTCATCTATGTATATGTGAAAGGTTCTTGAAATCACAAGTTTGGTGCTACGGTGAAAAAGCAGCAGCTATTTTGAATTTTGAATTCAGACGTTTGACAACACATAGACACCAGCTCTGCATCCACAGACGAACTTCATGTCCCTTCTCATGAAATCTCCACACCCTGCATAACATTCATGACACTCTTGACAGATCATCCTGTAGAACCCTGTCCTCCCTCAAAGCCACATCATACACAGACGACATCCTCCCAGTATCTATTCTCAAGACCCTCCCCGCAGAAGCTCTCCTTGCCTACCTGGAGATCATGAACAGCTCCCTAACTCAAGGCACCTTCCCATTGACCCTGAAACAGGGCAAATCCTCCCTCTACAAAAGAAACCCACTCTGGATCTTGACAACCTACATAACTATTGCCCCATCACCAATCTTCCCTTCCTAGGTAGGGCTGGGAAGATAGCTCAAGGGCAACACATTTGTCTTGGAAGCAAAACAACGCAGAGCAACACAGGTTTGAATCCCAGTCTCGTGCTTAGAAACCGATCTCAGGTATTAAGTGCATTGTAAAAATTCAATTATAAATTTAATAATTAGGTAATATTGAGAAAACAGTAGCAGCACAAGTGCAGAAACACATCGTCACCAACAATCTCCTCCAAACCTACCAATCTGGGTTCAAACCCAGATGCAGTACAGGAAAAGCAAACATACAGGTGCTTGACAATGCCCTCAACATCCTTGACGATGGCCATCTCTGCCTCCTGGTTCCACTCGACCTCCCAGCCACTTTCGACACAGTAGTACACAAGGTGCTTATGGACCCCCTACATTGGAGCATGGGGATAAGCCACCTTGACCTACCATGGTCAAGTCCTACCTTGTCCTACCTCACAAACCGCCAGTAGTTTGTTCAGATGGACTCTTCTAGTACCCGTCACCTGTGGAGTCCTGCAGGGTTCCATCATCTCCCCATTGAAATTCAATCTATACATCGAGCCTAGCCACACCTAACTTCCACATCCACCAATACGCCGATGACACACAGCTTTACCTCAAGATTGATTCCATCAAGGACATCCATAGGCTCAAAACCTGCCCCTCGCTAATCCAGTCTAGGATGTCCAGTGCATACTTGAAGCTCAACCCCTCCAAGACCAAATTCCTACATCCCAACAATACCGAACATAAACACCTGACTATTAACAATGAACTCTTAGGGCTTCACACCCAGGCTCACTGCCAGCACCAAGTCCCTCTGGTTCCACAATGAATAACACCTCTCTTTCAAGACACACATAGCTAAGAAAACTCAGACTGCTTGGTATCAGCACTCCTTCCACTTCCTGTGAAAAGTCACAGGCAGCTTTATAGCCACCGTTCAAGCACTGGTCCTATCGCACCTGGATTGGTACAATGCACTCAATAAGGCCTCCTGTCATCCTCCCTTGGGGATTGTGCCCCTGAGAAGTGTTCTGCACATGGCTGCATGCCTCATCAAGGGTCTATGCAGATACCACCACATCACCCCGGCCCTCATCAATCTTCACTGGCTCCCACTGCACACACAAATCACCTTCAAGTGTTGCTGCATAATCTAAAAGGCAGTCGCACTCAAGTTACTTAGCTACCTAACGGAGAAACCCAGCATCTCCAATGGACAGCGCACCACCGGAAGCCAGGACACATGCAGACTTGAAATGTGCCATTGCAAAAAGGAAAGGACCAGAGAACAAGCCTTCTTTGTCTATGCCCAAGAGTATAAAACCACATCCCCTGCAGCATCAGACTCGCCCCACGCTCCTACAATTCAGAGAAGAACTCGAGACCCACCTCCACAAGGAGTATCTCCTTCTCAACAACTAGGCCATCATGTTGCCTCATTCCATCTGCCCCTCATCTCCCCGCCACCTTGTACAGCTGTACCCCTCCTCTGTGCCCCTCTGTATCCTACCGCTGCTGTATATCTGTTCTGTTGTATACCTCTGTAGAGCGCCACGTTATGTATTTGTATTGTTGTATTGCTCTGTAAAGTGCTCTATTGCTTCTCGAAGCTAGTTCCGTGCTCAATAAATACCATAATAATATTGATAATAATATTATCAATAAAAAGAAATTGACTTTGAAGGGAAGTATTTACCACCAGCATGAATCAGTGGATTCACTGAACAGTATTACCACTTGCAGTAAATCAGCCAGAAATTCCCCTGACTTCATATGGAAACCATAAATGGGGAGCAACACCATCCTACCTGAAAAAAGATGGGCCTGTGACATCCTCTTCTATTCTTCCTTTTGAGTTTCTACAGCAATGCGCTACAGAGACTTTCCTTCAAAACGACCGTAAGTAGCAGATATCCTAGGCAGCCTATGTCAGAAGTGGATCCTAATGTTGGAAGTGTTTGACTAACTGTAGATTTGTTTAGATTTCTCTTTATTGTGCTCTTGCAATACATATGGCTGTTATTGTAGTCGCAGAGTATGTTGTCTGTCCCTCAGATTGAACATTTAGTGTAAACAAGTTGTGTGAAGTTAAAATTTGAGTTCAGTCACGAATACAGGGAAACATAGCAATACATCAAATAAATGAATGTTCACACAGATACACAAATATACATGTATAACATACTAGTATGTACGTTTTTTCTCCAAGATTTCAGCCTCGTGTAATAGTTGAACATATTTATTATGGAAGGCAATCAGTGAAACAATAACATTCATAATTAGTTCAGATCATACGAGTTGCAAACAAAATCATAAAATAAAAGCTAGAATAAAGGGCCACTATATAAGAATATTTTGTGGGCTAAATACACTAAGGTGTAGCAAATAGAAAGTCACTCCTAGCCACACTTCAATCCTTCAAAATGAACAGGTCCTAATATTATGTGGTTGCACTTCAGACAGAGTGGTGTGCTGTGGTTGGACTCTGTCAATCTGATACGTAAATCCTTGTAGGCTCCAACACACCCTTTGATGCTTCGCAAACATACTATACAAATACACTGCTCTACATTAAGCAAAGAGATACATTAATCTCCATGCTTCACTCACAAAATAAAAAAAATGGAGGGTAGACACAATTGAAATCGTATCACAAAATCGGTTTATTCCTTATCATGTGTTACACATGGGTTTATTTAGGGGCAGAGCAAGTTGGTGGAAACTGCATTGTCTGGGGGGCTCAAAAGATTATTAGAATGCTTGATTTAAGGTTCACAATGTTTATTAAACAACAGCTGAAAAGTAGGGGGATTAGGTTTGACTGGAGTTCCTAGGTAAAAAGTCACTGGAATGTGTATAAAAGAAAGAAATTTTCTTTAAACAGTGGTCCTCCATCATTCCCACTCCCTGCTGTAAATGCCAACCCTCCATTGTGGCAAGCAGTCACTCATTGTTGTGAGGGTACCCCCACTTATGTCTTGGTGGCTCTGATTTAACACTTTGCGAATCTCCCAAGACCCCTTCCGTGAATCCTGGCAGGCTCAACCCACGGTTTTGGGTGAATATGCAGGTGCCTGCAGGTACATTGCAGCCTGATTCGGGTTAGCATGTGATGTTGCTTTGAGTTCTCGGTACTTGTATGAAGTTTTGAACTAGTTACCAGATGGAAAGCGATGTTGAATGCCTATAGAGGAAAATATAACTTCCTGTTTCTTTTGTGGGTTGAGATTGAAAGCAGGAAGGCGAGACAGGGTGGGTCCACAGCACACAATGGAAGGAGGTACCATTTTTGGATGGAGATTGAATATCAATGTATTTATTTGTTCACTTATTGTTGTTGTGCATGTGTGTGTTGTATGACATTGTGGATACTTTTGTAGGGATTGGGTCAATGCACTCATTCGTCTCCTCTCGTGAAGTGCACCATGTGTCCATCAGGACAGGTGAAAGACATTCACTGGGTGAAACGGCCCTCTTCTGCCACCTGTAGTGCTGGCACAGGGAAGTGTATGTACTATCCACACGTTTGTCCCCAAATAATCGAGGATGGCAAGACTGAACATATATGCCACTAGAAAAAGTAGCATGCCCATCAGGTAATTTAGTCCTTGTTGCCAAACAATGGTATGGCACCCACTCACAGGAGTCCCGGACACATTGCATGAAGCATTCCAGGATGTATAGGTTTCCCAGTCCCTGTCTGAGAGAGCAGAGTCATATATATCATTGTCAGCACTTTGGGACATGCTTCCTAGTGTGTGGGCAGATTATTAGCCGGGGAGAACTGTGAAAGGACATGACATTGAATATTGGGCTTGCATGTTTTCTGATGGGGACCTGACAATATGTTCCATTTTGTTTAGGTGAGGGGCTACTTATCTTGTCTAAATTTTTCATTCCCTTCCTTCCTAATATATATATATATATATATATATATATATATATATATATATATATATATATATATATATATATGTATATTACATGGCCACGGTAGTGGCCATGTAGTTATGGTTAAGTTGCTGTTTCCATAGGAAGAACACTTTTTGGGTGGCTTATACCTTCGCTCTAGCTGGACGGATCCTCACCAAACTTTGCAAAAAAAGTATTTGGGTCACTCTGGATTTTTTAGCAAAGTTTGGTGAGGATTCGTCCAGGGGGGGCAAAGTTATAGGGGGGGTCCCAAAACGTTTTTTTTTTCCCATAGACTGAATAGGAAAACATTTTTGCTCGCGCCTACAGCCCAAACCGCTGGACGGATTTCCACCAAATTTGGACCAGGAGCAGCGGCTTGGTCCCGAAAGCGTGCTTTTGCAAATTTGGTGAAAATCCGTCCAGTAGTTTTTTTTTTAAATGACCAAAAAGTAGGTCAAAAAAATTAGTGATATCTGTGTTCGGTTCGCGGACACACCTCCCTGTTTGCTCCGCGGACAGTGTCCTGATTGGCCAATCGTCTTGCGTGATGTTCGCGGACATGCAACGTGTTCGCTGATTGGACGGTGTGGAGCGTGAAGCGCGTCAGATTTTTCGGTAGCACCCCCATCTTGGATTTGCGGACGTCCGCGGATAGCGCAGTGAAACTTTGTTCAAAATGTGTATTTTGTAGAGTGTGTTGGTGTGTAGGAGTGTTTGGGGAGGGTGGGAGTGTATGAGATAGGATGAAAGTTGTGTTTTTTATGTGTTAGACGTTCTTTTTGTGTTCGATTTGTTTGCGGACATCACGGTGTTCTGAAATGTTCTAAATAAACTGACTAGGGGGTGTTCTAAGGACTCAATATGTGTCCGTTTTGTTCGCAAGCAAAGTGAAACTGTTCTAAGAACACTTGCGATGTCCGGGGAGTGTTCATAGGGGGTGTCCTGAGGACGCTGTCCGTATTGTTCTCTGTCAAGTTGAATGTGTTCTAAGAACACCCGCTGTGTCGTGAAATGTTCGCAAATAAACAAAATGGGGGTGTTCTGAAGACGTTTTTGAGAACACTCCCGGTGTCCTGAAATGTCCGTAGGGGGTGTCCTGAGGACGCTGTCAGTATTGTTCACTGTCAAGTTGAATGTGTCCTAAGAACACTCGCGGTGTCCTGAAATGTTCGCAAATAAACAAAATGGGGGTGTTCTGAAGACGCTTCTAAGAACACTTGCGGTGTCCGGGGAGTGTTCATAGGGGGTGTCCTGAGAACGCTGTCCATATTGTTCTCTGCCAAGTTGAATGTGTCCTAAGAACACTCGCGGTGTCCTGAAATGTTCGCAAATAAACAAAATGGGGGTGTTCTGAAGACGCTTCTAAGAACACTCCCGGTGTCCTGGAATGTTCGTAGGGGGTGTCCTGAGGATGCTGTCCATATTGTTTTCTGTCAAGTTGAATGTGTTCTAAGAACACCTGTGGTGTCCTGAAATGTTTGCAAATAAACAAAATGGGGGTGTTCTGAAGATGCTTCTAAGAACACTCGTGGTGTCCGGGGAGTGTTCGTAGGGGGTGTCCTGAGGACGCTGTCCGTATTGTTCTCTGTCAAGCTGAATGTGTCCTAAGAACACTCGCGGTGTCCTGAAATGTTCGCAAATAAACAAGATGGTGGTGTTCTGAAGACGCTTCTAAGAACACTCGCGGTGTCTGGGGAGTGTTCGTAGGGGGTGTCCTGAGGACGCTGTCCGTATTGTTCTCTGTCAAGTTGAATGTGTCCTAAGAACACTCGCGGTGTCCTGAAAGTTTTGCAAATAAACAAGATGGTGGTGTTCTGAAGAAGCTTCTAAGAACACTCCCGGTGTCCTGGAATGTTCATAGGGGGTGTTCTGAGGACGCTGTCCGTATTGTTCTCTGTCAAGTTGAATGTGTCCTAAGAACACTCGCGGTGTCCTGAAATGTTCGCAAATAAACAAAATGACGGTTTTCTGAAGACGCTTCTAAGAACACTCGCGGTGTCCGGGGAGTGTTCGTAGGGGGTGTCCTGAGGACGCTGTCCGTATTGTTCTGTCAAGTTGAATGTGTCCTAAGAACACTCGCGGTGTCCTGAAATGTTCGCAAATAAACAAAATGGGGGTGTTCTGAAGACGCTTCTAAGAACACTTGCGGTGTCCTGAAATGTTCGCAAATAAACAAGATGGTGGTGTTCTGAAGACGCTTCTAAGAACACTCCCGGTGTCCTGGAATGTTCGTAGGGGGTGTCCTGAGGACGCTGTCCATATTGTTCTCTGTCAAGTTGAATGTGTTCTAAGAACACCTGTGGTGTCCTGAAATGTTCGCAAATAAACAAAATGGGGGTGTTCTGAAGATGCTTCTAAGAACACTCGTGGTGTCCAGGGAGCGTTCGTAGGGGGTGTCCTGAGGACGCTGTCCGTATTGTTCTCTGTCAAGTTGAATGTGTCCTAAGAACACTTGCGGTGTCCTGAAATGTTTGCAAATAAACAAGATGGTGGTGTTCTGAAGACGCTTCTAAGAACACTCGCGGTGTCTGGGGAGTGTTCGTAGGGGGTGTCCTGAGGACGCTGTCCGTATTGTTCTCTGTCAAGTTGAATGTGTCCTAAGAACACTCGCGGTGTCCTGAAAGTTTCGCAAATAAACAAGATGGTGGTGTTCTGGAGAAGCTTCTAAGAACACTCCCAGTGTCCTGGAATGTTCGTAGGGGGTGTCCTGAGGACGCTGTCCATATTGTTCTCTGTCAAGTTGAATGTGTCCTAAGAACACTCGCGGTGTCCTGAAATGTTCGGAAATAAACAAGATGGTGGTGTTCTGAAGACGCTTCTAAGAACACTCGCGGTGTCCGGGGAGTGTTCGTAGGGGGTGTCCTGACGACCCTGTCCGTATTGTTCTCTGTCAAGTTGAATGTGTTCTAAGAACACCAGCGGTGTCCTGAAATGTTCGCAAATAAACAAAATCGGGGTGTTCTGAAGACGTTTTTGAGAACACTCCCGGTGTCCTGGAATGTTCGGAGGGGGTGTCCTTAGGACGCTGTCCGTATTGTTCGTTGTTAAGTTGAAAGTGTTCTAAGAACTATCCCGTTGTTCTGAAATGTTCGTAGGGGGGGTCCTGAAAACGGTGTCCGTATTGTTCGCTGGCAAGTTCAAAGTGTTCTAAGAACACTCACATTGTTCGCGGACATTAAAAGTTTCCCATAGATCATAGTTGAAATGTTTGACTCTATGGATGTGATATGCTGCCAGGGCATAGAGTCTTGGGTGCATGGCCATTTGCAGCATATCACATTCATATTTGCTTATAACTTTGGGTGAAAAACAAATGTATAAGGAACAAAGGTATTAGATACTATGGATGTGATATGCTGCTATGGTTGTCCTTATTATTGTATACTTACTGTTTGGTATAGTAATGGGAGTCCATGTTTTTCTTCTTCATTTCTGTGATAAAAGAAAATAGCATGTTAGTATTAGTATTTTATAAGCAATATACTTTTATTTTTTTTCGACCCTCATAAAATCAGAGTACTGTGCAATTTGCTCAGTTTCTGTATTTGTTGCTAAAATCATTGGGTCTGTGGGAGAAAAAAAAATCCATGTTGGATTAAAAAAAAACCTGTGATGCTACAGTTTATTTGTATGTTTGTTTTCAGTGTTCACTTGTTGTTTCTGGCTAATGCTTTATAATTTGCTTTGTTGTATTTTTTTGGAGCAGTAACAGATTCTTCATTTGTTTTGATATTATAAAATTTTGGAGCAGTTAGATACCAATTGGCGTATTCTAACTGTCTATTTTTTTAATATATTTTAGTGGTTTTGATTTATCTTTTTGGATATTGTTAAATTTTGGGACAGTTAGATACCAATTGGCGTATTCTATCTGTGTATTTTTTGGCCTAATTTAGTGGTATTCATTTATCTGATTAGTTGTTGTAGAATCTTTGAGCTGTTAGATAGCTTTTGGAGTATTCTAACAGTTTATATTATTTTAACACAAATTTATAATTTTGGGACAGTTAGATACCAATTGGCGTATTCTAACTGTGTATTTTTTGGTCTAATTTAGTGGTATTCATTTATCTGATTAGTTGTTGTAGAATCTTTGAGCAGTTAGATAGCTTTTGGAGTATTCTAACAGTTTATATTTTTTTAACACAAATTTACTTAAAGGTTTAAATACAGTTTATTTATCAAATTTTGGTTTTAAGAACATCAAATACGCTTTTGTAAGATTTGCTGGTAATCTCTGCTTTAGAGTAATGGTACTATCATTACATTCAAACCATCCACATTTCTTTTTTATGTAGGCAGTGTAGTGCCCTGAATTGGTTGTGGCTCCTGCGTGGTAGATTATACCTATTGTTGTGAAGGTTTTCTTACCAAGAAATTACGTATTTACTATGTGTTTGTATTACTAACGTGGAGCGATTATCTGAATTGTAGGTAGAGCATAATCTACCATGGTTTGCATTTTGTACAAGTTGCTGAAATGGAATGGATTCGCAATTTCGTATTGATATATATATATGAAGCGTTCATTGGGGATTTCTTCTTGTGTCCCATTGTTGCAGAGAGTGCATGTATGTTTCCACATGTATGAAATCTGAAAGATTTCATTTATAGGTATGTTTTTGTTTTCCAGTACTTGTAGTAGGTACATTAGAAATTCTTGTGGATCTTCCTGTGAGTTTATAGTGAATTTCACCATTCCAGCACAGTAGTCCAATTGTCGTCTTATTCCAAAAACACTATAGGGCCGATTCATGGAACAAACGTGCGCCGAAAATCTTCGCGCAAGCAGGCACAAGCAGGCGCAAGCAGAAAAAAACAGGCGCACGCGTTTCATGGAAGTCCCTGCGCGTGTACACCTCGGGATGTGCGCCAAACCCGTGCATGGCGCACAAGTCACTGCAACATCCCGAAAGGCGTGCGCGACGCGCACAGTGAAAGCGCACAACCTCGGCGCATACACCAGAAAGTGGGCGGGACACGGGGCGTAATGCGCGGAATGGGGAACAACGTGCGTAAATAAGGGCGTAACTGGGGATGTACTGCATATCATGAAATGCATGAAACCAATGAGATACCACACATTGAAGTTCACCAAAAAAAATATGTATTAAAGGAAACATAAATAGTATAAAAAATGAAGAAACAGAAATGTGAATGTACAAAAATGAAAAGAAGCATGTCTGTTAAAAAAAGCAAAACCAAAAATAAAATTCCAAAGTAATGTTGTCCAAAGTCAATGTCCACAAAACAAAATCCAATGGGAAATAAAAAAGAATGCCATTGCTCCATGGTTAAAAAGTGAAAAAAAAATACAATCCAACTGTGAACTATGTACATGGGAACAAGCCAGGGTCCAGTATCCCAACAAAATAAAGGAAACCTATCTAACTACACTAACTAATAAAATAAACTATATACAAAAATGTGGCCAATGTCCGAAAGGTCCAAATAAAATAAAAACAAAAATGAAACCTAACACTACCTACATAACTACCTGACCATTGTGAGCCGTGTCTCATCCGCCCGCTGCCGCTCCACATCTATGGCGTGGCCCAACCGCTGCCACACGGAAGACACTCTCTGTCCTGGGTCCTCCTGCCGATGCCTGCCCCGAGCCTTCATGGCTGCCACCACGTTGCTGCTGCTGCTGTGCCTCTGCCCGTGCACTGCCTCCTGCTGCCTGCACATCCTCCGCCGGCTGGGGTGCAGTCGTAGATGTGGCCACCCCTGCTGGATGTCCGACTCCCGACTGTGGCAGGGATGCTTCCTCCACCAGCCTGGCCGCACCGTCAGAAGCAGCTCCACAGGGCACCCAGGTGACTGATGGGTGGGAAGATGGCACAGAGGACGACTGGCGCGTAGGGGGTCCAGTTGAGGAGGGGGTCGTAGCAAGCCCCATCAGATGGAGGAATCCGCCCTGGGTGACATGTCCCAGCAGGCTGACGTGGTCAACGAGCCATTCGAGATGACGTGCAGTCTCTTCATGAAAAGACTGCAGGTCACCGCGCATGGCCCGTTGACGCAACGCCATACCAGCCAGGACAGGCTCAACCCGGACCAGGCAGAGGAAGGCCAGTTGACGTGAGCTCATCCCCTACCTGAAAACGGGTCGGGACGTAGGCATCCCTGCTGGTGCAAGATGATGCAGGGACAGGATCAGGGACAGGATTGCACACAGGCACCTCCGCGGCGGCCTGTGCTGCCTCCTGTCCCTGGTCCTGCACTGCACCACTAGCACCAGTGGGATCCCCACCTCCAGACCCCGTCTCTGGTGCTTGCACGGCCTCCTCCTCCACCAAACCCCCCACCAACCTGGATGACTCCGTGCCATCTTCCCCTGTTGGGCCCTGTGGAGTCCCAGATGCCCCTTCTGCTGCCGAGGAGTCCAACTCCAACCTCCGCCTCTTGGACCTCCCCCCGGCAGCTGCGGCCTGGGACGCGGCACCGGACTCCTCACTCCCCGACGAGATGACAACATGGGAGGGGAGCCGGGCCTTGCGTCTCCGGCTGGCGGTGGGATCCCCGCCGCTGTGCTCCACAGCACCTTCTCCGCCCTCTTCATCAGTTGACGCTGCAGACAGGGAGAAACAAAACACAGGCATCAGGGCACTGTACAATGGACACATACACACATGACAGTTGTACATGAGTGGCATTGGCAAACCTCAGACATATCATCACAATCCCCAACACACATGTCATTACAACTCGCACACATGAGCCATACCACAGCCATATCGCAACTGCCACCACCATCCATACACATACAACAGCATGAGCAGCCAAAGGTGAGCCAGACATCACATGCAACACAGGAAGTGCACCACACATGTACACACACCACCACACTTGCATGCATGTGTACACCTCTGCCAAGTTTCGCAGTGTTCAGACGGGCATCCATGTCACATCTGCCAATCAGGCTTCCACATACCGCTGTCACATGCATCCATGTTGCATCACTGATGCACCCTTGTCAAATACACACACATGCACATGTACACAGTGCTGATACATGCAGCCAAAAACAACATACATGCGTGACATCACAGACATGTCTACTTACATACACATTCATCCAAACATGTGTGCCCACACAACTGCATTTGGCATGCAAGCCTACACACACAAGCACCATCCATGTCTCACACATTACAGTCCTCGCATGTGTCAGCCCCACGGCCCTGTACACCCCCACCCATACTCGACCCCATACAAACAGATGTGCAACCTGCACACTACTGAATAATCACCACACGCACTGCTCACAATCAGGATGCATGTATACTCACCGCTCGACTCCAGACGGGTCTGCTTCTCAAGGACCTGGACGTGGAGCACTGGCGATATGCGTTCCAGGACCCTCATCTGTTCTTCCGACAAGTGGCCCCGGCGCCCCTTGGCATCCGCTGCCTTCAAGAGGCGCCGGGCCTTGTTCAGGGTCCTGGACCTGAAGTCCTCCCAGCGCTTCTTGACATGTTGTAAGTCGCGGACTGTCACCCCCTCCGCGTTGATGGCAGTCACAATGTCAGTCCAGATCCGAGTCCGTCCTTCCTTGTCGGCGCGGGAACTTCCGAAGAAGGCATCATACTGCCCCAGGACTTGCTCCACCAGGACACCAACTTCGGTGGCACTGAAGCTGGTGCCCCTCTGCCTCTCTGGCCGGGGGTTGTCAGTGGTCCCAGATGGTGTTTGCCCCGACATGACAACCCCAGAGGCAGGAGTGGGTGGGCAACTGGGTCCTGGAGCTGGGCTGTGGAGCGATGGAATCCCAGTCGGGAGTCTTCGGTTCCAGCAGGGGTGGTCACAGCAACAGCACCCCTGGCTGATGTGCAGGCAGCAAATGGCAGGGCACGTGGGCAGCAGGCAGTCAGGCAGCAGCAGATGGCAGGTGGGAGCGTGCTCGGGGCTCTGGGGGGCAGCAGTTCGGCCTTCTGGGCAGGAGCGTGGTCTTCCGTGTGCTTACGCGTGGCCAGCTTGATACGGAGTGATTTGGCACGTGAAAAATCTGCACGTCAGCTTGTAATTCGAGGAAAGGCCCTTAGCGCGTAAGCGCGTCTGCACGCATACGCATTTTCATTGGACAGAAGGCCCCTCAAGCGCAAGAGCCCCTGAGACGTGACGCGTACAGACGTGCATGGGCATTTCAGCACGCGTGAAAAACTGCACGTCCGCGTGTAATACGATGAAAGGGCCCATGCGCGTAAGCGCGCGTGGAAAACTGCACATCCGCGTTTAATACGAGGAAAGGCCCTTAGCGCGTATGCACGGCAGCACGCATATGTGATTTCATTGGACCAAAGGCCCTTAGCGCGTGAGCGCGTCTGTGACGTGACGCGCGCAGGTGTTTCCCTCATTGCACGTGATGACAGAACACACGTGGATTTCCACCAATCGCGTGTGAAAGTTCCCGGCACCCCGGAACACACGTACACGGGCTTATCGCGTGTGGAACTTCCCACGCACCCCGAAACACACATACCCAGGCCAATTGCGTGTACGCTCACTCCCCTCCGATCACACGCGATGACACTCGGACCGTATCCGAATACGGGAAACCCGCGCACAGAATAAAAGTGCGCGCAAACAACAAACGCGTATATACAGCTACGATGAATGCCCCATTTGTCGCTGCACTGATCGTGGGACACCGCAAGAGGAGGAGAATAGCCAGGGCACGCATTTTCGCACCACAGACAAGCCTTTTTGGGATGCCTGATGACCAGGTCTACGGCAGGTATAGGTTTCCACCCCATATCATCCTAGACCTGGTCAGGGAGTGGGAAGATGACCTCACATCCCCCACCCTTTGCTCACAAGCATTGAGCCCCTTGGAGAAGCTGCTCAATGTCCTGCATTTTTTGGCCGCTGGGTCATTTCAGCGGACCACTGCCATAGTGGGGGGGGTCTCACAGGCCACGCAGTCACGCTGCCTACACCAGGTACTGGCAATCATGACAGCGCGCCCCTCAGTCCGCAGGCACATATACATGCCCAGAACACCCGCAGAAAGGCAGGCCTTTGTCCTGGATTTTTTCAGGGTGGCACACTTCCCCAAAGTGCTCGGTGCCATAGATTGCACCCATGTGGCCCTACGTCCACCTGGGGCCATTGAGCACATCTATCGAAACCGCAAGCACTGGCATTCCATCAATGTACAGGTGGTATGTGATGCAAAGGGAATCATCACCTCTGTCTATGCAAACTACCCTGGCTCCACCCATGACAGTTTCATATACAGAATGTCCGCCCTGAGCCGGGCCCTGGAAGCTGGGCAGCATGGCGACACATGGCTCCTAGGTCAGTACAAATGCCCTTGCACATGCATGCAAGTCACACACAGACAAATATCCAAACCCTAATAATCTCAACTATTATCACCTCCCCAGGGGACAGTGCCTACCCTCTGAGCAACCACATGATGACGCCAATCCGGAACCCCACCACACCACCCCAGGTAAGATACAACGCCGCCCATATTGCAACCAGGGGCATAGTGGAGCGCACATTCGGAGTGCTCAAGTCACGTTTCCGCTCCCTTGACCGCTCTGGTGGGCAACTACTCTATGCACCACCAGTAGTGTGCAGGATCATTGTGGCAGCATGTGTCCTGCACAATGTTGCAACACGGCAGGGCGTCCCGGTGGACATGGTGGTGCCCCCACATCCCCAACCACAGGCACAGGCGCTGCCCATGGGAGGGGGCAGGGCACGTGGCGAGGAAGCCCGGACCCAGCTTGTGGCCACATTTTTCACCTAAACTCCCACCCCTGTGGAGTGCACACAGGCCTGTCACATACCAGGTGACAATCGATGATGACAAAGAGACAGTCAACTGTCACAACCCTACCACCCTGAGATAGTTGCCATGGAAGTGCCACATCGTCTGCATCCCTAGCTACTTAAACACAAGCTATCCTGTGTGACCAAAAGGCACACATATGACATATGACATGATATGGGCCATACACAAGTATTCCAAGGCGCAATGAGGCAGGGAGGGGGGATCAAGGGAACACAGAGAACAGTACTACTAGGCCAGGTGTCATTGAGATCGGGCAAGTGCAGGGGTAGGGGGAATGGGAAAAGTGCAAGGGGAAGGGTGGGGGGGAGTCCAGTACAGGGGAAATAGCCCAAAAAAATAATACATAGGTCGCCTGGTGGCAACTACAAAGGTAAGTGCAGACAAGTGCTGGGAAGGGAGGGCTGTAGGGATAGAGAGACAGTAATGCAGTGCAGGGGTTGCCAGGGAGGCAGTGCAAGTGGAGAGTGGCTGGGCCAGGGACCGAGGTCGGTGAGAGTGGCCCAGTTGCAGCTCCTGTGCAGTTCCAGTGGAGAATTCTGCAAGGGAGAGGCAGAGAGTAAGCAGAAGCAAAGAGGAAGGTCTTGAGGTGCTTCCAGAACTGGAGATGGTTCCCCTCAAGTTCAAGTCAGGCCGGAAGTCTGTTCCAGGGGGAGGGCCCTGCTGTGGAGAGAAATCTACCCCCAGCTAGTTGCTCTGAGAAGCGGATGACCCGGACATGCAAGGTGTGCATCACACACACCTGCAAAACAGGCCATGGCCATCACTGTCATGTCACTCAAACCCTCCCAAACATCAACATGACATGGCAAGCAATACCCATACACCAATGCAGTAACGATAAGGTACACATTGCCATGTCCTAAATGTACAGTGGCATCGGACACTGCTGCCTGACCCGGAATCAGATGAAATGACAGACCAACAAAATCTCACACCCAAAATAAGTCATTTCCAAATGCATTACAACAGTCGTAGACGTAACATCACAATGAATGCCTGTCTACATGCACATTATGCATTGCAAAATCAACACTGCAGCTCATGTGTGCAGTGTCCTACTCCTGCATCACACTGCTCAGCGCACAGCACAGTGAACAGCCATTGTGTGTGATGCACACCCTGAGCATCACATCTAAGTGACAGACCACGTCAAACATCAAATTAGGCATGTACTGGATCCATGATCAGTCACAGAACATGTGCTGCCGGGACACAGTGGGCACCAGAAGGCAAACAGTGTACACGTGGATATGCAAGGGTGGGAGTACATGTAGTACATCAGAGTGCAAGTGTGTGGTTCTGCAAGAACATGCACTCCACATATGCATGTGCACTCAAGTGACCATCAGTGTTCCCTACACATCACATGTGAACATCAACCATGTGTACACCCCAGCATGTCAAACCACAACTATCCCCTCGCACCTGAAAGGAAAACACAACACATGAACAGGCATTGATCAGCAGAACACAACATGTACATAGGATACCACCATTACTATGTCAGAGTTCCCATCACACTGCAGGGCACGGCAACTATCAACAACAACCCCCCCCTCACAAATGACCATGACCCACTGAACAACTGCACCTGAGTCATAGAGCCTCCAAACCTCAATTCCACCTGGCCACAGGATCACCTTTACCCTTCGTCACCATCTCCCACCCTGTGTGTAAAAAGATGCCTGAACCCTCAGAATCCACACTCATTTCCAAAATCACAAAATCCAAGGCATAAAAAAGAACCCGAACACCCTCCAGTAGATGACTTGACGTAGCAGTACCTCACAAAGGCCAAGTACTACCACAATGATGCAACAACCAAGGTAGCACAGCAAAACAATGTCACGACAGGATGTGAGACATGTGTGGTACATGACATAGGATGATGCACCATGAATGGATGTGTACTGTCACATGTCCCCTGTACAGGCGCGGGAGTGTCACGAAACAACCACCCCCACCATGTCCCGGGTGCCTGCAAGGTCAAACTCACACAGGCCCCTGAGACCCTGGTGGGGAATGAGGTTCAGGGATATGCAGTCGGGACAGGTGTTGACACACTGGATGACTGTAATGAGTGGCAGGAGAGGGGAGGAGGAATGACACATGAAACTAGGGAATGCACGAAAATGCACAACCTGCATGAACACATACACAATCCAAACAAACTTGGACATCATTGTCATGGCCTTCTGTAGTCCAGGCTCAGGAGTGGTACGAACCAACCACCTCCTCTAGGGTTTTGGCGCCTGCAAGTTCGGGGCTAACACAGGCATCCGCAACCCCAGTGGGGAAAGAGGGTCAGGGAACGTTGCTTGGATAGGCACGGAAAGCAGGAACACCGGGTAGAGGGTACAGGTTTCAAAATTGCATAGGATCACGGGTGATTAGGGAGAAAAAAACATACCAAATTGAACCATTGAACCACACATACATCCATGCATCAGTACACTCCCCAGCAAGCCTATGCAGAGCAGTTCGTAAGAAAAACAACAAGACACTTAGCTCTGGTTTTGAGTGCTGGCCTCCTGCCTGCGTACTCTCAGGTCCGGTTACAGGAGCACTGCAATGCTGCAAAGAGAGCCACAGTCAACAAGATGTACGTGCCAATTACACAAAAACACAACACCAAACATGCCCCATAGCAACAAACTACTTTACAAACAGACAATCTGTGGTCGATGCTTCGTACCCATATATAACATCACCCCTGTGACGGGTCATACACAGTCAATGCAGTAAGTCAGCCGCTGGTGGGTGCGTGGCAAATGGAACACCAATGTGTCACAATTCACACAACATGCAATGTTCCCTGGGTAAGCAGACAGACCCATATAGCAAGCCATGACTACAGAGCAAGTTGCATACCACCATGACCGAAACAAAGTTGGCAGTGCATTTATCATGAAGTACGTGGAAAAGACATGCACTGCACCCGAGTATGTCCCTTGCTGTATGTCCCTGTGAGCTGCCCCTTTCCATGTCTCGGAAGGCTACATGGTTGATACAAGTGCCTCAATGGACCTTGGTGTACCGGAGGGTATGTGCCACTGCCCCTGCATGTGTCCCAGACAACCCTACTATCAACAGCCATCAGTCCACAAACACATCTGAGTTGCATTGTGTGCTTCAACACCAATATTCGTCTAAGCTCACCCTCAGTGCTGTGACTAAGCCTGTATGTGCAACTCGCCTGGTGCAAGCTTTGCTGTGTCGTGGCCCCCCTGTGATGCTCACCTTGCCTGGAGTTCCTTGGAAAATGTATGCAGTTCTAGGATGTGGGTCTGCAATCACTGTGCCTCTGCTTGTGCACACATGTGCATGCGGGCACCAACAAACGGGTCCAGAATTCCGTCGTCCAATGGGCCATGTCTGCTGGCAAAGGTGCTCTGGAGGCTCACCCCCCTGCAGAAAGGGCATGAAACACATGATTAATGCTTCAAAGCTTGTGTCTCATCAGGCATCTCATTACTTGACCATGTCAGAGAGTCACATCACAAATCACACCATCAGTCCGTCTTTCACCTCCAAAGTGTGGAACACTATCTACAGCATGAATTGCAACAAGCACATGTACAGGAAAGATATGAAACATACTACACAATGCATAGCAATCAATGTCCACATTAATCATGACACCCCCCATCTAGCAAAAGCTGAACAGTGGACAATGATACCTAAATCATCCCCACTAGGGGTGTCAACACAAGTCACAGAGCACCAGACATGCCACAGATATGACAGTCCAAAGCCCTTGTGTAAAATGCTGTATCACCGAACCATCCTTGCAAGCCCATGGATAAGGGAGGCAGGAGTGGTATATGTGAGTCAAGGACCCCAAGCAGCAAACACATACACAAGACAACCATGAAGGGCCCAGCTGGAACAGACAGTGGATGCCTTCAAAAGCCACAAAGCACCATACCGTCACATGAAAGCACAATAGATTAGCAATTTTAAACTAACTCAACTATTAACTAATTACACTAACTATGGAAAACCTACATTACCTATTTAAACTAACTATCAAACAGAAACTTAACTAACTAAACTAAAAGAAAAATCAAAAATGGCCACATACGACCCGGTGGGGAGGGGAGGCACCCAGGAGGGGGGAGGTACAGGGTGCTGCTCAACATCCACATGCGATGATGCTGAGCCAAAAAAAAAATCCTCCATGGGCTCAACGCCTGCACAGCACGACCTATGTGGGAGATAGATGGTCGTCCGAGACTGGCTCATCCTGGAAAGGAGGCCGTGGCACAGTAGCCTGGCCATGCCTAGCCGCAGCTTGCCCCTCGTCAGCAGCAAGTCTGCCGGACGGGTGAGCCTGGTTCTGTGTGGCGATGTGACGTAGGTCTGCATGCAGAACCTCACGTGATCCACGTGCTTCCTCTTGCAAGGTAGCATGTGTAACACGGAGTTCCTCCTGCAAGGCCTGGCTGGACAACCGCTGCACCTCCCGGCAAGCCTGCAGCTCAGCCGAGATGGTACGCTCAAGCTGTGCAAACCTCTCCTCTGCCTGCTGCCTCTGGGACATCATAAGGACACCCAGAGTGGATCTGAGGGAAGCATACTCCTCCCTCAGGGCATCCATGTGCGCCTCTGCGTGAGCAGCAATTGCTAGACGCAGAGACGACATTTCATCCTGGCGTGCCCTGTCTGAGGCCGCCATGCCCAGCCTGAGCGAACGGGCCGTGGACTGTGCCGCCTGCTGCTGGAAAAGCACCTGCCTAGCAGGGGGGAGCTCAGATCGGGCCACACGCTCCATGCTCTCAGCGATGTTCTCCATTGCTGCCCCCTGCCGTTCGGAATTGGCAGTCATATCTTGTGCCCACTCAGTATACAGCGGTTGCGCGCGGCGACCGCTTTGCCGGGCTTGACCCCTGCGGGACCCAAGGACCGGGGGTCCTCGCTGTGTTGGCACCGCCTGCGGCTGCACGACTACATGCCCCCGTCGACGTGATGTCCCAGGCACATCAGTGACTGGTGTGGAGGGTGACCCTGCGTCCCGATCCACCATGGGCAGAGGAACCAAGACTGTCTGATCCCTCAGTGCAGGTGTCGCAGACAGAGGAGTGTCCATATCAGAATCACTCACCCCTGACGCATGGACTTGATGCTCATCCAACTCAATATGGACGTCAAAGTCGTCATCAAGGCTGGACTCATAGGCAGCCAGAGACAAGATGGACTGCAGCACTTGGGGGTTTTCGTGGCCTACCACCCCACGACCCCCACTAGTGCTGGGTTGATGAGGTGTTACCAACCCTGTGTCTGGCATGACAACACCATCCTCCGCCTCCATTGCGTCATCACCTGAAAAATAGAGAGAAAAAGGTCAATACACATGTCAGAAGCACACGACACACACACACACCGACAGCAAAGGCATCCGGCAGTCATGTGACACACAACATATGACCTGGCATGCATGCTGGGTCTACTTTGAATAGCTTCTGTGATCAGACCTGTTGAAAGGTGGCAGTTTCCATGGAAGTGGGTCTATGCAGTGCAGAAAATGTGTACGCCACTCACTACCTACATGTACAAGCACTACATGGTGTGTGCCAGGAAATGTGAAGGCAGTGCAATGTCGAATTCAGACATCACGTGCATTGTGCATTCAATGTGTACCATCTCTAGAAGCCAAGCACCCCTCCACCCCAGTACCAAAGCAGGGATGCCTAGCATGGTATCAAAAGGCTGACCATACACCTGTGTATTAACAGGCAGTGTTGACTGGCATCAACAGCTTAATGTGATTCAAATTACAACACTGCAAATGATGCTGGGACAGTGGGCAGGACACATGATGGAAACTCCGGAGGCCGCCCACGTGTGAAGAAGTCACAACAAGAGTTGGACAGAGTCATTGGCCATTGAACAGGCTGAGGCCTGTGAGCCACACAGATTGTCAGAGCCTAAACATGTGTGCAACGCAGGACTGAGCCACAGTTGACATGGGAAGGCTGATGAGATGGGAGGCAATGTATGTAACCAAGGACTTATATTACAGTGATCATCCAGTCAAGGACACAAAGGGGCATGCGTGCAATGCACATGGAGCATGAATGGGCACTCATGTCCCTGCGGGACATCTGACCCATGCACAGTACAAGTGAGATACCCTGCATCGAGTACTAAGGCTGTACCACACGGCATATGTCTGGCAGATTCTACGCTGGAAGTTAGCATCTACACAGGACACATGAACAAGAAAGTACACATTGGCAAGATTGAAGCAGACCAGTGCAAAGGTTGAACTGGGGTGCAGAGTGGCGGAGGAGGGGCAAGGGAGCATGCCTACATGGAGTCCCGCATGCAGGCAGAGGAGACATACATGACGGTAGCATTGCATTACTTACACATCAGAACCATGTACACGTCACATGTAGCAGCAATCATGCACAACACATCCCACAAGTGAAACACACACGTCCTCAACAAACACGCATCAGCACTCACTGGACGGGGCATCAAAGTCCAGCATCTCTCCCACTCCTTCGACCAATTCAGGTGGTATGAACTCCGCAACGAGAGCCTCATGCGGAGTGAGTTCTTCCTCCTCTGGTGCAGGCCCACCGCCAGTCACCAGAGTCAAGTTGTAATTTGAGGCACGCTTGGCCTTAGTGCTGCGCTTGATGTCATTCCAACGCTTTTTGCAATCCTGCGCCGTGCGCACCTCATGGGCGAATGAACTTACATGTTCCGCAACATGCTTCCAGTGGGTGTCACGTTGGGCAGCCGTAGTCTGACTATTGGCACCCACTAGCATGTCATGGCGGTGGCCCCGCACGTAGTCCACGAGGAAGTCCAGTTCCTGCTTACAGAAATGCTTCTTCCTCGACGTGCAGGAGGTCGTGGCTGTGTGTGGGGTCCCAGCCTGTGCTGCAGGTGCAACCTTCCTCCTCATGGACTGTGGCGCAGACCCTGGCTGGCTAATGCCGCCCTGACCAGTATGGCCAGTGGGTTCGGTGGATTGAGCCAAGGGAGTGGCAGGTGGAGGGATGACCAAAGGCCTGACTTGCGTCAGTGGCAGCTGGGTGCCCACTAATGGACCCTGCGCAGTAACATCAGCTGTGGCAGGGTCATTGACCTCAACGGTCCTGGTTGGCAGACTCACAACCGGGGTGCTGTTGGGTGCATCTGCCCCTGCACTTGCCAACACCCGGCTGTTCGGGGCAGCAGATGACATGACTCTCCCAGGGACACGTGTCTTGGTCTGAGCAGCCCGGCCTGCCCCTATGGTTTCCCCCCTGGCCTGTTGGAGATCTACCAAGGGCTCTTCAAGTGACAACGCAGCCTGCGCTGGCAGACCCTGAGCCTGGGTGGCGGTGTCCACAGCTGCACCTGCAGCTACCACTACCCTTGGGCCTGTGGCAGTCGATGGAACGGACTGCCGGGTCATATGGGTGCCAGTGCCAGATGCAGGAGCTGCATCCCCCGGAACCACAGGGGGTGGTGGCATGGCTGCACCGACACATGGCACAACATTGTGCTCAAGTGGCGCACCCCTGCCTCTTCCCCCTCTGTGGCTGCCCTGGACACCCTGGAGTCCCCCTACTCCCTGGTCACCATGGCCACGTCCCCGACCACGGCCGCCACAAGGAGTATGCCCAGCTGAGGCGCCCCTCACCTTTGGTGGCCTCCCAACCATGGCACAGATGTAGTAGTGCTGGCACAGATGGAGTGGTGCCAATGGGAGGTGTACACCACAATTGACCTGGGCAATTGGGGTGAAGGGGGTGGGAAGCAAGATGTTAACAGCCCCCCTGCACCTGCAAGGCTGTATGTGACCCCGGTGATGTGGTGACGGGTCATGCAACGCTCAGGCACCCCAAAACTGCAGTAAAACTGTGCACGCAACCCTGCAGCCTACGTGCGTGGATTCAACCTCCCGCAGTACGCGGTGGCACCCAGTAACACAAATAATGCGTACGGGTGGGACACGCAGGGTACTATGACATCGAAAATGTGTGCGATACACAGGGGCACCCGCACTGGGAAAAAGAGCGTGTGCGACTCACCGTCTGACTAGCGCGATGCAGAAAAACACGCGTAGCCAATACCCCTGCCAAAAGAAGAGATACGTCCTTGATATCTGTGAAGTTGTGATGGCGCGCGAAACAACAGGAAGCAGCAACACACGTCGGTCTCCGCGAAAGGCACGTACAGCGAACTGCTGGGCCCGCTCACCTTTAACCCGTGCTGAGGGAAACGCATGCGCGCATCACGTCACTTACACGCATGGGCCCTTTCCTCGTATTACATGCGGACGTGCAGTTTTTCACGCGCGCTTACGCGCATGGGCCCTTTCCTTGTATTACATGTGGACGTGCAGTTTTCCACGCCCGCTTACGCGCATGGGCCCTTTCCTCGTATTACACGCGGACGTGCAGTTTTCCACGCACGCTTACGCGCATGGGCCCTTTCCTCGTATTACACGCGGACGTGCAGTTTTCCACGCGCGCTTACGTGCATGGGCCCTTTCCTCGTATTACACGCGGACGTGCAGTTTTTCACGTGCACTGAAATGCCGATGCACGTCTGTACGCGTCACGTCACAGGGGCGCTTGCGCTTGAGGGGCCTTATGTCCAATGAAAATGCGTATGCGTGCAGACGCGCTTACGCGCTAAGGGCCTTTCCTCGAATTACACGCTGACGTGCAGATTTTTCACGTGCCAAATCACTCCGTATCAAGCTGGCCACGCGTAAGCACACGGAAGACTACGCTCCTGCCCAGAAGGCCGAACTACTGCCCCCCAGAGCCCCGAGCACGCTCCCACCTGCCATCTGCTGCTGCCTGACTGCCTGCTGCCCACGTGCCCTGCCATTTGCTGCCTGCACATCAGCCAGGGGTGCTGTTGCTGTGACCACCCCTGCTGGAACCGAAGACTCCCGACTGGGATTCCATCGCTCCACAGCCCAGCCCCAGGACCCAGTTGCCCACCCACTCCTGCCTCTGGGGTTGTCATGTCGGGGCAAACACCATCTGGGACCACTGACAACCCCCGGCCAGAGAGGCAGAGGGGCACCAGCTTCAGTGCCACCGAAGTTGGTGTCCTGGTGGAGCAAGTCCTGGGGCAGTATGATGCCCTCTTCGGAAGTTCCCGCGCCGACAAGGAAGGACGGACTCGGATCTAGACTGACATCGTGACTGCCATCAACGCGGAGGGGGTGGCAGTCCGCGACTTACAAAATGTCAATAAGCGCTGGGAGGACTTCAGGTCCAGGACCCTGAACAAGGCCCGGCGCCTCTTGAAGGCAGCGGATGCCAAGGGGCGCCGGGGCCACTTGTCGGAAGAACAGATGAGGGTCCTGGAAAGCATATCCCCAGTGCTCCACGTCCAGGTCCTTGAGAAGCAGACCCGTCTGGAGTCGAGCGGTGAGTGTACATGCATCCTTATTGTGAGCAGTGCGTGTGGTGATTATTCAGTAGTGCGCAGGTTGCACATCTGTTTGTATGTGGTCGAGTATAGGTGGGGGTGTACAGGGCCGTGGGGCTGACACATGCGAGGGCTGTAATGTGTGAGACATGGATGGTGCTTGTGTGTGTAGGCTTGCATGCCAAATGCAGTTGTGTGGGCACACATGTTTGGATGAATGTGTATGTAAGTAGACATGTCCGTGATGTCACGCATGTATGTTGTTTTCGGCTGCATATATCAGCACTGTGTACATGTGCATGTGTGTGTATTTGACAAGGGTGCAACAGTGATGCAACATGGATGCATGGGACAGCGGTATGTGGAAGCCTGATTGCAGATGTGACATGGATGCCCGTCTGAACACTGCGACACTTGGCAGAGGTGTACACATGCCTGCAAGTGTGGTGGTGTGTCTATATGTGTGGTGCACTTCCTGTGTTGCATGTGATGTCTGGCTCACCTTTGGCTGCTCATGCTGTTGTATGTGTATGGATGGTGGTGGCAGTTGCAATATGGCTGTGGTATGGCTCATGTGTGCGAGTTGTAATGACATGTGTGTTGGGGATTGTGATGGCATGTCTGAGGTTTGCCAATGCCACTCATGTACAACTGTCATGTGTGTATGTGTCCATTGTACAGTGCCCTGATGCCTGTGTTTTGTTTCTCCCTGTCTGCAGCGTCAACTGATGAAGAGGGCGGAGAAGGTGCTGTGGAGCACAGCGGCGGGGATCCCACCGCCAGCCGGAGACGCAAGGATCGGCTCCCCTCCCAGGTTGTCATCTCGTCGGGGAGTGAGGAGTCCGGTGCCGCGTCCCAGGAGGCAGCTGCCGGGGGGAGGTCCAAGAGGCGGAGGTTGGAGTTGGACTCCTCGGCAGCAGAAGGGGCAGCTGGGACCCCACAGGGCCCAACAGGGGAAGATGGCACGGAGTCATCCAGGTTGGTGGGGGGTTTGGTGGAGGAGGAGGCCGTGCAAGCACCAGAGACGGGGTCTGGAGGTGGGGATCCCACTGGTGCTAGTGGTGCAGTGCAGGACCAGGGACAGGAGGCAGCACAGGCCGCTGCGGAGATGCCTGTGTGCAATCCTGTCCCTGATCCTGTCCCTGCATCATCTTGCACCAGCAGGGATGCCTACGTCCAGACCCGTTTTCAGGCAGGGGATGAGCTCACGTCAACTGGCCTTCCTCTGCCTGCGGACGTGGCTATCCAGGACCGGGTTGAGCCTGTCCTGGCTGGTGTGGCGTTGCCTCAACGGGCCATGCGAGGTGACCTGCAGTCTTTTCATGAAGAGACTGCACGTCATCTCGAATGGCTCGTTGACCACGTCAGCCTGCTGGGACAGGTCACCCAGGCCGGATTCCTCCGTCTGATGGGGCTTGCTACAACCCCCTCCTCAACTGGACCCCCTACGCACCAGTCGTCCTCTGTGCCATCTTCCCACCCATCAGTCACCTGGGTGCCCTGTGGAGCTGCCTCTGACGGTGCGGCCAGGCTGGTGGAAGAGGCATCCCTACCACAGTCGGGAGTCGGACGTCCAGCAGGGGTGGCCACATCTACGACTGCACCCCAGCCGGCGGAGGATGTGCAGGCAGCAGGAGGCAGTGCACGGGCAGAGGCACAGCAGCAGCAGCAACGTGGTGGCAGCCATGAAGGCTCGGGGCCTTCAACATCGGAGGGGCAGGCATCGGCCGGAGGAGCCAGGACAGAGAGTGTCTTCCGTGTGGCAGCGGTTGGGCCACGCCATAGATGCGGAGCGGCAGCGGGCGGAAGAGGCACGGCTCACAATGGTCAGGCGGAGAACTCCATGCGGAGGGCCCTGAGGCCCTGAGGCGGGCCGAGTGCCTCGAGGCAATCTGCAGGGGTTTGGAGGTGGAGACGTCGACGGCCCTGCGGACCCTCGAGGCCATGGAGGAGGACCGCCTCCGGGACATTGAGGAGGAGTTCCATGATGCCCTGGCCCGGGACATCCACAAGTGAGCCGTGAAACTAGCCCGCTGCCCTTGTACATAGTTATGTAGGTAGTGTTAGGTTTCATTTTTGTTTTTATTTTATTTTGACCTTTCGGACATTGGCCACATTTTTGTATATAGTTTATTTTATTAGTTAGTGTAGTTAGATAGCTTTCCTTTATTTTGTTGGGATAATGGACCCTGGCTTGTTCCCATGGACATAGTTCACAGTTGGATAGTATTTTTTTTTCACTTATTAACCATGGAACAATGGCTTTCTTTTTTATTTCCCATTGGATTTTGGTTTGTGGACATTGACTTTGGACAACATTACTTTGGAATTTTATTTTTGGTTTTGCTTTTTTTAACGGACATGCTTCTTTTCATTTTTGTACATTCACATTTCTGTTTCTTCATTTTTTATTCTATTTATGTTTCCTTTAATACATATTTTTTTTGCTGAACTTCAATGTGTGGTATCTCATTGGTTTCATGCATTTCATGATATGTGTTTTGAGATTCACTGACACCCATTGGGTGTATGTGAGGGAAATGTGTTTGTTTCGGAACTTGCAATTGGTGTTCTGTGATGTAATTGCAAATTATGAGTGGGTGGATGCAATACTCGGGTGGGTGTTTTGCATTTGGAGGCTGACCATAGGGACCAGGGATCTAGATTGTGATGACATGTTGGCTGGGGAACATCAGTTGCACATGGGTGGGGGCCTGCTGGCAGGTGCCCCACAGTGCTGGGAGTGGCGGTGGTGGGGAACATGAGTTGGACATGGGTGGGGGCCTGCTGGCAGGTGCCCCACAGTGCTGGGGGGTGGGGGTGGTGGGAGACATGGCTGGGGGCCTGGTGGAGGCTGCCCCTGGTGACTGGTGGGTGGGGGTGGTGGGAGACATGGGTGGGGGCCTGCTGGAAGGTGCCCCACAGTGCTGGGGGGTGGGGGTGGTGGGGAACATGAGTTGGACATGGGTGGGGGTGCTGGCAGGTGCCTCACAGTGCTGGGGGGTGGGGGTGGTGGGGAACATGAGTTGGACATGGGTGGGGGCCTGCTGGCAGGTGCCCCACAGTGCTGGGGGGTGGGGGTGCTGGGAGAAATGGGTGGGGGCCTGGTGGAGGCTGCCCCTGCACTGCTGGGGGGTGGGGGTGCTGGGAGACATGGGTGGGGGCCTGGTGGCGGGTGCCCCACAGTGCTGGGTGGGTGGGGGTGGTGGGAGACATGGGTGGGGGCCTGGTGGAGGCTGCCCCTGGTGGCTGGGGGGTGGGGGTGCTGGGAGACATGGGTGGGGGCCTGGTGGAGGCTGCCCCTGCACTGCTGGGGGGTGGGGGTGGTGGGAGACATGGGTGGGGGCCTGCTGGCAGGTGCCCCACAGTGCTGGGGGTGGTGGGGAACATGAGTAGGACATGGGTGAGGGCCTGCTGGCAGTTGCCCCACAGTGCTGGGGGGTGGGGGTGGTGGGAGACATGGGTGGGGGCCTGGTGGAGGCTGCCCCTAGTGACTGGGGGGGTGGGGGTGGTGGGAGACATGGGTGGGGGCCTGCTGGCAGGTGCCCCACAGTGCTGGGGGGTGGGGGTGGTGGGGAACATGAGTTGGACATGGGTGGGGGCCTGCTGGCAGGTGCCCCACAGTGCTGGGGGGTGGGGGTGGTGGGGAACATGAGTTGGACATGGGTGGGGGCCTGCTGGCAGGTGCCCCACAGTGCTGGGGGTGGGGGTGCTGGGAGCCATGGGTGGGGGCCTGGTGGAGGCTGCCCCTGCACTGCTGGGGGGTGGGGGTGGTGGGAGACATGGGTGGGGGCGTGGTGGTGGGTTCCCCTGCACTGCTGGGGGGTGGGGGTGGCGGGGAACATGAGTTGGACATGGGTGGGGGCCTGCTGGCAGGTGCCCCACAGTGCTGGGGGGTGGGGGTGGTGGGAGACATGAGTTGGACATGGGTGGGGGCCTGCTGGCAGGTGCCCCACAGTGCTTGGGGGTGGTGGGGAACATGAGTTGGACATGGGTGGGGGCCTGCTGACAGGTGCCCCACAGTGCTGGGTGGTGCGGGTGGTGGGAGACATGGGTGGGGGTCTGGTGGAGGCTGCCCCTGCACTGCTGGGGGCTGGGGGTGGTGGGAGACATGGGTGGGGGCCTGGTCGTGGGTGCCCCTGCACTGCTGGGGGGTGGGGGTGGTGGGAGACATGGGTGGGGGCCTGGTGGAGGCTGCCCCTGGTGACTGGGGGGGTGGGGGTGGTGGGAGACATGGGTGGGGGCCTGGTGGAGGCTGCCCATGGTGGCTGGGGGGTGGGGGTGGTGTGAGACATGGGTGGGGGCCTGGTGGAGGCTGCCCCTGCACTGCTGGGGGGTGGGGGTGGTGGGAGACATGGGTGGGGGCCTGGTGGAGGCTGCCCCTGTTGACTGGGGGTCTGGGGGTGGTGGGAGACATGGGTGGGGGCCTGGTGGAGGCTGCCCCTGGTGACTGGGGGGTTGGGGGTTCTGGTAGACATGGGTGGGGGCCTGGTGGAGGCTGCCCCTGGTGGCTGGGGGGTGGGGGTGCTGGGAGACATGGGTGGGGGCCTGGTGGTGGCTGCCCCTGCACTGCTGGGGGGTGGGGGTGGTGGGGAAAATGCGTTGGACATGGGTGGGGGCTTGCTGGCAGGTGCCCCACAGTGCTGGGGGGTGGGGCGGTGGGGAACATGAGTTGGACATGGGTGGGGGCCTGCTGGCAGGTGCCCCACAGTGCTGGGGGGTGGGGGTGGTGGGAGACATGGGTGGGGGCCTGCTGGCAGGTGCCCCACAGTGCTGGGGGGTGGGGGTGGTGGGGAACATGAGGTGGACATGGGTGGGGGCCTGCTGGCAGGTGCCCCACAGTGCTGGGGGGTGGGGGTGGTGGGGAACATGTGTTGGACATGGGTGGGGGCCTGCTGGCAGGTGCCCCACAGTGCTGGGGGGTGGGGGTGCTGGGAGACATGGGCGGGGGCCTGGTGGAGGCTGCCCCTGCACTGCTGGGGGGTGGGGGTGCTGGGAGACATGGGTGGGGGCCTGGTGGTGGTTGCCCCTGCACTGCTGGGGGGTGGGGGTGGTGGGGAACATGCGTTGGACATGGGTGGGGGCCTGCTGGCAGGTGCCCCACAGTGCTGGGGGGTGGGGGTGGTGGGAGACATGAGTTGGACATGGGTGGGGGCCTGCTGGCAGGTGCCCCACAGTGCTGGGGGGTGCGGGTAGTGGGAGACATGAGTTGGACATGGGTGGGGGCCTGCCGGCAGGTGCCCCACAGTGCTGGGGGGTGGGGGTGGTGGTCAACATGAGTTGGACATGGGTGGGGGCCTGCTGGCAGGTGCCACACAGTGCTGGGGGGTGGGGGTGCTGGGAGACATGGGTGGGGGCCTGGTGGAGGCTGCCCCTGCACTGCTGGGGGGTGGGGGTGCTGGGAGACGTGGGTGGGGGCCTGGTGGCGGGTGCCCCACAGTGCTAGGGGGGTGGGGGTGGTGGGAGACATGGGTGGGGGCCTGGTGGAGGCTGCCCCTGCACTGCTGGGGGGTGGGGGTGGTGGGAGACATGGGTGGGGGCCTGGTGGAGGCTGCCCCTGCACTGCTGGGGGGTGGGGGTGGTGGGAGACAATGGTGGGGGCCTGCTGGCAGGTGCCCCACAGTGCTGGGGGTGGGGGTGGTGGGGAACATGAGTTGGACATGGGTGGGGGCCTGCTGGCAGGTGCCCCACAGTGCTGGGGGGTGGGGGTGGTGGGAGACATGGATGGGGGTCTGGTGGAGGCTGCCCCTGGTGACTGGGGGGGTGGGGGTGGTGGGAGACATGGGTGGGGGCCTGCTGGCAGGTGCCCCACAGTGCTGGGGGGTGGGGGTGCTGGGAGACTGTTAGGCGGAAACCTGTGCAGTTCCCTCTGGGACCACTGCAAAAGATTTAGGACTACAGGTGTTGCGATGAACCCGCTTGGTAGCAGTCTGTACCACACAGATCCAATTGGTAGCTGTGGCTGAGCAGTCAGACTTCTCTCAAGAAAAGTTGGTCAGTATAGGGAGCATACAAGATAGGGTAATTCTTCGCAGCAAAACGAGTAAACACGCAACCAGGCTTTAGTATAACGATAGTAAGTTATTTATTAATAACGGAATGTCTACGAAAAATACTAAAGTGAACCACGGCAAACAAATCAAAATACAATTACTCTGCAGGATGGAATAAAGCTCAACCCCCCGAAACACTATATCGACAACTCTAGGTTCTACGGCACCACTTATTTTCAGACAGAGGTGTATACCTCAACCCAGATGACACTCGAATATTTTTAGTGCGGAAGTGAGAGAAGAGAAAGGCAGGTAATGAAGTCAACACGGTTCGTACTGAAGCGGGTAAAAATGCAAGGCAAGAAAGCATTAATCACACTAGATCATACAGTGCGGTGGCCAGGCCCACTCGGTGAGAGGCAAGGCACGATGTCCTGGAAAGTCTCTACGGATGATGTACTCAAGTCTTGTCTAGCAAATTGTTTAGCGACAGGTTGAACCAGTTCAGAACAAAGAGTGAATAAAGCTTGGAGGCAACCCAACGGAACGGAGAGGAATCAGATACCTCACACGAACCGATCGAAAAGGGAAGCCAGGCGGTTTACGGTACCTTGTGGGGGAAGACAGCTCCGACGGGGGCAGTTGTTCCTGGTGGTGGATGCACGACGGGTCTTGGCCAAGAGAAGAGATGCTCTCGTCGTCGAAGAGAAGATGTCCGGTGCACCACCAGGGAAGAAACCAGCCGCGGAGTGCTTCGTCACAAGGCACCACCTTTCGATCACGATGCAGGAGTAGTGGCTATCCGGTTGCCGGGTGCTCTGCACGGGCAATTCGACCACTGCGTCCTGGGCGACCAAAAAGCGCAAAGAAGAAGAAGACTGGTTGTTCCCACCAGCCAGGGAAAGAGCCTCTCCGGCAGGGAGATCTCTTCTGTCGTCGGGAGATTGTGAGACGATTCCGCAGGGCTCCACCGGAGGTTTTGTCGTGCAGGTCGGCTCAGCGTTACCCTCGTCGGATTCTTTAGGTCCAGTGGCGACTTCCTGAAGATCCAGTCCCAAAGGCCCTGCTTTTATGCAGACGTCCCCCATTCATTCAGCCTAGCTTGTCAATCAACACATGCTAAGTGGTGAGCGGGAAGGCTCACCACCTGGGCCAATCACTCCAGAGTGCGACCTGAGTTGGCAAGGCAACTCGGTCCAGGGTGTCTAAACCCCCTCCCACACCCCTGAGGTAACCCAGACAGAATGGCGCCACCTTCGCGGGTCTCTGTCCAGAGGCCCGCCAAAAGTGGAACAAAGGGCTCAACCTTTGGTTTCGGAGTCACAGAGAAAAACACAGACGCCATTTTTCAACCCGAGTTCTGGCAGAAAATACCACTCGATAAACTTATTTAAGATAAGTAGATCGGTGGTACGTTGGAGATTAACGAAAAACAGTATCAATCTTCAACAATGGGACGAATCCCATAGGGTTATGCTCGGGGCCGAACATAACAAGTAGTTTCCACTGCCACCAGCCAAAACTCGACGAGGGGGGACGGGACAGTGCCCCCTCGAGTAACAGATCCAGGAGTAATCGTATTACCCCTACTAGCACGTCCACAATAAGATGGTTGGTACTAGTTCTGTTAGTAAATTTAGGTCTAGTAAAGCCAATGGTGACTTTACATGCCCGGGGAGACAGTAGTCAGTCCCCGGGTAAGGAGTCTATGGTGGGGGGACCTGCTAGGGCGCCCCCGTGTCACGACACGTAGGGTGCAGAGTGACACACATAGAAAAACTTATGAGACCCTATGGAGTAAAAGACCCCATAGCCCATCGAACACATTGACACCTCAAAGGAATTCCACACATACATGTCCAAGAGTGAGAGGAAAAGGGTCACACTCTTGGCAGGATGGAAAAAACAAACCCCAGAAATCCAGCAAAGCTGCTGGGGGACTCACTAGGTTAGGAAATTCAGCCTAAACAGAGAATTCTCCCTAACACTCGCCCCCCCCAGACTAAGGGACAGGAGGATTTAATCCACTCCTGGATGAATCTCATACCTCTAGTCGATGATATACATCCTAGAGAGACCATCAGCATTTTGGTGGTGACACCCTGACCTGTGCTCAATGGTGAAATCGAACCCTTGCAGGCAGATCGACCATCTCAGTAGTTTTGGGTTTTCCCCTTTCATTTGCATTAACCATCTCAAGGGTTGGTGGTCAGTCTGAATAACAAAAGTAGAACCATACAAGTACGGCCTAAACTTCTTCAGAGCCCACACGATAGCAAAGCATTCTCTTTCGATTGTTGCCCACCTTGTTTCAGGATCCTTCAGCTTACGGCTGATGTAGCAAACGGGGTGCTCCCTACCTTTCCCATCCAGTTGACTGAGTACGGCACCTATCCCTACATTGGAAGCGTCGGTCTGCACAATGAAGTGTTGGCGGTAATCAGGAGCTCTGAGTACTGGGGCTTGGCAAAGAGCCTTTTTCAGGTTTTCAAACGCCTGATTGCACTCCTCGTTCCATTTAACCTTTTTAGGGAATTTGGGCGAGGAGATGACATTCAGTGGAGAAGCTATGGTTCCATAGTTCTCTATGAAATTCCTGTAATACCCGGTGAGGCCTAGGAAGGCTCTCACCTGAGTCTGAGTAGTCGGTGTTGTCCAATTTTGCACAGCTTCAATCTTACTGAGCAAAGGCCTTATTTCTCCACCGCCTACCTCATGCCCAAGGTAGACTACCTTACTCTGTCCAATTTGGCATTTACTCGCCTTTATGGTCAGATTGGCTCGTCCAAGAGCCTGCAAAACATCTCTCAGGTGGGTTACATGTTCGTCCCAGGAATTGCTGAACACTGCTATGTCATCCAAGTATGCCATGCAGAAGTCCTCCATCCCGGTTAGAACCTGGTTTACCATCCGTTGAAACGTAGCAGGTGCATTTTTTAGTCCGAAAGGCATTACCGTAAACTGGTATAAACCAACGGGGGTAGAAAATGCAGTTTTCTCCTTGGCATGGTTGGTCAGGGCTATTTGCCAATAGCCTGACGTCAAGTCAAATGTGCTGAGGAACTTGGCGGCGCCAAGTTTATCCACCAACTCATCTGTTCTTGGCAAAGGATGGGCATCAGTCGTGGTGACTGCGTTAAGTGCTCTATAATCCACGCAGAATCTAAGTTCTTTAGATCCGGCCTTTGGTACTAACACAACGGGGCTAGACCATGGACTAGTAGAGGGCTCTATTACCCCGAGATCAAGCATCTTGCTGACCTCACCCTTGATGTGGGTTCTTACGTTTTCTGACATGCGATATCCTCTGCTTTTGACAGGCAGACAGTCACCAGTGAGTATCTCGTGTTGGCCCCAAGGGGTCAAGCCTGGTGAGAGCGAGAACAGGGAGGCAAACTGATTCAACATAGACTTGCACTCTTCTTGTTGCTCGGGTGTCAGATTGGAGGAGAGATTTACTCCTTCAATTTTTTCATCTAACGGTAAGCCTCTGAGGAGATCTGGAAGAGCTTCACTCTCTTCTTCTTCCTCGACCGATGCTAGAAGCAACGCTCCTACGTCAGGTCGTGAGACATACGCTTTAAGTCGGTTGGTGTGAAAGACTGTCGGAGCCTCCTTGGGGTTGCCCAAGTCCACCAGATAGTTAACCTCACCGAGCTTACCCACTACTCGGTAGGGTCCCATCCATTTATCTTGCAAGGCCCTCTGCCTTGTGGGGATCATAACAAGAACAAGCTGGTTTTGAGCGAACTCAACCATGTTAGCCTTTTGATCGTGCCAGTGCTTGACCAATGCTTGTCCAGCTTTCAAGTTATCGCTTGCTTCTGTCATCAGGTGCGACATTCTCCTCCGGAGACCTATCACGTAGTCAGTCACTCTGACTGGCTTGGGGGAAGGAGCACTCTCCAACCCCTCCTTAATCAGGGCCAATGGACCTCTGACGGGATGACCATAGAGCAGTTCGAAGGGAGAGTAGCCTACTCCCTCCTGAGGGACTTCTCTATAAGCAAAAAGAAGGCATGGCAATAGAAGGTCCCACTTACGCTTAAGGGGTTCTTCTAGAGCACCTATCATGCTCTTCATGGTTCGGTTGAACCGTTCTACCAACCCATTGGTTTGTGGGTGGTAAGCCGTTGAGAACTTGTAAGTTACTCCGCAGGTTTTCCACATGGCTTTCATGTAGTGGGACATAAAATTTGACCCCCTGTCAGAGATAACTTCCTTAGGAAATCCGACCCTAGTAAAAATACCAAGGAGGGCCTTAGCCACAGCCGGAGCTGTAACAGTCCTCATAGGAATTGCCTCAGGATACCTAGTAGCATGGTCTACTACAACAAGTATAAACCTGTTGCCTGAGGAGGTTGGAGGATCAAGGGGACCAACGATATCAATCCCTACTCTCTCAAATGGGACTCCCACAACGGGAAGAGGCACTAACGGTGCCACATTCTTGGACCCAACCTTACCAGAGATCTGGCAGGTATGGCAGCTTCTGCAGTGCTTTTCTACTTCGGCCCCCATTTTTGGCCAATAGAAGTAGAGTGAGAGCCTTTCCTTAGTCTTCTTGAAACTCAAGTGACCAGCCAAAGGAATCTCGTGGGCTAACTGCAAGAACTGTGGTCTGTTCTCTTGGGGTACTACAAGGCGTTTGTAGTCTCCAGGTGCAGACTCGGTCGGTTCACTATAGAAGAGGCCATCTTCCCAGTGCAACCTATGTTTCCCAGGCTCTTGCCCTTCAGCCTGAGTTTCTGCCTGACGGCGAAGACCTTCCAGAGTTGGACATTCTCTCTGTCCCTTACTGAAGTCTGCCCTGCTGGGTCCACCTTCTGCCAGTAACGACTGCAGCTCAGGATGGTCAACAGGATCCAGATCTCCAATGAGTTCCGGGCCTTCCATTAGCTCTTCTTCAGAGTCTAATTCTACCATACAGGGTTGTACTTCCCCCACAGCCTCAGCTGGAGGTGGAGTTACGGGTGCGACATTGGACAACCGCGGGGAAGTCCGTGTCGGCTGCATCGGAATGTGGGCTGTTGGTTTCGGTTTAGAAGTTTTAGGTTTCCCTTTGACTTCTGTGTTCCTAGAGACAGCGGCCGCCATTTCCAATGGAGCAGGAGTGATTTCTTTCTTCATCATCTCCCCGAGAGTACCGCGCAGGGTCCTCTCTCTTGCAGGTCTGGTTAGCTCCTGTAACCGTTTACTAGGAGGTCTGGGAGTATGCGATACAACTCCGAGAGTTTTCAAATCGTTACCCAACAGTACGCATCCTGGTACCTCACTCTGTATGCTGACAGGTATCTTTACAGTCATGTCATTACACTGGATGAGAACTGGTAATTGGGGAAGCATCTGCACAGGCCCTCCAGCTAACTTGGTGAGGCGTTTGGGTGCCTTAGCAACATCCTCAGCCTGAAAAAACGATTTATCCACCACAGTTATGCTGGCCCCAGTGTCCCTAATGGCAGGCGTCTCCTGACCATTCACCTGGACACTGTCCTTATAATACTCTTTAGTATTATCGGGGATAGAATTATAGACGTCTAAATTCTGTTGTTCCCACAACCCCAGAGATACTAAAGAAACGCTGGCTGAGACTCCAATGGGTTCGTCAGCTAGCAGTAGAAAGTTTCCACTTGCCATTTGGACTTCCTCCTCTGGAGCGAAGGCTAAGGAGACAAGCTGGACCCCTGAAGGTTTACCCTTACATCTGGGATCTCCTTTCACGTGATCAGTCGAGCCACAAACAAAGCATTTCCCGAATGCTTTCTGGAATGGTGGCTTGTTCTGACCTCCTTCCGGTTTGGCACCAGAAGACACACTATTCTGCTGTGGTTTTCCCGGTGGCTTACCCTTCTGGTTTTGTTTGGGGCCCTCTTTGGAATGTGAGTTATTCGAATTCTCCTTTGAGTCTTTTTTAGGCTGTTTTCCCTCGTCCTTTTTCTGAGTTACCCCAGAATCCTTGTGAGTAGCCCTGTTGGCAACCCACAAGTCAGCAGCCTTAGCTAGAGCCCTGGAATCTAATTCCTTCGAATCAGCCAAGTGCTGTCTGAGCTCAGGAGAACAGGCATCATAAATCGACTCCAACATAAAAAGATTTCGCATACCCTCGTAAGTGTCAACTTTGTAACCCTTAATCCATCCCTCTAAGTTTTTCAACCCTTCACTCACCCAGGTAGCCCAAGGGGTACCATCATGCTTTTTGAGGGTTCTAAACCTCTTAAGATACTGGGAAGGGGTCTTCCCAAATCTAGCTATCAAAGCTAGTTTCACACTTTCGTAATCCGTCTTATCCACCTCCCCCAATTCCATTACCACATCAGTCGCAACAGGAGGAAGCCTAGAGAACAACCAGGGAAGCAACGCATTCCCGGTGATGTCCTGGAGCCCATGATTGTATTCAAACAGTTTCAACCAATCCAACACATCCAATCTCGGTTCGTACATACCCACTAATTCCTTCGGCATCCGGGGTCTTTTGGGACTGGAGCTCCTAGAGGAACCAGAGGAGAGAGAAGCATTTTCCATAGACAACTTTTTCATTTGTAACTCATGATTAAGCTCTATTTCCCTGAGTCTTAACTCAGCTTGTTTCTGCTCAGCCTGGGCCTTCATTCGTCTGAACTCGAGCTCTTGGTTTCGTTCAGATTGAGCCAAGAACCGTTTATATTCTAATTCGAGCTTCATTTTTTCAAGTTCAAAATAAGCAGGGTTACTTGTGGGACCTGGTATTGGCCCCGTAGGCACAGTTGGTAAGGCAGGTAGAGGAACAGGTGAGACAGTTTCGTTAGCCTCGCCGTCCTCGTCAGCCTCTTCATCGCTATCATCTGAATCACGATTTAGATCAACACCATTACTGTTATCTACAGTTGCTGGAGAGTTTGGTTCCTCTGAACCAGTACCCAGACTTTGGTTCGCCAGCAATCTCTCTATCAGTTCTAACTTCTTGCCTTTTACAGGAAGATTCTCTTGTCTACAGAGAGCTCGCAGACTCTCAGTATTTTTATCCGACAAAGACTCTTGGCTGTACATTTCCATTATAGACATGTTTTTTGAAAGTTGCTTTTGTAACGTTTTGTGGTTAGTCGTCCTACAGCGTCGAAAAACACTCTAAACTGTATACTCGATACTAATCCCACCGCTGCCACCAGTGTTAGGCGGAAACCTGTGCAGTTCCCTCTGGGACCACTGCAAAAGATTTAGGACTACAGGTGTTGCGATGAACCCGCTTGGTAGCAGTCTGTACCACACAGATCCAATTGGTAGCTGTGGCTGAGCAGTCAGACTTCTCTCAAGAAAAGTTGGTCAGTATAGGGAGCATACAAGATAGGGTAATTCTTCGCAGCAAAACGAGTAAACACGCAACCAGGCTTTAGTATAACGATAGTAAGTTATTTATTAATAACGGAATGTCTACGAAAAATACTAAAGTGAACCACGGCAAACAAATCAAAATACAATTACTCTGCAGGATGGAATAAAGCTCAACCCCCCGAAACACTATATCGACAACTCTAGGTTCTACGGCACCACTTATTTTCAGACAGAGGTGTATACCTCAACCCAGATGACACTCGAATATTTTTAGTGCGGAAGTGAGAGAAGAGAAAGGCAGGTAACGAAGTCAACACGGTTCGTACTGAAGCGGGTAAAAATGCAAGGCAAGAAAGCATTAATCACACTAGATCATACAGTGCGGTGGCCAGGCCCACTCGGTGAGAGGCAAGGCACGATGTCCTGGAAAGTCTCTACGGATGATGTACTCAAGTCTTGTCTAGCAAATTGTTTAGCGACAGGTTGAACCAGTTCAGAACAAAGAGTGAATAAAGCTTGGAGGCAACCCAACGGAACGGAGAGGAATCAGATACCTCACACGAACCGATCGAAAAGGGAAGCCAGGCGGTTTACGGTACCTTGTGGGGGAAGACAGCTCCGATGGGGGCAGTTGTTCCTGGTGGTGGATGCACGACGGGTCTTGGCCAAGAGAAGAGATGCTCTCGTCGTCGAAGAGAAGATGTCCGGTGCACCACCAGGGAAGAAACCAGCCGCGGAGTGCTTCGTCACAAGGCACCACCTTTCGATCACGATGCAGGAGTAGTGGCTATCCGGTTGCCGGGTGCTCTGCACGGGCAATTCGACCACTGCGTCCTGGGCGACCAAAAAGCGCAAAGAAGAAGAAGACTGGTTGTTCCCACCAGCCAGGGAAAGAGCCTCTCCGGCAGGGAGATCTCTTCTGTCGTCGGGAGATTGTGAGACGATTCCGCAGGGCTCCACCGGAGGTTTTGTCGTGCAGGTCGGCTCAGCGTTACCCTCGTCGGATTCTTTAGGTCCAGTGGCGACTTCCTGAAGATCCAGTCCCAAAGGCCCTGCTTTTATGCAGACGTCCCCCATTCATTCAGCCTAGCTTGTCAATCAACACATGCTAAGTGGTGAGCGGGAAGGCTCACCACCTGGGCCAATCACTCCAGAGTGCGAGTTGGCAAGGCAACTCGGTCCAGGGTGTCTAAACCCCCTCCCACACCCCTGAGGTAACCCAGACAGAATGGCGCCACCTTCGCGGGTCTCTGTCCAGAGGCCCGCCAAAAGTGGAACAAAGGGCTCAACCTTTGGTTTCGGAGTCACAGAGAAAAACACAGACGCCATTTTTCAACCCGAGTTCTGGCAGAAAATACCACTCGATAAACTTATTTAAGATAAGTAGATCGGTGGTACGTTGGAGATTAACGAAAAACAGTATCAATCTTCAACAATGGGACGAATCCCATAGGGTTATGCTCGGGGCCGAACATAACAAGTAGTTTCCACTGCCACCAGCCAAAACTCGACGAGGGGGGACGGGACAGTGCCCCCTCGAGTAACAGATCCAGGAGTAATCGTATTACCCCTACTAGCACGTCCACAATAAGATGGTTGGTACTAGTTCTGTTAGTAAATTTAGGTCTAGTAAAGCCAATGGTGACTTTACATGCCCGGGGAGACAGTAGTCAGTCCCCGGGTAAGGAGTCTATGGTGGGGGGACCTGCTAGGGCGCCCCCGTGTCACGACACGTAGGGTGCAGAGTGACACACATAGAAAAACTTATGAGACCCTATGGAGTAAAAGACCCCATAGCCCATCGAACACATTGACACCTCAAAGGAATTCCACACATACATGTCCAAGAGTGAGAGGAAAAGGGTCACACTCTTGGCAGGATGGAAAAAACAAACCCCAGAAATCCAGCAAAGCTGCTGGGGGACTCACTAGGTTAGGAAATTCAGCCTAAACAGAGAATTCTCCCTAACAGAGACATGGGTGGGGGCCTGGTGGTGAATGCCCCTGCACTGCTGGGGGGTGGGAGTGCTGGGAGACATGGATGGGGGCCTGGTGGAGGGTGCCCCTGGTGACTGGGGGTGCAGGCAGACATGCGTTGGTGGGCAGTAGTGCAAGTTGACATGTGGGTTGGCTGGGGGTCATGGTGGATGGTGTGCCTGCAGGACATGTGCAGGGTAGGCCCCTGTGGTGTGAGCCACCTGCAGGGGCCGTGGAGGGTGTAGAGGGAACACCTGGGAGGACCCACACGTGCAATTCACGTGTGGTGCTCCCCGCGCACCCCTGTAATACACGTACCCTGATGGAATCGCGTGTGGAACTTCCCGCGCACCCCTGGAATACACGTGCCCTGCTGATGTCGCGAGTGAAACTTCCCCCGCACCCCAAAATACACGTACCATGATGAAATTGCGTGTGGAATTTCCTGCGCACCCCGGAAATACACGTGCCCTGCTGAAATCGCGTGTGGCACTTCCCGCGCACCCCTGAGATACGCGTACCCCCAATCGCGTGTGGAAATTCCCGCGCACCCCTGAAATACACGTACCCTGCTGAAATCGCATGTGGCACTTCCTGCGCACCCCTGAGATACGCGTACCCTGCTCGCACGGGGCCAATCGCGTGTGGAAATTCCCGCGCATCCCTGAGATACGCGTACCCTGCGGAAATCGCGTGTGGCACTTCCTGCGCACCCCTGAGATACGCGTACCCTGCTCGCACGGGCCCAATCGCGTGTGGAAATTCCCGCGCACCCCTGAAATACGCGTACCCTGCTCGCACGGGGCCAATCGCGTGAGGTACTTCCCGCGCACCCCAGTGATACACGTAGCCCGCTTGCCATGCTGGTACAGGGTTAGCGCAGCCCTTTGCGCTGGATTGGGTATATTGATGGCTTTTCCCTGTGCGAGAGCCGTTCTTGGGGCGTAACTGGCGCTGCTGCAGGGTCGCTGCGCCACTGTGCGCCACGGCTGGTTTTGGTGGCTGGAATCCATGAATACGCTGTGCGCGGAAATGGATTTTAGCGCAAGCGGCTGGTGCAGGGATTCGCACGCGCACACTGTGCGCCAGCCGCGTGCGCCACTTGTGCGCTGAATTCTATGAATTACCCCTATATGTGTTGTCAGGATTGTTTGCTGCATTTCTGTGAAGTACTAACATTTGCAAACACAATGGGTCTGTACTGTGTGAGTAAATGTTGTCAACAATTGGTGGTAATTGAAATAGAATATTCATTGCTACATTTGCATAGCAACTTACACCAACTATATTTGAGAATTTAAATGGTCCAGGTAGTTCTGAGTTCTGTATCTAACTGCTTTTTTTGGAGTTTGTCTTCCTTCTTTAAAGAAGTACCTGGTTTACTTTCTCTAATTGATTCTTTTTTGTTTGTGGTACTTGATGAAGTATTAGTTTCTTTTACTCTCTTTGGAGGATTTGCAGTGACGTCCTGTTGCATTTCTGTTTGATTTAGTTTTCTTTTACAACGTTTTAGTTTTTGTGGAACAGAATATGTGTTTAGACGGGGAGTGTATAGTGAGCGAAGTCTATTATATTCTAAAATGCAAGGAATATCAGCGTTTACTTTACTTGCATCAAAGTTGATTAGAAATAGACCGTCAAGTGTACGTAAGCGTGATAGTGCTACGTAGCTCATGCCTTCTTTAAAGACTGTGTTACCAATATCTATCATTGCTTTGTCTAGGATAAGACCTTGTGATGTATGAATCGTGACTGCGTATGCAAGAGTTAGAGAAAATTGTTCTCTGCGTACATACATATCTTTGAAGGGAAGGAATCTAGCTGTTGAGCGTCCTATCCATTTTACTTCTGAAAGTTTGTCAAAGAGTATATTGACAAACTGAATTTTGTTGTCAGGTGGGTATGTTTGAAAGCCAACAACTGTACCCAGTGCTCCATTAACTAGTCCTTGGTCCACGTCAAGGTTACGTTTAAGCATTACTCTGCAATTTAAGGATAATTTTAACATCTTTTCAAAGCCTGCTGTGTTTGAGATTGATTTTTCTAAATTATTTAGTCTTGTTGTGGCTTGGTCACACATAGGTAGTGTCATACCATGTACATCTAGTTTGTCTGTGGCGCTAATTTCCATTATTGGTTGCATTTCTTTACTTAGCATGATTTCATTGAATTTGAGACAGCTTGCAAGAGTTGGCATTAAGGCCATACAATTGACATTTTTGTGGGCTAATTGTTCCATAACATCTGTAGCACATGCATTATCGCCATAAAGTGCATTAATGTGCCGGGTTTTCAATGTTGCTTCTGCTTCTTTAGAAAGTATACCAACTCTCAAACTTTTTAAAATGTTGGCATAAGTTAGATCTGCAGATTGGCGCATGTTTTCTGTTAATTCTCTGTATTGGAAATGTTGCCAAAGGTTGACATTTCCAATGCTGCCAACAGTTTTACGGCAGAGTTTGTGCCCTAATGTTTTAAAAATAGGTTCACCGTTTACTGTTGTTAATTGAAGATCTCCAAAAACAATAATGTGTTTTCCTGCAAAGAGCTCTTCATAGTCTGTTTTCAGTACTTCTTGTAATCTGAGGTGAATCAAAGCTAACATCAGGTTGGAGACCATGCTCACTTCATCTCTTAGTAGCATTTTCATTTGTTTCAATACTCTGCGTAATTCCATTGCAGCTTCTGCAGAAAGTTTGTAATAGTCTAATTTGTTCTGGTGTTCTACTGGTAATAGTAGTAATCGGTGTAATGTAACACCACCTATGTTGTAGGCAGCTAAACCTGTGGGGGCAGTGACAACAGCTGACAGTTTGTTGTTTGTCAATTGTTGAAGGAACTTACTAATGATTTTGATTAGGAATGTTTTGCCAGAACCAGCTTCACCACTGACGTACAGTAGTATAGGTTTATAATTATGGCAGGAACATTCTTTATTTTCATGTTTTACACCATGTGCAATTTGTTTTGTTACTTCTTGAAAAAATGCTACTTTGCTCATTGTTTAGTTTTGATTGTAGTATAGTTAAGTCTTCCTTATCTTCATACTGACACATGGTGTTTTCTACTTCTATCATAGTTAATTCTGCCTCATTTGTTATTAGTGGTTCTCCCAGTGGTTCTTGGCTTCCTGTTACAGAAGGTTGACTACTGTCAGGAGTATCCTTATCTAGTTGGGCTTGGAGTTCTTCTTCATGTTGCTGTTCATTGTGCAACATTGTTTTGTACTGTGTAAAGTTTACATCAGTTATAGTGCTTTCATTTGCTTTGAAAGCATCCTCATATGAGTCATAGTTATCTAGTAATTGTTCTTCTTTTCTCCATGGTTTGAAGAGTTGTAGCAGGGACATGTAATATACTTCTTTATGTTGAGGAGTCTTCAATGACAATTTGATATGATTAATTAAATTTGGTTTAGTGAGTTTAACTAAGCTGCCTTCACAGTCTGTCACTCTATATTTACCTTTTTTCATCGGGTTTCATATTATTTGTGTATGTGTAGTTTTGGGCTATTTGGTATAGACACATGTTTTCCAAAGTATTACTTCTGTTTGGGTAGTATGTGTCCAATAAATTGTTTTTTAAAATGTCTTGGCTGTTGGGATCATGTTTGGCTATTGTTTCTATATCTTCATATGATTTGAGAACTCTTTTTCTAGATTTAGCTGGACCAAGACTTAGCCATACTATATTTTCAGATTTACCATACAATGAAGTACCAGTTAAACGATCAGCTGCTTCATAAGATCCACATTCTCTATGGGTGAGCATTTTTATGCCCAAGCTGTATAATTTCTGAGATACTGTTTTATCTGATGACAGGTCATTCCAGAGGTCTTGGAGCTCTGTCTTTTCTGCTTTAGTTAAGTATGCTGTGACATATCGTGCAACTGCAGTAGAATTGTCTGCAATGCACTGCACATCTATGTTTGCATTCCATAAGTGGGCAATGATTGCATTATAATCATTGATATATTTTTCTTCTTCTTTTCTTTTTATGTAATATGTATTTTTAGGTGACTTACCTTTAACACTATGTCTAACTGAAGACATGAGGTTGTTTACTTGACCTGTATTTGTAACTGGTCTAGGGAAACCAAATCGGCATTTGGTGTAGTATTTGCCTTTGTTTTATATTTGCGACGACAATATTTTCCACATTTGTGTCTTGAAATTGTAAAATTTGTGCACGAAGATCACTATTTGTGGCTTCTGATGGAATTTCACAAGTGACATATTTTTTCAATAAACTGTAAAACAGTGGCATCACTGTCTTGACCAAATTTAGGAGCATCTTTAATCCATAAAAGCATGTGGATATGTGGTGATCCTCTGGCTTGGTAGTCTTTTCTCCAAAAGAAGTGTTGCACTTCTCCAAGTGGAGGAACAGTTTTATTACAAATAAAATGTAGCATAGCAATGAAGCGATGGTGAAAATATCTTGAAACATTAACAGGATCCAAAGAACAAAGATCTCCAGGTGTTAGAATATCCATGTTTGTTTTGTTTTTATTTGATATGCGTAGGAAATCATGTAAATCTTCCCATGCATATTCTGCACAACTTAATGTAACAAACCAAGTGGGTGGGCCAAGGTTTCTGATCATACAACGTACATCTCCATGACGTCGAAACCAGTACTCTTTAGTACCACGCATATTTGCTAATAGATTTGTAATATTTGATTGTAAAACCTCATCCTTTTGTTGCACTTTCTCTAATAATTGTGTAGCTATCATATTTTGAAAGTGTGATCCTGATTTTAATATGTGTGCAACTCTGTAACATAAAGTTGCTAGTTCACTTTCAAAGAGTAGGTGGAATATGTATTCCACATTTTGTCTAAATCTGGGATCTTCAGAATACATCCGTAATGAGCGGTATTCTGAAGCTGATATTTGAATAGGTCTATCATCATACCTTCCTCTTTTGCCAGTAGGAAAGAGTAGAGGAAAAGCATTTGCTACTATACTTTTTTCCCATATACTGATTGGCGATCCTTTTGTTTGACGCATTTGGTAAGTTCCCGTACATCTTGTACGGTGTCATTACAGTGCAAAGGATGAATTGTATAATGGTCTAAAGTATTTGATATTGTAGCAGGATCTAGTAGCTCAAATTGACCAGCTTCTTGTGTTTCTTGAATTATTTCAGTTGTATCTTTCAAGTTTTCTTCAATATTAATTTCTTTGTAATATTCATTATTCTCTTTAAGATATTGGAAGGCTTGTCGAACTTTATATAAATCTACCAGCTGTTGCCCTATTTTTTTGCCTTTTGTATGTACTCCATTTACTAATATAATTAAAGATTGCTGCATTGGACGTTGCACTCCTAGAGTATGCACATTTTCTTTTAGATTTAATGGTAAATAAACTACTTTTCCACAAATGCCTTTTACCAATTCAGAGGGAGGTAATTTTGCTGTTTTTGGTTGAAGGCGTATTATTGCTTGAAATGGGTGTACTGTTTGAATTATGATGCTCTCATATAAATTAAGTTGTTGTAGAGGTTTTGGTACTGGGTATAATTCCAAATTATTTGTGATAGAACGTGAAGGAGTTGTCAAGTTTTGTAGTGCAATAACTGCAAAGTATTAAGGGCTCAGTTATTTCATATTTGGTTTCTGCTACAAGGTAGAGAGCTAATTCAAACCATTTAGAATCTTCATTGTCTTCTATGTTGTATGATAGGTCCACAGTTTTTGTGTTACTTTTATAAAAAATTCTGCAGTAATTTAATTTTGATTTTGTCTTTGCTTTTTACATATTTATTGAGGAATTGGCGTAAAGATTTGAAACATTGTTTGGAATGTTACACATTGACCTGCATGGCCATTTGTACACTAGACGTTCTGATTCAGTTGAATGGAGGGGTAATTCTAAGTTTTGAGGGCATATTTTTGTAAGAAGTACTTCTTGTTCCATTATGGTATTATTCACTTTTTCATAACCTCAACCACTGCTGTGTATGGCAATTGTATTAGTTTGCTTTTGTTTGTACGCTTCTTCATTAAAATATGGTTCTGTGCTTGTAGTGTGATTCCATTCACCTCCGCTGATACTTAAGAAGTTCTTTCTGTTGATATTTCGCTTATTGAGAAGTCTTTTTTGTAATTTAGTTATTAGTTTTGTTAGTGGTTTCATTTTGTTTAACAGTAAAATAAATAAATTTCTTTTGAGAAGAATTGCACTGTCCATCAATGCTTCTAAGATTAATTTCCTACGATAGGTTTTAAGCTTTGAACCTGATTTCTCTCCTGTTTTTATAAGATTTTGAAGGACTTTGTGACAGTATATTTTGGCTAAAATTCTTTTCTTGGTATGCTTACTTTGCACTATATTAAAATTTGAATACGTAGTTTTATCTGTACTGATAGCTGATTTTCTGTTAATTGTTTTTTGGTTTGTTTTACATTTTGATAGAGGAAGCGAAGTTGTTGTACTTGAAACTTCTAGTGTTTCACTAAATGATTGTATTAGCTGTTTTGTTTCAACTTTTTTTTACAAATTCTGCTAGAGATGGATGCTTATGTTGGACACCTTTATTTTCATTTGCTCTACTTTTGCGTTGCTTTCTACGGACTTGACTTTTGGTAGGCATTCTTTAGGGTCTGTTGAAAAAAATAAAGAAGATATGGGTTGGGGTGTTCTGGAATGTATGTGTGCTGTGTGCATGAGTGTTTGAGTAAGATGATAAAGATGTATGTAATGGTGTGTGATTGTGCATTGGGAACTAAAACTAGTAGGGATAGGTATTCTTGAATTTATGTGTTACTAAACTGGGGTTCAGATGACAAAAAAAAGTAAGCTAGTGGTGTGGAAAAGTACAAATAGTAAATCTAATGTATACAATTAAAACAGTTGTTTGTTCTATAATATGAAAATTGTAGTGGTTCAGTTGGGTAATTTGTGTGTCCAAAAATAGAAATTTGTGGGCCATTCTGGTTGTAAATCGCTGTCTAACACATGGACATTTTTGGACAAAATGGTACAAAATCTCTATTTTTAGAAACCGAAATAGCTCGTATTAATGTTATAGTATATTTGATTAATAATACAAATATTATGGTGATATTTTACTTATTTTATTTTTAAATTAACAGGTAACTTCTTAGTTTTTCTTTCTTCTTCAAATTCGGCTGCTTCTTTTCAGGAAACTGGTCTTCACTGCAATTGTAAAAGCTTCAAATTAGTAACTTTGTTTGTATATAGCACTGTTTTTAATTTAGATATTGATTTTTTTAATTGAAATCCTCAGTGCCTTCTGTAAAACCATTAAACTAATTTATTTACATAAGATACATTGCATCAGTTCAGTACATATGATATGTTCTTAATGAACAAATTGTATTGAATGACTAACTGTAGCAAAAAAAAAATATCTTTACGATGTCTTGTGAAATTTATAATATATTAGTGAATGCCACTATTTCTGTAAGTAAACTGTTCTAGGTAATAGCGCCTCAATGTCATGTATAATTTAAAGTAATTAAGTAAATAAATAAATAAAAACAAAAAATACTAAATTGTATAAGTATTTTTATAAAGGTTTAAACATAGATTGTGTTTGCAAGCAATTTTGTTTGAATATATGTAGTCTATATATTTAATTTAAAAAATGTTAGTTTAACATGATTTGAGTGTGTGTGTATAAAGAAAGTAAAAAGTATAAAGGTTTATAAGTGATAGTTGATTTTAGGAAATTGAAAAAAGTACAGTAAATTCATTTTACAGATTTTACAAGGAAAAAGTCTGTTTGAAAATGTGTTCATCTACTATACAGAAAATATGCATACCTGAAGTTTGTGTTCATGCATATGGATATGCATGGAGCTGCAAGTAGAAATCTTGAAGACTTGTACAGTATTTCTGGTAGATGCTGCTTGCCAATGATATGACACTTGTACTCAGAGAGATTCAGAGTACATTTGCAGTGCTGATCTATGATGATGCAGTTAGATGTAGAGGTCTTGAATGTGATTGGTGCATGGTCATGTGATTTTTGAGGTACATCCAATGAGGGAATGGCAGAGAGAGTGTAGTGGAAATGGTAGAAGGGCTGTTCATGTTACGATATGTCCGCGGACATGGCGGTAGTTCGCGGACATCGGGAGTTAAATCCGGGATTTTTGGGTTCAGAAGTCATGCAAATGAGAATAAGCACTGAAAGGGATTGGTCAGGAAAGTTTGGTGGGTGTGTTGTGCCAGGAGAGATTTTCTCAGATACTCTTTTTGCTGAGAGAACAAAAGATAGCTATGGCTGTGTGTTTCAGAAAACAGATTGTTTGGATTTTAGGAGATTCGTGGATACATTGGTTGAAGGTGCATGCAGAAAGCTGTGGAGTAGCTGTAGATCTTGGATTCCCACATGTGGAAGTACACTGGCATGGAGTACGTGGAATGAAGTGGTTGGACTTGCTACCTCTCTGTGCTACTTTGGAGACAGAGCAACATCCAGACATAATTGTAATTCATTGTGGAGGGAACAGTTTAGGACATGTGACTGGAATTGTTTTGCAATTTGCTATGAAAGAAGGATTTAGGAAGGTTATGGACATGTTTCCTAATTCTCAAGTGATATTTTCACGGATTGCGCAGAGACAAATGTGGCTTCATTCTTCTTCATTTGGTCCACAAATGGAAAAAGCAAGGCGCAATGTTAATAAGGCTGTTTGTGGCTTTCTAAGAGATTTTGGCATGTCTTCTTTTCACAATGAAAATATTATGTTTTGTAGTACATACATTTTTCGCAGAGATGGAGTCCATCTTACTTATGCTGGCAATCAGATTTTTCTGAGAAATGTACAAAATGCATTGCAACCTTTTTTGGAATTACAACAACGATTTTGAAGTAGATGTTAAGCATTTACAATTTTTGACTTACAAACGCCACCCAAAGGCTCTTTTCAGAGCCACCACTTCTTTCCAGAGAAAATTAGAATGTTTGTGATGGAGTAGCAACCCAATTTTTTTAATGTTCGCGAACTGTCCGCGGACTTCTAAAAAATACCTAGAGCCCTGCTTCATTTATTTTCACTTCTATTTTTTAACTGGGAAAGGCGGCTCTGAAAGGAGCATTATTTTTTTTTGATTTTTGTAATTTTGTATTTTTTTGGGTTTTTCAGACACGACACACTAGGAGAGGAGGGTAAAGGAGGGTAAAGGGGGAGACACCAACCACAGGGATAAGAGCTGAGAGAGGAAGATGTAGAGTGGGTTTTATTTGGGTAGTGAGCAGGTCTTCTCGTGCTCTGAGACGATAGTCTCAAAAGCACTCCGAAGTCGCTCCCCCCTGCAGAGTACTGTGCCACAGTACATACACACAACTGTGACCCTCGAAAGGTAAGGGTCATCAGCATTCTGTATGGCCTGTGAGGCAGCTTGAGAAAGACGCTGTCCCACAGAGGTGGTCCTTGTGGTGACAGGATCAGAAACAGAGGATGAAGTAGAGGAAATCAACCTGCTACGTTCTTCGCAAGGAACAACCCTGCGAATAGCCCCAGAGTGAAATGACCTCAGGTGTCGCTTCATAGTAGTGGTCCCAAAGCTGTACTTACCGTGTATCCCGCGACTGAGTATCATTTTGCACTCATTGCAGGTAACACGGTTCGCACGAGCCTTAGGACCATTCCCATGAATGGTAAATAACCGCCACACCCAAGACTCACGCCTAGTGCGGGTAGTAGGGATTTCCTCTACCTCATTCTCATCATCCTCTTCTTCCTCCTCCGCATCCTCACTCCTGTTCCCCTCTTCAGGCCCTTGGGGAGGTGGTGGTGGTGGAGGGGGTGGGGGTGGTGCTGAAGCAGGTGCAGCACCAAGTGGCAGTTCAGCAGCCAAGGATGCCATCTCGATGATGGTGTAATCTGCAGGTGGCAGCAAAAATCACTGTGTTCTGAAGAATAGCTAGAAACACAATGGGAATAAGCTCTTGGGCGTGGTCTTTTATAGGGTTGCTTGTGCGCGGTCCACTGTCCGCGGACAGATCGAACACAAAAAAAGGATCGGAAAGTTTCAAAAGGTATACAGAAACTCAAGATTGCTATGTGGGACTTGTGCCATGGTGAGATTTTATTGAAAAATATTATGGATTAACTGAAAATGTACTTTTAAATTGGTCGGGGACACGAACAGTGTCCGCATAAGCGCCTGTCCGCAGGACACCAAGTGCACAGAGATTGGTTAGCGCATGCGCATTGATGTCCTACGGACACTATTCGGGTTCTGAAAGAATTAAAAGTGCGTCACACGTGAAACGAACATTTCAGGACACCCCGTGTGTTCTTAGAACAGTAGCGAACAGTAAGGACAGATATAGTGTTCTTCAGGACACGTGTAATTTAGTTTATGTACAAACATTTCAGGACACCAATTGTGTTCTTAGAACAGTTTCAATTGGGTAGCGAACACTACGAACAGGTATAGTGTTCTTCAGGACACCTCCATTTTCGTTTACGTACGAACATTTCAGGACACCAACAGCGTTCTTAGAAGAGTTTGAACTTGCTAGCAAACAGTATCGGACAGGTATAGTGTTCTTTACGACACTTTAATTTTTGTTTATTTACGAACAATTCAGGACACCGCGTGTGTTCTTAGTACAGTTTCATGTTGCTAGCGAACACTACGAACAGTTGTACTGTTGTTCAGGACACATCATTTTCGTTTATTTACGAACATTTCAGGACACCAATTGTGTTCTTAGGACAGTTTTAAGTTGATAGCGAACATTACGGACAGATTTAGTGTTCTTTAGAACACTTTAATTTTTGTTTCTTTACGAACATTTCAGGACACCACGTGTGTTCTTAGCACAGTTTCAACTTGCTAGCGAACAGTACGAACAGGTGTGGTGTTCTTCAGGACACCTCCATTTTCGTTTATGTACGAACATTTCAGAACACTCGCACTGTCCGCGGACACTTTTATTGTTTTTTAAAAAAAAACGGAAACTATTCACAATACAATATAAAAATTAAACTTTATTTAACATATATTAATAATTTATGACAGAGAAGGTGAGGCAGAAACAGAAACAAAAACAGGAGAATTTGGGGTTTCAACATGATTGGTATTAGGTGAAGAAGGGATGGAAATCTCATCAAAACGTTTTGGATTATGGAGAGGGTTTGGGGATAATTGACTGGGATATGGTGAGGAGGGACAAGTACATGTGGGGCAATGGTACGAGGTTTTTGGTTTGAAATGATTTTCTACAAAAGTTTTTAAATTATTAAAATTAGCCAACAATACATCCATTTTTTCTTCTATATTGTGAAGACTGTTATCCATAACAGGGTTTTCTGAAGTTTTTTCTATTCTGGTATGCTCTGTACAAAAAAATAATATATATGTTAAATGTATATAAAAAAATAATAAATAAATGGTTTATATTATAAAGTGTTTACCATTAGTTTCACTATCTTGTGACATTTCTTCATGTGGGAAATTGTCCTCTAGCCATTCCAGAGTACTAGACATTTCTGTGAGAAAAAAAAAAAAGATAATATATTTTTTAATCTAATACAGAAAGTTTATAAATATATGAGTACAATGAAGTACACTTACTATTTCTGGTAAGATAAGTCCTATGTATTCAGTGGGTCTGGTCTTGTTCTCAGTTCTGTTGTGTCTGTGAGGTACTTATGTTGGAAGCCAATTTATCTTCTTGTGGTATATTCCATTTCAGAACATATTGTATTTAAATGAATGGTTAGTGTGTTACATATATGGGTTACATTTCTTATGTATTACTATATATAATGTGTTTGTGTGCTGCTTTTTGAATTTGTTAAATGTTCCTATATTATGATATAACAATCAAACATACCCCACTACCCCCCTCCCCCACACTTTTTAGGTAGTGGTACTGTTCTCCGAACATGTCCGCGAACATTAAATAAGTTTGCGGACATCAAGTTCATAAGAAGAGATCTAGTCAGTTCCATATGACATGTATATACAGTCAAAGTCATTATTGTTAAGTTGTGCTACTAAAAAACTATGAAATTCAGTGAAAAAACTTTGTTAAAGGGACGTTATGGTTAAGTTGCGCTACTAAAAACCTATGAAATTCAGTGAAAAAAACTTTGTTAAAGGGACGTTATGGTTAAGTTGCGCTACTAAAAACCTATGATATTCAGTGAAAAAACTTTGTTAAAGGGATGTTATGGTTCCAAGTAAAACCGAAAAACCCTTAAAATTCGCCAGTTATGGTAAGCTAAGCAACCATAACTCGCGCCGCAACCGTGCACTGCTAAGACTAACACCCAGGACATCAAAGATGACATCACAAATGTCATTGATGACATCACTGATGACATCACATGAGTATGTTGGGAAAAAAGTGTCAAGAATCATTGCAAGAAATATACCCTAATAAGTGCATTGAACGATGCATTGATATAAATAGCATCCTATTATGGGGTTCTATCTAGTATAATAAGCTACTCATACAGAAACATAACGTGTGCAGCGTACAAGATGAAGGTACGATATTCGTAATGTTAATATGTTGAATAATGAAATGATAATTGTTTTCTTAATAGATTTTTGTGTACTGTGAAATATGTAATAATTAGCTAATAAAACCCATGTATTACATAATTGCATTACTATAGACAAAACACAAAGACACAAGAACACATATCAATATGGGTATATACAGGGAAAGTGAAGTTAGCAAAAAAGCACAAGTAGTAGCAGAAACAATTCATAACTTAACTGATTAGTTTCATGCAAATAAATGATTGCTCTGTTTCAAAGCTGCTATTTACCCTATGTATATGTATCAGTTGATGTGATTGGACCCTAAGGAAAGTAGTGTGAGTACAATGTATACAAATATGACCATATACAGGGAAAGTACAGCCATAAAAAAAACAACAGAACTATCAGAAAGTGCTCATAAGTCTAGTGATTATCTTTATGCACAAAAATGATTGCTGTCTTTCAAGCGTGTGTTTCCCATATGTATATGTTTCATATGATGTGACTGTACTCTAAGGGAATTACTGTAAGAACCTACTAGAAGGATATGTCTACAAATAAAATAAAATTCTTAGTTTCTGACTGTTACTGAAGAAAACCATGTGGCCTAGATATGTCAGCAAAAGAAAAAATAGTGAGCCAGACATGTGATGTCATCAGTGATGCCATCAATGACATTTGTGATGTCATCTTTGATGTCCTGGGTGTTAGTCTTAGCAGTGCACGGTGGTGGCGCGAGTTATGGTTGCTTAGCTTACCATAACTGGCGAATTTCAAGGGTTTTTCGGTTTTACTTGGAACCATAACGTCCCTTTAACAAAGTTTTTTCACTGAATATATATATGTTCACTGAAAAAAACGTTGTTGAAGGGATGTTATGGTTAAGTTGCACTAACAAAAAGCCATGCAATGCCAAGGGATGTTATCGATGCAAGTAGAACTGAAAACCCCTCAAATTTGGCCAGTTATGGTATGATAAGCCACCATAACTTGTGTCACCACCGTACACTGCTAACACCCAGGACATCAAAGCTGACATCCCAAAAGCAGTAACATTCACTCCATCACTCTGAAAACTGTTTGCACCATCCAACTTGATGTTTTCATTTTCAAAAGATGCCACGCCATGCCTAAACCATTCAAAAACGCACATACACCTTAATTTACAAGGTGCCTACCTTGTTCTAATTGTGCACACAACACATTTGGGCATTTCCATACTTCCATTGGATGAAAATATCATCTTTGCACATGGAAATAGTTCCATTAAGCCTTGGAACATATATTTTATTGCAATCTGCAAATATAGTGGAGTAACATAGCCCAAACTATTTACTCAACACTGAATAACAATAATATGTGGGCATTGAAAGTGAGCCATAGTCTTATAGAATGATAGTAAACTCATCCAGTTTAGCCCAGACACTGTATACCACCAAACCTCCACTCCATCCAAACCAATAGTACCAGGGATGCCACACAGCTTTTTTTTAGCCACATCCATATTCCCTACACACAACAATAAAAACTACCTACTACAAAACACCTACTACCCTCTCTTTCTGTAAACCACAACCATAACACCTCATTGTCTAAACCCCACAGGCCCTTTTCCATGCCAGGCATGCTTAAAAGACATGGATGTGCACGTCGTGCCCGTAGATTACCACAGTGTCTGCAGATGTCGCGGACACTCAAAAGGGTGGGGGGGTATTAAACTCAATTTCAGTTATTTAATCTTTAGCAGTGGCTCTAAAAAGAACTTTTATGGGGGTGTGTGTTAGCAAATACCTTATTTTCCTTTTTTTTGCTTTTATATACAGTAGTAATGTACACTCTACATCTTCCTTTAACATTTCCTACAGGAACCTTTTCAATGCATAATTATGCAGATTATAAAGGACAATTGTATTTCTTACATCTGTGTAGTGACCTCCATCTTGGCAAAAAAATACGCTTTATTGACAAGTAGCCTTGATTCTACAATTCATTAATTAAAAAAGTTTGTTCGATATCTCCATTTTTGTCTCTGATTTATTTCTGAAAAAAATATCTTAGCAGCAGGAAACAATTGCATTAGGCTTTTAAAGAATTACGTCAGGGCAACTTGCAAAGGCACTGGACTCACAAACCCCAAACTGTCACCTCCATAATGCACAATAACAATGTCTGGACATTTAAAGTGAGCCATACTCTCACAGCATGAAAACAAGCTTGCCCAGTTTAGACCATAAACTGCATGCCACAAAACGTCCACTTCTCCCAATCCATTATTTCCAAGGATGCCATGATTTTCAGCATAGACCTCAATGACTAAATTGAAGAGTCCCCCAGAATCCACACAGTCTACCTTCTCAAACACATAGCCATAGCCATTGTCACTGCTCTCACAGCTCCTGAAAGCAAAACTCCTACTACTCTCTCTTCCTGTACACCACACCCACTAAACCTGATTGACTAATCCCCACATTCCCCATTACATGCCAGGCATCCTCAAAAGACTCGGATGTGACATGTGCTGTAGGCGGACTACCGTGGTGTCTGCAGACCGCGTTATATAGGGGCAGTCCTGCTACTCCTTCCACTTTCAAGTTCTGAACACTCCCTCATTGGCTGCTTTCGAAGAGTCACACATCCATCCACCAATCACGTCCAAAACCTCTATACTTAACCCTGACATCTCACTTCAACACTTCTGATGTACACTTGAACTCTCATAGTACATATTTCCTGTTAATTAACAATATCTGCTTCAACAACTACTCTGCAACTGTCCAAGATTTCTATTTTCAGATTCAGCTAGATCTGCATCTAACAAAACACTGTACATGTCTGCTTGAATTTAAATAAACTTTTCTTGAACTCTTTTACACACATATATAAATAAATATTGCACAGCCATGGTAGTGGCTGTGTAGTTATGGGTAAGTTGCTAATCCTATAGTAAGAGCACATTTTTTGGCGGCTTGGTTTGGGTTTGGGGTTTGGTTCAGGGGGCCAAATTTATAGGGGAAGGTCCCAACATTTATTTTTTTCCCATAGACATAATGGGAAAAAACTTTGCGCACGCCTACAGCTGAAACCGCTGGAGGAAGTTCCACCAAATTTGCGGTCGGAGCAGCGGCTTAGCCCGAAAGAATGCTTTTGTTAATTTGGTGTGGCTAATCAGCTTGCGTCATTTCTGCAGACACGCAGCGTGTTTCTGATTGGCTGGGGTGAGGCATGAGGGGCGTCACATTTTTTGATGCGCTCGCCATCTTGGATCCACCACAGCATAGCGGTGAACAGAGGCAAAATGCAATTTTGGGGAGTGTGTTGGTGTGCAGAGTGTTTGGGGAGGGTTTGGGGATTAAGAGATGGGTCAAATACTGTATTAGTTTAGGTGGCAGGTGCCCCTGATGTGTTCGCAATGTCCGCAGTCGTAGCGGCTGTCCACAGATATAATCAATGCACTACTGGCTATTTTACTTTAGTATGATATTGGTTTTGGGTTGTTAAAGGATTGATTGTAATACATATCCCCTATCAGCAGCCCACATACCACAGTCAAAATGTTTGGTATTATAGGTGTGTTATGCTGCGGTGGTTGTGGCCAGGGCTTAGAGTCTTGGGTGCATGGCCAAAGGCCGTAGGCTGTAGGCCATGCACCCAAGACTGTACGCCCTGGACACAACCACCACAACATAACACACTCATAGAATCAAACACCCATCAAATATCCAGAACGCAAAAGTTTGTGTACTGTTTTATTTATAGGGTTTGTGTATGAAGTTTTGGCTAGGCTATGCAGTTAAGATTGTTTGTAATAGGACTGCGTTATAAGATACCTTTGGAAGTAAATATTTTGGATTGTGGTGTTGATTGTGTATATTTTCTTTGAGATTTAATGGTAAATAAACTACTTTGCCGCGAATGGCTTTCAGTAATTTAGAGGGAGGTATTTTTTCTGTTTTTGTGAAGGCGTACTGACACAAAATGCAATTTTGAGGAATGTGTTGGTGTGCAGAAGTGCTTGGGGAGGGTTGGGGAGTAAGAGATGGGTCAAGTACCGTATTTGTTTAGGTGGCAGGTGCCCCTGATGTGTTCGCTATGTCCGCGGTTGTAGCGGCTGTTTGCGGATATAATCAATGCACTACTGGCTATTTCACTTTAGTATGATGTGGGTTTTGGGTTGTTAGTAGAGGATTTATTGTAATTAATATCCCCTATAAGGAGCCCACATACCATATTCAAAATGTTTGGTATTATAGGTGTGTTATGCAACACACACACATGTCATGGTACTTCAGCTGAGGTACTTTCAAACTTGAGTATTTCTTTTTTGTATGTGTTTAATAGAAGATTGCTATTTGTACAGTAGTTGGTTGTTTGTGGTAAAGCTAATGCATTTTGTAAGTGGCTTTCACTTCCGAAATATTTTCTCTGGATTTGATGTATTTCTTCGAGTAGTTGTTTGGCTGTACCATGTAGAAGATTGTTATTTAAATTGAATAGTGCTAAAGCAGGACTTTTAGCATAGTAGAGTTTATGGACCAGATTTGTATAGTCACATGATGTGTTGATATCATTTTGTTATGATGGAAGGTGGTTTTGCAAATAGGTCCTGAAATGCAGGCTAATGAATGTGCTTGTAGTCCTGTGTATTTGCACACTGGACAGGTATCCATATTCTGTAGTAGTTTCATTTTGATTTTGTCTTTGCTTTTTACATACTGATTGAGGAAGTGGCGTAAAGATTTGAAAGATCTTTTGGCAATGTTACACATTGATGTACATATTTGCGCACTGGACAGGTATCCATATTCTGTAGTAGTTTCATTTTGATTTTGTCTTTGCTTTTTACATACTAATTGAGGAAGTGGCGTAAAGATTTTGAAGATTTTTTGGCAATGTTACACAATGATGTGCACGGCCATTTGTAGACTGGATGTTTTGGTTTATTAGAATGGAGAGGTGATACTGAGTTTTTGGGGATATTTTTGTGAGCAGAGTTTCTTGTTTCATAATGGTGTTGTTGTGTTTTTCATGCCCTCGTCAACTGCTATGTATGGCAATTGGGTTTGTTTGCTTTTGTTTATATGCTTTCTGGTCGTGGTGTGACTCCATTCACCTCCACAGATGGTTAAGGAGTTATTTTTGTTGATATTCAGTTTATTGAGAAGTGTTTTTTGTATTTAGTAGTTCGTTTTGTTAGTGGTTTCATTCTGTTTAAAATAAAATAAATAACTTCCTTTTCAGAAGGATTGCACTGTTTATGAGAGCTTTTAGGATTACTTTTCTATGGTAGATTTTAAGGGTTGTCTATGATTTCTCTCCTGTTTTTATAAGGTTCTGAAGGAGTCTGTGGTGAACAAGGATTGCACTGTTTATGAGAGCTTTTAGAATTACTTTTCTATGGTAGGTTTTAAGTGTGGTCCATGATTTCTCCTCTGTTTTTATAAGGTTCTGAAGGAGTCTGAGGCAGAACATTTTTTGTGAAACATTTTTTTATTTTGGTATGGTTAGTTGCTACAATATCAAGATTTATAGGTGCAGCGTTAGTAGTAGTGGTAAGTGAAGTCTTGTTAATCACTTTGTTTCAATTTACATTTTGATAGAGGAGGGAAGGTTTCTGTAGTGGACGCTTGTTTTGTTTCGTGTAATGATTGTATTAGCTGTTTTGTTTGAACTCTTTGTACAAAATCTGGTAGAGATGGATGATTATTTTGGACACTTCTATTTTGATTTGCTCTAATTCTGCGTTGCTGTCTACAGAGTTGCTTTTTGGTAGGCATTCTTTGGGGTTTGTTGGAGAAAAAAGTGTAGGTTAGGTTGTTATGCAGTGTATGCGTGCTTTGCGCAAGAGTGTCTGTGTATGATGGTAAGGATGATTGTGGAGGTGTGTGATTGTGCAATGGGCAGCTATATTAAGTTGGGAAGGTTATTCTTGTATTTGTGTGTTAGTATACTGGGCTTGAGATGACAATATAAAGTATTCAACGGGTAAGCGGAAGCAGTAATAATACATCTAATGGGAAAGGGTTAATATGCTAATGCTAGTGTGTTTGAGTAACAGTTAGAAAATTATGTAAGCATTGTACTTACTTGTTTGTATGGAAAGAGTAGGTTCCTTCGAAATCATTGTTCGCACTTTAGACACTGCTGTATTACGGGAGAGTGATCTTCACTACACTTGTAAAAGAAAGAAGTTAGTGAATATGTGTGTTTATAATTCTTTTGTTAATATAGACATTGTTTTTGTTTTGTTTTGTTGTAGTAGTGAGCATAGTATGCATATTCACTTTCCTTTGTCTATGTGCATTTTGAATAATTCATTTAGAATCTGCTAGTTGAAATAGTTTTACAAATTAGTATAATTGTAAACGTATAGAGCACACTTGTTTTTTAATGTTATGTTATTGGATGGTAAGAGGTGGAAGAAATAATCATATGCATTTGTTGCTACTTTTACAGGGTAAATGGCAGAGATTGTACAGAGAAGCATGCAATGTATGCATTTGTGAAGGTGTGGAAAATAAAGGAGTATGATTTCATATAGAGGCAGTGGTGTTGTTTGAGCTGGGAGACTTTGTAATTATATTGTCTGTGTGTGTGCTTGAATGAACAGGCATGTACTCATCATGGCTGCGTGTAATTTTATAACAAACTGGACAGTCTTTTTCATAATTATACTGTTATTTCTCCAATCTTTTAATATGAAATAGATTTTTTTTAGATAGCTCTGTGAGTAATCAAAAATTTGGAGATGAGAGAGGTTTGCAATTGATACGTCATTATACCAGATGGGATGAATGAAGTAAGGTCATTTTACAGTTTATACAGGGTAAGTGGAAGTTACTCTGTTTATATGTATTCTTAGAAGAGCTGTACATGTACTGTGTTCATGCCTGTAGGATGTACACGAATCTGAAAGTAGAAATATTGGCCAGTTTTATAGTAGTTGTTGCTCTAGGTCTGTTGCAGTGACAGCAGAATTGTACTGAGAGTGATCAATAGTACATCTAAAGTGCTGATGTGTGATGATGGAGTTAGATGTTCTTGGATGTGATTGCTGGAGGATTGTATGACTGTTTAACAGTAGCCAATGAGGAAATGGTGCAGAAAGTGAAGTGGAAAGGGTAGAAGGGTTGCCCCAGTCTTACGCGCTCCTCAAACATCGTGGGTGTCCGCCGGAGAGTGTGCTACATCTGGGGTTTCTCAGCAAATGCAGCATGTAAAAGGGACTGTAGGGATGAGCCAATCAGATGTTGAGGTTGTGGTTTTTGTTGAAAGAGGCTGTGTGTACTGAAGATGGTAGAGGTGGAGAAAAGCAGGGTGTTGGTGGTTGAAGATATGTTTGTGCATAGTTTGGAATGGTATGCTAAATGTAGGAAAGTGGTAAAAAATGTTGATTTTAAAGGAATGGAGGTGGTGTGGAGCACTATGTCTGGTTTTAATGTGCAGGGAATTGGTCAAGTTTGTGGAGATATGGGCAGGGTAAACATTGCACATGTAGTTGTTTTGCACTGTGGTGCTGTGTATTTGGGGTATGTCAGTGTTCCTAATTTGTTGGCAGATTTTGAATATTTGGTTCAGGCAGTAACAAAAATAATTCCAAATGTCAAGGTTATTTTTTCTGGTTTAGTACCTAGGGCAATATGGGACAAGAGTTTTGTTTTTTGTGCTCAGCAGGTGGAAAGAAGAAGATGTAGGGTGCAGTTTATTGAGGTAGGTGGCAGCACTTCTTATTCTCTGTTTTACAGTAATGTTGGTATCATTATATTTGACCCATCTACAATTCTTTTCTATATATGCAGTGTAGTGATGTGCATTGGTTGTGGGTGCTGCGTGGTAGAATATACCTAATGGTGTGAAGGTTTTTTTCTACGAAGTGATAGTTTACTATTTGAAAATCCAGTTAGCTTGCAGTTCTTTTTGGTACCATTTGCATTCTAATGTGAAAGCATTACTATTATGTATTTACTAAGTGTCTGTATTTGTAAGGTGGTAAGACGCCCACACTGTTCATTTCGCTAGTGACTGAAAGTGAAATAGTACAAACACATGTGTGCAAATTATAGGCCATTAATATATGTTTGCGGTCATTGGGGTCAGGGTCGGTCCTGTGGGCGGAGGGCGTTGTAGCAGGGTTTGTTCGGACATTCTCATATGACCACTTTTTGTCAGGTTTCGAGACTTGCTTCTTTAATAAATGTTTACGTGAGTTGCCGTGTGAAGAGGAGATGCAATGAGGGGACAGGTGGTGTGGCTTGACTGTAGGAGTTGCTGAGAGAGTTCTCCAGAGGAACGAAATAAATCTGTACAAATGTTGTCCGCATTGGTGAATGGTAGCAAACAATTTATATGTATTTCAAAAATATTTGTAATGCGGTGTGAAGCGCTATCGGTTACCATCCCACGTATGGTACACAGTATAAGGTTCAATTGTTTTTTTTTACCTTGCAACAAAGGGAGAATTGCAAATGGAATGCATGAGGGAGGGATGTAAGACTTTCAAATATGATAATGTTGACCATTCAAAAATTGGACAAAGGAGCATTTAATTTAATTTTACGAAAATGTGTTGAAGTGAACGGAGTGTGTGTTTTACGCCGATAGAATGGAAATGCTGAATATTATGTAAGTTTTACTTTGGACGATTTTATACACAAACTAGTCAAATTATCATTAGGTGACATTATTGGTGGGGTAAATTGAATTTTTTGTTGTGTGTGGTATATTACAATGACACGCAATTACAGCTTGTGTGTGTAGTTTGTTTTGTTGTGGGCACAATGGCAGTGCAGCATCGAGATGGGTGTAGTTCAGTAGTGGGTTCCCCCAGGTTAACAAACGCGTAATTGAACGCTAATATTTAATTAAAATGTTATGTATGTGTTGTTCTTGTTTTTATTTAGCTCTCTGATTGCAGCGTCAGCTTTAGCATTCTATTTCGAGCTGAGCATACTCCGTAGCAGTAACTTGTACAGCAAACTGAAGAGAACTTTGTATGTTGTTTTGTTTGAGTTATCATTGTTTGATGCCCGTGTTTATGAATAGTTGTAACAGGGGCCAAAATGAATGGGTAAAATGATAAACTGTAATAAGGCTGGTTACTGAGACACATTTCTGTTATCTTTTTTTAAACAGCTACATCTTGACTTTCTGCGATTGTCATGGATTCCAGATACCAACTGACGTTTTTTTTAACCGTCAGCTACAGATTAACGCCAGTGGGTGGATCACAGTGACTCTTTTTTGGGATGATCAACACAGGCCCATATGCCCGTACGCCATACTAGCAATAAGGAGCAACTTGATATCATTTATGGTGGCATAGCGTGAAGATCATGGCAAAGTCTTATGATTCACAGTGCGTCCAATATGTTCTTATATCATGAAGGAACACTGCGTGACTCACGATAAACATTTGTGGATTGAGAACGAAGAAAACTATTACCAATTTGCTTGCATATGTAAGTCTCTGGATGTTCTCGGAGTGTTTATTGTGAAATAAAAGTAGTTTACAAATTGTACAGTTTTACTATTCCCTTTAAAAGTATGGTTTCATATTCAAAATTGGGACGGCTGTGTGTGAGATGATGTGTGTTGATATTCCGGGTTCTGCATCAAGTAGCATTATGACATAGGTGATGATTGGGTGCGTTTTACTATGCTGTATAGTAATATTCTGGACATAGGTGGAGCATATCACTAGGTTTGGTGATGGTAGCCTCAGGGGCAGAGCATATGAACTAGTGCCGTAGGGCAGTCCACCTTGGGCGATGCGGAAACGGATAACATTATCACAAGATGGCCACACCCTGCTGTCTGATTTTGCATGTCTAAAAAAGAGGAAAATTACGGTAAGGTGCATAGGAAGTGATTGTGCGATCGAGCAATGTATGCTTAGAAGTACATACCCGAACACTAGCGAAAATTATATTTCTGAGTGCACTATTATTTTACTAGATCCATTTTTTGCTTCATTCATTGCAGATTATTTTCTAAGGTCTGTTTCTGTATTATTTTTAATGTCTGGACGGGTTATAGGTGAAAGGATCGAAATGCAATAGTTTCGAGTCAAAAGGACCGGAAAAAAAAGTTATTGCTGTAAAAGCCACTTTTATTTCCTATACAGAAACCAAAAAAAATATATACATTTAAAAAAAGGCATTCAACCTTTTTTTTACGGTCCTTTTCACTCGACCCTATTTTATTTGATCCTTTTGTTTTAGATCCTTTGACTAGACACCGTCTGTACGGTGTGTTAAAAAACTTTTTGGAAAGTGCACATAAAGTAATGGGTAATAATTTGTTTATATAGAGAAGTGTGGTGTCTTCCATAAGGAGGGCCGGTCTTACACCTGATTGTACCCCAGGCAGGAAGCATCATTGGCGCCCCTCCCTGCAACAAAAAATGACAACAACATAACTTGGGTGCAGATGAGCACAGACTCTCTTACTATAGTATTTTGGGGACGTGATTCAGAATTTGGGGATGTTTAGAATTAATAAACTAATTACAACTGCATGATCTTCCCTGCAAAATATTCCCACTATACAATGCATTATTCACCAATATAAATACGTTATCCATTCTCTTGAAAACTGGTTATAAAAAGAGGTATGTTATTATGACTTCAATTCTACAGTTCACTATAAGAAATGTGGATCTTGCACCAACTAAATGTAAGGTTAGTAAGATGGAGAGAGGTAAAAGGTATGGGTAAATCATATTGCTTGGCAATATGTGATACAAGCATCATTGCAGGTATTTGATGGGTACAATGTCCACATACCTTTACAATGTGCAGGCATTTACAAAAGGAATTCCACTGAGTTGTCGGTTGAGGGGGTGCACAGCTAGCCTACTTAGCAGACTTCTGCTAAGAGGTTGTACAAAACTGACTATGCTGGAATTTTCAAGCATGACGAAGGAGGATTTCTGTGCTATAAAGGAAGTCATTTCAATGCATAAATACACACATGCTTCCAATCACTTTATCAGTAACTCATCTGGCAAACATTGGTTTCAGTCCGATATGCTCCATGCTACAATTAATGATTTTCTTCGTATCCTGCTGTCCAGTCAGTGCACTTTTGAGCCTTGCTTGCATTTCTAAACTCCCTGCCACTACTTGATGTCCAAGTGCATAGCTGCCATGTGAGCCACTAAGAGCCATTCCTGGCTTTTCTCATTGCGTGATTGGATTTGTAGTTTCATGTTTCCCTTGCTAAGTATGGGCCTACAAATTCCAGCATGTAAAGTCAAAAGCAAGGACAGGCTCGTGTTCTCTGGCAGTATATGAGACCACTTGAGAGCTATGCAAGTGTCTATCAAAAACTCATGCTCTGGCAGGTTTTTTGACTGCTCTTCACACTCTGCTATGTCCAGTCGTGTTCTTTTTAAAGGCTCCTGTAGTAGATGTGTTACCACGTGTGGGTTTTTAGATAAACTAAAGCATGTGTGCACCCTATATTTTTAAGAAGACTGTCCCTTATTTCTGAGAACACCTCATGGTGCCCACAGTAGTGAGACGTTCAGCAAATGGTTATTTTCTTAAGTCCTGTCAGTTTAAATTCAGGTTTTCAATTCCGGTTATAAATGCGTGATAATACATATTCTAGAAGGCACAGAGATCTAAGTTAAGTGCTATGAAACGAGTGACTAGGCTGGTTCATCCTGATGGGGACCCAGTCCTGCTCCCCAGACGCACGTGTGGTCTGGTGCTACATCCCAAGTCTCCCCACAGCATTTTAGTCCTATGCCACAGGCGTCCCTGGGTGTCTGAAGGTTTAGCATAAGCACCAGAGTTTTGAAGTGTGTCAAGATTGGTTTTACTTATTTCATCACAAGGAACATTTTCTTCCAGCCATTCCAAAGTAGTAGATATTTCTGTGTGAAAAGAAATATATATATATATATATATATATTATTTTTACTGTACCTAATACAGAAAGTTTATTAATATATAAAATCAGTGAAAAGAAACGTTGTTAAAGGGACTTTATGGTTAAGTTGTGCTACTAAAAACCTATGATATTCAGTGAAAAAATCTTGTTAAAGGGACGTTATGTTATGTTGTGCTACTAAAAACCTATTAAAATCAGTAAAAAAAACGTTATTAAAGGGACGTTATGGTTCGAAGTAAAACCGAAAACCCCCTGAAATTCGCAAGTTATGGTAAGCTAAGCAACCATAACACCACCGTGCACTGCTAAGACTAAGACCCACAACATCAAAGATGACATCACACATGTCATTGATAACATCACTGATGAATCACATGTGCATTTACTTTTCATGAAAAGTCTGTACAAGGGATTCTTATTATAATGTGGACAAAAAAGTGTCAAGGATCATTGGAATATTATGAGCTACGTAGTGCAATAAGCAATATGCATGCCACTCAACCCCAAATTCCCTGTATGTAATGCGCGCTGTCCACTGACCACTGACACAATCGAAAAATCTGAGTGTGGGGGATGAAAAATTCAATAGTGTGCCCATTTCTACTTTGAGGTTGGCTCTGAAAAGGTGTCAACCCAGAAAAAATAACCTTGGCATTTCGAAGGCCTTTCATGATTGCCTGAACCACATTTTGCAGATCTTGCCAAAAAATAGGGCCACTAACATAGCCCAAATGCACAGCACCACCGTGTAGGACAACTTAATGTGGACTATGAAACCTATGGGAAGTCCTGTTGACTTTTTGCCATTACAGTTGCATAGCAGCTCAGCTTTACCGTATTCACAGAGCTTTGAGAGTTTTCTTGGCAGTGTCCGTATTACATAATTCTCAGGTCCTTCATCAAGTCAAGCCTCAGATGAAGAGCCGTTCAAAGCTCGAATCATGTGTCAGGCTGTTCCTTGAATAAATCCCTTGGATTTCATGCTCTTATTTTCAATTTTTCTTGGTGCAGTGAGAATGGGACTTGCTCGTGTTCGACTATGAAACCTAGCCACATCCTGACAAACTACTAGAATTGCCTGCAAATTCAAATCAGGCACAGTGCTCCACACCACATCCACTCCTTTTGTGTCAAAATGGTTAGCCACATTCCTAGATTTTGCATACGGCTCCAAACCATTCACAAACATATCTCCAACCACCACCAGACTTTCTGCACTTGAACCATCTTCACTACACACAGCCTCTCTCAATACGAAGCAGAACTTCAACACCTGATTGGCTAATCCTCAAAATACACTCTCACTTCATGCTCGGAAACACTGGATGTAGCATGTCCTTTCTGCGAACAGCCGTGCTGTCCAAGGAGTGCGTGAGTAGCCCTTCTACCCTTTTTACTGCACTCTGTGCACCATTTCCTCATTGGCTACTGTTAAGCAGTCACACAATCATCCACCAAACACATCCAATAACTCTACATCTAACTCTGTCATTACAGATCACCACTTTAGAAGTACTATTGATCACTCTTAGTACAATTCGACTGTCACTGCAAAGGTCCTAGAGCAACAACTACTATACAACTTCCCAAGATTTCTACTTACAGATTCAAGCACATCCACATGCAAGTACACAGACTACAGGTACACACAGCCAAGATGAGTACATACATCTTCATTCAAGCACACACACACAGACAATATCATTAGAAAGGCTCGCAGACCAAACAACACCACTGCCTCTATATCAAATCCTTCTGCGTTATCATCCACACCTTCACAAAGGCATACATTGAATGCTTTTATGTACAATCTGTGCCATTTACCCTGTAAAAAATAGCACAAAATGCATATGAATCTTTCTTCTATCTCGTAACAACTATTAACATAACATTAAAAAAACAAGTGTGCTCTATACTTTTACTATTATACTCATTTGAAAAACATATTCAACTAACAGATTATAAATAAAATATACAGGATGCACATAGGCAAAGATAAGTGCAAAACAATGTCTACATTAACAAAAGTGCAATAAACACACATATGCACTAACTTCTTTCTTTTACACTTTCAGTAAACACCAGTCACCTGAAAAGTAGCAGCGTCTGAAGTACGAACAAGGACTTTGAAGAAACCTACTCTTTCCATGCAAAAAAGTAAGTACAAAACTAACATAATGTTACTCAAACACACTAGCATTTTTAGTGTTGTAGAAGAAACAAATATATTAAACCTTTACCATTAGATGTAGTATTAGTGCTTCCCCTTGCCAGCTACAAACTTTATATTGTCATCTAAAGCTCAGTATAGTAACACACAAATACAAGAATAGCCTTCCCAACATGATGTACCTGCCCATTGCACAATCACACACCTCCACAATCATACTCACCATCATACTCAAGACACTCACGCACAAAGCACGCATACAATGCACAACAGCCAAACCCACACTTTGTTTTGTTTCTCCAACAGACCCCAAAGAATGCCTAACAAAAAGCAACTCCGTAGAAAGCAACGCAGAAGTAGAGCAAATCAAAATAAAAGTGTCCAAAATAAGCATCCATCTCTAGCAAATTTTGTACAAAAAGTGCTAACAAAACTGCTAATACAGTCATTAAGCGAAACAAAACAAGCTTCCAGTAGAGAAACGTTCCCTCCTCTATCAAAATGTAAAACCAACCAGAAAGTGATTAAGAAGACTTCAACTACCACTACTGCTAAAACTGGACCTATAAATCTTGATGTAGTGGCAAGTAAGCATACCAAAAAAAATGTTTTACAAAAAATGTTCTGCCACAGAGTCCTTCAGAACCTTTTCAAAACAGGAGAGAAATCATGGACAACCCTTAAAACCTACCTTAGAAAATTAATCCTACAAGGTCTCATAGACAGTGCAATCCTTCTCAAAAGGACGTTAATTATTTTAGTTTTAAACAGGATGAAACCACTAACAAAACTAACTACTAAACTACAAAACAGACTCAATAAACAGAATGTCACCAAAAATAGATTCTTAAACATCTGTGGAGGTGAATGGAGTCACACCATGACCAAAGAACCATATTTTAATGAAGAAGCATATAAACAAAAGCCAACAAACCCAATTGCCATACATAGCAGTTGACGAGGGTATGAAAAACTGAATAACACCATTATGGAACAAGAAACTCTGCTCACAAAAATATCCCCAGAAAACTCGTATAACCTCCACAATCTACTGAACCAAAATGTCCAGTCTACAAATGGCTGTGCACATCAATGTGTAACATTGCCAAAAAATCTTTCAAATCTTTACACCATTTCCTCAATCAGTGTGTAAAGAGCAAAGACAAATTGAAAGTGAAACTCCTACAAAATACGGATGCCTGTCCAGTGCGTAAATACACAGGACTACAAGGACATTCATTAGCCTGCATTTCAGAACCTATTTGCAAAAGCACCTTGCATCATATCAAAATGATATCAACACACGATTCAACTATCAGAAATCTGGTTCATAAACTGTACTATGCTAAAAGTCCTGCTTTAGCACTAGCCAACTTAAATAACAATCTTCTACATGGTACAGCCAAACAACTACTCGAAGAAATAGACCATATCCAGAGAAAATATTTTGGAATTGAAAGCCACTTACAAAATGAAATAGATGTACAACAAACTAGCAACTACTTTACAAATAGCAACCTTCTATTAAACACATACAAAAAAGAAATACTAAAGTTTAAAAGTACCTCAGTTCAAGTATCAAACCATGTCTGCGTGTGTTGCCGCAGGACTTCTTATAAAATTACCACAAAAACTATAGATATAACGTACAAAATAGAAGACAACGAAGATTCAAAATGGTTCCAATTAGCTCTCTACCTTATAGCAGAAAACAAATATGACATTACTGTCTCCTTAATACTTTGCAATTACTGCACTGCAAAACTTAACAACCAAACGCCTTCACATGCTATCACAAATAACATGGAAGATTATTTATATTCCCACTACCAAAACCCATGCAACAAATAAATGTAAATGAAAGCATCATAATTCAAACAGTGCACCAATTTCAAGCAATAATACGCCTCCAACCAAAAACAGCAAAATAACCTCACTCTGAATTAGTCAAAGGCATTTGTGGCAAAGTAGTTTATTTACCGTTAGATCTCACAGATAATGCACACACTCTAAGAGTGCAATGGCCAATAGATCAGTCTTAAATTGTCTTAGTAAATGGCGTACCTACAAAAGACAAAAAAAAAAAAGTTGGCAACAACTCGTGGACTTACATAAACTTAGACAAGCCCTGCAATATCTAAATAACAACAATGCATACTACAAAGACATTAATATTAAAGAAAGCCTTAGAGAAAGCATTGAAATAATTCAAGAGTCACCAGAAACTGGTCAATTTGAACTTCTAAATCCTACTACAGAATCCAATATTTTAGACCATTATACAATTCATCGTTTACACTCTAAAGACGCTATAGATGATACACTTGATACATACCAAATATGACAAGCCAAAGGATCTCCAATCAGCATATGGGAAAAAAGGATGGAAGCACAGGTCTTTCCGCTACTCTTTCCTACTGGAAAAGGAGGAAGGTATGATGATAGATCCACACAGATAACAGCATCAGAATATCGCTCTCTACGAATGTATTCTGACAACCCCAAATTCAGACAAAACATGGAATACATATTCCTCCTTCTCTTTGAAAGTGAACTAGCAACTCTATGCTACGGAGTTGCTCACACATTAAAATCAAGTACCCATTTAGAAAATATGTCAGGTATGCAATTATTACAAAAAGTGCAAGAAAAAGATGAGGTTTTACAGCCAAGTATTACAAATCTTTTAGCAAACATGCGTGGCACAAAAGAATACTGGTTCTGCCGTCACATAGATGTACGCTGTATGATAAGAAACCTTGGCCCACCCACTTGATTTACAACATTAAGATGTGCAGAATATGCATTGGAATATTTACACGATTTGCCACACATAGCAAACAAAAATAAAACAAACATAGATATAAAAATACCAGGATAAATCTGCTCTCTAGATCCTGTATATGTATCAAGATATTTCCATCATCGCTTCATTCCTATGCTACACTTTATTTGTAATAAGACTTTCCTCCCCTCAGAGAAGTTCAACACTTCTTTCAGAGAAAAGTACAGCACACATCCACATGCTATTATGAATTAAATATGCTCCTAAATTTGGTCAGGACAGTGATGCCACTGTTTTGCAGTTCATCCAAAAATATGTCACTTGTAAAATCCCCTCACAATCAGAACATAGTGTCCTTCATGCACAAAGTTTACAATTTCAAAGACACAAATGTGGGAAATATTGTCATTGCAAATATCCAAACAAAGGGAAATACTACACCAAATGCCGCTTTGGTTTCCCCAGACCAGTTTCAGCAACAGGTCAAGTAAACAACTTAATGTCTTCAGTAATCCCTAGTGTCAAAGGTAAATCACCTAAGAACACATATTACATAAAAAGAACAGAAGAATCAAAACACATCAATGATTACAATGCAATCATTGCCCTCCTATGGAATGCAAACATAGATGTGCAGTACAATGCAGACAATTCCACTGCAGTTGCCTACGTAACCAAGGCAGAGCTCCAGGACCTCTGGGATGACATATCATCTGACAAAACACGATCACAGAAATTATACAGCTTAGGCATAAAAATGATCTCTCATGGAGAATGTCGCTGCTATGAAGCTGCAGACCATTTAATAGGTACTGTCTTGCATGGACAATCTGGAAATATATTATGGCTGAGTCTTGGTCCTGCTAAATCTAGAAAAATAGTCCTCAAACCATATGAGGACATAGACACAATATCCATAAATGATCGCACTGTCAAGACATTTTGAAAAACAATTTGCTGGACACATACTACCCAAACAGGAGTACCACTTTGGAACCCATGTGTCTCCACCACGTAGCCCAAAACTTCGTATACAACAATAATGTTAAACCAGATGCAGAGGTAGATACAGAGTGGTAAATTGTGAAGGCAGCTTAGAGAAACTTACCAAACGCAGCTTAATTAATCATATCAATTGTCATTAAAAACTTCTCAACATAAAGAACTAATTACATGTCCCTGCTACAACTTTTTAAACCATGGAGAAAATAAGGAGAGTTACTCGATACATATGACTCCTATGAAGATGCTTTCAAAGCAAATTAAAGCACTTTAACAGATGTAAACTTTACACAGTACCAAACAATGATGCACAATGAACAGCAACACGAAGAAGAACTCCAGGCCCAGCAACAAGTGGACACTCCCGACAGTAGTCAGCCTTCTGTAACAGGAAGCCAAGAACCACTTGGACAGCCACTAATAGCAAATGAGGCAGAATTAGCCATGATAGAAGTAGAAAACACTATATGTCAGTATGAACAAGCTACAGAAGACTTTGCTGTACTGAAATCACAACTGAACAATGAGCAGCATAGAATTTTCCAAGAAATAACAAAACAAATTGACCCTGGTATGGAACATGAAAATAAAAACTGTACCTGCCAAGACTACAAACCTATACTTCTATACATGAGTGCTGAAGCTGGTTCAGGCAAAACATTCTTTTTTTTTTTAAAACTTCAATTTTTATTCAGGTTATCATCAGCAAGTTCCTTCAACAATTGACACACAACAAACTGTCCCCACAGGTTTAGCTGCCTACAACATAGGCAGTGTCACTTTACACTGATTACTACTCCTTCCAGTAGAACACCAAAACAAATTAGACTATTATAAACTTTCCAAAGAAGCTGCAATGGAACTACGCAGAGTGTTAAAACAAATGAAAATGCTACTAATAGATGAAGTTAGCATGGTCTCCAACCTAATGTTGGCTTTGATTCACCTCAAATTACAAGAGGTCCTGAAAACAGACTATGAAGAACTCTTTGGAGGAAAACACATTATTGTTTTCAGAGATCTTATTCAATTGACACCAGTGAAAGCTGAACCTATTTTTGAAACCTTAGGGCACAAACTGTGCCGTAAAACTGTGGGCAGCATAGGAAATGTCAACCGTTGGAAACATTTCCAATACAGAGAATTAACTGAAATCTCAAGAAACACAATCAATATTAAAAACCAAGCACCTCCATACACTCTATGGCCATAACTCATGTGCTACTGATGTCATGCAACAATTAGCACACAAAAATTTCAGTTGTATGCCCTTGATGCCAACTCTTGCAAGCTGTTCCAAATTCAATGAAATCATTTTGAAAAAAGAAATGCAACCAATAATTGAAATTTGCTCCACAGCTAAACTGGTCGTACATGGCATGACACTACCCATGTGTCAACAAGCCACAACAAGACTAAATGCCCTAGAAATCTCTACCTCCAACACAGCTGGTTTGGAGAAAATATTAAAATTACCTTTAAACTGTTGAGTAATGTTTAAACATAACCTTGACGTGGAGCAAGGACCAGTTAATGGAGCACTTGGTACAGTTGTTGGCTTTCAAACATACCCACGTGACAACAACATTCAATTTGTCAATTTTCTCTATGAAAAACTATCAGAAGTTAAAACGATAGGACGCTCAACAGCCCGTGTCCTTCTTTTCAAAGACATGTATGTACGCAGAGAACAATTTTCACTAATTCTAGCATACACAGTGACCATTCACAAATCACAAGGTCTTACCCTAGATAAAGCATTAATAGATATTGGTAGCACAGTCTTTAATGATGGCATGAGCTACATAGCACTGTCACGCTTGCGTACACTTGACTGGCTATTTCTAATCAACTTTGATGCAAGTAAAGTAAATGCTGATATTTCTTGTTTTCTAGAATACAATAGGCTGCGTTCACTCCACACCCCATCTGAAAACCTATCCTGTTCCACAACAAGCAAAACATTGTAAAAGAAAACGACTTCTAACTGAAACGATACAGGATATTGCTACAATTCCTCAAAAGAAAAAAGAAACTAATACTTCATCAAGTACCGCAATCAAACAAGAATCTAGTGGTCAAAGTAACTCAACTACTTCTTCAAAGAAGCAACACACACTCCAAACAAATGACTTCCACACAGAACTATCAGGTACATTCAAATTTTCAAATGTAACTGCTGTAAATTGCTACGCAAATGTAGCAATACATATTCTATTCCAATTGCCACCAGTTATTGAGAACATTTACTTAACCAGTACAGACCAATTGTGTTTGCAAATGTTAGTCCTTCATATAAATGCAACCAACAATCCTGACAACACTTACAGTGTTCATGGAATAAGACAAGAATTGGACTACTGTGCTGGAATGTTCAAATTCACTATACACTCACAAGAAGATCCACAAGAATTTCTAATATACTTACTACAAGTACTGGAAAACAAAAACATACCCATAAATGAAATCTATGCACTCTCTGTAACCACGTGGCACAGGAAGAAGTCCCTAATGAACGTTTTGTGTATGTATCTATACCTAACTGTGAACCATTCCATTTCAGCAACTTATACAAGATGCAAACCATGGCAGATTATCTACTACCTGCAATTCAGATAATCACTCCACCTTATAAATACAGACACATAGTAAATGCGTAATAGTAATGCTTTTACGTTACAATGCAGATGGTACCAAAAACAACTGTAAACTGACTGAATTCACACATGGTCAAGTATCACTTGTAAAGAAAACCTTCACAACAATAGGTATAACCTACAACGCAGGAGCCACAACCAATGCAGGCCACTACACTGCATATAAAAAATAATTGTGTATGGTTCGAATGTAATGACAGTACCATTACTCTAAAACAGAGATTGGCAGCAAATCTTGTAAACGCTTACTTAATATTCTTGAAACCAAAATTGTATAACTAATCTGTGTATGAACATAAATAAAACTTCAACTTCAAAACTATGAACAGTTAGAATACACCAACAGGTATCTAACTGCCCCAAGATTATTCAACAAGCAAACGGATAAATGAATAGCACTAAAATGAAACAAGAAATAAACAGTTAGAATACGCCAACAGGTATCTAACTGCCCCCAAAAATCTGCAACAAGCCAACAGATAGATGAATACCACTAAAGTGGAAAAAGAAAGAATACACCAACTGCTATCTAATTGCAACAATATTAGCGCCACTTCCAAATGATAAACCATACACCTATTCAATTCCTCCTACTGAAATCAATGAAAGAAATATATTGTACCACAACGTAGAAAGGTTTTTTTTTAAAATCCAGCATGGATTTTTATCCCACAGACCCAATGATTTAATGAACAAACACACAGTACACTGGTTTTAACTATAGTACTTCTAAAGTACTAACTATGAGGGTCGGCAAAATACAGAAATGTCTACTATGCAATGCTCATTATAAACTACCTACACTAACATGTGATTTTTTATTTTCTCCAACTCCTCATGAAAAAACTGCATACAACCACAAAAAGTCAAACAGTAAGTATGTAATGATTGGACAAACACCACAGCATAACACACCCATTCAAGCAAACACCTGACCATAGAAAACTATCCAAATTGTTTGCTTCCATGGGTATCTTATGCTGCAGTGATAGTTGCCATACAATATCATCTTGACTGCATGGCCTGGCCAAAACTCTACATACAGCCTCAACAAAGGAAACAGTAAGTATATGAAAATTAGACTCTTGAACACTGCAACATAACACAGCCATGCAAAGGAACACCTCACCAATAAATACAACCCAAAATGCCTACAGTCTCCAATACCAACTCTCTGAACACAATCCAACAAACAAACACACATCATCTCACTATCCTATAAACACTATTACACTACTGCCAATCAGTACTCACAATTTTTTGAAAACATATTCCCTAAGCTGCCCACATACCACAGTCAAAATGTTTGGTAGCATTGGTGTGTTATGCTGCAGTGGTTAATGTTGTCTCTAAACCAGCTGTGTTAGAGATAGAGTTTTCTAAGGTATTTAGCCTTGTTGTGGCTTGTTGACACACACAAGGGTACACAATGTACGTCCAGTTTGTCCGTGGGGCATATTTGAAGTATTGGTTGCATTTCTTTTGTTTCATTAAATTTTGACCAGCTTGCAAGAGTTGGCATCAATGACATACAGTTTACATTTTTGAGTGCTAATTGTTCCATGACATCAGTAGCACATGAGTTATGGCCATAGAGTCCATGGATGTGCCTGGTTTTCAATATAGATTGTGCTACTTGAGATAGTGTTAGGAAAGATTTCATATTGTAGGTAATTTTCCTTCCATGTGGCAATCCCCAAACTTTTTGCTGTTGTTTTACACCCTGATCTAGACTTTGCCATAGAAGCGCATCCTTCCGCCGCACTCCTCTGGGCTTTCGCTCCATTCTTACATGGAAACTGACATGCCCTTAAGACAGTCAGTACCGGGAAACATTGTTTTCCGTAGTTGTTTTCTCATGTTGCAGCTTTCGCGCAACATGGCACAAGAGTGCACCGTAACTTACATTACCGCGCTCTTGGGTCTCTAGTCATTCTACAGGCCCTTGAAACTCTCTTTGGATTGTTAACGAACGGTGCAAGTGAATCACTGACGGGACTGGTGGCAGCGATCATTTCTTTGTGTTTTGAGCTCCTTTTTGCTGTTTGAGCGCGTTTCTCGTGCTGAGCCCAAAATGGTGGCCTGGCTTCCAAAATGGCCAGACCACAAGGCTCTTTGTCCTGCCCGCTGACCATCTTTCCCCCTTCACCTTCCCCAGGTCGAGCCGACCCAGGGCCTTCCTTATTTGGGCATGTACTTTCCCGCAAAACACAGATGCTTTCGTGGGCTTCTACATGCCTTGTGTGTGCCTCCTGGGTGTGGCCCGGGTTGTCTGGTCCCAATACACATCCTGGGTGCCAGAGAGTCTAGTGTGTCTTGAATGCCTGGGACCACCGTGGTCCGTGAAAGGTCCACGTATGGTGTGAGTGTTTTGTGAGCAGATCTCCCATTGGGTCCTCTCCGTTTTGGCGTGAAGGGAACTCTGGATAAGAGGAGGCTGGAAACAGCACTACCATGTCGATCTCCTGAGTTCTCACGAACGACGGATACAGGATCCAAGTATCCTGCAACTAAGAGGCTGAACCGAGGAATCGCTGGGGACCCGCTGAAGGACTGCTCCTCTGCACTGCTGTCGCTCTGTGAAACCATTCTGCCTCTGATCGAACGAGAAGGCCTGTACTGGTACTTTGACCCTTTGGAATAGTGGGAACAACTATTCTCGGCATCTTCATCATCTCCTGCACGTGAACCTTTCGAAGCGTCTCTGGGCCATCCAGTGGACTGACCGCGCTTGAGTAGCGGAGATCTGTTTGCCCTCCTTTGTTCACCGCTCTGAACTGCCTGAATTCCTTGAAGAGACTCCCCTTGGCCCTTTGGCACCAGCGTGTGCAGGTACTTTTGAGCACAAGGCTCCACTCTTCGTAGGGCTCGGACTTCCTTCTAGTTAGGTGGCCGCTGAAGGCGACAGGGTCTAATGATTCCTTGCACTGCCTGTTTTCCTCCCCATCTAGGTGGTCTGCATATTTCGTGCTTCGAACTCTTTAGACCCTACGGTAATTGTATATATATTGTATTTGATTGTGATGTGTTGGTTTACTTGAGCTTTATCGTGATTCTTTACTATGGTCAATATTACAAAGGGCTTGTAATAAGTATGTCGATATTTTTAATATAACACCTGCCTGGAGTGATTTGTAAGTGTCCTTGTTGTGTGTGCTCATTGCGGGCTTTCAGTCACCCTCACCCCTCTTGAGACCTAGTCTTGACCGCCGCCATCGCTACCCTGATTGGTTTGACTTGTCCAGAGGTTACCCTGTTCCAAGAAACTAGGCTGGCCTTCTGAACCTCTAGCCCTCCAGGACAGAGTTCAGAAATCCATTTTAACAGATAGTACACCAATTATAATACTTTTTAAAATGTTGGTGTATGTGAGGTCTTCAGACTGACGCATGTTTTCAGTTAATTCTCTGTATTAGAAATGTTGCCAAAGGTTGACATTTCCTATGCTGCCAATAGATGTATGGCATAGTTGGTGCCCTAAGGTTTTTAAAATAGGTTCACCTTTAACTGGTGTTAATTGAAGAAGATCTCTGAAAACTATAATGTGTTTTCCTCAAAAGAGTTATTCATAGTCTGTTTTCAGGACCTCTTGTAATCTGAGGTGAATGAAGGCTAACATTAGAGTGGAAACCATGCTTACCTCATCTATTAGCAGCATTTTCATTTGTTTGAAAACTCTGCGTATTTCCATTGCAGCTTCTGGAGTAAGTTTGTAATAGTCTAATTTGTTTTGGTGTTCTACTGGAATGAGTAATAATCGGTGTAAAGTGACACCACCTATCTTGGAGGTAGCTAAACATGTGGGGGCAGTTACAACAGCTGACAGTTTGTTGTTTGTCAATTGTTGGAGGAATCTGCTCATGATTTTCATTAAGAACGCTTTGCCTGGACCAGCTTGACCATTCACATATAGCAGTATAGCTTTGTAGTCTTGGCAGGTAAATGTTTTACTTTCATGCAGTACACCATGTTCAAATTGCTGTGTTATTTCTTGGAAAATGCTAAGCTGCTCATTGTTTAGTTGTGATTTTAGTAAAGCAAAGTCTTCTGTAGATTGCTCATACTGACACGTGGTGTTTTCTACTTCTGTCATGCTGTCATAACGAATTCTACCTCATTTCCTATTAGTGGCTGTCCAAGTGGTTCTTGGCTTCCTGTTGCAGAAGGTTGACTACTGCCAGGAGTGTCCACATCTAGTTATGCCTGGAGTTCTTCTTCTTGTTGCTGTTCATTGTGCAACATTGTTTTTTACTGTGTAAAGTTTATGTCTGTTATAGTGCTTTTGTTTGATTTGAAAGTGTCTTCAAAGGAGTCATATGTATCTAGTAAATCTTCTTCTTTTTTCCATGGTTTAAAAAGTTGTAGCAGGGACATGTAATACAGTTCTTTATGTTGAGGAGTTTCTAATGAAAATTTGATATGATAAATTAAGCTTCATTTGGTAAGTTTCACTAAGCTGCCTTCACAATTTTCCAATCTGTATCTACCTTTCTTCTCATCTGGTTTAATATTATTTTTGTATGTAAAGTTTTGCGCTATGTGGTATAGACACATGGTTTCCAAAGTGGTATTCCTGTTTGGGTAGTATGTGTCTAGTAAATTGTTTTTCAAAATGTCTTGGCTGTTGGGATCATTTTTGGCTATTGTTTCTATGCCTTCATTTGATTTCAGACCACTTTTTCTAGATTTGGTAGGACCAAGGCGTATCCATACTATATTTTCAGATTTTATATACAAGGCAGTACCGGTTAAACAGTCTGCAGCTTCATAGCAGCCACATTCTCTATTGGAGAGCATTTTTATGCCTAAGCTGTACAATTTCTGTGATAGTATTTTGTCAGATGATATGTCATCCCAGAGGTCTTCAGCTCTGTTTTTTTCTGCTTTGGTTAAGTAGGCTATGGCATATTGTGCAACTACAGTGGAATTGTCTCCAATCTACTGCACATCTATACTTGCATTACATGGAAGGGCAAGTAGTGCATTGTAATCATTCATTTATTTTGATCCTTCTGTTCTTTTTATGTAATATGTGTTCTTAGGTGATTTACCTTTGACACTATGTCTAACTGAAGACATGAAGTTGTTTACTTGACCTGTTGTTGAAACTGGTCTAGGGAAACCAAATCAGCATTTGGTGTAGTATTTCCCTTTGTTTTTATATTTGTGACAACAATACTTATTTGTGTCTTTGAAATTGTAAAATGTGTGCATAAAGGTCACTATGTGTCGTTTGTGAAGGGATTTCACAAGTTACATATTTTTGGATGAACTGCAAAACAGTGGCATCACTGTCCTGCCCAAATTTAGAAGCATCTTTAATCCACAAAAATGGATTTCTGATGCTCCTCTGGCTTGGTATTCTTTTCTCCAAAAGAAGTGTTGCACTTCTCCGAGGGGAGGAACAGTTTTATTACAAATGAAGTGTAGCATAGCATTGAAGCAATGATGGAAATATCTTGATACATTTACAGGATCTAGAGAGCAGAGTTCTCCTGGTGTTTTTATACCTATATTTGTTTTGTTTTTGTTTGCTATGCGTAGGAAATAGTGTAAATCTTCCCATGCATATTCTGCACAAATTAATGTCACAAACCAAGTGGGTGGGCCAAGGTTTCTTATCATACAGCGTATACCTCCATGACGTCTGAACCAGTATTCCTTTGTACCACGTATGTTTGCTAAAAGATGTGTAATGCTTGACTGTGAAACCTCATCTTTTTGTTGCAATTTTTGTAGTAATTGCGTAGCCGACATATTTTGAAAATTGGTACCTGATTTCAATGTATGTGCATCTCCGTAGCATAGAGTTGCTAGTTCACTTTCAAAGAGAACGTGGAATATGTATTCCACGTTTTGTCTGAATCTGGGGTCAATAGAATACATTGGGAAAGAGCGGTATTCTGATGCTGTCATTTGTGTGCGTCTATCATCGTACCTTCCTCCTTTTCTAGTAGGAAAGAGTAGAGGAAAGGCACATGCTTCTATACTTTTTTCTCATATGCTAATTGGAGATCCTTTGACTTGTCACATTTGTTACGTTTTCAGTGTATCATCTATGGTGTCTTTAGAGTTTAATAGGTGAAATGTATAATGGTCTAAAATATTGGATTCTATAGCAGGATATAGAAGTTGAACTTATTTCAGTGGTTTCCCTCAGGTTTTCTTCAATATTTATTTATTAGTAGTATTCATTGTTCTCTTTTAGATATTGCAGGGCTTGTCTTTATGTAAGTCCGCACGTTTTTGCCAATTTTTCTTTGTAGGTACTCCATTTAATTAAAGATTGATCTATTGGACGTTGCACTGCAAGGGTGCGTACATTTTCTTTGAGATCTAATGTCAAATAAACTACTTTGCCACAAATGACTTTCAGTAATTCAGAGGGAGGTAGTTTTTATGTTTTTGGTTGAAAGTGTATTATTGCTTGAAATGGGTGCAGTGTTTGAATTATGATGCTCTCATACAAGTTAAGTTGTTGCAGGGGTTTTGGTAGTGGGAATAATTCCAAGTTATTTGTGATAGCACGTGAAGGTGTTTGGTTGTTGTCAAGTTTTGCAGTGCAGTAACTGCAAAGTATTAAGGAGTCAGTAATTTTGTATTTGTTTTCTTATATACGATAGAGAGCTAATTGGAACCACTTGGAATCTTCATTGTCTTCTATTTCGTACATTATGTCTACAGTTGTTGTGCTATTCTTAATAAAAGTCCTGCAGCAACACACACACACATGGTTTGGTACTTCAGCAGATCTACTTTTAAACTTTAGTATTTCTTATGTGTGTGTATGTAGTAGAAGGTTGGCATCTGTAAAGTTGTTGCTAGTCTGTTGTAAAGCAATTGAATTTTTGTAAGTGGCTTTCACTTCAGAAATATTCTCTCTGTAGATACTCTATTTCTTCGAGTAGTTCTTTGGCTGTACCATGTACAAGATTGTTTTTTAAATTGGCAAGTACTAAAGCAGGACTTTTATGAACCAGATTTCTTATAGTTGAATAGTGTGTTGATATCATTTTGATATGGTGAAAGGCGCTTTTGCAAATAGGTCCAGAAATGGAGGCTAATGAATGTCCTTGGGCCTCATTAGGACCCAGGCGGTAAGGGGTTTACGGCGGCGTAAACAGCGCCGACCCTTACCGCCTGATTCCGAGGTCCCTTAGCGCCATGGAGGTTTTAACACCTGCTGGTGTTAAAATCCATGGCGCTAAGGGACCTTGTTGTTAATTACGCCACCGTAATTTACGGTAGCGTAATTAACGCCTTCCCCACTCCCATTATGCCCTATGGGGCAAAAGTGGGAATGGGGAAGGGTAAATGGGTTAATGGGGATTTACCGCCCCGCCAACCTCGGAATGGGGCGGTAAGTTCGCCAACCACCATGGCGTAAACGTAGTTTACGCCATGGTGGTAAAGGTACGACCCAGGCGGTAACTTACCGCCTGGGTCGTAATGAGGCCCCTTGTAGTCCTGTGGATTTGCGCACTGGACAGGAGTCCATATTTTGTAGTAGTTTTATTTTCAATTTGTCTTTGCCTTTCACATACTGATTGAGGAACTGGCAGCAGCACTACTACAATACTAGAATTCTACAGTGTTTGAGTAACAGTTAGAACATTATGGCAGTATTGCACTTACTTTTTTGGATGGAAAGAGTAGGTTTTTTCTGAGTTTTGGTTCGAACTTCAGGTGCTGGTGGTTTTCATGAGAGCGGTTTTCACTGCAATTTGTGAAAGAAAGAAGTTAGTAATTATGTGTGTTAATAGCACTGTTCTTAATTTTTTCATGAATTTGTTTGTTTTTGCAGTAGTAGTGATGTCTGATAACTGTGCATAGCATGTAGATGCACTTTCATTTGTCTATGTGCATTCTGTATATTTTACTTAGAATCTGTCTGTTGAAAGTGCCTTAGAAATGATTACAATAGTAAGCACACAGAGCACACTTGGCTTTTTTAAGACAGTTTTGTTGGATGTTAGGAGATAGGAGAAATATCTGTATGCTTGTCTTGCTATTTATACAGGGTAAATGGCAGGAACTGTGGGGAAAAGCATGCCATATATGCATTTGTGACGGTGTGGGAAATAAAGCAGAAGGATTTGATGGGTTCAGTAGCTTATTCCTCTCCAGGATAGTTGTAGGGGAGAAGTTTCAAATAAGAAAACCTTGAAATGGCAGCAAAGGGACAAAGCAAGTTTACCAGACTGCAGGTGATTAGCAAACTACTGGGTGATACTGTGGTGCTTGGAGATGGGAGAGTCTGAAATAAAGTAAGGGTTGCAATGAAGGGTGTGGTACATACTACTGTGACCCTCAAAATGCAAGGGTCAACAGAATCATGTATGGCCTGCGAGGCAGCTGGAGGGATGTGCTGCCCCACAGGAGTGCCTCTTGTGGTGGCAGGTGCAGAAATGGAGAATGCTGCAGAGGAACTCAACCTACTACATTTATCGCAAGGTACATCCTTATGAATAGCCCCACTGTGAAATGACTTTAGGTGTCGCTTCATTGAGGTAGTACTGTAGCTGTACAAACCTGGTTTGCCACGACTCAGCACCAACTGGCACTGAGTGCAGCACACCTTGTTTGCACAAGCTTTCGGTACTCCATCAAGAGTGACAAACAACCTCCACACCCAAGATCCATGGTGAGAGGTCTTCAACTACTTCATCCTCGTCATCCTCTTCATCCTCCTCTGCATCCTCATGCCTGTTCCCCTCTGCAGGCCCTTGGAGACGTGGTGGTGGTGGAGGGGTTGGGGTGGTGCTGAGACAGAAGTAGCACCATCAGCAACCATGGATGCCATCAGGACAGCTGTCAGGAATTTTTCAAAAGGAATTACTGCAGTAGCAAAAGCAGGTCCACCAAGGATCAATGTCCAGCAATGCTCTGTCTTGCTTGGAAATTCAAAAGCAGAATGAGGGTCAGCTCTGGGGTGTGGCCTTTTATAGGTGTGCTGGGAAGCGCTTTGCGGACATTCACACTGTCCGCGAACACTTCAACCACCAAATAAAGGGCAAAAAAGTTTCAAAAAGTATGTAGATCGCTAGGGACATTGTTTGGGACATGTGCAAGGGTGAACTTTCACAGGAAAATAAATTGAATTGCTCAAAAAAGCACTTTTTAGGTGTCTGGGGGCCCGGACTGTGTTCGCAAACAAGGACCCACACTTAGCGTGGGTGTGGTCACATGATGACATCACGAACACGTTCGCGAATGGGACTAGTGTCCATAGGACACCAAATGGTCGGGTGTACACATGCGTGCAAGTGTTCTACAGACAGTGTTTGTGCCCCCAAAATAATTAAAAGTGCGACACACGTTCGGCTGACAGATATGGACAGGCGTGATGTTCTTAGGCCCAAGTGTGTAATACGCATGCATGCAGGTGTTCTACGGACAGAGTTCAGGTCCCCGAACAAATTAAATGTGCATCACAACTTTGCGGACAGGCGGACAGGCTATGTGTTCTACGGACATATTCATTCTTGTTGTGGACAATGCTAACTGAGGGTATTTTCTAAGGAGACCTTATTTTGAATAGTTGCAGACATGCAGACAGATTTAGTGTCCTGCGGACACCTCGATTTTGATTGCAGAGAGTGTGAACAGGCATAGGGGGTCATTCCGAGTTAGGAGGTAAGGGGAAAACGATGCCGGAAAAGGATTACCGTCATCGTTTCCCGTTACGGACTATTCTGCCCTACCAGACCGTTATTTACGGCGCCGTAAAGTACGAGGTCATAAATAGCGGTCTAGTGGCGTGCGCCCGACACTCCATGCCGAAATTAGCGGCATGGCGTAAACCGGAGCTGATCCCAAGTAATGCGGACATGCAAAAAACGGCCTCCACAAGGCCGCAAAATACCTTACCGGCATGGAGTAAATAACAACATCGCCGAGAAGGTGTTAAGAACCATGAGCAGTGTTTCCAAGAGGAACATGTGCACTCAATCAGCACAGGTGGAGGCAATGGAGTCTGGCACAGCACAAAAAGAGCACACCCACACACCACACCCCCTCCCACACCAAGAGGATACCAATTGTAGCAGCATTCCTGAAGCTGGAGGCCCTGCTTGCAAGGCAGCAACTACAACAACAGCAACAACAACAACCACAGCCCCCACCACAGAGGATACAAAGGAGGAGAAGGATGGTGAGACAGGCCCAGCATGCCCTACCGGTACAGCCACCATTACCACGCCGCCAGCCCCCAATCCCCCGCATCAGAGCCACCCCCTTCAACCTCACACCAGAGCAGATCCACACCCTGTACCGGCTTGACTGGGACACCATTACCACATAGTAGACCTGATACATGACAATATAGTGAGCCTCATAGAAATCAGCACTGCCATCCCCCCTCTACTGAAGGTAGTGTCTGTGCTCCACTTCCTTGCCACAGGCACCTACCAGCATACAGTCGGACACATGCATGGCATTTCACAGCCCATATTTTCCCGGATACTCAACCAAGTGCTGGATGCCCTCCTCAACCACACAAGGGACTACATATCTCTACCCCGGACTCCCCAGGAGATATATGATACATGCTTGCCAGTGCATGGAGTTGCCTTCCATGCACTGGCAGGCATGCCAAATTGCATAGGTGCCCTCGACTGCACCCACATTGAATTGGTGGTCCCGCATGCCATGGAGGTGCTGTATCGCAACCTCAAGCAATACCACTTCATCAACGTCCAGATGGTGTGTAATGCCAGTAAAGCCATCACACATTGCAATGCCCGATACCCCGGATCAACTCATGACTCCTTGGTCCTGCGGAACTCCACACTTCCACGCTACATGGAGCGACATGCCGGACGACGTGCCTGGCTGCTTGTTGAGTAACCTGAATGGGCCATGGCAGTGCATTGGGGCTGTGAGTATGTTGGCTGCCTACTTCACCTTGGTGGGAAAGGGGGAGGAGATGCCTACTTCACCTGGGTGGGAAAAGGGGGGGAGATGCCTACTTCACCTGTGTGGGAAAGGAGGGGAGATGCCTACTTCACCTGGGTGGGAAAGGGGGGGGATGCCTACTTCACCTGGGTGGGAAAGGGGGGGAGATGCCTACTTTACCTGGGTGGGAAAGGGGGGGATGCCTACTTCACCTGGGTGGGAAAGGGGGGGAGATGCCTACTTCACCTGGGTGGGAAAGGGGGGGAGATGCCTTCTTCACCTGGGTGGGAAGGGGGGGAGATGCCTACTTATCCTGGGTGGGAAAGGGGGGGTGCCTACTTCACCTGGGTGGGAAAGGGGGGGGGATGCCTACTTCACCTGGGTGAGAAAGGGGGGGAGATGCCTACTTTACCTGGGTGGGAAGGGGGGGAGATGCCTACTTCACCTGGGTCGGAAAGGGGGGGGAGATGCCTACTTCACCTGTGTGGGAATGTTCACGCCAGTGCACGATGTGCACCTCACAGAACACAGTGCCCCAAGGCAAGTGACACGGCACATGACTACCTAACCACACAGTGATGATTTAGAGCCGACACCTAACACAACATGACTAACAGGAAACCTGCCCAAATACCACAACACATGCACCACTCATCTGCGGCCCTTACACACCGTAAGGGCATCCTGCACCATGCAGTGCAATAGCACCATGTCGCAGACTCCTGCATCTCACCACACAGGACAGTCATTCCTGGGAGTGCATAGAAGTGAGTCCAACAGGGATCCCACAGCGTGTGCCTGGTCCTGCACACCCATAGGATTGCTGCAAGTCACCATGGCACAGATCAGTGCAGAATGATGAGTATGCTACTAACTACATAGAAAAAATGTAAGGGACGCCTGATTTCTTGTCTGTGGCCCTTCACGCAATTTATAATGTAATAGAAGAGATTAGACCAACCAGACCAGAGATAACATCTGATTATTTTTTAAATCATAATCATTAACTGTTTATTTTACAAAGAACACACCAAATTGTAAAGTGACAATTCTATTCATGTAAAATATGGCTCAATAAACTAAAACAACACATCCCTCCATACAAACTTCATTCACAACTTCTTCATGCACTCATCATATTCGCAAAAGATAGAAAAAATGATATCTTGTTCGTATCACAATGGCAATTCAAGCAGTTGTTAATTATACACTTGATTAATTTACAATGTGCCCCTCTGTCTATATTCAGGGGGTTGGAAAACTGTTTGTCAACATGTTTCGGTTGTTACATTTATTATTTGTTGCAAGCAGCTCTGGCCTCAGCATGAGAATGGATCCGCAGAGTTTTCCAGTTGGAGTGGGGAAGAGGGTGGGGGCCATGTGCTCTGAGCTACAGCGGCGAGCAAAAGGGAGAGATGCATTTTGTACTATCGCAGTGAGGCCTAGTTACCAAGATGGAGTCGAAAGGGGGTACAGAAAATGGATGCCCTGTGTCCTGCTTGATGGTCCCATCTACGCGAATATAACCAAAAGTTAGTATCGCATAAGGGCGAGGGGCGTACCCACCACTAGAGGCTCATGGTCCAAGTTTTTGTACTGAGAAGTGGTGGCCCCTCGCTCCCACACATTCCCCCCTTTCGTTACATCTAAAGTAACGAATACTTCTACTTTTTATTCTTTTCATTCTCCCTTCGGTAGTACTCAACCTCTGCCACCGCCTCGTCCCACGCGGGGGTGCCTTTTATGGGCATCCAAGCTCTGCAAACGCTTCTAAGGCTGTTTCCTCTTCTGGCATATTCATCTGGGGTATACATTAAGTAAATACATCCATCTCCATCTAGATCTACCCATACTTCTTGGTACCATTGCAACTCTCTTGGTTCCTTTATCGTTGTGTAATGCAAATTATCCACTATATCCCCATATTGCCTGTAAATTGCTGTCATTCTGTATTGTGGTGTGGTGTACTCTCCTGTTTGCATTTGTGCATCTATCATGGTAGCTATCGTTGGCAGTCGGCCCATTGTCATCATCATCATAGTCGATGTTGGCATGCTTTTCTCACAACACCGTAGTCCCAGTTGGCACACACAAAAGAACAGGAGCACAAAAACGATGATGGGGATCAGTATTTTCATTGCCACATTTACCCATGATAGAATCCAGCGGAACAAATTGTCAAACCATTTACTTTCTTCGGCTCCTCCATCCGCTCTCATTGTCTCCCCTAAGTTGTGCACTGTGTTTATCACATGGGAGAGTGTCCCGTTATCAGCGTCTTCAGTTGGCACGAATGTGCAACACGCCCCTCCAATTTTTCGGCAAACACCACCGTCCATCACCGTGAGGAGATCGAGGACATATCTATTTTGCATTGTCATTAGGCGCAGCGCGCAGAGCTCAATTTTTGTCACATTGAACCCCTCTTCAGTGTCGTTGGCAAATTGAATAAGCTCTCACGTACTATCTGCAACCATTTGGCGTTTGCTCGTGCTTGCAGTCCAGGGGCAAGAAGTGAGGCAAAGAATGTCTGCTGATGAAAAGAGCTTGTATTTCTGCGGGATCTCAGCAAGGAGTTTCGATGATTCGGATGAGATGTAATTGGAGGACCTTTTACTTTGTGTCAATCTTTTCTTTAGTTCATATTCTGACAATTGTTCATATGCTGGAGCTTCTTATTAGTTGGGGCGCTGCCGATGGTTTAGCCGATTGCCCTGCTGCCGATATGCCAGCTGAATGCTCTGCTGCCGATATGCCAGCCGATTGCTCTGCTGACCCTTGGATGTGGCCATCTGGTATTACCATCAGGGCCTTGTGGAGGATGGCTAAAGCACAAGTTCCTTTCCACGATGCGGGGAGGTGCAGGTAAGCTTGCTTGCCGCAAACCCAGTACATGTCCATTAGTGCAGCGGTGCCTTTCTTCATGTCGGGAATTATTACTGTTTTGTTACATCTCCTTGCTTCCCCCATGTTTACTTTCCCCTCCCCACGGAAACACAGTTCATGTGGCACTTCTTTTTGTGTTTTCATAGGTTTTTCTAATGCTGTGACCCATGTTAGCTTTGCGACATGTTGCGACCAGACGGGGGTCACATGCCCCTTTTATCCATTGGAAAATGTCATTTGGTAGGCCCTGAAGCGCTTCGGCTTTGCATTGTATTGTTTCTTCGTGCCATTTATTTTCTGTAAATCGTGTCCCCTTGATGACAAGAAATGGTTCCTCGAGGCAAATTACTCCTTGGCGCCGGCTTGTGCATCTTTTCTCATTCTCCAGCTTTTCCAATGTGACAGTGTGCGCATGGAATGTGCTCTTTATTCTGCATAAAACCAGATGAATTAAACATTGGGCAGGGCACTTCCTGTGGTACTAACATTTTCGGTGTTCCTGATGCATGTGGGATGAGTGAACAGACCTAGCAGCTCTCATTTTTTGCTTGCTTCTCCGTGGCACTCATGTCAGAATACCATTTATTTGATTGATCAAGGTGGCGGGGATCTTCTATTTCATCTAACCACAGGTTGTGATAGATGTCGTATCTTCTCCCTCCCGTCCCCCTTTTTCTCCTCCTCCTCCCTTCCTGATCATTGTTTTTCACCCTTTTGTAATGTATTGGAAACATCCCAGCCCATGTTGTATCATTACTATTCAATATGGCATGTGTGTCATCATCAGTACAAGCAGTATTGTGTGAGGTAGGGTTTATGGTTGTCTGTGCATTAATACTAGTGTTAATTAAATCATTTGTCCAATAATAATCTCCATCATATTTGTTATATCCATAAGCATTACTCATATTTACATCGAAATGTAACACTGGCACACTTGTTGATCCCACAGTGATGTATTCTGAGGGTTGCATTCCATCTGTTTTGCTAACATTCATTTCATGTGACTCCTGCCATATAGTCTTCACCCCAGTCCATATCATTTGCGATCCTTCTCTTATCATGTTAGCCCCGCTCCCCCCCCTTTGCATGTTATCAACAAGAGATAAAATGGTATAGTACCAAGCTGCAAAAAACAACATTACTGACATAAAAATTGCAGCACATTTCAAAACGCATTCAACATCACTGAACCTTGTAGCCCTATTGGCGACCCTATCGCTATCTAACATTAATTCGCTCTCTCCGATGGTGGTTCGTTGGTCCATAGTTCACCGGGAGGGGAGATATAAATTTGTTAAGTCATCACAATATATACATTTATTTACATTCTTGTTCAACTTCACGTTTAATCATTATTTTCAGTCTGGCTTGTTCTGTTACTCTATTGCTCATGTACTTTTGCTGTAGAGACAACCATCAAAAAATAAAGGTGCGAGATAGAGAGGGAGAAATAGGTGAGGTATATAGACAATATGCTGGCCAATTGAAGAGGAGAGGGGTAAGAGACAGAAAAGAAAGACGGAGGAAGTAAGCTGTGCAGAACAAAATACATATCATCACTTTTATCTCTGCATATTCTTTTACTGACTCTTTTGTTATTTTCTTTCAACCTCAGTTGTTGTCCCAGTAGCACTGTCTTGCTCCTCCTGGGGGATTGTACTACTGTGTGCCCTCCTCACATTGGATAAGTACACCTAATACTTCAATCCCTTCACCTTCACTGCGGTGGGTGTACTATAAATGACCTCGTAGGGGCCATGAAACATGGGTGAATTCCACCTTCCCACAAAGCTGCAGACATACACATGTGCCCCCGGCATTAGTGGCCCGCTTGAACTATCTGTGGCCTGTGTAGTAGTTTCAGTCGTCACATTTTCAGTAAAAGGCGGTGCTATTTGTCGCGCTATGCTGCGTACTATGCGTGTTAACTGGGTTAGGTATTCCTTGAACTCTTCCCCCAGCACTGTGGCAGCCCCGTGTGCATCCGATGCTCTTCTAATCGGGGATACTGGTGTGTGTATTCTCCTCCCAGTTACAATTTCGTGGGGGCTTATATGGTGGTCTTTACACGGTTGCGTCCTGAGTTGGAACGGTGCTAGGGGCAAGCAATACACCCAGTTCTTTTTCAATGTTTTACACAACTTGGACAATTTACTCTTTAATAATCGTTGATCTTTTCTATCACCCCATTCGCCATTGGGTGATAAATTGAGCATAATTTGTGCTTCACCCCCAAGAGTGATGTCACTTCCACAAAGAGATCATTCACAAAGTGCGTACAATTGTCTGATCTAATCACATCGCATATCCCCCATCGTGAAAACACCTCCCGCACGAGAAACTTGGCCGCACATTTCGCGTCCGGGTGGGGACATAGGCCCGCTTCCACCCACCTTGAAAAGGGGCACACCACCACAATCAAATATCTTGCACTTTTACACCACTCTCCCATATCAGCATAGTCTATGTGGAGCTCTCTAAATGGTCATGTTGGTCGGGGCAAGTTACCACGCAGTGTTCTTAATGTCATTCCAGAATTATATGTTTGGCATGTTATACATTCTACAATGAATTTTGATGAGTGCTCTTGTAAATTGGGGATGAACCAGTGTTCCTGAATGTCTGCAGCATTGTGTTGTTTCGCTACATGGCCGGGGAAATGCAACTGTTGGAATGCTATTTCTAGTAACTCTATGGGCATTACAACGTCTCTTGCCTCCAAATGAGATCTGTGGCTGATTGTGTACATCCTCGTTTGCTCCACAGTTCTTGCTCCTCTTGGGACGCTCGTTTTTGTAACTCTATTATCTGCGCTATTGGGGTATTATTGCATGCTTACTCTCGTGGGTCTGTGGTGGTTGCTTTTGTGATGCACTCAAGTGTTGGTGTCACATTGAAATATGAGGCTTCCTTTGCGGCTGTGTCGGCTGCCGCGTTTCCCAATGTGATTGCGTCTGTGTTGTTGGCATGGGCTTGGCATTTCACCACTGCCACTACCGATGGTACTGCCAATGCATCTATCAGTTCATTCAACAATGTTGCATGCTGTACTGGAGAACCGTCTGCCCTCCTGAATCCTCTTCTACGCCACTGTGACAGCCCTGAGTGCACCGTGGTAGTTGCATAGGCTGAGTCTGAGTATATTGTCACCACACAGCCTTTGGCTGTGTGCAGGGTTTCAATCAAGGCAGTTAATTCCGCTGCTTGTGCTGAATAATGGGATGGGAGGCCTTTTTTGTACAATTGTGTCATATTCATCTTCTTCCGAGCGCACTACCGCCATTCCAACGTGTTTCCCCTGTCTGGGGGTTTATTGATGCTGACCCATCTATGAAATATATTTCTCCCTCCTGTAGGGCATTCTCACTTGCTTTCGGGATGTCGTCACCTTCCCCCTCATACGTGTTCTTGTATGTCCTCTGTCGTGCATGGCTCTGTAATAAATGTTGCTGGTTTCACTGTCTTGCACCTCACAGCGTGTACGTTGGGGCTTGAAATTATTACTTCATATGCTGTTTCTCTTTGTGTCGTTAGTGTTGATTTTGATCGCTCAAGGATGGCGAACAGGGAATGCTCCGCATATAGCTTTACTGAACATCCCATGACAATGGTGGTGCTTTTTTCAATCGCAAAGGCCGCAGCTGCGAGGGCCTGTTCGCACGCAAAATGGCCTTGCATTACTGGATCTAGTGTCCCACTGTAGTAAGCCAATGCTTTGTGACCTAGTGATGTCTTCTGTGTCAGTACTGCTGTCATCAGTGTCCCATTGCAGTGTGAAAACAAGAAAAATTCCCTCTCATAATCTGGGTTTGCGAGGACTGGGGCGTCAGCGATGAGGTCTTTTAATTTCGAGTATTGTATTATCATTTCATGCATCCATTTTATTGTCGCCCTATTCTTCTGTGCCTCTTTTAATGCTTGTAGTAGGGGGCGTGCATATGCTGCATAATCAAGGATCCATGCTCGGCAATAATTACAAATGTCAAGAAATTTTTGCATGTCTTTCACAGTTTTTGGTATTATTATGTTGCTGTCACGATGTCCACCTCCGGGGACCCAGACCACGTCCAGCAACCCCAGAAGCAGGCATCAAGTTATCCTAAGCAAGCCCAACAACCCCTGCTAGGGGCTATTTGGGTCCAGTCCTGACACCTACGGTGCCAGGCTCATATGGAGAGTCAGTCCTGGCGCCATAGGTGTCAGGCTCATAGATTAAACTTACCTGATGCAGACCATGCTGCAAGAGCTCCAAGCCAAAAGAGGCTTGGAAGGAACTACTTTACTTAGGGACTATTTTTTACTCGGGCAGGGCTGGGGAGGAATACTTACCTGGGACTACTTTGGAGGCTATTTAAACCACGCCCGAAGAGATGCACACGCTTTGCGTTATTCTGCATCCAGCAGCGTAACGCTCACCGTGCCTGCAAGTCTGCATCCAGCCTTCTGCCACGCCCGCCTCGAGTTTGGAGCTTCTAGAACAAGGCAGAAAGAAGGAGAAAAGGTTAGAACAAGATCAATACCTTTAATCCTTACCTGAATTCCCGATCCATCACGGCTTTGAGCTGGAAGAAATAAGTATGCGCGTCGCCTCACCTGCTGCAGCGCCGCGCTGAACTCACCGGCCTTCGCAGCATCTTTACATTTCACTGCATCCTCCTGCATGTTCCCGCCGCACTCCGCCACCTAAGAAGAAGACAAGAACAGCAAGGTGAGCTAAGGGAATACACAGAGGAATATTAGTTACCCCCCCATAGACTTACCTGAATTTACCACCGGGGGTATTATTCCTATTCACGGGTCGGCACAGCTTCCACTGCATCTTCACCGAACACCGGCCCCTAAGGGGAAACTAAAGGACAGCAAGGTGAAACAAAGGGACTAACAAGGGGAACCCTCCTCACCACAATAGACTTAACTGATTTTACCGCTGGAGGTATTATTCCCCAAGACTTCATACTTTCTCTCAGCGCCTGAATAAGGAAGAAAGCAATAGGTTACATATTGACTTTATTTTATCGAACTGTGTTGGAAAATACAAATCCTTACCAGAATACTACCAGTTGCCATGAGGAACTCTTCATTAGGGTCAAGCTGCAGCCTGCAAGGAATCGGACAAGAGTGAAAGTAAGGCATTTGAACTCTTACGAACTTTATATTTACGGCGTCTTGCCGGGAATCTCAGAGTCAATATTGTTCTGGAACTCACCAATTCCTTCGAGCCAGTGAGCCCCTGCGCTCAATGCAGGATGGAGAGCTCATCTTTTCAAACCATCAGGTGAGAGTATAAGAGGGAACATCAAAGGCGATCTGTGGGGAGAACAGCGAGGGTGGGGGGATTTACGCTCAACTCCACGGGTGGTTAATTCTCTTTCTCCATTTGCAGAAGAATATTCCTATGGGCCGAGCAAACGAAGCTAGGTGAGCCAGTCCAGTCCGTCATCTCGGCCCTATGCGTCACATTGGTGGAGACCGTAGCTGTCCAGTTCCGATCGACGCCTCTGTGGGAGCCAGGTGAGCGTAACAGTTGCGTATAGCGGCTGCTCTGTCTGGCAGTATTTGCTTCCCATCTTTTGATATTAACTGTCCGAGGTATACAACCTCGGCAAGGCAGTATTGCAATTTCCCTTTGTCTACCTTGTATTCTTTGGCAGCTAGCACATTAAGTAGTGCTATCGAGTCTTCTCAACACTTTTCTTCTATTTGGCTACAGATGAGCAAATCGTCGATGTATTGAATGATGGTGCTCTCTGCATCTATGTTTCCAATGTCTTCCCGTAACACCCTGTTAAAAATGCTGGGGCTTTCACAATACCCTTGCAGGAGTCAGCGGTGTTCATACCTGTTGTTGTCTATTGTGAACGCTGTCAGGTACTGGGATCCTGGGTCGAGTGGTATGGAGAAGAACGCATTCTTCAAGTGAATTACAGTAAAACATGTTGATTCTTTTGGCACACTGCACAATATTGATGCCGGATTAGGCACTAATGGGAACTCTTTTTGAATGACGTCATTGAGTGGGCGGAGATCTTGCATCATCCTCAACGCCCCTCCATTTGCTTTTTTGATCGGGAAAATCGCTGTATTACATGGGGAGGTTGATGGCACTATGATGCCTTGTTACAGGAGTGCATTTATGGTCTCTCTAATTCCCTCCTCCGCTTATTTTGATATGGGATATTGTTTTACTCCCAGCAATATTGCACCTGGTTTCAGTTTTATTTTTATTGGTGTCACCTCATGCAGCAGCCCTACATCGTGGGGCCCGGTGGTCCAAATTTCAGGTGCTACTTTTGTCATGTCTTCCTCAAATATAGTCAGTGGGGCTTTAACGCTAGCCATCAATGGGTTATGTACCTCTCTGTATTGCACCATAATATCACATGGTATGCTTATTTCCATTATTATTTCTCTGTCATCCTCACCATCAGTGAACAATTCCTCATCTGTTATATTTCGTAGCATTATGTTTGGGTCTATGCATAACACAGTCCTCCACTCGCACCCCGCGTGTCCAGTCCTATGACCACAATACGTTTGCTGGATACTTGAACTGCCTCAATGTCTATGGACATTATCGTGCCTGGTACAATGTCTGTGTGTGCAATTGGGCGGAATATGAAATCTGATGGTGTTCTCCATTCTTTTCTCATTATCTCTGGCACCACTCGTGCTAACTCCCTGATACCATATATGAACATGCTTATATCAATGGGTACCCCTCGCACCACAACTTCATTCATCACTGTGCTGATCATCAACATTGCTCATACTGGGCATACTCCTGGTTTTGAGCACACTATTCCTCGTTCTGTAAAGGAGATCGTAATATTCAATTTGCTCAACAAATCTCTGCCCAGCAGGTTTATTGGCGCGTCTTCGTGGTACAGTAAGGGTGTGCGCACAGTTTTTCCCCCCTCTGTTATATCAAGATCTTTAGTGTAAGGAACTTTTAAAATAGCCCAAGAGAAACCCTGCGTCTCTAAATTCCTGCCTGAGAGCGGAAACCGCCCTTCTATAAGACATGATTTCTCTGCTCCAGAGTCTATCATAAAGATAAACTGCTTATTTCCTATCTCTGCCCCCACTAGTGGTTCCTCTTCTGCACATAGGGTGGTGGATAGGACTGGACATGCAAGTGTTCCCTGTGGGCTGTCCTAATCTGAATGTCTTTCTTGCCCTGGCACGGAGAATACATTATCTCTGATCACGGTCACGCCGTGGTACGGTGCGGGCGCACCGTTTGCAGATGTTGCATAACAATTATTGGTTGCGCTTCCCACTGCATTTTGTCTTGCCATTGGTTGTGGTGGTGGTTGCTGTCCTTGCTGTACCTGAGGTTCGTTATAGCAGTAGTCTTGCTGTCTCCCACTTCCCATTTTAGTGCGTAGGGGCTACCTGGGTGTGGACACCCCCAACCTTGTTCGTTCTCAATGGGCTGTTGCCCCTGGAAATACCCTGAAGGCCACATTCTACAATCTCTAGAGTAGTGTCCCCATCTCCCACAGTTCCAACATGGCCCTTGTCGTCCGCCTCTCATTCCTTGGCCGCCAAATCCCCTATTTCCCATACCTCCAAACACCCCTCTCTGGCCCCGTTACCCACCTCTTCCTCTTGCTGGTCTTTCTTGCCACTATTGCCCACCGTATTGCTCTTCTCCGTTCCACTGTCCTTGTCCTCATGTGGCCCGCAGTGCCGCTATTGTTGCTGGTGTGTTTCCCGCTCCTTCGTCCCCCTCATTTTCTCAGTCTGTGGTTGCGCTCGCGTTGACGGCGGTGACCTTCACTAATGTGTTCTGTACCAGCTTTGCTTCGTCTGCCAGCCTTTTTTGTGCTATCTCCTTTTCTCTCTCTTTGATCCTCCTGCACTGGTGCACAATTATACTCTGTATTTCTAGCCAGCCCTTGGCTTCTATCCCAGCTATTTTGTCTAAGGCCTTCTGCACCTCCTTCGGGAGCCCCTTCTTGATGATAAAATAAAACAAGGCTGTGTACTGGTTCCACGCCGTGCCAGTTTCACTTCTCCATAAATCCTGCACCCGCATTATGAATTGCGTAGGATCCTCATTCTCCTCCATTGTACACTGCATTACTAAATGTAAATCTGGAATATCTGGAAACGTGCGCCTCAATGCATCCCATACCTGTGCTCGAACGTTATTGAACGCCAATCCATCATGGCGGTCACACTCATCGTTACTCCGGGAAATCCGGCCTTTTCCCACACTGCGTCTGCTAGGTCACCAATTGCTGACACTAGTAAGCACTTCACATCCCCTATTGCTAGCGGCACTCCTGCTGTGTTCTTCTCAAAGGCATGTATGCATTTCCCAGCCCCTCCCGACAGTGGGGGGAGGACCTTTAGCAAGTTGTTTTTATCCATTTGAGCCCACGGAATGTAGTGTAGCCTGCCTGCTCCTTTATGTATCAATGGCATTTGTAACTTGTGTTTCTTCCCTACCTTACTTACCGCACCTTTCTTTGTCTTACTTACCATCATATTTCCCCCTCGCTGTCTTAGCCTACCCTGCCATAGTGGTGGTGATGGTGTGTCTGGGTACCGGCGGTTTGGCAGTGGGGACCCGGCCTCGGCAGCTGCCTCTTCATATTCGTCTAAGTCACTCCACACTTCTTATAGTTCTGATTCTTGCTCATTGTTCCCTTCACATCCTTCTCCTCTCTCACTGTCTGGGGTGGGTGGGCGTATAATCCTCACGGGTTTGTCATTTAGATGGAACAGGAATTCCCCTGACCGCCACTCTTTCTCTTGCCCTTGTGGTATGCATGTTCCTTGTGATGATACTGACCATGCTGGCTCTGAGATCGCTTGCGCCACTTCCCCTGCTGTGCTCAATGTTGGTGTTAGATCCGCTACATATAATGGTGGCACCTCTCCTCCCCCTGGTAGCATTTGGCTCCTGTCGCACAACGCTCGTAGCTGCGTTAACTCCATCTGTGCATGCACTAGCTCGCGGTCTAATTCTCCAGTGATATGTGCTAAATTCACAGGGGGTGCGCTTGTTGGGCCATACAAACCTCCTAGTATCATAGGGGGGTGGTGCTGTGGCAACTGCTCCTGTTGTAGGTGTAGGAGTTGGACATGCTGGTACGTACAGGGGCTCACTATATCCTACTGCTGGTCTGGACATTAGAGGATATATTTTAGTTGTATCGCCTTCAGCTGTAGTGGTTGTGCGCTCGCACTTTGGCGTTCCACTTACCTCTTCCTGTGTTTTCTGTGTTTCATTCACTTTCTCTTTACTTACCCCTGCTGCAGGCGTAACTTCTTCAAACATTTGCCATAGGTCTAGTACTTCCCTTCTGTTTTGCAGTTGTTTCCCCTTATACCTTGCTAACAAGTGTGTAGATACTAGATCTAATACTCGTTTGTTGAATGACCCAACCATTGATCATGGTATTTTTGTATTTTCTCACTGTATAATGGAAGGTGCTGACAAATATGTGCTAGTGGTGTTATTCCTCCCATGATGATGTGTTTCCTTCCCTCCCTCTGTCTGTACTTACCTTTCGACTTCCCTTTCCCCTTAATCACTTCTAGTTGGATAATATACCACGAGTCTTATCAATTCCTTATAATTTGTATGCACATGTATGTATCAAGATATATATATGTATATCAACCCCCTTTTGAACGTTAACCTTTTAGTTATTGCATGTTCAAATTCAACAGTTAATTGTTGCATATTTTGCCACTTTAACCACAAATTAATCACAGTACTTGGATATCCTTGACAAAAAATGGATGGAACACAAAAGCACATATAACACTTATCATGCACATGCACTACCTGCGCGCTTGTTCTCCCAGTTGCTCTTTTTCCACCCCCTTTCCCGTTTCGCCTACTCTTCTGATTCACTCCCCACCTCTTACACCCTCTTACTCTTTTCCAAGAATCCTTTCGTACTCATAAAAAGAATGTACTAAATAACGACTACGAGTCTACTCAGTATACAAGACTCCTACTATTTTCTCTTATTTATTCTGCACTGGACGAGACAATCCTACGCGGCGCCGCCTTCTACCCCGTTCGGGCTAGGATACCACTTCTCTTTTTCACTTCTTACCAAAACCTAATGGCCATATAAAGGATAGATCAGAAAAGCCTCATCATAACTCACACAGGCCCTACTCTTCCCTACTACCCGTTACCACCTGTCCCCCCTATTTTCCCCTTACCTTTCCTTCAGAACCTTCGCAACCGGCACTCACGTGTTCAGTCAGGTGACCCGAGAGTCGCCGCTCGCAGTCCGACCCCAGTCAGGCAGGCACCCCAGGCTGCTTGGTTGGCGGGAGGATTGAAGTCAGACATTTGTGCTCCGGATGGGTGAAGGTCAGGTCGCTGTGAAAACACGGTGGTCACTATCTAAGCTAAGAAAATACATTCTGAGTAATGCATACACTAAATAACAGTTGATCAAAAGACTCTCAGTAGTGTATCATGTCGTTATACAAATCACTGAAGGGTTTATACCATCTACACATTTGGGTTACACAGGTCACATGTTTAAGGGCCTTGACCACTATAATACTGTCATTGAACTATAGGGTTAGTCTCACAAGAATCTCAGATATGTGGCACTTGTTAGTATTGGGCACGATATACTGCACAGGGGTCCCCTGAAGTCTTAGCAGTGCACGGTGGTGGTGCGAGTTATGGTTGCTTAGCCTACCATAACTGCAAAATTTCAGGGGGTTTTTCAGTTTTACTTGTAACCATAACGTTAAACATAAAGTGTTTTCCCTGAATATATATATATATATATATATATATATATATATATATATATATATATATATATATATATAGTTCCTGCTACTTACTCTGTAATAAGCTTCTCAATTAGCATATTCTCTTTTTTAACCACTCTACCAAAGGCCATGTATTGCAGCATTCAGCACCTGCTCACATGAAGCAGTACACAATTACAATGCTCTGCATTTCAAAATTTTTCTATTTACAATAATTGTGATGAAAGTAAAGCAAATGCATATGTGCATCCATAGCAGCACTGTGTCACTGTTTCATAAAATAAAGGAAAAGCATAGAAAATAGATCTTTAAAGCATTTTCTAAGTGGCACTCAGGGTCTGCCATTTTAAAATGTTGGCAGCGCATGCATACATCCCAACATTACCCATTCCAACTTATGCGTTCTTATTATCGCTTTATGTTTTACTTTTCATTCTGTCACTTCCAATTAACTTACCCCATTATAAAGCTTAAACTACATCTCCCAGAATGCAAAGAAAAAAACACAACTTAAATTCAAGATTCAAAACTGTCACATGTATATCAATTAAATATAGAAAATGCTTTGCATTTCAAAGTATTTTTTGGGGAAGCATTTTGAAGAAATATCAAAAATGCACATCTGCTTTTACAGCAGTACTGTGTTACTTTTCATGAAAGAAAGTAAAAGTAGATACAATAGATGTATACACCATTTGTAATTAGCACTCAGTGTGTGCCATTTTAATATATTGACAGTACATGTATACTTCCTAACATAACCCATTCCAATCTTCAGCTGCTCATGCAGTCCTACTTTTTTCTCTACATTCTGTGACTTGTACTCCAACTTTCACAAAGTAAAATGTGGAACGGCAAGTCCCAGAATGCAAACAAGAAATCAAGGAGTACATAAACACCTACAGATTAGAATGCGTAATGTTGGCAAGTATGCATATGCTTCTAACATATTAAACTTCCACACACCAAGTGCCATTTAAATGTGTACTAAAAATCCTTTCCAACAACTTTTCTTCTCTTTTACAAAACATTACAGAGCTTCTACAAATACACATACGCAAGTCTCAACTTTCATGAAAATGCTCCTAAAAGCAACAATTTTTAACCATCAACCAATGTTATTAGCTTCTTTCCTGACCACTACTCCTTCCTTTATAAAATGAAACTTGCTTACTAAAAGGACTTTGCCATTTAAACATATCTCCTCTAACTTTCTTTTACAATTACAGGAAAGAAGCACATTACTGAAAAAAACAACTGAAAAACGAATATCCTACGCATCAAGTAAGTATATTAATGTATCTTGTATATGTATGTACTATATATTACCCCAGACTACTCTGTTCAAACCAACATTTATTTCACTCTTGCTATTATATTCCACCATTCACACCGCCATTGCAACACCCTCTCTGTTGCTCAAAACAGCTCAATCACCCTACAGATTTCATCACACCATCATACCCTTGCTCACTAACCCATCACTGTCACACCTATGCAGACTCTTACTCTCACAACCTTCCCAACCACACCTAATATACCACCTCACAATCAAACAGCCCTCTATTCATCGCTACAATCATGCCCACAAACCCATTCACCATACATGCATATACATTTCACAAGTTTCCAACACAAACTTTCTCTTTTCCCAGCAGACACAACAACATGCCTACTAAAAAGCAACTCTTTAGAAATGAAAGAAAAAATAGAACATATAATACTAAAACTACACCATATAGTCATCCACCTCTAACTCAATGTATACAAAATATTAAAACAAAAGAGCTAGTAGCCTCACTCAACAAAAAGAAACCAGCCACAACTAAAAAAGGTAAGGCCCCTCTTGCAAAAACAAAAAGTAAAATATTATGTACAAAGAAAAGCACACCTACTCACAAACCTACCCCTCTATCTACCAGTGTTAATGTAGTCACAGTAAAGGAATCCAAAGAAATGATGTTGCAGAAAATGTAGAGTTCTTCACAATCTTATAAAAACATCTCAAAAGTCACGATCTATCCTTAAAAACTACTGCAGGAATCTAATCCTGCAAGCTCTAATTGACATTACTTTTCTACTAAAACAAACATTGTTTATATGAATTTTAAACAGAATGAAATCACACATTAAATGAATCAATAAATTACAAAAAGTACTTCTAAACATGCACAGTGTCCATAAAGAGACCTTTTCAAACTTCCATGATGGTGAATGGATTCACACAAGCATCACAGAAGCATACTTCAATAAAAAAGCTTATAAACAAGAACAACAAAAAATAATTGCCCTACACAGCAATGGCCGAGGGTAAGTAATGGTTGAAGACGCCTATATGGCAAAAGAAACCCTTATAGAAAAAAAGTCCCCAACAAACTTTGAACCAAATGCTCCTTTAACCAAATGCTCCTTTAAACCAAACAAACCGTCCAGTGTACAAATTGACAAGTAGCTCCATATGTAATGTAAACCAACAATCTTTTAAATATTTACGACATTTCCTCAATCACTAAATCAAAATAAAAGCAAAAGTAAAATTAAAATGTTATAATTCATAGACTCCTGTCCGGTGAGCAGCCACACTGGTCTGCAAGGACATTCATTAGCCTGCATTTAGCGACACGTCATTCTACTATATCGAATCTTGTGCACCGACTACACTATGCAAAAATTCCTGCTCTAGAACTGAAAAATGTAAATAACATTCTCCTACATGAAACAGTCAAAGAACTGCTTCAAGAAATAGAGCATATGCAACATAAATACTTTGGAACTGAAGGTGACTTAGAAAAGTATGCACCTTTAGAAACAATACTGAAAACCTCATAAACACCAACGTCCTAATAAAGACATACAAAAAAGAAATAGCTAAGTTTCAAAACACATTTGCTGAACTAGCAGACCAAATATGTTTCTGTTGTCGCAGAACGTTTTATGAAACTAGCACAAAAATAGTAGATCTAGCCAACAAAAGACAGCGAAGAATCCAAATGTTCCGATTAGATTTATATCTAACAGCAGAAACTCAATACAAAATAACTAACCCTGCAACAGTTTGAACGTACTACAACACAACACTTGTCAATAACCAAATGCCATCACATGCCATCACTAAAAGCTCTCCAACAACTTAAATTGTACGGCAGCATTATAATACAAACAGTGCACTCATTTCAAGAGATAATACACCTTCAACTGAAATCAGCCAAATCCCCTCCCTCCGAGTTACTAAAGGGCATCCAATGCAAAGTAGAATATTTACCAATAGATCTAAAAGAAAATGTACAAATACTAGGAGTACAATGGCTAATACATCAATCTTTGATTGTACAAGTTAATAGTGTGCCAACAAAAGACTAAATAATTTGGCAATAACTAGTGGACTTAAACAAATTTAGACAAGCCCTACAATATCTAAAAGAAAACAATGAATCCTGCGAAGATATAAACATAGAGGAAAACTTAAGAGAAATAACCCAAATTATTCAAGACTCACCAACAGCTGGCCAATTTAAACGTTTAGATCCTGTTACTGCAGCCAACATTTTAGACAGTATACAATTCACTGACTACACACAATTGATAATGCATTAGAAACATATGAAAAGCATCAAGCCAAAGGATCCCCAAGGAGCATATGGGAAAAAAGTGTTGAAGCACATTATTTTCCCCTAACCTTTCCCACAGGAAAAGGAGGACGATATGATGAAAGGCCATTTAAACGTCTGTGCAAATTAGTGCATCAGAATATCGCTATTTAAGAATGCATTCTGAAGACCCCAGATTTAGACAAAATGTCGAATACATTTTCCAACTCCTCTTCAAAAGTCAACTAGCAACTCTATGTTATGGAGTTGCACACACATTAAAAACAGGGTCTAACTTTTTAAACATATCCGCTACCCAACTGCTTAAAAAAATAAAAGACAAAGATAAAGTTTTGCAGTCAAGTATCACAAATCTCTTTGCAAACATGTTCAATAAGGGTTCCGACTTCACGCTGATGTACGTTGTATGCTAAGGAACCTGGGCCCACTCTCATGGAGTGTTACTTTAAGTTATGCAGAGTACGCATGGGATAACTTTCACAACTTCTTATGCACTGCAAACCAAAATAAAGATGGAATAGATATAGAAAACACCAGGCGAAATCTGGTCTCTTTACCCTGTTCATGTATCTGTGTTTTTTGATAAATGTGACCACATTTGTTTTATTTGTTTGTGGAATTAATGAAATAAATGTATATTTTTGTAAAAAGTACCTCAATGATGTGCTGATTGATCTGTTTAATATATAAAAAGTCAAATACGATTACTAAGAGGTTTTCACTAAAGAGACAAAAGAGAGTGGTAGTCAGGCTGGTGTTCCTGTTTTGTGCTTAAATAGTCTCCCAGTAGCACAGACTTGACCCCCGTTAACAAAAAACAGGGAGCACCCAATTTTTCTAATCCTCAAGGTACTTTCAACATTGCTTCATTGCCTTGCTGCATTTTATCTGCAATAAAACAACCCTTCTGCTTGGAGACGTGCAACACTTCTTTTGGAGAACAGTATATTAATCCTGAGGAGCACCACACATCCACATGCTTTTGATAAAATGATAGTGATGCCACTGTTTTACAGTTCATTTAAAAACACATTACCCTCGACATCCCTTCAGAAACCACAGATAGTGAACTGCCTACACAAGTTTTACGCTTGCAAAAACATAAATGTAGCAAATACTGCCAACATAGATATAAAAAACAAAGGCAACTACTATACCAAATGTTGCTTTGGCTCCCATAGACCAGTTTGCAAAAAAGGACAAGTAAATAGCTTGATGTCTTCTGTTAGACACAGCGTAAAAGGCAAATCCCCTAAAAATACATGCACCATGAAAAGGGACAAAGCACCCAAGTTCATAATTACAATGCAATCATTCCCTTCTTGTGGACATAGACATACAATACATTGCAGACAATTCCACTGCAGTTGCAAGATATGTTAGAGCCTATCTCACCAAAGTGAGGAAACAGAGCTAAAAGACCTCTGGAATGGCATATCATCTGACAAAACACAATCACAAAAATCGTTCCGTTTCAGTATAAAAATGCTCTCCCATAGCCAATAGAGTGCTACAAAGCTTCAGACCTTTTAACAGGTATAGCCTTATATGGAAAATCTGAACAAATTGTGTGGCTGGACCTTGGACCAGCTTCATACAGAAAAAGAGCATGAAAATCCTACCAAGAGATAGAAAACAGAGCCACAAATGATCCTAACAGCTAGACATTTTAAAGAACAATTTAATTGACACATACTACCCAAATAGAAGTACTGCTTTGGAAAACATGTGACTGTATGACATTGCCCAAAACTACACCTACAAAAACAATGTCACGCCAAATGAGACAACTGACATATATGACTTCTCAGCTTGCCCTCGACCTTGCCAACACCCTAACAGATGTAGGCTTCTCTCACCACATACAAGACACAACTCACATTAAAGGACGGACCCTCGAATGGCTCTGTGTCACCAACGGCAATATCAGCGTACTCTCGAACGCCCCTTGCATCTGGTCCGATCACCACATTATCACCTTCAGCATTGACGCAACTTCCCTAACCTCGGCCCCCACCGCCCCCGCTACCTGCACTAGAAATAAAAAGAACATGACCAAGGAAAAACTACTCCCCCTCATCCTTTCTACCCTTAATAATGCTCTTGACACTTGTTCGGACCCTACCATCTTAGCTGATATGTACAACCAGTCAGTGCTTGAAGCCATCAACTCTATTGCCCTGCTTAAACTTAGGAGATCCAAACAGCATGCTCACCTTAACTCGTAGTTCACTCCCCAACTCAGATTGCTACGTAAAGAGAAACGCATTGCAGAATCTCGTTGGAAAAGCCACCCTTCTGACACCCATACGGACGGTCTTCTGCTAGCCACCCTTAACTATAAAGAAGCCATACTCCAGGCAAAAAAAGACTCATACAACAACTGCATTGCATCAGCCCAGTCTAACACCAAGGAACTTTTTCAAAATCCTTAAGGAACTTGAGACACCTGCACCCCCCCGACCCGTGTACCAAAGACAGTATCTGGTGCACGAACATCCAGACAACACTCCTGGGTAAAATTATTACTCTCCAAACTAAAATCAGAGACAAACAAAATCCCTACAGTCTGACCAACCACTGACCACACCTTTACTTAATACGCCTCTAGCCAATGCCTCTCATAAACCTTTCTCCTTCTCTCCGCTCACTACCTCGGAAGAAGAAAAAATCATAAATAACCTCAAACCGTCCAACTGCCAAGGTGACCCTTGCCCGGCTCCTATCATCAAGGAAGCATCCCACGACTTAGTCCCGTTCATCACAGCATTCATAAATGCATCCTTCAAGTCAGGTATAGTCCCAGATAACCTAAAGGATGTGTGGTTTATCCCGCTTCTCAAAAAACCCTCTCTTGACCCTAACATCCCAATTAATTTTAGACCAATCACAACACTCCCGTTCTTGCTTAAGATCCTGGACCGTGCAGCCTACCTGCAGATTCAAGACTACCTCGAATCTAAGAATCTCCTGGGGTTAAGACAATCAGGCTTGCGTCCTAAACACTGCACTGAATCAGCCCTGATTGATCTGAAAACTCATATATAGACACTAAAGGACAATGGGAAGTTAGCGCTCCTCCTTCTCCTTGACCTATCCGCAGCCTTTGATTTGGTCAACCACCAAATACTGTGCCAACATCTTAAAACTGCGGCCCACTTCTCAGATTCTGCCAATGCCTGGATCCACTCATTCCTGAGCAACAGATGCATGAGGGTCTTCTCACCCACAGCATCGGCAGACCCTTCCCCCATTCACTGTGGCGTTCCCCAAGGCTCCTGTGTGTCCCCTACATTGTACAACGTATTCACGAAGACCCTATTCGATGTGCTTGACTATCTGGGTATCTCCTACACAAACTATGTGGACGACACCCAGATACTCATTCCTGTCATGGGCGATTACACAGCAGACACCAAAGCCGTGAATGATGTCTACCAGGTTATCCTGGCCTGGATGGCACATCACAAATTTTGCCTTAATGATGATCAGACCAAGCTCTTACTACTTGGATCAAGCTATCGTCTTAACAAATTAGATCAAACCTACAAGTCCTTCATCATTGACGGCAACAATATCAAGGTCTCCAAAGATACTAAAACGTTAGGTGTCTACCTTGACTCCACGCTCTCACTGAACAGAAAAACAAATGCAGTAAGGTCGGCATCAGCCTATACCTGTAAACTTATCATCGCCTGCAGACCCTTTCTAGACTCCTTCAACTGCATCACCCTCGCTAGAACACTCATTATGGCCAAAATCGACTACTGTAGCGCTCTCTACCTTGGGACCAGTCAGTCCAACCTCAATTAATTGCAAACTGTACAATATAATGCCATAAGGGCAGCCTTAAACATCCCGAGACGCTCCCACATCTCCTCTGTCAGAGCTGACTTACGCTGGCTCCCGGTAAAACAAAGAATTGCCTTGAAAACCCTAGCCTTGACCCACAAATGCCTGAATAACATGGACCCACCCCACCTCTCCTCCCGCTTAACACCCCACACCTCTGCTCGACCCACGAGATCAGCCAAAACTCACAGCCTCACCCTGCCCAGATTCAAACCCCAAAAAGCGGGAGGCTTCAGTTTCCCAGTCTTAGCTTCCAAACTCTGGAACACTCTGCCTACTCCTATCAGAGCTGAACCGTCGTTCCAAACCTTCAAAAACAACGCCAACATTTGTCTATTCTCTTATGATCTATAAGGCTCCCCGCTTAGACCTGCCTGCCACTTGTAATATAAGTTATGGGTTTATACACCTTCCTTTGTATTTGTATCTTAATCTGCCAATGTATTTTTTGTTGTACATTTTATTGTATATATTTGAATGTGTAAATTTACTGTGTATGCACTGTTTACTGTACCTGCTTGCAAGATTATGCGCCCGGTTGCCCCTGGGCCTGGTTTGCACTCTATAAATAAACAAAACTACATGGCCACATTCCAACTTTGGAAAAAAGAAAAACTATTATTAGGTGACTATGACTCATTTGAAACTGCATTCAAAGCAAATGAAAGCAGTATAACAAATGACAATTTCAAACAATACATACAAATGTCTGACAATGAACACCAACAAGAGGAAGAAATTGAAGCTCAACTAGATAAAGACACTCCGGAGGGCAGTGCACCTTCCTTTACATGAAGCAAATACCCAATTGGATACCTACACATTTTAAATGAATCAGAAATAGCCATGACGAGGTAGAAAATACCCTTTATCAATATAATAAATCAGAGGAAGACTTGCCACAGCTAAATGATGAACAACTTCACATGTTTCTAAACATGAAACAAAAACCTGTTGCTGTAAAAATTATAACGCTCTGCTCCTGTATGTAAGTGGTGAAGCTGGTTCTGGTAAAACATTCATATTAAAATAATCATTGGGATTGGGTTTTTATTATTACACCAACGTCTTATGCTCTACGACCTGGTTACATGAACCCCTGTTTAGGGTGGTGTTGCGTCAAGACCCCACCTCCAAATTTGTAGACAGTACTGTTGTCCTCAACATTAAATTGCGCCACAAGCAAGGTATGTGAGAGAAACACACATTTTTTATTGTATAATGTTTTATTTGTTGGTTTAGACCTCTCAAGCAAGGTGCCCTTTGATGACACATGTTTCGGCAACACTAGTGCTTTCTCAAATCTGCCCATTTCGTAAAATAAAAGCTTCCATTTCGTATTGATTGGTAGTCAGTTCTCTTGTGTGATCGAGTATGCAAATAATAACTGGGTTAAATCCCATCTAGAGTTATCGCAAATGTCGCATAGCAAACCATCACCAGAAGCTATTGCTGATGTATGCAGCATTCTAAGACAAATGAAAGTGCTCATGAAATATGAAGTAAGCATGATTTCCAACCTCATGTTGGCTTAATTATTCTCCGAATGTAAGAAGTCCCAAAAACCAATTACGAAGAACGGTTTGGATGAAAACATCTTATTCTTTACTGAGATCTTCTACAGTTAACACAGTCAGTGAAAGGTCAACCTTTTTTCACAGCATTAGGACACAAACAATGTGCAATACTCATTCATGCATCGAAGTACAAGAAATCAACAGGCCTTGATTTTCTATGGGTTTTATGTTAGAACACATTAGAACATTTTCAGCTTGCACGCAGCTCATGGCCCGATTAGTCTCAGCATATAAACACGTACTTTGGTTACATCATAGTGCAGATTATTGCCACTCTAATATTAGTTCCAAAAGACTGTCTCTTAATGTCACCACTAACCAGTAAAAACTCAATTAAATCAAACATTATATTCAGCATGAAGTGTTGCTTGTGTGGAGCACAGCCCACAGGAGGGCATTATCTTGGCCAGCAGGGCTGCATGGAAATTATTATTCCATTATTGATGTGGCATTGTCATACATTTGATTAAATCTCCATAATATTAACTGCTATAAACTCATGTCCAGGCCACAACAGCCTGTAGCCACAGATGAAACATTCCGATTGACATTTGCAGTGATGCATTTCACAAATATCCTTTCAGAATTAAAGACTTTGCCAGATTTCTCTTCTCAAACACAAATGGACATATACAGAACACTACTGAAACTTTCAGAAGGCATGACGGTTAATGTATTCACCCAAAGCTACACAAAGCTTGATGTTTTAAATAATTCCTTTTTTTATTTCTATGTGAAAAGCATAAGATAATCTTACTTTGTCCTGTTTGCATATTGTTTGTCAAAGCAAATGAGGGATTTTGGCTTTGCGTTAGTGAGCGGCTATTCACATCATCACTTTTGCATGTAGCAACTTGCTTGCATTATTATTAAAACACAGCAGCAGAGAGCACAATAATTCAGAAACATGCAAACATAAAGTTATTTTGTAAATGTTTTGCAAATGCGATAGCAAACATGCCATGGATACAGTAATGATGGTATTATTGTTTGGCAAAGGTCAATCTTGTTCAGACATCCTGGTTCTTACATAAGTGACCGATTAAGACAAGATTGAATTTGGTTCAAATACAAACAAACAAGATATTCTGTTCTACTGTTCTTACTGATTATATGAATCACATGATTATCTGTTATACGTGTAATGCAAGCCAGAGAAACTTGGGTGGTCCTTGTCCTTCATAAACCAGCAATTTCAGACAGTAGGGGGTCTCTTCTGAAATTTCACTGAATGCTGTGACTCGCTGAATCCTGAAGGAGCAGGGTCTGGAGGACACTACTGACCCAAAGGATATTGAGTTGATTGGGTAAGGAAGCTAGCAGAAACGTTGATAACTTTAGGTTTTGGTCTTAAAAATGGTCACTTTTACCAATTTTCCAAATTCTTATTGTTAATGCATGAAGAACTGCTAATCTGCCTTAAACAAGAAGCCAACTGTCAGATGCCTCCTCCCTGAAACAGTAAAATGCTCATTGGGATAATAATTGGCACTTTCCCAATTTTCCAAATTAATATTTTATGACATTTCAATATTTGGGGAGCTGAAATTTTTTACAAAATATGTTTGTAATCCATTGCTGTTGATTGCTTTTAGGCTGTTCATAGTCAACTTTGCATAAAATACATGGAATCTGTTTTATTTTTTTTTGGCCGGGTCTTTAAAGCTTAATATTGGTTGGTTTATATAACCTCACCTGTCCCGGGACTTGCCAATCTACAGCATTATGATTTGGAGTATGATTTTCAATATTACTGGGCAACGATGGCGACACACATTGTTGATTGGTAGTAGGTTGCTGTAACATTTTAGAAATAATAAGAATAGAATGCAGGTTAACTATGCAACTACTTTTTTGCTAATATAATGAAGTGTTTATTTTTTGACTATTCTATTCTTAAGTGTCATATATATTATCTGTACAAGAAAATGCATATACATAAATGCTAAACAAGAGAGTGAGAGCATTATTAATGTGTTTCCATTTATGATTATACAAGACATTCTACTGCAAGTGCAAACACATGCCGGGCTAGTAATACAACTCTGTAGTGAAGATATTGATAGCATATAATCTTTTTCCTACACAACATGGTAATAAGCATTGACACATAGATATTGCCAGAAGTTACACCCTTGACAATACTGTTGTCCATTAGAATGCCTGGCAGGTGCTTAGGGTAGTAGTTTCTCTTTCAATAAACTGCAGAGTCCCAACTTTCTCCCGTGCTTTTCATCGGTGCAGCGCAATTCCCTGCCACAAAACCTACCCCAGGTGGACAATTAGAAACCGTTTTGGGTGGAGGTTAGACTGTGACATGCATGGTATGATGTAACCCATACAGCATCTTCCCATTTAGTGCTCTGATTGCACCTCTGTTCTGACATGACACATTAGTTGTTGGTGTGGTGCTTGCTGGGCATAGAACTCTGCTCCTAAGTCTGCAAGAAAAAAAGAGATAGTGGGAGTGGCGTGTTCACAAAAGCAGGTTTGTGGAGAACACGCATGGATCTTCATGCTGGCTCCCTTAAATAATGCAGCCCTGACCAAGTTGGTTTCTCTCCAGGTTGCTGGTGCCCCACCCAAACAGTTTTTTTCTCCAGGCTGCTGTTTCCTGGCATGCGCTGACTGAAGCCCCATTGAATGCTGGTATTTGTGGTGCCAGGTGATTTTGTTTCTTATCTTTTCCTCCCGGGACAGAGGCATCACAATCCTCAACAAACCCTGCAAATGACACAGCTCTTCCAGGATGAGTATAGGGCATCCCAATAGTAGTGTCACCCTAATATGTAGGAGTAAACAGTTATTCATGGTTATAGATGCATGGCTTGAACCTCAAACTGTGTACCACGTTGCTGGAATGTTGCATTGAAATGGCAGATTACATGTCCACTGCTTGCATACTGCTTCTTCCTTCATCTGGAATGTCGTTCTCTTGCTTTGCATTGTTACTAACTGTACATGGGTGCAATTAAATGTGAACTCACACTTGGGAAGAGCCATGTATTTGCCTTGTGTGTGCGTGTTGGATGTTGTGGGAGCTAGCTGTGATACTTGATGTGTTTCATCGAGGCCACATTGTCACTGGAGCAGCCGGGATGTTTGTGGAATCCTCAGATTCTTCATGGATCCCTTTGAGGAAATGATATATTGCCTCTCAATTATGCAGTCCTGCTAACCTGTTTTCTTCCCTTGTGCCTGCATATATATCCAGGGCATGCGGCTCCAGGTGGTAATCTTAATGGAGAATTCAGGCTACTGTCAATTTGAATACATGTTATTCAGTTATGATCATAATACACCTTTATATAATCATTCACATCTAGCGTATGTAGAGGCACAGATTTAGTAGTAAGTTCATGCTGTGTACGTTGCTCATTTCTGATGGCATGAAGTGTAGTGTAAACGTGAATTCCTAACTCTGAACCAACTCTCATCTAACACGCATCTCTAATGTCTACTATTAATGCATGCCCTTTTTTATTTTCTTGAACAGAAGACAAACATGGCTGCCACTGGATGTTCAAAGAATGCAACACATGTGGAAGAATTCCTTCTCGTGGGACTACACATTCTTCCGGAGTTGAAACTGTTTTTCTTTGTCATATTCCTAATGATTTATGTGCTCACTCTTGTTGGTAACGGCCTTATTGTGGTTACAGTTTTAGCTAGCGATCATCTTCGCTCTCCGATGTTCTTTCTTCTGAGCAATTTCTCCTTCTTGGAAATCTGGTATGCCACTAGTACTGCTCCCAGCATGCTCTCGTGCATATTAGCCGAAGGCAGTAGCATCTCGTTTGCTGGTTGCCTCATGCAATTTTACTTCTTTACGTGTTTCGGGACCATTGAGTGTTTCCTGTTGACAGTGATGGCTTATGACAGATACACTGCAATATGTTTCCCATTGCATTACACCACCCTCAGGGACCGAAGACAATGCCTGAAGCTCATGTCCAGTGCCTGGACGGGAGGCTTCACGCTGCCCCTGGTAACACTCATCTTGCTTTGCAGATTAAAGTTCTCAGGTGAAAAAGCAATCAACCACTTCTTCTGTGAGTTTGCACCCCTCATCAAAGCTGCCTGCTCAGACACCTCCTTCATAGAAGTCTATGTTTTTTTCTTCTCTTTTGTAATTCTAATAGTGCTGTTTATCCTAATCATCATGTCATATGCGTACATCATGTCGGCCATCTTGAAAATCCCATCAGCCAATGGGAGACATAAGGCCTTCTCCACCTGTAGCACTCACCTCGCTGTGGTTAGCACCTTTTTTGGACCACTGATCACCATCTATGCAACACCAAGGAAAGATAATCTCAGGTAATCTGAGCAACGCCTTATCCCTGCTTTACTCTGCTATAACAACACTGCTCAACCCTGTCATATACACCCTGAGAAACAAGGAAATCAGGGCAGCCTGGATGAAGGCTTTCCAGAAGACACCTTGATTGGAAGAATATCAGGAATGCATGAATGCACTCTAGTCTTTTAGAGAAAACATAAAAAAATATTACAATTTGCCAAATGGTCTATCCTATTAAGTGACATTAAGGGGCCGATTCATGAACAAATGTGTGCCGAAATTTGTGGCGTAAGCGTGAAAAAGCAAGCCCTGCGCGTGTTTTCCCAAGGATGTGCGCGAAATCCGCGGGTGGCGCACACGGGCGCACATGTCATTGCAACATCCAGAACGTTGTGCGCAACATGCACAGCCAAAGCGCACAATGTCAGCGCACACACCAAAAAGGGGGCGGAACACGTGGAATGGGGAACAACGTGTGAAAAAGAAGGTGTAACTGGGGAAGTACTGCAGGAAAATACACGGAAGGCCCACATGCACGCGAACCACACGTATGCATGGAATCGAATAGGGGAAACCCATGCACGGCCAAAGAAACACACAGGCCTAAACATGTCCGGCACATAAAAGGCAGACGGTAGCATCCCTGTGCATTACAAAAGTGCGCACAAACAACAAACACATATTTACAGCTACGATGAATGTCCCATTCTGTGGCCCCTAGGAGAAATGACGTATCACGCACTGCTCAGGCACCCCAAAAAAGCAAGAAAAAGAGATATGTGAACCCTGTAGCCCACATGCGTGAAAAAAACACATACACCCCTCAGAATGCATACTCACTCTGAGCCACCCACTATACACATACCCCGCTCGCGCTGGCGAAATTGCGTGTATAAATCCACATGCACCCCTATACACGTTTCCAGCTCGCATCAGGTAAAACGAGTGGGAAAAGTCCCCCCTGTGGTGTGGGCTGCCTGTGGGGCATGGGGAGGGGGGTGGGCTGCCTGCGCGTATTCCCAGGGTGCACATGGACTTTTACATGCGTTTTCGCTGGCGTGAGTGGGCTACATGTATTCCGAGGATGAGTGTGGATTTATACACATGATTTCGCTGGAGCGAGCGGGGTACGTGTATTCCGAGGGGTGCATTTGGATTTATACACGCAATTTCGTGGTTGGGGGGGCCGTATGCTGGTCCGCTGGCCTTTGCCCCATGTACTGGATTTGTGCAATGTTTTTGGCGCACAGTGCGGGTTTGGGTGCGTAACTGGCGCTGCTGCAGGGTCGCTGCGCCACTCTGCGTCACGGCTTATGGATGTATAAATCGATGAATACGCTGTGCGCCGAAATGGGTTTTGGCGCACGCGGCTGGCGCAGACTGCTGCATGTGTACTCTGTGCGCCAGCCTTGTGCGCCACTTGTGCGCCAAATTCTATGAATTACAGCCTATATCATATAATAATCTGATAAGAACAGGTTTCTACAAGTATTGTGTAGAACAGTATATCCCAGAAACTAACACCAGTATTGTTATAGAGAAAAGGAAAAAACCTTTGCCTAAAATGGTATCTATATGAAAACATGAATGTATAGTAGTTGCATAGTTGCATGTGTGGTGCTTAGAAGCTGTAACAAAAGAATAATGAGAAAAGTTACACATAAAATGTCAAAATAATATATTTTTGTAAGTAATTAGTACCTGGCAAGGGACAATCATGTCTCATGCGGTGACATGATTGGCTCCTCGATCGGTCCTTCACTGCAAGGATGCCCGGTCTTTACCTGCAAGGGAAAGACATACTCGCTTTGGTGCTTCCATCTTGAACTCACACGCAGCTCCTACATTCTTTACAAGACACAGGTTCTTTATTCGTCTTCCTCATCCTTCATTTTATGATCACGGCATACCGTAAACATTGTCAAGTTCACTGCATACAGCGTTCCTGAGAAGCCGCTGAAATTTCTTACAACACTTGCCACTTATTTACATAATTTTTATGCGGAAGTCCGTTCTGTATCTGGTGTCATTTGAATAATCCTCCATTCACATGTACGTTTAACATTATGGGCAATGAACAGTTTATCAGTGCCAGCAATGTTTTCAGCAGTGTCATCAAACATCTCCTCTGTGAAGGTAACCACTTATGTATTCACATGGCACATAGTTCCCCCAGTGATATGCACCTTCTAAACATTTCTGGTGTTTTCAATATGAATAATCCCATCCATAACTTTACAGTTCTTAATCTGGTGTGGTATTCAACTGCTCGACATGGAAGAGAAGGTCAACATATGTTACCTGCTAATGCCTTTCAGATTTTAGCGGACCATATTGGAATGCTATACACCATGCTGTCCTTTAACAAAGACACGAGAAACCATCACCCTTTGTTCGAACGCCACCGAAGTGACTTGCGGGACCGAATACACAAAGCACCTAATGATCCTGACTGTCCTGTCACATCCCTTCACTATTATATTTCTAAATTATCACCAGATGCTATGTTTGCTTTAAATTGCTTTAAATGGAAAGAATATACTACTGAAAATACCTGGTACATCAACCATCCTCTTGGGGAAAAATAGCCTTGGTAATTTTATGCTCACAATCTTCAAAAGTGCAAACCTGTTAACTATTTGCACTAACCATTCTATTCAGGCTACATCTGGCCAACGCTGGATTGGAAGCACGACAAATGATGACGGTCACCGAACATAGAAGTGCCTCTTCTATTGATAGCTATTGGAAACTGAAGTATGGTGGTCCCACAATCTGACACCCTGGACCAGCAAGTAAGTTACAGTGGGTTTATTGATCAAATAAGTAACAGCAAACACCAGCACGTCCTTCATATCCAGCTCTCCTTCTCCAACTGTTCCCCTGGGAACATATATTCAGATCACATCACTGATACTCCATCGTGACATCACAGAATAGCCTGCACTCTACACTGACATCACCACACTCAGTGATAAGAGGGAGACATACATTATAACACCTCTACCTGCCTACATTTCTGAAAACCTAGATAATTTTAAGCAATTAGTACATTCCTTCTCCCGCACTTAGTACAATCCTACACCCATACAGCCCTACAACTAGGTGTGGCCACCACGTACCTGCAACAACAACACAAGAACGCCAAATTTGCACGTGACCTAACCCTAGGGAACTGGTCACACCCCAAATAACCCCAATGAGCACCAGGAAAGAATGCACTACACAACGCATAATAGTGCACTGAAGACACTGAGCTACAACAATAATGTTTTTGTGTTGTTGCGCCCTTAAACCTCTGTGTCAGTAGTGTGCGTTATAAATGTAATAAAGTAAAGTAAAGATGCTTCCTTGCTCCTAGTTATCTCCTTATTTGTGTGTTCATGTTTACAATTCCTGCAATATCCACATTTACTTTTTAATCTATTTGTGGCCATCCCACCTCATGATCATCTTTGCGTAAGAATATGCTCTTCCACCATGTGTTCATCTTTCGGGTGTGCATACTCACTCTGAGCCACCCACTATGCTGCCCATGTGCAGGTGGGGTCATGCGAGAGTCTGTCATTTCTTTTGTCTTGCCCATATTGAATGCTTTGTTACAGTCCTTGCTGATTGGTAGACACAGAAAGAAGCACATGCATTGCTCAGTAAGCTCACTACACTCTTTGATGTGCAACTGTGCTCTCAATTTTCCAGTTTGCATACTATGTTACCAATCCCATTTTGTCACTGCACTTTTATTAAATATTCATTTTCTGTTTTCCTTTCTGTGTTTTTAATTCAGTATTTGTCCTCCTTGTTGCTGGCACATAAGTGTAAATGTATATTTTATATATAAATGTATTTAACATTCCCATACTTGTAGACCACTGATTAGCATTCCATAGTAATCAGCAGTCAACAATAAAACCAAAATGGCCAGGGGAGTTGCTAGGTCTGGAAAAGACCCGGGGCTAAGCTGATGTTGGAACTGTTGGGACTGGGGGCTAGCTAGCCTTTTGGCTGTAGCTCCTGAGATTGTATCCGGGGCTACAACCAAAAGATCAGGGGCTATAGCCTCCTTAGCCCCCCCTAGCAACGCCCCTGCCACCAGCCGTCTCCACTCAGAACTAGTCATCTCGTTCCATTCCTATTCTTGATGGCTGGCAGCCATTTCGTGTCGGCTCTGCATTGCAACATAGACGCAGACACAAAGCGAAGCTCCGAACAAGCTATAAGTACACCTAGTAACTCTCCGGGAGAACTAATTGCAATAGAACCCTCAGATAGGGGGCATTACCAGTCAGGTAATGCCCCTGGGGCAACTTTAAAGCCCTTTCTATGCTTGGCTCGTAAGTCATGCCCCCGAGCCATTACACAACCAATAATTCCCCTCCCGAACCCCCGCCCCCTGTTCAGGTTCTGTTTTTTCATTCATCATCACCATCATCATCATTTTACCGAGCAAAAGTTGGTCCAGAAAGGCCACTATGACCCCCAGTGCTAATGCCAGTTAATATGATTGTAAGTGCGGCAGCGTTCAACTTAAAGGTTGAGGGGTGCCTGGACCAAGACCCCTCAGTAAAGAACAGAGTAAGTTTATTCTAGGAAACAATTCCAGAACTGAGTAGTGAATGCTATTGCAATTGAATAATTTTGACGGACCGCCTTCCGGCAACAAACTGTATCCAAGGGGCTGTCCTTCAAAATTATTCAATTGCAATAGCATTCACTACTCAGTTCTGGAATTGTTCCCTAGAATGAGCCACACTATTGATTACCCCGTTGGATGAGGTTCTTGGCCTCAGAGGAAGAGCTTTGCTTGAAATACGTGTCAGGCTGTTGAATGGTATTAAAAACTTAATCCAATTGGTTGTTGTATTGCTTGTAACTTGGCACAGTTCACTGATCAAACTTACTCTCATCATCATCTTAGTTTATTTAGGAAATATAGCATTTTCCATAAAAATATCATTACATATACAGATTACATCAACAAATTATAAAAACAACAAAAGAGCAATGAATGATTTTAATACACAAATGAGGTGAGCTGTCAATAAATTAAGGATTTTCTTTTACATCAAGCATCCCTAACAAGTGTTAAAAGGACCCAACCCACTCTGAGAAAGTAAGCGCACAGATAAAAACACAGTTAAGGCCTATATTGAGCAATCCAGAATTTGTGCAATATCAGTCTCAAGGTCTTGGCTCTAAGCCCATAGTATGCCGGGCAAAACAATAAAAAATGCACTAGGTCCTCTAGCGGGGCATTGCAAAGTAGGCATGATTGCTACGTAGGGGAGGGCAATGAAATTTGCTCTGGTAATCACTACTCTTGGGATAGGGAAGATGTGTTTGAATACCCTAGCCTGATACAAAAATAATGTTCAATGACCTTTAGTGGGCCTAAGTTCTTAAAACCCCACACCTACATGCTGTAACTTGCCTTAAACATAGCCAGCAACATTGCAGCCCCCCTGAGGTTTGTCTGAACTTGACAGATTGCTTCTCAGCAGGTTCATCTGGAGATAAATTAAATGAGAAAGCAATCCCGAGATAGTCAATAGTATTGACTTTTGGGACAATAACACCTTTACTGAACTTAGGAGGGCATTTTTGAGTCTGCCTCCCTTTAGAACAGGCCATGACGGCAGATTTTGTGGCATTCATCTTGAGGTCCGAAACATCCATAAAGGCTGTGTAATCAGAGGTTAATTTCTGGAGTGCTCTACGCATACGCGATATCAGGCAGTATCATCCGCGTAGGCCCAGAGAGGAACCACTCTGTTGCCCATCCTCAGACCATCAGGGGCTGAATTTATCAAATGGCCATATTTGCCATTTATGTACAGACTAAAAAGTGTGGGAGCCAGGGCAATCCCTGGCACACACTCATCTCCACTGGAAAGAGTCTGTCCAATGCCAAATGTTTCCACTCTGAACACAAGCCTGATTGGATTGATGGAGTGAAGGCAAATCCCTGAACACTGCCACTAGAGAGAATATAACCCACTGTGGAAGAAAGGCCCAAGTCAATGTTGTAAGGATAACACGTTTTTAATCTCACACACAGCTGAGAGCAACAGCAAAGAACTCTGCTGCTAAGAACGTTCTGCCAAAAAGTACCACAAGCAGAACCCTATAAAGCAAAACACTGTCATACATGATGCTATACATAAGTTAAAATCCCACGCGGCTGGTTGTTGTGCACATATACATGATCCGCCTGCCCCATAAGAGATGCCAGGCCATTGGTTCCAGCCCAGTCTGTCTAGCTTCCATCACATGGATGCTGCAGTGATCATCTTCTCACGTTGAAGGTCAGAAGAGAAAATGCATTATACTCCTACCATACAACTCTTTTATCACACAGACTCTGCACTTGACAGGCCTTATGACTGGCATAAAGGAGGTTCTGGGACCCTCTAACCTTGACACACACACATTTCACTCACTCTCTTCCATGCCATCCGACACTAAGGTCTCCACCCTCATTTTGAACTATAATTTATCCCTCCCAGCACCTTACAATACAAATCACATGATTGTCGCATCAATGATGTTCCCTGTCCGTCGTCTTGGAACATCTCAGGACTTGTTACTTCGGGGTTGGTGATCAAAGGCAACCTGGTGCCAGAAGTTTTAAGTTTTAGTCAGTTATATGGGCTATAATTCTTGGTTGCCTGGGGATGGGCTGGGTAATGCTTTGGCCAGTGTGAGATTACATGCACACCAGGCACCGGTCTGTGATCGAGGCCTTATAGGGCACATTCCTCTCGAACATCTTTGCAACACTGTTAGAAAAATTAATTGATGCCGTGGTGGTTGGGGGTGTGGGCTGTCCTCATGGACAGGCTGTCAGCATGGCTGGGGATTTCTCTTGTCTCGCAATTTGGGCATATTGCATGCAATGCCGCATTTAGTGGCCAGGCCTTTCCTTCTACCTGCAGTTACTAATATCTATGCAAAAATAGCAATGCTGCTGTCGCCTTATGCTGTACTATGTGGATATACTATATTCGGTTATATTAGAGTAGAGTCCTTTTGTAATGCAAGGTGTCCTCTTACCACCCCCTCCTGGCCCATCATAGTGCTTCAAATGCATCCCACCTCACTCTTGCCCCCTTCCCAACATTTCCCCCTTTCCCCCTTTCATTACTTCTACAGTAACACGCTCTGTGAAGGCAAGTCCCTTATTACGCACACTCTAGAATAAATAGGCTAGGAGATAGTGTTGCAAGGATAAAAACGTTTAATTATACAGAATACAGATGTCAGCATTAGACTCAAGAGCGCTCTAACTCTAACAGTCACAGACAGAGCCTTAACAACCCCACACGCATCATAATTTACAGTACAAATGGGTGCCACCAATGAGAGACACCCTACACATGTGCCTGCGCCATAAGGGAAGCCAGGCAGTGACTGGTTAGTGCTTTCCCATCAGTCTGGATCCATGTGAGTCAGCTGGGCTCATCCTCGTGGTTAAGGTCGGGTGACACATTAATGCATTGTTCCTGTCTGAACTAAACATGCCACGCCTGAATATTAAATCATTGTGGCAGGCACCTGGGCAGCACAGGAAATGTTGCCAGGGGGAAGGGAGGATAAAATACAGACCCTCTGACCCACACATTCAGGGCTTAATTGATATTGCAGTTCCCGCATTCAAGGTCTCTACCCAGGATTTTGATCTTTAATGTATCCCTCCCTGTACCGTGTGTTCCAAGGGATGTGTGTTCATGCTTGAGAGAAATAGAAAAGCGTATGCTTAGATCTTCTGGAGACACTCTATGTGGGTCAGGGGGTCACTTGCTTATCAGCCAATGCGAGGTGTGGGGGTCGGGTCAGTGGTGTGGACCTCCCCCGGCCTGTGGGTTAGAGGCCTAATGGCAGTTTGGTGGAGATGAATGGATGCAGTGCAGAGCCTGGTTACGCCTCACCCTCTTGCAGGGTGCATTCCTTTGGAAGATACAAAATATTTGCAACACTGGAGGAAGTAGACTTCCGTGGTAATAGGGCTCTGCGGAGTCAGTCTGTCTTTCAAGAATTAGGCCTAGTGAGCGAGAACGTGAATCATCTTATCCCTTTTTTGGGCCTAATCCAAAATGGAGTCATGAGCTATGGATTCCTAGTGCTGCACATCTACCTCTAAGCGTTACAGTGCCTCAAACATTACCCAATAATGCAGATTACTCCCTCCTTGTACGTTACATGACCTCATATGGTGTTTGCCTTACCTGGAAGTGCCTAGGGGGTGGGATAGGCTCTTTTCCATACCAACATTTCCCCCTTTTGTTACTTGTACAGTAACAAACTCCCCCATATTTAGGTTGGTTTGCACGCCTTTCTGCATCGTCCCATGCTGACGTTCCCTTTATGGGCATCCATGCCCTGCACACATGCCTTAAACTCTCCCCACACTGCGCATGCTGTTTAGGTGTTCAGGTCATGTATATCCATCCTCCATTGCCCGCCAAATCCACCCACACTTCTGTATAGTTTTCGGGATCAGGGGGAGGTACAATGATTGTGTGGTACAAGTTTTCCACTACATCGACAATGGGGATGGGGGCCACATAGTGCCCTCATTTTGCTCAGTTTGGGTCAACACCTCTTTTGTATCACAAAGTACTTTACTACTCTCAAAAGTCACCATCTTCATTGCACTATTAGGCACAGCTTTGGCACAGCATCGGACATGCAAAAGACCACCAGGATAAACACGATGATAGGGACCAGCATTTCCCCAATGTTCCAAGCCATGGTTGGACCCAGCTGAATGCTAGGGTGAACCAGTCCTTTTCCTTGACCCAAGCTTCTTTCTTCATTTTCACCCCTAGCTCATGTACAGCAGTGATGACGTGTGACAATGGGCCTCATTATGTGTGTGCTAGTCCAGAATGGGCACCGTTGTTTCCAGACCCACACACTACGACTCAGCAGGTGGTGGCCATCACACCCGACACGGTCAGACCTGGCCAGCGGAACGACACATGCCCGCAGAGTTTCAGGGAAGTACCGGCACCGTTATTAACTATTGGACTTAATGGGAATGGGGAATTACAAAATTACCGGCTCCTGACCTCCCGGCCGCTGGACTCGGAATAGCCCGGTGGCACCAGGAAGTCAGGCAACAGTGATTAATTACGGGTTTGGTGGCAACCTGATGGTTTTACTGGCACAGTTACCACCAGACCCGTAATGAGGCCCAATGTCCCATTTTCAGCGTCTTCAGGAAGTACCAATATGCAACATGACCTCCTAATCTTTTTGTAAACGCCATCCTCTGTAGCTGTCAGGAAGTCCAATATGTATCTTTTTTGCATCATCATCAGTCTTAGTGCCCCTAACTTCGCCTTGATAACGTTTAACCCTTGTTCAGTATTATTTGCCAGCTGGATTAATTCCCACCAAACTATCTGGAGCCACTTGGCATTGGCTCTTGTATGGATGCTGGGTACTAGGGATGCAAAAAATAGCTCTGCCAGCAGCTGAAATGAGTCATTGGAAATTAAATTTGATTCTCCTTTTCTTCTGTGTAGTCGGTCAGTGGGCTCTCTTTCAGGGAGCATGCAATGGTTTGGTGGTGGCTATGTGCGTCGAGCTTCTTGGGTGGGGGGCACGGTGGGAGCTTCGAGCGAGAGTCCCCCTTTTAGGTGCTCCTCTGGCACGATCGGCAGGGCTCCTCTGGCACGATCGGCAGGGCAGAATGCAGCGTTGCTAGTGAACAGTAGTCCCTCCAAGAAGGTGGGAGGTGCAAGTATGCAGTAATAATACATCCATGCAGCAATGCATTTCTTGAGGTCCGGCACTATGATAGTTCTGTTGCATTGTTCATTTGCCCCAACAGCCACTGTCCCTGAAAAAACACAGTTCATATGATTTTTGAGGTTGTACCTTGACTGATTTCTCGAAGGGCCCACAATCCAAGTTAACTTTGTGGTATGTTCTGGCCATGTTTGCTTGCATGTCTGCTCCACTAGTATTGCAACTTTCTCAGACAGGCACAAGAGTCCTTTGGCCCTGCATGCATGTGTTGTTTCTTGCCATTCGTTATTGACATACATTGCTCCTTCGAGCACCAGATGTGATTCTTTGAGACAGTTATGGTTGCTCCAACTCGTTTTGCACTTTCGAGGATCAGGATCAATAAGTTCTAGATGGACGTTGTGTGCCTGGAAAGTTCCTTTGATCCTACATAGTGCAAGGTGAATCAGACATTGGCCCAGATTACGGGTTGGGCGGTAAAAAAATTGAAATTACCAGCATGCCAGTGCAACCGTGTCCATGTAGCACTGCTTCCGGAATCAGCGGTTGATTCCGAGTCAGCATGCACGCTCATACCGACATGCTGGTAACGGCTGCACCGGCATGCTGGTAAGGGCCTCCAATCCCCCGATAGTGCCATCATTAATGCTGCAGACCCGGGCACCGCATCCTAGATGCCGTAATGAATGGTACCATTGACACTGGCATTGTAAATACCAGTACTGGAAGTGCTGGCACCGGAAGCAACATCATCGCGCCAGAACGGGAAATGCACCAGTGGCCATCTTTATAAACATAATCCATTGCAATTCTCTGCCTACTGCACCTGGATTGGCAAACTGTGGGCTGTGTCAGCAAGGAGATGTGCAAGACAACCCAAAAAGGCACAGTGCACAGTATGGCAGCCTAAGCCACGTTTTAGTGATGATGAACTCAACATGCTCGCCGACACACTGGTCGAGTATACAGATGTTGTGTTCTGTCCGTCCAGACCTGCGCCGTGCGGCACAAATAAGAAAAACACACATCTGGGAGGAGGTGGCGCACACTTGACACACCCACCATGGCCATGCACGAACTGTAAACACCAATGCAATGACACACAATGTGCAAGCCCGTCAGACACGTCTAGACACCACATGGCACACAGCCCCTGAGGCATGGCCACAACACGCAAGCCACGATACACCTGTCGGCCACGCAACAGACACCATGCCCATCATGGCTGCACCAGAAGGATGCCCAAACACTGCACCCCACCCAACTCCTGCAAGAACCATGGCTGCCCCTCCAACATGTACACAAGTATGCACAGGACTCAAAATCAAGTAGCATCGATGTATGTAGGATGTACGTTGACCCATGACTGATGCCCTGCCTCTCTCCCCCCCACGGGCGTGGGATCAGGCAGCGAGGCGGAAGACACTGCAATACCTACAAAGACACCTGCACGCCTGAGCTGAGGCCACGACACATCAAGGCTGGCCATAAGCAAACCACTGCTCCCAAGCCACAGCCCCCTAGCCAATAGGGTGCACAGGCTGGAGAACCTTGCAAGCAGCGAAAACCAACACCCTGGAAGGAGAAGGAGCAAGGTCACACTGCTGCAATGAAGGCACCCATGACAAAAGACACATCTGCCACAAATCTACCCACCATAAAAATAACAGCCCCAACGGAAACACCTCAGGTGGAAGAGGAGGCATCACATTGGGTAGTGACGTGGAGAGGCCACAGTCGATGGCCACCGGTGACCTTGGAGAGAAAGCGCAATCTGTGCAACATAGCAGAGAAGAGGTGGAGGAGGTGGAGGAAGAAGACACTGCAGTCCATAGCTTGCCAGCAGTACACGCCAGACACCCCTTTCATGCCAGACACCCCAACCATGCTGGACAACCCAGAGTTCTCACCCAAGCCCGGCTCCGGTGGACACACCTCAGCAGATGACATACCCGTAGTACCACGTAGCCCTGCAAACCTGCACACACCACCACCTCCCGTGCAACAGCTGCACAATCCATCTGGGACTTGGAGGGGCAGTTGACCCGCATGGAGGAGTGCCAGCAAGCCATGCATGATATGGTCAAACAATACATAGTGGAACCGGAAGAACGCCTGGCCATGCAAGAGAACACCAGGAGAATAAGCCATGCTGTCTACCTTGTGGCCCGGCACTTGCCTGAGGGCATGGCAGCAATGACATAGGCTGTCACCCAGTTGGTGGCCACCATGGCTCAACATTGTGCTGCAGAGGCCGATCCACAACCCCCCCATCGACCAGCTCAACACCGGTGAGTTAACCTCCCAGGTGAACCCAGTGTGGAGGTTGCCACACAGTCTGTTCCGCCCAGAGGAACAACCCCCTCCACCTAAAAGGGGGCGTCAGTAGCCTGACACACATTGAAATGTCAGGAGGGGGTCGAGTTGAACTTGAAGTGGTTGCAGGGGCGTGGGTGTGTGGGGGTGTTGGTGGGTGGGGGGTGTGGGTGTGTGGGGGGTGTGGGTGTGTGGGGGGTGTTGGGGGTGTGGGTATGTGGGGGTGTTGGGGGGTAGAGGGTGGGGGGCAAGGGTGTGTCGGGGCATTGGGGGGTGGAAGGTGATGGGCGTGGGTGTGTGGGGATGTTGGGTGTGGCGGTCCACGTTGGTTCTTCTTCACTGTACATAGTTTTGATACATTTAATACACCTGGTGTGCATAAGAAAAAAACATGACAGGACATTGCTTTTTGAGTGTGTGTCAATTTATTTAGTGCCCAGTGCTCAGTGTCTCCCATTCCAAGTGCCTTGTGTAACCCAGTCCATCAGAAGTAATGTGCAATCAAAGTTTGCCGTACTACACGTCCTTCATTCACATTGTGCCGTGGTCGATATGCATCTTCTTCACCATCATCCTCCTCATCTTCTGGTGGAATCTGGTCTGTGTAAGGGGTACGTTGCACTGGATGCACATATTGTGCAGCATGTAACATGACAACACTATTTTACCCACCTTCTCAGGCCTGTATATGAGTGCCCCACCCGACCTGCTGAGGCAATGAAAACATGCCTTCAACAGGCCAAAAGTCTGCTCAATCATGACATGAGAGCATGCATGTGCATGGTTGTAGTCCTCTTCATGCCTGTTGACTGGTTGCCTGATGAGGGACAGGAGCCACGGCTTCAGGGGATACCCGGCATCTACTGCACTGGAGCAATGGAAAGTGTATTTGAGAACTTTGTTGTCATTCCATGTGTGCAATGCCTGCACATTGTTAATGGTCACATGCCACAGATTCATCATGACTGCACTTGACATTTCCTTATAGTAAGAGCCAGGTAAGTGTACTGAGGGATGGTCCATGCTTGGGGGGGGTATGTGTGCCGTTCACGTTTTAGGGACATTTCTATCAGGTACAGCACTCACGTAGATGAGTTGATAATGACCATGATATGCTGACATCTGATGGGTGTGTTGCATTTGAAATGTGTACTATACATATGGAGTGCATCATGACATATATGCCTGATGTACTGATACACAGTGGTTTGCTAATCGTGTTTCCAACTACTTGATGTCACCATGTACTTGTCCACCACTGCCTTCCCCCATGGGACCAAGGCGCAATGGCAATGGTGGTATGGTCTGCCATTGACGGCAAACATTTCTGTGATGGGCTGGGTGTGTACTGGTATGGTGGAGCAGAGGTACTGTGGATGTTTCCTGCGCCACTCACTCATATGTTAGTGGTGGTAACAGATTGGTGATTACATTAGTTTCCTTGCTTGCACCATTGCAATTGTAAGTGTCCCTTGAAGTGCCTGGCCTGGTATACTGGTCTGCAGTGTACCTGTGGGGTGGGTGCATGTCCAGCGATGGACTTTGCTCCGCTCATGTATTTCACGCATTGTGCCTGCAGGGTGGTGTACTGTGGTACCTGTGGTTCATGTCTGATGGTGTTCAGGGTGCATGTGCTGGTGTGGGTGCTGTGTATGTTGCCACATCTGCATCCATTGGTTGTGTTGGACATTCTGTCAAGGTGATTGGGTCACATTTTTGCCACCCAGGTCGCTGTGTCCCCCCGCCCCAGGCAACACCCCTAATACCTCAGCCAGCAGACAGGTTGTCTATGCTTGTGCTGCCCCGCCCCAGGCAACACCCCTCATTCCCCTGCTATTGGACTTACCAAGCAGCCAGGTACATTGTGCAGCATGTTTTGCCATGTAGCAGGTAAGTGTGGAGGTACGAAGCACCATGGCATCATGTGCTGATCCCGGGAATCTTTCACAGCAATGGGTTGTCTTGCATCGCACACCATCTGGATATTCAGGGAATGGTAGAGCTTCCTGTTGCAGTACACTACCTCCTCGCCATGCCTGACTACCAGCTCCACACGGGTACAGTCGATGGCACTGATTACATTAGACATGCCTGCGCATAGGATGCAATTTTGGATGCATTCACCTCCTCCATAGTTCATGTTAAATATATGTGGTCCCTTCCATGTTTCAGGAGGGCATCTAGCACCTGGATGAGCACACGGGAGAAACTTGGTTGTGAGATGCCATGCAGCTGCCCCACTGTGTGCTGGTAGGTGCATGTGGCAAGGAAGTGCAGCACAGACACTGCCTTCAGCAAGGGGGGGATGACTGTCCAGATGTTGATGAGGCTGACCAGGTCGTCATGGATGAAGGCCACTATTGTGCATATGGTGTCCCTGTCCAGGCGGTACAGGGTGTGGATCTGTGCAGGGGTTAGGTCAAATGGACTGGCACTTAGGTGAGGGATTGGTGGATGCCTGCAAGGTGCAACTGCCTGTCCTGGTGGTATATGCTGGCCCTGTCTCACCCTCCTTCTGTCTCCTGTGCCTCCACTGCATTCCCTGGTTCAATGCCTGCTGGGGAGTAGTAGCAGTGCAGGCATGTCCTCCAGCCCCAGTATTGCAACTGCTAATGGTAGTATTTTGGGTTTTGAAGGGGATGGTGTGTGGGTGCACTCCTTTTGTGTTGTTCCAGACTCCATTGCCTCCACCTGTGCTGATTGTGTGCACCTGTGGCAGGTTTGAACGGATCTATGTGATCACTGCGCCCCCATAACTGCGACGGCCGAAAATGCGGACACCAGTTACGGCACGGCGCAGTGATCCATGGATCACTGTGCCTGCTTCCCCCGGCCTACATTACCCCTCCCAACCCCCCCACCCCACTCACCTTTAGGGCGGCACACGCAGAAGTGTGCTGCCCGCCCCCTGCAATCCCTGCAGCGTCAGCTCTTCCCACTAACGTGGAACACCCCCGCAACCTCCGACCCCAGTTACTGCACCCAGGTAGAGTGGGGGACACCCCTGCAACCCTCACTCTGCTTGGGCGCAGTAAATGTCACCCTCATTTTTTGTGCCTCCAAAGTCGCAGTGACTGCTGGGTCGCACAAATGTGGCCGATATTTTTGTACAATACCGTTTGAACACAGCAGATTGCTATAATTTTTTTGTAGTTAAAGGTTTTGTTTTTTAACTAAAGTGGGTAGTAAGGGGTAAAAAAACGGGGGTTGGAGGAGGGACCCCCCATTAAAAAAATACATTTTCGATGCATTTTTATTCGAAAATTTGGCATTCGAAACTATGGCAATTTTAAACTATCACTAGGAACCGCTACATGCCCTAGTAACACTAATTCTACTTCTACTACTATCTACGTTAGAAGAATTTCTTAGTAGTGCCATCTCCATCATCGTTGCACTTGCGAAAACTGGGAGGGTAGGAGATGGGGAGAAGAGGATGAGGGAAAGAGAACGAGGGAGAGAGAGAGAAAGAGAGAAAGAGAGAAAGAGCGTTTTTTTTATATTCTGTAGCTCGTGCTTTAGCAGCAATGCATGTACTGTAATTATTTTCACATGCACACATATGGTCAGCACAGAGCTACTGTTTCGAGGTAGTGTTGTTGTTTTCTGTCTGGCCGCCCAGTGTGGTATCCTGTGGTGCTCTACGAACATCAGAGAGGTGTATCCAATATCTCAGCCCCTTCACAATTACTGTAAGAAGGGTGGAAAACACTTGTTCCATTTTCAGACAAAGCTTCTTAAATAGACCCATTCCCAGGCAACAATGGTTGGGTGGGGGTGGTGTCTGCCAGTGCGGTAGTCATTGTCTCTCTGTCTTCCGTGTGGAGCAGTGCCATTTGTTTTGAGATGCATCATTTTGAGATGCTTTGGGTGCAGCCACCTTGTCCTACCATGGTTCAAGTCCTACCTCGCCAACCGCCAACAGTTGTTGCAGATGGACTCCTCTACCCGTCACCCATGGAGTTGCATAGGGTACCAGTCTCTCCCCAGTGAAATTCAATCTATACATGGAACCTAGCCACACCCAACATCCACATCCACCAATACGCTGATGTTACACAGTTATATCTCAAAATCGATTCCATCAAGGACAACCATAGGGTCAAAGCCTGCCCCTCGCTAATCCAGTCTAGGATGTCCAGTGCATACTTGAGGCCCAACCCCTCCAAGACCAAATTCCAACTCCCCCACCAATAACACCAAACATCCAGTCCGAATATTACCCATAAACTCTTAGGGCTTCACACCCACCTCACCTCCTGCGGCATGTCCCTCGAGTTAAACATTGAATAACACCTCTCTTTCAAGACACACATAGATAAGAAAACTCAGACTGCTTGGTATCAGCACTCCTTCCCCTTCCCAATGAAAAGTCAAGCCCTTCCTCCTTCCAGGCAGCTTTATATCCACCGTTCAAGCACTGGTCCTATCCCACATGGATTGGGGCAATGCACTCAATAAGGCCTCCTGTTATCCTCCCTTGTGGATTGTGCCCCTGAGAAGTGTTCTACTCATGGCTGCATGCCTCATCAAGGGTCTATGCAGATACCACCACATCACCCTGGCCCTCATCGATCTTCACTTGCTGCCACTGCATGCACACATCACCTTCAAGTCTTGCTGCATCATCTATAAGGCAGTTGCACTCAAGTCACTGAGCTACCTCACAGAGAAACTAAGCATCTCTAACATACAACACACCACCAGAAGCCAGGACATGTGCAGACTTGAAATGCGCCATTACAAAAAGGAAAGAACCAGAGAGCAGGCCTTCTCTGCCTATGCCCATGACTATGGAACCTCCTTGCCAGCAGCATCAGACTCAGACCCACGCTCCTACAATTCAGAAAGGAACTCAAGACCCACCTCTTCAAGCAGCCTCTCCTTCTCAACACCTAGGCCATCTTGCCACCCCACGCCATCTGCCCCTCTCCTCCCCTCACCTTGAACAGCTGTACCCCTCCTCTGTGCTCCTCTGTATCCTACCCCTGCTGTAAATCTGTTCTGTTGTACACCTCTGTAAAGCGCGCTGTTTCTTCTCGAAGCTAGGTCTGTGTTCAATAAATACATAATAATATTGATAATAATAATAATAATAATAATAATAATAATAATAATAATAATAATAATAAAGAATTTGTCCTTGAAGGGGAGCATATACGCATTTAACACCAGCATGATGCTGGAGGTAAATCCTTGACTTTATTGCTAATAAAATAGTGTATTCACTGTGCAGTATTAATCTTGCAGTAAATCAGCCAGACATTCCCCTGAAGTCCTATGGAATCCAAAAATGGTGAGCAACACCATCTTACCATCACGCGTAATCCTGGGGTCATGCCACAGGAACAAATGTGGAACGAGTGACGTTAATGGCAAAAGAGTTGGTGGGAAATTGGTAGATTTACAACAGATTTACCACCAAACTCCTTATTCGGTCCCTTGTGTTGTTTACTGTACATTTAAAATGTCCCAACAAAATCCATGCTGTGGACATTTATTTGCCTCTGTGGCTGTTTATACTTTCACTTATCCAGCAAAGAAAATGTATCAGCGCCCTATCTACCAACACAGATAGTAAGAAGAATTTTATATAATTCAGTCCCTGTGAAATAGAAACAGTTTAAATTTGTTAAGGGTTTTGATACTGCTTTGGCAGGGTCTCTGCAGACGGCATGCGCTATGCCTCCCTTGACACTTCTTTGAGTTAGTCAAGCTTTGCTTCTGTACTTTGTGGAACATCTCCCAAAGGCCCATACAAGGAGCATAAAGAGCCTCCTTCACTCAGCAGGCCACATATATAGAGACAAGCTCACCATTGGTAAAGAGGCTTTCTTGAAAGAAGATTGGCCTATGACATCATCTTCGTTTCTTGACTTCCTACAGAAAAGCGCTACAGTGACTTTGGTTGAAAGCGTCAGTAAGTATCAGATATCCTAGGCAGCCTATGTCAGTAGTGGATCCTAACGTTGGAAGTGTTAGACTAAATGTAGATGTCTTTAGATGTCTTTTGTTATTGTGCTGTTGCAATACGTGTTGCTATAATTATAGTCTTTAGCTGAGACATTGAGAATTGAACACAAGCCTATCATTGAGCATAAGATACTACCCTAAGAATATGCTCATACTCTGTATGTAAGGTATGCACATTCAAACTGTCACAACCCTTGTATGTATCTCTTGTACATCCACTGAAAAGGTAAGAATTTAATGTAACTGACAAAGTATTCAATGTAACCGTATTGTAAGCACAAGCGTCCAGAGGCCTAAGGGTTAGGCGCGCTTAAATAAATAAATACATACATACATAAAGTATCTTGTCTGTCTATCAGATTGAACATATAGTGTACACAAGTTGTGGGAATTTAAAATGTGAGTTCAGTCAAGAACACAGGGAAACCTAGCAAAACATCAAATAAATTAATATTCACACAAATACACAAATATACATGTATAACATACTTCCTAGTATGTTCGTTTTTTTCTCCAAGTTTTCAGCCTCATGTAGTCGTTGTACATATTTATTTTGGAAGGCAATCAGTGAAACAATAACATACATGATTAGTTCAGTTGACACGAGTTGCAAACAAAATCATAGAATACACAACACAATAATGGCCCACTATACACACATTTTTTATAGGCTAAACACGCTAAGGTTTAGCAAACAGAAATTACATCCTAGCCACACTTTAATCCTTCAAGCGAAACATGCCCTAATATGATGCGGTTGCACTTCAGACAGAGTGCTGTGCTGTGGTTGGATTTCCGTAGATCTGATCCATAAATCATTGTAGGCTCCAACACACCCTTTGATGCTTCACAAACTTACTATACTAATACACTGCTCTACATTAAGCAAAGAGATACGTTAATCTCCATGCCTCAATCACAAAATAAAACGAAATGGAGGGGCGACACAAATGGAATCTTATCACGAAAGGAGTTTATTCCTTATGATGGTTTACATTTGGACTTATTTAGGATCAGAAGAAGTTGGTGGAAACTGCAATGCCTGGGGGGCTCAAAAGATTATTTGAATGCTTGATTTAAGGTTCACAATGTTTATTGAACAACAGCTGAAAAGTAGGGGGATTAGGTTTTCACTGGGGTTCCTAGGTAAGGAGCCACTGGAATGTGTAGAATAGAAACACAGTGGTCGTCCATCTTTCCCACTCTCCCCTGTCAATGCCCACCCTCCTTCGTGGACAGGCAGTCACTCAATGTCTTTGAGTTTTAAGTGGCCCTGCACGTATGTCTTGGTGGCTCTGATTTAACACTTTGCAAATCTCCCAAGACCCCATCCATGAATCCTTGCATGCTCAACCCACAGTTTTGGGTGAATATGCAAGAGTCTGCAGGTAAATTGCAGCCTGATTCGGGTTAGTACATGATGGTGCTTTGAGTTCTCTGTACTTGTATGAAGCTTTGAGCTTGTTCCTAGATGGAAGGTGATGTTGAATGCCCATAAAGGAAAATATAACTTCCTGTTTCTTCTGTGGGCTGAGTTAGAAAGCAGGAAGACCAGACAGGGTCGGTCCACAGCACACACTGGAAGGAGCTACCATTTTTGGATGGAGATTGAATAGCAATGTATTTATTTGTTCACTTATTGTTGTTGTGCATGTGTGTGTTGTATGACATTGGGGATACTTTTGTAGGGATTGGGTCAATGCACTCATTCGTCTCCTCTCGTGAAGTGAGCCATTTGTCCGTCAGGACGGGTGAAAGACATTCACTGGGTGATAAAGCCCTCTTCTACCACCTGCAGTGCTGGCACAGGGAAGTGTATGTACTATCCACACTTTCGTCCCCAAACAATCGAGGATGGGAAGGCTGAACATATATGACACTAGAACACATAACATGCCCATCAAGTGATTTATTCCTTGTTGCTAAACAATGGTATGGCACCCACTCACAGAATTCCCGGACACATTGCATGAAGTATCTCTGGATGTATAGGTTTCCGAGTCCCTGTCTGAGAGAGCAGGGACATGTATAACATTGTCGCCACTTTGGGACATGCTACCTAGTGTGTGGGCAGATAATTAGCTGGTGAGAACTTTTAAGGACATGACATTGACCATTTGAATGCAGACAATGTTGTTGTAGTGGCACATGAATGATGAAGACCTGACAATATGTTTCATTTTGTTTGGGGTAGGGGCTACTTATCTAGTTTAATTTTGTCATTTCCTTCCTTCATAAAATATTTATGTATATGTATATATACATGTTCACTGAAAAAACGTTATTAAAGGGACGTTATGGTTAAGTTGCACTAACAAAAGCCTTGAAATTCTGTGAAAAAACTTTGCTAAATGGACATTATGGTTACAAGTAAAATTGAAAAACCCTTAGAATTCGCCAGTTGTGGTACGCTAAGCAACCATAACTTGTGTCACCTCTGTACACTGCTAAGACTAACACCCAGGACATCAAAGATAACATCGAAAAATCTGAAAAAATTCACTCCATCACTCTGAAATCTTTTTGCACCATCCAACTTGATGTTTTCATTTTCAAAAGATGCCATGCCTACACCATTCAAAAAAGCACACACACCTTCATTTACAATGTGCCTACATTGTTCTAGTTCTGCACAAAACACATTTGGGCATCTCCAGACTTCCCTTGGATGTATTTCTGAAAATATAATTTCTGCAATTGGAAATAGTTCCATTAAGCCTCGGAACATATATTTTATTGAAATCTGCAAAAATAGTGGAGTAACGCAGCCGAAACTATTTCCTCAACAATGAACAACAATAATATGTTGACATTGAAAGTGAGCCATAGTTTTACAAAATGATAAACTCATCCAATTTAGCCCAGACCATGTATAACACAAAACCCCCACCCCACCCAAACCAATAGTGCCAGAGATGCCACACAACTCAGTGTACATTTTGAAATGATTCATCCCACAATCTCCCAGCATCCACAAAGTGAGCTTTTTTTAGCCACATCCATATTCCCTACACACAACAATCAAACCTACCTACTACAAAACACCTACTGGCCTCTCTTCCTGTAAACCACAACCAGAACACTTCATTGGCTAATCCCCAAAGTCCCCTTTCAATGCCAGGGTTCCTTAAAAGACCCGGATGTGGTACTTGATGCCCCTAGACTACCACAGTGTCCGCAGACATCACAGACACTCAAATGTGTGGTTGGGAATTAAACACAATTTAAGTTATTTAGTTAACTTAAGTTAACTAAACTTAAGTTATTTAATCTTTAGTGGTGGCTCTGAAAAGAACCTTTTTTGTGGGGGTGTGTTAACAAACACCTTTTTGTCCCTTTATTTGCTTTTATATACAGTAGTACTGTACACTCTACATCTTCCTTTACAATTGCCTTACAGGAACTTTTTCAATGCATTCCTAAGATTGCAAAGGAAAATTGTATTTCCAACATCTGTGAAGTGCACTCCATCTTGACAAAAAAATACGCACCATCTGTTACGCTCACCTGGTATCCACAGGGACACAACCCAGATGGGTTACTCGCTGGTATGCTTCTCAGCTTTGCCCTGATGTGGTCTGCGGGGAAGGTTCTGCCTTGTGGTAGAATTAGGCGTGCTCTCCGTCCTGCCTTCTTTGCAGGGGCGCGTTGTCTTTCATGGGCGAGTGCGGTCCAGTTACTTCACCGACGCCGACCTGTTTGATATTGTTCAGGTAGGTCTTATTGCTGTTCTTTAGTTTTGTTGCTATCCTGCATACCTTTCTTTGTTTAAAATGTCTTTTTTTTCTCCCTTAGGTATGCAGAGCTTCAGCGCGGCGAACTTGCTTGGTTGAGCCTCATGGTAAATGATGGCGCATTAAGAGCGCTATGATGCGGTAAGTAAGCGCTATGCGCAGCGCTGCAAAGTCTTGCCTTTGCTAACCTGTGCTTTCCTTCCTTGTAGGTCGCAGTGTTCTTCAGCACGAGTGGAATGTCCGGAGTGGTGCCAGCTGAGAGACGACCAGCCAGGTAAGCCTTTTGAGCAGTTCGTAATTTGTAAATGTCTCTACTACTTTCTTTAATGTTGCCTCTATCTTCCTCTTTCAGGTCGTTCTGTCCGGGAGGCGTGCAGATTCGAGGAAGCTGTTCTCAGTAGCTGCGAGTGTTTAAAGATGAAGACTGCAGGTAAGATGCTGCTGCTAATGATGTTCCTTTTGTCTCCTTGCAGGTTCTGCATCTCTGAGGTTCAAGGGAATAGCTGGACACGGTGAGCGTCACATTGCAAGCTGCCAAATAACGCAAAGCGCGTTGTCTTGCTTGGGTGTGGTTTAAATAGCCCCAACAAAATAGTACAGGTAAAGTAGTCCCTAGGATACCACACCCAAAACACTAGACCACACAGCTTGGTTCTTAAACCACAAACTGCATGCCACAAAACTTCCACTTCTGCAAATCCAATATTTCCAAGGATGCCATGATTTTCAGCCTACACCTCAATGACTGAATTGAATAGTCTGCCTTCTCAAACACATAGCCATAGCCATTGTCAGTGCTCTCACAACTCCTGCAAACAAAACTTCTACTACCCTCTCTTCCTGTACACCACACCCGGCAAACCTGATTGGCTAATCCCCACAGTCTCCTTTCCATGCCAGGAATCCTGAAAAGACCCTGATGTGGCACATGCTGTCTGTGGACCACTGTGGTGTCCACGGACCCCATTATACAGGGACCTGCTACCCTTTCCACTTTCATGTTCTCAACACTCCCTCATTGGCTGCTTTCAAAGAGTCACAAATCCATCGACCAATCACATCCAAAACCTCTATACTTAACCCTGACATTTCTTTTCAACACTTCAGATGTACAATTGATATCTCAGAGTACATATTTCCTGTTAATGAAAGACATCTGCATCAAAAACTAAAGTGCAACTGTCAAGATTTCTATTTTGAGATTCAGCTAGATCTGTATCTAACAAAACACAGTACAGGTATGCTTGTATTTAAAAAAATGTTTTCTCCAACTCTTTCACACATATATATATAACACATATATGTATATTACACGGCCCGCTGTAGCGGTCGTGTAGTTATGGTTAAGTTGCTAAACTCATAGGAAGAGCACTTTTTCGGAGGCTTATAACTTCTCTTCCCCTGGATGAATCCTCATCAAACTTTGCAAAAAAAAGTGTATGTTTGGCTGTGAATTATTTTGCCAAGTGCAGCGAGGTTTCATGCGGGGGTGGGACGTTATATTGGGGCTCCCACATTTTTTTTCCCATAGACTGAATGGGGAAACCTTTGTGCATGGCTACAGGGCGAACGGCTGGACGGATTTTCACCAAATTTGCACCAGGAACTTGGACTTGGGCCAGAAAGCATGTGTTTGGTGGAAATCGGACTGGTAAATGTTTTGCAAAACACTGAACTGTATATCCCAAAAAATGTGTTTGATTGATGTCTCAAAGGCCACGCCATGCAGTGGATGCAGACGGTGGTTGGCTGGAGGGAAGCGTGATGTGCATCAATGTTTTTGGGAGAGTCCGCCATGGTGTATCGGAGGATAGTGGCACGCCGAAAGGAGCTGTAAAGAATGGTTTGCAGGATCGGCTGGATGAAATAGGGGGAAGTGAAGATATTGGCAATGTTTTGTGCTGTAGGCTACGGCTGCTGGTGGTTATGTTGACGTTGTGCGTTTGCATTATTTTGCAGCGGTGGGTTTGTGACAAAATAGTAATCTGCTTCTTTGACTGTGCTTGCAGTGGGTCTGGGTAAGGCATAGTCTTTTCACTGCAGGACCTTACCATGTAGAAAGAGCCTAGGGCTTGGGTACCACCCCCGTAATGTAATGGCTGTATGCATGGGAGAGCAGTGAGGCACTTAGCGATTAGGTAGGAAGGCCAGTTTTCTCGCAACATTGCTGCAAAGGAGTCCTTAAAGAGACAGAGAAAAAGAAGGATTTTTTGGCAGGATACTGTCGCGATATGCACCATTCCCGCAGCTACTGACATACACTGGATTGGTGGTTAGGTGCACAGGAAACTATGATATGTTGGTGACTGTAGGCAGACTGTGTAGGGGATGGGGAGTGCCTTGGAGATAATATGAGGATATTTGCAGTCGGTGTACTATGTTGTGTTGTGCTTCCAAAGGCCCTAATGCTGGAAATGGCCTTTGGCCGTAACAGTGGCCCTCATTACGACCCTGGCGGAAATCGCGGTGCAAAAAGCACCATGGAGCACGGCGGAAAGCTGCCGATAGCGCCATGGGGGTTGGCGGATTTTCCGCCCCATTCCGACCTTGGCGGGGCGGTAAATCCCCATCCCCCATTTTACCCTTCCCCATTCCCATTTTTGCCCCATAGGGTATAATGGGAGTGGGGAAGGCGTTAATTACGCCACCGTAAAATACGGTGGCGTAATTAACAACAAGGTCCCGTAGCGCCATGGATTTCTCCGCCCGGAAAAACCAGGCGGAAAACGCTCCATGGCGCTACGGGAACTCGTAGTAGGGCGGACGGGTCCGCCGCGAATAACGCTGGCGTAAACCCACTCCGCCAGGGTCGTAATGAGGCCCAGTGTGTTTACTGGTTGAAAGTAGATGTGCGAATGTTGCTTTGGTTGGATCCTTTACTTTAGGTATACGTACGTGTAGGCAGGAAAGCACTGTGGGAAATTTTAGCATGCATGCCTCGATTGCCTTCCAGTGGGTGTGGAGTAGGAGTAAGCAATTGGGTGCATGGGTGGAGGCCTTAGGTCTCTGCCTATGTACCGAAGAGCCTCGGCCGTGGGCACAGGCTTGCATTACGCAGGGTATTTAGACATTGACAATATGATGATATTTGTAGTTGGAGTGCTATGTTGTGTTGTGCCTGCAAAACCATTAATGGCTTGTTTGCATGGCTGGGGCCCTTGAACAAAACAGGGTGGCCACTGGTTGGAAGTAGGTTACAGATTATTACCTTGGGTTGTTGGACATAACAGGGTGGGGACTGTTTGAAAGTAGGTTATAGAATGTCGCTTTGATTGGGTTCATTACTGTACAATATGTACCTGTGCACAGGAAAGATAAGTGGGAACATGTTTCAGTGAATGGCTCCATTGCTTTGAAGCGGGTGTGGGGAAGGAGTAGGTTGTTGCCATTGAAACCGCAATGAAATGCTGCAACGTATGGGAGTACTGTGCTATTTATATGTAGATAGCACACATATGTGCAAAGAGTAGCGAAGGTGTTGGGCACACTACCTAAAATGTATTGTAGGCATGTATGGGAGGACTGTGATAATGGTGTGTGAATTGATATGTTGGTTACTGTAGGCAGACTATACAGGGGATGCATAGTGCCTTGCAGATAATATGAGGATACTTGCAGTCGGTGTACTATATGGTGTTGTGCCTCCAAAGGCCCTGCTGCCTTGTGTGTATGGCAATGGCCCTTGGCCATGAAAGTAGGTTGAAAGTAGGTGTGCGAATGGTTGAAAGTAGGTGTGCGAATGTTGCTTTGATTGCCTCCTTAAGTGTAGGTATATGTTCGTGTAGGCAGGAAAGCAATGTCAGCATGCAGGCCTATATTGCCTTCCAATGGGTGTGTAGTAGTACTAGGCAATTAGGTGCATGGGCGGAGGCAGTAGGCCTCTGCCTATGTACCGAAGAGCCTCGGACATCGGTACAAGCTTGCATTACGAAGGCCAGTTAGACATTGACAATATGATGATATTTGCAGTTGGAGTGCTATGTTGTGGTGTGCCGGCAAAACCCCTACTGGCTTGTCTGCATGGCTGGGGCCCTTGGACAAAACAGGGTGGCCACTGGTTGGAAGTAGGTTACAGATTGTTGCCTTGGGCTCTTGGACATAACAGGGTGGACCCTGTATGGAAGTAGGTTATAGAATGTTGCCTTGATTGCGTGCATTACTGTAGCAATATGTACCTGTGGACAGGAAAGATAAGTGGTCACATGTTTCAATGTATGGCTCCATTGCTTTGCAGTGGGTGTGGGGAAGGAGTAGGTTGTTGGCAATGAAACCGCAACGAAATTCTGCAATGTATGGGAGTACTGTGCTATTGATATGTGGATAGCACACATATGTACAAAGAGTAGCATAGGTGTTGGGCACACTACCTGAAACGAATTGTAGGCATGCATGGGAGGACTGTGATAATGGTTGTGTGAATTGCACACATGCGTACAAAGAGTGCATGTATTTATTTATTTATTAGCATTTATAAAGCACGCATCAGAGAGTTGCTGGTTACAGAGGGAACAAATACTTAGTTACATGATAAACAGTATTAATACAGGGCATAACAAATACTCAGTTACATGATAAACAATGTTGAAAAGGCATAACATACATAGAGAAGGAGATGGGGCACTGGGAGGATAGCCCAGGGAACAGAGGGGTTACTTGAACAGTACGTTTTTAGGCTTTTGCGGAAGGATGAGAGAGAAGTTTCAGCTCTCAGTGTGTTTGGTAGGGGATTTCAGAGTTTGGGTGCTAGATGAGGAAATCAGATGCCTCCAGCATTTGTCCTTTTGATAGGGGGTACGCAGAGTTGGTTGCCGTGATTACTTCTTTTGGGACGTGTGAGGGTATCTCTGGTGATGGTTTCAGATAAGTAGGAGGGGGCAGAAAGACTGAGGCACTTGTGCATTAAAGTGATGATCTTAAAGTTGACCCTCTCTTTAACTGGTAGCCAGTGGGCGGCTCGTCTGGCTTGCATTACGTGGTCTCTTTTGGGGATCCTAAGGGGCTGCTTGAAGTGCGTTGTTTTGTACTATTTGGAGCCTATTTAGATTTTTAGCTGAGGTGCCTGCAAGGAGAGCGTTGCAGTAATCCAGTTTTGCTCCGATAGTGGCTTGGGCAATGGAGAGGCATTTTTGGTTGATTAGAAAAGGTTTTATGGCATTAATGAGTTTGGTGGTGTGGGCAGAGGTGGAGGCAATGGTGCTGACCTGTCGAGTTATCGAGAGGGTGGAGTCGAGGAACACACATAGGGTCTTTACAGAGGAGGAGACGGGTATGATGGTGTTGTCGATGGTAAAGGTTTCATATTTTTGGTTGAGTTTGGGAAGTATTTCCTTAGGACCTATGAGGATGATCTCTGATTTGTCCCCATTTAGGCATAGACCATTGGCTGCCATCCATGTTTGGATGGTAGTGTAGATTTGAAGGAGGGCTGCTGCTTCTTGGTCGTAGGTGCCAGTGAGAGGGAGGAGTACTTGCGTATCGTCAGCATAGTTCGTGAATGATATGCCAAGCGACTCCATTTTGTAGAAGACAGGCTCCGTCAATTGGTTGTAGAGGGTAGGTGCAGTGCAGGATCCCTGGGGAACTCCACTTTGGATGGTGGTGGGAGCTGTGTTAGCCTGATCAGAATAAACCTTTCTAGCTCTGCCCTCTAAGAACAATGTTATCCATGATGTGGGCTGTTAGGAAGAATCACATTCAGTTCTCTTTGGGAACACTACAGGCAATTAGGACTATAAGTGTAAGCACAATTTCACCTTTGGTACAAGCCTGTACTACACAGTAAAGTGGTAGTGATGGCTGAGCAGCCAAACTTATCTCAAGAGTTTCAGTGATCAGTAGAACAAGTTACACAAAGGACCAACCAATACAGTGATTCAAGTAAACACTTACTCAAGGTTTCTTAATAAAAGAATATACATTTATTTACTCAATCATTTATAAAACATTACACTAGCATAAGCAGCTCAATATCACACACTAATACACCACAAAAATCCAACCGGTAAGTAACTGCACAAGTTTAGCTCAAAAATGAAGTACGAGCAAAATGGCACTTCATATACTTAGAAAAGGGAGGAAAGACAAGGTTTTAAGAATAGACAGCCCAAATACATTCATAGGCAGGGCAAAGGCTTATAGTTAAATACAACCATCAATTCTTCTCAACAGGCCTGGGCCAAAGTCAATGGTTCATAGTCTTGTGTATAGGATAGCAGAGTTCTGGTAAGTAACGGCTAAGTCTTTGCCACAGAGTTTTAAAGGATTTGGCTAGGCGAAAAGATTGATGAATGTTTAGGGAAGGGCAAGTGTTCATAAATGAGGAAAGTTTCACGCACTTTCTCGATGGCCTTAAATATTTCCAGACCGCGTTTGCACAGTACCTTTTAAATGCAGAAAGCTGTAGCTGAGGCAGTTGTTCCTGGCAGTTCGAGCAGATCTCGCTGTTCCTGTGCTTCAGTCATGGGGACAAGAAGGAGGATGTCGGGAGATTCCTGCACTGCCCAGGGGAGAGGCCAAAAGCTGTAGCAAGCCGTCAGTTTAAGGTTTGAGTGCCTTAAAGCCCCCCCTTGTTTCCTCCCTCTGGCTATCCGGTTTTTAACAGCACTCTGAAGAAAATTTGACCAGACTAGTATGGTGTCCAGGTGGCTTATGAGTTGGTTGTTCCCACCAAACTCAAGGGAAGAAGTTAACCTTGAAGGGCTTCTCTGTCGATTGGAGTTTCATGCAATTTGGACCTGCAGCAGGGCTTCACCGGTCATCCAGGAGTTCCAGCAGTCCTCTTCCTTCAGCTTGTCTTCGGTTCTTTTGTTCCAGTGGTCGACTCTGCTTTCCAAGTCCCAGAGACCCGCTTTTAAACAGTTTTCCCCCATTCATTTAGCCTGGCTGTCAATCACCCAGCAGGGTGGCTGTCCTTGCTAATACTAGGAGTTACATTGGAGTCTTCAGTAGAAGCTAGACCTATTTTTCCTGGTTTTTCACCAGCTTTGATAATTACCAGTTTTCACAGGCCTAGAGAGGGGTCCAATTCGTCTATCCACCTCTTCATCAGAAGTAGGGGGGTCAGAGACTTTACAATTGGATGGGCAGTGATGGGCTTGGTAGGTGCTCCCATTTCCCTACTATTCTAGCCTCAGATTTGCCTTGGTTAGAGGTCAACTTACTAACACTAGGGCTTGCAGTGGAATACTCTGTAGAGGTTCCCACAGGCTCAGAGTGGTCTCATAAGGTTTCCTCTCTAGCCAATTTGGTTTGGTTCTGTTTCCTCTCACTGGGAGGCCTGGGGGTACTGGATACCGCACCTAGAGTTTTTAAATCATTCCCAACAGGACTCTCATGCTGGTCATGATATTACACTGAATGAGAAAATTAGTTATAAACAGTGAACTGCGCCAATTAACAGTAATACAATAATAAATGAACGCGAAGTGTCCAGTATGAAGAGGGCTGATTTACTTAAACCTAAAACTAGAACGAACTCAGCTAATACGCGCTTTAATAAAATAAGGTTGATCACTAGGTATACTAGTGATAGTAATGAGGTGTATGCTATACTAAAACGTCATTGGCACTTACTCCATTTAGACAAGGATCTCACCAAATTATTGGAACCTAATCCATCGATAGGTTTTAGTAGAGCTCCTACTCTTAAAAATCTTCTATGCCCCTCTTTCATGGCACCAGTACCTATTGTTAGAACATGGTTAGAACTAGGTCGTGTGAATGGGTTTCACAAATGTGGGAGTTGCAACATGTGTTCACATGCATTTGAATCTGAGGCACTTGATTTTGGTACAACAGGCAAACATGTTATCAATTCATTCATTAACTGTAACACAAAATTTGTGGTGTATTGTATTATATGTGTCTGTGGCTTATTTTATGTCGGGAGCACCATTAGGCCACTTAAAATGCGTATTCGGGAGCATTTGGCTTCTTTGCATAAACAGGATGCCAAATATCCACTGGCATTACATTGGCAGACTTTACATCAGCTGGATGACTTTAAGGATTTGAAATTTATTGGGTTGTCTCAAATACGTCCATTAAAAAGAGGGGGTAATATGGAACTTAGACTTAGACAATTAGAGGCTAGACTTATCTGTAAACACAGATTAGTAAATTTTGGACTCAATTCCGATCATGAATTTCATGTGTTCTTATGATTTAATTTTATATTTAGAGTTGGTTTGGTGCCATTGATACTTAGGTAGCTACACCTGAACTACCGTGCTCCTTATTATTTAATTTTATTTCTGAATATCAAATTGTTTGTATAGTTTCTTGATGTATTAATGGGTGTGTGCGGTTGAATACACAACCTGTGATAACATATTCTTATACACTGCCAAGACTAATCTTTTCATCATCAGCTTAACAAGTGCGCTCTATGTATTGTTTACCTTTAAATTTATTTTCGACTGAATTATGAGTTGTAAGTGGATATTCAGGTGTATAGCACCGACAGATTGTGTGTGTTACACATAACTTGGATTTATAAATTTTCTGCAGTTAAGAATATATTATATTCCGCTTTATAAGTACTTAAATACAACCGCGTCAATTCTTTAATTTGTTGGGGTTCTTTAGATGTTATATATGACTCGAGAATATGTTGGGGGTGATTCTTAGACGTTACATATAACTCGAGAATTGATCTAATCAACAACCGGCTCTTTTCCTCACCTAACATGGCCGCCGCGGTATGCCTTGTGTTGTTGCTGCCTATGCGATCCATTTCTCTTTTTAACTACACGAGATGCATTGCGCGCGCGCACTCTCTTTTTGCACACTGTTGTTGCCGGAAGGCTGGTAAGAAGTTTATGTGCTCTTTCGACATGATCCCTACGTTGCAATTAATTGATTTTATTTAACTAAGCGCTGTGTTTCCTCTTTTTCTTTTGGTAATTGTCCAATTTAATATTGGTAATGGATACGTGACTCGTTCTGAATTGGTTGGTTGGTGTTATCTACGCGCAACATTTCCTTTTTGGATGTGGACTTTTTGCAGTAATTAATTAATGGTCATTGCAACCGCAAGTAATATTAAGGTAATTATAACTTAATTTTTATATCCATTGTGGGATAATTGTTGGCTTTTGAATGCACATGACACTAGATAATCCTTGTTAATTTATCTTTTTGCCGTATAGTTTCCTTTTGGACAAGGTTCAACGGTAAATATTTAGTCAGTTGACCCTTTGAGTTGATTTAACAAATTATGTTATCTATGGTTGATTTTCCACCGCACACACCTAATCTCTTATTATGTTATGTTTTTTATTCTTTTTCGGGTTTGTAACCGGATGGATCCTCTGTTAAAACGGTAATTGTTTGTATGGAAAATGATTTATATTATATTATGTTCCTTTTAATTTAATGTCATGATGTCCTGATTTCTTCTGGCCATCTCCCTTGCTACCCCTTGATGTTTGCCCAATTGACATGATGTAAATCCACTAATGAATGGTTATTGGTTGTATATATGTTACTATGTACAGCCTTTGAAAAAGAGCTTTGCTCGAAACACGTGTCAGGCTGTGGAATGGAATTAAAAACATAATTCAATTATTATTGTATTACTGTTAATTGGCGCAGTTCACTGTTTATAACTAATTTACTTCTTATTGAGGGTCCTTGGTCCGGGTACCCTCACACTTTCATGTTGAACGCTGCCTTTTTAAACTTCTAACTTTTGTGCAGTTGCGCTGGTCGTTCACATAGGCCTTTGGACCATCTTGTTTTACTTACACTGAATGAGAGCTGGTAGAATTGGAACCAACTGGACAGGGCCTTCAGAAAATTTAGTGGGACCTTTGGGTGACTTAGCAACATCCTCAGGCTTGAAAAAGCTTCCATCCACTACTGTTCTGCTGGCCCCAGTGTCTCTCCTGGCAGGAGTATCCTGGCCATTGACAAGAAAACTGTCCATATAATACCCTCTAGGGTTTTCTGGAATGAAGTTGTACACATCCATATTCTGTTTCTTACCCAGACCCACGGACTCTAAGGATACAGTTGCCTGAAGACCCAAGGGTGCTTCAGCAAATAGTTGAAAGTGGGCACTAGCCATCTTTACTTCTTCCTCTGGGGAGAAGGCTAAGGAGGCAGTGCTGATCCCTGCAGGTTTACCCTTGCATCTGGGATCTCCTTTCACATGGTCATTTGACCCACAAACATAGCATTTAACAAATGATCTCTGGAATGGGGGTTTCTGCTGACCTCCCTCTGGTTGGGCACCAGAAGATTCACTAGCCCTATTTGGTTTCCCATGGGACTTACCCTGGTTATGTTTGGGGGCCTCTTCTAGTTGGATGGATTTAGATTTATCGGTGTTCTCACATTTGTGCTGCTTCCCCCCATCCTTTTTGGGAGTTGCCTCAGGATCTTTATGAGTGGCCCTGTTGGCTACCCATGAGTCAGATGTTCTAGCTAACTTTTTTGGATCTAATTCCTTAGAGTCAGCCAAGTGCTGTCTCAGCTCAGGAAAGCAGGCATCAAAATAGTTTCCAACATAAACAGATTCCTCAGACCTTCATAACTCTGTAACCCTTAACCCAAACATCTAAGTTTTTCAAACATTCAGTCACCCAGGTAGCCCAAGGGGTACCATCATGCTTTTTGAGGGTTCTTCCCAAATCTAGCTATCAAAGCTAGCTTCACATGTTCATACTCCTGTCTGTCTATATCCCCCAACTCCCTTACCACATCAGTTGCAACAGGGGGTGGCCTAGAAAAAAGCCAAGGAATCAACTGATTCCATGTAATGTCTTGAATCCCATGCTTATATTCAAAAGCAGCCAACCAATCCTAAATATCAAGCTTAACCTCATACATACTTACTGCATCTTTGGGCATGTGAGGCATCTTAGGACTGGAAGACCTGGAAGACTCTGGGAGAGAACCAGTTTCAACAGACAACTTTTTAATCTCTAGTGCATGGTTCAATTCCATCTCTCTGAGTTTAAGTTCTTGATGTTTGCATTCAGTGTGAGCTTGAATTATTTTAAAATCTAACTCAAGTCTCATTCTTTCGAAAGGGAGAAATTCAGGACTTAATGTTGGACCTAGTGGGGTCCCTGTGGTCAGAGGTCGAGGCCTATGAGCAGGCAGAGGTAAAACAGGGCCTACATTTGAAGACATTATCATCCTCATCAACATTTTCCACAATTGCTGCAGGTGTGGGGGATTCAGACCCACGACTCAGACTTTTGGTTTTCCAAAAACCTTTCAATCAATTCTACCTTTTTGCCTTTTACATTGAGATTCCTAGCTTTACACACATCTCTCAATTATTAAACAGTTAAAGTCACTAGGGCCTCCTGTCTGTAGCTTTCCATATCAGTCATGATAAACAATAGCTTTACTAGTGTTGCTTAGCCTTGTGAAGATTACTACAACAAAAGTAAAAGAAGCACTTTAAATGTAACAAGTACACTTTATCCTCACCGTTGTACACCAGTGTTAGGCAGAATCACCTGCAGTACCCTTGGGGACCACTACAGGTAAGCGATGGCTGAGCAGCCAGACTTATCTCAAGAGTTTAATTGAGCAGTAGAACAAGTTACACAAAGAAACAATACAGTGATTCAAGTAAACACTTAATCAAGGTTTCTTAGTAAATGAATATACATTTATTTACTCAATCATTTATAAAACATTACACTAGCATATGCAGCTCAATATCACACACTAATACACCACAAAAATCCAACCGGTATACACGCTGTCGGTATGTTCGCGATTAATTCAGATGTCCGCGAATGTGGGCAAACAGGAAACGGTGCTAAAAAGTTGCAGAAGTGTTAAAAATGTTGCTCGGAGGTGGGGAATGTCACAGTTTTTACTTGAAACTTTCTAGATTGGCTGAAGATGTTGATATATTGGGGTAAGTAGGATATTAGGAAGCTGTAGCACATCGGGATGCAATGGTGAAAACCTATGAAATTCATTGAAAAAACGTAGTTAAAGGGACGTTATGGTTAAAAGCAAAACCGAAAACCCACAGAAATTCACCAGATACGATAAGGTAAGCAACCATAACTTGCACCGTGCACTGCTAACACTAACACCCAGGACATCAAGGATGACATTAGAAATATCATTGATGACATCACTGATAACATCACGGCCCTGATTCATGGAAGTGTTTTACAATGGCGCAATCCCATAGGAAAACGTTCCATGAATCACACTCCACAACTAGAAGCCTGAGGAAGCTCGCGAGTCGAGCGGAACGCGTGACGTTTTTCCACCCATTGGGGTGAGTGATGCCTTATGCCTGGTCTGACCAGTTATTGCTATGTATGCTTTTTTATGATGTTTTGCACAACTTTTTGATAAAATAAAGGAAAATAATTTTTAACTTAGTAAATGGTGGTGAGTGCTTGGGCAAGTTTTGGCTAAAGTTGGAGGTGTTGTTCATCTGTCTACCTGCATCTTTTTCCTGACACCCTTTTGTAATTTTTAGAGCCCAGCCCGCTCTAGCCCAACAGCACCAGCTCAATAATGAGGCGGAGCGCAGTCTAGGGGCTGACACATGTTTTCCCACTTAATAGTTACTGCAGTCGCCTCCCGTGACATACAAATGTATAGTACACAGTGATATTCACAGCATTATAACAATCATGGTTGAGCGTCCCTCTAATGTTGCAACTATAAAGAGAGAACCGTTTTATGCTAATTTCTTTTACATTATTGCGGGGCAGACCACAGAAGTATGTGTGCAGAGCAGAATAAGACAAAGACATTTATTCAACTATCATTTGTCTTACCACCCAGTTTTTTACTAAGTTTTTAGTGCAACATTATAGCATACACTTGAGCTTCCACTAATTACTAGACCAGGTAGAAATGGCAGACCAGGTAGAGGCAAAACGAATAGCGATGGTGCTAATCTTGTTTGATCAAGACAAAACTACAACTGGAACTTCTAATGACAACAGTCTGCCAGCAAGTCTTACAGTGCAGCAGAAACTTGACAAATTGGAAAGGATAAAGAAAAAGGAAATCTCTAAATGGTGGGAAGCTATGACTCTAAAGATGTATCTAGAAGCACAGCGGATACCGAGGGGATTAAGAATTCTTAGAATACCCACATAGGAAGATATGGATCCGCAATTAATAGAAGAATGGACAACCCACACGAATACTTGCTCATTTCGAATGATTGAAAGCCTGATAAAATACGCCAAATTAGACAGAACCAAACTAATGAAAGAAATAGAAATCATGGAAGAACTATTATTCACCTCACAAGATGGGGATGAATGCAAAAAGCGTATGACGAGACTGGAAGAGAATCTAGAAAGATTCGAAGGAGAATTAAGAACAAGAAAGCAGCTCAAATTTAAAAGAGTCAGGCTGGATTATGAGCAAGGAAGAATATACACTTTTGCCAAACGATTCGATGGGCCCATAAAAGCTAGGATGGAACAGAAAAATCCCCCTACAAAACAAAATGAAGCATCTGTAGAGGACCCCAGCAGTTCAGAAATTGATCTTTCAGATTCTGAAGGAGCACAATCAGCAAAAACTTTTTAGATGAATTCAAGCTGCTCCATATGGACAGCAGAATGGACAAAAGAGGACAAGGCCAATCAGCCAGTCGAGGAAGAGGATCAAGAGGAAAGACAGGAAGAGGACAACCAGGCGGGGCAGCCGTGCAAAACGGGGAGGATCAAATTGGAAGGGCCACAAGATCTGGGAACAAACAGAGGGGAAGACTGAGAGGCAATAATTTGAACAACTAAAAATATTCAATATTTCAGCTAGAAGCCTCACCCAGAAGGAAATATCAGTCCTATCATTAGGACTATCTTATAGCCCAACCTACGCTTATGATTACACATCTGCCAGAATAGATCTCTTCAAATTTACATGAAAATTGAAACTCACCAAGTTTTTCTCCACACAAGTTGGGCACAAAACACAGAAGAAAGACTCTGATACAGAAATCGCCTCCATTCTATCAGAGAAAGATCTGGCCACCTTAATCTGTATAGATGAACTGCAGTCTAATCCCAATTCTGTTGATATACACACAGAAACTATGGACGACAACATACTGGCAGAACAATATGGTATTAACATCAACATGACTTGCTTCAGTAAATTCAAGCCAAAATCAGTTTTCTTCCCAAATATAGAATGTAGCCCTATAGATGTTTTTGAAAAACTGATGATGAAAGATCTTAAAGGCTTGTCCGGCTTGTCGATATAAAAACCTTAATCCCACACAATTAAAAGCCCTGGAAACATTGAAAAATGATAATAACATAGTCATTCGACCCTCGGATAAAGGAGGGAGCATAGTTGTCATGAACAGTAGCAGTTATGTCAAAGAAGCAAACAGACAACTTAGTGACACTTCCTGTTATGAATTAGCGGATAAATTGATTTTAGGGATCACCAACAGAGAATATCATGAATTGCTGTTCCATTGGTGTATAGAAGAATTGCTAAATGATGATGAATACCACTTCTTGAAGAATGCTCACCCAATAACCCTGCTAATCTACTTCAACCCTAAAATTCATAAAACCCTAATAGACCCTCCAGGATGCCGAATAGTGTCCTCAATTGGCAGCCTTCTGGTAAATACCTCCAAGTTCCTTGATCATTTCTCCAGCCATTTGGAGGCTAAGCCTAAACTCATATATTCGGGACACATCACACCTCCTGTCAAAATTAAATGAGGTGAATTGGGAGCCTAATTATGTTCTTGTCTCCTTAGATGTAGTGTCCCTCTACACGTCTATACAGCACCAACATGGTTTAAATGCATGCCATCACTTTCTGGAGAGCAGATCTGTTAGCTACCGCCAACACAATAAGATGTTGCTGGATATGTTGAAATTCTGCCTGGAACACAATTTTTTCCTCTATAATGATGTAATTTATAGACAAACCCATGGCACAGCAATGGGGTCATGCATGGCGCCAACCGACAGTGGCATGGAGTGAGGAGCTGGAAGAGTTTACCAAACATATAGTCATGTGGTATCGATTTATCAATGATTTGTTCCTGATATGGGATGGAACTGAAAAAGAATTAGAGAAGTACATCATTATTCTGAATTCAAACACATTAAATTTGAAGCCAACTAGCACCATCAGTAAAAACAAATTGGATGTTTCTTTGCAAATTGAGCAAAATCAACTCATTACCACCCTGTACAGGAAGGACACCAGTTATAACTCCACGCTCCATGCTCGTAGTCACCACCCTACAGCTCTCAAAAAATCTATACCCTATGGAGAATTCCTTGGGGCGAAAAGAGTATGTAGTAATGAGGCAGATTTCCAAAAAGAAGCCAAAAATATTGGCAACAGATTTGTGAACAGAGGATACTCGAAAAATACAGTGACGGAATGTTTCATTAAAGCTGAAAAACAATTGAGAAGAGATCTCTTCAAACCACATCCTAAATCAAAAAATGAAACGATAAGATTTATAACAGGCTACAACCAGCAAGCTAAACACATCAGGGCTATCATGCACAGACATTGGAACATATTAACCACTGATAAAGACCTTTGTAAAGTACTGGAATAGAGACCCAGTGTGACTTTTCGCAAAGCTCCGACATTGAAAAATATACTGGCACCGAGCACTGTAATAACCGAGGTTTCTTCATCGAGCTGGTTTCCTAACAAACATGAATATGTAGGTTTAAAAAAATGTGGCAAATGCAAAATGTGCCAGTATGTGTCGAGAATTCCTCCAACCAGTGCCAATGGGCAAGAATGGAAGTATAAGCACAAAATAACCTGTCTTACAAAGTTTGTGGTTTATGCAATAACATGCAGCTGTGGGTTACACTTTATAGGATCTACCATTGGCCCGCTAAAACTGCGTATTTTACAACATTACAGAGCCACAGAAAATGGAGATCAAACATACCGTCTAGCGCTACACTTTGGTGAGAAACACAATAAAAATACATCAGAGATGAGTTTTGTAGGCTTAGCACATATACCACAACACAATAGTTTGGGCAATAGGGAACTCAAATTGCGCCAACTAGAAGCCAAGCTAATCTGTAGGTTTGATACCTAATGTGGACTCAGAGCTATATGTCTTTTTATATGATTGATTAAGTGCTAGAAGCTTTTTACATCAGTGAATCTTCCATACTTCAGTGGAATGCCTGTCACATGTGTTACGCTTTCCGTCTGTATTCCACTTATTTTAGACAGTCACCTTATAATGTTGGTTTCTGATGTGGACAGAACATATGGACAGTGTTCTTTTAAAATTGATTTTAAGCTGGGTTAACATGTAGTGATCTGATGTGTCTTATTCTCAGTCATGTTTCTATGAATTTATTTACATATGTATCACTTTGCACTTTTAGAGTTAATCAATTGCACATGTCACTTTATATGACAGGCGGAATGCTCATCTATTCTAAAGATGGTATAATTGATCACTCAGTGAAATATTGCCCAGTATCGGTATGCCGGTTGCATAGTGTTGGAAGATGGGGAGATAGAAGGCAGAGATATATGAGGTATTCCTAGAGGGAGAGAATCCTGTACGCTATATCCTTTAAGTCATACTGCTCACAGAAGACTGGGTATTCTTAGAGACAGAGAGAACTCTGCTCCCTATTTCTGTCGAATCTCAGTGTTCTTAGAGTAGTATTAATAACCTCTTTAGATAAATTTATCAATTTGGACACTTGTCCTAATATTTTCAAATCATGCTGCTTTAATCTTGCACTAGCACTTTATTAATACACTGAGGTATTATCTACCTATAGTACTGTACCACTCCATATGGGATGAGAGGCGTCTGTATTTCTGTTTGAATTCACTTCAATCTCCAGTATATGCACTTGCATATTCCTGGCGAGTTAGGGACTAACAGGTCCAACATGCATTGCGCCCTACCCGTCTTTGATCTAGTACACTTGCTATATAGATAAAGATTCCCTTTCTTTCATGCATTGTGCCGGCTGGCATTACTGATATTGGGCTGTAGCCGCTGTATTCGTTTTTTCTGTACTCACCACTTCATGCGGATTGTTTGTCATTAAGTTGATATACATTTTCTCTCGCTCAGGCATGTCGTGGTTGACTCCCCCTGTTTTTACTATCTACACGCGCTAGTTCAATTTCAAATAACTTATTAGCATTTTTTAGATTCATACTTACGGTCTATTAGACCTTAGTCACTCCAAGATGGCGGATTTTCCGGCATGCAGAACCATAGAGTTCTCTTTCAGTAAAATTTGAACTGTGCATCATGTGACACGTGAGCAACAGTTGGGAGGAGCACATGACATGGCCTATGAGTTAATATAAACACGAGAACACACTAGTTGGGAACAACTACAAGCCTGAGGAAGCTCGCGAGTCGAGCGGAACGCGTGGTGTTTTTCCACCCGTTGGGGTGAGTGGTGCCTTATGCCTGGTCTGACCAGTATGCTTTTTATGATGTTTTGCACAACTTTTTGATAAAATAAAGGAAAATAATGTTTTAACTTATTAAATGGTCATGAGTGCTTGGGCAAGTTTTGGCTAAAGTTGGAGGAGTTGTTCATCTGTCTACCTGCACCTTTTTCCTGATACCCTTTTGTAATAAATATATATATATATATATATATATATACATACATTCACTGAAGAAACTCACAATAACTGGCACATTTCTGAGGTTTTTCAGTTTTACCTGTAACCATAACGTCGCTTTAACAAAGTTTTGTCATTGAATTTCAAAGGTTTTCATTAGTACAACTTAACCATAACATCTCTTTATCAAAGTATTTGCAGTGAATTTCATAGCTTTTAATTAGTGTAACTTAACCATAACATCCCTTTAATAAAGATTTTTCAGTGATTTTCATGGGTGTTTACCAGTGCATGCTAATTTCCTACAACTTACCCCATCCTAAAATATCATACCTTCCCCAATATAGCAAGATTGTTGTCCAATTTACAAAGTTTCACCTTAAAACTCTGCCATTTCCCACCTTCTAGCATCATTTTTAACACTTTTTTACACTTTTTGCAACTTTTTCCACTGTTTTTGTGTCCGTCGATGGCATGAACTTCTGAAGTCATCACAAACTTTCCAGACAATGTCACGTAAATGTTCCATGTGCTAATATCCCCGCAAAAATATTGCGATACAAAAATATTGCCATATTTGTGTGGCGATATTGAGCCATGTACCCTGCGGGAGACACCCCCGCAACCTCTGCATTATTTTTAAATGTGTGGGGGACAACCCTGCAACTCCAGCTCCCACAAATTATCCCCCCCAAAAATATCACCTATGGCGAGACAAACTACCATATGTACGGTGATATTTTTGGTGGGGATAATATATAGGAATACCATGTGAACACGCACATGCGTGGCATGATGACACGTTTGTGAACCCCTCTGCACATCGAGATCACATCTGTTCTATGCGGACAGTTCAGAATTGCATTTTCTACTGATCTAGGAACTTTCAAGCTCAAAGTGTTCCCATTGCACAGCTCCCACATCTATTTGTATTCATTATCCTTTAACAATCTAGCCCACAGCACATACTTGGAAGAATATTAGCCAAACTGCTATTTATCTTAAAAATTGCATCAGCAATTGCATCCCTCTGCCCCAATAGCCACAACCACCACCACTAGATAATGAAGAAGACCAAGAAGATGAGGTAGAGGAAGTGCCTACCTCTAGTTCCAAGAGAGAATCATGGGTGAGGCAGTTCTTTACCACTGTTGGGAATGTACCAATGGCTAAAGATACAAAAGTGAACTACCTGCACAGTACTCCTACGGGACCACCTCCATGCACTGCCACACCCAATCAAAACACTGCAATACTCTCAGAAAGGCTGTTCCTTTCTTAGCAAATAGTAGGATGTCTTCCGCCATATCATCTTCCTCAACCAATACTGTAACCACACAGCCTAGTTCCATGGGACACAACATCCCACCAGCTCCCTTGCAAGAAATAAAAGAGGCTGTTGATCCATATCTTTCAAAGACAACAGTCCTCTGTATATACTGCAATACAACACTCTGCAATTTTGAAGTGCTTTTGAAGCTGTAATCAAGCAGCATGAGAAACACTGCCCTCTACCTTATATGTAACACACGTCCAACATCTTCCCCTGTCCACCTGCACCTTCATATTAGTAGTTGGTGCCTCTTCTCTCATTTCCCTCCCCACCTTACTTTCTGACATCGCCATCAAAAAAATATATAGATAAAAAAACAGTAACAAAAAGGGTCCTTTAGGAACCACCTTTCAGGGTTAAAAAATAGAACTAAATAAACAATCTTACAGACTGCATCTACTTTACATTTCTCAGTAATGTACATAGACTGAATAAGATTTTCCAGCATTACCATTACCATTTTTTGTTTTGCTAATGAGAATAACGTGACGTTCATCCCCCGTTCCAGGGACTGGAATGGGGGTTAATGGCTCGCCAGCAAGTTAAGCAAGGGCGTATAATGTGCGCTCCGTACCGTTTTCCCCCGTTCCAGCCCCTGCAATGGAGGATGAAGGCCATTAGCACCCTGGGTTGGCAAAGCGGTAACACAGGTTGCTAAAACTGGCAATTATCTACCGTAACGTCCCTTTAACAATGTGTTTTCACAGAATTTAATAGGTTTTTATTAGTGCAACTTAACCATAATGTCCCGTTAGCAAAGATTTTTTAGCACTGCCTTTATAGACAAATATAATTTCCTGGAGATAAAGGTTTGCATTTGAGTTAATTTGCATACCCGCAATGCCTTGCTGTTGTGGCTCAGTACTGGAGGGGAACTTCCAGCAATGGCTACTACGTGGCGCTGTGGAATGTGTGAAATGGCTTAAATAAACTTTCCTACTTTCACATTTCAGGTGAAAGGTTTTTGTCAAACCTTTTTAAACGCACCATAACTTTCTTGGCGTTATATGAAGTTATGAACAAAATGAAAAAAGGAACCAAAGGACAGGGTTCAGGTAAGGGCATTGAGTGTGTGTTCGGGTGTGATGAGGTCCTCTCCAGCGAATGCGGTTCAGGTGCTTGTGGGGGAGATGCCGTTGGGGTTGAGGAGAGATGCGTTGAATATGAGATGGTGGGTGAAGTGCAGTGCGAAGAGTGTGGCTCATCCGGTGCGTGAATGTTTGAAGTATAATTGGAGGTTTGATTATTATAGGGAGCGGTGGAGGAGGAAGGGAGGCACTTTTGGGTTTCACATGTGGGAAAAGGGAGTGCAGTGGGGTGTGGGCGATTTGATGACTGTAACAGATACGGATTTGGAGAGATGGCCGAGGTGGATGATGGGGTCTCCAAAGGTGTGTTTGGAGTTAGCGAATGTGGTGTCGAAGAAAAGAGGATTGCGGAGCGAGATCAAAGCTTTGGGCCAGGCGTATGTGGAAGGAAAGGAAGGATGCAAGGTGTTTACGGATGGTTCGAAGGATCCTGTGTCTGGGAGAGTAGGTATGGCGTATTATCTGGAAAGCACTGGGGAGTATTAAGTGGGACGATTGACGAATGATGTGTCAATTTTATGGCTAAGTTGGTAGCGATTGCATTGGCGATCTATAGGGTGTGCGAGTTGGGGTTAGATAAGGTGGTGATATTTTCAGATTCATTGAGTGGGATGCAGGCGATTATGGCCGGGGATGGTGATAGGAAGGACGTGATTTTGAACATCAGGAGGAAGATTGATCTGTGCGTACACGGGGGAATGGATTTGGAGCTGGCGTGGGTCCCCAGTCACAGTTGGGTAATGAGTTAGTGGATCTGGCGGCGGGTGAGGGTATGAGAAGGGGAGCGGTTGATGTGAGATTACCTTTGAGTGTGGATGCGGTGAAGGCGGTGGTGGTGAGACGGGTCATAGATGAGTGGCAGGAGAGGTGGATGAGTGGGGTGAAGGGCAGGTGGATGTTTGGTGTTCGTGGGAAAGTGTTGGTGAAGGTGGATGCGGGGAGTCTGAAATGGAGGAGGGGAGAGGAGGTGATGCTGAATCGGTTGAGGATAGGACATGCGGGACTGAATGATTGTCTGTTTCAAGTGGAGAAACGTGAGTCGAGAGATTGTGCGGTGTGTGGTGTGCCTGAGACTGTGGGAAATTTCCTGCTTAGGTGTGAGAGACATGTTGAGGAGAGAGAATTGATGAGGGTTTGATTGTCTGCGCTGGGTGTGGCTGAGCTGAGTGGGAAGACTTTGCTGGGAGGTGAAGGGGAGAGAGGCAGGAGGAGGAATAGTGTGATGTTGGATTTTGTGAGGCAAACGGGGCGGTGGGAGGAGTTGTGAGTTTATGTAAGCTAAGTATTGATTGGTGGGTCTGATGCACATCATCCTTTAGGATGGGGAAGCGCCTGCTTGGGTCCACCCATGCATCCGTAATTAAGAAGAAGAAGAAGGAACCAAAGGAAGACATGGTAAACTTTGCCGAAAGTAGATTTTTGGTACTGAAGAATAAAAATTCAAGAGAGGGCAGACATGTACAAAGTGTGTATGCATTGCTGTTTCTGCTGGAGGGAGGCAGAAATGAGGGGTGGACCCCCTTACATGTGGAAGGCAAACATTGTGCATGTGCCCCTTCCCTGCAGGAGTGGTGCATGAATTAGGTGTGTTGATCCTTCCCTACAGTGGTGTAGCAAAAACTGTGTGGGTGCCCTCTTTTCTGGAAGAGAGCAGCACACATTGCATATGCACGACAATCCCTGATGAAATGCAACAAAAATGATGGGTGCACTACTTCCCTGTTGAGTGTGGCAAAAATGCTCTGTGGGTCTCATTTGCTGTACGAGTGTGACAAAACCTAGGTGTGGAACACCTTTCCTGTATTAGTGCAGCAACAATTAAGTGTGCACCTTCTACACTGTGATAATGTGGCTGAAACTACTTGTGCGCTACCATCCCTGTGAGAGTGCATCAACAGTTAGATGCAGAAGGTGTGCGAAATGTGGTCTGCTGTCGGCTGTGGGAGAGTCTTTCAACTGAAGTTTTGAAAATGCGTGTCTGTGCCGGTTCCGTTCTCCTGAAGCCTTCATAACACACACACCCCGCAGAACATGGAGTAGAAGATGTATGGAAGGTGGTCAGCTGTTTGCTGTGGGAGAGTCTTTCCACTGTATTTTTGAGGGGGCTTGTATGGCACTGGTGACATTCTGCTGAGCCTTCATTACAGACACATCCCACAGTACGCAGAGTGAATGGTGTGTGAAAGGTGGTCTGTTGTGGTCCACTGGTGGAGCCTTTGAAGGGTGCCTATAGACTTTGTGGGCTGATCTACACTTCTTCGGCAAACCCCAGGTGTTAGGACAATAGCCCCCCCCCCCCGTGCACAAGACGCAAGCTTGTCCTCTTGGGGGAATCAACGCTTTCAAAGAAATTTGGAGGGAGAGCTGACAAAAAGCTCCTGGAAGTAAGGGCTGAGAACTTACATAAAGTATCACTACCGCAAACTTTAATGTTTCTCTTAACACCAACAATTAGTCCCATGCTGCATGCCCTGCAGACAGAAAGTGAAAGCTGGGCAGGGCAGGTGAGAGGAATCCCAGGGAGGGCTTCCACCGCGGCAGTGCTGCCTTCTGACTCATCCCAGGAGAGATTGGTGGCTGACCAGGATGCATGGTCTACCAATGCAAGTGAGGAAGTGCTTGGAACGCTAGGCCATAAGCCTGCTTCAAGACACGACTTGTGCATACCCCCCACCCCTGGTGTCCCGGAGGAGATGATGGTGTCCATATCTCCCGACCTGCCACCCCAGTGCAGTAGAGTGTACCCTTAAAACCTGGCTCAGTTAGGGGGGACTTGGAAAAGGGGCTTAAAGAGATGTGAGTGAGCACAGGTGAAATTAAAAAAGGAATCTTCAGAGTTTGTGGCCTGTGGAGAAGATGGAGACGGAACAGTTGAAGAGAAATATCCCAGCCCACTTAGAGGGGGACAGTGACTGGATGAAGAGGAAATGTCTCTTTTTCAGGAAACGCATGGGGAACATGGAGGAGTCAGTGGGAAACGAGAAGCCAACCAGTTACTCTTGGAATCAGCAGCAACAGTCGAGCAGGACTTTTACCAAGTATTGGAGACGAGGAACCCGAAGACGGATAGCATCATGGTAAAGCATCACAATTCAACCAAGGTATATCTGTTGCCACCTAACTGTGACTTAGGTCATATCTGTACAATAAGGGACGAACAACGGCCAGGAGGCTCTAACTGGTATGAACAGAGGAATAATCGCGATGATTGGATGGCAGTTCTGTTGTTAGCCCAACAGGACGCCCTTCCCCTTGACATCAGAAGTGAGCAGTCTCGAGATGGCAGCAACATGTTGATGGACCACCCTAAATCTACATTGGTGAGTAATGGTCCAGAGGAGTCCTACCTCCATGTGAGAAAATCTCCAGGCCCTCCGTCTACACCCATCACCGTCAAGGAGGCCTCAAAGCTGCACTCCATATGGAATTATCCTTGTGAGGAAGTGGGAAGCCCTGCGGAAGGCAGGAGAAAAGCGGGCTTACCCGTTAGTGGGCTTGCAACATAACAAATCCCAGATGAAGGAAGTCCTCAGGGGGATGTTTTGATCCGCAGAGGGCCTTTGAGAAGCCAGACAGATGTGAAGACTCATAGCCCGATGCCTTTGCAACAACTGTCCCCCTCATTTACTTCCTCAGAAAGTTCAGGACTCGCTGAAGGTTACATCATCTTGGGGGCAGCAGATGGCAGATGAAAATAAACGAGGTTTAAATGTACCCATGGCAAGTTAAACCAAAGATTGGATCCGATTTTAATGTCAACACTGAACATTTCACTGACTCCCTTTTTAAAATGATATGCAGCATTGATCGACAACTTAAAGGATCATTCTACAATGTTGGCTATGATGCAAACCAAGTACATATTTTTGGAAGGCTTTGTGATGTTGGCCTAAACAGCATATGTTAAAGGTTTGGAGGCTAGTGCCAATTCCATAAAATCAACATTGGAATCCCTGATTGAGGAACAGGAGGAAACCACCAAGGCAGGAGCACAAGGAAACAGGCACTCCTTAACAAGCTCGGGTGGCAAGAGTTGAGGGAACAGAGTTGGGATGTACCAAACCCCTGGCAGGTGATGAAGTGACCCCGGGCACGCACCAGAGTGAGGACGTGGCTCCCCTGACAACTCAGGGTGGGGCTACGGTGACATTGAAGGAGGTCCAAAAGCCTGGGGGTCACCTAAAGGGCTGCCTTAACTGCTTGGGCCGTATAGCTTCGTATACAGCTGAAAGGCTAGGTCTATGTAACGCCTCTTGAGACACTAAATGACTTTGGCGAGCAAGTGGCGGGTCCTTCACATAAAGAATATCCCAATTATGGGAGGAAAAAGTGGAAAAGTATATCCTGAGATTCCCTAAATCCCACAAATTAAAGAAGTCAAGTAATGAGCCCCCAGGTAAAACAAAGGAGATCAAATGGAGCAAGAAAAATCTTGAGGAATCTATCTTTCTTGAGTTCCCAGAGCAAAGCTGGAAGAGCACACAGTCAATAAAGGGCTTATGTATTAAAGAAGGCTTGCCAGAAATCTCCCTGACTGATGTCCAACAGGGGGGCGGGCCGGCATTTCGGATGGAGAGGTGTCCCGTACAGCCTCTGTCAAACTCAGTTTGTCTCAATGAGGAAGGATCAGGTGCAGGAAGTTGAATCATCTGAGCAAACTGGATCAACATAATTGGACCAGGATGAACAAGCAGAATTAACCACAAAGGCTACAACGTAGAGGGGGTGTGGAGTGGCATTTGCAGACATCACCAAGTACAGGATGAGGGGAGTAGAGCTGCTCCACAAACAGAAACATTGAGCGGGATCGGAACAAGTGGGCAAAATGATTTTTTAAATGCTCCACCGAGTCCTATGGAACCCTTCCTGACATTGGAACAGAAGTCTAATGCCTTATTGACAGACAAAGTCGGGTTACCAAAGCAGTCTTGTACAGTCTCCAGATCTGATGCTCATGCAGAAGAACTGAACTCAACCAGCAATAAGAGTGGAGGATTTTTTTGGGGAGGTTTACCGGGGGCCCAGTAGAGGTGCCTTACAAAGACACCTAATAAAGACACTAGCAAACCAGCCAAACCTGCAAGAGCTTATAGTCCCCTTGAAACAGGATGGCCATTTGATTACTGGTCGAGAGAAAGATTTGCGCACATCGCCCAGACGTGGAAGGTGCCTTAGTGGTGTTCAATCTAATATCTTTAGATTGTTCCTTTGCAGTTCTATCCAGTCCAAACTTTTGAAATTTAGATAAACAGGAGGATTTGACAAGATTCAGGTGTAAACTGTAGGTTCTGAAAGAGACCGGGGATGGAAGAGTCACTGTACCATCTAACTCGGGTCTGCCAGTGGCTGACGTAGAAGAGAACACTATTCCTAGAGAAAATCTTGAACAGTCTGCCCTCGCTAACTCGTGATGAATGGTGGAATAAGATCATGGCTGGAGAAATCGTAAGCCTGATCATCTCAATGATTACGTTTTTGAATAACATGTTGAGAAGGATGGGCAATGAGATTGTTTAAACTCCCATTTGGTGTGCAAGAAGTGACGTTAATTTAACAAATGGCAAATTGTGTAACTTTGCTTTTTTTCTCTCTTGGATGTTTTATCACAATGTTATAATTTGATGTTTTTTTGAATGTGGGATGTTTTTAAAGAGTGAAATGTTTCATGTAAGCCAAACAATAAAATAAATAATAAATATCTAAAATAAGATGTCTATCACCTATTGTATGGGATTGCAGCAAAAATCAGGTGACCACACCCTTCCATGTCAGAATGTGGTAAACTTGTGAGTGAGTTTCCCTCTCTAAGGGAGTGCCCACTAGCAGCTCGGAAGTTCACTGTCAGATAAATATTTACACCATGGGGGCAGGAGGCAACCTTCTCAGTGCCTGGTGTATCAATACTGACTCCTGCAGCGCTGGCACTTGTCTCAATGATTTCAAGTTAATAAAACAAAAACACAAACACACTGATTTAGGAAGTGTAGTGCATGAACTGTTCCGCTGTTTGGTGAGATAATACATTGAGAGGAACTCACCTGTTTCACAGCATGTTCTACGTGATCAAGTCCATTTGAGTTGTTGCAGCGCTGTCTAGATGTGTTCCTGCCCCTGATCACATTGTAGAATACACATGGTAAGAAGTTAGTATGGCATGCATGCATTAATGTTTAAATGTGTGTAATGCCTGCAATGTGTGTACTAAAGTTAGGAGTGTGTTTGCATGTATGTATTTGTATATTAGCTTTGAAGGGAGTAAGTGAATGTGTGTGTGCGTTTGTGTGTATATATGTGTGTTCATATGGTTATGAATGTGAACATGAATTTAATGCATGGATGTGCTTGTATGGTGGGGCACTAGGGACACTTACACATATTTTGGGATCAGCTCCATAAACGTGGTTTAGAGTGACCATATTGTATAGATCGGGGTCACAGCTTCATAAAAGTGATTGACCATGGCCATACTGCATAGGTAAATTGTAGCTGCAGCTACATGACAGCGTACCTGTACTGGCATAAATATATTTTGGCCTCATGCAGGTGTTTTACAGTGATAATTACTGGCATAGATATATTGTAAATCACTTGCATTAAGCTGTGGCCTCAATATCCATCAATGGCTGTCGCTACATGCAACTTATAAAAATGACCATTACTGGCAGAGTAAGATTGTGGCTGAAGACTCATGGAAGTGATGTACAGTGCCCTTTATTGACATAGATAGGTTTTGGCCTCAGCCACATGCAAGTGATTTACAGTGATCATTACTGGCATAGATAGATTGTAAATCACTTGCATTAACCTGTGCCCACAATATCCATTACTGGCAGAGATAGATTGTGGCTGCAGCTACATGCAAGTGATTTACTGTGACCATCACAGACAGAGGGGGTGGGTGTGTGGCCACAGCTTCATGAACATATTGTAAAATGTTCATGTATCTTTTTGGGAACATGGTATTTATTGGATTGCTTTATGTGTTTAGCCTAGAAAATCAATTGTACATTTTTGTTGGCTTTTTACACTGTGTTTTCCAAATTGAGTGCTCTAAAATGCACCATTACAACAAATTATTTAATAAATATTCTTAGTTGATCCCCTGCTCCAAAATCCCCCTACTTTGTGAGACAGTTCATACATTCCCTGTATACATCCACAAAAATTGACACAAATAATTATCAAACCCTGTGTTGGTAAGCCTGCCCTACTACCAAGGATACACCTCAAAATGAAGAATACAAAGAAGTAGACATATTTTTGAGGTCACGCCCTTTAATTTGAGAGTATGGCAAAATGTCATGATATGATAAGTCATTTATAATGCGCCTGTGCACAAGTGTTCCTAGGCACGGAAGGGCAAGGAAGGGTAGACACAGGGAGGACAAAATAAACAATCTTACTAGGCCTTGTGACATTCAGATCGCTCAAGTGTGAGGGGGAAGGAAGGAAAGAAGGGTTGCAGATACAGCCCGTAAGTGGGTAGGAAGCTCAGAGGCAGTGCAAGGGGATACTAGTGGTGTAGGAGCCTGGTGCCCATGAGGTTCAGCGGGAGGCCAGGTAACCAATTAGCGCAGCAGACAGGAGCATCAGCAGGGTAGAGAGAGCGAGAGAAAGCAGAAGTGAAAAGGAAGGTCTTCAAATGCTTCCAGAACTTTAGGTAGTTCTGCTAAAGCTTGACAGATGCAGGGAAGCTGTTCCAGAGGGAGGCCCCTACCGAGGACAGAGATCTACCTCCCACTCTCTGTATGGAGAAGCATCTGGCCATCAGAGACTTGAAGGTGGATGAGCAGAGGGATGGAAAAGGAATATGCTTAGTAAGAGAGAGATGGATTTAGTGTGGTCCCCGGGCCCAGAAAGCTTTGTGGATTGATGCAAAGGGTCTTGAACTTGAGCCATGCAGCCACCGGGAGCCAGTGGAGAGGCAGAGATTGTTGGTGGCACACCATTCCTGAATCGCATCTAGAGAGTCAGGAAGGAGCAAGAGATCAGTGAGGGGAGCCTGAAGGAGAGCTGGGTGTCATCTGCATAACACTGACAAAGTTAGAACAGAAGGTAGAAATGAGGTGGGCCAGAGGAGCCAAGTAATGGTTGAAGAGCCAGGGTCAGAGGTTAGACCCCTGGGGAACACCACATTTGGAGAGAAAGGTGGGAGACAGAAAGGACCCAAATTGGACCTAGGAGGGTCAATCAGATAGATAGGAGGCCAACCATGCTAGAGGCTGACCCATGATGCCCAGGTTGTCACAGAGACGATTGATCAGGATGGCATGGTAGACTGTATCAAAAGCAGAGGATAGATCAAGAAGAATGAGGACAGAAGGAACATTAGAGTCGAGATTTGAGGTCAGGTCTTCACAAGTGTTCAGGAGAACAGTTTCTGTGCTTCTGGCTGCTCTAAAACCAGACTGCTGTTCATGGAGACAACCAACAGATTCAGTATGTAGAGTAAGCTGGAAGATGGCCAGCGTCTCCAGGAGTATGCCCAAGAACAGAGTGATAAAGTTCGGGTGGTAGTTTGCCAGAGAGGATGGATCGGCAGAGGGCTTTTGAGGATGGGGTGCACAAGGGATTGCTTTAGGGGATAGTGTGGGATATATTTACCCACTCAGCAGTACTTTCCCACATCACCAAGCTGCACTTCAGCAGAATCAGCAAAAGGGCTGTGCTGGCTCATGTGAGCACCATTGCATCAAAATTGCATCTTGCAGCAACAAAAGGATGGCTGCACTGTTTTGCCAAGCGGCATTGGGCGAGATGGAATAGGGAGCAAACTGAGAAAGGCTGCTAGGGTGTATTCTTGTTTGTATTAAAGAAGTGGAGTGAAAAAGCAGTGCTGCTTTGGTGCAATCCCTAAATTCCCATTGAAAAAGGGAATATTTCACCTTTAAAAATAATGCCGCTCTAATACTCTTTTCCTCCGTGCTTCATCCATATTCACATTGTGCTCCATCCAAAAAGAGCATTATTCCTGAATGCAGGCTGTGTCAGCCAAATCTGGGAAAATCAACAAAAGCTTTACTTCAGCTGCACAGTAAAACATTTTTCAATTTCTGGAGACCTTTGCCTTGTACAGCTACAGAACAATATTGGGAAGTAGATTGAAGAGAAATCCCAGCACTATTTACCATGAGTCAAAATTAGCTTTTGCAAACCAGAAAAAAATGCCTGTTTTAAAAGTACCATGTGGAATAAAAACTTTAATGGGTTTGTTGCTGGGAAACGTACATGGGATGTTTTATTCAACAGGCTTGTTTTTGATTCAGGACAAAATCAAAGAAATTAAAGGAATTAAACTGCATTGGCTGGAATTTGCAAGCTCCAAAACAGGATTTTCCTGCTGGCTAAACTAAGGCTTCCCCCAAAAGGGAACCACCATAAAATTCCAGGACGCATGGCTGATTATTACTAGGTTTGAAAACTTTGACTGACCAAGTCAAAGAAAGTTCACATACTCATCAGACTTTCGTCTGGGCTGAGGCCTCTTGAAATACAAATACTGGTACATGAGTATGTGAAAAAGAAAATCACACCTGCCCGTGACTTCTACATGAAGCTTCAAAGAAAGACTCCATAACAACCCTGACTAAGGGGGGTAGCCTGGAATGGCATGGCCATATTTGGAGGACAATGCTGACCATTTAAACAGCTATTTTATTAAGAAACTTTTAAGACTTTTATCTTTGCAACAGGACTTTGCAGAAATGTATACAGTTTAAATGTAATTTCTGTGGCTTTCAAGTAAGATATCCTATCTGTCAATAGCATGTATGGGAAACAAACGCCAGAAAAATGTGAATCATGGGGAAAGGACGGATAATGGAATGTTAAAAATTAACAGAAATATGAGATTCCAAGATGGCCACTGTCTGGTGAACATTGTAGTTCTCGAGCTCCATGAACCGCTCTGGGTCTGACAGTTCCATCTGATGCCCTGATACTGTAACAGGCCCTCCCTGGCTAATTTATTTAACGGGCCACAATGCTTACCCGGTGAATCACCTGAAGCAGCCACACAGTGACGAGTCAAGCGAACATCTGTACCCTGGCAGAGCTGACCTACACCCTTACACAGACCTATCCGAAGCAGTCGGCCCATGGTGAAAGCACAGACCATTCCCCGAGTTTTGCCAGATGTATCCATAAGGGGCACAGAAGCCAGAAGGGCTACAGACATCCCGGAACTCATCTCAGATGCCTGAACTGCACAGCTCCACCAGAGAAGTGGCCGCGGACCACTCTGGAGGTGGGACATAGTCGGCTCCCAACCAGACTCTGGCTTTGAGCTTACAGACAACGACGCTGCCCGAAAAGTGGAACAGAGGACATGGGCAGGGGCCTCCAGACCCGGACACCTATAACCCAGAATCTGCTTGCCCAGACTGGGGTGGCAGTGGCCTGACGGACTCCACCCGGACCGGCATCAGAGGATTAGATTAGAGACACACAAGGAAAGTGCTCATAAACCCCACCGATTCTCATCCAGAGAGAGACACAAATTCTCCAGATCCATTCAGGCTCCAACGCCACAATCCTGTTGTCCTGACAATTACAACCGCACAAAGGATAAGTTCTGATTTACAAAAGATGTTGGATGCTGAAGAAACCAAGTTTGCAAATAGTACTCTCATCACTGATGCTAAAAATCAAATAGAATCAATAAACAAACAATTTGCCACTTTTAAAGCTAACACCCTGGCAAGGAAGACTAATAAATTACAGAAGGATATCAAGGAATTCAAAATAGAATTAATTTATCCATGCACAACTGAGTTTATCTTGGACAGGTATGCCGTGATGCCGTTGTTGGGGAGGTAAGTGTTGACAATGCATACTTCTTTCTAGTCAATGCTTCCAGTTAGTATCAAGTATCTTCCCTCCGCATCTGCTTCCTTTGAGGGTAGCCTGAATGGCACTGAGCTGTCAATCCAGGTGTAGACTCCTCGTGCGTATTTAGAGTAGGGGGAGCTGAAGCCCTGTCCCCCCCACCATTCCGATATTCTGTTGTCGTCCTTGGCTGTTAGGTGTGTTTCTTGCAATAGCGCGATGGAGACATGTTTCCTTTTCAAGTATGATTTGCCCCTGTTCCTGCGTATGTAGGAGCCCATCCCCTGAGTTTCCGCGTCATCACCTTGAAGTTAGCCGCCATCATCGTGTTGCATTGTCTTGATCAGTGTCTCTGTTGCACTCTGGTCCTGGATGTGTATTGTGGCAAAGAGTACAGAACATTTTGAACAGTAACTTAATAAACTCAACCAACTGCTCCCAGCAGTTGCGCCACTTGGGCGGTGCTCGGGTGCCCCCGCCATCTCTTGGCCTTTCCAAGCCTTCCTTGGTGGGTTGCAATGCAGTGGAAACAGGCCTGTATCGGTTCGTTCATGGGGTTGTGTCATTTAGCGTGGGTTGGGCAGCGTGGTAGGCCTCCTGTCCTCGTTAGCAGAGATTCAGGCATGGGTGGTAGCCTGTCTTGGGCAAAGTCCCATTTTGGGGTCCTGTTATGTCAGTGCTGTGGGTGTGTCATCGTCTCTTCGTTGTCAGCCATATTGTTGTGCTCGATCCACATGTTTGCTGCTGCTGGACTCTGTTAGAAGATGGCCCATCCCTTGTGTATGATCTTGAGCCTAGAGGGGTAGAGCAGCATATACTTGAGGTTCAATTGTCTTAGCCTGGCTTTGATTGGAATGTAGGAGTCTCTCGCCCTTTGGACCGCTGGGGTATAATCCGGGTATATTGTTATCTTTGGGTTTTCTCTACTTATTGCACCTTCCTCGCGTGAGTACCGTAGTATTACCTCATTGTCAGAAGTTCAGAATCCTATGATCGGGTGAAGGTATGAGCCTGGTGGTGCTTTTTTCTGGAGTGCCCTGTGTGCTCTTTTGATGGCAAATCCATGAGAGAGTCTGCCGGCGCCCACCTCCTGTTGCAGTAGTGATTTTACAAAGTTAGTGGGATTGCGTCCCTCGAGTCCCTCCGGAACCCTGAGTAAGCGGACATTGTTGCACCTAGATCTTCCTTCGGCGTCTTCAGCCCTTTCTTCCAATATCCTGTTGCGTTTTTCTAGCTCCTCCACGTTGGTCCAGACCTCCTTCAGCGTTATGGCCATCTCTTGTTGGTTAGATTCTGTGGTTTTCACTCATTCTGCGAGGTTGCGCTTATCCTGGCGCATTAGTGGCAGGTCCAATTTCACTTCCTCTATCTTAGTATTGATGAATGAGCGGAGTCCTGATATTGCTTCTAGGATCTGTGCGTCTTTGGCATGCTCCTCAGGAGTATTCTGAGTTGGTTCAGGGGTCTTGGGTTCCAACCTTTGTTCCTTTGAGTGGGCTACTGTAAAGGATTCCATAATGCTGGTTTTGCCCTTCCCCTTCAGGGGGGGCATTGCCTCACCTTACTGACTAGGACCTCAGGTGGATGCCTGGCCACACCAATCCAACCGTGTCTTGGGTCCGCGTGTGAGTGTGGCTCTGTGATTGCGACCCAGTATTTGTAGTTGTATGCCCTCAGTTGGGTAGTGCCCTCGAGGCCGTAAATTGGTCGAGGAAGGTGATCGTTGACGTGTGTAGTATTGATGGTGGTCTTGGGGGCAGCGGTGCACAAGTAATGCGTGGTTGTGAGCCTGTGCAGTGGTTCATTGCTTATGTTATTGCAGTTTTTTGTCCAGTTACCCCCTCGATAGGGGGCAGTATTCTTTAATGCCAGGAGTTTGAATTGGAGCCCTGCAGCCCCGAGTGCACTGATTTGTGCATTGATTCAGGTGTCTTGGGTGGGCTACTGCTCCAATAGTAAGTCCTTTACCCAGTTTGTAGTGCTGCTTCAGATCTCCTCCGGTTGCCCCAAAGAAAGTATGCAGCCTCCTGTGTGTGCCTGCATGGCGTGCGTTACTTCTCCAAGGCCCCGCCGGGGTGCACTGCACAGGAGGCCATCCCCGCTAGTGTTTATCCTGTCCTGGCAGCATAGCTTACCTTTTGCTGCTTCCCCAGGGTGGAACGTGCTGCTCGTGGGCACTTCCAGGATAAAGTGGAGACCCGCAGTGAGCAGGGGAGTTTTTCAGAGCACAACCCCTGTCTCTCTCCACGGGCTCCCCCCAATGCAGACCGTAGGTCTTCCCGCTCCTTGGGTAACAGATGCGCACCCACTGACCTGTGTGTCGCCAGTCCCACGAGTCCTTGGCACTCGTTGGATCCCGCGATCTCGGCGGAGGTCATCCACGACTCCCTTGGTTCCAGGGCCCAGCTGTGCCCCAGCAACCTCAGGGTGGCGGGGCTACTTCTCCAGTCCCCGCTCGGGTTCAGCAGCTTCCAGCAACGGTGGCGGGGGCCGCACTTTGTCCTCTCCAATCCAGCTGGGATTATGCTCCCGACGTCGGGGGCCCCGGATCTCAGCGGTCCCAACAGCACTCCATCTCCATCTTTGCCCGCAGCCGCAGTCCAACAGGCACCGCCCCCGCAAGCGCTCCCGGGCAATCCCTCGAAGCACCGGCCGTTCGTGCTGTGACTGCTCTGTGGTTCTGTCCTCCCACAGTCAAGCAGTGAGAACTGCCAGCACCATTTTGAGGCTGCAGGGGCGTCTCAGTGAAGCAATCCTTTTAGCAGCTCACAGTTCCGATTCTCGTCGGGGAACACACCGGACGATTGGCGAAAGGTTTATGCAGCATGTACTGCAGTTTGGAGTTGGGTGTCTCGCTTTTTTCGGCTGCCAGAGGATCGTATGTAAGATCTCGGACGGGAGCTTAGCCAGGCTGCTTCCTCACTCCATGCGTGCTAGCCACGCCCCCTAAGAATCACTCTGATTCGGTTGAAATGAGTATGCAATTGCCGCTGAAACGTAAATTCTTCGCAAGGGGAAACATTAAGCTCAACACTAGGGTATACAGATTGACCCTTTTAATGTGATCTGCGTTTACCTGTTGATTGTATTAGAATCCTACCCCCTGCAACGTTGGCATTTGTTGGCATTTGTTTATTAGGATTTTCACTGCCACAGATAGTATTTTCACTATAATAGAGACTTGACATCTATTCATTATAATTTTGACATTTGTCTATTCGAATTTTCATTGCAATAGATACAGTGAGTGTGATTTATGTGGCACCATATTCTGTTGTCGTCCTTGGCTGTTAGGTGTGTTTCTTGCAATAGCGCGATGGAGACATGTTTCCTTTTCAAGTATGATTTGCTCCTGTTCCTGTGTATGTAGGAGCCCATCCCCTGACTTTCCACGTCATCACCTTGAAGTTAGCCGCCATCATCGTGTTGCATTGTCTTGATCAGTGTCTCTGTTGCACTCTGGTCCTGGATGTGTATTGTGGCAAAGAGTACAGAACATTTTGAACAGTAACTTAATAAACTCAACCAACTGCTCCCAGCAGTTGCGCCACTTGGGCGGTGCTCGGGTGCCCCCGCCATCTCTTGGCCTTTCCAAGCCATGAACCAAGCCTTCCTTGGTGGGTTGCAATTTATTTACTTTTCTATTTGGTTTTCCTAGAGAACCAAATTAGTTTAGTAATTGTATTTTGTATGCTTCATTGTATTTTCTATACTTCTTTGTTTATAATAACAACATATTCTCTTGTTTCAAGCAAGAACTTTGTTATATGTGCATGTTTATATAAAAGAAACCTTTTCTTTTCATTACAATTAATTATACTCACCATGTAGCCTCTCTATGTGTGTTTCTTTCTGGACAATATTATGGGCTATATAATTTGGGATGCGTTCCACTAGTAATAAAAAGTGTTCCCCAAATTAAAACACTGTCCAGAACACTATATGGGAAGAACCCCTGTGTAGCAGTACTTCCTCTCCTTGATTTATGCCTGTATGGGATGGCCATAGCTTCTTGAGACCGTAGGGGTTCAAAGACTGGGACAGAGAGCAAGCCGCAGACACCTCCGGCAAGAGCCCCTAACTTCCACCAAACACCCGTCGGACTAAACGCGCACCCAACTCATTCTGACATCTACTTCTATCACAGGAGCCTGGTACCAATCTACCCCAAGGGCATAGTAGTTCACATGAAGGTGGGTTGGGCCTTGTGGCCGGATATGAGAGGAGAGAGGAATGGAGACAGCTCTGGGCCCTGTGGAGGCAGCAACTGACATCCGGCGACGACGGGGATCCCTGCAACCTTTGAGCACATCATCTGCAGTGCGCCAGAAACTTCAACAGTCGGCTGAACCCTGGTAAGTAACAAATGGCCCCGAAATGTCAAGGACCAGTTCCAAGGACCCTCCGTCAGCCATAAAGAATGTGAAAAAGACTCAAGATGGATCGCTCACTATAATCTGGCCCAAGGACCCCGAAGCAGAGGGAGATCAGCAGATGGGCGACTGGGCAGGTGACCAAGGATTAGAGACCAGCAAAGAAAACCAGGACAGACCGGTCACACACTCTGCGCTTAAACTATTCCTAGGCGAGATGGTGGACAAAATTACGTCAGCAAGCCAGAGACAGATGAGCTCCCTGCGGGAAGATCTGGCCAAAGGAATAAAGGAAATAAAATGGGACATTAATAAAATAGAAGAGTCGACACTAATGAGTGGGCCATACAGGAGCTGACCAAGGATGCTTGGAAATCTGAAAATCTACTGGATACCCTGGCGGTGGCCACTCAGAACCTAGAGCTGCAAGCCGAGGACCTAGAAAATCGATCTAGGCGAATCAACATACGCGTTAAAGCTTTATCAGAGTCCATACAGAACTAGGATCTTATGCAAACTGTCAAAACTGTCTTTATGTACCTCCTTGACGAGGACACTGGTCGGGATCTCCAGTTTGACAGAATCCACAGAGTGGGACCGCCCCGCGCAGAACCAGGAGCCAGACCTAGAGATGTCCTAGTGGCATTCCACAGTTTTGCCACAAAAGAAAAGATAATGGAAAAGGCTAGAAAGGCAGGTCATATAACCTATAATGTCTCTGAGATATTTCTGTGCCAAGATCTGGCACAGATAACTTTGAACAAAAGGAGGCAAATGGGTCTGGTGCTGACGCACTTGCGTGCACAACAAATTAGGTACAGATGGTCTCATCCATTTGCGATGACTTTCACCTGGCAGGTCAGGCAACACAGGATCACATCTTACAAACAAGGGATGGACTTGCTGGGAATCGAGGAGCAGCCACCATCAAGCCCCACCGCGTTCCCGCCTGCTGAAACGCACACGAACCATGGGAATGGCCTACAGTCAGACTTAAACAGCCAAAGAAAGATGATCTTCATACCATGCATCGCAACACACCGAAAAAAAAGGTGGCCAATAGTCAAAATGGATCACCTGAGAGCCCCACCAGATGCAGTGTCGTGAAATCGTAGAGGGGACCGCACAGTGAGTCCAGGGAGGGCACTCACTAGATAAAGCTAAGGTACCGACACAGGGGAACACTAACATCACAAGAAGTTAATCGCGGGGAAGGGTGGGGGAGCCTTGGGATGGGATTGGGAGGTGCTGCGTTGTTTAGTTATGGGTATATTTCAGAGCTCAGCTCTCATCTCCGTGGAGCGAGGGGGTCACCCTGCCAGCTGAGCTTGCCCAGGAGGGAAAACAGGGGGAAGAGGGGGACACACCAGGGGGGAGAGGAGGGCAACAAGAAACCAGGAGTTAGAAATCGGCAAGTGGCACACTAAGGTTGACACTAAGCCCTCTCTAGTAGGGGCCCCAAGAAAGCTCCTCTTCAACATGCATAGGACTCACTTAAAACACTACATTAATACTTAACATGGAACATCTGAAGGTATTATCGCGAATCAACCATGGATCTTACTGTGTCCCTCTTTAACAATATAGTCTAAATAATTCAGCTTAAGTAAAATGTGCCATTCTTTTCAAAACCTATTTCTCATTTTTCCTAAAAACAACCTCATTCTACCTTCCAAATCTCTCTCTATTCACCATTTATACCCCTCCATTTACCTCTACATTATCATTGTGATGTGCATCTGTTCCCCAGCCCAGGAACCGCATTCGAATTCAGTGTATTTCACTCATTTTTGTAAAAAATGTTTTTAATATTTAAAGCTGAAAAGGTGTTAATGCAACTTTTCCACATGTGAATTTGGCTGCACTGGGTTTTCAATTTCCCCTTCCCCTTCAGGGGGGGCATTGCCTCACCTTACTGACTAGGACCTCAGGTGGATGCCTGGCCACACCAATCCAACCGTGTCTTGGGTCCGCGTGTGAGTGTGGCTCTGTGATTGCGACCCAGTATTTGTAGTTGTATGCCCTCAGTTGGGTAGTGCCCTCGAGGCCGTAAATTGGTCGAGGAAGGTGATCGTTGACGTGTGTAGTATTGATGGTGGTCTTGGGGGCAGCGGTGCACAAGTAATGCGTGGTTGTGAGCCTGTGCAGTGGTTCATTGCTTATGTTATTGCAGTTTTTTGTCCAGTTACCCCCTCGATAGGGGGCAGTATTCTTTAATGCCAGGAGTTTGAATTGGAGCCCTGCAGCCCCGAGTGCACTGATTTGTGCATTGATTCAGGTGTCTTGGGTGGGCTACTGCTCCAATAGTAAGTCCTTTACCCAGTTTGTAGTGCTGCTTCAGATCTCCTCCGGTTGCCCCAAAGAAAGTATGCAGCCTCCTGTGTGTGCCTGCAGGGCGTGCGTTACTTCTCCAGGGCCCCGCCGGGGTGCACTGCACAGGAGGCCATCCCCGCTAGTGTTTATCCTGTCCTGGCAGCATAGCTTACCTTTTGCTGCTTCCCCAGGGTGGAACGTGCTGCTCGTGGGCACTTCCAGGATAAAGTGGAGACCCGCAGTGAGCAGGGGAGTTTTTCAGAGCACAACCCCTGTCTCTCTCCACGGGCTCCCCCCAATGCAGACCGTAGGTCTTCCCGCTCCTTGGGTAACAGATGCGCACCCACTGACCTGTGTGTCGCCAGTCCCACGAGTCCTTGGCACTCGTTGGATCCCGCGATCTCGGCGGAGGTCATCCACGACTCCCTTGGTTCCAGGGCCCAGCTGTGCCCCAGCAACCTCAGGGTGGCGGGGCTACTTCTCCAGTCCCCGCTCGGGTTCAGCAGCTTCCAGCAACGGTGGCGGGGGCCGCACTTTGTCCTCTCCAATCCAGCTGGGATTATGCTCCCGACGTCGGGGGCCCCGGATCTCAGCGGTCCCAACAGCACTCCATCTCCATCTTTGCCCGCAGCCGCAGTCCAACAGGCACCGCCCCCGCAAGCGCTCCCGGGCAATCCCTCGAAGCACCGGCCGTTCGTGCTGTGACTGCTCTGTGGTTCTGTCCTCCCACAGTCAAGCAGTGAGAACTGCCAGCACCATTTTGAGGCTGCAGGGGCGTCTCAGTGAAGCAATCCTTTTAGCAGCTCACAGTTCCGATTCTCGTCGGGGAACACACCGGACGATTGGCGAAAGGTTTATGCAGCATGTACTGCAGTTTGGAGTTGGGTGTCTCGCTTTTTTCGGCTGCCAGAGGATCGTATGTAGGATCTCGGACGGGAGCTTAGCCAGGCTGCTTCCTCACTCCATGCGTGCTAGCCACGCCCCCTAAGAATCACTCTGATTCGGTTGAAATGAGTATGCAATTGCCGCTGAAACGTAAATTCTTCGCAAGGGGAAACATTAAGCTCAACACTAGGGTATACAGATTGACCCTTTTAATGTGATCTGCGTTTACCTGTTGATTGTATTAGAATCCTACCCCCTGCAACGTTGGCATTTGTTGGCATTTGTTTATTAGGATTTTCACTGCCACAGATAGTATTTTCACTATAATAGAGACTTGACATCTATTCATTATAATTTTGACATTTGTCTATTCGAATTTTCATTGCAATAGATACAGTGAGTGTGATTTATGTGGCACCATATTCTGTTGTCGTCCTTGGCTGTTAGGTGTGTTTCTTGCAATAGCGCGATGGAGACATGTTTCCTTTTCAAGTATGATTTGCTCCTGTTCCTGTGTATGTAGGAGCCCATCCCCTGACTTTCCACGTCATCACCTTGAAGTTAGCCGCCATCATCGTGTTGCATTGTCTTGATCAGTGTCTCTGTTGCACTCTGGTCCTGGATGTGTATTGTGGCAAAGAGTACAGAACATTTTGAACAGTAACTTAATAAACTCAACCAACTGCTCCCAGCAGTTGCGCCACTTGGGCGGTGCTCGGGTGCCCCCGCCATCTCTTGGCCTTTCCAAGCCATGAACCAAGCCTTCCTTGGTGGGTTGCAATTATTTACTTTTCTATTTGGTTTTCCTAGAGAACCAAATTAGTTTAGTAATTGTATTTTGTATGCTTCATTGTATTTTCTATACTTCTTTGTTTATAATAACAACATATTCTCTTGTTTCAAGCAAGAACTTTGTTATATGTGCATGTTTATATAAAAGAAACCTTTTCTTTTCATTACAATTAATTATACTCACCATGTAGCCTCTCTATGTGTGTTTCTTTCTGGACAATATTATGGGCTATATAATTTGGGATGCGTTCCACTAGTAATAAAAAGTGTTCCCCAAATTAAAACACTGTCCAGAACACTATATGGGAAGAACCCCTGTGTAGCAGTACTTCCTCTCCTTGATTTATGCCTGTATGGGATGGCCATAGCTTCTTGAGACCGTAGGGGTTCAAAGACTGGGACAGAGAGCAAGCCGCAGACACCTCCGGCAAGAGCCCCTAACTTCCACCAAACACCCGTCGGACTAAACGCGCACCCAACTCATTCTGACATCTACTTCTATCACAGGAGCCTGGTACCAATCTACCCCAAGGGCATAGTAGTTCACATGAAGGTGGGTTGGGCCTTGTGGCCGGATATGAGAGGAGAGAGGAATGGAGACAGCTCTGGGCCCTGTGGAGGCAGCAACTGACATCCGGCGACGACGGGGATCCCTGCAACCTTTGAGCACATCATCTGCAGTGCGCCAGAAACTTCAACAGTCGGCTGAACCCTGGTAAGTAACAAATGGCCCCGAAATGTCAAGGACCAGTTCCAAGGACCCTCCGTCAGCCATAAAGAATGTGAAAAAGACTCAAGATGGATCGCTCACTATAATCTGGCCCAAGGACCCCGAAGCAGAGGGAGATCAGCAGATGGGCAACTGGGCAGGTGACCAAGGATTAGAGACCAGCAAAGAAAACCAGGACAGACCGGTCACACACTCTGCGCTTAAACTATTCCTAGGCGAGATGGTGGACAAAATTACGTCAGCAAGCCAGAGACAGATGAGCTCCCTGCGGGAAGATCTGGCCAAAGGAATAAAGGAAATAAAATGGGACATTAATAAAATAGAAGAGTCGACACTAATGAGTGGGCCATACAGGAGCTGACCAAGGATGCTTGGAAATCTGAAAATCTACTGGATACCCTGGCGGTGGCCACTCAGAACCTAGAGCTGCAAGCCGAGGACCTAGAAAATCGATCTAGGCGAATCAACATACGCGTTAAAGCTTTATCAGAGTCCATACAGAACTAGGATCTTATGCAAACTGTCAAAACTGTCTTTATGTACCTCCTTGACGAGGACACTGGTCGGGATCTCCAGTTTGACAGAATCCACAGAGTGGGACCGCCCCGCGCAGAACCAGGAGCCAGACCTAGAGATGTCCTAGTGGCATTCCACAGTTTTGCCACAAAAGAAAAGATAATGGAAAAGGCTAGAAAGGCAGGTCATATAACCTATAATGTCTCTGAGATATTTCTGTGCCAAGATCTGGCACAGATAACTTTGAACAAAAGGAGGCAAATGGGTCTGGTGCTGACGCACTTGCGTGCACAACAAATTAGGTACAGATGGTCTCATCCATTTGCGATGACTTTCACCTGGCAGGTCAGGCAACACAGGATCACATCTTACAAACAAGGGATGGACTTGCTGGGAATCGAGGAGCAGCCACCATCAAGCCCCACCGCGTTCCCGCCTGCCGAAACGCACACGAACCATGGGAATGGCCTACAGTCAGACTTAAACAGCCAAAGAAAGATGATCTTCATACCATGCATCGCAACACACCGAAAAAAAAGGTGGCCAATAGTCAAAATGGATCACCTGAGAGCCCCACCAGATGCAGTGTCGTGAAATCGTAGAGGGGACCGCACAGTGAGTCCAGGGAGGGCACTCACTAGATAAAGCTAAGGTACCGACACAGGGGAACACTAACATCACAAGAAGTTAATCGCGGGGAAGGGTGGGGGAGCCTTGGGATGGGATTGGGAGGTGCTGCGTTGTTTAGTTATGGGTATATTTCAGAGCTCAGCTCTCATCTCCGTGGAGCGAGGGGGTCACCCTGCCAGCTGAGCTTGCCCAGGAGGGAAAACAGGGGGAAGAGGGGGACACACCAGGGGGGAGAGGAGGGCAACAAGAAACCAGGAGTTAGAAATCGGCAAGTGGCACACTAAGGTTGACACTAAGCCCTCTCTAGTAGGGGCCCCAAGAAAGCTCCTCTTCAACATGCATAGGACTCACTTAAAACACTACATTAATACTTAACATGGAACATCTGAAGGTATTATCGCGAATCAACCATGGATCTTACTGTGTCCCTCTTTAACAATATAGTCTAAATAATTCAGCTTAAGTAAAATGTGCCATTCTTTTCAAAACCTATTTCTCATTTTTCCTAAAAACAACCTCATTCTACCTTCCAAATCTCTCTCTATTCACCATTTATACCCCTCCATTTACCTCTACATTATCATTGTGATGTGCATCTGTTCCCCAGCCCAGGAACCGCATTCGAATTCAGTGTATTTCACTCATTTTTGTAAAAAATGTTTTTAATATTTAAAGCTGAAAAGGTGTTAATGCAACTTTTCCACATGTGAATTTGGCTGCACTGGGTTTTCAATTTCAACCTGCTTTGTGAACTGTAGACTTTTGTGATACCTTACCTTGTAGTTGCTAGTGAAACACAATACCTGATACTGCAATAAAACATATGCATATCCTTAGTTAAACACAGATATAATTAATTATTTTTCTAAATCCGAGTGTCATTTTAGGCCTTATTTTTGTAAAGAAAGGTCGGCCTTTGATTCTGTTTGCTGTCTCTTATCCCTGACTACCTGCTGCTTCTTTCTATCCACTCAGAATTTGATTATTTGTGGGTTGAGGGAATATTGCAGGGGGAAATCTTAACTTGGGTGCTATCTATCCTAATTCATAATCCAATGCTCCTATTTATTTGTGCTTTGAATATGTTCTACTAGAAGGTTAACCAAGTGCATTGTCACTATCACCCCATTGGTGATTTTTGCCCAATATTAAAATTTGCGTCATTTTTGTGAATTTCTTAAATAAATAAAATATTGTATTTTCACCAACCGGCCTGGTTCATGGTCCATTGTGACCCGGGTTATTTGTAAAAGAGGGTGTGAGACAGGTCTGGTACTGGCTCAATATGAATTTGTTGAAATTAAAGAAAAAGCATTCCTGTTCAGCACCACATTCCAGGCTAAGACCAAGTGTCCTGGTCCAGTGTGTGACACCCGATTGGAATCCTTAAAAGTAGGGGAGGTTCTAGTGGCCATCTAGGAATTTCTTCGACGTCAAAGGATCCAGTAGCAAATGAGTGATTGCAGAAATCGGCCAAGGCAGGAGCAAGGGTGTCGATGTTGTCCTTGATGGTTCTGGCTGAACAGGGGAGCACCTGCTTTGATGAGACTTTCATAGATCAGACTTGTCTAGAAACATCCTCAGGAGTGAACACGGGGAAGGAGGAGAAAGGAGGAGGATAGACAGCCAGAGAGGGGCCAGGACTGCTAACGGGAGAGGAAGAGGAGAAAGTAGACAGGATGTCCTGAATTTAAGTGGTGAAGTGAGAATCCAGTGCGGTGCAAAGGGCCTGGGATGGAACAAGAAAGGTGGATACTGCAGCAGCATTGGCCAGTTCCTTACATATTTTAAAGAGTTCAGGGTGAGTTGTTAGAGAATGCCAAGATGTAGATTCAATGTAGGCTCCACTCTTGGACAGGAAGGAGAGTGTATATTGCCTTTGGAGCAGGCAGCAGTCCAGCTTGTCGGAAGACGAGCCTGATGCCCTCCACTTCCTCTCAGCCACACCACACTTGCATTTCTGGGAGGCAAGGTCTGTATCATGCAAAGAATTGCACTTGGATGTGGTCTTCACACGAACCCTCATGACAGGGGCATGGACATCAAGAGTGTTAGAGATTGAGCAATGCAGGTTGGAGAGGGCTGTGTCAGAGTAAGAGTCAGCTGCAGGTGAAGGAGGAGGAGAGAAAGTATCTGCAAAGACCACCACTGACACACGCTTCATCGGCCAGATGACCGAGAAGGTGGGTGGCAGTGCCGGGGTCTGCTTTTCCAGGGGGACAGAAAGTGACAGGTGAGAGGAGAGAAGAAAATGTTCAGTCCAAGAGAGAGAAGTGGCTAGAGGGCTGGAGGGGGGGGACGTCTGATGTGATAAGAACATCCAGGGTATTCCTGGCAGAGGTTGTCGGGCCAGAGGGAGGAATAGAGAGAAAGAGAGTCACAGAGATTGCAAAATAGTGCAGAGGAGGGGCTAGAAGCATCCAAGTGGATGTTGAGGTCTCCAGGGAGGAGAAGTTTAGAGGTAGAGGGATAGAGAGAGAGCCTGCACACCAGGCATTCAAAGAAGGAGCAGGCCTGAATGGGAATGACAGAAGCAGGGATCCACTCTAGGAATATCAAGGCTACTCCACCTCTGGGACCGTTGGTTATGAGTTCAGAGAAAATCTTGTAGCCTTAAGGGAGGAGAGTGTTGACACTTGTGACAGTGCTGGCCATGAACCATGTCTCAGTGAGACCGAGGACATCCAGATCAAGTTCTTCGAGCAGTCGGCACATGTCAGAGGAGTGTTTGACAGCAGAGCGAGAGTAAAGGGTAGCGACGTGGAGCATTTGAAAGACTTCCGTGGAGGGGTACAGGAATGAGGCAATACAGTACGATGTGAGGAAGTGGAGAGAGCTATACACCCTATGTTTTAAAACAACGGTACCATTGGAAACCGGTAGCCCGACGTCAAAGATATTCCTAGATGGTCATATTGGCCTCGGCTGGTTGACTTGTTTCTATGAATTCCAGTGGCTGGCGAGGCATCAACTGATGTGGCAATGTTACCATTAAGTCACCAGAACATGCACGCCATAATCGCCTAAAATGTATAAAGCTCTGGGATAGCTCAATCAGAAGAATTGAAATATTAAGTTCAAAAATTCCTATGTGCCATGCACGAACCGCCTGGTAGAGTGAGCATCCTGCCTCTGCCCCTGGGAACCTGACATTAAGACATCCAAGTCGATAAGTGGAGACACACACCAATGCAACCCCAAATGAGGTTTTGTCATGTCTTGAAGATGGCTTGGGTACAGAAATGACGTACATTACCCAACCCGAAACTCAAGTCGACAGCACTTTTTTTAAAATTCCTTGGACTACTCAGAGTTGATGTAGTCATCTTGACTGCGAGGGAACATTTCTATATCAAAATTGATTATTGATATGTGTCTTCATTGCAGTGAACAGGTGCATTAAATGTGTAAACATCACTTTGCACTTTGGGGTCAAATTGTAAGACCCTGTGGTTTTTTGTTGAGTCATTATGAATGTGAATGAATGATGTGGGTTGTATGCGGAACAGTATGGAGTGTTGTTGATTATGAATTGTGTTAATTGTCTCATAAACATAATTGATTGTCTTTAGAGATACAACTTATGTACTTTTCAATGAATCTAAGCCATTTTGTATACACTACTAACCCTGGGGGATTTAGGGGATTTAGAAGAGAATGCACACGGCACAAAAATACAATACACAGTATAATAGTCGCAAAACAATACAGAGTGAGAGGGGAATGCAAAATACAGTACATTGCATACAATACAGCAAGTATACAATAAGTAGTCACAATTTGGGGGGAACTGAAGGGGGAAGGAGGAGAGGGGGAGAAGGACCCAACAATGTGGGAAAAGCGCATGTGGAGACAGGAAGAGAGGGAAAGGACACGAAAGGCAGGGGAAGCGGAGCCTGAGCTGCCGGTGGAAAGCAGAAATGGAGATGGGAAGAGAGGGGAAGGATGTGCAAGGTCGGGAGAGCGGTGCCTGAGCTGTGGGTGGAAAGCACACGTAGCGATGGGAAGAGAGAGGAGGCACACGCTAGGCCAGGAGAGCGGAGCCTGAGTTGCAGGTGGAAAGTGCACATGGAGACGGGAAGTGAGGGAAGGATGCGCAAGGCCGGGAGAGCGGAGCCTGAGCTGTGGGTGGAAAGCACACGTAGCGATGGGAAGAGAGAGGAGGCACACGCTAGGCCAGGAGAGCGGAGCCTGAGTTGCGGGTGGAAAGTGCACATGGAGACGGGAAGTGAGTGAAGGATGCGCAAGGCCGGGAGAGCGGAGCCTGAGCTGTGGGTGGAAAGCACACGTAGCGATGGGAAGAGAGAGGAGGCACACGCTAGGCCAGGAGAGCGGCGCCTGAGTTGCGGGTGGAAAGTGCACATGGAGACGGGAAGTGAGGGAAGGATGCGCAAGGCCGGGAGAGCGGAGCCTGAACTGTGGGTGGAAAGCACACGTAGCGATGGGAAGAGAGAGGAGGCACACGCTAGGCCAGGAGAGCGGAGCCTGAGTTGCAGGTGGAAAGTGCACATGGAGACGGGAAGTGAGGGAAGGATGCGCAAAGCCGGGAGAGCAGAGCCTGAGCTGTGGGTGGAAAGCACACGTAGCGATGGGAAGAGAGAGGAGGCACACGCTAGGCCAGGAGAGCAGAGCCTGAGCTGTGGGTGGAAAGCACACATAGCGATGGGAAGAGAGAGGAGGCACACACTATGTCAGGCGAGCGGAGCCTGAGCTGTGGGTGGAAAGCACACGTAGCGATGGGAAGAGAGAGGAGGCACACGCTAGGCCAGGAGAGCGGAGCCTGAGTTGCCGGTGGAAAGTGCACATGGAGATGGGAAGTGAGGGAAGGATGCACATGTGTGGGGAGATCAGTGCTACTCTTCCTCCCTGCAACATTGTCATCCCCTTCCCGCCAGGGATTTTTGAAAATGTAGTGTGCCCCTCTATGCTTGTGGGAGAGTAGCAAAGCTAAGTTATGCACCCCTTTTCTGTAAGAAGGTCACAACAATTGGGTACAAGCCTATTTCCTGAAAGAGTATGGCCACAATTGTGTGTGCTCTGCCTTCCCTTCGGGTGGTCAGCAACAATGTGGTATGTGCTCCTTTCCCTGCTGGAGTGTAGCAAAAATGTGGGGTCTTAGTGACTAAGTGCAGTAATATGTCGAAGCAAGGACATTTCTCACATACCCCACTGCTACATTTTGAACATAGTGATACATAATGTAGCAGGAATTTTACTTTACACTGTGAGTAATCAACACTATTTGTTTCCTCCTCATCACAATATTTTTCAATAACAACATCACCAGTACAGTCTCATTTAATATTCAAACCCTCAGCTAGTTCCAGCAACTACCCTGCTGAGATTTGGACTGCATTCTGCAGCATTATCAATCAACAAACTCTGCAAATTCGACAACATCGATCCTGTATCATCATCAACTCCTGCTGCATCATCTGGAATGCTGTCACCCTGAAGTCCCCCAGCAAGCTCACTGAGAAACTCAGCGTCTCCAGAGGCCTACGATCCACCAGAAGATAGGATATGTGCAGTCTTGCACGTCTTTGGTGCAGGAAGGAAACAACCAGAAGACAGGCATTCTCTGTCTATGCCCCAGGATTCTGGAACCACCTCCCAATCAACATTCGACTCACCCCCTCGATTATACAGTTCTCTAAGAAAGGCAGCCTCCTAACACGTAAGTCCATACACCATGCACTCTGCACCATACCTGAGACTGGGTGATCTGATCCCCACTATTTCCACCCCGGGTCACTTGTAGACGTCATTGCTGACAATTGCCCTCCCTCCCCTGTTATTAGATCCCCACTCCATTGTTTCTCTGCTCCTTACCTTGTTCTTCACCCTATGATGGTAAAGCGCTCTGTGGCTTCCCAAACCTAGGTCCACAGTCAATAAATACTGTAATAATAACATAATAATAATAATAATAATAATAATAATAATAATAATAATAATAATAATAATAATAATATCCATGACAATAGCTGCCATCACCACTTCTTTTTTCCTGGCTTACATGCCTTCCACTGGGAATGAGGACATCCCCTGACTCAACTATGATTGCCAATGACTTTGAGGATACTGCTGCTAAGCCACACTCTTTTGGTGCTCATTCATTTGGACATGAGGAATAGAGAAATGTGTCAATTATTCCAGAAACAATTGCTTAAGCAACACTGAAAATATTTCCCACGTTGACACTAGCATGGGTGCAGCATAGGATCTCAACACCAACACACAGAGCACATATTGGAGAGCCAATACTGCATTGGGTCATTGTCCTTTTTGAGCTGGCATGTGTCACTCATATATGCACTCAAATATGCATCCACCATATGTTCAGCAGTCTGTCCAGTACTGCTCAATGTTTTACAGCCAGGCCCACACTGGCATGTGCACTCAAATATGCAATCTAACATATGGTCCACAGTGGATCCAGTACTGCCAGTATGTTTTTCACCCAGTCATAGGTGCATGCATGTGTGTGGTTGTGTGCGAGGGTGTATGGGTGTGTGTGTGTGTGTGTGTGTGTATGTGTGTGAGAGTGTGTGTGTATGTGTGTGTGTATGTGTGTGTTTGTGTTACTATCCTTGTGGGGACTTGGGTGTGTAAACATGCACACGCTGTGGGGACTTGATTTCACTGTGGGGACCTAAACCCAAGTCCCCACATGGTAATGCCTTCCAAATGACTTAAAACAACTTAAAAGACATCTGTGCCAATTTTTAGAACTTTTAAAAAAATGGCTTTGTGGGGACCTGTGTTTATTTTGGTGTGTTGATTTTTTACTCAGCTCTGCCCCCGCAGGCTGGGTGTGGTATTGCAGTCATCAACACACGGACAGGAATTTAAACACACTTGATAAATCAGATGCCCTACATGCTTAGGCAGCAGACAGCAGATTCATGGGAACCATTTATACACAAATACAATTATGTTTTAAATGGCCTGAACTCTGCGTTTAAATGTAAAATAACGAAATTAAGCTATTTTTTGTGTATTTTGTATGTTTACAGAATTGAATATAATTGATACGCAACATAAGTCTTCCCTCATTGCACAACACACTTCCAGATTAATTTTAAGCATTGGCTACTTTGTAACAAACCAATCACAATGTGACTTACTTTACTTCCTTATTTTTCTGTGATTTTGTTGAAGTCCCCATAGGGGTGGTGTGTGATGAAATTGAATTCCACACTGTGAAGACAACACATTATGTGCACTGATGTCATCTTGTCCACACTGTGAAGACAACACATTATGTGCACTGATGTCATCTTGTCCACACTGTGAAGACAACACATTATGTGCACTGATGTCATCTTGTCCACACTGTGAAGACAACACATTATGTGCACTGATGTCATCTTGTCTATAGTCTGATATGTGAATTAATTGAATGTTGGCATCACATTTTGTCTGATTACACAAACATATTCACAGGGTTAATGTTTAATTGATACTAATTTGGTTTCATTACAAGTTCATCTCTAAGGGTCAAAGTGGCAGTACTGGAATTGCCGCCACTTTGATCAGTCTGCTGATATACGGGTTATTGAAAATGGACGCTAATTCCTCTGGTGGAATTAACCCTGAAGAAATTAGCACTGGAGGAATAAGCAATGAAAACCAGTGATAATTCCCCCGGGGATACATCCTCCAGTGGAATTAGAGCTGGAAATAAAAATGCTAATTCCATCCTATCTTCAGGTTAAAATACTGAACGAAACACAGCCAAAAATAGTGGCCGATTTTAACCAAAAATACCCAAAAGGCGAAGGAAAATGCATTCAGGTGATGCAAATGAAGCCACAGATGCGCCCAATTGGCCATAAAAGGGTATGTGAATACAAATAGTATGGCATGATGCTGAAGTCCCCATAGAGCTGATATGATGGTACTGAGTCCACCAAAAGGATGGCGTGTGGTCATGTTCAGGTCCCCACTGGGATGTTGTTTGATGACAAAGAGGTCCTCACAGGGATGGTGTGTCATGGCATATTAGGCCCCATAAGAATAGTTTATAATTATGCTCAAGGTCCCATAGAGATGTAATGCAATGATATTGAATCCTCCAACTGGATGGTGTGTGCTGATGTTGAGGTCCCCACAGGGTTGATATGTGATCATATTTAAGTCCTCACATGGATGGTGTGTGCTGATGGTGAGGTCCCCACAGGGATGATCTGTGATGATATTTAAGTCCTCACATGGATGGTGTGTGCTGATGTTGAGGTCCCCACAGCATTGATATGTGATGATATTTAAGTCCTCACATGGATGGTGTGTGTTGTTGTTGAGGTCCCCACAGGGTTTATATGTGATGATATTTAAGTCCTCATGTGGATGGTGTGTGCTGATGGTGAGGTCCCCACAGGGATGATATGTGATGATATTTAAGTCCTCACATGGATGGTGTGTGCTGATGGTGAGGTCCCCAAAGGGATGATATGTGATGATATTTAAGTCTTCACGTGGATGGTGTGAGCTGATGTTGAGGTCCCCACAGGGTTGATATGTGATGATATGGAAGTCCTCACATGGATGGTGTGTGCTGATGTTGAGGTCCCCACAGGGTTGATATGTGATGATATGGAAGTCCTCACATGGATGGTGTGTGCTGATGTTGAGGTCCCCACAGGGTTGATATGTGATGATATTGAAGTCCTCACATGGATAGTGTGTGATGATGTTGAAGTCTCCTTAATGAAGATGTATAAAGATATTAAAGTTTTCATACGTGGGCTCTTTGACATTATATGCCTTACAGATATATTATGCTTCAAGGAAGAAAGAGAGAGGTTTTGTGAAGATGTTGAAATAATTTAAGAAAATATTTATAGGCCCGAGTGTGTTTTATGTTAATTTGAACTCCTGTAATGGTAACGTTACATCAAGCTCTGCTTAGTAGATGACCAAATCAGCAATCGAACGAAATCTCACCTGACAATGGGGGTCATTACGAGTTGGGCGGTATTCTGTCTGTAAAGCCACTGGACTTTCGGTTACTTCCACTTGCTCATGCAGATTTACCGCTGGATTACACATGGTGGTGGCGGAGTATGTTTCCATTTTTTCACATTGGACTCTATGGGGAATTTTTGGCAGAATTACTGCAGCAGTAATTCTGCCGCAGTAATTTCACTGAAAATGGGTAGAAAGTCAGCAGAGTTGGCTCCAGTTCATAGCTGGAGGTGAATCCTTTACATTTCTGCCAAACGTCTGCCACATTTCACCTACTTCACTGTGCCCATTTATTTAACATGAAATTCACGACTGTCCTTCTTTACCGGCATGTTGAAGCTGTCCCTCAACTCCATTTAGGAGATTTGTTGTTGCTTCAGAGACCACGGCCCAAAATTCAAAAGATAACTTGGCCAAGGTGCAGGGTGCATTTAGTGCTTTCAGGGCAAGGATGCCCGTAGTTAATATTGTGTGCCCCTGAGCATCCAGTCTCTTGCTCCCCCTGTCAGGAGACAAAAGGGGGAAAATGTGGTTTGGAAGCTAGCCATCATGACCTTCACCACCAAACATTATGCGGATGCATGGGTGGAGCGCGGCAAGACCACCCCCCTTACATTTCTTGGAGGCACTGCTGAGCTCACCTCTGGTGTGCCTATACCTATCCGACCCTACCTACCGACCTAGGCATACCTACTCTTTCTCTTCTCTGGGTTAGTGTACATATTTCTAGTGTAAATTTCAATTTTTCTTTTGTGCACATTTGTGGAAAAGGATTTGATTATATTCTTGTAATAATTGTGATTTGCCACCACAGCAGATAGACAGGCACCATCTTCATAAATGGGGTTCCAGCAGCCAGCTGGGCTGAGCGTGAGGGGTTTAAGACTGACCATTAATTATTTATAGGTGATGTCGCATGGAGCACACCCCTACAACATGTGCTCAAAATGGCGGTGTCCCTAGAGTCCCTCGAGTCCCTCACAGGCTAGGTCAAGTGCCTGGGTAAAGACCTTGGCCCAGCAAGGACCAGTATCCTGGTCTGCCATGGCCCTAAGAAAGTCGACGCTGAGACGTTGCCCCTTAGCATCCACAGGTGTTACTCAATATTGTCCTATCCTCTTTGGACATTAAATACCTGGCCAGTGTTAAAGGCTAGCCTACCATCCACACCACCTATGCCTAGCTCAGGCCCTGCCCTGCCCTTCCTTGACCAACACTGCATGCATTCACCCTGCAGTGACCACTGTAGGTGCCATCTTTGCTGCACCAACAAACAACCCTAGTTCACCTGGGAGTAGCATGCACCAGTTCTACACCAGAGGATAGATGCACCATACTGAACTCTTCCTCCATGGCAAATGCTTTCAAGCATATTTTGAATGAGGGTATCATGACACCAGCAGAACATGGACCCTATATCTGCCTGAGACCCTACTCAGGTGAGAAACTGACCCCGAGATGTGAAGAGGAATATCGGGCATTGCAGTAGTCGAGTTTCGACATAATTCGGGCTATCGCTAGGGTGCTGCTGCTCTTAGTGGATAGGTAAGGTTTGCAGGCATGTATAGGCTTACAAGTGTACGCTGTGGCGGATGTAGTGGCGTTGGCTTGTTTTCCCATGCTCAGTGTGGAGTCTAAGTAGAAGCCTAGGGTTTTAGTCTCTTGAGCCACTTTGATGGTGATGCCATCAATAATAAATGCAGAGTATTGTGCATCGAGTTTATTGAGTTGGGCTGGAGCACCTAGGATTAGGATTTCTGTCTTTTCATCATTCAGGCATAATCCATGGACCGCCATCCATGACTTGGTAGGTGTTGTTTAGGAAGGCTAGATCTCGGTCGTAGTCGCCTGATAGGGGGAGTAGTATCTGGGTATCATCTGCATTGTTGGTGTAGATGATCCGTAGACGGTCCAGTTTGTCGAATAGCGGTTTAGTGAATATATTATATATGGGGGACACACAAGATCTCTGAGGCACACTGCATGTGATTGGGCAGGGGTCAGCGCAGCTGCCTGAGAGAATACGCTCATCGACCTGTTAAGAAAGGGTTGGATCCAATCAGTGGCTTCGTGCGAGACGTTAGCCGCAGTGGAAAGGTGCTTGCAGACAATAGTGTGGTCCACCAAGTCGAAGGCGGCCATCAAGTAGGAGGAGCAGGGCATATTGCCTTTTGTCCTTGAGTATTGACTTCAATTTGCATTTTTAGGTTTTTCAGGGCAGTTTCAGTACCATGAAGTGGTGTGAGTCCTAGGAGGTTATTTGTTTTCAGAAAGTGCTGGATCTGTAGGTAGGCCACCTTATCTACAATTTTAACGAAGGAATGGGACCGTGTAATTGGCCTGTAATTTGTGGGGATGGTTGGGTCTAGGGAGGCTTTCTTTAGCAAGGGTATGACCCAGGCGTCCTTCAGGTTGGTTGGGAATTTGCAGGTACGAAATGAAGCGTCTATTAATTTTGTCATAAATGGGGCAAGGTCTCTGGCAGCTTCTTTAATTATTTGAGGGGGGCAGCAGATGTCGCCTTGGCATCTGGAAGGCTTGAGAGATGTGATGATTTTTTCCACCTCTATGATTGTAACTTGTGAGAATTTGAATTCAGGAGTGCATTTCAATTGGGGATTTGCCGGTTCTGGGTCTGAGTCAGGTTTGGCAAAATTGAGACTTTTGGCTACAATCTTTTTTTGGAGGGTGTCTATTTTTTTTTACAGAGCATTTTGAATGTCTCTGCAACATATTTTATCCTTGTTACAGGGATCTTCAGGGGTTATGAGGGATTCCAGTTCCCTCAGGATCGTTAAGATTTCCTTGGTGTTGGAACTGGCTTTGCTGATCCGGTTGTTGTAAGTTTCTCTTTTAGCTCAAAGGATTTCAGCTTTGTATTTACTTGCTGATTCGGTTAAATTGAGTTTATTTTCTTTTGATGGGAGATTTCTCCATAAACTTCGAGTTTTCTTTTTTCTGCGTGCATGATTTGTAACTGTGGGGTGAACCAGGTGTTGAGATGGGCTTTGGGTTTGCCTTTACGCAGTTTGAGAGGCACGATGGCGTCTAGCGCAGAGGTCATGGTGGCGTTGTACATTTCAACTAGTTCGGCTGGGTCCGCTGATTCTGAAGCGGTGTTCAAGGTGGGTAGTAGGAGAGGCAAGAGCCTGTCAGTAGTTATATTTTGTTTGCTCCTCGTAGGGAGGGGCGGCACTATCAGTTTGGTTTTGGTTTCTACTCGTTTGGTCTGAGTGGTGAAGGAGATGAGAAGGTGATCTGTCCAAGTTAAGGGTAGGATAGATGATATGGGGGTCTCTGTATTGATGTCCGCTACCCAGTCAAGAGTTCTATCTTTCTGGTGAGTAGGTTGATTGACTCTTTGAGTAAGGCCCAGTTCAGTTAAGACGTTGTGTAGTGCCTTGGTTCGTGTATGGTTAGGGTCATGAAGAATCCAAATTGAAATCACCTAGCAGCAAGATTTGGGATGAGGGCTTGATGTTGTCTGAAAGTAATGTCATGACGTCTTCTTCGAAGGTACCAATAAGGCCAGGGGGTCTGTATATTAAGTGAATTGTAAGGGTGCTAGTCTTGGACGTGGGAAGCTTAACTGTAAGTAGTTCACAGGACTTAAGAGTGGGCGAGGGGGTTGCTCTGAGCCGTAGGCTAGATTTAGTGATAAAGGCGATGCCACCCCCTTTGCAACGAGACTCTGTCAGCTCTCACAATGGTGAAGTTGACTGGTACGGCCAACACGAGGAAGGGTCCAGCTGCTTCATGTAGCCAGGTCTTGGATACAGCTAGGAAGTCTAGGTCACCTGTGGTGATTAGATAGACTATGTCTGTGGCATGGCATTGATTAGACCTCCTTTTAGCTGGGGGATAGTCATGGGCGGGGGGGTTGGTTTACATTTTTTCTAGAGACTCTCTATTTTTCTTGGGTGTCTTTGAGGTTGTGAAATGTATCAAGTTAGGAGTGCAAGGTTTGTCTTGCGGGTTAGACTGTAGGGCAAGATTATTGTTAAGTCTAGCAGAGCCTGTCATTTCTGGCCATAGTAGAGCAAGGTTGGTTAGGAGTGCATTTCCTGGCATATAGATTAATTCATTGTGCTGGAGTTAGGGTTGCTACTGTATCCGGTTTGGTGTTGACCTTAGAGGAGTTGGGGGTTTTGGACAGTCCAGGTAAGAATGTTGTGGGTCTGATGTTGAGGTGACATGAGTTGGTGTTAAGGGAAGGTAGGAATTTCTACGGTTTGATCCCTAGTGAAGGGGGCAGGGTCATAATGGTTGTGACTTTGGGAAGCTCTGAGGTCGAATGATGGGTCAGCGTGAGGTGATGGCGAGCCTGAGCTAGACTGAACAGTAAGGTAGCTAGGAGGAGGCAGGCAACATGCATGTTGTGGTTGGGAGATATAAGAGGGGGGATGTTCCCCCTGGGGTGATAACATGGGGTATACCGTACGCAGGTGAGATACAGCTCAGTAAAGTTTGCAGAAGCAGTAGCGCGGCATTTGAGGCGTAATTCAAAGCGATACAGAAGCAGGTGTGTCTGACATGCTGTCTGGTATGCTACTGTGCCAGTAGAGCTGTCCAACAATCAGTGGCACGGTTCAAATGGCAGTATAAAACCTTTAGAAATGGCCATAGAATACAGCAATACAATAGGTAGATGCTGGGCACACCATAGAGTATCACAATGCAGTGTCTCGATGCGAAGCAACTACAGAATACAGCAATGCAATGGACGAATGCGGGGCTTACCATAGAATACAGGAATGTAGGGCACAAAATGCGAGGCTCACTAGGGAATACAATAACACAATAGACAGCTTTGGGGTTCTCCCAGGCATACAGCAATACACTCGGTGAATGCTGGGTTCGCCCATTAGTACAATAATACAATAGGCAAATGTGGGGCTCACCCAGGAATACAGCAGTACAGTAGGCAAATGTGGGGCCCTTCATATTGTACAATAATACAGTGGCTCAGTCTGAGGCACCCTAAGGAATACAGCAATGAAATGGGCAAATGCGGGGCTCACCAAGGAATACCAAGGAATACAATAGTGCAATAAGGAAATGCAGGGCTCTCCCAGGGATACAGTAATACAAAAGGCAAATGTGGGGCTCGCCCAGGATTACAGCAGTACAGTAGGCAAAAAGCGGGGCTCAATCAGGATCACGGTGGATAGGTATCAAGAGGTTGGCTATAATATGGTGAACGCAACCATTAGGCACAAAGAAGTCAATATTCCAAAAAGGGTCCTTCTTGGCAAACAATCCTAGCAAGTGGAGACCAAGGCTAAGATCACTCAATACATATGGCTGGACATTGGGTGTCCTAATGAGAATTGAGTAAAGTAGACTCCCTAAGGATTGATCATGCAAGTATACATTCACATGCACAAGAATCGGCAATTGTGGGAAGGCGTAAAAATAACAGTAAGCAGTAAATACCAGTTATATGCTCAACGCGGCTGCAATATTACATTGATATTTGCATGTACTTTCATATATCAAAGAGGTAACAAGCAAGCTGTAAACACATATGGTTATGTTACAAGTACTGGCAACATTTGTCATTAGTTCCATCAATAAAGGCTATGGAAAATATTTCGTATGTTGAGCTATATTGGTATTAAAATGGTAGTCCTATGTGACGTTCTTGGTGGACATCAGGATGGGAAAACCGATTTTGGTCATGGACCTGCGTAGTGGGTACTACCAAATCCCAATGCATCCGGTGGGTGTTGAGAAAACAACATTCTCCTGCTTGCTTGGATTGTACAAATTCATCAGGATACAAGGGGTTTCCGGTGCACCAGCACATTTCCAACACCTCATGTAAAAGACTGTCAGTCACATGAACCACCTGAAGGTAATGGTTTACATGAATTATTTTATTTTGTTCAGAAGGACCCTGGAGGGACACAACAAGAGGCTCATGAAGGTGTTTGATCGCCTAAGGGAGCAAAGGCTAAAGGTCAGTGTGAACAAATGCCAGTGTTGCTGGAAAAGCATCAAATGCAGCGGAAACATTATCGCTGTAGACAGCATTCCTGTAGATCCCGCAAAGACGGAAGCCCTCCTCACCTGGTCAAGACCTCAGAACTTGAAGGAGTCACAGAGTTTCCTTGAATTCTTTAACTGCTATGTAGATTTGCTGTGGGATTTGCCAACATCGCACAACCACTTGTTGTCCTCATCAAAGGATACCTGCCTAACCAGATGAGCTGCAGGATTACAATCAACTCTGCAGATCATTTACACAATCCACAAGAGCCCTTTGATGATAGGCGGACCGACTAATGCCAGGAGGCATTCAATGAGACGCGGCCCCTCACTACTTGAGCTCCTCGAATCCTCAAACCAATTCTGGGCTACACGGATCCTCAGTTGCCTTGCATCTTGCACATTGATGCAAGTATTCTGCCTAGTGATTGTGTGTTGATCCACAGCCTGGGAAAGAGTGGACAGAACAAGCTGAGTCACACGTGGGAGTCTCAACCATTCATCATTGAGCATCAATTGGGAGTGCTGACTGTCTACTGACTGTGGTTAGGAGGACAGCCAAGAAACATCAAGACCTTGCATCGGAACCATCTGCTCCAAGTCCAGGATGAGTTTTAGCTGACACCAGCAGTGAGAGGAGAGGACGTGAACCTGAATCTGAGAGTGTTCATTTGAGACTATTCCTGATCACATTGCTCCTGTTAAGTTGGATGCAGCAGGGATCCCTTACCCATTCCTCCACTGGAATATGTTCCGGTGAAAGGCGTCGATGTTTCGGCGGTCTGAACTGTGGAGGTCGGGCGAATTCCACGCAGTAACTGTGGGCGACCGTCTTTAAGACCCACTGGTCTGAAGTTATCCCCTCCCATGCCTTGAGGAAAGATGTTAATCGCCCCCCGACCGGGGAGACATGGGAGGAGACCTGGACTTGGTGGTCATTTCTGACCGGCAGTAGACGCTCCCTTGGAATTGGAACCTCTGCCCCTGTTCCTACCCCGCTTCTGACCCCTTTGAGGGTAGTAGGTGAAGCTTGTAGAAGGTTGACTTGCGTTGAAGGTGCCCGTGCCAAAATTGTTCTGAGCTGCGCGGGCTTGTCCTCGAAAGGACCACCGAGAATGATTGCCCCTCTGCGAAGAGGGTTTCTGGGAAATCTGGTGCAGCGATTTAATAGTTTCGTGCTCCTTTTTGGCCGTCTCCAAAGCATCGTCCACCGCCTTCCCGAAGAGGTTGGCCTCTTCCATGGGTTTGTTGATAATGGATGCCTGGGTTTCGGGCCTGAAGCCCAACGTACGCAACCACGCATGCCGTTTTAGGAGAGTACCCTGAGTGAGAGACCTGCCTGCTGTCTCTGCGGAGTCGAGGGTATTCTTCACCACATTTTGATTGGCCAATTTACCTTCCGAGACAGTAGCTAGAAGCTTGGCTCTGGTAGGTTCAGGAACCTCTTGAAGGCCTTCCTTGAGTAGGTTCAATTGAGCGTCGACGTAGCTAGCTAGCAGTGTCGTGTTATTGGCAATGCGGACGGTATAAGCCGCCGCAGACGTAACCCGTTTCCCTAAGTCATACAGCCGTTTAGACTCCTTGTCCGGGGGGGATTCACCCGTGGCGAGGGGAACCCCTGCTCTTTTGCAAGTGTTAGTGACTACCAGCGAGTCTGGGATCGCATGTCCCTTGATGTACAACGGGTCGGTGGGAGAAGGGCGGAAAAGCTTTTCGACCCTCGGGTTCACAGCCCTAGTTTGAGCGGGTGTGAGTAGTGACTGAACTCAAAAGGGGTATGGACTGGCTTGCCGGGGGTTTTTCATTGATGATGTCCTCCGCGAAATCTTGTTCGGGCAAGGCTTCAAGCGTGGCAATCTTGAAAAACTCAGCTGCTTTCTTTAACATGTTGTTGAAAGCCATTTGATCATCCACCGGGGAGGCTTGTCGAATCGGTGTGGATGGGGGAGAGTCGAGGCAAACAATATCGGAGTTGTAATCGTCTTGCTGGGTGTCTTCCCAGTTGTCATTAACACCTTGATCTTCCCCGTAGTTGTCCAGAAAAGAGGCCTCCTCCTCTTCTGTAAATATGTCTCTATATGTGTCCATCTGGGTATCTTCTTGATAATCCACTTGTAGTTGGACATCTTCCTGTGCTGGGTTAGGGTCCACCTGAGTCTTTTTCGGCGGAGGTTGATCAGAAGTTCTGAAAAACTGTTCCAGCCGGCCATGCACCCCTCGAACTGTTCCGTGGTCCACTTGGATGACCCAAATGGACCTAACTAAGTAGGCGCTGAGGCCTCAGGCCAAGGGCGTTGAGAGGGTCTCCTCAGAGTACTAGAGAGGGGCACCTGGCTTTCTTCGTAGGAATCCTCGGCATCGTCTTCCAAATCCGTGGAAATCTTTTCAACGGATTGGCCCATATCTTCTGACGAAACCGGTACTAGGCCTACCGCCGTAGCGATTCTGTTGATACTCTTACGGATAGTCTCCGAATCGTCAAGAGACAAGGTCTCCGAAGAAGTACCGGTAGCGGGAACCTTTTCCGCGGCTAGAGCAGGGCCTGCGGAAGGTTTCTCGGGTAGAGGCCTACTTGTAGTTTTCGGGCCCTTACGGGCCTTAGAAGGCGTCGAAGATTCTAGAGCAGAAACTTCGGAGCGTGAAGTTTGGGGGGTAGCGCCCTTGTTATGTTTACTCTGTCCAGTCGTCACGCGCTGCTGCGGGTGCGGGGAAGGCGTCGGATCAGAACGATCCGTGGGCACCGTCGAAATCTTCGGCGGACCTGTTGGCGCTTTCGCCTTCTTCGACGAAGGCGTCGAGGAGGGCATTTGGGCTGTGTGTTTTGTGAAGTGCGATTGTACGCCCCTGTCACCGGGTATAGCCCCTGTAGCAGGACCGGAGTCGAGCCTGGAAGGGTCGGGGACAGGCGTGGCGGCACCAGAAATGTCCGCCTCAAGGTCTATAACGTCTGCGTTGGGCGTTTGGTCATCCGACGTACCCCTGTCACTTTCGGCAGGTGTCGCGGCAGGGGAGGAAGGCTCCACACGTGACATTCCGTACGCAGCCCACCGCTTCAACCGGTGCTCCCTAAGGGTTTTAAGTTTAAGGAGTTTACACGCCGAACACCTTTTTTCGTCGTGCTCTGGGGGAGACAAGCGTTACACGACGTGTGCTCGTCTTTCCACGGATACCTGACCCTGCATACAGGGCAGAATCTAAATGGAGTCCTCTCCATAGCAGGAGGGAAGGGTGACCAGACCAAAAAGGAAAGCAGTGGAAAAGAGGAAAGACATAGTAAAACAATATGGCGAATCCCGAGCCCACTCTCCCTACTGTGTAGGTCGGCCAGAAGGCCCGACCACGTGGAAGGCCGAACACCGAAACTTAGGCGTCGGATCCCACAGCCGCAGCCGATCTCCCGTAGTCATTGTTGATGATCTTCTGGAAGGTGAGTGACTTAAAGGGGAGTAAAACCGACAATTCGGTAAGATAAACAAGGTCTCATGAAGAGCTCCGCTTAGGGCGACCAGTTATCTGTGCGGAAAAAACCAATCTGAGGGACCTCGGCGCGTGAGGGATTTTGGGTACTACACACATCACGATAGGGCTAGACACGCCTATGCCGACGTCCCCTTTTGGTCCCCGAAAGACAAGATGCAATACTCTGCGGTTAGCACTGGATGTTGGACCATATGCACAGTATGTGATTCTAAGCAGATTAACAAGCATCAGAAGTATGGTTTATGATGATAAAACAATAATGAAGTCCCTACAGGATGATCTTTGATGATTTCAAAGTCCCTAAAGGGATGGCGTGAGATATATTGTCCAAGATTGTGTGTGGAACATTTAAATCTTCACAAGTATGCTTTATGATGACATTGAAGACTTGATGGAATGGAGTTATGTAATAATGAATTTCCCATGAGAAGTGTGATGATATTGAATTAACCAGATATGGGTTGTTTGACCGAGATCAATATATTCACGGCGGAATTGACCATAGTCGATTTTGCTGCAAATCTATTTGACCTTTGGCCTAACAAGGCAATCCCTGGCCTGCCAGCAGCCCTTTATCCACCTCCCCTTCCCTACTTACCTTAGTGCCGTCTGCCGGAGCTCCTTTTACTCCCCTGCGACGTCAGTTCTGTCCCTGCAACGCGGGTCGGAACTGACGCTGCAGGGTCCCTTTTTTTTTAGCCCCCCCCCTTGCAATGTCCAAGAAGAGGGGGACACCCCCGCAACCCCTGTTCCCATTATAGTTAGCAAGGGGAGCGGGGGATGCTCCTGCAACCCCATTCCCCTTGTTTGCTATAATGGAACCGTATGGCCTAGTTGACCGAATTTCTGATTGTACAATCATTTCGTACAGCCTAAATTTGGTCAACTAGGCCATACAGTAATTTCTTTCAGTTAAATTGGCAATTCCAAGTCACCACAAGGATGGTATTAGTCATTAGATGAAAATGAAGCCCTAAAAGGGTAATGCTAAAGTCTGCGAAAATATGGTGTCTGCTGTGTATCTGTGATGATATTGAAGTTTGTACAGGAAAGTTGTGTGATAATAATGAAGGGAGGGATGATGTTGAAACCCCAACAGCAGATGCTGTATGATCATTGTGTAGTGCTCACAAAGGTGGTGTGTTCACTTTACCAAATGCAGGCTTTGTCTCGCACCTTATTGGCACATGCCAATCTTCATTCGCTGGACACACTGTTGCCGTCACGATTCTTTCTCAACACAGACTGGTTTTTCAAAGCTTTCAGCTACTCACCGGCCGTTTTAATTTTGTTTGCTTCACATCTTATAATCTGGGAGTTAAATTTGCTACCACAAGTGCCGCTTCGCCTCCCCAACTCTGCCATTCACTCGGCAGGATGGCTATGTCCTTTCCTTCTGGGGGCATTTCAGGTGTAAGTCTCAAGGTTCTTTGGGAGGGACGATCTGTCATCAGGATATCCAAGGTTTCTTCACTCCTTAAATCAGCCCCTCAGCCTGTAGTTCATTTCCACCTGGCTCACCATCACCCTGGAAGCACTGCTTCTTCTTGTGCCTCGCATTGCTCAGAGTATGTCTCCTTGATCCACCTCTTAACCATGTGGGGAGAGCTAATAGGCCTCAGGTGTATGCAATCACAGACAAGTGCCTGACGTTGCCCGACCGTATTAGTGGGACATGTCCAATGCAATGATTGGGCATATTTGCTCTTAGATCTCCTCTACCTCGGCTCAGTGTTCGTGTAAGAAATGGGTGGGGGAGTTGGGTGTTAAGGAATGTTAGGGAGAATTCTCTGTTTAGGCTGAATTTCATAACCTAGTGAGTCCCCCAGCAGCTTTGCTGGATTTCTGGAGTTTGTTTTTTCCATCCTGCCAAGAGTGAGACTCTTCCTCCCACTCTTGGACATGTATGTGTGTAATTCCTTTAAATGTCAATGTGTTCTATGGGCTATGGGGTCTTTTACTCCATAGGGTCTCATATGTTTTTCTATGTGTGTTACACCGCACCCTACGTGCCGTAACACTGGGGCGTCCTAGCGGACCCCCACCATGGACTCCATACCCGGGGACTGACTACTGTCTCCCCGGGCATGTAAAGTCACCATTGGCTTTACTAGACCTAAATTTACTAACAGAACTAGTACAAACCATCTTATTGTGGATGTACTAGTAGGGGTAATTCGATTACTCCTGGATCTGTTACTCGAGGGGGCACTGTCCCGTCCCCCCTCGTCGAGTTTTGGCTGGTGGCAGTGGAAACTACTTGTTATGTTCGACCCCGAACCTAACCCTATGGGATTCGTCCCATTGTTGGAGATTGATACTTTTCCTCGTTAATCTCTAACGTACCACCGGTCTACTTATCTTAAATAAGTTTATCGGATGGTATTTTCTGCCAGAACTCGGTTTTTAAAATGGCGTCTGTGTTCGTCTCTGTGACTCCTAAACCAAAGGTCGAGCCCTTTTGTTCCACTTTTGGCGGGCTCTGTACAGAGACCCTTCAAAGTGGTGCCATTCTGTCTGGGTTACCACAGGGGTGTGGGAGGGGGTTTAGGCACCCTGGACCGAGTTGCCTTGCCAACTCCGGTCGCCCTCTGGAGTGATTGGCCCAAGTGGTGAGCCTTCCCGCTCACCACTTAGCATGTGTTGATTGACAGCTAGGCTGAATGAATGGGGGTTTTTCTGCATAAAAGCAGGGCTTTTGGGACTGGATCTTCAGAAGTCGCCACAGGACCTAAGAATCCGACGAGGGTAACGCTGAGCCGACCTGCACGACGACGCCTCCGGTGGAGCCCTGCGGAACCGACTCGCCACTTCCCGACGACAGAGGAGATCTCCCTGCCGGAGAGTCTCTTCCCCTGGCTGGTGGGAACAACCATTCCCCTTTGCTTTTTATTCGCCTCAGGACGCAGTGGTCGAATTGCCTGTGCAGAGCACCTCAGCAACCGGATAGCCACTACCCCTGTACCGCGACCAAAAGGTGGTGCCTTGTGACGGAGCACTCCGCGGCTGGTCTCTTCCCTGGTGGTGCACCGGACTTCACTTTTCTTCGACGACGAGAACATCTCTACTCTTGGCAAAGACCCGACGTGCATCCACCACCAGGAACAACTGCCCCCACCGGAGCTGCCCTCCACAACAAGGTACCGTGTCCGCCTGGCTTCCCTTTCGATCGGTTCGAGTGAGGTGTCTTAATCCTCTACGTTCCGTTGGGTCGCCTCAAAGCTTTTCTCGTTCATTGTTCTGAACTGGTTCAATCTGCCGATAACAAATTGCTACAAAGACTTGAATGCATCTCCACTAGAGACTTTTTGGGACATCGCGCCTTGCCTCTCTCCGAGTGGGCCTGGCCTCTGAACTTTACGCTCTATTGTGATTCTTGCCTTCCTGCCTTGCATTTTATCTGCGTAGGATTGAACTGTGTTGATTTCTTAACCTGCCTATCTTTTTCTCTCCCGTCCTAAACAAATATTAGAGTGTCATCTAGGTTGAGGTATACACCTCTGTCTGAAAATAAGTGGTACCGGTAGAACCTAGACTTGTCAAAATATTACTAGGGGGATTGATCGTTTCTTCTTCGTAGAGTAATTGTGTTTGATTTGTTTGCCGTGAATTTGCATAGTGTTTTCCATAGATGTTTCGTTATAAATAAATGCCTTAATATCTTTACACTAAGCCTCGTTGCGTGTTTGCTTGTCTTACTGGGAAGAATTGTCCTATCTTGTATACTCCACATACTGCTCAACTCTTCTTGAGGGAAGTCTGACTACTCAGCCACAGCTACCAAGTGAATCTGTGTGGTACAGACTGCTACCAAGTGGGTTCAGCGCCAAACGCCTGTAGTCCTACATCTTTTGCAGTGGTCCCAGAGGGAACTGCATAGGTTTCCGCCTAACAAGGAATGCATTGTATCAAGATAAGACATACAGAAGTGATCACAGTTCAAGAGTGTTTATTAAACTGTACAAAGGGGTGAGATAAACTCATAATCTAAATCTAAGATGGGCGCAAGCTACAACAATCAAATAATAATAATACTGTCCTAGTGGTGTCTTAGTAAAATAAAAAGGGCCTATACAAAATAAAACTATTGCCAATCCTTACTGCTATGCTGCAAAATATTGTGGCATAATGTTCACAAGAAAAGAAAGAAGTGTTCTCAAAATTATAAGTCAGGATGGTATAGCCAGGGTCTCCCTTCCCCACGTTGGTAGCACGGGGCAAGGAGGGACTCTTGAACACAGCACACTCCTGGGCTTGTCCAGCACAAGCTTACAGTTCATTTCCAAATTATCAGTTGGTTTCCAAATAATCAGGGCCTTCTGTGGCTAAGTCTCTTTCACACAAAGTCTCTTGCCTCAGGGGACCTAACTAACTAAATACATTCTTGTATAGCGCACCACTAACCCAAAGGTCTCAGGGCGTTTACACAACAAACAAGATAGCAAAACATAAAAGAGGGAATGGAAAGAGAGATCGAAATGCAGACAGCTGTGCATAGCAAAGAAAGCAGTTATGTCAGTAGTTATATTTATTGTTCAGTTTAGGCATCAAAAAGGAATGTTTTGAGGCATTTCCTAAACTGTGTAGCACACTGACAAACAACAAAAACAAAGGTTCTTTTAATAAATCTTCACATTGGGTGATTACGCTTCACCTTTGGATCCCCCTCAGCTGGGGTTTGATCCCTCTCTGTCTTAGCCTCCCTCAGTCGGGTTCACTATGGCCTTTCATTCAAACGTAACATTGAAGAATCTCAATGTCTTTTTAAACAGTCATTCACTGTAGACATCCTTCAGCCGGGTTCACTTTTGTCAACAAAATATTCACGGGGTATCACTGTTTTCTCCAATTCGCAGGCACCCATCAGCTGGGTTCACATTTGCCAATATCACAGTTCACTTTGCTTTATCACAATGCGGGATTCACTTCCCTTGGTTTTCTCCTGTCATCCCTCCGTCGGGTTCACATACCCATTCAAACAGAGTTCTATTAACACAATTCACTTGGCTTCTCCAGGTGTCAAAGAGTTTCTAGAGTACAACGGTTTAGCTTAACCCTTGTATGTCCGGCTTGACACCTCACATCGGCCTTTCCCAAGGTCTCTTGGTATATGTAGTTTCAGCACATAAAGGTCCCAGCCACAGTCCGCCGAATGGGCGCCAACATATTGCCAGACCACTCTGTACCTGGACCTTTACTGGGGTTTCTTTAAAGTTCATAAACATAAGTTTTGTTCACGCTGTGTTGTCGCTTGCAACCTTGGGCCTAGCACAGTTTGGTTTATTATCACTTTTCTCCGAGTTACCGGCTGCTCTGAACTTGCTTCAGTTTCTGATTTCGGGAGTCAAGGACAGCACCATGGTAGCCTGCACTGCTCCCGGTTTTCGCTATCAATGCGGCAGAGCCCTGTGCACCGTTAACACCTGTCACACGCCAGCTGGACTTCGCGGTCTTATGATTCTCCTTTCAGAGGTTTCGCAGGGCTGGTAGCTGCTTCCTAATGCGTACGGCCTTGCTCCAAAGTATGTTCTCCTGCTCCGCCTTTTATCCCTGTGGGGAAGGGAAAGGGCAGTCAGGTGTGTGTCGTTAGTGGCAATTGCCTGACTCTGCCTGACCCTTGGGTTGGGACATGTAAGGTAAACGGCTCTGTCACAGTGTAAGAAAGTGTTTGTGTTGGAAAAGGGGGGATAGGGCTTCTAAGTATCCTATAGAGTAGGATGGGGGAAAGGTATAAGGAAGGGGTTCCACGTCTCACCCTTCGGTGTCCCACTTCCATTCCCTGAAGACCCCTCATCCAGGTGATCCTCCCCTACTGGTCCACCCCCAGGAACTGGATCCAATAGCGATGGTGGTGTCCTGGCCACCTGGATGACAGATCTCCGGGGACCAGGTAGTGACCTTCAGGTTTCTCACATGGGAGGTTGGCATATCCAATAAAATAGGATTGCTTAGGGGTAAAAGAAAAAGGGGATCCCGCTTCTCACCATCGGATGACTCAACCCTGCTCCATGAGGACCCCTACCCAGGTGATCCTCCCGCACTGACCCACGCCCAGTGTCTGGATCCAAAGGCGATGGCCGCGCCCTGACCACCTGAGCAAGAGACATCCGGGGTTTAGAAAGTTAGACACCCTTTGCTTTCTCACAATGAAAAGACACAATAAAGCAGTTTGGTCCCAGTTTTGGCGGTTCAAAGGCTAGCGTGAATGCTGCAGTTTCAACCTCGGCTATCACACTTCTAAAGAAAAATTATGACAGTGTAAGAAATTACCCTACCATGCTTATTGCCTCCCCCTGTGCCTGTTTCAAATGGCAAAGGTGGAAGGCCTTTGTTTCATGGCATTTAAAAGCACCTCCTGTTTGTTAATGCAGAAAGGGGTTCTAAAAGGGCATCTGAATGAGCACATTTAAGATGCATTCATTCCGATGCCCTTTGTGAATTGGGCTGCTTCTTTATTCGGCGCAAGTGAGGAGATGTGCTATTACTTTAATATTTCAAAATTATTTGTAGAGTAAATGATGTTGAAGTCTGACAAGGAATAGTTTGTGATGATACAGAAGGTGTAGGATTATATTGAAAGAATCCTGGCAACATTGAAGAATATATTGAGAATATATTGAAATTTCTTATCTGGCTTGTGTGTGATGATACTAAATTTAACACAAGGCTAATGCTAGCGTATATTGATGCTGCCACCTTCATGGTGTGGGATGGAATTAAGTACCCGGAGGGATAGTGTGTGATGATATTGAAGTCCCCACAGCAATGGTGTGTCATCAAATTGAAGTCCCCACAGCGATGGTGTGTCATCAAATTGAGGTCCCCACAGGAATGGTATGTCATCAAATTGAGGTCCCCACGCGAATGGTATGTCATCAAATTGAGGTCCCCACAGGAATGGTGTGGGATCAAATTGAAGTCCTCACAGGAATAATTTGTGATTATACTGAAGTCCCCGCAGGGATGGTGTGTGAAAGTTCTCAAAGAGATAGCAACTGTAACAATGATCTCTCTGCAGTGTAAATCGTTGGGGAGTTTTAAGTCCATCACAGGACAGTGGTCTTCATTACGATTTTGGCGGTAAGTGGCAAAATGTGCAGTAACTGAGTTCTCGCCAATTTTACCACTAGGCCAAATTATGAGTTTTGGCTTTGAGTGGAGGATTTACCTCCAGCAAAACCCTGGAGCTAAATCTTCCCACTCAATGCCCAAAAATCAGCAGATTTCCCAGAATTACTGCAGCAGTAAATCCACTATAGTAATTCCCAAAAAAACGTCCCATTGGGTCCAATGAACCCAAAATAAATGGGGAATTACAACACCACTAACACGTGTAATTAGGCAGAAATTCCACCTGACCAAGTGGCAGTAAGAGTAATTCATTTTACGCTGATTTCTCACATAATTACCGCCTAACTCGTAATGAGGCTCAGTGTGTAATCACATCTACTTCTTCACAGTGAAGCTCTGTGATAGAATTGAAATTCCCCAAGGGAACGGCATATGGCAATGTCCAACTAGTTGATCCCTCCTATGCTGACATCCTAGATTCTACTCTCATAATTGGAGTGTCTGGAGAAAAGGTGTGACTATTCTGTTCCAGGCATTTGACTATACAGTCCTGGTTGACTTATAGCCTAATATTTTGAAACAGTAAGGTATCCAATTATGAAACTGTCATAATGTAAATATTTTAAAGGCTTTTGAGCAATCTTAATTCTTGGATCTGAACCATTAAAAGGGTTGAAAGAAAGCTGAGGCTGAGGCCGATTGATGAGCATGTCTAAGTGGGAGGCAGTAAATCCAATGGGTCACATTACCATAGACATGGTATGGACTTATGGAATAGCAGTAGCTACTGGGGAGAGGCATTATGTGTGGACAGAGCATGAAGGCTCGGATATTAACATCTGGTACTTCATGTCATTGAAATAGTAAGGAGCTGAGAAAATTAGTTATCTTCACTTTGTTGCCAGTGTAATAGTGTTGAGCAGATTTATTATACCCAAGCCGTATCCTGTTGCAGGTTGATGATTGTTTATTTTCAGCCTGCCACAAGCATGGTGTGGGCTGGCATGAAGTGCCTTGAAGGATAGTGTGCGATGATATATTGAAGTCCCCACAGGAATGGTGTGTGCATGAGGACTGAGCAAGGAGGGTCACTGGTGCCCGGTAGGACTCTTAGAGCACCAAGCCACCAATCCAGTAGAACAGGATGGTACCTTATCAGGGGAGAGGTAGCAACAAAGAAGAGGAGAAAAGGAAGGTCTTCAGAAGCTTCTGGAACTTAAGATGTCCGTGCAAGTCTGGGAGGGGCTAGGGAAGCCATTTCAGAGGGAGACTTCTGCAGAGGAGAGAGATCTACCCCCCACTCTCTGCTTGGAGAAGCGTCTGACAGGCAGAGAGTTAGAAGTAGACGAGCAAAGGGCTCTAGAAGGCAGGTATTTAGGCAGAGAGATTTGGATGTAGTGCTGTCCATGGCCCCAGAAAGCCTTGTGGACGATGCTGAGGGATCTGAACCTGATCCTCACAGCCAAACGGGAGCCAGTGGAGGGATGTTGATGTTGGAGAGATGCGGTCTCTGGGCTTCATGCCAAGGATAATTCTTGCAGACCTGTTCTGGATTAGCTGGAGGGGGTGAAGAGCAGCAGTAGGAAGGATGAGAAAGAGGCTGTTACCGTAGCCCAGCCTGGAGAGGCTCATAGCTCTGGAGACAGTGAGCTTCTGGGGGAAGGTGAGGAAAGGGAGAATACCTCTGAGGAGGTGCAGCTTGTAGTGGGCCTTCTTGGCAAGGTCTTTGATGTGAGGAGAGAAGCAGAGAGTGGAGTCGAATATGATGCCACCGTTTTTTTGCCTTCCGAGAATGTGCGGGGAGGAGGCCTAATTAGGACGGCCAGAGTGAGGGAGTGAAAGCAGGAACAGGGGTCCCAATGAGGAGAAGATCTGTCTTACTGGCTTTAAGGCAGAGATTGATGGAGGTGCACCATGCCTGAATAGTGGATAGACAATCAGGAATGAGCGAAGAAAGTGAAGAGGCCGAGGGTAGCCAGAGAGAAACATGGGTGACCTCTGCATAACACAGAAAGTTAGAGGAGAAGGTGCAGATCAGATTGGCCAAAGGGTTAGAAGAACCAGGGTGAGAGGATAGAGGCACATGTGGAGAGAGCAGTGGAAGAGAGAAAGGAACCTAGCTGGACCTGGGAGGGTCGGTCCAGAAGGAAGGAGGTTGGCCAAGCCAGATCCTAATCTGTGATGCCAAGGATCTTGCGGAGTCGCTTAATCAGGGTGGCATGATATGATATAATATATGATATGATATAATATGATTGGTTATTTATAACGGGCTTAATACCCAGAGGTTTCTAAGCGCGGACCTGGGGATCAAACCTGTGTTGCTCCGTGTCGTCTTGCTTCCAAGGCGAGCACGTTGCCCCTGAGCTATCCTCCCGAGACCATGATTGACTGTATCAAAAGCAGAGGAAAGGTCCAAAAGGATGAGGACAGAGGGAGAGTTGGAATCGAGGTTAGAGAGCAGATCTTCACGGTGTTCAGGACAGCAGTTTCCATGCTTCTTGCTGCTCTGAAGCCAGACTGATGGTCATGGAGAAAACCAACAGATTCAGTGTGGAGGGTTAACTGGGAGATGGCCAGCTTCTCTGGTAGTTTGCCCAGGAAAGGAGTGATAGAAATTGGGCGATAGTTAGCCGGGCAGTTAGGGTCAGCAGACAGCTTTTTTAGGAGAGGGTACACAAGGGAGTGCACAAGGGAGTGCACAAGGGAGTGCTTGAGAAGATTGGAGAAAGATCCAGTGGCAAAGAAGTTATTGCAGAAATCGGCAAGGTTGGAGAGAGGGAGACAATGTTGTCCTTAATGGTTCTGGAGGAGCAGGGGGGCACCTGTTTGGATGAAACCTTCACAGATCAGACTTGTCTAGAAACATTAACAGTAGTAATAGGAGAAAGGGAGGAAAGAAGGAGAAGAGGGGGAGAGAGGCCAAAGGGGGCCTGAGAGTGATAGAGGGTGGGCAATGAGGAGAGGAGGAAAGTGAGGACAGGATGTCCTGAATTTTAGTGGTGAAATGAGAGGCAAGAGCCATGCAGAGGGCCTGGGAGGGTATAGGAGAGGTTTAGACTGCAGTAGGATTGGCCAGATCCTTGCAGATTTTGAAAAGTTTGGCCGTGTTGTTAGAGGCCGCAGAGAGACAGGCTTGAATATTAACCCTCTTCTTAGAGAAGACGGGGAGTCTGTGTTGCTTTTGGAGCAGGCGTTAGGCCAGTTTGTCAGAGTATGTGTCCGAAACACTACACTTCCACTCAGCTACTCTGCACGTGCATTTCAGAGATCGGTGAGAGCGAAAACATCCAGATCAAGGTCTTCAAGGAGGTGGCAGATATCAGAGGAGTGTTTGATGGCCGAGCGAGAGTGGAGTGTCGCTAAGTGGTACAGTTTGCCACTTTTGAAAGACTTCTGGGGAGGGTGCATGAGTGAGGCAAACCCTTTGGAAGTGGCAAAGGTGCCAGGGAGGTGGTAGACAGAAATGGCAAAGGTAACAAAGAGGTAGAAGAAGGAGGTGGCATGGGAACCAGAGTGGTGGTAGAAAGAGGTGGCATAGGCGCCAGAGAGGTGGCAGAAGGAGGAGGCAGAGGAGCCAAAGAGATGATAGACAGAGGTGGCAGAGGAGCTAGAGAGGAGGTAGCTGGAGTGGCAGGAGAAGGAAGGAATTTGATGAGATAGGATTCCACACGCGATTGGCCTGGGCGTGTGTATTTCAGGGGCTCGCGGGTGGTTTCACACGCGATCGGGCCTGGGGGAGCGTGTGCGTGTATTTCAGGTGTGCGCGAGAAGTTCCACACGCGATTGGGCTGCGTGCGTGTATTTCAGGGGTGCGCGGGAAGATCCACACGCGATCGGGCCTGGGGGAGCGTGTGCGTGTAATTCAGGGGTGCGCGAGAAGTTCCACACGCGATTGGCCTGGGCGCGTGTATTTCAGGGGCTCGCGGGTGGTTTCACACGCGATTGGGCTGCGTGCGTGTATTTCAGGGGTGCGCGAGAAGTTCCACACGCGATTGGCCTGGGCGCGTGTATTTCAGGGGCTCGCGGGTGGTTTCACATGCGATTGGGCTGCGTGCGTGTATTTCAGGGGTGCGCGAGAAGTTCAACACGCGATTGGCCTGGGCGCGTGTATTTCAGAGGCTCGCGGGTGGTTTCACACGCGATTGGCCTGGGCGCGTGTATATCAGAGGTGCGCGAGAAGTTCCACACGCGATTGGCCTGGGCGCGTGTATTTCAGGGGCTCGCGGGTGGTTTCACACGCGATTGGGCTGCGTGCGTGTATTTCAGGGGTGCGCGAGAAGTTCCACACGCGATCTGGCCTGGGGGAGCGTGTGCATGTATACCAGGGGTGCGCAGAAAGTTTTACACGTGATTTCAGCAGGGTACGTGTATTGCAGGGGTGCCGGGGAGTCCTACATGTGATTTGCCAGTGTGGGTCCTCCCAGGTGTTCCCTGTACACCCTGCACGGCCCCTGCAGGCAGCCCACACCACAGGGGACTACCCTGCATCCCTGGTCATGTCCCGCAGGCAGCCCACCCAACATGGGCATGCCCCCCAGCAAAGGCACATGTCTCCTTGCACAAATAATCACCAACTCATGTTCCCCACCACCCCCACCCCCCAGCACTGTGGGGCACCTGCCAGCAGGCCCCCACCCATGTCCAACTCATGTTCCCCACCCCCACACCCCCCAGCAGTGCAGGGGCACCCTCCACCAGGCCCCCACCCATGTCTCCCACCACCCCCACCCCCAGCACTGTGGGGCACCTGCCAGCAGGCCCCCACCCATGTCCAACTCATGTTCCCCACCGCTCCCACCCCCCAGCAGTGCAGGGGCACCCTCCACCAGGCCCCCACCCATGTCTTCCACCACCCCCACCCCCAGCACTGTGGGGCACCTGCCAGCAGGCCCCCACCCATGTCCAACTCATGTTCCCCACCACCCCCACCCCCCAGCAGTGCAGGGGCACCCTCCACCAGGCCCCCACCCATGTCTCCCACCACCCCCACCCCCTGGCATGGGTGATTGCCACTTTGACCTCTAACTTTCAGTGCTGCGTCGATGATACACAACTATCGTTCAGGCTACACTCAGCTGCCTCCTCCTCTTCGCTCATACCTGACTGTCTGTCCGCTATTCAGTCTTGGTGTGCTGCAAACAACCTCTGCCTCAAGGCCAATAAGACTGAGATCATTCGCATTAGGACCCCTACTCCTGCTTTCCCACTCTTGCTCTGGCCGGTCTCCCTTGGCCATGCGCCCACCTGCGAAGCAAGAAACCTGGGGGTCATCTTTGACTCCATTCTTTCCTTCTCCTCTCACATTTCAGACATCTCTAAAAAAAAATCTAACTTTGAGCTTCACCTCACTGTCTGCAGAGCCCTGGTTCTCTCTGCGCTGGATTGCAACAGGCTCTTCCTCAACCTCCCTTCTGCCCTGCGCCCTCTGCAACTTATCCAGAAAAGTACTGCAAGACTTATCCTTGGCCTCAAGCCCAGGGACCGCATCTCTCCAGGGCAGAAATCCCTTGACTGGCTCCCAGTGGCTGCAAGTATCAAATTCAAGACCCTTTGCAATGATCACAAGGCTTTTTTCAGCCAGGGACCTATCTAACTGCAATGCTGCCTACCTAAGTACTGTCCCTCACAAGCCCTCTGCTCATCTACCTCCAACCTTCTTTGAGTGAGCCGGTTCTCCAACCAGAGATTTGAAGGGAGATCCTTATCCTCAGCAGGTGCTTCCCTCTGGAATAGCCTCCCTGCTGGCCTCTGTCGTGAGCTGGATCTCCTTAACTTCTGGAAACTTCTAAAGACTTTCCTCGTCTCTTCTTCCTTCTCTCTCCCTCTACCCTGCTAACCCAGCTCTCTGTTTTTTTCCTCTCTCCCTCCTCTTCCCTACAGCACGCTGACTGGCTGCCAGGTGTTCCTCGGAATTTGACCGGCCCCTGGCCGTCCTCTTTCACACTTGCCTCAGAGTCCTACTCACCCACACTCAAGGCACTTGAGAAATCAACCCTAGAGAATGGCTCTCTCTGCACTTACCCTAGTCTCAACCGACCAGGTGCACTTGATGCCTGCTGCCCCCGTAACCCTCTCTGCACTCACTCGATTCTTATATACCGGGCCTGAACAGTCTGTCTATTCTCGATAGTCTTCACCCCTTAATTGCACTGTTAAGATTGCAGAATCGCTGCCAGGCCTATTTGCTGTCTCCCGAACTGTGTAAATGTATTTTAACGCACTTGGTCTGCCTGTGCAGACTCGGGAGGATAGCTCAGTGGCAATGTGCTCACCTTGGACACAAGACGACACTGAGCAACACAGGTTCGAATCCCAGGTCCGCACTTAGAAACCTCTGGGTATTAAGGGCATTATAAATAACCTATCACATCATATAATTATTGTCTCAGAAATTCAAGGGCTCTGAGCAACTGTTTTTCCCCCATGTTCCCACCCTCCTTGAGCGCTTTGAAACACTTGCCTGTGTATAGGCGCTATATAAATAAACAATACAATACAATTACGTCCACTTCGTAGCAGAATTAGGGAACTACTGCACTACAGATTTGAAGGTAAAGTGGAGATGCCTTGAGCATTTGGCAGGGGTGCATCCTCCACTTTACACCCAATACTCAGCAGAGTTACCTTGCAGCATTAACCCTCATGCTAAGTTCATGGAATATGTCCATGGAGTCTTATGGGCTGCTAAAATTGGCATTAACACTGCCTTAACCCACTCACAATGCTGTTAATGCCATGGGACAGCATAGCTCTCAACCATTTGTGTCGAAAGGGCGGGTGACAATACCCGATTTTGTTTTTGGCGGGTGAGAGCCCATTGAAACAAATGGGCATGCAGGAGGCTTGGCGGGTGAGTCAGCTTTTTACAAGGCGGGTGACACCCGCCAAAAGCATGTGAGTTGAGAGCTATGGGACAGAGTGGCAGTAAAGGTAACCGATTTTGGCAGAAAATCCATGGATTAGTCCCAATATGTTGTTGTTCTATTCACATAGCACTAAACAGGGATATATTGAATGTTTTCAATCAGTAACAAACAATGGCATTGAGCTGGGCAACCCTGCGCCCTTTTGTTTTCATCCAGCTGGGGGATTACAGAAAGTCTAAAACCATATGCAAAACTGCTTCCCTGCACACGCAGAACAAAAGCAAAAATATTCAAGAAAGAAAAGCTTCTATTTCCCTTATGTTCATGTTTTTCTACGGGAGTATTTTAGCTTACGTCTTCACTGGGCACACTTTAAGTAGAGATCCATTTGAGGAGAAAATGAAGCAATATGTTACTTATATATTACCAATCTCCATGGTGCTTGCCGTACAGTGCACAGTAGGTGGAAATGTGTGCTCATCTGAATGAGTACTTGCAGAGCAGACCCACGTGTGCTAATGGAGTTCACAGCACAGCTATTATACTTATTTTAATTAAGTTTGACCGTTCCTATTTCTTTTAAAAAGAAACCGTTCCTGAACGGTTTCGTTTTAAAATAAAAGTTTAGGCAGAAGTTGAAACTTGCACTTTCAGTGCACTGCACAGGACGTTTCCTTAACGAGCAGGCACATGTTTTTTGGGGGTTTTATTGTGCATGGGAGGGGGCGCGGCCATGGGGTCTGTGGGGAGGTGCAGGCCTGTAGGGAACATAGTTCCACTACTTCTTTTCGTAGACTTCGACCACTGACCTTGGTGCGTGTTACAAAATAACAGACTTTTCTGTTTCATCATTGCAGCGCTCACGGGATAAACATCAAATACAAGTATAGAAAATACCAACAAACCCGCCAGCTAGCAAAGTTCTTATTCATGGGGTGGAGTTCAACAATCTGGAGGAGATGGGGGTGGGGCAAAGCAGGTTACCTTGGAAGCAGAGTAAAGTGCAAGGCAGAGCCTTTGTTATGGTGAATCTGCTCGGCTTCCATTCACACCTTACTGACCTTCCCAGATGCATTACAAAGGGAGGCTCTCTCTTCAGTGGAGAAGTTGTTGCCCAGCAGGCTAACAGAGAGTTGGTGTTGTGGGCTGCTTTACAGAATTGCATTAAGCAAATACATGCCGTTTCATGTAAAAATGTTGTAATGTCCGTGATATTACACCCTCTCAAGTAGGCGCGTGACAGATAAGATTAAATGAGTGTAACATTTGTTTTTGTTTCATCGCCCACACAGTTTAAACATTTGGGTGCATTTTTTGTTTTTGAATTTTTCAAAAGTGTGTGTACTGCTGCATATGTCGTGGCAAAACTTAGGGCATAATATTTGAGACTTGCTTTTAAAAAGTGGATGTTAAAAGTATAGCAGGCCGCTGTTCAGTGAAATTAACAACACAAACAGGGATTACTTTCTAGTTGATGCCATAAGCAATGGCCCTGCAGCCTCACGAAGTAAAATAATCTCTCAGTAACACAGATTGCTTCACATAAATAATATAATGGTTTATAAAACCAACCATTTACCTTGGCTATTGATGAACCTAAACTCCCTAATTATTGCACATCATGAGCACTCCCAGTTACATGACCAACTAAGTGCTATATTAATAAAAAGTACCTCAAATGGAATAACACAAATCAATAGCATACTTCAAGGTATGGCGTTTTGCAATGAGCACATATTTTAAACTAGCAAATGCAATGTGTTTGACGGGTGGCTAAAATCTTTCTGACCAAACCCCCTTGTGTGATTTTGTGCCCCACCGCCCTTTGCCTTGTTGTGCCTTGAGACACACGTGTATAGGCGCATAATAAATGACCAATAAAATAAATAAATACATACAAATAAAAAAAACAGTGCAACACACAAGTATTTAAATGATGGATTTAGGAAGAGTGGGTCTAAACTGTAATGTAGCAGTTGGTATACATGTGTTCCAACAGTGGCTATGCATCTTTGCAAGAACTTACCATCCTAATCAATGCTCACCATCCCAAGGCAGACATTAACCTCAATATGTGCACCATCATTCACCATCTCTATGATGATGGCAGCATCTCCATCACCGCATACCATTTACTTCAGGTCTTGAAAATCGCCATTATCACACATTATTTGCGTGGACGCCTTAACTTCCATTCATCAGATAACATCTATAACAATCACTATCACATGTAGTCCCTTCCTTGTCAGACCTATGACAAAGCCCTGGTTCTAGGGTTATCTACGGGGGGGGGGGGTGGTGAGGATTCCATTGTCACCCTAACTGAGTCTCCAACAAGTAGTACAGGATGAATTCACACAAGGATAAGTGGCCAGAGCTTCCAGCTTCTCAAGCCACATACAAGGTACAAGTCTTGTTTCTCTGATCCAAATTGCTGAGATCTACTTGGTTCTCACAACAAAGATTTCTACATATGGCATGCTTCATGCTTATACAGTAATCGGGTGAACTGAAAATTCTTCCGCACTTTCCACAACAACCAACTGCTCCTCTCCACTGGTTGGTTTGCAGAACAACCAAGTAAACAGAAACACACTACAGTTTCCAATAGCATCCGCACAGCAATCCTGCTTGCTCAAGGGGTTATGTGCTCAGTTCCATGCAATATATAGTTAATGCCTCACTTGGAATCGGCGCCATCCTCAAAAGTAGTCTTTTGTGATTTCTTAACATTGATGTACCCTCCACTTGTTCATGGATCTGGTGTCTCAATAGCATAAAAAACACAATGAGAAGTTTTGTCTACCAATACAATTGTAAAATTCTTAATCCAGACACTCGCTGTTAAAATCACGCCAAAACAATTGCGGAAGGACCTTCCTCAAGGATAGCAGCTGTTAGACTTTCAGACACATCATTTAAAAAAGTCATTAGATTGTTAGTTTCAGGATTAAAATACACATTCAAGATAACACACCATCTATAAATTAAGCGCTGTACATCCCACCATTTTAATTTAACAGCTAATATATCCAACTGCTTTTCACTAAGCTTCTCCATAGTGAAACACATCTGTATATTCAAAGCGCAAAGAAGCCTTTCAAATGGATGACCCTTCGGACTGCTGGAGGTCGTGGTAAAATATATGGTGAAACTATCTAAGATTGGTTCATCGAGAATCCATGTCTCTTGTAGAAATGTGGAAAACCCTGCATATTCCAAGAGAGTATCCTGAGGATGCCTTTAGAGGTTTTGCTTCAATTAATAAGCTGTCCGATCTTTGTATGCAGAGGATTTACTATCTGCGACCAGTCATAAGACAATGATCTCACATTAGTGGTAGTCAAATTCGCACTAGCCTGAGGGAATCTCTCATTGTTATTACTGTTCTTCACATTACCAAAGGTTTTCAATAAATAAACTAAGAATTCCCGAGAGCTGCACCCGAAGGACCAGCTTGTGCCACAATATCATAAGTCCCACCAATGTCGTACCCCATCGATTGAAAAGTTGTGATTCTGACAAAATAATATCTCTAATCATTATAGACGAGAAGCCCACATTTACTCTATCCACTCTTGCACTGTCGGAAAATACACAGGTCATGTCCGAGGACACTGTTGTTGCCAGTTTGGGTCATTCTCCCAACAGAGCTAAGATATTGTCTATCGAGTGGATCGGGACCAAAATCATCCACATGTGCTGTAGTATTTTTGGTTTGTTCCTGATTCCTCCCGGATCTCCCACAACACTATCTGTAATCTTAGTTAAAAAATAAAGATATTTTGAGGTTTAGTGAAGGAATTCCCGGGGCATCAATTTCACAGTATTCCAACTGTTTGGTCATTTGAGATCTTTTTTGCTCTAAGGTAAGAAAACTTGGGTAAAGATTTTCCTTGGGGAAGACCACATTGAATGAAGGTTAAAAATAGGTGCTGTAAGTGCCAAACAAGACCCTCCCAAACCTGGCCACTTTGACTCGCTCATAGCTATGACCATGTCTGAGGGTTCAGGGCGAATTATAGTCTCCTGACAAACCTTTTTGTCTAACCACCTATTTTCGTGAATTTCATCTGACCAGCTGAAATGTATAGTCAGTAAACAAGAGTTCATAGAGTCATTAGGTTCCAAAGTTGCTTTCGAGGCAGATGTAGCAGCACTATTATCATAAACAGGTATCAAATGTTGGTTTACTTTTGGCTTTAGTAGTCTTAGATGCCAAATGTTGGACATTACAAACTGTGTTCTCTGTATTTATGTTGCACTTAATTTTTACTAGCATCTACCTCATTCAGTGTAATTACCTTTCTTTCGGTGTCAAATTTGACTCATTATTCAAACCCCGTAAAAACGTCCTCAAGCTTTTCCTAGATTGTTTAGGAATAGTCTTATGATTTTTAGATGTATTACCCCCCCAAAGTAAACAGAGTTCGAGCTACTATATTGTGGATCCTCCTCTTGCCCCCCTTCCGACTTCTGAACCACCTGGGGCTGGAGGCCCAAGGGCTCAGGAGATTTTGTTTTTGGTCGAAACCTTGGAACCCGATACATTTATGGGGGTGGAATGTGATGACACTATATCATTAGCTACCAATTTCTTAAAGTGATCCGCCTTACCAACAACATACCCCATATGTTTAAATATGTTGGAATTAAAGATATTTAAATCTATTAATTGCCTCTATTAGTATGTCTATTTTTGGGTTCTTCTACATTCTGCAACTTCGATCCAATTGCAGTTATGTAGCCATTCAAGAAATTAATCTTTGTGCATAGTTTCTTCAGCATAGATCGCACCTCACAGATTTCATATTGCAGTGTGTCATTGCACATCCATTAAATATGGTATTCTGGACAGCGGTGGCAATGAAACACATCCACATTATAAAAAGGTAGCAGGCGCTCCTCTTCAGAATAAACACAGCATGATAAGCTGTTCAGTGGTTTTCATCCACTTTGAGAGTCCGCAGCCATTGCTTTTTGCTCACTGTACTTTTCACAAAGGAGAATAACCATTTGCATATCAGTCTTTGTCTCTCCCACAAGGGCAGTCCAGCACCGAAATGCCAGGCAAACCTCCTTTGAACAAGAGCACCAACAGCAACCCCATACACATGTGTCAGCCATGTTGGGCCTCATCAGTGAGGTGGAGCTGTGCGTCTCTGAGCACTGTGAGCAAGGGGTCCACATCTGGGTTCCTCCAGGTAACTTAGGGTTACTAACCCCAAATTCCTTTCAAAAATACAAAAAGGTAGCAGGTGCCCCTCGCCCATCTCCAGAAAGAACACGGAACGGTAACCTGTTCAACCCCAAGTTGCTTTCAAAAATACAAAAAAGGTAGCACACACCCCTCTCCAGAAAGAACAGGGCATGATAACCTGTTCAGTGGTTTTCATCCACTTTGAGAGTCCACAGGCATCGCTTTTTGCTCACTGTACTTTTCACAAATGAGGAATATCCACAATATGTTCCCCTATTTGTGAATTGACAGGATCAGGGTGGGAGTCCTTCACCAATGAAATGAATACGGTTCGTTGGCGGGACAATAGGAAATAAGCTTTATTTCTGTTGTCTTAGAAAATATGCTTTTTGCCCGCCACAACATTATAAAAAGCAACCCAAAAGTGAAAGGGCTTGATGAACAGCGAGACAGCCCTCCTAGTGCATTCCCAATCCACCAATCATGCTACTGTCCGGTTTCCTGTTTAGCAATGTATGTTGCATTTCAACTGAGAGTATGAGCTTCATACTAGCAGTGGGTAAATACGGTAGTTCATGAAGGCTTGTAAGTTTATCTCAGTGGTGTGTACATAATTGAGTAGTTGATACAGCTGTATTTCATAATTTTAGAATTCAATATGTGCCATATTTCAACAGTGGGTTTGCTTTTTTGTTTGAGTAGCTGGTAAGTACTAAATTATAGTAGTTGTTATGCACAGTTTTATAGAAGTGGGTTTACCCTGTATGTCGATGCTACATTTTAACAATTGGCATATACTGTATATCAGTGTGCGCATTCGGTATATGAGCACGAACTGTACACTGCATTTCAGAAAAGCATGAGTTCTTCCACATTGATCATGTACTGTATTGTAGAAGAGTATGTGCAATATTTTTGCTGCAGGAAAGCTTTGTATTTTATCAGATGTTGTATCTTATTACTAAAGCAGTTAAACACAGGAATGTAAGATTGTCATGCAATTCCTTTCAACAGTGCTACACACGTGTGCTTAAAACTTGATTTAGGCTGTGGGTTTATACTGTATTGTAGCAAGCAGTTGATGTACATGTGTTTCAGCAGTGAGTATGCATCTTTGTGGTAACTCAAAACTACAATTAACCTACACCACATCTAGGCAGACCAAGGTTAAAGTAAGTATCATGACACACCATCTCTAAAAGCATCAGCATCACTGTCACCACACATGATTAATCTGGCCCTTCAATGTCACCATTATCACACATTATCTGTGTGAGGACCTTTACTTCCCTAGCATCTATGTGGGCTCTTTACAATCACTGCCACCACAAACAGTTCCTTCCTTGTGGCACCAGACCCCTGCTAGGCTCTGGGGACTTCTGTTGAACCTCTCTGAGTATCCAGCACATAGTAAGGAATTCACACATGAATCAAAATAGACCCACCAGGCCTCATTGCAAGTGTGGCAGTCAGGAAACAATGCTGCTTGTAAGCTTACCGGCACCCTTGTTTCCGGGCCTCCACACTACAAGTCTGCCTGGTCGGAACCTGCCAGGTGCAGCAGCCTCGGCAGGCAGATTTGCCATGGAAGCACTGGCACCGACAGCAACATTGCCTGTGCTTCCTACTCCCCATTCCCATACTGGACTGCATGAGAATGGGGACTTACATGATCTGACGCCTGACTTCCTGCTCCGCCGAGACTTGTAATGTCCCGGTGGCACCGGGAAACCAGGCAGCAGATGTGGTGTTACGAGGTCGGCAGCAACCTGCCGTTCACACCGGCGGGTTACCGCCAACCTCGTAATGAAGCCCACTGTCTCTTTAAGCCATTTTGTCCCTGTAAGTAACCATACTGTACAGGTTCCAGGCCATGTGCAGTGCCCCACTTGGATCACAGAGACACAACAGAGATTTCTAAGTGAGGCACGCTGCAGGCTCCATAGACACCAGCTGAACAGAACATTCTTCTTCACTCTGCGGAGCACCCATATAGGACATGCGAGAGAAAAAGGCTCACCTATGTGTCAGGAACCACATCAGATTTGTACAAGGCACTAAGAACCATGAGGAGGCACTCTTAGAACCCAAAAAGATATGACACATCAAGGAAGTAAACAGCCAGTGCAGGGGTTCCCATGAGACAAGGCAGGAGCACTACTTGCCACACCCCCTTCTAATGGAATCTGTTTGGATCCCTCAGAGCTAGAGAAAATTGGTATGGGACGGATAGCCCCTTTGCTTGAAATTTTGGAGAGACCTTGGATGTGTAGTTGTTTCAGCTTCACGTGCTGGATTTAGAAAGAGATGCCCTGTAGGTCAGTTACTTCCATGGCCTGAGGGGGTATACTACTGATGCAGAGAGCATCTCAATATCAGAGGGGTCTGTGCTACAGACCTCATGGGTAGGAGCTGAACATAATAGAAATAAACTCTAATTACCTAAAACATGTAATCAGGAATGCCTGAAAGACCATCTCTCAGTGAATGGCTTTGGCTTGAAATCACTGCTGTGAGAATGCCAATATCGGCACTGTGCGTTCCTTTATTCTCTTCTTCCTGATGAAATTAGGTGAACCTATGCGCCATCCTTCCATTCAAGGAAAGGACCTTGTGCCAGCAAGAATGGACATCAGCATCCCTTTTCCGGAGAGGCACCCCTTCTCTTGTGTTCATTTGTTGTGAGAAACCTGAGAGTTTTCTCCCATGCAAATCACAGGGATCCTTTATTCAGGTGGCCAGGGAAGGACCATCACTTTTGCATCCTAGCCCTGGGGGCAGACATGTGAGGGAGGATCACCTGGGTGAGGGATCCTTGGAAAAGAAGAGTAGGGAACCCTTGGGTAAGACATGGAATGTTCCAACATATGAGAACACAAGCGCTATATATCCAGAGGTACCTATGGGATATACCGGTGTACCCAATTTTAAATGGAAGTGTTTCAATACGTGGTGCTGGTCGCAGAAGATCACCCCTCTGAGGGTCACGGCCTGAACTGTCTTCCATACTTATCCTTGTCCAAGACCGGACTGTCTCACGCCTCGATCAAGGTACATCTGACGGCTATCTCCCACTACACCAGGTCTCCAGGAAGGTCTTTGCTTTGGTCTCATTGACTCGTCAAGGAGTTCCGCAAAGGACTTTTTCGATTTTTCCTGCCGGTGAAGGCTCAAGCCCCGGCGTGGGAACTCAATGTGGTTCTGACAAGGCTCATGGGAGCCCTCTTGCCTCTGACAAACCCGACCTAGTCTTTATCACGGAAACCTGGTTCTCCGACGACTTTGCCCCTATCGCCAATGAAGCCTTGCCCCCAGACTACTCCCTCATCCCAGTAAACTGACCCTCTAGAGGAGGAGTAGCAATCGCCTTCAAGTCACACTTCTCCGGCTCAATCTTCGACAGCCAGCCAACCATCCCTTCCTGTGAATCGCTTCTCATAAAACTATCCCTCCCCCCTTCATTCTCCCAGAGCTTCCTAATCATCTACAGACCTGGCTACGACAGACAATTCTCAAACAACCTATGCGACACGATAGCCACCATCCAATTAAACCATCCCACCCGCACCCTTCTAGGAGATTTCAATATCTGGCTTGACATCCCCACCAACCCTATGACCCACTCTCTGGTCGACTGCCTAGACGCGATTGACCTCCATACCCACATAAACGAGCCAACTCACTATAAAGGACACACCCTTGATGCCATCTTCAGCTCCCACAAACAGATACATCTAAAACCCTCCCACCCCTATCATCTGGTCCGATCACTTCATTGTCTCTCTCTCCATTCGCTCACCCGGCTCCCTCCCCGTACCCCAACCAGAACCTCCAAATCTACGGAAATGCTGGAAGAAACTAAAAATCCTTCCCGACCTAGCTGATGCGCTCCTTCAGTCTCCTCCCCCTACCTGCCCACGCAATGAACACTTAACCTCCGACGCCTTTGACTCATGGCTCAATACCTCATTAATCCCGCTCACCCCCACTTGCAAATCATCCGCTCACCATGGCCCCTTTCCAAGATGCTTTACACCAGAACTGAAGACCCCAAAACAACTATATAAATCCCTCAAACGCAAATGGCAGAAAGACAAAACCACCCTGAGCAGATCCACCTTGGCCCAGCACCATCGCCACTACAAAGCCGAAATCCGGAAAGCAAAAAAAAACCATTACAACTCCTGAATCCTGAACTGTGAAAACCCCAGCAAAGAACTCCACAAAATCATCTCTGAATTCACCAAACCATCATGTACCAACACCCAATCGAGCCCCTCTCAATCACTCTGCGACTCAATCTCTCTCCACTTCTACACGACTGCTCCCGAAAGAACAAATTCTCTAATCAACAAACTGTCCCTCTTACACCCACCACTCAATCCACCCACGCCACCTGCCAACCCACAACCTGCAACTGCAACCCACCCGACTTTCGACACTCTCACACCAATATCAACTGACCAATTTCTCAAACTTCTCTCGCCTGCAAACCATCCGGGTCCCCGCTAGACCCCTGCCCAGCCTCAACCCTCAAAGAAATATTTGCATCTACCTGCGCAGGAGAACACGCAAGAACCATCATAAACGACTCCCTATCCTCGGGAATTTTTCCTGACGTGTTCAAAATTGCTCATGTCAAGCCTCTTCTAAAAAAAAACTTCCCTCGACCCTCACGAACCAAACAACTACGCCCCATCTCAAACACCAGGCTCCTTGCTAAACTCATCGCCCAAACCGCTTACTCCCAACTAAATGCCTTTGTCGAAGCCAACAATCTCCTAGAACCCGCTCAATCAGGTTTCAGAGCCCGACATGAAACCAAAACCACCCAAACCTCAATCTGGGATGACCTTAAAAACACTGCAAACTCTGCGGGATGCGCTGCACTAATGCTTCTTGACCTATCCGCCACCTTTGACACAATCAACTACTCAATCCTCTTCGACCACCTCCACTCCCTAGGAATCCGTGGAAACGCTCTCAAGTGGATAGCATCCTTCCTCAACAATAGGAACCAAATAACCCTACTCTCCTCCTTTACTTCTGCCGTCCGACCAGTCAATACCCGAGTTCCTCAAGGAGCGTGCCTATCAGCCCTCCTGTTCAACGTCTATATGTCCACCCTCCCACGAATAATCCGCTCGCACAATATCCTGTGCTACAACTATGCCAACAACACCCAACTAATCCTAAAACTCCTTAACTCAAAACCCAGCTGCCAACCCGACCTCGCTGCCTGCCTCCTTGACATTGATCACTGGATGACCACAAACCACCTCCTTTTAAACCCCTCCAAAACTGAAATCATGGTGTGTGGCAACACCAAACTTCTTCCGCACCGTCTACCCTGGCCCTCTGCCATGGGCAATACCCCGACAAACTCAACCTCAGTAAAAAACCTTGGATGCACTCTCGACTTTGACCTAACCCTCTCGCACCAAGTCAACAACGTCTCTAAGTCCTGCCACTACCACCTCAAAATTCGTAGGCACATTTTTCCATACCTCTCCTTTTCCAACAGACTCACTGCGGTCCTAGACTATGCTAACTCCCTCTACCTCGGAGTCCATGCGTACCACCTAACTAAACTACACAGAGCACAAAATGCTGCAGCCAAACTGCTACTAGCACTTGGCCCAAGAGATCACACCTCCCCTGCTCTCAAAACTCTGCACTGGCTCCCGGTTGGCCGAAGGGTGGCCTTCAAAACCTTATGCATCTCGCACAGAGCAATGCACAAAACCGGACCTCATTATCTTCAGGACAACCTAAGACCCTAACATTCACGACGCACTAAGATCAAGCTCTGCCCACCTCCTAGTGATACCAAAAACCAACTCAGTTAGGTTAGGTGGAGCATCTTTCTCAGCCCTGGCCCCCACTCTGTGGAACTCACTTCCACCCCACATCCGACTCACAGAAGACCTCATGTCTTTCTGCAAATTACTGAAAACGTGGCTCTTCCCCTAAAAATCGACTATTAACACAAACAGTATAAACAGTGACAATAAACAGTAACCCAAGGTTGCTGAATCAAAAATAACAATCCAGCATCAAGACCCGATCGAGAAAAATGGAAAACTAAAACTGCCAGTGTAAATTAAAATGGATAAACTGAACAGAAGGAATGAAGTGGATGAAACGAATGAAACGGATAAAATGGGTGAAACGGATGCAGTGGATGAAACAGATGAAATGGATGCAGTGGATGAAACGAATGAAGTGGATGAATCGGATGCAGTAGGTGTAACGGATGAAGCAGATGGAAGGGATGAAGTGGAATGAACTGATGGAGCGGATGGAGTGGATGGAACGGATGAGGTGGATGGAACGGATGAGGTGGATGGAACGGAGGAGGTGGATGGAACGGAGGAGGTGGATGGAATGGAGGAAGTGGATGGAACGGAGGGATTGGATGGAACGGAGGAACGGATGCAGTAGACAGTACAGATGGAGTTGATGAAACAAATGGGGCGGAGGGAACAGATGGAATGGATCGATCTGATGGAGTAGATGGAACAGATAAAGTGGATGGAACAGGTAGAGTGGATGAAACGGGTAGAACGGGTAGAATGGATGAAACAGATGGAGTGGATGGAACAGATGGAGTAGATGAACAGATGGAGTGGATGAAACAGGTAGAATGGATGAAACAGATGGAGTGGATGAACAGATGGAGTGGATGGAACAGATGGAGTGGATGGAACAGATGGAGGGGATGGAACAGAAGGAGTGGATAGAACAGAAGGAGTGGATAGAACAGAAGGAGTGGATAGAACAGAAAGAGTGGATAGAACAGAAAGAGTGGATGGAACAGATGGAGTGGATGGAACAGATGGAACTGATGGAGTGGATGGAACTGATGGAGTTGAATGAAAAGTTGGAATGGATAGAACGGATAGAGCAGATGGAACGAATGGAGCGGATTGGAGTGGATGGAACAGATGTAGTAGATGGAGTAGATGGATCAGGTGAAGTGGATAGAACAGATGGAGCGGATAGAACGGATAGAGCAGATGGAATGAATAGAGCTGATGGAACAGATCGAGCGGATGGAACAGATGGAGTGGATGGAGCAGATGGAATAAATATAGTGGTTGGATCGGATGGAATGGATGGAATGGATGGATCGGACGGAGTGGATGGATCGGACGGAGTGGATGGATCGGATGGAGTGGATGGATCGGGTGGATCGGATGGAGTGAGTGGAACGGATGTAACGGATAGAGTGGATGGAACGGATAGAGTGGATGGAACGGCCTTACTGAAAACCACCATATCTGGAGTGGATGGAATGGATGGAGTACATGGAACCGATGGAGTACATGGAACGGATGGAGTGCATGGAACGGATGGATCGGATGGAGTGGATGGAGTGGATGGATCGGATGGAGTGGATGGATCGGATGGAGTGGATGGATCGGATGGAATGCATAGAGTGGATGGAATGGATAGAGTGGATGGAACGGATAGAGTGGATGGAACGGATGGAGTACATGGAACGGATGGAGTGCATGGAACGGACGGAACGGATGGAGTGGATAGAGTGGATGGAACGGCCTTACTGAAGACCACCATATCACACTACCATGCTTACTCTCTCCTACACACCACCACTCAACTAGAACACAGAGATACTATGACACATTCGGTATAGCTGTTCTCATACTAACACCAGCCACATACTCCTCATCATCCTAATTAAACGCAGCTAGCGGAGCACACACCGCTAGCCTAAGCTTCTCCTCAGGCCTAACGCAGCCAGATATCAGTCTGGGTGTCAACCCTCCAGAATGAACACATATTCCTGACCTCCCAACCACCTCACCTACCGCTAAGAAGCAGGTATCATGCAAGTGCCTCACCAGCTGCACACATATCCGGTGCACCCACGCACCTTATGACTTCCTCTCTCTCTACTGACTTGAACTACGGTTCCCGAGGGCGTTCAACCTACCAGCGCTTTGAGATCATACCAATGATACATAAGGCGCTATATAAATGCAAAGTAACATAACATAAGTACTTTTGATGTTTTTATTTAAAAGTGATGCTATTCACATACTTGAGGCTAATATTTTTCTTCAGAGCCCATTTCACAACAAATGTGCGACCATAACAGAGTTTCCAAAGATTTGGCTAAATCAAAAAATGTTTTTATCACTTCAATCCTGCTTCTCATGTTTCCATATGCTGCATTAAATCGTTAAGAGTATGACCCTGCCTGGCCTAACCGAGTCTGACATTCTGGAGAAGCTGTAGGAATGTTCTATTTTAAAGTGAACTGGATTAATAATGTTGGTGAAAGTTCAATACGGTTTAGTGATATTTTGGTAGGTTTTTGTGTAGATGACACATTGTAATGGATGTTTTGGAAATTAGTGATAAAATGGTGTTTTTCAAAGTACACTGGATCACTTTATTTCACATAAACCGTTGTTATCTAAATACAATTTTGGGGGAGTTTTTCATGTACAAAGAAAGTTTCAGATTGTTCATTCAAAAAGCCTACTTGGCTGGTGGTGTTTCCAAACTTAGGATGAGCTTTAAGCAACTATAGACTAACTAAGCTTTCCTATATACAAAATTAATTTTGGAAAAAATGACAAGGGAAAATAGACGCACATTTGGCATGGAGCAAGTGAATCTGGCAAGTGAATTTGATTTCTAAAGGTGTCTTGAGCTGGATAGTAAAATGCTTGTGATTGGTGCACACCAAAATCAGAGCTAATGACGATGAATGCCAGTCTTTCATTAACCCTCAGAATTAGTGACAATACCCCTGAGTGATAGTTTCCTTTGTCAGTATTGCTCTTGCGCAGCTTATTGTTCCTATGAATGAATATGCCTAATGTTAACAGATTAAATAGTCATATGTCTGCGTCTTCTTGTGTTCTTGACTTGTCCAACTCACACTCATTTTGTCTCCCCTGGCGGGCCCACTCCCACTGTGTCTCTCCACTCTGCACTTGTCCCTCCCTTCCCTTCGACCCTGTCTCTCTCGTCTCTCCCTCTGACTGAAAGATCTCCTCTACCAGCCTTGACACCCACCACAATACTATGTAAACCTAGTTTTTAAGGCTGTTCGGCTGGCTATGAAAGGGTGGTAGTCTGGCTGTATACGGTAGTAGACCAAGGAGCAGAGCAAACTGGCTGGATTGCATGGGATTTTTCCTCCCCACCACCCTTCCAGCACTATCTGAAACGTCGTCAGGCCTAGTATGATAGTCGCTTGTTTTGTTCCTCCCCTCCCTTTCTGCACCCCTCTCCCTCACCTTTTTTTTTTCTCTGGCTCTACCAGAAATGTCGTCAGGCCTAGTACAGTAGTCACCTGTCTGTTTCCATTTCCTTCCCACTCTCCCCCTCCCTTCCTTATCTATGTCTTAGCTCTTGCACTATCTGAAATGTCATCAGGCCGAGTACGATAGTTAATTTCACATCCTCACTGTTCATGGCCTGTAAGAATGTGGTTGTATTTTCCCTTGTTCCCTCCCTTGCCTTGAAGCGCTTTGAAACACATTGTGTATAGGCGCTTTATAAATAAACGATCATATCATATCATACTATTGCCAGTGCCATGCGGCTGAGGATGGAGTGGCCCCAGGCTTCACTTTTGAACATGCCACGTTCCCAGGTACCGAGAGACATTGGGGCAGCAGCCACATGCCCAGGCTTGCCATCCTGTAATACAGAGCCGCTTAGCTGCTCTGGCCCACGAGGCCTATCGGAAAATAATGTATCAACCGGTCATTTAAAACAAAAATGAGCTCAGCACAGTGTTCCACGACCATTGGAAGTATTTCACCCTGCAATGAAACATCATTGTTGATGTCACAGGAGTTTTGTGTAGGGTCCATCTGTCACTGGTAGGTCTTCGCAGCCCTTTATACTTGTCGATTCTAGTACAATAACCTCGAGATGCAATTTAGCATATCCATTTGTTTGTTTACACCCAGCGCCATTTGTTATGCCGACTCTGGCTGAAGGGTTCAATCTGCTATGCCCCTTATTAGTTTTAATTTAGTCCCAAAAACCACATTCATTTAAAAAGTTGGGCTTTTTTTTTTGCATTTCGTGTAAATTCCCCCTCTTCGCATGCTTTCCTACTCTACAGTGATAGTACTTGTAAAATGTCAACATAAGGCTGGGATAAAAAAAAAAATGTTTTTTGATTTGCCTCTGTGAAATTGCAACTTGTGGCACATACAAGCACGCTGATGCAAATATAGCAGCAGGAACTGGTTGGCAGCACTCATGGAGCGCTGATGATGTCTCAGGGCTTTTGGGTGCCCATTTCAACACGTTGTGCGTTTCTCTTTAGTTACAATGATGGGAGATTCAAAAATGTGCTTACTCTTTTTAATACTGAAACTGTGTAAAGGACACGTAGTTTCATGTAAATATGGATACAAATGTACCCTGAAAGATCTGTGCATCTTACCACTCAAAATAAAAAAATACTAAATTGTAAATCACACCAAAGTTGATTGATTTAAGAAGGAAACCAGAACATGTTTAATTAAACTGAAGGAAAACATTCCCGTCCTGTGAGTTTAAAATCTGTGTACATGTCCTTACTTCGTTCACATTGCTGAAACAGCAGAGATAGAGGCTGCCGCTCGAATTGTTTGTCTCCCAATGCATGCTATGGGCTTTGATTGGGGATCAGATTACACCATGGCCAGGGCCATTGTCATGCTTGAACTCTGTGCGCATTGGAATTTCACATCTCCTGGAAGGCATTGAGCTGGGAGTGAGGTGGGGGAGGGGGAAGCTCAGGTCTGAGCCACTAACTGCGTTTTGAAAATGCCTCTGGTTACCAAACATGTTAGTTGTCCCTGTTAAAATTAAATGCATTTTCTTATTTCCTCTGTTTGCCCTGATGCTTTTGCATTTAAGTAAAACTTGCATGATTACACATAGTTAGACTAACAAAAACGTGGTGGCTATGATGGTATCCACACATGTTCATAGTTAAATAGCAGTGTGTTTCATCACACCAAATGCTACATAATATGCCAAATGTAATAAATCACTTATAAGTAAAAAAATAAAATAAAACGCATATGATAAATGAATACCCTATATAGTGTGAGCATATTAACTCTGAAATTGAAAGCTCCATATTAATACTAAAAAAGGAAACATAAGTGTGATTGCGGAACCTGTTTTGTTAGGCAAATAAGTGGCAAGAATACTTTACAACACAAGCATTGGCACAGCCAATAGTTTTGGCGTTTTCTGCTGGTTACATTTTACATTTAGAGGCATCAGGGTACAGGGAGGGGAGAGCAAAGTTTCTAAGGAGAATGCGAGAAGGGATGCACGTGTGCAAGTGAATGAGAAGGGGAATAGAGCAATACAGGAAGCCTTTGGGAGAGGGTGCAATTGGTGAGAAAGGGTGAAAGTGAGAGGTTAAGAAATCAAACAAGAGTGTGACGGGAAGGATGAAACGGTGTAGGATATGTGGGTAGGGTAGAGAGAGAAGGGGTAGGGTGGGTGGAGTAGAGAGATGGGGTAGAATAGGTGGGTTAGAGAGAGAGAGAGTGAGTAGGGCGGGTTGTTGGGGTAGAGAAAGTGGGGTTAGGCTGGACGGGTAGGGTAGAGAGATTGGGGTAGGGTGGGTGGGGGTAGAGTGGGGGTTGGCTTGGTAGATTGGGGTAGAGAGTGGAGGTTGGTGGGTTGGCATAGAGAGAGGGGTCTAGGGTGGGTGGGGTAGAAAGAAGGGGATGAGTGGGTGGGGTATGGTGTGTGGAGGTTAGAGAAAGTGGGGGTAGAGAGCGTGTGAGGTGGGATGGGTGCCAGTAAAGAGAGTGGGGTTGGGGGTAGAGCGAGTGGACATGGCGTGGTTGGGGGGTAGAGCGAGTTGGTATGGGGTAGATGGGGTAGAGCGAGTGGGGTGGGTGGGTTGGGGTTGAGGGGGTCAGGCGGGGTGAGTGGGTTGGGGTAGAGCGAGTGCGGTTGGGGAGGGTGGGTCGGGGTAGAGCGATTGGGGCAAGGGGGTAGAGGGAGTGATTGTGGGTGGGGTTAGAGTGGGGGTTGGGGTAGAGGGAGTGATTGTGGGTGGGCATAGAGGGAGTGGTGGTTGGGGACAGATGGAGTGATTGTGGATGGGCGTAGAGGGAGTGGGGGTGGTGTGGGCTGAGGAAGAGAGTGGGGCTGGGGTGGGAGAGAGTAAAAATTGTGGGGGTGGGATAGGTGAGGGTAGAGTGAGTGGGTGCATTGGGGATAGAGCTAATGGGGGATGGGGTGGGTGGGTTGGGGTAGAGAGAGTGGGGGTGGGTGTATAGAGAGAGTGGGGAGTCAGGGTATATAGCATGGTGGTGAGGGGTGATGTAGAAAGAGTGAGGGTGGTAGAGAGAGGAGGGTTGGGTGGGGGTACAGATTTGGGGTAGGGTGAGTCAGTGGGTTTAGAGAGAGTGGGAGTTGTGTGGGTGGGTGGGGGTAGAGAGAGTGAGGGGTGGGTGAGTAGGGGTAAAGATATTGGGGGTAGACTGGGTGGAGTAGAGAGAGTGGGGATAGTGTGGGTGAGTCAGGGACAGAATGTGGGGCTAGGGTAGTCAGGGTAGATAGAGTGAGGGTAGGTGAGTGGGGGTAGAGTGGTTAGGGGTATTTGTGTACAGACCTGGGTGTTAGGTAGGAGCCATTGATTGAAGAGCAGGGCCTTGAGCTCCTTTCTGAAATTTAGAAGCGAGAGGAGGAATCTAGTATTGAGCGGGAAGAGATTCTAGAGTCTGTGAGCATAGATATTTAAGGCCTGTCTTCTTGTTCTTTCCTTCCTGCACTGGCAGAGATCAAGTCTGCACATGTGCTTGCTTCTGGTGGGTCATAACCATCTGAAATTCTTGAACTTCCCATTGAGATATCGTGGGGACTTGAGGGTTACGGCATCGCAGAAGATGCAACATGATTTGAAGGTGATACATAATTGCAGTGCGAGCCGGGGATATTCAATGATGTGGTCACATTTGCAGAGACTTTTGATGAGGCATGATCCAGCATGTAGGAAATGTCTCAGGGGTGCCAAGGTTGTCACTTGAAGGCATTCCAGTAGGGGATTGCCACTAATGTAACCCCAGACCGTCTGAAACTATATTTTGAAATAGATCCCAACGTTTACATAATGCCAAAAAGGTTCTATGAGAAAATGTCCTCTGCTATTGATACTTTAATAGTAGTAGTCATTTATATAGCACCTTTTCCTGTTATTATGGTCTCAACGCGCTTGTGGTGGGAACGCCCTTGGGGACCAAAGCTCAGGTATGGGAAAATGCTCAAAAGGCTTAGAATGCATGTGTGCATTTCGCCAATATTAGGGTTTAGATGGGCTGGCTAGGCTCCAGTAAGCAACTCAAGAGGTCAGGCATGTGGGATGGTGCTGAGGGGGGGTCAAGGGTGTGTGCGAGTGCAAGAGACCTGTTATGTGTCCATCTTGACCGAATTTTTTTCACTGGTTGTTGCTGTATCCTAGTGGCAGAGGTGTGAGGCAAGTCTGGGGTCAGTAGGCTTAAAAACGTTAAGTGTCCAGCCAGACAGAATTTTGACATAGGTCGTAGCTACATTCTAATGTGTGTGGATGGATAGCCGTGCCTGTGGCAGATACCCACCGAAGTGGTGCGTTTATAGGTACCTAGAGCCCCGAGCTGTGTCATCAGATCGTCTGCTGGGAAAAAAACAGCTACCATCGTCGACTCTTATAGGCACTATGAGCAGGCTACCCTCAAGTCTACTAAGCGCAACGGACTGGCTGTCCTAGTACGTCTACTGGGCGTAACGGGCAGGCTACTATTGGACCTAGGATAATAGAATTCTCTAAACGCAATACCTTTCATATCCCCAAAATACCGCTACAGTCACATATTTCATGCCTCCAGCAATTCATCTAAGTGCAACAAATATCCTACCCCCAAAATGCAGTTAAGTACATTTAGACCAATTCAAGCTTCTGAAGACACAGAAAAAGGCAGCCTACTAGTAAACCTTGGCTTACTTCAGATCTTATGTATTGAAATGGCTTCTGAGACAAGCTGGACACATTGGAGAAGGATAGAAAATCACATTTTGCGTAGTTCTTAGATATTATAAAAAGGCTGTGGCCAGGACAAATGAAAAATATTATTCAGATCATATATTTCATAGATCTGATCCATCTAAAGAACTTTTAAAAGTACTTAACAAACTTTGTGGTGATCTTTCTTAGTTTTTGTTTCAGAAAAAACAGGTCTAGACTTTCAGTATATGTTGAAGTCACATCGTCTAAAAAAGTATATCCTTATGTTGCCTCCAGGGATTGCTGCATGATCCATGCCATCCACATATTTTGATGCATGCTCATGCCCTTGTTGACTCTGATTTTGGCACCATTAGTAACACTTTCATTTTTCACTTAACCTGTCTTAAATCCGCTGTATCCATTCTATTGCTGAAAAGGCCTTCTTTGGACCCCAGCACTCACCCTAACAGTAAGCCAATGTCCTAACTGCCCTTCCTCCCAGCTGCATTCTTTTATCAATGAATCCTCTATTTTGGTTATTCCACAGACTCCAGTGTCAGTGATTTGTGGTTATTTAAGAACCCTGGCCGATCTTGTCCATTCCCACTGGCTTACCTTTTTCATGTGTGCCAATGATACCTAAGTGGTCTTCTGACTTGGCAGTGACTTTGGGGTGCCCTGGTGTCCACGGATGATCTTTTTAGGAAATGCATTGTGGAGACTGGCCAACGATGAAAAGTAATAGACTAATCCCTCAAAGACAGATATTCTGCTTGGCACAGCAAAAAGCACGTCAAATTCTTTTGTTGAAAAATGGAACTCACAGCTTGTCAATACCTGGCCTTCAACCCTAGGATACAGCTCTGTCTATGTGACACAGGTACAAAACCTGGGGTATTGGTTGAGTCTTCATTATCTTTATCCCGGCACATTAGCCATGTTTCTAGCACCAGCATTTTTCATCTGAGGACTTATAATGTCTTTAGACTGTGTCTCACAGAAAATTCAACTTGCCAGTTCCTTTGTTTCTAGCCATTTAGATGACTGTATTGCAATTTACCTAGGACTACTGAGGCTGAAATATTTCAACTGGTTCAAAACTCAACAGCTAGAATAATTTGGATTGGGTAGAGGATTTCTCTGCCGCTCTTTACACCTTCTAGTGGCTTCCTGATTCATTTATTTGTTACGCGCCATAGCCCGCAGCAATTGGGGCGCACATCAACACAGGACAGAAGGAAGACGGGATGTAGAACAAGAAGGATTTAAAGAAAGATGTTAAGGAAAGACCATGTTTTAAGTCCCTTTTCTTAGTACACCGTGCGCTGTATGCTCCCACCAAGTCACTAAGATCAGCATTACTAGGCTTGGTAAATGTCCCTAGTATTAAACAAACAAGATGGGACATCATATCTTTCTCTGTCCCAGCAGCTGGAACTCTCTTCCAGTAGATCTTTGCAGATATCATAACATATGATATTGAGATGTCATATTAAATCCATCTTTTCCCATGCTCACTAGTTGTTATACTGTCATTTTGTTTGGGGATAGCAGGTCTAGCGCCAAGATGTCTTTTCTAGGTGCATGCACTTTAGAAAATGTTTTAGCATACCATACCTAGGCATATGATGCCAATACTAGGCTACTCGTGTGACTTTCTTGTCATATAATGAAAAACCTGACATAAACAGATGCACACAAATCTTGATATGAGCCCCTAGTTCACACATATGCATCCTTTAGAATGTTGGGATTCACACAGCTCTGTCACAGAGGCGCACCCCACAACCTTTACTGCAGTGTTGCTACCACTGTTCAGTTAAAAGTAATGTGGCCCTTCTGAGAAAATGCTAGTAATGCCCCACAAAAAGTGCAGAAGACCCCCCCAAATGTGCTTGTAGTCACATTTAAAGAATATCTGGACTGCTGAGGAGTGCAGGCACTGCCACAATAAAAAATATGGCAGACATGCTAAGAATGTCTGCAGAAGTCACAATTCAAGGGTATCCATGCCTTTTCAAATGCTCATTCTCTCACATTAAAGGTATAAGAGGCGTTTTGAGACATGCTGGCAATGTGCCACAACAAGTAAAGCAAACCTGATTAAAAGTGATTAAGAGTGCAATTAGTAATGTGGCTGTGTCAAGATGGGTCTTAAGCTGCGCCTCAAACGTGAAGGCTTACCAGCACATTGTTCTGTGGTCCACAGACTTGTCTGCTAGTGCACTTTAATCTTGCAGTTCCCCCCAACTGCTGTCTCCAGTTGCAGGGTTATGATAATTTCAGGTTTTTATGTCGCCCTTAATGTCAGACTCTTGCAGGTCTAAGCATTGTAATAACAGGGGGATATTACTGTCCAGTGTAATGGTACAAAATGTGTCTCTGAAGGATGAAAGGCTGGGCTAGCCCTGTCATGATTCAAACATTTGATTGCAGGTTGCACACCAATGTCTTTGGTGAAAACGTACCTCACTGAGATATCTGACGGGAATCGCCCACTGTTATGCCAAAGCAGCTCTATTCAGACATATAAACCCCCTATTAATTCCATTCCTCAAAATATGCGCAACTCTATCAATACACCTGCACCTCAGTCCTGATGTGGTATACCTTATGTTTTCAAATGCTCAGCTGAAAATATCACTCTGTTTTGGTCCTTTTTTTTATTTCCCGCAGCATGCCTATATTACAGCACTGAAAGCATGCACAAACACAACTTTACCAATGCACGTCTGCCCTGATCGCAATACCTGTTTCTCCTCTCTGATTCCACACAGAATGAATAGAAAGTAGCTTTGAATAGATTTTGTGTGCACTGACACAAACAAAAATTATAAGGAACACTAGTCTTCCCTTTACATGGTGCCTAACAAATAGTACCTTGCAACTGCAAACTGAAGTTTCTATATCTCGCTTTGCTTTTTATGAAACTCTGGACTCGTGAATTAATGTCAGAAACTTACTGTAAATAAGCAACATTTATTGAAATAAAATGGTTTTTTGACTTCTTGAAAATGTAAGGCCTTATAAACTAACAACCAAGAGTTAACCTCCCCAGAGCATCTGCCTCCTTTTCAGACACATTCTGATTGTCATGGATAACAGAGAGCAGAGGTGTGAATGCTAGCCATCAAGTTTTACATGACAAAAGCTGTGAACAGGTAGCTCTGTTTTGGTCTCATTCCCCCACCCTCATCTCCTGGGAAACACAGATCATCCTCTATGTGAATAAGTGAAAACTCCCCTTACTTGGGAAGTAACATTAATGATGCATTAAAACAATTGGCATTGACTGCAAATGAATATGCTTATGGCATACAACCCCATCAATGAAGAAAGGTACACCTGCTTGCAATGATAAAACATGTGGCCATAAGAATGCACTGGCTGTGGTCAGAATCATACTCTTGTTTTTGTGGAACCCTTACCAAGATCCATGGTGTAAGCTAGGAGCGAATCACCCGGAAACGGTTAGGTTAACAGCACAAGAGATGTAAAATGGATATAACATATGGGACCAATGCAACAGGTTTAAAATTGAATTGACTGCATTATGGGGATGAAAAGCCACACACGAGCTATTGCTATGAATTTCCTGTTGTGCACCAGAGAAGTTAAAGTATATCTTTATGAATGGGCTAAGAAAGGATTGTAGGCTATGAGAGCACTAGGCTGAATAACAGAGATGTACTTTTCAAGTGTAGATGGCACACATGGAAGCTAGAATTAGTTCAAATAGAAAAGGACACAAAGCAGTTAGAAGATGAACAAACTATTGCCTAGTTTGGAGTTACCACACCTGGCACCTTTTTCCAAATGCTGCCCTTTGAAAACGAACACAGATTTATGACCTCCCCAATGGCGAGGATAGCAAGGGAAAGGGTAGGCTGGAAAAAGAACATCAATGTTCTAAGATTGCATTGTGAGAGAGATTTAACAGTGTTGATGAATTAGTTGCCTCTGTCTAAGATGGGGTTGGCTTTAGTCAGGATTAAAATGCAGTATTTGAAATAGGAATTGTGAGACTGGCAGACTTGATCGATTCCAGAACCCAGGAGTCTGCATTAGGATGCAAATGTAGCTTACTATATATACAAGTTTCCTTTTTAAAGAAAATGGTGCAGAGATAGATTTAGACTGAGGGAGGGTTTGTTATCACAGGATACGCGATAATGACCCCTCCCAAAATCTATAGGGTTATTAGCACATAGTTTTGGAGTTTAGATGGTATAGTCAAAAAATGTACTTTAATAGTGGGTAATGTAAAGAGGCAACTGAGTTAGTAAATTATATGCAGTTTTATTTTGTAATATTGAAGTAAAATAGTTGTCCTCATAAAGTAAGCATTTTAATTGCACACTTGGAAGAACTGAGACAGGTTTAACATGAGCATGCATTTGCTGTCACGTAAAAGTAAATGGTTTCTCAATAAGAAAGAGAAGGCAATTCCCTCTTGCTTAGCTTCCTCTTTTGTGGGTTAAATAGGATGTTGCAGCCCAAAAGAAAGTCTGGTCAGGGAGGAATTGTCATGTTGACAGATATTTTGCTTTGAAATTGCATTTTTGTTGCTGTGTCTGCTTTTGAAGACAGAATGTTCAAAGCGCAGTCAATACCGGTATGAGTCCGCCTCATCTTGAGCCGAGCAAGAGGAAGAGCCAATACACACAGGCCATGAGGCCAAGAAGCCTCTGGAACTGCCAGGCCGAGATGGTCTCCGACTGCGCAAACATCTGACACGTGGCCAACAGATCCGCCATTCTGTCCCCGGTTAGGTAAACTCTGCAGTCTATCGTGTTCCAGCGAAAACCCAGGAAGATCAAGTCCTGAGAGACCGTCATGGAAGATTTCCGCCAGTTCACCGACAGCCCAAGGTGGAACTGGAGCTGGAGGAGAGACTGAAGATTGTACGCGGCTTTCAGCGGGCAAGGGTTACGCAACAGCCAATCGTCCAAATAAGGATACACATGGATACCCTGCAGACGAAGATAAGCTGCGATCACCGACTCTTCGTAAAGACACGCGGTGCCGAGCTGAGGCCAAAGGGAAGCACTCGGAACTGGAAATTCTCCTCTCCCACAGAGAAACGCAGGTATCTCCGGTGTGGATTCCAGATCAGAATATGCATATACGCATCCTGAAGGTCCACCACGCTGAGTCAATCGCCCATCTGTAAAGAGAACTTTATCTGACCAGGCGTGATCATCTTGAATTTCTCTTGGGGTAGGAAAAGATTGAACTGGGAAAGGTCTAGAATGGTGCGCAGGCCAGCCTGGTTGGATTTGGGCACCGTAAACAGTCGGGAGTAGAAGCCCTCCCCTCGTTCCCCTAGGGGAACGGGTTCCATCGCTCTGAGATCCAGTAACTTCTGGATCTCGGCCCTGAGGGAGGCAACCCCGACTGCTGGAAAGGAGGATTGATGGGTGGGATAGGGCGAAGGGGGACGCGGAAGCCCGCCCGAGCGACTGACAAGACCCACCGGTCCTCGGTAATAGTCTGCTACGCCTCCCAATGAGATGCAATGCGTCCTCCCACTGGGGTTTCGTGCGAGCGCAGAGAACCCTCATTTGGCTGTTTTTTCGATGTCTGCACCACCTGAACCTGAGGATGAGGCTGAGGAGCGGGAGAAACATTGACTCCGTCGCTGCCTCCGGCGGGAATTTTCCAAAGGGGTATCGACTCTGCGGGATTTTTGGTCCAGAAAACCCCTAAAACCAGAGGAAGGCCGGGGCTGTGACAATGGTCTCTGTGTCCTAAAAGGTGGTTTCACCAGGACAGACAAGGACTTGGAGGTCTGGGTGCTATCCTTCGTTTTGGTCAGCTCCACATCCGTTGTGGAATGAAAAAGCTCCTTGCCGTCAAACGGCAGATCCAAAACCTTATCCTGCACCTCCTTAGAGAACTTGGTGGCATGCACCCAAGCCTGACGAGAAGTATCCACTCCAAGCATAAGGCCTCGGGCCGAAGTATCGACATGGTGAGCCGCCGCCTCCAGCAGATCTTGAGCCAGGACCCTGGCATCCGACATACCTGCCTTGAAGTCCTCAAGCTTTTCAGCGGGGATGAATTCCTCAACCTCCGACAGACCTTTCCACATTTTCATATTCGTCCCTGCTAACACCAGTTCTGCATTGGCCTGACGCAATTGTAGGGGCGAGTTAGCAAAAATCTTCCTCCCAAGTGGGTCAAGAAGCTTATCCTCTTTGCCCAGGACCTGTGTAGCCGTCGTAGAGGAGGATGCCGCAGGTCTGGACTGCAAAGTGGCCGTAGCCACCACTGTGGAGGGGGGGTGGACATGACTCTAAGGCCACCTCTTCCGAAGAATGAAGCCTGTAGCGCCCGTTAATTTTCTTATTGATGAAGAGTCCAGAGTGTGGTCTCTCCCAGACTCTATGGACCTCGGCCAAAACGTCCTTCTGCAAGAACAAGCCAGTACGCTCCGAAGGAGACAAGGTGAACGCCCCCGAAAGCACGCCCTCCTGCCGAGCGGGTGCCTCGGGTACTGGAACATCCAACAGACACATCATGTCCAGCACCCGGACGTGAAAGGCTCTGATAGAGCGGGGCTGGTCTTTGCTGTCCTGATCGCCCTGTATATCATCCGATAGATCCGGATCAGGTTGAGTCACATCCAGCCCCACAATCGCCTTGTCCACTGGGGACAATGGAGGCGGGGGTGGAAGAGTTGGGGGAGGCCCAGCCGGTAAAGGCGGCGCAGGCGGAGGCACAGGCACCGTAGACGGGACCGTTGGCACAGGCGGGCATATCTCCCTAAACAGGCCCTTAAAGTACTTCTTCATGGGGTCCGAACGCATACGTTTCTGAAACCTGCCGAAAAAGGTGTCCTCCGCCGATGACTTAGGCGTGACAGGAGGCCTCTCATGAGGAGGGTAATTCCAAGGGCGCAGAGGGGAGGGTTGCCAAGAGGGCCCTGCCCCACTGTTGTCTACATAAATCAAGGGCGCAGATGCCGCTGGCAGCGAGACATTGTGCGGTAGAGGTAACCGAGCGTTCCAGTCATAAACTGGACAAAACGGATGTGCACAAGGAAACCTATGTTCACCTGAAAGAGCACGCCCTACACCTTTATTTTTTGAACTTACCTACAATGCTACCACCAAAGGTTCAAAGTTTTGGTGTTCGAACCTTTGGTGGTAGCATTTTTCGGACATTTTGTACGGTCAGACCTTTTTTTTTGGTCTGATCTTACAATTCCGGTCGAAACTCGTGTCGGCTGTTATCGTTGATAAGCAATAAAATAGGCTAACCTGAGCCGGGAGAACTTTGTATCAATCAACTTTTTTGGAATCCATTTCTGGCATCTAAAGAATGCAATATATGGACATTGATAACTTTAGGACTCTTTCCTGAGCACGAGCACATATCCCTAGAACCCAATTTAGATATTTTCACGATACAAACCCCAGTGGGTCGGTTTTGTTTTTGGGATCCTCGATGCCGGAATATCACCTACAATTATTTATCTTCTCAATTCTATTGTAATATGGTCAATAGCGCACAGTAAAGGTATCACATCCAACACTCTTTAATCCTTTGTTCATCCCTATGTGGTCTGCCTGCTTTATGCTTATGGAATAGCATAAAGCAGGCGGACCTGATAGGGATCCACTGTAAAGGCTGTCCAACATGGAGACATGTGGACAGAGTTTAATTGTAATTGTGTACACTGCTTACCATGCTTGCTGCATAACATGCAACCATGTTGGACATTGCTTAATTGTAATTGTGAGCGCTGCTTGCCATTCAAGCATATCATGCAGCACTCACAATTAAAAGTAAACGCTGCCGGGCATGCTCGCTTGCCAGGCAGCATTTACTCAATTTGCGTGGAGCAGTGCAAAAGTGCAGGGCAAAAGATGGCATGCACATATGTACGCCGTCTTTTGCCCTGCACTTTTGCACTGAGCTTTGGATTCTGCCATGCAAATGGTGAAAGTTTGGTGGCGGGGAGCCATTTACCTTGCAGTGCAAACATTAGGACTCGCTGCTGCCAAATTACTCAAATGATGAAAATGATCCCCTAAGAATAAGCAATAGGTTTTGGTATGGTATATCATAATTACACACCATCACTCTGGGGACTGTGATATCATTACTATCACACACCATCTCTGTGGGGACCTTAATATCATAATTACACACCATCACTCTGGGGACTGTGATATCATTACTATCACACACCAATTCTGTGGGGACTGTGATATCATTACTATCACACACCATCTCTGTGGGGACCTTACTATCATAATTACACACCATCACTCTGGGGACTGTGATATCATTACTATCACATACCATCTTTGTGGGTATTTCAGCATCACTATTATGACAAAACATTTCTGTTTGGACTTTACTATCATCAAGACACAGTGAAGCTCTGTGGGGTCTTTAAAAGCATTATCATCACACATCTCTATGGGCACTTTAATGTCACACATTCCACATAATATCTATGAGGGGGATTTTAACATTGCCCTTATTACACGATGGGGGTCATTACGAGTGAGGCGGTCAGGGGTTAATGGCGCCGGTAAAGGTGCCAGAGCCGTCAACCCCTTACCGCCTCATTACGAGTCTTCTTGCGGGAACCCGCTAAGGACGCCTGGTTTTACCAGGCGCCCTTAGCTGGTCCCGCGAGCAGACCAGGGTGCTAACGGGCTTATTCCCTTTGAGCCCTATGGGGGCTCGAATGGGGATGGGTTCCTTGAATGAGGAATTACTGGGCCCTCCAAGGTCGGAATGGCCCGGTAATTCCTCATTCAGGAACCCAGACCCGGTACCCAGTAAGGGGGTAGCCATGCCGCTAATAGTGGCATGGCTACCTCCTAACTTGTAATGACCCCCTATATCTTTGTGAGCACATTAACATCATTATCATCACACAGCATCTCTGTGGGGACCTGAACATCATTATCATCACACAACATCTCTGTGAGGACCTGAACATCATTATCACACAGCATCGCTGTGAGGACCTGAACATCATTATCATCACACAGCATCGCTGTGAGGACCTGGACATCACTATTATCACACAGCATCGCTGTGAGGACCTGAACATCATCATCATCACACAGCATCTCTGTGAGGACCTGGACATTACTATGATCACACAGCATCTCTGTGGGGACCTGAATATCATTATCATCATAAAGCATTTGTGTGAGGACCTCAACATCATTATCATCACACAGAAGCGCTGTGCGGACTGGAACATCATTATCACCACACAGCATCTCTGTAAGGACCTGAACTTCATTATAATCACACAGCATCTCTGTGAGGACCTGCACATCATTATCATCACACAACATCTCTGTGGGGACCTGAACATCATTATCATCACACAGCATCTCTGTGAGGACCTGAACATCATTATCATCACACAGCATCTCATCTCTGTGAGGACCTGAACATCATTATCATCACACAGCATCTCTGTGAGGACCTGAACATCATTATCATCACACAGCATCTCATCTCTGTGAGGACCTGTACATCATTATCATCACACAGCATCTCAGTGAGGACCTGCACATCATTATCATGACACACAATCTATATTGGCCCTTCTACATCGCTAATGTCAGATACTATGTCTATTGGGACTTTAACATCACAATAATTACACATCATCTTTGTGGGCACTTCAACACTGGTATTACTGCAGAGTATCACTGTGGGGTCTTTACCATCATTATTGTCACACACCATCTCTGTGGGGGACGGTAACACCACTGTTATGATGCACCATCTGTGTAAGGACTTTAGCATAATATTAATCACACACCATCTATATGGGGACTTCAATAACAATATTATCACACACAATCTTTGTGTGGTAATTCCCTTTACCACAGTCACGCAGCATCACTATCGGGGAAATTAACTTCACAATCATCACATACAGTCCCAAAGTATTGAGTGAAATCTGTATCATCATACCAATCATACAGATCATTGGGCAAGATGGCGATGGTGAAACAATGAAACCTGAATTCAAATCACTGCTTCCCACCTTGACGATGGTGTGTGATCCAGGGTTATGCATGTCATCCTTCTATGTGGCAGTTCTCTTTTCTGAAACATTTGGAATATTTGATATAGGATTTAATACCAGAATTAAGAGCCTTTAAGTGAATATTTTATAAGAAATGCTCTACCTCTACCATCTATCTGTTGAGCATCCCTAGGATGTGGGGAGGTACCAATTGTTAGAACTAGAATTGTATAATGTGAAAAGAGTACTGTAAAACCTTTAGTCATTTACATATGGATGTATTTAATTCCAAATAAGAATAATGAAATAAGTCCCCACAAGGATGGTAACACACGTTCAAGTCCCCACAAAGATGGTACCGAACACGCGAGTAAAAATAAGCATTTTTGCAAATATGAAGTTGGATCCTGCATTATGAATTTTTTCTGAACATAGTTCTGCTATTAGCCCATTTCTAAAACATTGGGAAGGGTTAGTCCCCACAAGGCAGGTATCCACACATAGTCCCCACAAGGTAGGTAAAACGTGTACGTGTGTGTGTGTGTATATGTGTGAGTAAATTGCACAACTACATAGGGCTCCCCTGTTCCTTCCACAGTTACAGTCGGTATGAGGGGGCTATTTGCAGGAATATTTCTGACTGACTGTTGGAAATACTCCACTCTTGCAAACTTGCAAACCTCTCTTGAGTGCAATCTTGAACTTTCCAATGTGGCTCCTCAACGTGTTGTCCTACTCACCACAGTCTTATATAATGCCACATTTACCTTAAAGTGGGGGTCAACAGATATTCATTGTTTGTTGTTTGTTGTGGTTTATGGTCATAAGACCGAAAAAATAAATCTCGAAAAAAAAATCTCTAAAAAAAAGGCCGAAAAAAAAAGTTGAATTTTTTTTAATGACGATTTTTATTCGAAATGGGGGGTTGCCCCCCAGTCCCTCTTTTTTTAATTTCTTTTTTTAAAACATTTTTTTTTTTATCCCGGCACCCAAAATAAATATATAATTAAAAAAAGAGAAATTCGACTTTTTTTTCAGTCTTTTTTTTTCTACCTTATTGTTAGTCGAGATTTTTTTTTCGAGATTTTGACCGACCACCGTTTGTTGTACATTTGGACAGTTTTGATGATATTTCTGTCTGTACTCAAATGACTCACTGAGACTGGGTTGGTGCCTACCCATTTTCCACTGCCACTACTACACCTGTCATTGCTGCTGGGCATACTTTTCTATAGGCTTAGAAACCTCCCACTTTCTTAACGACATTGCAGGCCAGTGGCAGCGGATTGACCGCTGATTCCAGAGAGCTATAGCTATGTATATTGCACCGTTGCTGTGTATGATGTTACTTCATATGGCTAACCATCAATGAGGTACACAGATTATTCTTTGCGTCACACGGGACTCCGTTTTGTGGAATAGAGTGCAGATGGCAAGATGCAGCTCATGCAACTAAACACAGTTCACAGCAATATGCACCGTGCTCTCAAAGTAGCAGCAATAGCTGCCATTGGCTGTTTAGCGGATACTGGAGAGGAAGCAAGGCACTCTGCAAGGTGAATGGTTGCCCTAGGCATCACTGGTTGCTATGAGATCCTGGTTGGTACTGTCGTGGTTTCACAGGGATGTACCCCACTGATAGTTTGGAAACACTAAGTAGGTGTTGCAAAGAGAGTGTAGATAGAATGTATGCTGCCCTCTAAATGCATTTGATGATTGTGTTGGCAGACGCTGTTTCATAGTTTGCTTGCGTCTTCATAAGTACAGAGGATAGGCTCAGTATTAATGTAATCAGATATATCTCTCTATCTTTCCTTACAAAAAGCTGGGCTATAGTCACTGTCTTGGTTATTATCCCCTTGACCAGTCCACCACCATTATTGGTATCCTGGGACAAAGGGCTGGGGAGAGACCCAGTGGGTGTCCCAGGCTGGGACATTTTCTGCATCTGCTCTACCATGCCGGATTGCCCATGGCCCTCCAGCTGCAGACATAGTGTATAGCACTGCAACGCCAAACTCACTTCATTAACATCACCCCCTTCTAAAGCAGATTCACTTGGAAGCTCTACTGCTGACTAAGCCTTTGCAAATGGTCTCAAAGTGATTGTGCACGCCTGTAAATCTCCTAGTGAGCTGCAATAATGTTCACTCAGATGTTTCTTGCAGCCCAAAATTTACCAGATTTAAGAGCCATAAATCATCCAGGAAATATGGCCGAGGTTTAGACAGGTTTGGGCTAAACATACAACACATAGCTTAAAAGGCTTCAGTATTGAAAGTAAAGAAAGTTTAGGAGAACGGTAGGTGTTGGGTGAGCCTGGGTCTGGGGTTACCAAGACACATGGATTCCTGTGCATTTGTGACTGTTAGCCAAGTAGCATTATTCTGATGCACCTATTGGAGGGATCAATGTATAACCTGCAGTTTTCGGATTTGAATCTGGTCAAGGTAGACTCATCCCTTCATCCTGAATTTGATCAAATTAATTAAGCTGAGGTGAGGATTTGTAAGATTGCATGTCGGACCAGCACAGTCTGTCAAATATCAGGCAAGACGTGTACTGCTTTCCATCGTTGAGGTGCATATTATTGTAATACAGGGAATTCATAACAGACATGGGCCCTCATTACAAGTCAGGCATTAAGGGTTTAACGGCGCCGTCGGAGCCGTTAGGCCCTTAACGCCTGATTCACACTTTAACGCCTGATTTTTGCAGGCGTTAAAGTCCAAGGCGCTAAGCGACATTGGTGCTAATTACGGCACCGTAATTTACGGTGACGTAATTAGCACCTTCCCCATCCCCATTATGCCCTATGGGGCAAAAATGGGAATGGGGAAGGGCAAATGGTGAATGGGGAATTACCGCCCCACTCACCTTGGAATGGGGTGGTAATTCCGCCATCCACCATCCACCATGGTGGAATCCGGCATGGACCATGGTGCTATTAGCACCATGGTCCACCGCCTGACTTGTAATGAGGGCCATGGACCTAAAAAAAGCATATATTCATTATCCCGCCCTTGTTAAAAACTCCTCTCTTGACTCTACCGAATTGTCGAATTATCAGCCAGTTGCTGGCCTTCCATGGTTGGCAAGATCATCAAATAAGAGGCTCTCTTGCAATTGGCAGAGTTTGGGGTGTATAATTCAATCTTGCACCAGTACCATTCTGGTTTTCATGCACAACATGGAAGTGAAACTGCTCTGCTTTCTGTTTTGATCAACCTCCTTTTACACTCGGACCAGGCTAATCTGTCACTGCTGGTCATGCTAGACCTGCCGCTGCATTTGATACGGTGGGCCATTCTATCTGTCTGTCCCAGTTTGCAGACCTAGTTGGAGTCACGGGCTCTGCTTTGGATTGGTTCAGCTGCTTTCTCTCTGGGAGAACCCAAAGAGTGAAGATTGGTCAATCCTTTTAAACTTCTTCCACAGATTTCATCCTTTTCCCCCTCTTCTTTCAAATATGTATGTCCTGTCACTAATGTCCCTCAATTGAAACTAGAACATTCAATTTCATTCATATGTAGACGATACCCAATTGTTTGTAAAGGTGTCAGGGACCCAGTAGATTACCAAACAGCTCCAGGTATGCTCGGCAGAAGTCAAACTTTGGTTAACTAATAGGCCTACTTACGAGGCAATTCTACTGCACACACTTGCTTTGGCATTAATGGAACCATAGAATAGTAGATAAGATCTGTGAGAGATCTTGAGTACCCTAATGGGTAGCTGTACTCCCTGTGGGAGAACCTCTAACTATAGTGGGTAGATGCACTCTTAGGGAGAAGCCAAGAACCTTAAGTGGGGGGCTGAACATAACACAACACCCTCATTACAAGTATGGTGGTAAAGCAACAACAGCACCGGTATCGCTACTGGCACCGTTGCTACCGTACCGCCATACTACGAGTTCTGCACGCGAGAGCCCTTGCAGGCACCAGGTCTGACCTGGTGGCCGTACTCGCACCCATGAGCAGAACATGATGGTAGCACAGGTGCCGTTATTAACGGTATTGGTGCTACCACCCTCCCCATTCTCCTTGAGCCCTGGGCCAGAATAGCCCGGTAATTGCCCATTCGCGGGTGCCGGACCCGGATGCGTGTTTGGAGGTAGCCTTCAAGACTACCTCCAACCTCGTAATGAGGCCCACTTCTTGTTTTATTTTATTATTGATAAGGACTTGCCGCTGCCATAGTCCAGTCGGGCTGTCTAACTTGATTTGTGTTGCTCTTACAGGGTAAGGCCAAGGCTTATATCGCCTGTACATCATTGGTGGTTAAAGCATGCAGACATATTCATTAAAATATGGACTGCACTTCATCCCCAGTGTGGTTTGGGCTCTCCTCCATATCTCAGTGTTAACCTGTTGTAGTCTGCCCGCTGCAGGCTTTGGTAACTTGCAGGGTATTTTCACTAGGCTGGAAAATGTCAATGTTGTTCTAAGGTAACTATCAACAAAATTGACCTCAAACCAATATACTTGTGTCTATGAACCCAAAAACATTTTAGAAAAATAATTAAATAACTCAAAATGTTAATGACAAATTCACATAAAACACATTTCCCAAGATTAAAATAGTAGAAAGTAAGAAAGCTTCAGAAATGCAGGAGAAATACAAACAAAAGTAAACAAAACAAATCTCTTAATTCGACTATATCACTCCCTGTGAAGAGCCATCACTACATACATATCCCTTCCATGAACATACAATACAAACAACTACACAGCTAGTGCTTCATGTTAGATAGAGATTTTAGTCCTTTAAGCCAATCAATTCCAATTTAGGGCACATTTAATTTAATTTAATACCACATTGGTAAGGCACACTGTTCTGAATCTTAATAGTTCTGTAGGTGTCAACTTAAGTTTCAGCTACCACATGATTGAATGACACACACTGTTTCATGTTGAATGAAGATTATGATGTGATGTGGGGCATGTAGATTCAATATAGTCGGTATTGTTCCTATAAAGTGTACATTTAAGCCTGGTTACCAATGGGAGTGGCTAGTTAGCTCCGAATAGACTTGTCGCCGGGCCATCTATGTCAATATGAATACTTGGCGGTGTGGGCCAAAAGCCACCCTAGCAGGTCATATTTGGTGCCTTAACAGTAAAGAAGCTCTTTTGGCTGTCGGAGCGCCAGCATGAAAGCAGTGCGCTATGGCGCTGACAATGCCGCGCAGCACAGTTTTGGAAGTTTGGGACTAATGCGCCATAGTTTTATCGTTGTACGTAACACAGTACCCTGACTCCTATGGTTCTATCCCATGTAAAGGGCTCCTTTCTGGTGAGAACCTTACAGTCATTGGACATTGCAACTTGTGAGCTACTGCACTAGCTGCACCCGCTACCTGTACATCTAATTTCCCTGCAATGCCTTAACGCATGATCACAGACGTGCATATCCACATCAACCACATCAACACAGGTATGAGCGCCACACTCAGGCTGCTTTATGGCACTGACTAGAAGCTGTGCAAGATCATAGATGTGCTGCAGCAGTAAGACCACAAGAGGGCAGTGTAGCAGATACACAGAATCCCTTAGCATGATCACAGAATTGATGTCAGCATATGTGTCATATAACATGCTTGCTGGGCTCTGGGATCGAAGTGTAGGAATGCAAGGCCAGTTACTGAATTCTTCCTCAATGCCCTCACACCACTTATTCAGACCCCACTTTTTCTCACCACAATCTACCTTAACACATGGCTGTCTGCCTAACCCCACTGTACCTCACGCCACTCTCCTCACCCTACCCTACCTCAACCTACCTCCCCCTGCTCACCCAACTTCCTCACCCCACCCTTCCTAACTCCACTCTACCTCACCATATGAATACACCTTTCCTCATACCACTCAAACTTACCCCACCCCATTCTTCCTTACCCACACACTACTCAATAGCTCATTAAGTCTTCCTCTCCCCAGCCTTTAATACCCTAATCTGCACTCCACCACTCACCACATACACCACATTCTTCCACCTCACCTCACTCATTACTCCACTCATCCTGATTCCACTGTGTCTCCCCCTAGCTCACCCCAATCACCAACTCTCCCCAATCACACTCACCCTAATCTACCTCAACCCAGTCACCCATTCATTCTTCCTCACCTACTTACCCCACTCTACATCATTCCACTCCACCTCAAGCTCTACCACAATCTTCCTCAACCCACTCTCCCTGATACCATATCCCACTCACCCCTTTGTTCCTGGCCTCATTCTTCCTTGCTTGACTCACCCCACTCTTCTTGACCCCACTCTACCTCACCACACTCACCTAACCCCACCCTTACACCCCATAATGACCCCACTTAATCTCGACCCACTCTTCCTGACGCCACTCGTCCTGGCCCAACTGTATCTCTCACACTTTCACTCACTCCACTCTACCTCACCCACCCTACCTCACCAGTGTAAGCCCACCCTATCCTAACCATACTCATCCTGCCTTCCTCCCCCCACTCTTCTTGACTCTATTAATCCCACTCTATCCCATGTCACTTTATCGCACCCCACTCTATCTCACTCACCTTAACCCACTCCTCCTGGCCCCACCCTTCCTCACCCTACTTGGCCCATTCATCCCACTCTACCTGACACCACTCATCCTTACCACTTACTCACCCCACTATGCCTAGACACATGTTTACTGACTCTACTCATCTACCCTCCCTCACCCATTACCCACTGTACCTCAGCCCAACCACACCACACCACACTTTCTGATTTCACTGTCCCACATCCCACTCAACCCACTCTGCCAGATCTCACCCTACTCGTCCTATTAATCCCACTCTGCCTGACCCCACTCCTCCTTACCACTTCCTCACCCCACTATACCTAGACACATGTTTCCTGACTCTACCCATCTACCCTCCCTCACCCATTCCACACTCTACTTCATCCCGCTCTACCCCATCCCACATAATCATTATTTCTCACTGCACTCTTCCAAACTCCACTCTTCATGGACCACCTGTACATCATTTCACTCACCCATTCTTTCTCACCCCACTTTATCTTAAACCACGCACAACACTCTACTTCATACCACTCATCCAATCTTTCTCTTCCCACTCTACCCCAACCCACTCACCCCACTCCATCTATTTTCACTTTACCTCACCCACTCTTCCTCACACCATTCACCCTACACTAAATCACCTCAATCTACATCACCCATTCACCACAATCTACCTCAACATGCTCACCCCATTCTCCCTGATCCCACTCGTCCTCATCAACATCACCAACCTCAACATCACCCCACTCACCTACTTGTCCTGCACCACTCGCCCCACTCTACCTCACCCCACTCATCCTGCTCTTCCTGACAACACTCTTCTGTATCCTTCTATCTCCACTGTTCCTCACCTGACTCACCCCCACTCTTCCTGACCTCACTTTTCATTGCCCCACTTCCCACTATACCTCACGCCACTCTTCCTCACCCCACTCACCCACTCTTACTCACCCAACTCCTCCTGACCATATTCACCATGCACAACCTCCCCCCACTCACTCTAATTTTCCTGAACTTATTCTTCCACAAGCCACTCAATGACCACTCTGTTTCACACCACTCACCCACTGTTCCTCACTGCAGGCTTCCACACCCTACTCGTCCCACACCAGTTCAGCTCACTCAACCCCTCACTACTCACCTCTCAACAAACTCTACCTCACCCCACTCACCCTACTATTCATGACCCCACTCACCCCACTCTAACTGCCATCATTGTACATCAACCGATTCACCCATTCCACCTCCCCATCCTTCTTGTCCCTACCCTTCATTTCCACAATCATACCACTTTACCTGATCCCACTCAACCTCAACCCACTTGCCGACTCTTGTACAGGCCATGTGTCCTCACCATGCTCAACCCCACACAACATCACCCCAGTATTCCTGGTCCCACTTTTCTCACCCCACTCTACCTAAATCACTTTACCTAACCCCACTTATTTGCACTACCTCAGTCACTAATACAGTCTTCCTAACCACAGTCTTCATTGGCCCACTCACCCCACTCTATCTCATCTTACTTTACTGTACACTACTTGTCCTCACCCAATCACCCCACTTTACCTTACTACATTTTTCCTACTCCATCACATCAATCTACCTCACCATCACCACAATCTACCTCACCCATTTCACCCAACTCTCCCTGACCACACTCATACACGCCCAGTCACCGCAGTCAAACCCTCCTCATTCTACCTCACTCAACTCATAACATGCTTACTGACCGATCTTACTTGCCCCAATCACCCCACTCTGCTTTACCCCATCCTCTCTCATCACCAGTAGCAATTCTTATCGACACCACTCTACCTCACCTGTACGCCACCCCATTCACCCCACTCTACAACATCCCTCTCATCCAGTCTTTGTTATCCCACTATTTCTGAACCCACTCACTCTAGCTTGCACCAGTTGTCAGGACTTCAATCCTCTGGTGCCCTCACTAGAGTAGCAAGCCTCCTCTCACCCCACATGTTTTGCAAGTTGATGATAGCAACACCTCTTTTCATTGCTTCTGGGGCGAGGGTCAGTATTAGACTACTTCTATGGATATGTTTGTTAGTTGGAAACACTGGAAAGTGTTTTGGGCTTTCTTTATATTGGGGAGGGAGTATAGGAATGGGCATTCTGGGTAAACATACTCAGCTTGACTAGACACAACCATTTTCTCGTTTTGGTCATTGTGTGTCCTGCAAAAACAGCAACTGGCACAAATTCTGATTTTCTGTTCATGCATTTTTCCAAAACCTGCATACACTCATGCATCCCTTTTTTGAGCTATCTTGTCTATTTATTTATTTATTTATTGGTCATTTTCTGGGTGCTTAGACAATTAGTAAAACTGTTTCAAGCGCCCACAGGGCAACAGGGTGGGGACAGGGGAGGTAGACAATGGGCCTCATTATGAGTTTTAGGTAGCCATGCCGTCATTACCGGAATGGCTACCTCCAAACCCGTGTCCGGGTCCGGGACCCGAAAAAAGTGAATTACCGGCCCATTCTGACTTTTGCGGGCCCGGTAATTCCCATTTTCAGGACCCGGACCCAGTACGTCGACATTCCCATTTGAGCCCCCATAGGGCTCAATGGGAATGGGGAGGATGCTAACAACGGACCCGTTAATCACGGGTCCGTTGTTAGCATCCTGGTCTGCTCGTGGGTGCCGGTATGCACGTCTGGCCAGACCAGACGTGCATACAGTCACCCGCGAGCAATCTCGGTGCATCAATGTACAAGAAATCATAATGCCTTGATTCACTGTGGGTGTTTGGTTAGAACACATGCTAGAGCATTTTTAGCATGCACTCAAATCATGCCCCTGATCATTCTAAACATAGACATGTGCTTTGGTTATATTGTAGTTTGGATTATTGACACTCTAATATTACATCCAAAAGACTGTCTTTGAATGTTACCAATAGCCAGTAGTATTCGACTAAATCAAACCTTATATTCAGCATGAAGTGTTGCATATGTGGAGTTAGCGGGAGGGCCTTATCCCGGCCGGCAGGATTGCATGGAAATCATCTTTCCAGTGTGGATGTGGCATTGTCATACATTTCACTAAATGTCTATAATATTAACTGCTATGAATCCCTGGTCAAGACACAAAAGTCTGTAGTGTTAGGGAGAATTCTCATTTATGGCTAATTTCCCTCATCTAGTAAGTCCCGCAGCAGCTTTGCTGGACTTCTGGAGTTTATTTCCACTTGGTAAGAGTGAGAGCTTTTCCCCCACTCTTACCTGTGTTTTGCTATGTGTTTCTACCTGTTTTTGTGATTGTGGACTCTGAAGTACACCACTTCAGTAGCCCTCTTCTTTTTGTGTGTCACACAGCACCTTCAGTGCCTTGGCACAGGGTTGTCTTTGAGACTTCCCTCGACTGCACCCAGAAAAGGGTAAAGTTACCTTTACCATTAACTTTACTTAGTCAATCTGCCACAGATCCAGTACACCCCATCTTCCATGGAGTACTGGAAAGGGTTAATTCGTATCACTTTGTATCTGTACCTCCTAGAGCATTGTTTCACTCTTTTAACATTTAGACTTGGCTGGTGGCAGTGGTATCTACCCTAACTTTTCTACCGCGATTATATTAGATAAACGTGGTACTGTTCTTGGCTATTATATTAGCCTCGAACATAAACCCGCTTGACCAATCGTCTTACTTTTGGCTACGGTTGGGTTTAGTCGCCATTTATTTTTGTTAAAGTCCTTCTTGTGTTTTACTTTGCACGGCAAACTAAGTTCGCCTTCTTTGTTCACTAACTTTTGGCGGGCTTCTGCTCAGAAGCCCTCCCCAAGGCACCTGGGTGTCTAGGTGGGCTGAATGTGAGGGAGGGGTGTAGTCACCCGCTGCGCAGATTATCCTAGGAAACCCAAGTTGCACTTTGTCATGATTGGCCAGGGTAGTTGTCTGGGCTGGACAACCCCCCTGCTGGGTGATTGACAGCCAGGCTGTGTGAATGGGGGTTTTTCGCATAAAAGGCAGGTGTAACGCTCACCTGATTCCCGTAGAGGCGCCGGTCTTGACTGGGCGTATACCGTATCTTCAAAGGTGATGTGTAACACACGGCTGGCTCTTTGGGCTGGACCTCTGTGCACTGTATGTCGGACTCGAAGGGTAAGATGTCTGCAGATAGAAAATATGGGATTAAGGAACTGGGTTATTGAATGTCTCTCTCTTCTTCCCTTTCTCTTCTCCTGTAGAACCCCAAAGGTTAACGCTCTCACCTTAGGTAAGTGAACGCCGTGCTCTCCATCTGCCTCGGGGCAGGGTGCTGTAACCAGTTTCTTCACTGGATAAGGGGAGCAGGCCTCTTGACTTCAGAGGACTGCTGTCCGTCGTTTACTGCACGAACGGTAAGTTTCGAGTAATTCTAATGTCTTTAAAGTCTTTAGTAATGATGTTTCTTGTTTTGCAGGGTTCCGGCGATGGCGGATGACGGGCTGAAGTGAGTTGAAGATGGAGCCCGTGTGATGAATAGAAGCGCCTGGAAGCACGTAAGTAAGCGCTTGTTGCCTGCTTCACGATGCGCTCTAACTGTCTTTTTATTTTGCAGGTACAAGTTCGGAGCGGCTGCAGGGTGCCGGAATACCCACTGGGTTAGATGTGGAAGGGAGTAATGGCACGTGAGTATTAAAGTTCCCCAATGTCTTTAAACGCACCTTGTTTTGTCTTTCAGATGCGGGATGCAGCGCCGAAGGCCTCCTGAGCGTGCGAAGAGTTGGTAAGCTTTTGTCTTTCAGATGCCGGAATGCAGTGTGAAGACCTCCGGAGCGCACGAAGAGTAGGTAAGCCTTTGTCTTTCAGATGCCGGAATGCAGCGCGAGGCGTTGGTGACAGCCGATGGACCAGGTAAGTGAAGAGCTGTCACTGAAGACTGTAACGCTAACCTGTTCTTTCTTGTCTTTATAGGTGTTGCTGAAGACTGGATTCAGGATGGTAAGCCTTTTTCCTTAGGCCCAGGATCAGATGCAGAAGACACGATGAGCGTTCTGCTGCAGAGGATGCAGAATAACGCAAAGCAAGATTCATCCATCGGGTGTGGTTTAAATAGCCTCCTGTAGTGCTTAGGTGTCTCCTTCCACAGCCACGCCTAGGTAAGAAAAGAGTTCCTGTTTTCCAGAAGAGTTCCAGTGTTCTGAATCTAGGGAGTGGCTCCTGCCCCACCCAACAGGAAAAGTAGTTCCAAACATAAGAGGATCAGAGGCTCAACTGGCAGGCAAGTAAGCAGCATGGTCTGCTGCAGGTAAGTCCACCCAAGCATTATGAGCCCGGCGCTTCCAGCGCTGGGACTGGGCATATTTATGAGCCTGGTGCCACTGGCGCCAGGACTGGGTCCAAAAGGTCCCAATTGGGACTGGTTGGCACTCGGAACCTGGGTTATGGATCTGCTTCCAAAGGAGTTGGGAAAACCCTGACCTTTTGGAAGCAGAGATCATGACAGTACCCCCCCTCAAGGCCCCTCCCAAACCGGGCTTCTCCGGGGGTTTTGGCTTGTCAGGAAATGTTCGGTGAAATCTTTTGATTAGGCGAGGAGCGTGGACATATTCAGCAGGTTCCCAGGATCTCTCTTGGGGGCCGTAGCCTTTCCAGTCAATTAGGTAAAATAGTTTAGATTTGGAGATCTTGGAGTCCAGAATGCTTTTGACTTCAAACTCGAGTTCTCCATCAACTAGGATAGGTTTTGGAGATTTAGTTAGTCGGGTTTGAGGTTGCACGGGTTTTAATAGAGAGACGTGGAAGACCGGATGTATCTTCATGTGCGGGGGCAAGTCCAACTTGACCGCTACTGGGTTTACTATGGTAGTGATGGAATAGGGACCAAGGTATCTTGGGTTGAATGTGCGTGGCCCTTTTAGAGGTAGATATTTGGTGGATAACCAGACTTGATCCCCTACTTGATATTGAGGGGCTTCCTTCCGATGTTGATCTGCTCCTTTCTTGTATTGTTCTTTAGCCCTTTGAAGGTGAGAAACAGCTTCCTTAAAGGCTTGGGTGATTGTAGAATGCAGGTAGTCTACTGCTGGTGTTTCAAGATCTTGGAGGGGATCCAACTCCGAGGTTCGAGGGTGACTGCCGTACAAAAGAAAAAACGGGGTTTTCCCAGTTCCCGAATGGACAGAGTTATTGTAGGCATATTCGGCTATCCAAAGGATGTCTTTCCAAGTTTTTTCAGTTTGTTGCAGCATGCAGCGTAAAAATACTGTTCCAGAGTTTGATTGGTCCTCTCGGTTTGTCCGTCGGTCTGAGGGTGGTGACTGGTCGATAGTCTCACATCAATTTGAGCCGACCGACAGCAACTTCGCAAAAAATGAGAAATAAATTGACTACCTCGATCCGAAATTAGAACCGAAGGAAAACCGTGCAGTCGGACGATGTTTTCGAGAAATTATTTGGCCAGATTTGCTGCTGTTGGCAAGCCTTTGAGCGGAATGAAATGCGCCATCTTGGAGAATAAGTCCACGATTACTAGAATCGTATTGTATCCGGAGCATGGAGGTAGATCGGTGATGAAGTCCATAGAAAGCGTATGCCAAGGGCGAGGTGGGATGTCAATAGGGCGTAAGAGGCCTGCTGGTCTTTCCTTTTGACTCTTGTTTTGGGCGCATACTCCACAGGACATTATAAAGTCTCTGATATCTTTTTTCCAAGACGGCCACCAGAAGTAGCGCTTGATCTTTTCTGAGGTCTTTTCCATACCGGGATTTCCTTCCATTAAAGAATCGTGATAACAAGAGATTACTTTTTTCTGTAAATCTGTGCTGGGTAGGTATAATCGTTCTTGGAAATACAATAAGTTGTCCTTTACTGCAAAGTCCTTTCCCTGCAGATGCCAATTCTGTATGTCTGCTGGAATTACAAGTTGCCTGGCTTTATCCTTAACTTCCTCTATGGATTCTGTGGCGATTACACCCAGAATTCTTTGTTCGGGAATGATTGGTACAGGTTTAGGGTTGATCAAGTGTTCTTCCACTCCCATCCGAGAAAGGGCATCAGCTTTACCGTTCTTTGTACCAGGTCGATAGGTAATTATGAAGTCAAACTCGGCAAAGAATAATGCCCAACGGAGTTGTCTAGAGGATTGGGCTTTTGCGGTTTTCAAATATTGCAGGTTTCGGTGATCCGTAATCAGAGTAACGGTGTGTCGGGCCCCCAGCAGATAATGCCGCCAAGCCTTAAAGGCAGACTTGATAGCCAGAAGTTCCTTGTCAGTAATGGTGTAATTGATTTCAGGAGGCGAGAATTTGCGGGACCAAAATGCCACGGGATGCAACTGATTGGTTACCGGGTCCTTTTGTGATAGAACTGCCCCCATGGCAAGGCTTGAAGCATCAGTTTCCACGATGTAGGGGAGTTCGGGGCGAGGGTGTTTTAAGATTGGTGCAGAGATAAATTTAGTCTTCAAATCCTGGAAAGCTTGTTCCGCCTCGGTAGACGATTCAAAACATTTGTTTTTCTTTAACAAGGCAGTAATGGGCTGGACTATTCGAGAGAATTCGGGGATAAACCTGCGGTAAAAGTTAGCGAAGCCTAACATGCTTTGCACACCTTTTACGGAGGATGGTGATGGCCATTTGAGAACTGCATCGACCTTCATTGAATCCATACGCACTCCGCCAGGTGATAATATGAATCCCAAGAATTCAACTTCAGTCACGTTGAAAACACATTTTTCCAACTTAGCGAAAAGTTTGTGTTGACGCAATCTTTCGAGGACCATTTTCACGTGTTTCCGAAGTTCAGATTCCGATGAAGAATAAACGAGGATGTCGTCAATGTAAACAACAACACACACATCTATGAGCTCTCTGAGGACATCGTTCATAAAATATTGAAAGGCGGCCGGGGCATTGCAAAGTCCGAAGGGCATGACCTGATATTCAAATAGCCCATACTTGGTGCGGAAGGCCGTCTTCCATTCATCGCCCTCTTTTACTCGTACCAAGTGGTAAGCTCCTCTAAGATCCAGCTTTGTATATATGCATGCTTTTCTGACTTGGTCCAGGAGTTCAGGGATCAAAGGTAACGGATATCTATTCTTAACGGTGATCTGGTTCAGGGAGCGATAATCTATACAAGTTCTAAGGTCTCCTTCCTTTTTTGGAACAAAAAACAAAGCTGAAGAAGCAGGGGACTTGGAAGGACGAATAAACCCATTTGCCAGGTATTGATCCAGGTATTGTCGAAGGTGAAGGTTCTCAGGCTCGGTGAGGGCATAAATTCTACTACAAGGAGGAGTAGATCCAGGTATCAGGTCTATCTGGCAGTCATAAGACCTATGAGGAGGTAGAGAGTTAGCCTGATCCTTCCGGAAAACATCTTGGTATTCTAGGTATTCGGGAGGTAACTGGGGAGTCTCTGAAGAAATTGCTGCCAGTGCAACACCAGGTGGAGGGTGACAAGTAGAGACACATTCTGGAAACTGGACCGTTCTTGCTCGCCAATCAATCAGAGGATTGTGTTTCTCTAACCAAGGTATTCCTAGAATAATCTGAAACTGAGGGGCCTTGATCACATCGAACACGATCTTCTCATGGTGTCCATCTTGACTTACTAGCGTCACCTCTTGAGTGGTATACGTTACTGGCCCGGAGGCTATCTCCGTACCATCCACCATAGTAATGACGTCCTTTACAGCCTTGGGACAAAGAGTTAGATTCATCCTCAAAACCATTTCATGATCCACATAATTGCTGATGGCACCGCTGTCGACGTAAGCTTCAATTGCATGTAATCGATCCGGATTATCAGGGCTAATGAGGACCATAGGTATCACGAAATGCGAGGTCACGGAACTGGTTTTCACGCTCGGCAAGAGGACCTCTATTCTTGTCGGGCGAGGTCGTTTCCCTGCTCAGAGTTTGTAACTTTGGTAACTGCAGCTCCTACTGCCTTCTTGGCAGGTTTCACCGGACAGTCTCGAAGAAAGTGCCCTGAGTTTCCGCAATAGAGGCATAATTGCAACTGTTTTCTCCTTTCCCGCTCCTTTTGTGTTAGATGACCTTTCAGACCCCCTATTTGCATGGGTTCCCCGGAGTCTACTCCTTTGGAAGGAGTTGGCGGTTTGGAAAATACTCGAGCATCAAACTTGGAACGATCGGCCTTCCTGTTCTGCAGTTTGTGATCTATTTGAACGACTAAGTCTATATAGTCCGAACAATCTTGTGGGGGATTCACTACTTGGGCTAACACATCTTTGAGCTCTCCACGTAGACCTCTATAAAACAGCGTAATCATTTTGTCCTCAGGCCATTGAGTTTCCACTATCAGTCTGTTGAAAGACGCAATATAAGCCAAAAGGTCTTGATTACCTTGTCGCAACGAAAGAAGCTCATTGTCCAATGCCTGCCCCTGTGAATGTCTTGCGAACAGTTTTTCCATACTGAGCTGAAAAGCTTGAAAATCATGGAGGACCGGATCATCTTGATTTACTAGAGGGATCGACCAGTCTGCCGCATTGCCACTAAGGTACGAAAGCACGAAAGCTACTTTAGCTTGATCAGTTGGAAAGGCTGCTGGCCGGCATAAGAAATGCAACCGGCACTGATTGATAAATACTGCAAACCTCTTTGGGTCACCAGAAAATCATTCGGGCGGAGCCAGAGGTACATTCCCAGGTAGGTTGATCTGCACTGGATTCATAGAGGATGTAGAAGGAAGATTTCCCCCAGATGCGGGTAACGGGGTCTGTCCGGCTTGTGACTGTAGCAATTGTCTAGCGAGATCATCTGTTCGCTCCTTGGAAATAATCAGTTCCCTTCTTAGAGCGTTCGTTTCCTGACGGGCTGCATGCACTTCTGCCCTTAGTTCCCCAAGTAACTGGGCTAGCTGGTCAGTATCCGAGGTTTCCATAGCGCCTGGACGGGAGTTTTGTGGTAGGCTTTGCGTTCTGTAACGCTCACCTGATTCCCGTAGAGGCGCCGGTCTTGACTGGGCGTATACCGTATCTTCAAAGGTGATGTGTAACACACGGCTGGCTCTTTGGGCTGGACCTCTGTGCACTGTATGTCTGACTCGAAGGGTAAGATGTCTGCAGATAGAAAATATGGGATTAAGGAACTGGGTTATTGAATGTCTCTCTCTTCTTCCCTTTCTCTTCTCCTGTAGAACCCCAAAGGTTAACACTCTCACCTTAGGTAAGTGAACGCCGTGCTCTCCATCTGCCTCGGGGCAGGGTGCTGTAACCAGTTTCTTCACTGGATAAGGGGAGCAGGCATCTTGACTTCAGAGGACTGCTGTCCGTCGTTTACTGCACAAACGGTAAGTTTCGAGTAATTCTAATGTCTTTAAAGTCTTTAGTAATGATGTTTCTTGTTTTGCAGGGTTCCGGCGATGGCGGATGACAGGCTGAAGTGAGTCGAAGATGGAGCCCGTGTGATGAATAGAAGCGCCTGGAAGCACGTAAGTAAGCGCTTGTTGCCTGCTTCACGATGCGCTCTAACTGTCTTTTTATTTTGCAGGTACAAGTTCGGAGCGGCTGCAGGGTGCCGGAATACCCACTGGGTTAGATGTGGAAAGGAGTAATGGCACGTGAGTATTAAAGTTCCCAAATGTCTTTAAACGCACCTTGTTTTGTCTTTCAGATGCGGGATGCAGCGCCGAAGGCCTCCGGAGCGTGCGAAGAGTTGGTAAGCTTTTGTCTTTCAGATGCCGGAATGCAGTGTGAAGACCTCCGAAGCGCACAAAGAGTAGGTAAGCCTTTGTCTTTCAGATGCCGGAATGCAGCGCGAGGCGTTGGTGACAGCCGATGGACCAGGTAAGTGAAGAGCTGTCACTGAAGACCGTAATGCTAACCTGTTCTTTCTTGTCTTTATAGGTGTTGCTGAAGACTGTATTCAGGATGGTAAGCCTTTTTCCTTAGGCCCAGGATCAGATGCAGAAGACACGATGAGCGTTCTGCTGCAGAGGATGCAGAATAACGCAAAGCAAGATTCATCCATCGGGTGTGGTTTAAATAGCCTCCTGTAGTACTTAGGTGTCTCCTTCCACAGCCACGCCTAGGTAAGAAAAGAGTTCCTGCTTTCCAGAAGAGTTCCAGTGTTCTGAATCTAGGGAGTGGCTCCTGCCCCACCCAACAGGAAAAGTAGTTCCAAACAGAAGAGGATCAGAGGCTCAACTGGCAGGCAAGTAAGCAGCATGGTCTGCTGCAGGTAAGTCCACCCAAGCATTATGAGCCCGGCGCTTCCAGCGCTGGGACTGGGCATATTTATGAGCCTGGTGCCACTGGCGCCAGGACTGGGTCCAAAAGGTCCCAATTGGGACTGGTTGGCACTCGGAACCTGGGTTATGGATCTGCTTCCAAGGGAGTTGGGAAAACCCTGACCTTTTGGAAGCAGAGATCATGACAGCAGGTCTCTTGGGCTAGAAGTCAGAGAGTCGCCACTGGAACTACAAGGAACCGAAGAGAAGCGGAGAGAACAATGGCTGCTGCAACGACCCTGTCCCGGTGAAACCCTGCTGCTATCTTCCCTTCAACGACTTAGAGAAGATCCAGTCCGGAGTCTTCTTCCCTTGAGCTTGGTGGGGATAACCAGCTCCTCTTCCATAGCCAGAGGATCCTCTTCCTTGTTCGAAATCGCTGCACACTGCTGTAGTGGTCCGGATAGCCACCTGAAGAGCCTCTCCTGTTTTTAAGGAGCGCACCTTTTATTCCTCGTCGCTGCTGCCGGCTTCATCCCTGTGTGGTGCAGACCCCCTCAGATGTCCTCCTTCAAAACGAAGCTCCAGGAATCGTGGGTCTGTGGGAAACCAACAGGAACCACTGCCAGGGCACCAGCTGCACCATTGGAATAAGGTACTGTGTTCTACTTGAGGAAACTGGGTGAACCCTTTTTCTTCATTTCCAAGGTTTGCCCTTGTCTTCCCTCCTTCTTATAACTTTTGTTTTTGAACATTGACAATATCGAAGTACTTTTGGCTACGTTGAATCATGAACTGTCTGACTGTGTGATCTTCGGCAACAGGCCCCGGTGTCTTTTGACCCTGGCTCCGGCCCTTTGACTTTGAACTCCTGTCTCTGAGTGTTTCTTGATTCTGCCTGCCTAACCAAAATATTGCCTGTGATTTTTGCCTCCAACTCCCTCTGGGTATCTCAGGTGCTAATTTTGTTTTTGCCCCGGAAGCATTTCATGTCACGGATACGCGTTTATTTAGTAGACCGAACTGTCAAAAAGTGATCGCAATCGTATTCACGGTAACGTGTTTTGTTCGTAACACCGGTTCATTCAAACACAGGGTACTTACCTTGAGACTTACTGTACAAAGTGAATTGGTTAGTTGTGGTATATTTATGTGTGGTTTTTATTTGAGTTTAATAGAAGTGTTGTGTTTATAACGAATGGTTTAAAAATAAATGTACTTATATTTTTTACCTGAAACCTTGAGTCAGTGTTTGCTTGAGTCACAGTTATTGTGGTCCCTTTGTGTAATCTCTGCTCCTGCTCATATACTCTTGAGATAAGCCTAGCTGCTCCGCCTCTGCTACCACTCTGACATAGTATAGGCTTGTTCCAAAGGTAAACTTGTATTGCCACCTGTAGTCTTAATTGTGCGTAGTGGTCCCTAAGGGCACTGCACAGGATTCTGCCTAACATGTAGCCACAATGAAACTCTCTGATTTAAATTTGCAGTGAGCCATTTTCACAAATTTCCTTTCATAATTAACGAATTTGCCAAATGTCTCTTCTGAAACCCAAATGGAAATATACAGAACAATAGTGAAACTTTCAGAAGGCATCATGTGTTCACTCAAAACCACAAAAAACTTGATGCTTTAAAAAATTCCTTTATTTATTTTTACGTGAAAATATGTTGTTGACTAAGCAGCAAACCACTTATTTAACCATGCCCTGTTTGCATATTGTTTTTCAAAACAAATAAGGTTTCTTTGCTTTAACGAGTAGCTATTCACATTATCGGTATTGCTATTAAAATGCAGCAGAATCGCATGTAGCAACACGCTTGCATTATTAATAAAACACAGCAGCAGATAGCACTAGAATTAAAAAATGTATGCAAATATTTTGTAAACAAGAAAGTTATTTTCAAAAGATTTAATTCCAAACAGGTCACGGATAAAGCAATGATGGTTTTATCATTTGGCAAAGGAACATCTTGTTCAGATATGCCAATATAAGTCTTGCTAGGCAATTCTCCTCTGAACAAGAGTACCAACAGCAACCCCAGACATGTGTTTCAGTCTGATTGGACCTCATTAGTAGGGTGGAACTGTGCCTCTCTAAGAATAGTAAGGGGTCACTATTTTGGAGATTTCTCTTTTGTGAAAGGGTTGTCTTTGGTACTTGTTCAGAGGAGAATTGCCTATTATTTAGGTGCTGCACTGCCCCAGAGCAGGACAAAGACTGATATGTTTGGGATATTTCTTCTCTGTGAAAGATAGTGAGCTAAGGACTCTGGGTAAGTCTCTCATAACCGGGACTAATGTCTGGCAAAGGGACTCCCAGGACGCCCCTTGTATTCTACTGTCAGTCAATTTGAATGCAAATAATTTTGTTATGATCATAATACAACTTTATATAATCATGCACAGCTAATGTATATGCTGGCACAGATCTGTTAGTAGTTTTGTGCTGTGTACCTTGCACTTTTCTAATGGCATGAAGTGTAGTGTTAACTTGACTTTTGCGACAAAGTGGGTAATGCTGTAACACTAGTGTAATTGTGAGGTTCACAAAACAGTATGCAACGTTATTAGCTACACCTTATCCAGGTGGCAATAATTTTTCAGATCTCATTATCTGGCATGTGGAGAAAGGTGCCCTTCCTAACTCTGCACCGACTCTTCTCTAAAAAGCATCTCCCATTTCTAATATCAATGCATGACATTTTTATTTTCTTGAACAGAAAACAAACATGGCTGCCACAGGATGTACAAAGAATACAACACAAGTGGAAGAATTCCTTCTTGTGGGACTGCACATTCTCCCGGAGCTGAAGACGTTTTTCTTTGTCACTTTCCTAATAATCTATACGCTAACTCTTGCTGGTAACGGCCTTATCGTGGTTACAGTTTCCGCTAGTGGTCGTCTTCGCTCTCCGATGTTCTATCTTCTGAGCAATTTCTCCTTCTTGGAAATCTGGTACTCCACTAGTACTGCTCCCAGCATGCTCTCATGCATATTGGCCGAAGGCAGTAGCATCTCATTTGCTGGATGCCTCACGCAGTTTTACTTCTTCACGTGTTTCGCGACCATCGAGTGTTTTCTTTTGACAGTGATGGCTTATGACAGGTACACTGCAATATGTTTCCCATTGCATTACACCATCCTCATGAACCGAAGACAATGCCTGAAGCTCATGTCTGTTGCCTGGGTGGGAGGGCTCACGCTGCCCTTGATAACACTTGTCTTGCTTTACAGATTAAAGTTCTCAGGTGAAAAAAGGATCAACCACTTCTTCTGTGAGTTTGCAGCTGTCATCAAAGCTGCCTGCTCAGACACCTCCTTCATAGAAGTCAACGCTTTTTTCTTCTCTTTTGTAATTCTAATAGTGCCGTTTATCCTAATCATCATGTCATACGCGTACATCATGTCGGCCATCTTGAAAATCCCATCAGCCAATGGGAGACATAAGGCCTTCTCCACCTGCAGCTCTCACCTTGCTGTGGTTAGCACCTACTTTGGACCACTCATTGCCATCTATGCAACACCAAGGACAGATGGCTCCCGTAACCTGAGCAACGTCTTATCCCTGCTCTACTCTGCGATAACACCACTGCTCAACCCTGTCATATACACCCTGAGAAACAAGGAAATCAGGGAGGCCTGGAGGAAGGCTTTCCAGAAGACATCTTGACTGGAAGAATGTCAGGAACGCATGAATGCACATTTTCCAGCTGAAAGTATTGCCTTTGTAAATGAAAGAAATAAGTCATACAATGATTACAATCTGCCAAATGGTCTATCCTATCAAGTGACATTAAATCATGTAATATTCTGATAAGAAGAGGTTTCTATGAGTATGGTGTATTATGGTGCATCCCAGAAACTAACTCCACTATTGTTATAGAGCAAAGGAAAAAAACTGTTGCCTAAAAGGGTATCTATATAAGAACATGAATGTATAGTAGTTGCATAGTTGCATGTGTGGTGCTTAGAAGCTGTACAAAAATAATGAGCACAGCAACACATAAAATGACGAAATAATGTATGTTTGCAAGTAATCATCATCACTGTCACCATCTTAGTTCACTTCAGAAATACAGCAGCTTCCACAAATGAGGTGAACAATCGATTCATTAAGGATTTTCTTTTACATCAGGCACCCCTAACAAATGTTACAAGGACCCACCCCACTCTAGGAAAGTCAGCACACAGAAAAAACACAGTGCAGGCCTATATTCAGCAAACCGCAATATCGGTCTCAAGGTCCTGGCTCTAAGCCCAGAGTATGCCGGGCAAAACAATAAAAATGCAGTAGGTCCTCTAGCGGGGCATTGCAAAGTAGGCATGATTGCTTCAGAGGGCAATGATATGTGCTCTGGTAATCTATACTCTCTGGCAATGGAACTCTGCCCAAAACAGATGTGTTTGAATACTCTGGCCTGATGCAAGAACGTGCCATCTATTAAAAGGAATAATTAACTCATTAGATTCCCTTTTTCAGTTCTAAGGCTTTGTGCTTTTGCTTTCAGCACCTTTAGCAATTTAGATGATACAGTTTCAGGTGAGTAGAACAATGAATCAGCATTGAGTATGCCTAGTTCAGATTCTATACAGTCCAGCCAGGGAATCCTGACATTAGAATCTTTCGAATGAATGGCCTTAATTATGTAATGCGTCAAGCTGGCCTTACAATGGCACCATACTCTGAACCAATAGAATAAGGGCTGCAAGGACAAAGTGTCACTAATAACATTTGCGGGCAGGTCCAAGATGCACTCCATAATTGGAGTCAGAACTGGCAGGCCCAGTAAACGAATGTTCAATTATCTGCAGTGGTCCTAAGTTTTTAAGCCCCCACTCCTCCATGCAGTACCTTGCCAATGACACAGCTTTATTATCTTACATTTCTAAGGCCATGTCCATCAGTTTCTCCTTAAACATAGCCAGCGATCTTTGCAGCCCCCCCTGACGCTTGTCTGAACTCGACAGACTGCTTGGCAGCATGCTCATCTGGAGAAACATGTAATGAGAAAGATCCCAAGATAGTCAAAGTGTTCACTTGTGGCATAGTAACACCTTTACTAGGCATAGGAGGAGATTTCGGAGTCCGCCTCCCTTTAGAACAGGCCATGACATCAGGTTTTTTAGCATTAATCTTCAGTTGTGAATTTGTCAAAGGCGGTGCTCAGGTCCACGAAGGTCAGGAAAATAAGCTCACCCTTGATATACAGAGAACAAGCCACTATTAAATACACGTTTAGGTATTGCTCTGATGTCCCCAGACCTGCTCCAAAATACGGCTGAATTGGGGACACAGACAGGGTAATTCATAGAATTTCGCAGAAAAGTGTCGCAAGCGGCTGGCGCAGAGTTTCCGCGTGCGATTGTCTGCGCCAGGCGCGTTCGCCAAAACCGATTTCCGCGCACAGCGTATTCATGGATTTTAGGCTCCCAAACCAGCCGTGGAGCAGAGTATCGCAGCGACCCTGCAGCAGCGCCAGTAACGCCCCCAAGAACGCCCTCGTGCAAGGAAAAGCCATCAAAATCGCTAAATCATTGCAAAGGGCTGCGCTAACCCTGGACCAGTTGATAGGGCTGCCAAACAAGGAACGCAAAGTGGGTAACGTGCATATCAGGGGTACGCAGGAAGTTTTACATGCGATTAGCCAGGGTACATGTATGACAGGGGTACACATGAAGTTAAACACGTGATTAGCCAGGGTACGTGTATTACAGGGGTAAGCAGGAATTTTCACACGCAATTTGGCTGGGTACGTGTATGACAGGGGTACGCGTGAAGTTTTACACGCGATTAGCCAGGGTACGTGTATTACAGAGGTGCGCGGGAATGATCACACGCGATTTGGCTGGGTACGTGTATTACAGGGGTGCGCGGGAATTATCACATGCGATTTGGCTGGGTACGTGTATTACAGGGGTGCGCGGGAATAATCACACACGATTAGGCTGGGTGGGTCCTCACAGGTGTACCCTGTACACCCTCCACGGCCCCTGCAGGCAGCCCACAAAACAGGGGACTACCCTGCACACCTGCTCATGTCTCCCACCACCCCCACCCCCCCAGCAGTGTGGGGCACCCTCCACCAGGCCCCCACTCATGTCTCCCACCACCCCCACCCCCCAGCAGTGCAGGGGCAGCACCACCAGGCCCCCACTCATTTCCAACTCATGTCTCCCACCACCCCCACCCCCCCAGCCACCATGGGCAGCCCCCACCAGGCCCCCACTCATGACTCCCACCACCCCCACACCCGCAGCAGTGCAGGGGCAACCTCCACCAGGCCCCCACCCATGTCTCCCTCCACCCCCACCCCCCAGCCACCATGGGCAGCCTCCACCAGGCCTCCACTCATGTCTCCCACCACCCCCACCCCCCAGCCACCATGGGCATCCCCCACCAGGCCCCCACTCATGTCTCCCACCACCCCCACCCCCCAGCAGTGCAGGGGCAGCACCACCAGGCCCCCACTCATTTCCAACTCATGTCTCCCACCACCCCCACCCCCCAGCCACCATGGGCACCCCCCACCAGGCCCCCACTCATGTCTCCCACCACACCAACCCCCCCAGCAGTGCAGGGGCAACCTCCACCAGGCCCCCACCCATGTCTCCCTCCACCCCCACCCTCCAGCCACCATGGGCAGCCTCCACCAGGCCTCCACTCATGTCTCCCACCACCCCCACCCCCCAGCCACCATGGGCATCCCCCACCAGGCCCCCACTCATGTCTCCCACCACCCCCACCCCCCAGCCACTATGGGCATCCCCCACCAGGCCCCCACCCATGTCTCCCACCACTCCCACCCCCCAGCCACCATGGGCAGCCTCCACCAGGCCCCCACTCATGTCTCCCACCACCCCCACCCCCCAGCAGTGCAGGGGCATCCCCCACCAGGCCCCCACCCATGTCTCTCACCACCCCCACCCCCAGCCACCATAGGCAGCCCCCACCAGGCCCCCATTCATGTCTCCCACCACCCCACCCCCCAGCCACCATGGGCATCCCCCACCAGGCCCCCACTCATGTCTCCCACCACCCCCACCCCCCAGCAGTGCATGGGGCAGCACCACCTGGCCCCCACTCATGTCCAACTCATGTCTCCCACCACCCCCACCCCCAGCCACCATGGGCAGCCTCCACCAGGCCCCCACTCATGTCTCCCACCACCCCCACCCCCCAGCCACCATGGGCAGCCTCCACCAGGCCCCCACCCATGTCTCCCACCACCCCCACCCCCCAGCAGTGCAGGGCAGCACCACCAGGCCCCCACTCATGTCCAACTCATGTCTCCCACCACCCCCACCCCCCCAGCAGTGCAGGGGCATCCCCCACCAGGCCCCCACCCATGTCTCCCACCACCCCCACACCCCAGCCACCATGGGCATCCCCCACCAGGCCCCCACTCATGTCTCCCACCCCCCCACCCCCCAGCAGTGCAGGGGCAGCACCACCAGGCCCCCACTCTTGTCCAACTCATGTCTCCCACCACCCCCACCCCTCCAGCCACCATGGGCATCCCCCACCAGGCCCCCACTCATGTCTCCCACCACCCCCACCCCCAAGCCACCATGGGCATCCCCCACCAGGCCCCCACTCATGTCTCCCACCACCCCCACACCCCCAGCAGTGCAGGGGCATCCTCCACCAGGCCCCCACCCATGTCTACCACCACCCCCACCCCCCCAGCCACCATGGGCATCCACCACCAGGCCCCCACCCATGTCTCCCACCACCCCCACCCTCCAGAAGTGCAGGGGCAGAACCACCAGGGCCCCACTCATGTCCAAATCATGTCTCCCACCACCCCCACCCCCCAGCCACCATGGGCAGCCACCACCAGGCCCCACACCCATGTCTCCCACCATCCCCACCCCCCAGCAGTGCAGGGGCAGCACCACCAGGCCCCCACTCATGTCTACCACCACCCCCACCCCCCAGCCACCATGGGCATCCCCCACCAAGCCCCCACCCATGTCTCCCACCACCCCCACCCCCCAGCCACCATGGGCAGCCCCCACCAGGCCCCCACTCATGTCTCCCACCACCCCCACCCCCCCAGCCACCATGGGCATCCCCCACCAGGCCCCCACTCATGTCTCCCACCACCCCCTCCCCCCAGCCACCATGGGCAGCCCCCACCAGGTCCCCACTCATGTCTCCCACCACCTCCATCCCCCAGCAGTGCAGGGGCAGCCTCCACCAGGCCCCCACCCATGTCTACCACCACCCCCACCCCCCAGCCACCATGGGCATCCCCCACCAGGCCCCCACCCATGTCTCCCACCAACCCCACCCTCCAGCAGTGCAGGGGCAGCACCATCAGGACCCCACTCATGTCTCCCACCACCCCCACCCCCAGCCACCATGGGCATCCCCCACCAGGCCCCCACTCATGTCTCCCATCACCCCCACCCCCCCATCAGTGCAGGGGCAGCCTCCACCAGGCCCCCACCCATGTCTCCCACTACCCCCACCCCCCAGCCACCATGGGCATCCCCCACCAGGCCCCCACTCATGTCTCCCACCACCCCCACCCCCCCAGCCACCATGGGCATCCCCCACCAGGCCCCCACTCATGTCTACCACCACCCCCACCCCCCAGCCACCATGGGCCTCCCCACCAGGCCCCCACCCATGTCTCCCACCACCCCCACCCCCCAGCCACCATGGGCAGCCCCCACCAGGCCCGCACTCATGTCTCCCACCACCCCCACCCCCCCAGCCACCATGGGCATCCCCCACCAGGCCCCCACTCATGTCTCCCACCACCCCCACCCCCCCATCAGTGCAGGGGCAGCCTCCACCAGGCCCCCACCCATGTCTCCCACTACCCCCACCCCCCAGCCACCATGGGCAGCCTCCACCAGGCCCCCACCCATGTCTCCCACCACCCCCACCCCCCAGCATTGCAGGGGCAGCACCACCAGGCCCCCACTCATGTCTCCCACCACCCCCACCTGCCAGCCACCATGGGCAGCCCCCACCAGGCCCCCACTCATGTCTCCCACCACCCCCACCCCCCCAGCCACCATGGGCATCCCCCACCAGGCCCCCACTCATGTCTACCACCACCCCCACCCCCCAGCCACCATGGGCCTCCCCACCAGGCCCCCACCCATGTCTCCCACCACCCCCACCCCCCAGCCACAATGGGCAGCCCCCACCAGGCCCCCACTCATGTCTCCAACCACCCCCAGCCACCATGGGCATCCCCCACCAGGCCCCCACTCATGTCTCCCACCACCCCCACCCCCCAGCCACCATGGGCAGTCCCCATCAGGCCCCCACCCATGTTCCCCTGCCCACAGGCCCTGACAATCCTCAAGCATGGGCATCATGGCCAGCCACCACAGCCCAAAGACACAACCAAGTATTACATGCACCCATGATACTACTCCAATGGAAACAATGTAAATCAACACATGTGTCTCACACACACACACAATGGTTGCAAGTGAACCTGAAAACCCATATCATGACATGCATGAAAACAATGAGATGAAACCACACATTGAAGAATTAAAAAATCCAAATAATGTATTAATAACAACAGTAATGGCAATCAAAATGAAACAAAATACACAAGTAAAAAAAATAACAAAAATAAGCTGGCTGTCCCTTTTCAAATTAAAATCAATAAATGATAATCCTAAAAAATGTCTTCCAAAGTTCAAGTCCATAAAAAGGAAAAAACAAAATGAAAACCATTGCTCCATGGAAAAAAATATCCATTGTAAAAAAAATATCCAAATCCAAAGTCCAACTATGTACAAAGTATTCAGGGTCCATCATCCCAACAGAAGAAATGAAACCTACCAACCTAACCTCTTCCGCCCGCTGCCGCTCCGCATCTATGGCGTGGCCCAACCGCTGCCACACGGAAGACCCTTCCGGTCCAGGGTCCTCCTGCCCTCCGGCCGATGCCTGCCCCTCTTATGTTGAAGGCCCCAAGCTATCGTGGCTCCCACCTACAGCCTTTTGCTGCTGCAGCTGCTGCTGTCCATGTGCCCTGTCCGATGGTGCCTGCACATCCTCCTCCAGCTGGGGTGCAGTCGTTGATGTGGCCACCCCTGCTGGACGTCCGACTCCCGACTGTGGCAGGGATCTGTTGTCCACCAGCATGGCCGCACGATCGGAGGCAGCTCCACAGGGCACCCAGGTGACACATGGGTGGGAAGATGGCATGGAGGAAAACTGGGGCATAGGGGGTTCCATGGAAGAGGGGGTCGGAACAAGGTCCGGGAAACGGAGGAATCCAGCCCTGGTGAGCTGTCCCAGTGGGTCAACGCAGTCAACGAGCCATGCAAGAAGACGTGCAGACTCATCATGAAAAGACTGCAGTTCAGCTCGCATGGCCCGTTGACGCAACGCCACCCCACCCTGGACAGGCTCAACCTGGTGCAGGATAGCCACATCCGCAGGGAGAGGAAGGCCAGGTGTTGTAAGCCAATCCCCTCCCTGAGAACGGGTCTGGAGGTAGGCATCCCCACTGGTGCAAGATGATGCAGTGACAGGAGCAGGGACAGGATTGCACACAGGCACCTCCGCGGCGGCCTGTGCTGCCTCCTGTCCCAGATCCTGCACTGCACCACTAGCACCAGTGGAATCCCCACCTCCAGACCCCTCCTCTGTCGCTTGCACGGCCTCCTCCTCCTCCAAACCCCCCACCAACCTGGATGACTCCGTGCCATCTTCCTCCGTTGGGCCCTTTGGGGTCCCAGCTGCCCCTTCTGCTGCCGAGGAGTCCAACTCCAACCTCCACCTCTTGGACCTCCCCTCGGCAGCTGCGGCCTGGGACACGGCACCGGACTCCTCACTCCTCGACGAGATCAGAACCTGGGAGGGGATCCGGGCCTTGCGTCTCCGGCTGGTGGTGCGACCCCAGCCGCTGTGCTCCACAGCACCTTCTCCGCCCTCTTCTTCAGTAGACGCTGCAGACAGGGAGAAAGAAAACACAGGCATCAGGGCACTGTCCAATGGACTCATACACATATGACAGTCATACATGAGTGGCATTGGTAAACCTCAGACATGGCATCACAATCCCCAACACACATGTCATTTCAACTTGCACACATGAGCCATACCACAGGCATATTGCAACAGCCAGCACCATCCATTCACATACAACAGCATGAGCAGCCAAAGGTCATCCACACATCACATGCAACATAGGGAGTACACTACACATGCACACACACCACCAATCTTGCATGCATCTGTACACCTCCGCCAACTGTCGCAGTGTTCCGATCGACATCCATGTCACACCTGACAATCATTCCTCCACATCCTGTGCCATGCAAGCCCACACACACAAGCACCATCCATGTGTCACACATGAGACCCCTCGCATGTGTCACCCTCACGGCCCTGTACACCCCCCCTACTTGCCACATAAAAATACATGTTCAACCTGCACACTCCTGGCACACCACACGCACAGCTTACAATCAGTATGCATGTACACTTACCGCTCGACTCCAGACAGGTCTGCCTCTCAAGGACCTGGACGTGGAGCGCTGGGGATATGCGTTCCAGGACCCTCATCTGATCTTCCGACAAGTGGCCCTGGCGCCCCTTAGCATCCGCTGCCTTCAGGAGGCGCCGGGCCTTGTTGAGGGTCCTGGACCTGAAGTCCTTCCAGGGCTTCCTAACACGTTCGTAGTCGCGGACTGCCACCTCCTCCGTGTTGATGGCAGTCACGATGTCCATCCAGATCCGAGTCCGTCCTTCCTTGTCGGCGCGCAACCTTCGGAAGAGGGCATCATACTGCCCCAGGACATGCTCCACCAGGACACCAACTTTGGTGGCAGTGAAGCTGGTGCCCCTCTGCCTCCTTGGCCGGGGGATGCCACTGGTGCCAGATGTTGCAGTGCCCGACATGGCAACCCCAGCGGCAGGAGTGGGTGGGCAACTGGGTCCTGGGGCTGGGCTGTGGGGCGATGGAAAAGCAGTCGGGAGTCTTCGGTTCCAGCAGGGGTGGTCACAGCAACAGCACCCCTGGCTGATGTGCAGACAGCAAATGGCAGGGCACGTGGGCAGCAGGCAGTCAGGCAGCAGCAGATGGCAGGTGGGAGCATGCTCAGGGCTCTGGGGGCAGTAATTCGGCCTTCTGGGCAGGAGCGTGGTCTTCCGTGTGTGAACGCATGGCCAGGTTGATACGGAGTGATTTTGCACGTGAAAATCCAGAACGTCTGCGTGCAATTCGAGGAAAGGCCCTTAGCGCGTAAGCGCGTCAGCACACGTCTGTACGTTCATTGGCCCAAAGGCCACCAGCGTATGCGGGTCTATGAAGTCACGTGCACGTTGAATATGGCACACGTTTGAAATGTAGCGTGTTAAAAAAGTGAAAGTGTCAAAGCGTGTAATTGGTGGAAATAGCGCGTACAAGCGGAAGTGACAAAGCGTGTAATTGGTGGAAATAGCGGGTACATGCGGAAGTGACAAAGCGTGTAATTGGTGGAAATAGCGCGTACACGCGGAAGTGACAAAGCGTGTAATTGGTGGAAATAGCGCGTACACGCGGAAGTGACAAAACTGTAATTGGTGGAAATGGCCCTAGCGCGTACACGCGGAAGTGACGCTGGACGTGTGGGCCTGCATAAAAGGTACGTGTAGAACACCATTTCCTTGTACATGCTTTTCGTGGAGAGCGAGTGGGTGAATTCTGTACTTCTTGTCGTTTCACACGCGATTTACTTCACAGCGTTTCAAGTTCGTACTCCCTGTTACCTCTGACAGCTTTTTCTCTTTTTTCTCTTTTTCTGGTTTTCCTGGGCCTGTTCTCTCAAACAGTGTTCCCTTCTACTGTTGTCCTGTCTCCTCAGACAGAGCACAAATCTTCTTTTGGCGGGGGTGTTGCCAACCAAACGCGCTTCTTTTTCACGCTCTTTTTCCTGGCAGACGGTGAGTCACGCACGTATCTAACACCTGTGCTTGCCCCGTGTGTAGCCTACCCCTTCAGAGGTCATTCTAGGCTGCGTGTGACACGCATACGTTCATTCTTGTGTTACTGGGTGCCACAACGTACTGCAGGTTTTTTTTTTCTGCACACGTGGTCTAGGAGGGGTTGCGTGCACGTCATCTCCCTTTTTTGGGCTTCCTGTGCGTTGCGTGACCCGTCATCTTTCCCCAGGGGTAACATTCAGCCTTGCTAGAGCACTAGGGTACAATTACCATCTGGTACCCAACCCCTTTGACCCCCAATTGCCCAGGACAATAGTTTACAGCCACTCCCATACACACATTAACATCAGTGCCATGGTTGGGAGGCGAGGAATCCGTAAGGGTGGCAAAGGTGGACGAGCCACAAGTGGTGGCCGTGGTGGATCCGGTAGGGGACGTGGTCATTACTTGCAGGGTGACCCTGTCCCCCCATGTGTGGAGGACCAGTCAAGGGCACCCATAATCCCCCCTCCAGTTGAGGCTGATGTGGCTGACACCATCCATGCTCAGCCCTTGTTGGACCAGCCCATTGTGGCACCAGACCTGGCTGACTCCATGGCTGACTTCCAGGTCAGCAGGCCTATGACACGTGCGCTGGTGCACGTTGATGTCATCAGGCCACGTGGATCAGGTGCAGCAAGGTCATCTGCTGCCCCAAGTAGGCAGGGTGGAGAGGCTGCAGGGGCAGCTGCGGCTCCATCCACCCCAGCTCTCACACACGCAGCCAGGACAGTGTCGGTCCTAGTCCATCCTGCTGACATTCCCCCTGACACCATTACACTTGAGCCAATGCCTGCATCAACTCCCATGCTGAGTGTGCAATCCCACACTCCTGATACAGAGTCCACCAGGGCTCCTGCCCCTAGTGTCCAGAGCGGCGCAGGACATTCAGGATCACCACCACCTTCCAAGCGGAAGAGGAAGAGTGCTCGTCCGGCACAGGCTCATGCCCCAGACACGGCTACACAGTCCGGACCGTCGAGGAAGCCCAGCTTCACGGATGCCGAACTGAATGCACTTGTCGAGTATGTGTCTGCACATGATAACGAGATGGGCATTGTTGCAGGATCCAAGACCACACCTGCACAACGCCAGGCACACTGGCAGACCGTTGCGGACATCGTAAGTGCCCTTGAAATTGTGAGGCGCACAGCCAATGATTGCTATAAGCGCTGGAATGACCTAAAGCGCAGGGCAAAGAATAAGCTGGCCTCAAGTCATGCCGCAACTCTAGTGACTGGAGGTGGGTCTTCAGTAGAAGACATGGAACTCACTCCACATGAGTCAGTCGCTGGGACCTATGTCACGGAGGAACAGATCCAAGGCGTGGGAGATCTGCCTGATTATGAGGCATTGTCCGGTGAGTGCACATGCATGTGTGTGTCATCCATGTGCATGGTGTGTGTGTGAGGGCTTCTGTTTGTGTGCCAGGTGAGGGTGTGTGCGCCTGAGTCGTTTGGGTCACCCATGTGCTTCATGCAATACATTCTGCGCAGCAGCATTTGGCCATAGCAGTATCCCTTCTGCCAACAGTAGATCTCTAGCCCAACAGCACGCCAGTTGCCCTTGAAGTGTCACCTTGCGACAACATTGTTGCTTATTTTTCTCTGTTCTTTCAGGCAGATTGTTTGCATTCCACCACTTTTACTAGGCATTTCTCAGTCCTCTAGTCACATGTCTGACATGGCTATGGTAAAGTGGAGTGACTTTGTTACCTGGATATCATTTGTACACACATGTCCCTGTGCAATCGGACCATTTTGGACTGGCAGCTCCAGGTGAAAAATCAGACCTGTTTAAATTAGAAAAGCTATTACATGAGGGAACTGGACTGAATGAATAAGTGCTGCCTCCTCTCCATCTTCACTCAATAGCAATGGTACATGCCATCTGTGTGATGGCATGTGTATTTCACCTGGCAATCACAGGCCAATGTGTGATGCCACTGCCAGGCAGCATGCAGAAAATGTGTTCATCTTCCATCTTGGTGTCATCAGTGTGTGCCATTTGCCTGCCCTTCATACGTAGTGAGGGTGCATGCATGAGAGGGTTTTAATCATGTGGGAGATGTGTCAATCAAGTACTGGTTCTGTTGCTTCTCAGCCCTCATTGTGTGCCATGGTGCTAATGCCTGTTTCCATTTGTTTGCTTTTATGTCTTTGCAGGGGAAGACGCACCTGATACTGCTGGGGTTGTGGAGATGGTGCAGACCCAGGAGGGGTCCGAGGGCCGACCGACTACCAGTGAGGGACGTGGTGTGGTGGTGGGTGAGAACCCACAACTGCTGCAGGTCGTGCTCTCAAGGGGTGTCTCTGGCTGCACCTCCCCCGAGCTGTACTCAGGTGTTGATTCGGATGATGAGACCTACGTGCCGTCGCAGGTGAGTGTTCCTGGGAGGGATTCTGTTCTGTCCCACCCACCTGCACCAGGGTCAGAACCCTCAATGGGGATGTCGGTTTTGGCAGCTACGCCTTTGGTGGTTACGGATGCAGGGTCACACTCCGCGACATCTGATCCTGTTCCTGGGCCAGCAGATCAGAGGGGGAATGCAGTCCTGCAGCCTCAGGCAATGCCGGCACAGCAAGGCGCAGTTCGCCTTGCCCCAGACAGGTGTGGTGCCCGCCGACGTGGTGGCCGTACGCCACCTGGCAATACCGCATGGGAGCAATCCATTTACGGTATGGCAACCCAACAGGCAGCATCATCAGAGATGATGGCTCAGGCCATGGATAGGGTGGCCACTTCCATTGTCCCCCCCGAAAGGCTGATGGAGCGACTACAGCAGGCAACCGACTCCATCTGCCAGTCACACAGGGAGGACATGTTGGCGTCCAACAGGGACAGGCGGGCGGCACTGGCAACTCTGCAGGAAGCCATCTCAATAGAGTCCCAGGGCCACAGGGAAGCCCTGAGGCTGGAGCTCCTTCACCTATTTTTAATGTGACTTTGAACAACATTTTTTTGGATTTGGATTTGTAGTTTTGATTTTTTTGGACGGACATGCAGCTTATCTTTTTTTCATTGCCATTGTAGTTTGTTTCATTTCATTTGCATTCAATTTTTTTTAATACAATTTTGTTTTCATACTTCACTGTGTGGTATCATCTCATTGGTTTCATGCATGTCATGTTGGGTGTTTTCCCATTCAATTGCAACCATTGTGTGTGACAGACATGGGTTCATTTGCTTTATGAACATTGGGGGTGTAACATGTAATTTCCATTTCCATGTGGGTGAATGGGTTACTTGGTAGGGCCTTTTGGCTGTGGAGGCTGACCATAACGCACATGATTGGGGATTGTGAGGACCTGGGTGCAGGGGGACATGAGTGGGGGCCTGGTGGGGGATGCCCATGGTGGCTGGGGGTGGGGGTGATAGGGGCCATGAGTGGGGGCCTGGTGGAGGGTGCCCCTGGATGCTGGGGGGTGGGGGTTCAGGGGGACATGAGTGGGGTCCTGGTGGGGGCCGCCCAAGGTGGCTGGGGGGTGGGGGTGGTGGGAGACATGAGTGGGGGCCTGGTGGAGGGTGCCCCTGGATGCTGGGGGGTGGGGGTGCAGGGGGACATGAGTGGGGGCCTGGTGGGGGCCGCCCATGGTGGCTGGGGGGTGGGGGTGGTGGGAGACATGAGTGGGGGCCTGGTGGAGGGTGCCCCTGGATGCTGGGGGTGGGGGTGGTGGGAGACATGAGTGGGGGCCTGGTGGGGGCTGCCCATGGTGGCTGGGGGGTGGGGGTGGTGGGAGACATGAGTGGGGGCCTGGTGGGGGCTGCCCATGGTGGCTGGGGGGTGGGGGTGGTGGGAGACATGAGTTGGACATGAGTGGGGGCCTGGTGGAGGCTGCCCCTGCACTGCTGGGGGGTGGGGGTGGTGGGAGACATGAGTGCGGGCCTGGTGGGGGCTGCCCATGGTGGCTGGGGGGGTGGGGGTGGTGGGAGACATGAGTTGGACATGAGTGGGGGCCTGGTGGAGGCTGTCCCTGCACTGCTGGGGGGTGGGGGTGGTGGGAGACATGAGTGGGGGCCTGGTGGGGGCTGCCCATGGTGGCTGGGGGGGTGGGGGTGGTGGGAGACATGGGTGGTGGCCTGGTGGTGCTGCCCCTGCACTGCTGGGGGGTGGGGGTGATAGGGGCCATGAGTGGGGGCCTGGTGGAGGGTGCCCCTGGATGCTGAGGGGTGGGGGTGGTGGTAGACATGGGTGGGGGCCTGGTGGAGGCTGCCCCTGCACTGCTGGGGGGTGGGGGTGGTGGTAGACATGAGTGGGGGCCTGGTGGGGGATGCCCATGGAGGCTGGGGGGTGGGGGTGGTGGGAGACATGAGTGGGGGCCTGGTGGGGACTGCCCATGGTGCCTGGGGAGGGTGGGGGTGGTGGGAGACATGAGTTGGACATGAGTGGGGGCCTGGTGGTGCTGCCCCTGCACTGCTGGGGGGTGGGGTGGTGGGAGACATGAGTGGGGGCCTGGTGGGGGATGCCCATGGTGGCTGGGGGGTGGGGGTGATAGGGGCCATAATTGAGGGCCTGGTGGAGGCTGCCCCTGCACTGCTGGGGGGTGGGGGTGGTGGGAGACATGAGTGGGAGCCTGGTGGGGGATGCCCATGGTGGCTGGGGGTGGGGGTGGTGGGAGACATGAGTGGGGGCCTGGTGGAGGGTGCCCCTGGATGCTGGGGGGTGGGGGTGGTGGGAGACATGAGTTGGACATGAGTGGGGGCCTGGTGGAGGCTGCCCATGGTGGCTGGGGGGTGGGGGTGGTGGGAGACATGGGTGGGGGCCTGGTGGAGGCTGCCCATGGTGGCTGGGGGGTGGGGTGGTGGGAGACATGGTGGGGGCCTGGTGGAGGCTGCCCCTGCACCGCTGGGGGGTGGGGTGGTGGGAGACATGAGTGGGGGCCTGGTGGAGGGTGCCCATGGATGCTGGGGGGTGGGGGTGGTGGGAGACATGAGTGGGGGCCTGGTGGGGGCTGCCCATGGTGGCTGGGGGGGTGGGGGTGCAGGGGGACATGAGTGGGGGCCTGGTGGGGGCTGCCCATGGTGGCTGGGGGGTGGGGGTGGTGGGAGACATGAGTGGGGGCCTGGTGGGGGATGCCCATGGTGGCTGGGGGTTGGGGGTGGTGGGAGACATGAGTGGGGGCCTGGTGGGGGCTGCCCATGGTGGCTGTGGGGTGGGGGTGGTGGGAGACATGAGTGGGGGCCTGGTGGAGGCTGCCCCTGCACTGCTGGGGGGTGGGGGTGATGGGAGACATGAGTGGGGGCCTGGTGGGGGCTGTCCATGGTGTCTGGGGGGGTGGAGGTGGTGGGAGACATGGGTTGGACATGAGTGGGGGCCTGGTGGTGCTGCCCCTGCACTGCTGGGGGGTGGGGGTGGTGGGAGACATGAGTGGGGGCCTGGTGGTGCTGCCCCTGCACTGCTGGGTGGTGGGGGTGGTGGGAGACATGAGTGGGGGCCTGGTGGTGCTGCCCCTGCACTGCTGGGGGATGGGGGTGGTGGGAGACATGAGTGGGGGCCTGGTGGGGGCTGCCCATGGTGGCTGGGGGGTGGGGGTGATGGGAGACATGGGTGGTGGCCTGGTGGAGGGTGCCCCACACTGCTGGGGGGGTGGGGGTGGTGGGAGACATGAGTGGGGGCCTGGTGGTGCTGCCCCTGCACTGCTGGCGGGGTGGGGGTGGTGGGAGACATGAGTGGGGGCCTGGTGGTGCTGCCCCTGCACTGCTGGGGGTGGGGGTGGTGGGAGACATGAGTGGGGGCCTGGTGGTGCTGCCCCTGCACTGCTGGGGGGTGGGGGTGATAGGGGCCATAAGTGGCGGCCTGGTGGAGGCTGCCCCTGCACTGCTGGGGGTGGGGGTGCTGGGTGACATGAGCAGATGTGCAGGGTAGTCCCCTGTGGTGTCGGCTGCCTGCAGGGGCCGTGGAGGGTGTACAGGGAATACCTGGGAGCACACAGCCAAATCGCGTGTAGAATTTCCCTCGTACCCCTGAAATACATGTACCCAGCCAAATCGCGTGTGTAAATTCCTGCGCACGTACCCGGCCAAATCGCGTGTGGAACTTCCTGCGCACCCCTGAAATCCATGTACCCTGCCAAATCGCGTGTGGGACTTCCCGTGCACCCCTGAGATCCACGTACCCAGCCAAGTCGTGTGTGTAAATTCCCACGCACGTACCCTGCCAAATCGTGTGTGAGACTTCCCGTGCACCCCTGAGACCCACGTACCCAGCCAAATTGCGTGTGTAAATTCCCGCGCACGTACCTGGCCAAATCGCGTGTGGAACTTCCCGCGCACCCCTGAAATCCACGTACCCTGCCAAATCATGTGTGAGACTTCCCGCGCACCCCTGAGATCCACGTACCCAGCCAAATCGCGTGTGTGAATTCCCGCCCACGTTCCCGGCCAAATCGCACGTGGACCTTCCCGCGCACCCCTGAAATACACGTACCCGGCCAAATCGCGTGTGAGACTTCCCGCACACCCCTGAGATCCACATACCCAGCCAAGTCGCGTGTGTGAATACCCGCGCACGTACCCGGCCAAATCGCGTGTGGAACTTCCCGCGCACCCCTGAAATCCACGTACCCTGCCAAATCGCGTGTGGGACTTCCCGCGCACCCCTGAGATCCACGTACCCAGCCAAATCGCGTGTGGGACTTCCCGCGCACCCCTGAGATCCACGTACCCAGCCAAATCGTGTGTGAAAGTTCCCGCGCACCCCAGAATACACGCACACGTTATTTTTCAGTCAGCGCGTGTCCGTGTTTGTGGGTACCCCTTTGCACGTCATTTGTCCTGGAGGGCCACAGTATAGGACATTCATCATGGCTGTATATAGGTGCTATTTGTTGGCGCACCTTTTGGCGCACATTTATTACAGGCGCTGAGACGCTACCGCCTGCTTTCTTGTGGCGGTCGTGTTTGTGCCTGTGCGCTGGTTTGACCGTGCTCTTTTTTGCCCTATTCGATTCCATGAATACGTGTTGTAGGTGAGCGTGTGGGCGTTCCGCGCACTTGCACCCTGTACTTCCCCCGTGACGCCCACATTTTGGCAAGTTGTTCCCCATTCCGAGTGTTACGCCCCTTGTTACGCCTACTTTTGTTGTGTGCGCCGCGCTATGTGCGATTTTCGCTGTGGCCTGTGCGATTTTCGCTGTGACCTGGCGCACGCCGTTAGATGGCCTGTGCGCCAACGTTGCCCGCGCACTTTTTTAGCGCACATACGACGGTTTTCTCGCACACGGCCTTCCATGAATCGATGTGCGCTGCTTTTCGTGCGATTTTCGCACTTGCACTGCGATTTTCGCTATTCCACTGCGAATCGCACGTTTTTGGCCACTTGCGCCGCGCTAATTATTCCATGAATCGGCCTGAAAATGATTCTGTCATCCAGGCTTCCAGCCCAGGAAGTACTGCTCAGTCAACATTTTTAAAAAGGGATCCTGGCAGGGATATGGGCCTGTTGGAGCATGCTAGGTCTCTCCCCCCTTTCTTATATATTGGCTAGATCAGGGAATAGGCCCATGAAGAAGGCACTTCACCTCCGCAATAATGGCACTGAAACCCAAGCCAACATAGGGTCCCACAAATGAGTGCCATATAGAAAATTGTCTGGCCTTCTATTGCTCGAATGACTTCCTCTTCTATAAAGGGAGGCATACTGATCACGACCCCAGACGAGTATGGGCAGGGGCAGATTCAATATAAGGGCCAGCTCAGTAGTGCGTGCCATTATTTCTGCACTACAAAGACCATTAAAACGTGCTACCCAGGACCGGTGTCTAAACCCTGGGACTTATACATATAGAGTGAAAAATCATTCACAATTTCCCAGACTACCAAATCCTTCCAAGCCGCCCTCCTTCATCACAGCTTTTCTAGGTGCTTGATCATTTTTACAGTGTGCCCTGGCCACAATAATGTAACTTCTGGAATGAGCAGGATTCTTAAGAGTGGTTATTAACCTAGATTTTGCCTTTGTGCATGGCGAATTAAACCAGCACACCCGATTGCTCATTCTCCCTTTATGATTAATAATAGTAGATGCATTAAAGACCTTGAATATTATAGACATAAATTGAGCCAAATCCTCAGTGAAATCGCCCCTCGCCTCTGAAGAGTATTGATATATAGTAGTGTTTCGCGCCTTGAAACACTTGTATGTAGGCGCGTTATAAATGCCATATCATATCATATCATATCTCATGCTAATTCATTAGTATTAGTTCCTTCATCATATTCCCTTGGTCCGATGAAGGCCAATTCAGCAGTCTCTTACGACGATCCCCTGAGGCCGCTCCCAGGCCTGATTTGGAATTGGGCGGTGTCTCTTTGGTGCCGCCAACATGAGGACGATAGGAAAGTGATCGCTAACTATATCCTCAACCACACGGAAATCCACCACCTGACTCCGGATTTACACAGGGAAACAAAAATAGTCAATGACAGAGCTGCCCCAGGCTGAAGAGTAAGTCACTTTACTAGGTACGTCATTGGGGAATCGGCCATTAACTGTATGCATTCTAGAATCATGCAAATTCTGCAGTAAGCAAATCCACAACTATATAGTCTTCGGTATCATTAAAACAAAAAGCAGGACTCATCCCATAACATCTTCACATTAAAATCCCCCCCTAATATTAAAACCAAATCCTGGCAAGCTACAAGCTGCCATAGATAACAACACATCCATCGCATCGGCCAAACATGCTAAACAACCATTCACAAATTAAGGGCGGGGCTGTTGTAAAATTTCACCACCAGCGGCCTGCACTCTCTTTAGCCTGACCACTTGGAAGAAGGAGTTTGAAATATCAAAAGTGACAAGCTCACTACTATGAGTAGACCAGTAATTCTCTATTTAGACTCAGAAAATGCTGAAAGGATGTCTACAATGAGTGGTTTGTTGATATTGTTTCTACTTCAATTAAAAAGGTTTACAACAAAAATGTGTAGAGGTAAGACTGTGCAAGGCAGTAATATCCAATCAATGCCATACTGGTCCCTCTTAGTAACAGAGGAACATTAATATAAACCATGCGTTCTGATATTAGGAATTCATAAATCACACTTTATATTTTATAATATATAAATGAAGCACTGGAACAAATTCCTTAAGGACAGTCATGACTAGAAGGCATGTTCTGAGAGCATTTTGATGTCAAGGAAAATTGCCATTTCTTTTTTTTGTAACATCTGGAGTAGTGAGCTGCAGTTGTGGGGCCCAAGGGGGTGACATTACGGATATGGAACTCAGTGACATTCTGTTGAAGTGTCTGATTGAGTAAGGCTTGTGACTGCAGGGTGTGATTGGAGTGGACGTGATACAACGAGATAGAGTTGGCCAGGTAGAGGCAACAGGACAGATTCCAAGAACGTTCTTAAATACTAGGAGGGGGCGTGTAAAGAAAGACAAGCCCCCCACAGAGATTCAGATGCATGAATCTGGTGGAGGGTGTAAATGAGACACAAAGGAGGTTGCAGAAAATGTGAATGGCAAAGACTAAAATTGCATTGAGGGGGAAGCAGGAAAGAGAAAGACCCATGAGGAGGCCATAGCCGTAGACACAACAGCAAAGGCCCAGAGTGTAGATGACTGGTTTAGTAGAGTGGTAAGTGAGGTGAGTACACATCTTGAGGATATACAGCGTATTTAAGTTGGCTGCTACGGAAAAGAAGCTAATGAATTGCTGGAGATTTCAATGGACATCAAAGACAAGCCCAAGTTTGGGAACTACTAAGAGCTGCGGTGAGGAGATCAGTGAGAAAGGATAGAGTGAGAGGAAGAAGGGGAGGCATTTCAACCAGTCAGGTAGATGACTTCCGTCCTGGAAGAGCTCACAATGGGTCACCTAATACATCAAGTGACGGATGGCAGAGAGACAGTTCTACATGTTATGTTATGGTACAGGGATTTCTGTTTCACAGCACTGCCATGTGCGTGGTCTCCAGTCCTTTTGCTGGATCTGATGAGTGTGGGGTGAGAGGGAAAAGGCAAGAAAGCTTTTGAGTGGTCTTGATGCAAGCTGACGAGAAGTACTCTGAGCCCAGTCTGGGGGAGAATTTCTCGGGGTTCTATGTAAGGTGCTCAGTGACATTTGTGTTCAGACAGGAGAACATATGTGCTGTAGTGTAAGGCTGCTTTGCCTGGGCTCTTGTATGGAGCTTGTTGTTGTATAGGTGCAGTGTTTTTTGTTCGGAGTCTTTTGGGAGGTGTATGAGTCACCTAGTTATTCCACCTGTAGTGTGTTGCATGCCGAAGTGGAAATGTGAGTAGGTAGGTGCAGCATAATTTTCCATAAGACATCACAACGAGGAATATTTTAATTGCCCATTTTGTATAGATGTACGAATGCACATACCACTGAAGGGTGAATCATAGCTGAAGCCACATCATAGGATGAATAATATTGTGCTGCAGGAAGTCAGAATCGCGGGTTGTTATGCTGGAGCTCCATCGGTGCTCATAAATCGGCAATCTGGACAGAGTCACAGTTTAGGGCAAATGCTGGGGAACATCTGGTACTTCATGGTGCCTTCAAAGGTTAAGCATTGAAAGGACCGGTTTTGAATTCTTTTCTTGAAGGTGAAGTGATTCTGTCTGGATTGTTTAGACTCCCTCTGGCAGCCATCTTGTCTGGTGCAGCACCTGGCCTGTAGCACACATTCTTTCTGGAATGTTGAAAGAGAAGTAGCTAAGCCTTTGAAACATTTGCACACTTGTCATTGAGTGAATGGGCATTTGGGATATTTTTTGAAGGCACATTTAATCTGGTTGCTACAGAGCATATACTTAAGATATTGTAGGCAAACATATACCAAATGCTAGTTAACAAGATGATAGCAAACGCAAGGAAATTTGACAGGTTAACTGACAGGTATGTGAGTATTCGGATCCAGAAGAAAAAAAGAGGACTGTAATAAACCAAAGTGAGAAAGGCCAATGATCCACACTTATATTTGAAAATAATTCTGCAAATGATAGACAATCCCAGCTGCATGGCACTGAAGCCTCTACACGCCTAAAGGAGGCGGTACCTCAAGCACTAGGTTGGTATGGCAAGGTTGTGTACACATACAGCACAATCAAACTTACAGGGAAGACCACAAGGCACCTGTAGTGTGTGTTATTTTTAGCAGAATAATGCCTATGGGCTGTACATGCCTTGAATTAATTGAGTGGTATGTGACGTCCCTAATCCCAGAGAACACCTAGCTATTTATAGAGCATTGGTCCCATAACAAACGCAACATATAACAAAATAACAGATATGAGTATTTTTTTTGTCACCAGTATTTCTTTGGTCAGGTGGCTTTTTGAATGTCTTCTCCTACTCTTTACAACTTTACACGATGGATTTTCCTTGCATGTAACAATAAAGTCTTGGGATTCAAACAAAAACTCTAGGCAAGACTGTGGGTTTAGTACACCTCGTGCTTATATTGCTTCCTGGGGAGATGTATTCCCTCCTGAGTCTACCATAGTGTGTGTGGGGGTTTATGTCCCCCACATTACCTTAGCTCCTCAGTCTATACATTTAGTTGCTCTGCCGCTTGCACTCTTACTCCTCAACCCTTCTTTGAACCACCTCCTGAAAATATTCCTTCTCCTCAACTTTCTTTCTAACCTCCTCATTAATATACGCCTTAACAAACTTCTCATCCTCTCCTCTGTTTGTGCCTCCAACCCTTTTCTGAACACACCCTTCCTTTTCTCTTCTGTTATTATCGTCTAAATATTATGCTGCACAGCTTTGAAACTGAGCATCTTCTCTGAACCTCTTGCTTGTTCAGAGAAGCCACCTCTAGGCCACCTCTCTCCAGCCTCCTTCCTCCTGCTCTGACACAATTTCCTTCTTTTGCCAGCTATTGCCAAAGCTCCTCCTTCACCTCCCAACTCCCATTCAGCACCTTACCAGCTCTTCACTCCGGAACTGCCTCTCACTGATGTTCTAGCCCCAATATAGCGCGTGCACTGTTTGGATTCACTCTTATTGGCTAAATGAGGTCAGGTGGTCGATGCAAGCATGTTTAATCATTGCAATGCCCATTAGGAAGTCTTCAAATATATCAGTCAATACAATTGTCACAGGTTAGAATGCTTTTTCCAAGGAAGGTGTTGCTGCAGCTGCTCTCCCTCTATGTTGCTGAGGAATTCCCCGCCCCAGCTCCGCATGAAGTTCATTTTGACTCTCTCTTGTTTTCACCAGATCAATATATGTGGGTTGCAAAATCCCTTTAGATTGGGAACAGTTTGGAAACAGTTCTTTCTGAATGTCTGGTTGCTATGCATAATACATCGGAGACCATTTCTTAGGTGACTGCTAAACGGAAAACAGTAAAATACTTGCAATATATGAGTCATTACCAATTTGGACAAAGTTTAGTTTAGTTGTGATAATAGCACTGAGCAGAAAACAACTTCTTCTTTTGCTCACACCAGTGTCCCTGCAGATGATTAGGTTGGTAAAGTAGCTTGTTAGTATGGCTTTTATGGCCCCCCAGACCGAGCCCACACACACTTCAGCGGGTCCAGTGTGCAACACTACACCATTGATACCCATACTCTTAGACAAGCAACATACCTCCTCCAGTCTGCACAAACCCCTGAAACTACTTCAGATGTACCTCATTGGTAAATAGTAGTGCATAAATGTGTTCCCCCATCCTGTCAAGAAAGTGTCTTGGAAGTGTTTGACTGTGGCCCGATATGCTGCTCGATGCAGACTTTGCCATAAAGTTGCTCACAGATCTCTTGCCCTGCTAATGTGTAGAGAACTCTGGATTTGGTCACATCAAGGCGACCGTGTTAGTAAATTACCAGCTGACAGTTGTCTCTCGCAAAGCAGTACTGGAATTGTAGCAAGAGCTTATTGGTGTGGATGTTGACCACAGTAGACCGGTGGCCAAAAGGTCGACATTACTATAAACATCTGACCAGTGGTCAGAGCATTGACTATGTGGCTGTCACTGGACACTTGGTGGTCTATCCGTCCTCCAATAGCCAAGAGGGATCTCGGAGTTATTCAAGGCCCAGGAGGTGTCTGTAGTCCCGCACCAGGCAACATTACTCATGGATTAGATGCAGGGAATAAGCAAAAGAGGAATTTGCATCTGGAAGGAGGTGGGAGAACAGTGGCTAAGGCCTTCACCTTGTGGTCACGTGCTTTATTAGAAATGTGAACCTGTAAACAAAATATTTGCTGTGGCCCATAAGAAAACCTAGGTTTTACATGCCAAAACGTCAGTGCATCAACTTTAGGTGTGTCACTAATTGTCCAGCACAACCTGAAGATTTCAGTGGCCACCTGTTGGAACTCGACTTTGCACATGCTGGAGAATCTATGGGAGCAGTAGATTGCACCCACAGATTACCGAAATGCTCAAAGAAGAGCTCTTATTTGGGCATCTTTAACATTGTGTCATTGGTAGCTACTGTCTAATGTCTGCTCTGCATTATGGTCACTCAAGGAAGCAACCAAGTGGTTTAGCTTTAAAAATGTACTTTTGAAGGAAGTTCTCAGTCTGCTCTACTTGTCTTCACCCTACCTGATCTACATAAAGAATAGCTCAGAGCATCCTTAGGCTCTATATTAAAGACAGGTATATGGTGGGAATGGTCCAATTACTGTAGAGGAGCAGCCAACTGCCCCTGCAGGAAGTCCCACCCCTACTACCTGTATGCTGGCAGCCTGAAATTGTGCTATGCTTGACACCAGCAGTTGTGACTATTCCATGTTGAGTCTTTGAGAAAAGGTATCCACAAGAAAATCCTATCAGATATATGCCCGAAGAGATGATAATCTCGTGGAGGAGATCCCTGAAGGAATATGAAAGAGAGACAAAGAGAAGTTGGTGACACTCACAAGAAATGGGCATGACGCACAGAGGAGATGGTTGAAGAAGAGAATGTATGGACCTAATAGAAACTGATGATGAAGTAAAGAACCGAGTAAACTTTCATGTGAAAAACGTAGATTGCACATGTGAAGAACACTGTAGAAAACGCAAACCATTTAATAACTGTACAGATGCAGCCAAGCAAGCAGATCAAGTGATCATAGAAGCTAGCTATACGTAGTGAATAGAATCCAGGCAGAGACACCATTATATAGAAGCTGGACATTGGTGTCACAATTTTAGTAAGTTCAAACCCATGAAGAGAAGGGCTGAAAGCTGTGTCGCAGCACATAATTAGCTGGGAGCATGGACGAATCGAGAAGGGCTGTCTGGACTGAAGGCAGTTAAGACAAGTTATATATTCTTCAAGGCAGAGAATGTGAGAAGGTGAATCCTTCCTTTTTAAGGTGCAAAGAAAGAACAGCATGAGTGCCAAGTTTTATTAATTCAAGAAAATTAAATGCTGCAAAATGGGCCAAATTGCGATCTCCTGTCACGTGAGCCCAGGATGAAAATAGAGTGTGTCACGCAGTTCCAGAACTATGATCAGCATGTGCTCACACTCCCGTATATTCCCAGAGAAGAGAATACATTGCATGGCCAAGTTCAAAGACAATCTTCATGGCAGAAGGCATAGGTGATGAGAGATGTTGGGCTAATTGGGTGGGAGGTACAGTCCAGTCCACCTCCTGACACCTGAGGTATGAGCTTATATGCTGCTAGTGAGCCAAATGTTCCAGAAGGGGACGAGTGTGCCAACCAGTTGTAGAGGGCCATATAATTAAGGGCCTTAAAGATTGAGAGCCAATGCTGTGCATGTGTTGTCCACATGACTGTAAAGACCCAATCACAACCCAACCCCTTATAGAAAGTATGTTTAGAAGTTCCCCTTGAGCCAGCCACAACTGCCCATAGGTATTTCTTATTTGCCACGTAGTATGACGTGACACTTGATGAGCTTTTACTATAAAAGTGTTTTCTTATGAAACGCTTAGAGAGAACGCTGTGCCATGTCCGTCGATGTCCATTGTAACTCCCTGTATTAGACAATTGATAATAAAACAGTAAAAGGACTTTGCCATCTTCCTGAGTTGGTTTGATTATGTGGTGGAAAGAGTTACTCTGAAATAGGGACGTCTCTATAGGGGCAAACGGGGCACCTGCCCCGGGCCCCCCATCCTGGTGGTCCTGGAGGGGGCCCCCGGCCCCCAGTGCTGAACACGTTGTGTTTTTTTAAATTTTATTTATGTGAGTGTGCGTGCAGGCTGCACTGCAGTGCATCCCCGGCCCCTGAATCAACATTGGGAATCGAAACCATGGCTTCACAGATCACAGAAGTGTCAAGATTCAGGAACAGGGCACCTGTTCCTGAATCTTGACACTTCTGTCATCATACACCTGGTATGGTTGCAATAAGAAAGGTACACGCTGATGTGTGCAATTGCTGCCAGCATTTTGCCAATGCAGCCTCGTGTCGAGTAAAAGCAGAGCTTGAGGGTTCTGTAATACGCACCCGCCATATGAGCAGAGTCGCCTGAAACCATTTCGGCTGAAGCTCTGCAGCGAGAGAAACTGGAAGCTGAAGAAAAGTAACCAAGTGTGCGGCTACTGCACCCTTCACACAATGTTATCAGCATGAGGACTCAGGCTGCTTTCCCGTGAGAATGTTTAGGGAGCGCTTCTTCACTGACCTCGTCTGCTTCAAAGCACAGAGATATGATACTTTAAGCAGGCGCTCCCCTCTACAGCTGTGAGCTCATCTATCCGCTAACGAAGCCCGCGACCTTCACGCGGAAGGAAGCTCAAATGCACGCATTCAAATCTGGAACGTTGAATTTGCGCCCCCGCGCTCACTGACGCCATGGAATCTTCTGGCAGGCCGTGTATTTTCCACAATACGATCTAAAACCTATAAAAGAGTGTTGGGATGTACTAGGAATGCTCAGCTCCGAATCTCTCAGACCCGCAGCGCCGGTGCTAGTGATTAAAGGGTTTCTAACATGACGTGCGCAGCACTAGAACTCTCTAGAATGTCCTCATAAACTTGCCTTCTCGCCCTGACCTAGTCGCTAGTGCAACAGGCAGTTCAGTGTGACATGATAAAGGGGATGGCATGTAATGGTCCCTCCAATAGCACGTTCGGACCATAACTATGGTGAAAAGCGCTATAAAAATGAATGAATAAATGCTAGTTAATTTCTCATTGGGTGGACATATCTCCAGTCTAGGGCTCATCTCCCACATGGGGGCAGCCGGCACAACAAAAGATCGAATGCCAACAGGGCAAACTCAACCGGTCATCCAGCCTCCAGGGACATTAAGACTGAATGCCCATATCTTCTCCATCTCTGTTAAAGCTCCCCTAGAGGTCATCACTGCGGCACTATATGGGGTGGAGTTACGGGGGTTTGCTCCTTGACTCAAGCAAGATTGTGATGGGGAAGTCTTCTTGAGATGCCTTCTGAGCTTAGGTTCAGGGACCCCAGTTCCTCCTTGAAGACGGAGCTGGGGATCCCGTTGGGGTCCGAGGAGGACCTTCTGGAACCCTTTTGGATTAGATTAGACAGTGACTTGAGCCTAGTAATTCAGTTTGAGCAGCTCGAACTGTTCAGGGTGCTCAGTCACTCGCTTGGATGAGCATATTAGTGTCTGGAGTTAGTGTCTGGATGTGGACCACTTGTAGGGTCGCCCAGAGAGAAGGACTCATTGGAAAGAGGCTTTTTGGCACCACTGCAGGGATCAGTCGAGTAGCACATCACCCAGAAGCAGCTTCAGGGAACTGGCTTATTTTGGCCCTGGGTGTCATTCCACGCTGCTATCCTCTTAGCAACTATTACATTGCATTTGAGTGAAGACAGCTGTGACCACCTGAGCAGCAAAACCATAGCCCAATGTTTTTTCTTCGGCCCAATGTATGTGCCACTACAGTGACGTGTGTCTTGTGAGATCACATCTATGTTGTCCCTTTCAGCTATCTCCACAGTTTTTATACATACCTTTATGTGTTTTTAATATTTTCTCTATTTTGTATATGTTGTGTTGATTGTAATTGTAACGCTGTGATATAAACAATACATTATTATTAGTATTACTGCTGCTGTTGCTACTTGTCCGGTATATATTCACCATGTGTATATTTCAGCCTCGCATGTCCATCTAATGTTATTGAGTCCTATGAATTGTATAGTGGTAATTGGGTTGCCTGGGAATTCGGACTTCACTCTGAACGCTGCAGAATTGCTTTGGCAGACTGGTGACCAGTACTGTAACTTATTGAGTGACCTACATAATCGATATCACAATGCAATTATGATTTGGCAGCTGTTCATTAACCTCTGAAAACCTAGAAGGGCTGGGGCAGAAAGGGTCTCCTAACATGGGCTAGACTCTGCTTCGGCAATGCATTGCATACGATGTTGCACTTATTTATTTGCATTTTTAAAAAGCCCCGGGGCATCGAGGCGCTGTTCCCTGAATATGTCTTAATTGCGTATTCATAACACGCTTAGTACCCAGAGATTTCTAAGTGCCGACCCTGGGATCGAACCTGTGTTGCTTCGTGTAGTCTTGTTTCCAAGGCGAGCTTGGTGACCCTAAGCTATCCTCCTTTCATCTGTGATGGCAGCATTTATAGCTATACCTTCTATATGCCGTTGTATGTGGCATAGTAGATCAGTGCAGGGCATGTGAGGCTTCACTGAACATATGATGGAGTCCTTGGACATGTGAACCTTTTCCTGTACCTGGCAAATGGGGCTTTACAAGACCTTAGATTCAGCTCTCCCCCATCTGATGCCACACTTGGCATATTCCGGCAGCACCTAGACATGTGAGGTTGCACATATTCTGGCAAAAGGAGGTAGTACTCAGGTATTTGAGTCTGCAGTTTTATTTATGTATTTATGTATTTATTTAATGTATTTATATATTTGCAGTTGGCATTCAGCAACTCTAATATATGTGAGGCTGCACCTGTAGAGCGTACCTGAGACTTTATTTGGTATAGATGTCAGTACTTGAGCCTTTCAGATTGTGTCCCAGGGCAATAGCAAAGTACACGCCAGTTGGCATGCTCAAAGCATCTCACTCAAGCACCAAATATTCAGCAAGCCGGTGGTTTATTTTTTATTTTATAACATTATCAAAGAGGAGGTGGGACTTTATTATTCTACACTGTACACGTTACTCAGGAGTTTGCACAGGCGCGTCATGTCGTGTCTTATTTAGTTCTTGTGGAAATTATGGGGAAATGAAAGTGTGAATTGTCATTCTTATGTTAACAGTGTAGCTACTGGCCTGCTGCTGCACACACGCAAACACACCAATGCATGCGTGTGCTAATGTGTTGTAACCGTTAAGCAAAACTATGTGCGTTCAGTGCGTGGCTATGCAGGCTTTGGAAAGTCGTGCCTCTGTGGGCGATGCCCCTTGGAGCTTATAGGACGCTGCACATTAAATGGTGCCGTTTCTTTCATCACTTTATTTGGAGTACGTTCCCGCTTCTAGCATGTGCCTTGTTGGGTGTTCTGACCCACGTTTGGCCTATTATGCTACAACATTTGGTGCTGTGGGCTTAGGAAATCCAAGATGGCCGAAAAAGCCCACATGTGCGCCAGAATCTATGAAAACCGCGCAGTTTGTGCGCACCCCAAAATGGTCGCCCGACTTGCCACCCCCCGGTGCGGGTGTGCTGGGTCAGAAGAGCCATGAGTGAAATGGGGTGCCAAAGAGAAAAACAGCAGTGCCTGTTCGCTAGAAAGCACTTTAAAAATCACCCTTTGTTTCTCTGAAGGCAAGCTCAGAATTCCCATTTCAAACATTGCAGAATATCCAACAATCTCACTGAACACCAGCAGACATTTGACAGAATAAAGTCTTGTGGGCATACAAAATCTGGAAAGAGGATGAGCCTAAAATAATGTTCATACCAAAACTGGCTGAGCTGTGGATTTCAGCAGTTTAAGTAAATTTGGACTGAAAGACACTAAAAATCTAAATGTTTAAAAGAAATGAGTGACCTACTTTTGAGTGTCACATAGGTTGCAATTGTTTAAATGTTATAGTTTTAAACTTAGAATCAGCATTCTAGCTGCATGTGTAAAAATTGGAAGTTTGATTTGGACAGGAAAACTGGCAGCCAAAGAGGCATTTAGCTGAGGCCTGGCTTAAAAAGAGAGGGAATTTTGCCCACCAGCTACCCCCGACAGGAGTTGAGACTTGCACAACAGCTGTGTTCCCAGGCCTAGCTGCCTTTTGCTGTTCCCACCAAAAGGGATATGACACTTCTCTGATTGAATTACCTGGGCTTTGCAGGAAATTGAACAAAGCCCTGTCCTGACTCAGGCAAATGTTTTATTGGGGGGGTCGTGAAAATGGCTTCCTCCTGGAAGGAAAGGGGAGGAGCACTCCCTGTGAGAGCAAGCTGGCTTGGCAGAACTGGAAACACCAGAAATTCAACCTTGTGCTGGGGGAAACCACACCCCTTTGGGGCCAGAACATAAATCTAAAAAGATGGATCATTCATAGAGTGGACTTGTGAAAATTTTATAAGTGATATCATTATTCTTGTGATTTTTCTGTGCACATTTGAAGACGTGTTAGGACCCGGTGGTATGTTCAGGGGGGTTTTTAGCGGAAAAGAGGATATTACTCTAAATGTATGTATGTTAAAAATCTGACACTCCACCACCTAATGCCCACATGCTTTGCGAACATTTGTGTAAATGCGGGGACAAATCCAATATTGGTAACCTGACCAAAAAGTGAAATATGTTGCCATTTTTGAACCCAAGCTCCTAGAAACGACAGAATTGTAAATGCATGATGTGTGTATGCAATGCCAAACAACTGTCTATCGGGGAAGTATGTATTTGGATCAGATATAGATTGTGTGTAAAGTTGACAGGGGTGGGTTCTCTGTATTATAAACAGACCTCATCATGATGACACTTCATTTCATTCCCCCAATCAAGGGGAAGAGGAGGAAGTGGCCAATGACAAGTGGAGAGGGGTAGGGCCTAGAAAGCTAGCCTCTCCACCCACTTTCAAAACACATAAAAGCAGACAGTCAGGACAGATAGAGACATTCTATTCCATCTGCTGTGGGACGCTCTACCGGGAAAATCCATACTTTACCTCCATCAACCTCCAGAGAGCGAACACAGAGACTTCAATCTATCCACCTTCAGAGACCAAGACTTTACTTCAGAATTTGTAGCAGAGAGGTCAACTACAAGCTAAATCCCTCTTTAGCAGGCCTCAAATCATTGCAACTATTCACAGCCAGGCGAGCTGTTTGAATTCTTTGCAAGAACTCTTGCCATTTGCCAGAAAGCAGTGTTGTATCCAGAGAGAGACCAGCTGAACCGGAGACCGCTGTATCCGGACCCACAGACCTGATCAGAACCAGAGACCCAGAGCAGACCAGCAGAGTAGAGCTGACCCAGACGCTGTGTGCAGAGACCGTCCGTGGCGAGTGAAGAAAACCCGCTGACCAGATCGTGACGAGGCCCAGTCCTTCTAAAAATTAGGAGTGAGTATCTGCCAAAACTGTGCAGAACCCAATCTCTTAGTTAAAATAATCTAATGGAAGCTATTTTAACTTGAGTAGAACTGTCTCCTAGAGATCCTGTCACCTGTCATTCTTAAGCTGCGAGCTGTCATATGTAATTCCAAAGTTGTACGCTGTCACTTGTCATTTTGAGTTGTTTTAAATCCGAAAATCTACCTTTACTAAATCGTTCATACCTCCGGAACCGTTTGGTTTAGGAACGAAATTTAACTTTCATCTGGAAGCTGAGATCCTAGGCTGTCCTAGGACCCCAAAACGACAGTGCTACTCCTTGTAGTTCCTCTGTAATCGCACCCGGCGCACTCGGAAAAATCTGCCGCGATTTGACATTTTGCCGCGAATTGAATGGTTAGCTCACGTGTAAAAATCTGCAGCTGCTTGCCTTCCGTTGCAAAAATTCGTTTGCAACCTGACAACCATTCATAGAGCATTGCTAAAGTGATCCTGAACTCATTAAAAGTATCTATCACTCACCCTGAACATTTAGAGGGAATTAAAAGCATTTTAGCATATTTTTCACTCCCTTGCAAACCACATTCAAAGCATTTTGGGCCTATGTTTAAAACTCCGACCTGTTTTCCTCTAAGCTTGCTGGGGGGGGAACTGAATTTCGTATTGTATTGATTGCATTCCTGAGAACTGTGTGCTCTCCTTTCCATCTCCTTATATTACATAAAGGGGGAGTGAATTTTCAAAGAAAAGTGATTACATTGTCTTTTAGTGAAATCCTATCAAGTCGATTTCTGTGCTGCATTCTTTTTCATCTGTGCAATTCATTGAAACCATAAAGCATTCTCTGATACTTTATTCCCCTGTTCCTAGTCATAAGTCACGAGAACTGTGCTATTGTAGGATTGCTTATTGCTGATTACTGCTCATATGCCTAAGTGTGCTATCAATTATTAATGTATTATCAAAATGTGATATATCTATAAATTGTTAATTTCTCAAATAAATCTTTTAAATTTGCAAAACAAACCTACTTCTTGACTCAGTGGGGTCAGGGGGATTCTAAGAGAGGAGTGTTATACAGGGGTAGTCATCCAGAACTCATGAACTGGGCATAAAGATATATCAATAAGGGTTTTCATTCAGTATTCTAGACTAGGCGTTGACTTAGCTGTAGTGTTGAATTGAATCCTCTTACAAATTGGGAGCTCGAGCCAGACGTTTGGGTTAGATCTATCACTTGTGCAGATTAATACAGTGTGCCAGCTGACCAGATACACATATCCGGACGGATCACCACGCTGTGTTACGCTGTAAAGCACTCCTCAAAGGAACGCTCTAAGGAAAAGGTCTGTTTTGCAAAAATAAAATACAAACTTCTGTAAGTCAGGACAGAGACCAATCTCTAGAATGACGACCTTAGTAGACATGAAAAAAGCCAGAGAGCACTTCTTACATAAGTTATTTGTGAGAGGTGAGTGGACTCACCAGGACCGCATGGTCTGGTTGCAGGCCATCACGCAACAGGTCACTGAAACAGGGTCAGATACATGGAGAGATCAGGGTCCCTTACATGTGGCCCTGAGTGAACTATACATGGCTCCTAAAGCTAAGGATGAGCAAGACAAGATGGTTAGGATAGCGGCATACCTGTACCTATATATGGGAGCCATGCAGCACAAATGTGCTGAAGGCCAAGATCTGGCGAGTAGGCAACTGCTGGCATTACAGAAGGCCCAATCTGATCTGGACTCTTCTGAGCAGAGGCTGCACAGAAGCCAGGAGTCCGAAAATGAGAGTAGACAGCACATCATTAAAATAAAGAAGGATATGGACATCCTGCAACAGGAAAAGGCTGACCAGGATACCAGAATTCTGGCTTTGCAGAAGGAACGCCAAGACAGTTTGGACTCCCTACTGCAGAGCCAGAAAAAGCTGGAGCAACAGATCAATTTTAACAGGGCATGCACAGAGCAGGTAGCCACCCTGCAAATCCAACTAGACAGAGAGAAAGAGGAGAGCAATAAACTGATCCTGAAAGACCTGGATACCCAGGCAGGGTTTGATCAGGAGCGCCAGAAAGCTGGTGCCTTCCAAAGGCAAAGGGACAACCTGGCGTCACAAATTCAAGCTCTTGGTCAGGAAAGGGACACCTTAGGCCAGGAAGTCTGCCACTTAAAAAGAAAAATGGAAGAAAATCACCTGGCCCACCAGGGACTAGGTGACCTCCAAAAAGAACACAGGACTTGCTAGAGCACACCAGGAGGGTGGAGGAGGCTCTGGCAAGAAAGGAGCAGGCCAGTAGGGAAGGGACTCAGGAGGTAACCCTCCTGCAGCAAAGACTGGCCCAGTACTCCAGGACCAATCAGGAGGCACAGAGAGAAAATGAGGCTCTCTGTCAGCACAATGATAGTCTCCAGCAACAGGGAGCAGGGGCGGATAGAGACCAGGTTCGCTGGGAAAGGGAAACTCCTGAGCATAACCTCAGGAGCCCTAGAACCAGAGGCCTTTATCTCTCTCAGTCCCTGGACTCTGCCACCCCCATGTCCCCGGGCGCACATGAACACCGGGCCACAGGGATGGCAGATTACTATCCAGCCAGAAGCATGGGGCTCATAGGCCAGTACCTCCCAGGAATGGATGGGCGGGCATCCGGGTATGGGCACCCAAGCACAGTGCAATTTAGTGGGGCACCCCAGGAGAATAGGTCCATTAAGGGCATCCTGAAAACCTCTGCCCAGTTAGGTCAGTGGGGGGGTACCCATCAAATCCTGGCAGCAGGGAGGAATCTGAAGACTCCTCTGAATGGCGCAGGACACAGGAGACCAGGTCCCCACATTCTGCCAGCCACTCCCAGGCTCGCAGAATCCGGGAAAACCTGGAAGATCAGACAGGAACCTGTGGGAGCAGTGCCTCTGAGTCAGAGGATGAATGGACCAGGGTTACCCGAACCAAAAAGGCCAATAAGGCAAAAAGGGCCTTGCTTAAGGACCCATTGAAGCAAAGAAAGGCAATAAGGAGTGTTATCACGCTTTATCATAAGAACGCCAAGTATTCCGTATGGGAACACTTGGAGCTCTATGAGCAAATGATGGAGACTTTCCATTTGAAGGACAGCAGTAGCTGCATCCAGTACGTCAAATGGACATTCTCCCCAGAATACTCCAGTTTCTTTGCGGGGCTGGAGGACCAAAATCATTTAAGATGGTCCACCTATAAGGCGGCCATCTTGAAACATTTTTCTGTTCACAGAAATCCTCAAGAGGCTTGCAAGGCAGCCTACAATTTGCAATGTGGGTAGGATCAGGCCGCACAAGAATTCGTGCAAGAACTGAAACGTTCCTTTGCGCAGACCACCAGAAGGGTGCGCACAGACAGCAGAGAATTTGTCAATACATTTTTCCATGCCTTGCCCAAATATATAATGACCCAGCTCGTGAGAGATTTTCATGAGAAAAGATCTTTGGACTGGGTCATTGAACAGGCTACCCGGATCTATGAGGTGCAGAAGCCTATCGAAAATAAAAAGAACGCGCGGAAAAAACCCCAAAACCAACAGCACCCCTGCTGCTACCAAGGTGGCAGAGATAAAGGTCACCACCGTTTTGGATTTGGAGATGGGGGGGCCTAAAAACCTACCTGCACCTAATAATGCTAGGCCCAGAAGGTCCTCGGGCCAGTCACAGACAGGGAGTGAAAGAGGTAGTCCCACAAATGGGGTCCCTCGCTCTCCTGACTATGTAAGTCCCTGTTACAAGGGAAACAGACCAATCCTGGGTTATGTGTGGACTCCTCCAGCCCAAGGGGGGGATCCGGCCAAGCACCTAACCCAGGGAACTTCCCTCCCAACTTCCCACAGGAGGGCAGAAATTCTCCAAATCCTGGGCAGAACTTTTTCCCCAGGTATCCACCCAATTTCCAGCCCCAAAATCATCCATCCTTCTTTCCCCAATTCCCTGAGACTAGACAACCTAATCCGGGAGAGGGGAGGCCAAGGGTGGAGGGGTACCAAAATCTTCCCAACCAGGGGTACTACCAGAGAAGGGATAGCTACCCTTCCCGGGATCAGCCCAGGGGAGAAAATAGAGCCCCGTATCAGCCTGAGCGGTTTTCCCAGTTAGAGCACCAGGTCCAAAATGCCACCCAAGGAGCAGAGAGGAGGTAGGAGAAACAAAGGACCCAAACAGACCCACTTTGTGGAGGAGGTTCAGGTCTTCCAATTTGAGGGAGAGGGATCCTCAGAAGATCCTGGGAAAAGGATCTTTTCCTTCAGAGATGGGGGAACTCCTCCCAAGGAAAAATGGGTCCCAAGGGATGTCAGTTCAGACTGGGGAGATATGGAGACTGAGCTACCGCCGCCCATCATCTCATCCCAGAACCCACAATACCGAAATCCCCTGGTTCAAACCCATCCTGGTGACTGCCTCCAAAAAGGGGGGGCGGCCCAGAACCGGAACCAGGGGAACCCACAATGGCTCTGATCTCCAGTTGCCAACTTTTTCTTTCAGATTCCCAAGGCTCTCCACAGAATTCTGCCCAAATTTCTTCTCTTGCAATGTCCAAAACCAGAAAGTTAGCCCACCAGTTGTCCAAAAATGTGCATTATCTGTGCCCCCTTGAGGAGAAGGAGGGAAGATATTATGCCCCGGTACAAGTACAGGGGCAGGGTACGATTTCAGCGCTGGTGGACACGGGATCTCAAGCTACCCTTCTGTCCAGAAGGGCCTTTGATGAACTGAATGCAGGAAGGGGAGGGAATTACCAAATTCCTCTCACCTCACTTCCTGGACAACTCCAGAACTTTGACGGGAAGGAAATTCCCGCAGAGGGGATGGCAGATTTGGACATTAAAATTGGGCGACACAAGTTGAAACACCCAGTCATAGTTGTGACTCCAGAGGGAACCCCTTGTTTACTAGGGAATGACCTCCTGAGAAGGTTGTCACCCCTAATAGATTGCGTAAACAAGGTCCTCTGGACCCAGACTAGCCGACCCATAAAATTAAAACAGAGTGTCAACCATGTTAGTTTAAACGGCACCTGCCACATGGTTGAACAAAAATCTGACCAAGTAGAATTTCACTTCCAGAACAACCAGATTCCAGACGTGACAGTAATAGCAGAAGGACAACAGACTGGTGATGGGGGTCCTCTCTATTTCTGAAAATCAACCTTCCTTCCAGTTTAAGGTGGTATTCCACACTGGAAGGAAACACCCTGAAATTCTTTACCAATCCACAATCAGAAACTCCCACTCCTATAGTCGAGAAAGATGTGAAATCAGCTCCGAGCCTGGCTGATATTCAGCAAATTGGAGAGCTGTTGTTCATCCCTGTTCAGTTAAATGATGGGAAGGACTCTGTTCTCGCTCGAGTGTGTGTGAACAACGGTAAGAGCTTCATCAGCGAAGCCATGTTCCGCCAACTCCTAAAAGATCCAGCCATTCCAACATTCAAACTGATAGACAAATGGGAAATGGACCTGGAAGCACCTAATTCCAAACATCTCCTGCCAAGCAGGTGTATGCTCAAAATCTCCATTGGCAACAAAAGCCTAGTCCATAATTGTTGGGTCGTGCGAGACGTCACTGCCGCCTTTTACTTAGGCAGTGACATTCTCAATCGCTTTGCCATTAGTTTGGACCTAATAAACTTCAAAGCTTGGTCCCGATTAGCGGATAATCCCATGGGCTTTGATGATCTAGAAAAAGCATTTAGGTCAGCTCAATTGCTACCTTATGCAGTTGAAATTCAGATCAAAGAGGAAGTCACCATCCCAGAAAGGACCCGACAATTCTCCCTGGAAGTGAAAGTTAAAAGAGGACAACATTTGAAAAACCCTGATGCTTATATACATCTAAATGCTTCTCTCCAACAGCAAGGGTTGGGGGTAAACCCAACTCTATTAGTCAACATAGAACATGACACCATTCTAATAGAGGTGGATAAGAGCGACTTAAAGAGTATTACTCTAGCCGCAGGCACCATTATTGGAATGGCGGTTGATGACCGACATTTTTCCATCGATTTAGGAAATGAACTGTTAGGACCAATCCCCAAGGACTGTTTTGACAGTGACAGTGAGGACAATACAACACCAGACAGGATGTTTACCCGGCATGGGGGGAACCTCCTGGTGTACACTTCCTGCCCTTATGGTAAGGAAGATGTGACTTGTGACTTCAGGAGGGATGAGGTGATTTTCCAGGTCCATGAGGGTTGCCTTTCCCACCTGAAGCCTCCAGTCCAAATCAGCACTCTGACCAGGGACTTCTCCACCCAGCTGGAGGAGGCCGCTGAGCTCGCCAAACCAGAAGTCTTTTCAGGCTTCAGGCAGATGGTGGAAGAGAGAGTCAACCTAGCTGGTGCCTGTGTGACTCTGGAACAAAAGCAAAAGTTGAAACAAGTTTTCTTGGATTTCCAAGATCTCTTTGCGGTAGACTCATATGACTGTGGCCGCACCGACATCCACACAACAACAATCCCCACGGACCCTGGCATGACTCCAGTGTTTGTGAAGCAATATCGTTTGCCTCTCGCATCCATGGAGTCCCTTACTGAAATAATTAAGAACCTTGAGTCCCGGGGAATAATCCGTCCAGTTCACAGCACCTTCAATAATCCGGTGCTGGGAATATTGAAGCCAAACGGCCAGTGGAGACTCTGCGCCAACCTCAGGGAGCTCAACAAACGGGTCCATACTTCCCGATGGCCTCTGCCCTACATTGACCAAGGGCTGGCCCAGATCCAGGGGTCACAGGTATTCACTGCAATAGACCTGACCAATGGATACTGGACTGTGCCTGTCAGTAGGGAGGACCAATACAAGCTGGCTTTTACCTTTGGGGGCCAGCAGTACACATGGACCCGGACTCCCTTCGGATACCTCAACTCCGGCAATGAATTCAACATTTTCCTACACAAGGCCATGCCCGACCTGGGTGCAAGGGGTAACCTGGCTTATGTAGATGATGTCCTCATCAAAAGTTCATCTGTGGAGGAACACATAGCGGAGATCCGTTATGTTCTGACGCAGTTGAGGGCCGCCGGAGCAAAACTTTCCTTTCAGAAAGCACAGTGGTGTAGAACCCGTGTTCATTTCTTGGGGCATGAGATTACTCCTCAGGGTCTCTGTCCCCAGGAAAAGAAAGTGCAAGCACTTCAGAAACTGAAAGACCCCACAACTCTGCGGGAACTAAGGAGCCTCCTTGGACTGACTAATTACAGCAGAAAGTTCATTGAGGGCTACGCAGAGATCACCAGACCCCTGATTCATCTCCTGAAGGGGGGGTCAAGTGGGAATGGGGTCCAGAACAAGCCGAGGCAGTAAAACAACTCAAAAGAAGCCTCTCACAAGTGCCTTGCCTAGCTTACCCTGTCAGAAACAAGGAGTTCTTCCTGGAGACGGGGTTCTCTAATACGTGCTTGACGGCAGTATTATACTAAAAGCATGACAAGGTCAATAAAGTAATCTCCAATGCGAGCAAAACTTTATCCTCTGTGGAGGAAAAATTCAACGATTGTGAGAAGGCACTCCTGGCAACGGTGTGGGCATTGAAGAATTACCGCCCGTTTATCCAGGGTGAACCCATCATAGTGGAGACTCCACACCAGCCTCTGCAATATCTCCAAAGTGACAGAATTCGGGCCGGAAATGTGAGTAATTCCCGAATTACTTCCTGGATTCTGTCAATGCAAGGCTTTCCTGTTGAGGTCAGATATGGCCAAAACAAGAAGAGTCCCCTCGCGCAAGGTCTGGCTGACTTGCATGATTGTGCCAGAGAAAACTGTCTCGAGGACGAAAGTCTAAAAATCAAGGACAACACGGAGGCATACCTTAATTCCCCACACAAAGTCTTTGAAGAGGACAAGTGTGAGGGAATGCCCCTGTCTATGTGGATGGATGCTCTTACCATGTTGACAACAACGGGGAAAAAGAACTGGTGGCCGGCGTAGGGAATGCATGGGTGAAGGAGTTCTCAGAACCCTCCGCTGGGTACAAAATTGGTCCCCGAAGTAGTCAGGTGGCAGATTTGATGGCTGTGCATCAAGCCATCCTCACCGCTGTCCAACATCAACTCCACAAACTGGTCATAATCACAGATTCGGATAATGTACGGAACGGGTTCGTGGAGCACCTGGTTAATTGGAAAACCAGAGGCATGTATGTGCTAACAACAAACCCTTGAAACATGGGAAGTTGATCCAAAACATTGATGATCTGGTCACCTCGAATGAGATGACCATCTATTGGAAAAAGATCAAGGGTCATTCCAAAGTAGAGGGACCAGACAAAACTGGAAATGACTTAGCTGATCAGCTGGCCAAAACCGGGGCCATCCAAGGAGATCTAATTGAGATAGAGTCCCTGTTGGGGGAAATCCAGGTCACCGCTATCACTAGGTCCCAGTCAAATGCTCACAATGATCTTTCAACTGCCCAATGGAGCAAGGAGACCCCTGATGCTGATTTGATTACAGCTCAGAAGGGGGATCCAATTATTGGTAAGTTTTACCAACACCTTGAGGACCCTGAGAACTTTCCCCTGACGGATACCGAGTACATTGTGAAAGAGGACCTAAGAGTGTTGATGAAATGTCCAAAAATGTTCCGGATCCAAGACGGTTTGTTGGTAAGGAAATCCAAAGCTGGCCATGATCAGTGGGTGGTTCCTACCTCCTTCCGAAGCCTGATGTTAAGTCACGCCCATGATGCGGCTACCGCCGGTCATAGGGGGTTTCATACAACACTTGAGATTTTAAGAGAGGTTGCCTACTGGCCACACATGGGCCAGGACCTCAACCAATATTTGAAGGGTTGTCTTGTGTGTGCACAATTTCAGCCAACATCCCTCACACACCGGGCGCCTCTCCAAAAGAGGGGAATGACACTCCCATGGTCAGATATACAAATCGACTTTGTAGGCCCCGTGATTCGCTCCGCTAGGGGGAATAAGTACATGTTGACTGTGACATGCTTGTTTACCAAGTGGGTGGAATGTCTCCCAGCCCCAAATTGCAAGGCAGAAACAGCAGCTGCCCTGATGATTAACCACATCTTTTCCCGTTTTGGTCTACCTCAAAGGATTGAGTCAGACAGAGGTAGCCACTTCACCAGTGAAGTGATGACAAAGATGTGGGAGATACTGGAGGTCAAGAGAAAGTTACATATTGCTTACCGGCCAGCTTCTTCTGGGGCAGTAGAGAGATATAACCGAACCATCGTGAGCATATTAAAGAAGTTTGTGGCAGATTCTGGGCCAAGTTGGGATATCCGATTACCTCTGGTCCTAATGGCCATCAGATCTACCCCTTCATCTGCAAACAAAATGTCACCACTTGAGTTGATGACTGGACGCAAGATGGTGCTTCCTCAGCATTTGCTCTACAGAACCCAAGAGCAAACGTTGATAAATGCCTCCACAACTCATGAGTATGTGGAGAATTTAAGGAAACACCTTCAACATGCTTTTGCCTATGCTCAGCGGAATCTAGAAAGATCAGCTGAGAGTATGAAGACCCACTATGACCTGAAAACTTCCAGGAAGGAATATCAGGTGGGGGACCGGGTCTATTTATACAATTTCCAAAGGAACCAGGCCAAACAGCGAAAATTTTTGCCTACATGGAAGGGACCGTTTGAGATTATAGACAAGATCTCCCCTGTGGCCTACAAGATCCGCATCCCCAAAGGCGGTTTGGCAGAGGGGGAAGACAAGTGGGTCCACATAAACCAGTTGAAGTGTTGCCATCCCAGGCACACTTTGCAGCAACTGGAGGAGTCCTCTGCAATCCCAGAGGGTACCGCTCCAGAGTAATTCAATTCCAACCCTAAAATATCCTACATATAACCTATCAAAATTCTGTGTTTCTCAAGTTTATGTGTTCCTGTCGCTTAATTTAAAAAAATGTGCAGGTTCATATCTGTTGAGTTCTAAAATATATATGCCACCCCACTATATCAATGGTGGGGGAGAAATGTCCATGAATAGGTATTGCCGCTCTTCCTTTGTTGTCCTAGGAGAAAGAAAACCTGGAGACTGGCCAAGGAGGACGATCCAGGAGCCGAGATGCCAGGGGCCCAGTGTACCACCCAATACTCCCATCAGGACTGGCGAGGAGAACCGACTGATCCACCCCTGATGGAGGAAAGGATGCTGAACTTTGTCATCTGCGGAATTGGAAGAAGATGATGCGGACCTCCCAGCACGTGGGTCAACATCCTTAGCACCCAACATCACCTCGACTCAATCCAAGTGCAGTCAGGCGGGGGGGTTTGTTGGGTGTTCTGACCCACGTTTGGCCTATTATGCTACAACATTTGGTGCTGTGGGCTTAGGAAATCCAAGATGGCCGAAAAAGCCCACATGTGCGCCAGAATCTATGAAAACCACGCAGTTTGTGCGCACCCCAAAAGGTTCGCCTGACTTGCCACCCCCCGGTGCGGGTGTGCTGGGTCAGAAGAGCCATGAGTGAAATGGGGTACCAAAGAGAAAAACAGCAGTGCCTGTTCGCTAGAAAGCACTTTAAAAATCACCCTTTGTTTCTCTGAAGGCAAGCTCAGAATGCCCATTTCAAACATTGCAGAATATCCAACAATCTCACTGAACACCAGCAGACATTTGACAGAATAAAGTCTTGTGGGCATACAAAATCTGGAAAGAGGATGAGCCTAAAATAATGTTCATAGCAAAACTGGCTGAGCTGTGGATTTCAGCAGTTTAAGTAAATTTGGACTGAAAGACACTAAAAATCTAAATGTTTAAAAGAAATGAGTGACCTACTTTTGAGTGTCACATAGGTTGCAATTGTTTAAATGTCATAGTTTTAAACTTAGAATCAGCATTCTAGCTGCATGCGTAAAAATTGGAAGTTTGATTTGGCCCGGAAAACTGGCAGCCAAAGAGACATTTAGCTGAGGCCTGGCTTAAAAAGAGAGGGAATTTTGCCCACCAGCTACCCCCGACAGGAGTTGAGACTTGCACAACAGCTGTGTTCCCAGGCCTAGCTGCCTTTTGCTGTTCCCACCAAAAGGGATATGACACTTCTCTGATTGAATAACCTGGGCTCTGCAGGAAATTGAACAAAGCCCTGTCCTGACTCAGGCAAATGTTTTATTGGGGGGGAGAGGTCGTAAAAATGGCTTCCTCCTGGAAGGAAAGGGGAGGAGCACTACCTGTGAGAGCAAGCTGGCTTGGCAGAACTGGAAAAACCAGAAATTCAACCTTGTGCTGGGCGAAACCACACCCCTTTGGGGCCAGAAAATAAATCTAAAAAGATGGATCATTCATAGAGCGGACTTGTGAAAATTTTATAAGTGATATCATTATTCTTGTGATTTTTCTGTGCACATTTGAAGACGTGTTAGGACCCGGTGGTATGTTCAGGGGGTTTTTTAGCGGAAAAGAGGATATTACTCTAAATGTATGTATGTTAAAAATCTGACACTCCACCACCTAATGCCCACATGCTTTGCGAACATTTGTGTAAATGCGGGGACAAATCCAATATTGGTAACCTGACCAAAAAGTGAAATGTGTTGCCATTTTTGAACCCAAGCTCCTAGAAACGACAGAATTGGAACAGGGGCTACCATCAGTAAATGCATGATGTGTGTATGCAATGCCAAAAAACTGTCTATCGGGGAAGTATGTATTTGGATCAGATATAGATTGTGTGTAAAGTTGACAGGGGTGGGTTCTCTGTATCATAAACAGACCTCATCATGATGACACTTCATTTCATTCCCCCAATCAAGGGGAAGAGGATGAAGTGGCCAATGACAAGTGGAGAGGGGTAGGGCCTAGAAAGCTAGCCTCTCCACCCACTTTCAAAACACATAAAAGCAGACAGTCAGGACAGATAGACAGATTCGATTCCATCTGCTGCGGGATGCTCTGCCGGGAAAATCCATACTTTACCTCCATCAACCTCCAGAGAGCCAACACAGAGACTTCAATCTATCCACCTTCAGAGACCAAGACTTTACTTCAGAATTTGTAGCAGAGAGGTCAACTACAAGCTAAATCCCTCTTTAGTAGGCCTCAAATCATTGCAACTATTCACAGCCAGGCGAGCTGTTTGAATTCTTTGCAAGAACTCTTGCCATTTGCCAGAAAGCAGTGTTGTATCCAGAGAGAGACCAGCTGAACCGGAGACCGCTGTATCTGGACCCACAGACCTGATCAGAACCAGAGACCCAGACCAGACCAGCAGAGTAGAGCTGACCCAGATGCTGTGTGCAGAGACCGTCCGTGGCAAGTGAAGAAAACCCGCTGACCAGATCGTGACGAGCCCAGTCCTTCTAAAAATTAGGAGTGAGTATCCGCCAAAACTGTGCAGAACCCAATCTCTTAGTTAAAATAATCTAATGCAAGCTATTTTAACTTGAGTAGAACTGTCTCCTAGAGATCCTGTCACCTGTCATTCTCAAGCTGCGAGCTGTCATATGTAATTCCAAAGTTGCACGCTGTCACTTGTCATTTTGAGTTGTTTTAAATCCGAAAATCTACCTTTACTAAATCGTTCATAACTCCGGAACCGTTTGGGTTAGGAACGAAATTTAACTTTCATCTGGAAGCTGAGATCCTAGGCTGTGCTACTCCTTGTAGTTCCCCTGTAATCGCGCCGGGCGCACTCGAAAAAATCTGCCACGATTTGACATTTTGCCGCGAATTGAAAGGTTAGCTCACGTGTAAAAATCTGTAGCTGCTTGCCTTCCGTTGCAAAAATTCATTTGCAACCTGTCAACCATTCATAGAGCATTGCTAAAGTTATCCTGAACTCATTCAAAGTATCTATCACTCACCCTGAACCTTTAGAGGGAATTAAAAGCATTTTAGCATATTTTTCACTCCCTTGCAAACCACATTCATAGCATTTTGGGCCTGTGTTTAAAACTCCGACCTGTTTTCCTCTAAGCTTGCTGGGGGGGAACTGAATTTCGTACTGTATTGATTGCATTCCTGAGAACTGTGTGCTCTTCTTTCCATCTCCTTATATTGCATAAAGGGGGGAGTGAATTTTCAAAGAAAAGTGATTACATTGTCTTTTAGTGAAGTCCTATCAAGTCGATTTCTGTGCTGCATTCTTTTTCATCTGTGCAATTCATTGAAACCATAAAGCATTCTCTGATACTTTATTCCCCTGTTCCTAGTCATAAGTCACCAGAAATGTGCTATTGTAGGATTGCTTATTGCTGATTACTGCTCGTATGCCTAAGTGTGCTATCAATTATTAATGTATTATCAAAGTGTGATATATCTATAAATTGTTAATTTCTCAAATAAATCTTTTAAATTTGCAAAACAAACCTACTTCTTGACTCAGTGGGGTCAGGGGGATTCTAAGAGAGGGGTGTTATACAGGGGTAGTCATCCAGAACTCATGACCTGGGCATAAAGATATATCAATAAGGGTTTTCATTCAGTATTCTAGACTAGGCATTGACTTAGCTGTAGTGTTGAATTGAATCCTCTTACATCCTCCAATCTCTCTGGCCCCCTCACCCCTCACTCCCACCCCCCTCACAGACAGATCCGTTGTAGGATAGACCTGCAATAAATACTGCCAGCGTCTCGGTAAAAACACTAAAAACGACTGCTGCCATGCGCAAATATGCATTTCTGCTTGCCGTTTATCTAGCTCTCTACCCATTTCTGTCTGTCATGTATATATAATTTTCAGAATGTAAATTCACCAAAGAATGTCCCACGTGATAAAGTATTGAGAGGCATGTACTGTACCCTGGTGCTCTGCAAATCACAACAAACAAGTCTGAAAGTGTATGCATATATATATATATATACACTCATGACAGTTTGCAGTGCACAAGTCCTCCCCTGCAGTAGTGGGCATGGGCAAACGGGTGCTGGTGTGTCTGTGTGGTGAATTAGAGGGTGGAACATTATGGACACATTTCGGCTGGAGATAAACTCCAAGCGTTTGGCCTCGAAAGCAAATGAGGTTTGGCTCTGGTTGCAATTCCGGCTAGGGCTCGCTGGCAGTAGTTCCTGGCAGCCTGTGTCAGCCAGCAGCATGTCAGCCAATGCACAGGGCTGGTACCTGCTTTGATAACAGATGTCCGCAGGTTCTGCCCTTACACCTTTGACCACCTAGCAGCGCTCTGATGCATTGTCTACACTGCCTGTGGAGTGGACCCTCAGTAAAATGCATATACCACCACTTCAAGGTGTTGTAATGCTGGCTGTGCCAATGTACACCAGTATTGCCATATTCTAATTCATGTCATGTTTTAAACTTCTAAGGTACAGTACTAAAATTATTTCCTTGTACTCTGCCTTTTCAGGTTCACAATCCACGAAAAGAGGATGTCACAAGCCAGCGTTTTTCAAGTCTATCTGAATGAAATGCTCTGAATGAAAGGCTCTGCTCCTGCTAAATTAAGTTTTAGCAAAGAAAAAAAAGCCAATCAATACATGATATCACAATGAGGCGTTCATATGAAAGTGGAGCTGCCAAAAGGAAAAAAGTAGAAAGAAAAGAGAAGCATGGTAATCAACAAAAACTATCTTCCTTTTTCTCTGTACAGCCAAAACCATCTAGTAGTGATACTTCTACTGAGGAGCAACCACAAAGCGAAAGTGCGCACACTGAGGCTCATGCTGAGTCCATAGAAGAGTCCACTGAGCGGTTATTTGCTGCTCCCACTTCACCTAGCAGTGGACATCTACAAATAATGGCTAAGCAACATTGCCCTGCACCAGGAGGAGAAGATGACGACAACCAGCCTGCAGAAATATTGGAAACTGCATCAGTGAGCAGTAGTTGTCATCTACAAATAGTGGCTGAGCAGCATTCCCCTGCACCAGGTGGAGAAGAAGATGACAACCAGCCTGCAGAAATATTGGAAACTGCATCAGTGAGCTACACATGTTCTTCCACAGATCCCGCACTATGGGATCCTATCACAAACGAATTGCGGTACTATTGGATTAAAAAAGGTTTGGCAGCCTGTCAAAACCTCAACAGCAATTTTTCCAAGTCAACCCGTGTTTATGTACTTGGTGACAAAAGAATAAAAAGATGCTTAACACAAGCATTATTTAAGGGAAAAATGCGGAATGGCGAACTTGTAAACCGCGAATGGTTGCTATACTCCCCATCACAAGGTTCAGTGTACTGCTTTTCTGCCGTTTGTTTTCTAGTACTGATTCCGCATTCAGTACAACTGGTTTTAATGACTGGAAGCATGCATCTTCCCGCATTCATGAACATGAACATGCTCCTGAACATGAAAGGTGCAATGTAATACTTTGGAAACGTCAAAAGGAAACTGGCCTCATTGACTCAGCATTAGCTGAACAGTTAAAACATGGACAAACCTACTGGCAGGATGTGCTTAAAAGAGTTGTAGCAGTTGTAAAGTTGATGTCATTGCGGGGTCTAGCATTCCGAGGAGAAAATCAGATTATAGGATCACAGCACAATGGAAATTATTTAGGGATTTTGGAGCTGATCAGCCAATTTGATCCCTTCCTGGACGAACACATCAAAAAATATGGAAATGCTGGTAAGGGAAATCCATCCTATCTGTCAGCAAATATTTGTGAAGAATTCATCACACTGATGAGCAAAAAGGTTTTCTCTGCTATTATTTCAGAACTGAGAGAAGCAAAGTATTATTCACTTAGCGTCGACTCCACTCCAGATGTGTGTCACATCGACCAGTTTACTTTTACGGTGCGATATGTAAAGGATGATGCTCCAAAGGAGAGATTTCTGGAGTTTCTCCCAATTCATGGCCATGGAGCAGAGTACCTTGCAGATGTTGTCGTCCAGTTCTTGAAAGGGGCAGGGATCCCCATATCAGATTGCCGTGGCCAATCATACGATAATGCATCCAATATGGCAGGACAGTACTCAGGCTTGCAGGCAAGGATAAAAAGATCAACAAACTTGCTGTTTATGTTCCCTGTGCAGGACATTCCTTGAATCTAGTTGGTGTCAAGGCTGCTGAGTGTAACATGCAGGTAGTATCTTATTTTGACTTTGGTACACATTTTTTTCTGCTTCTACTCATCGCTGGAATGTTTTGGTGTCTTCTGTAGGTCCAGCTCACAAGATTGTGAAGCGCTTGTCTGACACTAGATGGTCAGCTCGTGCAGATGCTGTTAATGCTCTGTGTGATGGCTATGAAAGAATTCAATCTGCTCTTGATTCACTGAAAAGTGATAACACACAAACAAAAGACACCACACACGATGCACTAAGTCTTCTTAAAAAAATGGAGAAGCTGGAAACCATTTTTCTAACCATTGTTTGGAATGACATTCTGTTACGTTTCAATGAAACAAGCAAAACTGTTCAGAAAGAAGATATCAACCTCTCTATTGCAGTTAATATCATCCAGTCATTGAAGTTGTATGTACAAGAAATAAGAGACAAATTTAATGAATATGAAGTCAAGGCAAAGGCAAAAGCGCCAGGGGCAGATTACAGTGACCAAGGTAAACGTGTGAAACAGCGAAGCTCTCGTCTAACTGGCTTTGAAGGAGCTGCTAGTGACACGGTCCTTCAAGGACGGCAGAAGTTTCACATAGAAACATACTTGCCAATCATGGACTTAATAATTAATGGGTTAACAAGACGAGGTGACGCATACAAAGATATCAGCAATAGGTTTGGTTTCCTCGTGAACCTGAGAGACATGGATGGAAAAGAAATGAGTGAACATTGTATAAAGCTGGCCTCTTACTACCACCAAGATCTTGAAAAATCCAACCTAATTTCTGAATGCCAACAATTTAAGCATTATACATTTGAAAAGAAAGAAACCATGTCACTTTCGTGTATTTACAAGATAATAAACAATGATAAGCTTGGCACTGCATTTCCAAATCTAGAAATTGCATTAAGAATATTCCTCTCTATGATGGTGACAAATTGCAGTGGGGAGCGTTCATTTTCAAAATTGAAGTTGATAAAAAGTGAGCTACGAAATCGTATGCTTCAAGCCAGGCTGAATTCTTTGGCTCTGTTAAGCATTGAATCTGAAATGGTTCAAGAGATAGAATTTTCAGATATAATTTAGGATTTTGCAATACGCAAATCTAGAAGGAAACACATAGTTTAATGTGGGTGGTGTAGAAAGCATATCCTCACTGTCATCTCATTCTTTCTAGGATTACTTGAATGTGTTTGCTGTGCGGGCATGAACTGAAATGCCAAGTGAATTTTGATGTGTTTTGTTACATGCTTTTGTCATGCTTTTGTCATTTCTGTACTGCCTTATTTATTTCATGTTTTTCCAAGTGCTTTGGACACATTCATACATGCAAATAAGTTCATGTTGAAACAAAAACAAAGTGAAATGTCCTCAATATAGCATCCTATTGGGGAAACAGATCACAGATGTGTAATGTTTATATTTTATTAACAACTAGATAATCCATTTAAAGCTTAGAGGAGTATCTGTTGAATTAGACTCGAGATATGGAGGGGGCATGGGTGTCGTGTCGCGGGGGCGACATGGGTTTGGATGGGGGGTGGGAGTAGGACATGGGTTTTGGGGGGCAACATCAGTTTTGGGGGGGAGTGGGGGCCCAAGACTATCTGTGCCCCGGGCCCACAAAACTGTTAAGATGGCCCTGACTCTGCATCCCAGCTACTGCATGACGCGCTACTCTCCTAGGGCCCTAAGCTCATGACCAAACAACAGCTGTAAAGTATTTGGTTTAAGTATTTCCCACCTCATTGCTTGGCTTGGCCTGTGAAAAAAAGACCTCCTAGAAATAGACCATTCCAACACCTTTAAAACTATAGTTTTCTATCAGAAGCATGGTCAAATTAGCAAAATAATTTCATATGCAGGTATGACATTATCACATCTCAACGTTAGATTAAATGAACGTGAAAAATCACTCCTTGCCAACTGTTGATCCAAGAGGAAACATATTATAGTTGAGACCTCCCACCAGCCTTTGTAATATTTGCACAGTGACTGAATACTGGCTTGAAATATCTCTAATTCTATGATTACTTTCTATACAAGAAGATACTGAATAGACAAAATATAGTCAAAATAAAAAGCGTGCTCTGGCTCATCAATTAGCAGTTCTACATGACCGTGTTAAGGACAGCGGTGTTGAAGATACATTTTAAAAACACAATAGACAAAATGGAGGCATACCAAGCTTCTCCTTACAAGCTGCATGATGAGTACACATGTCTCAGAATTTACATCATTGATGAGGATTGGTGTTCTTACCACTTCACTGGAATCGACAATAAAGAAATAGTAGCTGATGTTGGAAATGAATGGGTGAATTAAACCACTGAACACACACTGAGTAGTTAAGTGTAAGAGCTGCAGGCATTTATCATGCCATCATTACTGCCATAAATCTTCAACTCTAGGATCAGGTGATATACACCAATGTAATGTATTCCTGAAATGGATTTGTAAAACACTTGATGAAATACAAAGTCAACAGTATACTGTGCATAAGAAACTACTTCATACTGAATTCAAAAGACAATCAATATCCTTTCTGATATCACTTATTGGCTTTCCATGGGACAAGACATAAAGATATATTTAAAGGGGTACCTGGTATGTGCTCAATTCCAACATAGGGCTCCTCTACAGAAAAGAGCAATGACATGGTCCCGGTACAATTTGCAGATTCATTTTATAGGACCAGTAATCCGTTCTGGCCATGCTAACAAGTGCATGTTGACTGTTATTTGGCAATTTATAAAATGGACTGAATAGCTCCCAGAACATCAGCCCAAAATCCTAAAGGTGTAGACTTCTTCCATTTTATTGCTCAACCACCTCTTTTCTTGTGTTAACCCTCCTCAAGGGATTAAGTCTGACTGGGGTAGTCACTTTACCAGTGAAGTGATTACTGAGATGTGAGAAATGTTGGGAGTGAAAAGAAAACTCAACATTGTGGAGTGTGGGGTGTGTAGAGATACAACAAATCAAGCGTGGAACTCTTAAAGAAATCTGTGATTGACTGAGGTGCGGGTTGGGACATTATATTGTGATGGTAGAAAAATGGTATGAGCTCAGTATCTGTCATACTGAGCCCAGGAGCAGACATTGATTAATGCCTATTCTACCATGAATATGGTGAAAATCTTCCAAAAATGTCTTCAAGAGTAATTTGCCCTTGTCCAATAAAAAGAAAGATGATGACTTCAATACCTCAAAAACAGAATATAAAGAAACTTACCAGGCAACGGATCAAATTGAAGGAGTGGATGCATCTGGACAATATCTCCTGTTTCCTACAAAATTAGCATCCCGAAAAGGGATCAAACAACCCTGGTACATATTAACCATTAGTAGATCTGTCATCCCCATTCAATTATCTGATGAATATGTGAATCAGCTGAACTAATTATTGAGCTGGCAGCTGAATAGGATTTCAATATGACCAGATGGAACAGTGAACTAGAATCACCGTAAGTATAGGCCTAGATGAAACAATGAATGGTTGGAATGTATTATTTCAATTATATATTTAAAATAAATAAATGAGTGTTTGTATTTGTATTTATTTTATTTGTATAGCGCACCAGGCCACATGGCATCAGGGCGCATCACTTAGTTACAAGCATAAAAAAAAAGCAATGAAGTGTGTACAGTCATGGGATTAGATACGGGGAGAATATAAAAGAAGTACAAATTAGACACGACATGCAGTATATATAGACATTGCATCAAGAGATAATATACAAATTCTACAAATTGAACAAGGTACGTAGATAAATACAGAATATGTACAAATTACAGTAGGGGAAATAGCAGAAGGTTGTTTGCAAACGTTGTGACTCAAGTCCAGGAACACAATTATGGTAGGTCTTGGGTAGACAACCAGGTTTTGACTTTACGCTTGAAGGCCGGGAAGGTAGGTCAGCTCTAAGCGGATTGGGTAGTGTCTTCCATAGTTTTGAGGCTAGGACCGGGAAGCTACGACCACAAGATCTCCGGGGGTTTGAAGCACGGGATAGCAAGGCAGTTGGTTTGAGCACTTCTGAGTGGTCTCGTGGAAGTGTGTGCTGTAAATCTACTGGCTAGGTAGCTGGGGGCTTGGTTAGCGAGGCTTTTGTGTGTGAGCGCAAGTGCTTTAAGAGAGATTCTTTGGGAGACTGAAAGCCAGCAAAGACTCCGTCTGGTGTCAGAAATATGGAGGTTCCTCTGTAAATTGAGAGCCGCTCTGATGGCGTTGTTTTGGATGATTTGAGGTTTTTTGATGTTACATTGGTTATTGCCCAAGTATAGGGCATTACAATAATCAATATTGGAGAGAACCAAAGTCCTGGCTAGTGTAGTGCAGTTGGCTGGAGATAGGAAAGGACGGCAGGCTGTAATAAGCATGCATGTGTATGAGGCAGCCGATGATACTGCATTAGTTTGCCTAGCTAATGAGAGAGTGGAGTCAATGTAGATTCCAAGTGTTTTAGTATCTTTAGCCACTTTAATGGTGTTACCGTCAATGGTGAAAGATTTAAACAATGCGTCAAGTTTGCTGAGTCTTTGGTGGGAACCAAGGATGAGAAGGTCAGTCTTTTCATCATTCAAGCAGAGTTCGTGCTGGGCCATCCATGCCTGAATGACTTGTTAAATGGCGCTGATGGCTAACAAGTCAGCTTTGTGGTCGCCTGTGATAGGGATAAGTAACTGGGTGTCATTGGCGTAATTAGTATAGGTGACACCCAGATTGTAGAGTGTCAGGGACACGCATGATTCTTGGGGGACTCTACAAGTGACTGGTGAGGGATCAGTTGTGGCGGTGGGGGAGAAAACCCTCATGGACCTGCTAGCAAGGAAACAAGTAATCCAGGCTGAGGCTTTGTCCGAGAAGAGGGCTGCAGTTTTGAGGTGGTGGCATAGGATTTGGTGATTTACTAAATCAAATGCCGCAGAACAGTCTAGTAGGAGTAGGAGTGCCAGTTTACCCTTGTCTTTTAGGTCTTCAATTTGGGTTTTGAGATCTAGTAGAGCGGTTTCTGTTCCATATCGAGGATGAAAGCCAGATTGCCTAAATTCCACAAGTTTATTAGTTTCCAAGTAATCTTGGATCTGTAGGTAAGCAGCACGATACAGAATTTTTAAGAGGAACGGGACTGTGGTGATCGGTCTATAATTGGTGGGTATATGAGCATCCAAAGTGGGTTATTTGAGGAGAGGAATAACCCAGGCATCCTTGAGGTTATCTGGTACAATCCCTGAGCTGATTGAGGAGTTTATAAGTGTGGTGATAAAGGGTGCTAGGTTATGCGAGGCCTCTTAGATGATGGGGGCAGGGCATGAGTCGTGACAATTGGAAGGTTTAAGGCTATTGATAATATGTTCAACTTCGATGATGGATAGGGGAGCGAAGCTGAATGGTTTCCCAGGTACGGTGTGGAGGTAGTGATAACCTGGGGTGTTTTGTGGTACAGGCTGTCCTGTAGGCTAATTTTTTTGTCGTTGATTTTGGTTAAGAGGGTGGCAATTTTTCCAAGGAAGGCCTTTTGGATATTCGCACATCAGGTGCTGTCTTTGTGACAGGTGTCTGGTGGAGTGGCAGGGGATTCCAGCTCTTTTAAAATTCTGAATAGCTCCTTAGTGGTAGATTGGGCTGCTTCAATCCGTTTGTTGTATGTCTCTTTTTTGGCCAGGAGTATGGCTTCTTTGTAGTTTAGAGTAGCTAAGGCAGTACACGCTTTGTTAGCTTCCGTTGGGTTGCTTTTCCAGCATGCCTCGAGGGTCCTTTTTTCCTTGCGGAGAGTTCTCAGCTGTGGTGTGAACCACGAGTTGAGGTGAGCCCGGGGTTTGGGTTTTCTGAGTTTGGCAGGTGCAATGATATCGAGGGCTTTCAACATTGTCTGATTGTACGTGTCTACCAAGACTGTAGGATCAAAGCAAGAGGATGCAAAATCATTGAGAGCAGGGAGGATGAGTGGAAGTAGTTTTGCACAGGTTATGTTGGACTTATTTATTGTAGTGGTGACAGGTGCAATATCTGTATCAGTGTGGATGAGTCTAGATGGGAAGCTGAATGCTATTTGGTGGTGGTCTGTCCAGGCGCAAGGTTGATTGGAATTGATGATAATGTTGCAGTTTAGGTTAGCTATCCAGTCGAGAATCCTACCATTAGAATGAGTAGGCAATGTGACCCGTTGTGAGAAACCAGCGTTGAGTAGTAGGTTGTTGATATCATGGACAGGGGCATCATCAGGGTCTAGGTAGCCTAGGTTGAAGTCCCCTAATACAATGATTTGGGACTTGGTTTTAGTGTTGTTGGTAATGATGTCGGAGAGGTCATCAGCGAATGTAGTTAAGGGACCGGGAGGTCTGTAAATGATGTTGAGTGTGATGGTCTGGTTGGGGTGATAGCTAGCTTGGCTATGAGTAGTTCAGCTGATGTAATACGGCAAGGTGTGGCGAGGCAGAGATTGAGCGAGGTTCTGTGTATAATAGCTACACCACCTCCTTTGGCTTGATCAGTATTACGGTCACTTCTAATAATGGTGTAACCATCAGGGATGGTTAGGGATAGAAGAGGTGCTGAGGCAGTGTGGAGCCAGGTTTCAGTGACAGCTATGAGGTCCAGATTATGAGTTATGATGAGGTCAGTCATGTCTAATGCATGTGCCGTGAGTGATCTAGTGTTGAACAGGGCAGCCTTGAGGCAAGTAGAGGGGCTAGGATGTTGGCTACTTGAATCCGGAGTGATGTGCAGTATGGGTGTAAGTGTAGGTTGAGGGACAGTAGGTGTTGTCTCAGAGTGCGAAGGGTTGGCTGGCCGGCTGGTAATAGTAGGCCGGTGGGATGGGTGGGAGAGTCTGGAACCAAGTCTAAGGTTCCTCATAGGGCCATTTCAAGATTGGTTAGGTATGGGTTTCATGGCAAAGTGTTCGAGCCAGAGGGAAGGGTCATTGAGATATATTTTAGTGGCATGGTCCAACATAGTCATTGACGTAATGTCTTGCTGTTGTGGGCTGCATGAGGTGCGGCTAAGGCAAGACATGTTTGAGGTGGGAGACAGGTTGGGTGCAGGTTGAAATGTCCAAGGAGAGCAGGGGTGGGGATGTAGGCAGGTCAGTGGTGGGACTACAGGTAGGGTGTAAAGCCTGTGTAGCAGTAGTCCAAGCAAAGCTGCTAATTTAATGGTGAGGCGTAGTTCAGAATGTGTATGGATGGTGGTGTTCTGGGCAAGCATAATAACCTATGTGTGGTGGTGCCAGAGTGAGGATAGTGGTTGCAGGGTAGGCGGTACTGCGTGAGTGATTAGGTGAGGGCGGGATAAACTGTTATAGGAAGGTAGTGGGAAAGGCGGAACACACGGGTGCCACCCAGGGGGCAATAGTAATTGGTGCAGGCTAATCGCAGAGTGAGAACAGGGGTTGGGCAGGGTCACAGGGCGTGCAGGCACAAGTATGTTGTAGTACTGTGATGACTAAAGGCTAGGCATGAAGGTAGCTAAGGCAATAAGCCGCGCTTGGTATGTCAGGCAGAGCAATGCAACGCGAACATGAGGGGAGAGCGTACGGGCAAGGAGGGGAATGCAATACACTGATGAACACACAGCATAGTGGTGGCACACTCAGCATAGTGTTGGCACAGGCAGTGATTAACACTCGGTAGATTGGGCAGAGCAATGCACATACAATGAAATGCACTAATCATAGGGGTGGCACAAGCGGTGATAGACACTCGGTAGATCGGGCAGAGCAATGCACATACAATGAAACGCACTAATCATTGGGGTGGCACAAGCGGTGATAGACACTCGGTAGATCAGGCAGAGCAATGCACATACAATGAAACGCACTAATCATAGGGGTGGCACAATAACAGTGATTAACAATCGATAGGTCGGGCAGAACAATGCTAGTACAATAAAAAAACACTAAGTATAGAGGTGGCACAGGCGGAGACCAACGCTAGGTAGGCTAAGCAGTACAGGTAAAAGTAAAATATAAAGTATGCTTGAAAGGGTAGATAGATTGCAGATATGCTGAACGGAGACACGATACAGCAGGCAACGCATATACGGTATTCAATAGAGTGTGCAAGGCCTAACAGAACATATATGAATAAAGCATGCATACGAGGACCAATAACTAAGCGCAGTTACCATCAGGTCAGTGGCACTGCTGAAGCGAGAGGTTTGGTCGTGGACAGGCGTAGACGGTAGTGCAGGAAGCGGTAACTCAGCGCACGGGATGCGAAAAGACGCAAGCGAGCACGGCAAGTAGGCAGCCCTTAATTGAGTGTACATAGATAGTGGGAGTGGCGGAGCTTGCAGAGCAATTACTACGCAGGTAGACACTAATGCAATGCAAGGCAGTCAATGCAGAGAGGATAGTCAATGATAGAACAAGTCTTACGGTGACATGATCGAGGTAGAGAGTCTGCAGCGATCCGTCTAGGAGAGGGCTTCGTACGCGATGCGGATGCTCTCAAGGGTGGTGTGCCACAAATCGGGCATAGGTTCTGGGCGAATGGAGAGGAAGGCTGGGATAGGCTAGGACATTTATTTGCCTTGTTTCCCTGGGCCTTGGTAGGAGTGCGCCGGCTTTGCCTGCCGGCTCACGATAGGTGGCTGAGATAGGGTGAACAGCCAATTGGTGCTCAGCACAGTACAATTAGGCACTGGAGGTCGCAGAGGGATTGCGGGCGGCCATCTTAGAGTGTGCAGGACTCCTCGTGATGGGTAATGGTGGCACAATGAATCAGGCAGCTGTCGCATCAGGAACAGAACATAGTGGCTGTAAATATATTCGTGTAGCTAGACATCTCGTAGGGGAAATTATGCAGTGAGAATTCAATTCTCACTCGAATGCAGAGGCGCTTACACGATGAGTGGGCAATTCAAGGTGGCTTCAACATGGGGGACCACTGCTCGTGCTAGGTCGGAGGAGCTCTTGCTCCACTGAAGAGGAAGGGGGGACTGCTCGAGTAAAATGGAAAGTACATTAAATGATATCATCTGTATGCTTGCCACATCCTAAAACATATTTTTGACAGCTCTGTCACACTATGAACAATGAATGTTCTTTCAGAAAACTTTAGCGTGACCCCCAAAGAAAAAAATCATCCAAATCTGTCAGAACTGGAGGAAGCAAACAATAGGAACATGAGATGTATTCCATGTCTTTATACCGAAATATTTTATAAAGAATGAACATATTTCAAATATTTTATAACATTGTCTAGAGAATGCACTTTTTTCTATTTGGGGGGTCCCCCGCAAACCCCATTTTCCCATCCCTAAAAATCCACCCCAACCATTTCTCAAAAATATTTAACCCTTCACATTACCTCTAAATGCATTCTCTATAAAATGTTTTGTTTTAAAATAGTCAATATAATATATGTTCATTCGATATAAAATATTCAATATAAACACTGCATACCCAAGAGATGTGGGCATATTCAAGAGAACTTCAAGAAAAGAAGTAATAGCACGAATTTAAAATGAAGAAACATTACCCAGAACGACATGTTTGTCATCACTTCCACAGGAAAGAGATTACATGTAAATCATCAACAAAATAAAAGTACAATATGTATCCCTTGTTCACCTGACACTTTAAAATAAATATCTCAGGGAATCGTATGTCTCTAAAATGTTTTCATCCAGAAACCTTCATAGACGGGGAGATGGATTTGTCAACTATTGTTTATGTGAATGTCATTCTCTATAGTAAATGGGGATAATTCTAAACAGACAAACCAATGTCAAAACGAAATTCACCAGCAAATATTCTCTAAAGAAAACATGCATTGAAGAGCATTGAAGAGTACTTTTACAGGTGACACTGACATTGTCAACCTAGTTTGAACTCAAAAGGTTTGTTTGTGATATGATATGACATGATATGATATGATGTGACATTTATAACGCACGTGTGCACAAGTGTTTCTATGCGCAGTGTCAGCTCTTTTGTGAAGCAAGAATGGGCAGACCCCAGTACCATTCACTTTGATAAATGCTTTGAAACATTAATCAACATGCCTCTGTGGAGAATTATATTATAAGTGAATATTCCAGTTCAATGTTGTTTCCTCATTCCTGATGAGGTGCAAGTTAGCTGAGGCCTAGAGAAGTCAGGAGAAGGGCTCTGGTGACTGTCCAAACCAAAACACTGCATCCAATGACCGTGATGTATGTGGGGAGTTTAATCAGTAGTTAACCTGAGAGACAGAGGAAGAAGAGAGACTTGTGGGAAAACGGAAAATCAAGAAAGGCTGGTTTACAAGAGAAGAGTAGATTTGCCTTCCAAGCAGATGGGCTGGTGTGGAAATCTCCAGAAAAGGTATTTTCTCATAGTGAACAGAATGAAGGGGCATTTCCCCAGGCAGAGCCAAAGGATATGAGAGCAATTGGGTGAGTAGGTGGACAGAATAAAACTAAGGTCTCACCTGTTGGAGCTGTCTCATGTCCTTCTCTGTTCTTATCTACTGTGGGCATTTTAAAGACTGACAAAAAGTGAGTACTGTGACCACAGATAATTTAAACCATTTTCCTGATAATTAATTAAAACACAGAATGCAATTAGAAGGATTTTGGAACCCTTTCTAAATGCTATGTCACTTAAATGGAGAACGTAGGAAAATAATTAATTAATATGAAAACCCTAGTTAGCATCATCATTTGATGTTTTCTCCTACATTTTGGGATCTCAAGTGGCCTTGAAACATGGAATGACAAGGCATTTGACTGGTGTTTGCTATAGTCAATAAAGTAATGTTGCAATCTATTCCTGAATGATCACATTGATTACGTGTGTTGTGGAGGCTTTTATTATTATTTGTTATTTTTATTTTTATCATTATTATTTTTATCATTATTATTATTATTATTATTATTATTATTATTATTATTATTATTATTACATCATTTATTGAGTGCGGACCTACCTTCGAGAAGCAACACAGCTCTTTACAGAGGTATACAGAGGGACACAGGAAAGGGGTAAAACTGTATCGCGTGGTGGGGAAGGGCGGGCGGCTTCTTGTGAGTCAGTTGCCTCAAGGGGTGATCATGAATGATATATGTATTGTGTGGAGTACGTCATAACTAACTATGAAAGAATATCACATGTAGAAGGGATTGTACTTTGTGAAAGTATCCAATGGGGTTTTAGAGCTAGAGGGATCCAATTACTTTGTATTACAGTTAGCCAATGGGGTTCCATGTGATAATATCGCCGCAAAAATATCGCCATACAAAAATGTCACCATATTTTGCAGCAATGTTACCCCATGGAACCTGCGGGGGACACCCCCGCAGTCCCAATATATTTTAAAAGGGAGCGGAGGACACCCTCGCAACCCCCCCAATCCATTTACCCCATAAATTATCCCCACCAAAAATATCGCCTATGGCCGTTCCCGACGATCATAAGTACAGCGATATTTTTGGTGGCAAGTCCTTATTTTTTCCTTTTCAACTTTATTTGTCGTTGTTTATTTTTTTGGTAGTCTAAGTAGTGAGAAGAGACCTTCCCGTAGCCAGGAAAAGATAGCATTTTTGTTAGAAATGCTGTACTAGAGAGGGAAAAGTGGTGTTTTAGTGGAAAACACCACACTCCTTCAGTGCTTTAACAGAGGAGATTTGTTGTGAAGGAACAATGGTATTGTGTTTCATTATTAATAATATACTTTTATGTAAGAATGATTAATGTGGACTAGTGACAAGTTTATGGTGTTGTGAGTGAGGAAGATGTGAGTGATTTGGTGAGGGGTTTTTAAGAATGTGGGGGAAAAATTGATTTTTGGTAGAGAATGGTCCTCATTACGAGTGTGGTGACTCGGAAACAAGGTTAGCTTACCGGCACCCTTTTTTTCCGGGCCGCCACACTACAAGTCTGCCTGCTGGACACGTGACATCCTGCTTTGCTGGGACTTGTAATGCCCTCCTGGTGCCAGGTAGTCAGGCAGCGGATATGGTGTTACGGGTACAGCATTTAAGTTGGCGCGCTGCAGATTCGTCTTTGTGTTTTTGCTTTTTTTATTAGATAAAGGTTTATAAGGGAGTATAGAGACTCTGCTTGATCATTTGTCCTAGTCGTTTCCAAGATACAAGGAAACAGTTGTACAATAGCATAGAGAACTGGTCAAATAAACTAAGGGTGGAATGTTTAGAACTTGGCCTGAAAAGGGTAAACATGACACAGGGATGTTGGAGAATACGTATACCTTCTTATCAATGAGGTATAAGTGTAGGAAATTAGAAAAATGGCAGAGTCTTTTGAAATTGAAGAGGATTTTTTATGAAACAGGAAAGGCCCAGTGAGGTGAAACTAGGGAAGTAGGGCAGAAGCAGGAGGGCTCAGAGACCCCAATGACCCTTTGCCGCATATGGACTAGAATAATCTCATAAAGTCACTACTCTTGCTCACTGCAGGGGGGTGGAAGTGGATTTATGGATTGTAAAAACAGGCAGCAGGGGTTTTGTTGGCTGTGGAAGATATGAACAATATACTTGCAGACCTTATAGGAGAGTAGGTAGAGGAAATTTGGAGGAAAGCAGGATATCCAGGTGTAAAGCTAGACACAAATAACCATGATGGTTCACCCTTTAATAATTGCAGGGCAAATGTGTTGGCAGCTTTAAGAGCTATGTACACCAGACATTAATTCAGTCATATCAAGGACCATTAAGGCAGGTGATGATCCTGTTGCGTATGTATGACAGATCCAAGAGATGTGGAGAGCAGAGACGGGGGAGGCATGGGATAACCATGTGGCTATTTTTTTATCAAGGAGCAAGGAGGTACAGAAAGATTTAGATAAAGTTGTAGGTATAGAAGTGAAGGGCTAGCCAGAAATCCAAGCACATAGTGTGCACCATTGTAAAAGGAGGTAGGAGAAAGAAAAGGAAGTAGCGAAACAGGCGCAGAAAGCCAAAACTAATCTAATTCAAAAGAAGTTGGCCAAGATAAGCTTAGAAGAGCCATGATCACAAGCTCCACCGAAGGACAACAGGGACACCAGGGACAATTTGAATCAAATATGCAAAGGGTGGATGGATAGATATGCTCCTGATCTTAGAGAAATGGTAGGTTTTTCAAGGGGTGCAGGAAAGTTCCAGAGCGGCGCAGGGGATGCATTTGATGGATTTAGGGGAGTGAGGACTAGGTTCATTGGACAGATGGGAGGCTAGTTTGGAAAGCCATATGGAGTCCAGTGTTGATCCCGCAGGAGAATGAGACATTTTTCACAGGAATGTAGGAGATCATTTTTTTATGAGTCATGCACTATTTCCAATGGACCAGCAAGTAGGTTTGTGGGTCGTCCTTCTCCACAGATACAGACTCCGACCATGCCTAGTGTCCTAGGATCGTTGCAACCACAGCAAGCACAGGTAGAACAGAACCACCTGGAGTCTGAGACTGCACATACCTATGTGCCACAGTCAGTTGTGCCTGCACATGCACCGGTACAGCCATGGGAGAGGAACCCTTTGCCACATTACAAAGGAGTGTGTGTTCTGGGGGGCCCTTTCGGCTCCTGGGTACAAGTTCATACCCAGACTAGGACAGCCCACAGAGAGCTCTGACATGTCCTGTCCTGTCTGTTACCGCTCATCTGGAAAAGTAACCCCGGGTAGGCGTAACGATAGGTGATCAAACCTTTTAATTCATGTTCAATACAGGGGCACCTAAATCTTGCATCAAGGAAGGTAGGTTTCCCCTTTCAGGAAGAATTCTGGACACACACGGATTCTCTGGGGCTATTCTGTCCGTTCCGTACAGAGAGGATTTACCTATCAATGTAGGCACTCAGGATTCATTTGATCTTTTGTTGTATTGTACAGATCCCCCACTGAATCTTGTGTGCAGAGACTTGTTAAGTAAACTAATCATAACAATCTCATTCACAGAATACAGTATATAGTATGCTAATTTCTAGGTTTGTGTCATGCAAAAACAATGGCACATTAGCGAGTATGTTGTAGTGATAAGAAGGGTGCCTCTACTTTCAGATGTGATTCTTTTCTGAGCAATGGTAGTGCAGGATAGACTCCTGGAATTCAAGACAGAGCATTACAGATACCCCGCTGTTTCACTGGAGAAAGCACCAGGTATTGTTGTCACCATACTTTTAGAGGTAGTAACTGCTAAGAAGGACAAAGTGGTTCTCTCTGGCACTGATGATGAAAGAGAGGAATGGTGCATTGGTCCAACCCTATCATTGAGGGAGGTGCCTGACAAACAATTATTTGTGGATGCTGAGTACAATGTAGAAATGGTCTTTGAGGTGGTATACCTTGCTAGTTTACAATAGAGGATAGAGAGATACATCAGACTATATCTATTGTTAGAACTACACCGTCATATTTGAAGGAAGATTTGGAGAAAGTGCCTTGCCACTTATGGACTAGTGATCCTCATGACATGGGATTGCTGAACAGCATAGGGGTGGTGAGGATATAATTGAAGCCTAGTGCAATGTTGCCATGTGTGAGAGAGTACCCCATGTCTTCAGAGGTGGATGACATTTTTTATGACACCATTATGGCATTTTAGTAGCAAAGTATTATCCAGCCTTCCATGTCTCCATGTAACATAGCTATTTATCCTGCAAAAAAGGGGCAAAAGGGACCATTTGGATGATGGTCCAGGATTTGCTCCAATTGAAAAATATTGTTGAAGCTGAGTTCCCAGTGGTTCCAAATCCTGCCACCATTCTCTGTAACATTTGTACTGGATCCACACACTTTACTGTAAATTATCTGAAGAATGCATTTTTCTCAGTTCTTTTGCACCCTGATTGTATTGTATATGGATTTGTAAAGCATGGACAAGACCCAAAGGCGTGAAGGTGCTATCCAAAGGTCTTGACAGCACTGGTGGGGGAAGGAGAGCTACCCAAAGCAGAAAGCTCAGAAGAGGTATGTTTTTAACTTCCTTCGAAACTGCAAATGGTCAACAGAATCTCTAAGATTCGCCGGCAGAGAGTTCCACATGGTGGGGGCCAAGACAGAAAAAGATTGTCCTCCCGATCATGCTGTGTGGTATTTGGGAATTTTTAGTAGGATTTGTGAGGAGGAACGAAGCAGCCTGGCCGGTTTATATAAGTCAAGTTTGGAGCAGAGATATTCTGCACCAGTACCATGAATGGCACGATGCACCAGGCATATTCATTTAAACTGTATCTGGCTGCCAATCAGAAGCCAATGCAACAGGTGAAGCATGGCCACAGAGTGGGAGAATCTCGAGGCTCCAAGGGCAAGTTGAGATGTGGCATTCTGCAGAATATGCAGTTGCGGAAGCAGAACTGTAGGCTGTCCCAGGTAAACACCACTGCAATAATCAACAGAGCCCATGATCAAAGAGGTGACAGCTTTAATTCGAGACTCAGACGGAAGAAAAGGGAGAATTGTCCTCATCACTTTTAGCTTAACAAAGCCCATCTGGCACACAGAAGATCTTTGGGCCTTTCTAGATCCAGAAGCAAGGAGTTTCACTCCAAGGCTTTTTCCTGATTGAACTGGCTCAGGACAGGGCCCCAAAGAGGCAGACCAGTTTCCAGTATCCCATGAGGCCCAAGTTCTTGGTGAACCAACCACTAGGACCTCAGATATTTCACAAAGCAATCCATTCTCCAATGGAAGACAGGCAGTTACTCAACTTAGATGGAGCTTCAATGCTGGGTCATTTAAATGAAAGAGAATGTGTGTCTGCTGGGTAGGTATACAAACCTGCCCCATGTTCAGCAATAGGTTCAGCCAGTAGGTGCTGTAAGGAAGTCATGGGGGCAACAAGTAAGACAGACACAAGTGATCAAAGATCAAGGGTGTTTATTGAACAATTAATGCAGTCTGCAGGTTGGAAAAATGCCTAATCTAAACCTAAATCTAAGATGTGAGCAAGTTTTGAACATCAAATGAAAATAAGACAGTCCTAGTGGTGTTGAGTCAAATAAAAAAGGGCCTATACTAAGAAACCTATTGCCAAACCTTACAACTAATACAAAAAAGGGTATGGGATAGTGTTCAAGAAAAGAAGGAAGTATTCTCAAATAATATGTCAGGATGTGATAGCCTGGGTCTCCCTTCCCCAAGTTTTGAGCAAGGGGTAAAATGGGGTATTGGAGCACAGCACATGCTTGATCTTCTCCAGAATGAGCCAATAGTGCCGTTCCAGCTGTCAGGGCCATTGATGGCCAAGTCTCTTTCCTTTGTAAGTCTCTTCAAGATCCTGACGTGTTCAAATAACTAAACAAAAGTTCCTTTAACCAAATAAAAGTTTTTTAGGGTGATAATGGTTCACCCCTGGGTTGCCCTCTTCAAGGAACTGATTGTTAACCACAGTTTCACGTAGGGTGATCTCTTCACCCCTATGTCCCCCACATTCGGGCTCGGACCCCTCTCGATCAGCTTCCCTCCTCCGATTCACGATGGCTTTCTCTTCTCTTTAGCAGCATTCACTTCCCTTGGTTTCTAAATGTCTTTTCAAACAGTTCATAGTGATATGATATGATATGATAGTTTATTTATATAGCTCCTATACACAATGTGTTTCAAAGCGCTTCAAGGAGGGAGGGGACAAAGGAAAATACAGTTACATTCAGCAAAAGTCCTTGAAACAATACAGAATGTAAAAATAACTATCATAATAGGCCTGTCGACATTTCTGATAGTGCAAGTGCATAGAAACAAGTAAGGCAAGAGGTAATGGATAGGAAGGAGAACAAAGCAAGCAGTAACATTACTATGTCTGACGACAATTTACGCAGTGCAGGTGGTAACAAGAGGCGGGGTGGGAGGGGGGGCAAGGGGACGGAGGGGGGAGGGAGAACAAGGCACGCTACTGAGCAAAAATGTCGGTGACAAATTTGAAAAGCAGAGGAGGGGGGAGGGAGAGAACAAGGGGGGGAGGAGGAGGACATACAAGCGGCTATCAAGAGTCACGGAACAGATGATAGGAGTAAGTGCTAAGAGGGGGAAGACTGAGAGGAGGGAACATATAGAAGGGGGAGTAAGAAGGAAGTGGAAGAGGATGGAAGTGAGGAGGGGGAAGGGAAGGGGGCAGGAAGGGGGGTGAAATGCAGAGCAAAAGAGGGTGGGGAGCAAGCAGGGTGGAGACACTCAAGGAGGGGGCGGGGGGGCGCACAGACACTACGGCGGGGCGGGGGGGGCACACAGGCACTCACGGCGGGGCAGGGAGGCACACAGACACTCACGGAGGGGTGGGGGGGCACACAGACACTCACGGAGGGGCAGGGGGGCACACAGACACTCACGGCGGGGCGGGGGGGCACACAGACCCTCAAGGAGGGGCGGGGGGGCACACAGCCACTCACGGCAGGGCAGGGGGGCACACAGACACTCACGGAGGGGCGGGGGGGCACACAGACACTCACGGAGGGGCAGGGGGGCACACAGACACTCAAGGCGGGGCGGGGGGGTGCACAGACACTCACGGAGGGGCATGGGGGCGCACAGACACTACGGCAGGGCAGGGGGGCACACAGACACTCACGGCGGGGCAGGGGGGCACACAGACACTCACAGTGGGGTGGGGGGGCACACAGACACTCACAGCGGGCGGGGGGGCACACAGACACTCACGGCGGGGCAGGGGGGCACACAGACATTCACGGCGGGGCAGGGGGGCACACAGACACTAACGGCGGGGCGGGGGGGCACACAGACACTACGGCGGGGCAGGGGGGCACACAGACAGTCATGGCGGAGCAGGTGGGCACACAGACACTCACGGCGGGGCGGGGGGGGCACACAGACACTCACGGCGGGGCAGGGGGGCACACAGACACTCACGGCGGGGCGGGGGGGCACACAGACACTCACGGCGGGGCGGGGGGGCACACAGACACTCACAGCGGGGTGGGGGGCACACAGACACTACGGTGGGGCGGGGGGATGCACAGACACTCAAGGAGGGGCGGGGGGCGCACAGACACTCAAGGAGGGGTGGGGGGGCGCAGAGACACTCAAGGAGGGGCGGGGGGGCGCACAGACACTACGGCGGGGCCGGCAATCCGGCGTACCGCGGTGGATAGCGATAGACAGGGCCTTAGGAGTGGGCCTTGTGAGGAGGGCCGGCCAAGCCTGCCCACCTCCTCATAGGCCCAGATGTAGTGGGCCAGGGCCAATCCCAGGCCACCAGCAGCAGGCTGGAAGGCACTCCGGTGCCCAACAAAGAAAGAAAGAGCCATCTTGGAATGGCCGTGCCTCGAGAACCCAGTGAGGCAAAAAACACACACCAACACACAAAGCATGCCAGCAATCTGCAATTTAAAGCCAAGAAAGTACATGCGGCTGATGGCAAAGTCACGTAGTGAAATTAGCAGAATTCTATAAGTATGCTGTGGTGCCATCATGGTGCCATAGTGGACATCCCTCGGCCGGGTTCACGTCTGTCAACACACTGTTTCTTGGGACTTTAGACTTTTCCCCTTCTCACTGGCATCCCTCGGTTGGGTTACATTTTGCAGTCTATTTTACTCACTGGCATCCCTGAGTTGGCTTCACTCTTGTCATTTCTCACTTTTACTTTCAGTTCAGGATTTTATTTCACCAGTCTTAGGGTGACCACGTTTCACCCTTGGATCCCCCTTGGTCGGGCTCCGAGCCCTTCCCGACTGTGAACCTCCCTCCACTGGGTTCACTGTGGCTCTCAATTAGCATAAGAGTGTTTCACCCGGGGGTCCACCTCTTCTGGGCGCTCACCCCTCTTTACTTTCAATTATGGCGGGATTCACGTCCCTTACTTTTCTTTACTGTTCATAGATCAAAGTCTTTCGATTGTACAGGCATTTTGCTAGACCCTCAGTATGACCACTTTGACCGATTTCAATGCCTCTCCTATAGCCTCCTGGTTTCTGTAGTTTTGCTAACATAGGGATCGCCTAGACCCTCTTGAGTTAGCACACACGTGGTGCTGGTTTCCCTCTGCAGCTGGTCTCCCCTTAACACTTTTTGCAGTTCTATCACAGTTTATTGAACTTGGTTCAAGCTTGCCACTATTGTGCTTCTCTTTCAACACAGCCCGGTTCTTATCGGTTCTCCCCTCGACTTACTGGCTGTGATGATGTGCTTGGTTTTCGGCTTCACTGGATTAATGCTGGGTACCACGGTCGCAGGTACTTCCCTCGATCCTGCTTATCGGCATAGGCTTGCCCCGTGTACCGTTGGCATCTGCTGCATGACACGTAAGATATTGTTTTCAGTCTTATGCTCTCTTCCTTGAAGGGTCTGCAGGCCTGGGATGAAAAGAGCAAGGTTTATTCTCTCCTCGCCACACTCTCGATTCCCACCACCTTCCTCCTTCTCTTGATCTGCTGTGCCTGGTTAGCTGTCTTGTTGTGGTGTCTGCTTTGCTGGCCTTGCTTGTACAGTACTCTCTTGCGCCACCTTTTATCACTGTGGGGAAAAGAAAGGGGCCGTTAGGTGTGTGTTTGATTTAAGTCAATTGCCTGACTTTACCAGACCCTCGTGTCGGGACATGTCAGGTAAGCAGTCTTATTACAAGTCTGTTGTTTTCTATATCGGGGAAAAATGTGGGTGTCAGAAAAGGGAAGAAGTAGAGTTTGTACATGTTCTGCATGGTAAAATGGGGATATGATGTTATCGGAAATTATAGTCTTTGTATTGGAAAAGGGAGGGGTCAGAGTTTCTGAGTATCCTACGGGATGGGATAAGGAAGGTTTGTGAAATGGACGAGAATGACTGGGATGGAGAACAGAACATAGGTGATTGCAGGAATAATAGTGTTCTGTCCTAGTAGATTGGGTGTTCGGGACAAAATAACTAGAGGAATGTGGAAAATAATGTATGTGGTTGTTTGGATGAGATGAAAGTGGGTTAGAGACCTTAGAGGATGGGTTTTGTATGGAGGGTATTGGATCGGGGTAGGAAAGATTTAATGGGAGATGGGAGGCAGATGTATTGTAATCTACAAAGGCCTCAGGGATCTCGTCCTCTTCTTCCTCCTTGGTACAGTACCTCACCTCATCTTGGATATTCTCCAAAGCATAACCCTGGTCTCCCTCACCCAGCTGATCCTCCTCCTGGATCCAACAGCAATGGCCATGTCCTGGCCACCTGAATAAGGGATTCCTGGGCTCTACCTGGGACAACACCTTCAGGTTTCTCACAGCGCAGACACAAGATAAACAGCTAGAGGTATAGAGCTGACCCCTGAGGGAAACCACATGTTAGTGCCATTGGCAAGCATTTAAATGGACGAAGCAACACTGTCTGAAATCCCTCGGATAAAAAAGATGAAAACTATAAAAGTGGATAGCCAATACCTTCCAGACTACGCAGCAGAATTTTGTGATAAATTGTATCAAAAACAGTGGAGAGTTCAAGGAGAATTAATACTCCAACCTCTCTGAGATAGTGAAGAAGAAAAATGTCATCAAAGATGGAGATCATCATCGACTCCATACCCACAAGGGCATGGACGCCACACTGGAATGGGTGGAGATGGCTCTTGTCTTCAAGAAATTGAGAACATTGCAGGGTAACAATTGCCCCCATCAATTTCACGAGAACTGGGCGAAGGAAAATGGGCTGATCGTTCTCCACCAGGGACCTGCTGAAAACAAAGCAATAGTCTCCTCCAGGAGGGCCTGAATGACAAACAAATAAATTGTGTCCATGGGGGAAGCTGACCTGAGTTTGGCTAGTGTGAAAGAGACCATACTCATAGTCACCAGAGTGAATTGGAAGGAACTAACTTGGTTACTACCTGTATTAGGCTGAACCGATTTGCGCAGGTACAGAGATCGCAGCCGGGCAACCCCCAATGGACTGAGGAATATTATGGATCTTATCCGTAAAAAAAGAACCAATCACATCACATTGAGTTTGTGTATGCAGAGTGTCAGCAAATGCTGCACAGCTGCTGAGACTTCCCTAGCTACATGGACCAGATCCTAATCAGGGTTGGATGCTGTCACTATGAGGTTTGCAAAACATTCTCAGAACCTTACTGCATTTACGTATATAGCCCTGCCTATGCGCCAAAGCCCCTGGTTGGCTACCTGCTGCCATTTGTCAGCTCCGGAGCGACCGGAAGGCGATAGCTGGCCTGCACCGTCCAAGGCCTGCTGCTTAAGGCCTAGGGTCTGTCTATGTCTGTACTTCTTCACGACTGCCTCGTCGAGTGAGGAGGGCTGGAGCCCTTCCTCGATCTGCCCGGACCAGCTGAATCGCCAGAGACGTAGTCCCCACTGGATGCTGCAGTAAGAATTACTGCACTTCAGTGAGCATCCCAGGATCATCAAAAAGCCTCTCACCGACCCATATTGTGAGGCCCATCTGTGCGCAACACAGATATTTTATTTTGTTACTTCCCCGTTCTGAATCCATTCACATATACACGTGGGCCAGAGATAAGATGGCTGCCGCCGTGATTTGTGTACATACTGCCTAGCAACAATCCCAATGCTAGCCCTGTCTACGCACCGAACCACTTGAATGGCTACCTGTCACTATTTGTCAGCTACGGAGCGACCTGAAGGCGATAGCCTGCCTGCACCACCCAAAGCCAGCTACTTAAGGCCTAGGGTCTGTCTGTACACGACGGTTCGCCGACTGTCGGCCATAAATGCTGCTGCTTTAATATGCTTCAAAATACTGTGAGTTCTCCTTTAGTAGCTCATCCCCTACCCAACTTTATCCTCTACTTTCTCTCGCCAAGTGCAACTGAACCGCTCCGGTACAAGCCGCTCTTACTCAAACATCATAACGTGCTACCCATCAATGGACTTCGCACCTCGCACGCATACTCCCTTTAAACATTAATTCGAACTATCATCATTGTAGTCACCTCATTTTGATCGCCCTAACCCCTAGTAATCATATGCCCAGCTTGCTTCGCATGTCTACAGGTCCACCGCAGAGCCACCTGTTTGAGCTATTAATTGCGTAGCCCCACTCCTCACCTACGTGCAAATGATTATCCACACAGCCCAGTCCTAGGGCTTAACTTCACTGCATGCTCGACTTATATATTGAGCAACCCTACTATAGGCTCCATTTATGCTGCCCTGTTCCAGTTATGTATTTGTGCTGCCCCGCGCTAGACATTAATTGTGGACACGGCGCTTACCACCATCTATGTCGCCCTGATCCAGTCTTCAAATATGTTGCCTTCATTTTGTCGCCCCACGCTAGTAATCAATCATGCTCCAATGTGCCTACTCCCATTTGTGTGCTAGTTAACAACTGAGTTTCACTGTACCAACCACCAATTGTGCTAGCCTGCTTTAATTTAACAATGGGTTGCCTTGTACTACCAATCAACTGTACTGCCCTACTTTAAGCATGAATCATGTTACCAGTCATTAACCATGTTGCCTTCATTGTATTGCTCCGTACTAGTCATCAACTATGATTCTTATGTGCCATCTCCCTTGCGCTAGTCAACAACTGAGTTCCACTGTGCCAATTACCAATTTGTGCTGCCCTACAATAGCCAACAATTGTGCTGCCCTGTTCTACCTTTCAACTGTGTTACCCTGTTATAGGCTTCAATTGTGTTCCCCTGCGCCAGTTATCAACTGCATTCCATTGTGCCAACTACCAATTGTGTTGCCTTGCTCTAACCAACAATTGTGTTGCCCTGCACCACCTTTCAACTGTGTTGCCCTACTAGAGGTATCAATTGTGTCCATTGTACCAACTACCAACTGTGCTGCCCGAGCCACCTATTGTGGTACCCTGTACCTCCTTTTATCTGTGTTGCCCTGCTTTAAGTATCAATTGTATTGCCTCACGCCAGCTATCAACTGTGCTCCATTGTGCCAACTACCAATCATGCTGCCCTAGCCACCAATTATTCTGCCCAGTAGTACCCTTTAACTGGGCTGCCATGCTAAGGTATCAATTGCGTTGCCCCGCACCAGCCATCAACTGTGCTCCATTAATGAATCATAACGCTCTAGCTGTCCATAGTATTCGTGCCGACCCCACTCACAGCTTCATGAACATGATTACCACACCATTCATGAATTTCGGTATAGCTAAGATCACTACCATCTTAGTGCTCAGTACCATCGCTAACACCATCACCTTCTCTACGCACAAACTGCTGCATTTTGCTTCGCATTCACCCGCTCCTGCGGTGCATACCTCTTTGTCCCTCGCCAATATGACCTCCAGACGTCTGTCCTTGAAAAGTCGCTTACCACCTCCAGACCAGATCAGGCCTTCCTACTTCCTACTTCCTACCAGCCTTCCTCCCTACACCACAACACACATTAGAGACTCTATGACCAGATCAATGGATCCTTCACTTCACCAGTAAACGTAAGCCAAACCTCTCCTGCTCCACTAACTGAAGAAATCACAGAGTAGGCTCCAGACTCATCAACTTGGCAACAAAGCTTACAACTCGCTTTATCAATTACAACTCAAAACCTACAGAGGACCATTTATCACACCCACACAAAATCCCAGCTAATAAAAAGACTAATGAACCACACATAATTAGCAGAGCACTCATTAACGTCAGATCTCCCGTTGCCCATGCCACAGAAATCGCTGACATCATTACAACCTATCAACTCAATTTTCTAGCCATTACAGAAACCTGGCTCCACAAAGCAGCTAGTCCTGCCTTATCCTTAGCTGTCCCAGAGAATGTTACCATTATTAGGAAAGACAGATAAACCTCTAAAGGAGGAGGCATAGCATTCATATGCAAATCTAGCCTTCACGTGAGAAAAATGGAATCCTCCCCCTACTCTCCGCTGAACAACTTTCAGTCAAACTACGTCTATCTGCTTCTCGCACCGTTTCCATGCACCTGATATACTGCCCCCAGGGCTCACTAGGAACCTTCAAAGTATACATAACAACCCTCCTTAATAGCAACACCAAACCTGGCTCCCAAACCATTTTACTGGGAGATTTCAACGTAGGTTTGAACTACCCCAAAGACTCCAATGCCATCACGGAAGCAGGCCTCACCCTTAGGAACATCGGAAATCAACACGCAAAAGGTTGCATCCTGGATTGGATTGCAGACATCAATTGCCTCTCCTACATAACTAATTCTGAACCAAGCATCTGGACAGATCTTCACCTGATCTCTTTCACCATCCAAGACTGTCCCCAAAATACTCAACAAGACCCATGGCCACACCTGCCCTAACCAGAAATATGTTGGTTCTAGAAACACATTGTTGTATCAAGTGTTGGCACATTCCTTTTTTGCCTGTATAAATTGGGAAGGGCATAAACAAAAACGGTGACTCCCTGTGGAGGATACACCATAGAAAGGCAGAAACAAGGTGTCTGATGATTGTTTTGTTATGCATCTAGTGGAAATGCACACACAATAATATGTGGTTAAGTATGTGTTATGAATAAATGTATGTGTTGTTTTAATATTGTATATTCAAATTGATGTTATGTTGTGATAAATATTAAAAGATGTATATTTTCTTAACAACTACATGGTCAAGAGCCCTTGTTTTGGGGTAAAAAATGCATAGGATTTAATATGTATACATCTAGGGTAGCTCACTCGGTGAGGTAAGGGAAGGAAGCTGATTTGTGGGATTTGTGGGATTCTTTGTTGATTTTGTGTCTAACCAGAAATAGGAAAAATATTACAGTCCCAAAACTACTACCATTATTACTGGGCAATGCTGCATGGACATCCCACAAGCGAGGCAGGGTAACTGCTGTTACCATCGGCAGCTGGGGGAGGGGCAGCCCCAACCCCCCGCGCCTGCTCGTCTCCTTCCCCCCAGCTATGGAGACACGCAGTCCCGGCAGCCAAAAGCCACGGAAGGGTAAGGTGCGAACAGTCATCGCACCCTTCCTCCAAACAGCAAGGTGCTAAAGCGCCACAAGGAAACAACCAGGCAGGGCCCAGGTTCAAAGATCTGCCCCCACCAGGGGGTCAGACAGTCGGCTATCCAGCCGGGGCTGCGACAACAGCGGCCCCCATCACATACACAACAAAGACCCAGGTCCTCCCTGGGTCCTATAAATGAGAGCAGCATGCTCAGAGTAAACACAATCTGTCTGTGGACCCTGAACGGGAACACAAGCAAACAGGAGGTTCACTGTTTACTCAGTGTCTTCCAAATCTTCTTGCTTCTTTACCACAGAACCCACCCACACTACAAAAGGGAAGAAGAACAAAAAGAAGTACAAGGCACTGTACGGTGCCCACAACAAGTCGTGGGACACAAGAAGGAGGCACGGGTCCGAGGGGGTAACCTCAGGACCCGGTGCCCAAAAGTATGATACCATCATGATATGTGATATTGTTATTGTCATAACCCATATCTGTAGAATAAAATGCTACGGCCTTTTTATTGCCAACACTTGAAACAAGTTGTGAGCCTATCATTATGGGTGAGGGTTTGGGGTTCGGCCATTACTAATGCATGCATATGGGTTCAGCAGTTAAACCTATCACCAATTTTGTGAACCTACCTTCCAGACCTGCAGATCTGGTAGACCTGTACAATAACACCATCAACTCTGCCATTGACTCCATTTCACAACTTTAACTCAGCAAAGAGAAACCTATAGCCCTTTTAAACTTGTGGTTTACTCCTAGCCTAAAAGCTCTGAGAAAAGAGAAACGACATGCTGAGGCTAAATGGAAAAACAATCCGACAGATCAGAAAAAGCACCTTCTCACCTCCCTAGCTGATCAGTACAAAAAGGAGATTATGCAAACTAAAAAAGACACCTTCAATGAAAGAATAAAAAAAGTGAGCTCAAGCTCTAAAGAAACCTTTTCCATCCTAACGGAACTGGAATCACTGATCACTCCCAAAGACTCATGCAATAAAATAACCTTGCTCAAAGAAATAATTAGCACCAAAAAAGCCACGCTACACAAAATTGCCTTAGAAACACAGGTAGCCATATTGCAAGAAACCTCCTTCAAACAAACCAAACCCAGTCACCAATTCAAATTCAACTCCACCACCGAGGCTGAAAAGATCATCTCCTCCCTCAATGCTTCCAAATGCCTACGAGACACTTGCCCAGCAGCCATCATTAAAGAAGCCGCCAAAAACCTTGCCCCTTTTATCGCCACATTTATCAATTCCTCCTTCAAATCATGCTCAGTCCCCATCAATCTCAAAGGTGCCTGGGTACTTCCCCTACTAAAAAAAAAATGTAGATCCCAACACTCCAACCAATTACAGGCCAATTACAACCGTACCCTTCCTTTTCAAAATGCTCGCTAAAGCTGCCTGCCTCCAAATTCAAGCTTACTTTGAGATTAACAACCTCTTGGGCACTCACCAATCAGGTTTCAGACCCAGACATGGGACAGAGACTGCCCTCATCGACCTGAAGAATCAACTAGACGACCGTAAAGACAAAGGAGAAATCTCCATTCTTCTTCTCTCAGAGCACATTGTCCTGTGCAATCACCTTAATCCAACCCGCACCTGGATAAGATCATTCCTAGACAACAGATCCATGCAAGGTTTCTTACCCTTCGCCATAGCTGACCCGATACCTATCACTTGCGGAGTACCACAGGGCTCCTGCATCTCCCCCACCCTATACAATATATTTACAAAGCCCCTTTTCAATATTCTTAATAATCTGGGTGTCCCATACACCAAGTATGCAGATGACACCCAGATTCTCATCCATATCCTAGGAGACTATGACAAAGATGTAAGCCTAATTAACAAAATCTACTTAATCATACAAATCTGGATGGCCACCCATGGTTTATGCCTAAACGATGAAAAGACTGAGGTCTTAATCGTTGGCTCTACAAACAGATTGTCCAAACTCTCCACCCAATATAAGGCCATCCTCATTGACGGAAATAAGATCAAAGTCGCTAAGGAAGTCAAGACTTTAGGCTCTTATCTAGTCTCTGCTCTCAACCTCAACAAACAAATCAACACCACAGCTTCTGCCACCAACTATACATGCAAGTTGATTTATGCATGTAAACCATTCTTGTCCACATAAAGCTGCATTACAATTGCCATGGCCTTAATCCTCTCTAAAGTTGACTACTGCAATGCCCTATACCTAGGCACCAGTAAACGCAACACAAATAAACTCCAGACAATCTAAAAATAAATCAACATATTTATCACACGAGACACACCACCAACTGGCTTTCTATAAATGACAGAATCAAACTCGAATCACTCAATCACATCCGTAAATGTCTGTTCAACAAGGCTCCCCGATACCTCAGTGACAGATTCACTAAGAACACCTCAGAACGACCTATCAGGAAAGCGCAATCCAATAGCCTCAGAATTCCCCATTTTAAACTTTAAACTTTAAAAAACAGGAGGTGCCAGCTTCCTTGTCCTGGCTGCTCTATTCCCGATTCATTAAGAGCCATATCTCCCTTCCACTGCTTCAAGACAAATGTCAAAAAGTGGCTGCAGTCCCATGACCTGTGACCTTTAGGGCTTGTATCCCATGACCTCCTTTACCGACCATAGTAAGAAACAGTATATATCGCCTGATTGTACGTATGCACATTGTTGTCACTAAAATGTTCATATTGTATATTGTGAATCTGTATATTCTCTGTATTTTATGCCCATGTCTGCCACAAATTGTTTCCGCATATCTTCTGCATTTGATACCCATGTCTGCCACAATTTGTCTCTGTATATATTTGTATTTAATGACCATGCCATACGGAACCATGTAATCTTTTCTGCGCCCAGATGCCCACGGGCCGGGTGTGCATTATAAATAAATAAACATAAACATAAAGATTTAAGCAAACAAGGTTTCCACTGGGCTAATGTGAATCTCTTTTTCTTTTATCAGGTAGTTCATACGGATTTGTGGAATCAACACATGCCCAGTACAGTGATTCAGCATGTTGATGATTTGCTAGCATACGGATTTGTGGAATCAACACATGCCCAGTACAGTGATTCAGCATGTTGATGATTTGCTAGCATATAGCACTTCGGAGGAGCAGTGTTGAGGAGATTCAATCATACTTCTTCCTCTACTCATTGGGAAGGGGTACAAGATGGATAAGGAGAAATTGCAGTATGGTCAGACAGAGGTTATTTACCTAGGGCAAATAATATATTGCCTGCTGGAAGCAAAGTAATGCCTGAAAAAGCTGTTGCAGTGCGAAATACGCCACAACCAACAACCATAAAACAGATGCATCTTTTCTTGGGACTCTGTAACTATTGTAGATCTTGGATTTTTGACTACTCTAGTTACACGAGGCCCCTGTTGCAAGGACTCAAGGGAGCACAGAAAGAGAAAGGTTTGATTGAGTGGATAGAAGAAATGAAAATGTGTTTCCAGGAGCTCAATACTGCTATCCAGTTATGTAAGGGCACTTTCTGTGTGCTGCCCAGTGACACTGAATGTAGAACATGCCGTTTTTGTGATCTAGTACAAATTTAAATCTGCCCTCACCATGGAGAGAGCTTCAGGATATGGGGTTATGTTGTCAAACGCCTCCATACATCCAGTGAGGTGTCATACAGTCAATCCTGCAACATTTGTAGCCGAACCAGTTAGATCCGATGATGCTGTACATGCTCGTGTGACTTATGAGGGAAAAGGAGATGAGCTTTTGAATGTCAAGGAAGATGCATTAGAGGGAGGGGTGGTGTTCTTTGTTGATGGTTCATCGACAAAAGATCAGGACACTGGTGAAAGGCACACATGAGTGGCAGTTGTGGGCCTTGTAGATGGTGAGTACCAAGTCAGAGTGAAAAAAAACATGACTTTTGCATTATTCTGCACACATCTCAGAATTGGTAGCACTCCTAGAGGCACTAGATATGAATAAGGGGAAGGCAGTCACTATTCACTCTGTGTATGTCACGTCTACTGTGCATTCAGGGGTGTTAAGATGGCAAAGGAGAGGGTTTAGGAGATCTAACGGTTCCACCGTCTAGCATGCTACACCACTATCCAGACTAATGAAAGTGGTAATACTACCAGCAGAGATATTAATTGTTAAATGTTCTGTGCATACTGTCAATACTGACTTAATTGCTTTTGGGAATAATTCACCTGACAGAGATGCAAAGGAGGCTGCGCATTTAACATTTACAGATTCTCAGATTCTCAGATCACAGAAACCATGTCTCAACAGGAACGGTTACCAGTCCTGTATAGTGCAGTTCTTCTGATTCAATGGATGAGAAGGAGTTGTGGGTGAAAGAACAGTATGCCATCTCACCCACAGGCTTGTTGTGGAGACAGTAGCTTACAGGTAAAGTGATAATGCCTCTGGAGTTATTTATCGTGGCTGTGGAGCAGCTGTATTACCCTTTGCACGTGTCTCAGTGACAAATAGAGAAGCATCTCCAGGAGGATTGGTTAATCCCTAACATGCAGGAACAGGTAAGTAAGTTAATATCTAACTGTGTGGCATGTCACTGGTTCAACACTAGAAATACAGGAAAGCCTTTAAAAGACACGTTTCCCCAACCTTCGGCACCCTTAAGAGAGCTCCACATTGATTACTTGGACATGATAAACAGGTACAGTAATTTTCGTTATCTCATCATTGTCGTTGGTCCATTCTCCCGATGGGTTGAGGCTGGACCCTGTGTACACCCTGATGCTAAATCAGCAGCAATTTTCTTGGTGAAACAGCCTTTCCCACGATTTGAGGGCCAATTATGGAACTCAATTTTAATGAACGTTTCGCAGAGATTACCTCTTTATTGGGCATAAAGCACAGGTGTTGTTCGGTGTATCACCCACAGGCCAACGTGATTGTGCAAAGAATTAATGGGATGTTAAGAAATAGGTTATCCAAGCTTGTGAACTTAAAAAGTCATCATAGTTTTTCCTTCCCCTAGTACTGTTTTATTTAAGGATTCAGCCAAGGAAGGATCATCACTTGTTAACCCATGAGATAGTGATAGGGAGAAGGATACATACACCACTATCACCTACACCCACATGTTCAGATGCTCAGAAGTGCTCATAGATTGTAGGCGAGGAGTTTAGGGCCTCCCTGAGGGACCCCAGCTGTCAGAAATATATCTTCGCAGGTGCTTTCGCAGAAAAAAAAGCCAGCTGCAACAAAGGGTACTGATCAAGATTCTGGAGTTCTACCACAGCCACAGATCTTCCCTGAAGAAGTGTATATCCATTTATTTGTCCAGCGCTGGAGTGAGAGCCACTTTCATTGGCTGCATACCGTTGTTTATGCCAGTTCGAGCGCCATGAGGGTAGAAGGAAATAAACGCTGAAAACCTTACCGATGTGTGGAAAGTTTCCAGCTTTTCTCCACCTTCTCAAGAGCAAAAATCTAATGGGAAAAGTCACAAAAAAAACATACTGAGTTAAGTATTCCTAACGAATTTGGGGATCATTCCAGCTGGGCCACTTGAACAGACAAACAGACATTACGTTTCTTGTGCAAATATTGAAAAAATAGGTAAAAAATGATGGGTGTTCGGATGTATGTTTGGCTGTTGAATATATAAGATGTTGCCTGCGATCACAGTGGAAATTAGATGGTTCTGTTTTCATACAAAATGGATGGGCCCAGAGGGTGAAGAGCTAAACAGCTGGAGGAATGAGAAAGTTTTCTGAATAACAAGTGGAGAACATTAATGAGAAATGTTCCGAGATATTGGATGTATACGTACAAAAATTGATGTGGCTGATCCCACAAGAAAGACCTGCTAGGATCCAGGTACTTACACATGTGTCCTTTTTTAGGGGCGATGGCACCATATCAGTCGGGACTAACACTAACTGTACCAGAACTTTGTGTGTTGTGAACCTGGTCCATGGGCTCTCTGCCATTCTTGATCACTACTGGGTCTTCGGGACACTAATTTACCTTCAACTCCCAATGGCCTTGTCCCCGAAACCCATTTGTTAGTTTCTAAAGTGCCGCCACTTTTGTCCCCTCCCTCATTGAGTGCACCTGCACATAAAACTGTTGAAGGACATAAAATGGCTGAATGTACCTTTCATCGCCTTCTTCAGAGACATTAAAGAAGGTACCTAAAGAAGGTACCTGAACACTTCGCCTCTCTCCTGGCATTTTCTATGCTAAATGGCTCCAGATCTCACAATATTAACTCATTCAACTGGTTAATCTTTCAGAGACTACTTTTAATGCTATATTTGAGGAGATGAGGGCCATTGCCTCATTACACTTCAGAATCAGTACACCCTAGACCTTCTTACTGCAATGGAAGGGGGGGCAACAGATTGGTGTTTCCTGCAGCACATACGTTCCGCCTAACAATTTAGATGATGATACCCTATTGAGAACAATCAAAGCCTTAAATAATCTGTGTGAGGCCATGAAGAGCGAGGTTGGAATTAAAGATGAACCTTGGTTTGATTCTGGCCGTGACAGCGTTTCTTCATGGCTGAGTCAGACTTTGAAGATATTGATGCCACATTTTGTTTTTCTGCTTATCCTGTTTTGTTGCTGGCAAGTGCTTTTAACGTGCTGTTCTGCTAATTTACATGAAACATCAGCTAATATGTCAGACACTCAGTCCACAGGTAGGGCCACTTCATCTCAAACCATATAGGCATGCAGACTGAGTGAAGGTCTATTGAGCCTCCAGGTATTGTGTTGTGTACTCCACCTGATCTAGATAATTATGTGGAATGTTGGGTAGAGTGTGGGAAAATGGTGTGTGGTTGTTTTTGTGTTGTATCCCAGAGGAATATGCTAGAAATGGAAAGAACATGCAGAATGTCTGTAACCTTTGGGTTCACAGATATAGTTCTGTCAAGGAATGAGAAATTAATTTGTTAGTTAATAAATGAACTTAAGGGGGGGAAGATTGGGGTAGACATTTTAGGTCCCAACATGGGAAAGAAGTTAACACTAAATGTACTAGACCATGGTGCAAAGTTGCAACTAAACATGTGTTCAATGTAGTTAGAAGAATTTAAATGAGTGCTACTTTGTGTATTAGTTGGATACATTTTATAGTCACAGTAGGCAGCAACATGAGTAGCAGTAGCATGGATACAATGTATTGTACATTGTAAATGTATAGCGATTTGAAGTATGCAGTGAGGAGCTTTATGCATGCGAGAGATTAGTTAATTGAAGGGGAAAGTAACATGTAGGAATATGACAATGGTTTAGATTACAGACACATTCAGGGCATTGGCAAATATGGGATTCAATGTGGGAACATGGAGACTTTGCAGAATGCAGCTTTCACCTATTTGGAGTCTTAGAAGCCTGCAGAGTCTCTGGATTTGCAGGAAAGGTATTTTGCCTGATTTGGAGAGCAGGATGACCGAGGGCATGGAAGGGGATAGGAGACGTACCGCATATGGGCAGTTGTGATAGAATCATACAAAGGGCTGAAGGTGAGGCTGGGATGGAAAGACTTTTGTTAGATTTGTATGACCGGATTTGGTTCTAAGACACAACGGGTAATTTCCCTGGCAGTCCCAAAGGCTTGTTTTTTATCACCAGGAAGGTCCAATTACATGGAGGGTTCCATTGAGAGCTGATGGTTTATGGGCGTTCATGGAAATAAGCAGAATGTATGCCTAAGGCTATATGATTTGAGATGACATTCACTAATCGGATTACGTGAAGGAATGGAGGAAAAATAGTATGGGATGCTGGAGCATCTGGGAGGATACATATTTTACTGCTGCTTCATAGGAGTACTTATGTAATTGTCTCTCTCCCTTTGCCTTAAAGTGTTTAAGGAAAGCCTTGCACAATCAGCATCTGGGTTAATGGGTTTCTGTCACATGGTCTGAATAGTAAACTGAGTTATTAATGAATGATATATGTATTATGTGGAGTACATCTTAACTGACTATAAAAGAAGATCACATGTCAAAGGGTTGTTCATTGTGAAAGTATCCAATGGGTTTTTACAGCTATGGGGATTATATTACTTTGTATTAGAGTTAGCCAATGACGAGGTTGGGGGATGACTCTGTAACAGGATATTTGTAATGATGTAAATTGCCTAAAACCTTGTATATTAAATAACTTTGTTGTCATTAAGAGAGAATCAGGTTCGTTTTCAGCTCCCTCCCGAGCGTTAGCATGCAATAAAGTTGCTTTTGCTGATAAAAAAGTGCATTTGTTTCAGTGCAGAATCTGTTCTTTCGCATTGGAATCTTGGAGTCACTTCCTTACACGTTCTTACCGACTTCAGGTTTCCAGATAAGTTCCCCAAGGCTCCATTCTCTCACTGTAGTATCTTGGATTACATGTTCCATGTACATGCATCGTGTTTCATTCACATCTTACCTATGGGAGTGTGTGGAGCATGGCGCTTGGAAGATGGAACATAGAACGTTAAGGGAAAGATGGGGAAGGGAAAGATGCAGGATTAGAATGTTATAGTGATCAGTTGATAGTGTGTTGTTTGCTGAGCCAGTGGGATTTAACCTGTTAACTTAAAAAATCCCTTTTATATATATATATATATATATACCGTGTCTGGAGATCTTTTCACTCACCAATTCTATTTAACATTTGCATGGTGCCTATGGACACTCTCCTCAAAGATCCCAATATAGCCATCCACCAAAACGCAGATGATACTCAGTTGCACATGAGATTCAATATCACGCAGGGCATCATTCGTCCCCACGATTACCTAGCCATCATCTAGACCTGGGTGTCAACCGCCTACCTCAAACTAAACCCATCCAAGACTGAATTTGTCCTCATCGGACAGCCGACTCAAAACACAACTTGTCCTACAATGATTGCACCTAGAAGGATTTGATCCACAACTCTCAGACTCAACAAAATCCTTGAGCTTCTCCATTGACATCAGCCTGTCCTTCCAGAAACACATAGCCAAGAAGGCCCAATTGCTTGGCTCAGAATCTATACCGTTTGAAAAATCAAACCCTTCATCCTGCCACAGGACTTCCGGACAGTAGTGCAGGCCGTGGTGGTCTCTCACATCGATGGGGGAAAGTCTCTCCTAACAGGGCTCCCAGCTGTTCATTTGGCTCCCCTAGAAGCAGTCTACTGTGCTGCAGCACACCTTAATACAGGAGCACAGACATTTGACAGAATCACCCCATAATACGCACAGTAGGTTGGCTTCCACTCTAAGCCAGGATACTGTTCCAGGCTGCATGTATCCTCTACAAAGAAGTCATAAGTAGCACACCAGCCTCCCTGGCAGCTAAGCTCCAGCAAAATGACCAACCGGCTTGAATCACAACTCGTCTGCAAAGAGAGCACCTGCAAACAATCCTTTTCTTGTCATGAACTCACCATCTGGAACTCTATCCCGATGTCAGCTACAATTCTCCAGGTTTGCAAATCTCTCAAAACATGGCTCTTTCAACAACAGCTGACCAAGTACTAATTCCAATGGACACATGTACCAAAGCACAGACCTCACAGTATTGCGCTATTGTTAAAAAATTCTTGCCCAAAAGCTGGTGACCCACACTCTGTACAGTGCTTCGCTGCTCTCGAGCTCGGTACAAAAAAATGTAAATTAAAAAAATAATTAGCAGCTGGTTTTGGAAATGGTTGGGTGGATGACACGCCTGAATCACTGCCCATTACAGAATTGACAGGTAGTCAAGTGGCTTAGGAGTCGTCACCGTCATAAATCATCGCATATTATAGATTCCGTTTATTCCTCAAATTGATTTGTAGAACATCTGATGTGTTACAAAGCCAGAGGTATGATTTGTGTCACATAAAACTGTTGAAACATTGCACATTGATCTACACAATAGGCGATTGTGTGATGCCTATCAACATGAGAATGAAGGTGATTAAATAAAACTATAAATTGCATTCAGGCGACCACAAACATTAGCAGCTACATGCTGTGGGTTCCTGCAGGAAATGTTACACTTCACAAGTTGGAGGTGAGAAGGAAAGAGGAAAAGCAAAGCAAACTAGCTTTTACTCTTTTATTTTCATCTAAGTCACAAGAAAAAGTAAATGCCACCCAAAAGTGCACTTTGCAGGCAGTTTTTACTAATGGATTCCTATGGAATCTGTCTGGTCTTGATTAGGTGGAACACTGAGGCAGATTACATATGTTTTACACCGGCATGAAAATATCATGTATGATTAAAATTAAGCATTGCCTGAAAATGGACCGCTATCGGAAATTGAACATTTGCATCAACACGCATCTAGGAAAAAATAGAAGCAAAACTCAGACTTCCTGAATACCCTATTGCTCATAAAAAATGGATGTCTAGGTTGTCTGTAGCTGTTCCCACTTCTCCCTCCTACTTCAGCAGTGTCCACTCCTCTCCTCCTCGGATTCCGGTCTGGATACCTTCATGCAGGGGACCAAGTCACCAACCTGTGGAGAAGCCTCAGACCCACGAGAGAACCACTGTGGTAAAAGGCAAAGTAGAAAGGTCTATTTACAAGTACATACAATGAGGAAATAAACATAGCATTCATGCACCTTATGCACTGTAAATGAATGTGGTAAAATGTCCAGAATAGTTGCCTGCATTATGGCAACACTATGCGAATAAGTTCCCAAACACACTTACAATATATCATTGATTGTACTGCATGGTAAGTGCTGTCATCTATGTGCTCGTGAAGGATAATCACATCTCATTACGAGTTTGGCGGTACAGTGAAAAAGTGGCAGTGATTTCGAAAGTCTGAATTCAGAGGTTGACCTTGAACGTGATTATTTACCGCCAGCATGAAGCTGGAGGTAAGTCCACCACTTTATGGCCAACAATTGGCAGATTCACTGCACAGTATTACCGATTGAAATAAATCAGCCTGAAATTCCCCAGGCGTTCTATGAAGTCCAGAAATGTGTAGCTACACTATCCTACCACCACTCCTAATCCAGGGGTCATGCCATTGGGCCGAGTGACGGTAATGGTAAAGGAGTTGGTGGTGGAAAATTGCTGGGCTTACAACTGATTTACCACCAAACTCCTGGTGTTCTTGTGTTGTTTACTTTATATTCAAAATGTCCCAAAATTTCTCTGTGACTGTTTCATGTTCCACCTATGCAGCAAACAAAATATATAAGAGTACACAGATAGTAAGAGGAATTTGATATCATTCAGTATCTGTGAAATAGAACCATTTGAAATTCCTAAAGGATTTTGAGACTGCTTTGGCACGGTCTCTGCAGGCAGCATGCACTATGCCTCCCTTGACACCTCATTTGATTATTGAAGCTTTGCTTCCGTACTTTGCGGAAAATCTCCCAAAGGCCAACAATAGCTGCATAAAGAGCCTCCTTCAGGCAGCAGGTTACATATATAGGCCTGTTCAACATAGCGACATGATGTTTCTTGAAAGAAGATGGGCCTGTGACATCCTCTTCTAGTCTTCCTTTTGACTTTCATTGCAAGCGACAGTAAGTAGCAGATAGCTTAGGCAGTCTATGTCAACAGTGCTTGGCTACATGTAGATTTATTTAGTTTAGACTATTTTGATTTTTTGGTTGTTGAGCTGTTACAAAAAATGTTGCTGTTATTTTAGTATCAAAGTATCATAACTGTTTCTCAGATTGAACATTTAGGCCCTCATCACGAGTTTGGCGGTAACCTTTAAATGCAGCGGTAGCGCTATTACCGCTGCATTTAAGGGTCTGCCAAATCACGGGTTTGGCAGATTTCCCCCCAGCTCTGAGCTGGGGGGAAATCCGCCAAAATTTTGCGCTATCGGTAAGAGCACGAAAATTCCCCATTAAGCCCAATGGGGAATGGGGAATTCCCGAATGGGCTCAGTGGGGAATGGGCAATACCCGTTCCGCCAAACCCGTGATCCGGCGCTATTAGCGCCGGGGGGTTTGGCAGTAAGGCTATTAACGCCGGCGCTAATAGCACCAGCGTTACCGCCCAACTCGTGGTGAGGCCCTTAGTGTAAACAAGTTGTGGAAAGTTCAAATCCCTAAAATATGCCTTTTTTACAATATATTCTTTCACCAGCCTTAACAGTGACATCTCCCATCTATTCCATTCTTATGGACAATACATTTCACTCTGTCTCTATCTCTCTCGAATTCAGCATCTGGAACACAGACTGCTTCTTTTCGGTAGTTCTCCTCAAGGGATCAATGTGAGTTCAGGCAAGAATACAGAGAAACCTAGCAAGACATAAAATACATGACTCTTCACACAGATACACAAATACACATCAATAGATGTATGTTTTTTACCCAATATTACACCCTCATGTAGTAGTTGTACATATTTATTTTGGAAGGCAATCAGTAAAACAATAACATACATGATTAGTTCAGATCATACAAGTTACAAATAAAATCATAAAATATGGAATAAAATGCTGTCCCACTTTATAAGAATATTTTATAGGCTAGAAACACTAAGGCTTAGCAAATAGAAGCTCCATCCTAGCCACACTTTAATCCTGCAAAATGAACATGTCCTAATAGGATATGGTTCCACTTCAGACAGAGTGGTGTGCTGTGGTTGGATTCTGTAGATCTGATCCATAAAACAATCCATAAATTCTAGGCTGCAACACACCCTTTGATCCTTCACAAACTTACTATACAAATACACTGCTCTACATTAAGCAAAGAGATACGTTAATCTCCATAAAAAGAAATGGAGGGGCGACTCAATTGAAATCTTATCACAAAAGCAGTTTATTCCTTATGATGGTTTACATTTGGACTTATTTAGGTCTAGGCGAAGTTGGTGGAAACTGCAGTGTCTGGGGGCTCACTAGATTATTTGAATGTATG